>NC_142064.1:132191028-133604028 GCF_059756535.1 Pantherophis guttatus | reverse complement strand
GTTAAAAGGCTGCTTTGCTTTTCTTCTCTACTAATTATACATCAGACTGACTATACTGGATTAGATACATCTTCATGTTGCATCTTTTGTTACTCAATACAAATGTATTTTGTATTGTGGCAGCAGCGCGGGTAGTGACAGGAGCAGCATGGCGCTCCCATGTAACACCGCTCCTGCGCGAGCTGCACTGGCTCCCAGTGGTCTTCCGGGTGCGCTTCAAGGTGTTGGTTATCACCTTTAAAGCGCTCCATGGCATAGGGCCTAGCTATCTTCGAGACCGCCTGCTGCCACCGACGACCTCCCATCAACCCGTGCGCTCCCACAGAGAGGGCCTCCTCGGGGTGCCATCAGCCAAACAGTGTAGGCTGGTGACCCCCAGGGGGAGGGCCTTCTCTGTGGGGGGCACCTACCCTCTGGAACCAACTGCCTCCAGAGATAAGGCGAATCCAAGACCTCAGTGCCTTCCGCCGTGCCCTTAAAACCTTCCTTTTCCAGCAAGCCGGGCTGGCCTAATTTTTTAAGTGTTTTTTAAGTGTTTTGTCTATGGTTTTTAATTAACGGGGCCAAATTTATATATGTATATTTTAACTGTATTTTAATATTTGTATTCGATGTTTTTACTTGGCTGTTCACCGCCCTGAGTCCTCAGGGAGAAGGGCGGTATACAAATTCAAAATTAAATTAAATTAAATTAAATTAAATTAAATTTTATGAATATTATCGTCCAAGGCATCCTGGTGGTCGCGCTCTTAATTCCTGGCTAGTGGAGAAGGCTCTCCTCTTCCACAAAAGCCTTTCAGGTTAGATCAGTGGTGGGTTGTTCCCGGTTCTATAGAACTGGTAGTAAAACCGGCGGGAGGCTCTGCCTACCTGCCACAACGTCATCATGGGTCATCTGTGCATGCGCAGAAGCTTCCCACTGCGAACCGGGAGTAGAGGTAAGTAGAACCCACCCCTGGGTTAGATGATTGGCTTATTGGGATCAAGACTATTCCACCTGAGGGCAACAGTTTTCCAAAGGAAAGCAGAGATATTTATTTGCTTGCTTGCTTGCTTGCTTGCTTGCTTGCTTGCTTGCTTGCTTGCTGTATTACTTAACCATATTGTCTCCAAAGAAGTGAAATACAAAAACATCTGTTTGTCAGATGACATGGACGTCAAACTAGACGGTGATGTGGAATGGGACTGAGTTGATAATGAATTTCTCTGCAGGTCCCGAGGATCTGACAGACAGACATAACATCAGAATAGCTCTCTGGGGTACAGTGCAACAGCGATAGCAATGGCTGTGTGCTGCAGACAATGGGTATGCTATGCAGGTAGCCATCTTTGCAGATGGGTCCCTGCAGCCTGTGATTCAGCCCATATGTGATGTGCGGCTTTCATTTTTAAAAAAATTATTTATGGACATGTCTAATAGATGGTTAGCTGCCCAGGGTTGCACGGTAAACAGGTGGCTATATAAAATGAATAATACACATTAAAAATATAAATGGTGGTATTTTTTTTTTATTTAGGCAGAATATATATTGCATTCCATACTTATGATCTCTCCCCAAGCTAAATGCAAACTTGCGCATTTATTAAGCCCGCGGCCTAAAGCCCACCTCTTCCTTCCCCCAGTGAAAACATCTAAAAGTCATTATGGCTCCCACCCAAATCAGCTCTCATCACATCACAATGTGTATACCTAGCCAATATGTTTTTGGCCCACAATTTCATGGTGTAGGCTTCTTTGATCTGAAATGCACCAGAGCTGAAAATGAGGATCAATACATAAAACACTATTCCCTAATGGTAAACCTTCCTAACCATACTAGAAATACAAATACTGCATAGCATGTACAATTTCAAAAGAGGCAAAATTACACTGATTTTTGACCAATGTCTCTGTGATTCCACCCCACCCACCCCTGGTTTGGAATCACTGGGGAGAAAAAAAGAATACATTGCCTTTAAAATCATACATATTGTCTATAATACAGGAAAAAGTACAGGGTATATATTGCAAAAAAAAATCCCCTGCTTTTTCCAAACTGCAATCATCCTGGAACAAAACAGGCCTGAATAACAAAGGATGTATGGAAGTCCCATTATGGATTATCTGTTCCACTAGGTCCACTAGGGGTCCATTAGGACACCTACATCTCTGTCTCAGTTACTACTTTTGAGCCAAGTACAATCTATTCCAGGGGTCTCCAACCTTGGCAACTTTAAGACTTGTGGACTTCAACTCCCAGAATTCCTCAGCCAGCAAAGCAAAGCTGGCTGAGGAATTCTGGGAGTTGAAGTCCACAAGTCTTAAAGTTGCCAAGGTTGGAGACCCCTGATCTATTCTGTTGCTGTTGTTGTTCAGTCACTAAGTCGTGTCTGACTGTTCACAACCTCATGAACCGTAGCACACCAGGCCCCCATCCTCCACTGTCTTCTGGTGTTTGCCCAAACTCATGACCACTGCAGCAAACACCAGAAGACAGTGGAGAATGGGGAGCTTGGTGTGCTATGGTTCATGGGGTTGTGAAGAGTCAGACACGACTTAGTGACTGAACAACAACAGCAACAGAATAGATCAGGGGTCTCCAACCTTGGCAACTTTAAGACTTGTGGAGATATCTAACTATCTCATCCTCTGGATATCTATCTCATCCTCTGCCGTCCCCTTCTCCTTTTGCCTTCAATGTTTTCCAACATCAGAATGTTTTCCAATGAATCCTCTCTTCTCATTAGATGGCCAAAGTATTTTTTTTTAAATTTGATTCATATGCCGCCCTTCTCCGGAGACTCAGGGCGGCTTACAATGCGTTAATACTTCATACTTTTGTATATTTATACAAAGTCAGCTTATTGCCCCCACAATTGGGTCCTCATTTCACCTACCTTAGAAAGGATGGAAGGCTGAGTCAACCTTGAGCCTTGGAGAGATTTGAACCAGCAGTAAATTGCAGGCAGCTGTGTTAATAACAGGGTGCTTAGACCACTGTACTATCAAGGCTCTTGATATTTAAGCTTCAGCTCAAGTATCTACCTTTCCATATGGTTTTTCCTGCCTAAGTACAGGACTTTACTTTTCTCACCCACTAAACTGTACTAGGGCCCAGTGTTCAAGTCTGTCAAGATCCTTCTGGATTGTGAGCCTGTCTTCCAAAGAGTTGGCAATTCCCCCCTCCCCCACAGCTTGGTGTCATCTACAAATTTGATAACTTCCCCTTCTATTTCATCTAGATTGATGAAGAGCACTGGGCCCAAGATTAAACTTTGAGGTACCCCGAGATTCAACCGGGTTCCTTTTTGTTTTTTTGCACATCTTCCCCTTAAAGTGTGACCGTACAGCCAGTGAAAGCAAGACCTGTGTGAAAACCAGGGAAATAGATGTCATTGAAACAGATAAAGCAGTGGTGAAATCCAATTTTTTTTACTACCGGTTCTGTGGGTGTGGCTTGGTGGGCGTGGTGTGACTTGGTGGGTGCGGCTTGGTGGGTGTGGCAGGGAAAGGATACTGCAAAATCTCCATTCCCACCCCATTCCAGGGGGAAGGATAGTGCAAAATCTTCATTCCCACCCCACTCCTGGGGGAAGGATAGTGCAAAATCTCCATTCCCACCCCACTCTGGGGCCAGCCAGAGGTGGTATTTGCCGGACTGCTCAAAATTTCTGCTACCGGTTCTCCAGAACCTGTCAGAACCTGCTGGATTTCATTCAAGCAGCCTAACCAGAGAGGGTAAGCTTCCACTATTCCTGAATGGTGAGGATCTGTTTCAGAATTTATTTTTTCCCATGAATTACTGCATTTCCTCTCTGCCCTTTGCTCTTTGCAAGGGGAAGCAACACTCACATGTTCAGTATTAAATCACGGCACAGAGAAGGTGACACAAAGAAGGATTATTGTCTTTTGCTCCAATTCAGGTCACACAAAGTTGCCACAGAAACAACAGTCAAGATTCAGCAATGTTCTCCAAAGATTTATCATTAGCGTTGTGAAAGGAATTTGACTTTTTTTTTTCCTTTTTAGATTCTCCCTTGACCCAAATCATCATTCAAGATGACATCCTCCCTCTCCTCTTAATTTCCCTTGCAACAAGCTGGATCCCTCCTCTCTTTGCAACAATTCTCTAAATTGTGCACTCATCAGAAAATGAGAAACATGTGTCCTTTGAGATTTTTAGATGTGGCAGCTGGAGAACCTAAACATCCTAACCTGTGCTTGAGACTGAGAGGAAAAATACATCATCCATCCCTGGAGAAAGATGAAATTTATGGGGAGAAGGCTCTGAGAGGTCCCAGGCCTTGCTTCTCAAGGACATAATCCTTTCCAAGGACACTGTCTCTTTTACATTTCCAACATCTTGTTGTTTCCAAATTAGCTTTGTAAACACCAAGCAGGTAGAGCCATTTCACTTGTTATATTCTTACTATGTTACAAATATTTCAAAAAGACTATCATAAACATAAACCTGAACTACATATACTAGTTCAATTGCCAATTTTATATCTATCTATCTACTATCTATCATCTATCTATCTATCTATCTATCTATCTATCTATCTATCTATCTATCATCTATCTATATCTATATCATCTCTCAACTGTCTGTTTCTGTCTATCTATCTCCCTACCTACCTCTATCTATAAATCTATGTATGTATGTATGTATGTATGTATGTATGTATGTATGTATGCATGCATGTATCTATCTATCTATCTATCTATCTATCTATCTATCTATCTATCTATCGTCTATCTATCTATCTCTCTATCTGATTTTTACCCCATCTTTATTATTTTATAAGTAACTCAAGGCAGCGAACATTCATTATACTGCTTCCTCCTCCTCCTTTCCCCCACAACCACCCTATGAGGTGGGTTGAGCTAAGATAAAATGACTGGCCCAAAGTCACCCAGTCGGCTTTCATGCCTAAGGCAGGATTAGAACTCACAATCTCCTGGTTTTTAGGTCAGCACCTTAACTGCTATGATTTCTAGTTAGTAGAAATCATGCTTAGCCTTGCCTATAAATGTTATTAAAAATAATGATTATCAATAATGAAATAATTCTTGATATATAATAATTGTAATAACATAATATTACAAACAATTTTTTCCCATCTGCCTTTTCATATATCATGGTGTCTTAGGAAAGAAATGGGGTGCCAGCAGCTCCTTAACAGACCAGCCAGCAAGGCCAATGGTGAGCATTATGGATTCTCAATATTTGGGGGAGTCAATGGTCTCATTTGGAATTTAAGGAAAATGTCTTCTGCACTTTTGCATAAGAACTGCCAGAAGAGGAGATGGATTCATCTAATCCCAAAATGGTTGCCATGTTGGATTTGGCTAATACATAAAGCAACCCTTAACAGAAGACAAATTGATGAAATTTCTTCCTGGTCCCCTCTGAAAATGCTCTCAACAACCTTGTTATAATGGGGTTTTTTTCTGGGTTAATGGACACCCCTCCAAACAAAACCCTGGCCCACAGCTAGTCACTATTTTTCTTATCTAAGAATACTCCAGGGACCAATTTAGAGCCCCAAGGAATTATGCTAATCAAACCTGGTGCTGGAGAATAGTATTTTACAGCAGACCAACATCTCATTTCATTTCTCTTTAATGAAAAGAATATTTAAAATCTTAAAATCAAAGAGGGTTGGACAGTGCCCAAAGGGGATGTTTATGGCTCTTTGGGGTCCACCAGTACAGTATTAACTACTTCTAATGTACATCACTCTTCAAAAAGCACAGAATATATACATTTATGTATGCATTTATACATAGAAATATATATTTACATAGTCGTTAAGCAAGACTTTCTTTTCCAACGACAGATTTGGTTTGTTTAGATTTTAAGATCGCTTTCTATTCTGCATTGCTTTTATTTTCAGATTTTGATGTTATTTATTGGTTTTATTGCGCCAAACCTCCAGATTGAGAGGGTCAGAAAGTGTGAGTTATATAAATTAACTGAGGATATTAATGAATAAGAGAAATAGTCCAAAATAAAGCAATTAATCCCTGGACTGTTCTGTCAGGCAATTTTATTTTAATATTAGTCAGAAAAGTGTCTTTTCCAGCATTTGCTATTGGTTTCCTTAACTACCATAGATGTTCCAGGAATTGAACCTGACACCAGTGATGGGTTGCCCCCGGTTTGGACCGGTTCGCAATAACCGGTAGTAAAACCGGTGGGAGGTCCCGCCCATTGCCCTGGATGTCATCATCGATGATCTGCGCAATGCACAAAAGCAAGGCATGAGCTTTGCTTGTGCACGAGAGCAATCACATTGCGAACCGGTGGTAAAGGTAAGTAGAACCCACCCCTGCCTGAGACCCTTAATAGGAGGTCATGTATTCTACCATAGGACTAAGATAACCAGATCATAAATAAATTCCTTTCCCTTCTTGACTAAGGCATAAAGAGGAAAGTTCTGTTTATACCTGGGCAGGAGGCAAAAGGAGCAGATGACATCATCTCTGTCATGTTATCCTGTGCAGATGTTATAACTTGCATGATGCTAGCTACCAGTACATAATTCAGCCCATTCGCGTGAAGCAATCATGATGCCATGGAAAAGTTGCGTTTTTTCCTGTCATTGCAGAGGTTTCAGCATAGACGCCCAGCAGTTGCTTCAAAGCTACATTTAAAAAGCCCACATTTTCAGAAAACAATGTGGTATTCGATGCTAGGTGGTTTTGAGTTTTCATGGAGGGAGCTGTTTATGGTCCCCTTGTAATTGGATTTGTTTTTATTGTAGCTTTAAAGTGATGGATTGCTGGTTTTACTTTTAATTGGATTTCATTGTCACAGGGTTTTTATCAGTTCTGAGTCCCCTTGAGCATAATAAATGCACAGTAGAAATTATATAAATGAATAATACATCTGCTATGATCTTCAGTGGGAATAGGGCTCCCATCTGCCCTGCTATAGGTTTGTGGCTCAGTTTTATACTAGAGGCAGGTGCTCATTGCACTACAGTGACGCTGAAGACTGATAGGATCACTGGGTGTATTTACTAATAGTTATTTCTTCTAAATAATGGAAAAGAATGCATGACTGCCATGTACTAACTGTGCTGCAAGGCTGGTAATGTTATAAATTATGGGTGCGGTGGGAGATTTGCTACTTCTTGGCTGTCGGCTCTAGGAATTTTCTTACTATGTTTGAAACGTCACACCTCCCTTTGAGATACATCAAAGGAAAGGGGATTGTATGATGCAAGAGCATCTGCTTGGACATGGCCAAAAGGGAGGAAACCCATTGTCAAAAGAGAACAAAAGAAGAAAACTATGACCTGGTGACCTAAGGGCCTGCTCAGCCTGTTGTTCAGGTGTGAAATGTTGACGAGGAACTCAAGACTCCACCTGCTCTTTCTCTTAGTTACACATATACCTATCAAATCACCCTTCTAGAGTAAACAACTTTACGCACAGAGCATACAAATAGTAAGAACAAGTACTATAAACCAAGGATGTTAAAAGCATGAGATAAAAAAAGAAACAGACAGTAGCTAAAGCTAGTTTATACTGATTCAATATGCTAGACCTCTTCCTATCTTTCTCCATTTGCAAACCTTCCTTGCTTCTACATTCCCAGGCACTATTTTGTCCATTGCCTTTTGTTCTTTAATTTTTTCACCTCTCTGTTCTGGAGGATTTCATCAGTTCCATCCAAGCTCAGCTCTTCCAGTCTTCCCAATTTCATTTTCAAATCTTTATTGTCAGTGCACAACATATGTACAATGAGATTGGTTGAGCTCCCTCAGTGCACACACACCCCAACAAAATACAACTCACTGTGAAGACAGAAAATCCCTAACCCAATAAATCATATTAACAAAACACCCAGTCCTACGGCAACAGTGTGAACATGTTACACGTTGCGCCGGCCCTGCAAGTCCATCCTACTATGTAGTTATGATGTTATTTCGCATTCAGGAGTCTGACAGCACACGGATAAAAACTGTTCTTCAGCCTGTTCGTGTGGCTGGCTGTGCTTCTATATCTCCTTCCTGATGGTAGGAGGGTAAAGAAGTGGTGACCAGGGTGAGAGTCGTCCCTTCCTCTTGGTCTATTCATTCTTCCTTCATACATTTGGGAACAGCTAAGTCTTGGATGTTCACAGGCAAGCAGCCTGACCACACAGTAATCCATTAACTCAAATAAGAAGCAGGTGGAAATTAGCCCACTTTATCATGCAAGTGGGAGAAAGAGGCACACCAGTGTGCACTTTGTTTTGACTGTACATTAATCTTGCATTTGAAAATCATTTGGATTCTCCTGTAATGGCTTCTTTAGCTTTTCTACAGCAAATCAATTTGCCTGAACTTTTGGGTCCTTGGAAATTTATTCTTTGGGTTTCTTCTCTAGCCTGCTGAAAGAAGTTTGCTGTTGTCACTTTTGCTGTTATAAATCATCATTTATGAACTCGTAAATCCTCTATCTATATGATCAAACCACATCAACATGGGTCTTTCAATAGCTTTTGTATTCGGTCCACATTCATTCAGCGCTCATAATTTCTTCAACTTCTTCCTGTTTTACTGTACGCAGTTTTTAAGAATGTCATTCCCATGCTATTCAACTTCTTCTTACGTTTTCCCTAACATGCCTGTCTCATTTTCATATAACCAAGTGGGCAAAAGCATGCTCTTATACGCAGATATAGCTGCTACTTTCAACAAGCATTCATTGCATGCAGGGGTGAAATCCAGCAGGTTCTGACAGGTTCTGGAGAACCGTTAGTGGAAATTTTGAACAGTTCGGAGAACCGGTAGCAGAAATTTTGAGTAGTTCAGAGAACCAGCAAATACCACCTCTGGCTAGCCCCAGAGAGGGGTGGGAATGGAGATTTTGCAGTATCCTTCCCCTGCCACACCCACGAAGCCACGCCCACCAAGCCACACCCACAGAATCGGTAGTAAAAAAATTTGGATTTCACCACTGATTGCATGCATCGGTCCACTTACCAACTCCAATCTCCTTTCTACCAGTATCTGGGTGGCTTAAACATTTCCCCTCCTTTAATAAACATTTCCATCAAAATTCAGACTTTCACCTGCTTTTCACCATTTGCAATTTCCATTCATTCAATTTTCCTTGCCGCTCTTTTGCATTTATTCTTACTTCTTTTACCTCCAATGGGGGAAATAATAATGACACTGGTAAACATTGTCAGGCATGGATGCAGTCCGTACGCAGACCGATCATCTTGTGCAGCCACTCTAGAAGCAAACCGCATCTATAGTAGCATTTATTTAGTTTCATCTGTTTTCATCATGCTGGAAAGAGTCGTGTTCTTTTCATCTATTTTTTTAAAACCATGAATATTTATAGCATTTGTTTGAATTCCACTCTTTGACATATCCTTCTCATTCAAATCTCTAAAATACTCCTTCCAGCCTTTCTTCTCTTCACTTTCATCTCAAATCATGTCATCACTTTTATTTTTAATTCTATTCATGCTGCTGTAGGCCCTCTTCACCCACTTCCAAAATGGTTTTTATAACTACTCTGTATTTTCTGTGCCTCCTTTAACTGTTCCTTCCTCTCTTTGATTACATTCCTTGTGACTTTTTTTTCTCTGTACACGTATTAGAGAAGATCTTTCTTACATTGTTATTCCTTACAACAGCAACCATTCTAATTTTTTCTTATCTAGCCCCTTTTTAATTTCATTCCACCTGGTATCCTTTTTTTAAATACTTCCCATTAGTGAAACTCCACACTCTTCTATGGCACTGGTAACATCAAACTTCCCTCTCTTCCAAGCAGCTTCTCATTGTCTTTCCTTACATCCTTTCCTTTTAATAATGATAATAATATTTTTATTGTCATTGTAGGTGTATACACAGTATACACAACGAAATTCACTTAACACCGAAAGACCAGGTCCAACACACATAACAATCCCCAACACACTCCCACCCACCCCAATTCCCCACCCCTAAACCACCCAAACATCCACACAACAGACCAAGTCATGCTGTCCAACAGCTCACTGATGGTGGCCCTTTAGTTCATTGTTGAGTTCAATTATAGCTCTGGGATAAAAACTATTCAGAAAACGTGTGGTCCGAGTTTTAATTGTTCTATATCTTCTGCCAGAAGGCAACAGTCCAAAAAGATTGTAAGCAGGATGGGAAGAGTCTCTGAGAATGTTATGCAACTTTCTCAAACAGCGAGATTCGAAGATGTCATCAGGACTGGTAGCTGGAGTCCAATGATATTCTGCGCAGTTTTAATGATTCTCTGTAGAGCTTTTTTGTCCGCTACAGAGCTGCTCCCATACCATGCAAGAATGCCGTATGTCAGGACACTCTCAATGGTGCTGCGATAGTAGGACAGAAGTAGATGCTGAGATAGATTTATCTTCCTAAGCATTCTCAGGAAGTACAGCCTCTTCTGTGCCTTTTCATTCATTCTATTGAGAGACTAGTCTACCTTACAATATTTCTTCAGGCAGAACTTGTACTTTTTCTATCTGCAGTTGCTCGACTTTAAGGTCTTTCACTTCTTTCCTTTTCTTCCATGTCCATTTTTTCCAAGGTCAACTCCAAAAAATAATTATGTGCCACATTCAGATCCTATCATCACCCTGTATCTTTTATTTTTTTCTCTCACTGTTGTATCACAAAGAATCAAATCCATTGTGCTTTTAGATTTATATTCATTCCACTGTAGGTAGGAAGAGGTCTACTCCTACCTACAGTGGAATGCATATAAAGTTTAAAGCGTGCATTCAAAAACCAGTAGCTTATTTTTCTGAACAGAGAAACTCACCCAAAAAGTGTCTTTTATTCTTAGGTCTCCAAATGGCCCAATGATCACATTTTATGTATTTTCTCATCTCCTTTTCCTCCATCCATTCGTGTCACCTAGCAGAATAACCCCTCTCCCCAATTTCATTGGAGTGTGACATGGCACTACCATCAACTTATGGTTCCCTGCTTTAATGGGTAGCCTTAATAACCTAGACGACACCAATTAATATTTTATGACATGCATTTTAATTCCCTCAATCGTAATTAAGTTCCCTGCATTTATTAATCAACTTTACTCCATGAAGCCTGGAGACTTTCATGCAGACCTGCTGCGTGCTTCTCTTAGTTTTTCAAGAAGGTTTTATTTCTCTTCTCTTCATTTCACAAACAAATAATGCATCTACTTTTCTTCCATTTATTGCACTAGATAGCGCTTCATCAATTATTTTCTTACACACTAACTTGCAAACTTCCCTATCTCATGCAGGTTTCCCTGCTAACGAATGGTCCATTTTGGTTTACATGCTATCAAATCAACTGAAGCCCAGTTTTATCCCAAGCATGCTTATATTATTACAGTGCACGGCAATATCTAGAGATCACTTTGCAAGACAACATACAATTTTCTGCAACCTTCTTCCCATTCCCACATTAGGAGTTACAGGTTGTCCTTGATTTACAACAGTTTGTTTAGTGACCAGTCAAAGCTCCAATGGCACTGAAAAAAGTGACTTACGAGCGTTTTTCACTCTTACGACCATTGCATTGCATTGATCAAAATTCAGTCGCTTGGCAACTGACTCATATTTATGACCGTTGCAGTGTCCTGCGATCATGTGATCCCTTTTTGCGACTTTCTGACAAAACAAAGTCAGTGGGGAAGCCAAATTCACTTAACAACCATGCTACTAATTTACAGTGATTCACTTAACAAATATGGCAAGAAAGGTTGTAAAATGAGGCTCTTAACAAATGTCTCAATTAGCAACACAAATGTTGGGCTCAATTGTGTTTGTAAATTGAGGACTACCTGTATATGCAGATGATATTTAGGATACCTTCCCTTTTTAATGAATATCTTTAGGCAAGTTTGAGTTGACTATTCTCTAATAATCTTTAAAAAAATAAGGCTTTCCTTGATAAATCAGGACACATGTCACTCCAAGATATCCACCTACAGTATCCAATTCTAGATCAGGGTGTACAAATCTCAATTCAACTCCGCTCCCTTCTCTTTTACGAGGAGTGGGAAGCAGCAATCTCATGTTAATGTGATGCTTCTTGACCAGGGCAATGTCTAAACTCAATCCTCTTTCTACTGACTCCCATCCAGGTCAAGAGAGTGAGTAAATCAAGACTGCATCGCACACTACTTCTGGTCTGGTAACTGTCATCCCTGAGGAGAAGACAAGCAAATAAGGTGTCCTCAAATGACAGAGTATGGCACAGGATGACTAAGATCAGAGCAACTCCAAAGTTTCTCGGACTGCTAAAAATGCCCTTCTCCCCCTAGGCCCTTTCTGATGCTGTCCTATTAAGGAATTGGTGATGGAAGAAGAATATAATTAAAAACACAAGAAACAATCTTATTATGAGAAATGAAAAATAAATATTTCTGGGTCACATCCACTTTCCTGCTAGTCTTCCCTGCCTTCTGGAATGCAGCCCACGGTTTGCCAATTATAGACCACGTCTGGTCCCCAATTTGAAAACGTTTTCCACCACCGTAAGTGAGAGTAGAGTGAACACAGTTCAAATCTTCACTAAGCCATGAAAGACCATGGTGAACTTGGAATAGCTACCGATATTCAGTCTAACCTAAACCCACCAGGTTGGAAACATATTGGGAAAGGTAGACATATGGATTATATATGTCATCTTGGGTTCCTTAGAGGAAAGGCAAAATTTGGTAAAATTGATAAATTGGTGAAAGGGAAGGAAGGAAAATTCTTTGAGGGGTAGCAAAAATAACCATGTTGACACCCATAATGATGGGATAGTAGCCTTATCCCCTTTTTAATTGGTACCATTGCAAATAAGAAAAGGCAGAGCATTGGTTCAGCATGCATGGCAAGCCTTTTGATTCCTTCCGTAGATACTCCCCGAATCTTCAAGTTTTCAACTTTTACTACAGAAGCACACCACACTTTTTGCAAAAAGAATTTGTCGGCGAGTATATATACTCACAAACACAGTCCTCCTTTCATCTTCTATCATAAATTAATTAAACCACATTCAAAGCTGTTTCAAAACTGCTTCAGGCAATTCAGGCACTGGAGCAGAAGCCGGACCCAAAAGGCAGTTGTTGACTTTTCCCAGTGGTGAGATTCAAATTTTTTTACTACCGGTTCTGTGGATGTGGCTTGGTGGGTGTGGCAGGGGAAGAATACTGTAAAATCTCCATTCCCACCCCACTCCAGGGGAAGGTTATGGCAAAATCCCCATTTCCTCCCGATCAGCTGGGACTCGGGAGGCAGAGAATAGATGGGGCAGGGCCGGTCAGAGGTGGTATTTACCAGTTCTCCGAACTACTCAAAATTTCCGCTACTGGTTCTCCGGAACTGGTCAAAACCTGCTGAATACCCCCTCTGACTCTCCCCATATTCTCTTTCTCTGTTGTGATCTAGGTTTCCTGAGTCATTAAAATACACAAGTAGTCCCAAAAACCTCTTTTATTGCAACAGCTGTGACTTACATTCATTCACAGTTGAGTCCCAATTAGTTGCAAAAAGTCCTTCGGGATAATCCAACCTTTAACTCCCTTGATACGCTGCCAAAGACCTACTTGGCAAAGCCACACAGAATCCAGAATCAAACAGAGATGCCGACTGGGAACAAAATTAACAACGTTGCTTTCCTGCAAAGGGCTCACGTGCCTTTGCTCCTCTTTTAAGCCTTATGGGAAGGGCCAATCTTCTCCAGGCCTTACTCCCGAGTCGTCCCTTTTGTTTTAACTGTTCTTGCCTTCTGGCAGCTCTGCGCATGCGCGCACTAGGAACAGCTCCTCCTGTTGCTCTGCCTCTCTGATGTCTGACTCTGGAGGCTCCGGAGTCTGCGCATAACTCCCAGATGGCCCTGGCCCCATCTCTGCCTCCAACGCAGAGCCCTCATCTGAGCCTTCCCCAGATTCCAGGACTGGCTGATGTTCCTCCCCAGCCTCCTCACTGTCCGACTCCACTGCCAGCTCCGCAGGCTGCTGGCGGACCACAACATTCTCACACACACACAACCCTAAGCACCCATCTATTGTATCTGAGCTGGAAATACTGTTAGGAAGTTCTGTGAACTTTTTTGTGGTTCAAGAAGACTAAAGAGCTCTTCCACCTTGCAAAATCTGCTTGCTGAGATATTGCAACGAAGCAAAACGATACATTTATGCAAGCGTATTGACCTTACAAACCACAGCCAACTTCAATGCGACAATTCTACCTCCAAGATATGGGAAACCTTTTCACATGTAGCCTCTTGTTTTTTTCTGCGTCAGAGATCTCTCCCGTGTGTTAACTGCTAAAGCAGACATAGCCTTAAGCCAATCTATGATACCGTATAAGCCACAATTCCTCAAACTTTCATTGAGGCTATGGAGGTGAGGGAAAGAAATGGGACATTTCAAGTTGATACTTGTATGGTTGTTTAAATATAACTGTCTGTTCTGTATCTTGCCTTAATGATGGCTTATAATTATTTGGGAATGACACGGCATGCAATAAAGCTACGCATAAGGTATGAGTGCAGCTGCATGGAAAGCACAAAATCTATTCCAAAGTTGTCTGCAAAGAGAGGCCCAAAAACTCAAGCTGGTACCCATGATTCAAGTTTTTTAAAAAAACGATGCTTCAATCATACCTTTATGGCTGACATCTTGACTTTTTTGACCATACTGATATCTTCTGTAGCAAAAAATAATATGGCAATTTATACTCCAATTAAAAATGTATTCCAAAATAAAAATTCCCTTCTCACCCCCATGGGTGATTTGTGTTCTCTCCCAGAGGCCTGGGAGTTTGAGGGATCTGCACAGAATCTTAGTTGTTCCTAACACTGCACTTTTCTTAAGAAAAAGTTCTGACATTGTTCCTGGGATCTGCTGGAGCCACTCTTCCGTCACAGGAGACATAGTTCCAAGTGCTTCTACCAGGGGTGAAATCCAGCAGGTTCTGACAAGTTCTGGAGAACCGGTAGCAGAAATTTTGAGCAGTTTGGAGAATTGGCAAATACCACCTCTGGCTGGCCCAAGTGGGGTGGGAATGGAGATTTTGCAATATCCTTTCTCCTGGAGTGGGGACGGAATGGGGATTTTGCAGTATCCTTATGCCACCAAGCCACGCCCACAGAACCGGTAGTAAAAAAAATTGGATTTCACCACTGGCTCCTACCACTACTGGGACTACTTTGGCCTTTACTTTTCATATCCACTCTATTATTTTATTTATTTAGTAAACTTATATGCTACCTATTTCACCTCTAAGTGACTCTAAGTGGTTTACAATCATAAAAAACAAGCTAAAACCTTAAAACTATAATTAAAACACTAAGATTGTTTAAAATTAATAACCATCGGAACAGCATCTTGTTAATTTATCATAAATGCTTCTTTAACCAGCATTTATATGAAAAGTATTTCAGCATATTTCAGGACATTTCATAAGCCATGAATGTAAAAGCAAAAACAAGCAAGCAACCAACAACAACAACAAAAAAACCTTGATACACTGTGTGAAAAGAAGAAATATTTGTTTAGGCTATTTATATCATATCCCAGCACTTTATCTTATTCTTAGTTTTAAAATGTATCCTGGGCTGGCCTGATGACCTTGTTTTGAGGTCTTCTGGGTCCTGACTGATGTGCGTATGGGAATCCTTGCACATCCATGCTCCAGACACGATGGGAAGACTGAAGAGTCTGGAGACTGAGAACTTCTATTGTCCCCAGAAACAGAGAGAGATGCAGCTGCTGTCATACAGAGACACAATTGCAGCGGAGATACACACACAGGGCCTAGTTCACATGATACGGTTCCTTGAGTCAATAGGGTACATGCGCTAGTGAGTTGTGAGAACTCCCAAATGACATTAACTGACTTTCTAATACCAAGGTATTAACTTTCATTCTGTTCAGCTTTTGGAGAATTATCCTGCCAATGGATAAACATGCAGACATCAGCATCCTAAGCCTTTCCAAAATGTTTTGTGCTTGAGAAGAATAAAAAGAGGGTTAAAATAAGGGGACCAACTGAGGCAGAGTAGCCTTAAATCTGCCTCTGCTAATTTTTACATTTCAACAGACGCTTAGAAATATTTAGGAACGCTTACCAGAATATACATTGCAACACAATGCATTTCACTGTATTGTGGAAGGTTGTGATTTCTAGGCCAGCTGGCACCTTGGTCTTCTCTCTGTTGGTTGTGTTATCTTTGCATTAGACTTGGGAAAGCCTTCAGAGAATCCTCTGAAAAATTTCCACCTTAGAAGACCTCTGCTGATGTCCTCACTCACTCCCATCCTTTCTCTGTGATTGCCAGTTTTAAATAGTTTCAGTTTGCACCAGCTATCTGTCCAACTCTGATCTAAACTATGGTAACTTGTCTCCTGCAGAACCCTAACTTTCCATACATGCCCAGAATTAACGAAATATTTTGTGTGATGGTCCATGAAACACATAACACAGGGGTCATCCTCTGGGAAAACTAGGCTTTACAGCAGGGTAAATGTGTAGGAGAAATGGCAAGAAAATCTCCGGAATGCTTTCTAATTCAACAAGCGTGTTTCCACACTGCAAAACACCGCATAAGAAGACCTAGCTTGTTTTTCAATGTATTAAGGAATACTCTGATTGCGGGTAACAACAAAAGGAGAGGAAGGAAGCAGGGTTTTGATGTTGTCCCTGGAAGGATAGATCTGGATTCTTATGCCAGTGTAACTGGGAACAGCGCCGACCTGCCACTTCTAATCCCCCATTGTTACCATCTATTATTTATTATCTGTAATGCTATATAATTCCCCCAGCTATATTATTAAAATCTGCAGAAGCGTTCAGAGATACCTTTGAATAGGATGCGCTCAGTGGAAATTAATTGCATTCTTATTAGCTTGACAGGTCCCTTTTATTCACATGCAAATGAGCGGCAAAGAGCTCCAGAGATACTTCTGGAAAAGGGAGTTTGAATCCTTCCAGCAACAGCCTCCTTTGGGAAAGAGCGCCATCTAGTGACCACCGAGGTTGTTAAGGTGGGAGACTTATTTCGGTGCTCCTACTGAAGGGCAGTAAAGTGAAACGCGGTGGCTCAGTGGCTAAGGCGCTGAGCTTGTCGATCGAAAGGTCAGAAGTTCAGCGGTTCGAATCCCTAGTGCCGCGCAACAGGGTGAGCTCCCATTAGTTATCCCAGCTTCTGCCAACCTAGCAGTTCGAAAGCACCTAAAAAATGCAAGTAGAAAAATAGGGACCACCTTTGGTGGGAAGGTAACAGCGTTCCGTGCATCTTTGGCGTTTAGTCATGCCGGCCACATGACGATGGAGACGTCTTAGGACAGCTCTGGCTCTTTGGAGATGAGCACTGCTCCCTAGAGTCGGGAACGATTAGCACATATATGCGAGGGGAACCTTTACCTTTTTTTAAACTGAAGGGCATCTCTCACACGCTTGTAGTCTAAGGCCCAGTTCTCACAGGAGATGGCAGACTTTTAACTGCCTCACAAATTATAAAATTAGAAGGCAAGCAGGAGGGCTATTTTGGATTCTTCCCAAGACGCAGCTTTTTATGTGCAGGGATTTAGAGGGGATTGGTAGAGTTAAAAAAGAGAGGCAGGCTAATACCCGCAAGAGATGTTTTTTCTCTAACAACACTGATTGCATCTAATTGGGATATTCTCTCACTTTCTTTCTTTCCTTTTTTAAAACAAGGCTTGTGGAGTATTTACGAGTTTTTTAAAATAATAAGTAGATCTTTAGCTTACACGTTTCCTTAATCAATAAAAACTGACTCGTTTGGTTCCATTCACCTAGACGTATGTCCATCCAATTCAATGGGGCTTACTCCTCTGAATATTTTAATCCCATATTATAAAGCTGTGTTTTCAAAAGATAAATTTTCTGTCAAAATGAAACATGAATGCCAGATCTGGGCTGCAAACATCTGGTTGACGATTAGATGGCAGAACAGAGAGAGGATTTCCTGTAGTTCAATTTAAATATCACCCGAATTTGCCCAACCCAGAACAGGGAGCTCTACTTCAAGCAGCAATTCATTGTGTTTATCCATCCTCACTTATCAGCTAGTCCTAGCTCAACAAAGGGTTAGGGATCTAAAATATTACAATTATAAAACATGGGTTATGATTCGGCATAATGTATGAACTCATCCATAGGTAAACAATAGTTTATCGGTCTAGTCATAAAGATCCAGCTAAATTTCTGTTACAGAAGACTGCCCCAGTGAATTTCCTTGATAGATGCTTTTTGAAAAGATGAATCCATGGTTGTATACAATGTTGGAATTCATTGTTACAATGTATTTCTATGCAACAAAGACAGTAGTATTCAGGCAGTAGATGGCAGTATTTACAAGTTTGGATTATGGTAAATACTCTATGCTCTTGTTCTGCATAGAGTTTCCTGTTACAGTTAAAATAGTTGAGCAGTAAAGCACATGGTGACTGTACTCTCGGTTTGCTCTGTATGTGGTGCTTTATATAAACAGAATTTCTAATGTACAATCTAAATGAGGTTGGCCTTGAAGGGTATCTGGAAGCTTCAGCCATGCAAGATGCAGCAGTGTAGATAGTTGTGTAATGTGCATTGATTGCCAATTTGCTTCTGGGTCCAAGGTACTGGCTATGATCTTTAAAATTTTACATGGCATGGGCCTGGGTTATTTGAGGACTGCTCCTCGCCACTTACATCTACCTGTCCTACCAGGCCTGGCAGGAGAGAGATGTTATGACTCCTATCATTCGGGGAGTTTTGTGGGGAGGAAGCCTTTTCTGTCCTAGGAAGAACTTCATTCCCTCTGAGGTGAAGCTGGTTCCAACCCTGTAGGCCTTCCAGAAGGTCCTTAAAACATGATTTGGTCTATTATCCTGGGACTCTTATGATAAAATGAAGCCTGCTAGATGGTTATAGGATGCTTAAATGGGATGCACTTTCTTGCATGTCTTTCTGCCATTTTCTTTTTTAATGTTCTAGATTTATTTTGGTTGTATTTCATTGGGTTTTTTAAATGCATTTGATTGTTTTATTATGTATGCCATGGAGTCAGTTTGGTATAGTGTTAAAGCATCAGGCTGGAAAGAGGGAGATGGTGACTTCTAGCCCTGCCTTAGGCACAAAATCAGCTGGTGACTAGGGGCCAGTCACTGAATCTCAGCCATAGGAAGGATGCAAGGGCAAGCCATTTCCAAAAAGAACTTACATAGAAAACTGGTCTAGTCCCTCACTGAATGAGATGGCTGGCTATATAAATTAGATGATTGATAGATGATAGATAGATAGATAGATAGATAGATAGATAGATAGATAGATAGACAGACAGACAATGTTGCATTCCCATGAAAAATAGATATGTTATAACTTGACTTTTCTGCTATCCACACAACTTTATGAAAAATAATTCACTGACTCAGATGATCAGATAATGAAATTGGTTGAAGATATTGTACCACTCTTTTGGCTTATTTGTTCTATAGATGAATTAATTTAACCCATTCAGTCTTTTCCTTCCACCCCTCCCATCTCTCTTTTCCTCCCCAGTGGGCTGAATGTCCTGTGAGAGAATAGTACGAACAATATCAATTCAGTTACATTGCATTCTTGTACATTGATACACAATCATGACCAGGGCCACACATAGCTTTTGGTAGCCCCCATTTAGAATTAACATTCTAAATGTTAATACTAGATTGTAATGAATCATATGGCAAACACAGAAAAACAGTTCATATATCACATATTACCAATTTTTTATATTAAATGTAAATGAAATGAAATCAAACTTTTTTTAAAATTTGGATCCCATCCACTGCTTCTTGGAGTATGGCCCTTATCAATCAAGGGTAGGACTTGGCTTGGTTAAGGTTGCATACTCTGGCATCTATAGTAGTGGCAATTGCCATTAAACCCAATAGACCCTATCTACAGATGCTTGCTTTGAACTGGATATAGCTATAGGGAAGGCAACACTTGTTTCTGACTGTTCTTCCACACTTTCCTACCAATTATTTTCCTGATTAGGCTTGATGGGAGCTGTAGTCCAAAGGATGGTGCCAAGTTGCCTATTTCAGTGGTGAAATGTAAAATTTGTTACTACCGGTTCTGTGGGCGTGGCTTGATGGTGGTGGGTAATGTGACTGGGTGGGCGTGGCCAACTTTTTTAAAAAAAACTTTTAAAAGCATTTTTTCTACAACCTCTTCGGCCGAAAAGGTTGTATAAAAAATGCTTTTAAAAGCCTCTGATGATCCCAGCTGAGCTGCGTGATCATCAGAGGCTTTTTTTTTTTTTTTTTTTACTTTTAAAAGCATTTTTTTTGGCCGAAGAGGATGTAGAAAAAATGCTTTTAAAAATAAAACCAAAAGCCTCTGATGATTGCGTGGCTCAGCCGGGCATGGGGAGGGGGGATAGGGATTTTTGCTACCAGTTCTCCGAACCACCCGCCTCCATCGCTACCGGATCAGACGATCCGGTCCGAACCAGGAGCATTTAACCCCTGCCTTTGAGTCACTGTTGATTTCTGATGACTCTCTGGACAAGTCCTTGCAGTTTTCTTGGCAAGATTTCAGAAGTGGTTTCCTCTGTCTGCAATCTAGAGCTGAGAGAGAGTGATTGGCCCAAGGTGGCTTTGTCCCTAAGATGGGACTAGAACTCACTGTCTCCTGGTCTCTCGCTTGATGCCTTCTTAATGACTAGACCTGTGATGGCAAACCTATGGCATGCAGTGCCGGAAGTGGCACACAGAGCCATCTGTCCTGGCACACAAGCCACTGCCTGCTCTTTCAAGTTCCAGTGCACCGGCCACTTGGTCTTCATGTGTGTGGCAGCACCAGAAACCAGAAGAGCAGCCACCCAGTGCACATGCATGCACCGGGAAGATGATCTTTCAGTTTCTGGCACATGCATGTGCACCGGCAAGCTGGTCTTTACACGTGCATGCACGTCAGAAACTGGAAGATCATCTGCCTTGTTCTCGGTGGCGGGCTGGGGGGGTGATCTGTCCCCGTCTACACACACCCACACAAACACAGCCAGCCGAGGGTTAAGGAAGCACTTGGAACACACCCAGGTCTTTATCTCCAACTTGGCAGCGATATACACACCGTCTGCCAAGTGCTTTTATTTCCACAGAAAACAGAAAGATAATATACTCAGCGTACAAGAGTCCAACAGAAATAAATATTCCTCTCAGCAGTTTCGGACGAGGCTTTAGTGACTATCCAAGGTTTATTTTTGTTCGTCACAGGGATCACTGGCCACCACCCTCTAATATATAGTCTCTGGGGTGTGGTCCAGTGACTCAGTTCTAATCCCTAGCACGCCTCCTGAGCTGCTGCAATCGTTTATCACGCCTTCGGAGGCGTGCGTCCAGGAATGATGTCTCTCCTTCACTCTCATCCGAGACACCAGTCTCCCTGCTAATCTCCTCTCCCTCGTCCGGCACCTGAGACAGTGCCAGAGGGGAGGGGCCTGGAGAGGGAGGCCTGGCTGACTCCTCTTCCTCATGCTCGGAGCTTTCTTCCTCCGATGGGACAGGCTCAGAGGGCGGGGCCACAACAGGGGGCACTTCATCCTGGTCAGAGTTGGGGTGAAGCTTTCCCACCTAATGGCCCCCCAACTCGAGCCCCAGGAAAGCTGATGCCCTTTCCCTCCAAGGCCGGGAAGGGGCTTTGGTTTTCCAGCATACGGAGGCGGCATTCTCTGCCCAACATTCTCTCCCTGTCCGGGGCTGCGGAATCAGGTCAGCAGGGATGTGCCGCCACCTTGACGGGGACCAGGGAAGCGGGAAGGGGGGTGGGCAGGGTGGCCCAAGGACCCCCGAAAGGCCAGGCAGAGCAGGCGCATGTGCACCAGACAGCTGGTCTTCCTGTGCGCATGCGCACCAGAAACTGGAAGACCAGATAGCCAGTGTGCACGCATGTGCCAGAAACCGGAAGATCATCTGCTCTTCGGGGTTTCTGGTATGCGTGTGTGCACATACGCGCACTCCCATTTTGGCACTCGGTACCGAAAAGGTTCGCCCACACTGCACTAGACCAAACTGGCTCCCCTACTTAATGAACTTGTAAGATTAATTTTTTTTAATTTGATTGATATGCCACCCTTCTCCAGAGACTCAGGGCGGTTTACAGTGCATTAAGCAATAGCCTTCATACTTTTGTATATTTTATACAAAGTCAGCTTATTGCCCCCACAAACTGGGTCCTCAATTTACCTACCTTAGAAAGGATGGAAGGCTGAGTCAACCTTGAGCCTGGTGAGATTCGAACTTACAGTAATTGCAGACAGCTGGTGTTAAATTACAGTGCCTTGTCTGCAGAGCTATCCAAGCTCCTTGTGAATTGTGAAAAGGAGATTCAAATCAAGGGCTTCTTGGCCCCAGCAGGCAGAGAAAACATTTCATTTTACAGGTGAGTATGTTCGTTGGTCATTCTTCCCTTCACTTGACTTTGCAAGTATAGAAAGGGCATTGCCAATTCTTCTAAACTACTCAAGCGAAACATGAATCTTCTAGACCAACAGCCTTTCTCACTTTCTATTGGAATTATATCATCAGAGTAATGCCAAAAAGTCATAAAGCTTCAGCAGTAAAATATCACGATTCAGTCATCCAAGGGGGAAAATGCACAATACTTCCTGGAAATCAAGAGACTTCTTCTAACAGAAATTAAGCAGGTCTTTGATAAACATTTCCTGTACTGAGAGGAGAGAATCAAGGGGAGAGAGGACAATGACTCACCAGCCCCGGTACAAAATTTGCCTGGTGTGTGTGAAGGGCAGAATACAAATGCCAGCAGTGATACTTTTTTCAAGGATGAGTTAGATAAACTCTGGAGAGCTGGAAGTGCTCTTTATGGTGTGATTCCAGGGGAAACCAAGTGGAAAGCAGTTTGTGGGCACAATCTATGAATGGTTTTTCTAAGATGCTTCCCTTATAGATTAGAAGGCATTGCATTAGGTTTAGGTCAGGGGTGTCCAACCTGAGCAACTTGGAGACCTGTGGACTTAAACTCTCAGAATTGGTTGGTTGGGGAATTCTGGGAGTTGAAGTCTACAGGTCTTATAGCTGCCCAGGTTGGACACACCTGCTTGGAAACAATATAAAAAGTAATCTGGGACGTGTTCAATAGTTGTTTAGGAAACAGGCATGCCCAAGTTCTATGCATGAAGATTCTATTATTTCTACTCATCCTAGGAAGGATGAGAATTTCCTAGTATCCCTCCACCTCTCAGATGCTAACGTCTTTCAAGCTACAAATGGAACATCGATAAAACTTCAGATATTACTGAACTGGAGGTAAGCCCAAACTACTGTGGATAGGAGATGCTATGGTCCTCCTATGGTTCAGCAATATCTGGAAAGATCCCACACTATCTGTCCGACCATCCATCCATCCATCTCTGTCTGTCATTCCATCCATCTATCTATCTATCTATCATCTATCTATCTATCTATCTATCATCTATCTATCTCTATCTATCTATCTATCTATCTATCTATCTATCTATCTATCTATCTATCTATCATCCAGTGCTGAAATCCTGCCAGTTCTGTCCAGCTCACGCGAACCGGTAGTGGCGGCGCGTGGTTCAGTAAACTGGTAGCGGCAGCAGCGTGAGGCTCCACCCATCCGTCCAGATGTTGTTACTTCCTGATTTTAACCAGGAAGTAACCCGTTTTTGACCTTCTGTGCATGCGCAGAAGACTTTGCACATGCGCAGAAGGTAAAAAATCAGACCTGACAACGGCACGTGCACTTCCGAACCGGTAGGGAAGGTAAGTAGATTTCACTCCTGCTATCATCTATCTATCCAAATTTGTTATAGCTGGCTGCTCAACTCCAGTAGAGTTTGAGTGGCATACAACCCCCTCCCCTAAAATCCAAAAAACCCCATACAGACAGTCCATTAACAACAAAAGCCACATAAATCAAACAAAACAAAACAGGCTCCCTTCCCCCCAAAAATGCAACACTAATTTAACTCCAGGCCTGGGACGAAAGCCAGGTTTTAAGTGATTTCCTGACCCCTAGGAGAGAGGTTGCTATCCTTATTTCTGGGGGAATGCTGCTCCAGGTGTGTGTGTCTGTGTGCTCACATGCTGTGTTTGTGTGTACGTGTGTGTTTGTGAGACAAAGAAGGCATGCTTCTTCAGTCTTGCAAAATGATAATATTTAATAAAGGGGGCCTGGAGGATGTGCTCTCTGATGGAATGTACTGGGCTGGGCAGAAAGGATTGGAGAAGGGATTGGAGATTATTTCATATATAAGAAGCCAATTGACAAACATTAATGCTTTGTTTTTAAATACATAGCCTACACAGTATGTATTTATATTCTGCCTTTTCTCCAGGAACTCTAGAGAGCCATACATTATATCCCCACAATAATTATTTTTGTGGTGAGTATGACTGAGAGTGACTTACTGCCCAAAGTCACCAGTGAATTTCCACAGCTGAAGGGAGATTTGAAAGTATACCTTGGTACTCATCAGGAGGCACGATGGGTACCAAAAACAATGAGTACCAAAGAGATTTTTCCCATAAGGAGTAATGTAGTGAACCACAAGGCAGCTGACACCTACAAGTTCTAGCTTGTTTGTTGAATACCAAACAAACTATGAGTACCGGTATAAAATTTTCACATCAAAATGCGTTGAGTACCAAATTCGATGAGCTTCAAAGCAATTGAGTACCAAGGTACCACTGTAGATCTCTGTGTCCTAGTTCAAGTATTATACCACATCAACTGTCTATTATTATTATTATAGTGGGTTGCATGGTCAGCCAGATATTTAGACTGGATTTGACACCTATCAAATCCTTCCCAAGGATCTGGGATAGATAAATATTGTTGTCGAATATTAACAATATTATTGCAGGATGTTACCGTGTTTCCCCGAAAATACAACCTACCCCAAAAGAAAGTCCTAGCTTGATTTTTACACGTGAGCCCAATATAAGCCCTACCACCCAAAATAAGCCCTAATTAAGACCCCTCCAGGGTGCATGAGTAAAAATTAAGCTAGGGTGGGGATGGCGGGGTGGAGCTTCCCTACTACTTACCTTGCAGCCGGGCCTTGCACACTTCGACACCTGCCTTGCTGGCCCATTTCTTCTGCAGCCGGCAAGGTTTTTCTGAAGGCCTCTGTATCCAATAACAGAGCTCCTTGCTGACCACAGAAGAAGTTCCTGAAGACCTCTGACAGTGAAAAGGAGGACAGGGGTGACGCGAGCAGGTGAGTTGAGTCAATGGACGACATCCCCTCCACCCCGAAAATAAGACTTGCTGCCTTTTTTGGTGGAAAAAATATATATAAGACAGGGTCTTATTTTCAGGGAAACACGATATTATTTATATTATATTTACAAAAATATGAAATCACAGCTGCCAGGTCTTTAGCTGGTGTTGGCCTTCATATCCATCATGTTTTCCTCAAGAATCTAGGATGTCGTTATTCATCTACGTAGTATATGTGTGATTCCAAGCAATGGGACATTTTGTAATTGTCAGATGGAAATTTTATCAATGTGCAGATTTTTAAAAGTGCTGTCCAAGATTTTGGGATATAGCACCCGGTGAGCCAATAAACACTGGGACCATCTTGATCAATTTATGCCATAATCTTTCAATTTTGATTTTCAGGTCTTAATACTTTGTGATCTTCTCCAATTCTTTGATTTCTATTCTACTATTTCCTGGTATTGCCACATCAATTATCCACACACTTTTGTCTTTTCAATCACAGTTAAATTTGGCGAGTTATGGGCCAAGATTTTACCAGTTGTATTCCAAAATCCAATATTTTAACCTGCTCATTTTCAAGTACTTTTTCAACTCTGTATTCTCACCAATTCTTCATTACTGGCATGTGGTAATTTTTATAGTTTTAATGTTTTAATGTCTTTTTTTAAACTTTTGTATGGGATATTGTTGCGTTGTTTTATTCTCTGTTGTAAGCTGCCCAGAGTCCCTTGGGAGTGGGGTGGCATAGAAATGCGACAAAATAATAAATAAATAAATAAATAAATGTTCCAGTGAATCATTTTGGTGAATGTGTTATGTCATTGCTTATGTCATTTGCGCAATCTTCTTGCCTAAGCTCAGTATGTGATCTACTGCTTCTTCTGCCTCTTTGCACAATCTGCACTTCAAAACATTTTATGATTTTTTTAAAATTGTGGCCTTGCTTGCCTTAGTTTGAATGTCTTGTTCTTGAGCAGCCACAAACAAGCCTTCAGTTTCTTTCTTTTTTTTTTAATGTTCCAGTTGTAAGCCACTGCCAGGTTTCATCTTTATCCACTTTCCCCTTGATCTTTTGTGGAAATTGACCACGTAATGTTTTTTTCTTGCTAGCATTCTGTTCATGTTTTTATTACAGTATTTCAATATTCATGTTTTGCTTTCTGCACATTCAGTAAGCTCCAATTTTTAACTTGCGCCAATGCTTGTTCTTGGCCGTCTTTTATGTAATCAGCATGTTTTTCTTCTTTGACAGTTTGTCTGGCTTGAAGTAAACTTTTGGCTTAATTTTTGCGGGACAGGTATAAACTTTCAGTATTACCATGGGGATTTAATGCATAATAACTAATCATCAGTTTTCTTGGCTTTTTTTTTTTTGTCCAAACTGCCCAGTTCAGCTTGTAGTCAGTTAATAATTCCAGCAATGTATAATATCACAGGTATGGCCCAGGGGTGAAATGTAAAATGTGTTACTACCGGTTCTGTGGGCATGGCTTGGGGGGGGGGGGTAATGTGACTGGGTGGGTGTGGCCAACTTTTTTTTTTAACTTTTAAAAGCATTTTTTCTAATGCTTTGAAAAGCCTCTGGCGATCAGGCAACTCAGCTGGGATCGTCAGAGAGGTTTTTTTTAAAAAATGCCTCTCTGCCGATTAGGCAACTGAGCTGGGATCGTTAGAGGGTTTTTTTTAAAAAAAATGCCTCTCTGCCAATCAGGCAACTCAGCTGGGATTGTCAGAGACTTTTCAAAGCATTTTTTTTACCACCTCTTCAGCCAAGAGGTTGCAGAAAAAAATGCTTTGAAAAGCCTCTGAGGATCCTAGCTGAGCCACGCGATCATCAGAGGCTTTTTTTTTACTTTTAAAACCATTTTTTCGTCAGAAGAGGTTGTAGAAAAAATGCTTTTAAAAGTTAAAAAAAAAACCCTCTAATGATCGTGCGACTCAGCTGAGCATGGTGGGAGTGGGGAGGGTGCAGGGATTTTTGCTACTGGTTCTCTGAACCACCCCCTGCCATCGCTACCGGATCGGGCAATCCCGTCCGAACCGGGAGCATTTCACCCCTGGTATGGCCCAGATATTGATGGCTCTGATGGTGTTTCCACGACTTGATTTTTGTCTTTAGCAATTTTCTCTAACACTGTTGGATAACATCAAGCATGGATAATTTAATAATGTGATAAGTAAAGAATGCATCCTTAGGTGCATTCTTTACTTATCACATTTTTAACTTATCCATGCTTCGTGTTATCCAACAGTAATATGCCCAGATAATTGTAGGCTTCATTCTGATAGTTCCTGATAGTTTAGCCACTCAGCATCTTGATTCTATTGCTCTTTGTGATTTTACCCCAAATTATTGCTACTTGTCCACATTTTTCTAGGTCAAATTCCATTCTTATATCTGTGCTAAAAATTCTTATAGTACTTGTCAATGACTGGATTTTGATTTCTGGTTTTCCATAAAGTTTCAGATTATTCATATAAAGCAAATGAAATATTTGGGGGGGGGGGATAGGCAATCTCTTATTCTCCAGACATTTGAACTTTAAACTCTTATTTGCCATGGTTGCTATGGCCAATAGAAAGATATTGTATGACATGCAGTCAAAAATACTGGCAAGGCCTCCTTTTATAAGGTCTCATAGCACTTATTCCCTATGCTCCAGAAAAGAGAATCTGAATCAGTGGGTTAAAGCTACAAGTAAGCAGCTTCAGACTAGTCTGAGAAAGATCTGTCATCCAATGGAATTAGAACCACATCAAGTCATACGTTTTCCTTCATTGGATATCTTCAAGAGAAACTGGACAGTCATCTGTCAGAGATAATAGAGGATTCTGAACCAAGTGAGCTCAGAGGTCACTTCCAACTCTATGATCCTATGACAGTTTTGAAAAAAATAGTTTATCAGCAGTTCAGAAGGATTTCTGCTGCAGTTTATGCATTGATATGTTTGTCTTGAAGGACATGTTGACATAGCTTCTCTTATGAAGCAGAACATTGTTTGTCAGAGTCATTATTCAGGTGTCTCTCCAGTATACTTATTATTTGGAGGAAAGGGAATCATGAACAAGGAAAAGCACATATAGGAAAGAGGAGCAAAAGGACTTCCTTCCTCAGGAGGAAGGCTTCAGCAGAACAGCCAGGAGATGGCCTCTGAATGCCTCTTGCTCATGGACATCTGAATCAGTCACTTTTCTAGGTCCCAGGTAAAGGAAATAGCAATAGCACTTAGACTTATATACCACTTCACCGTGTTTTACAGCCCTCTCTAAGTGGTTCACAGAGTCAGCATATTGGCCCCAACAATCTGGGTCTTCTTTTACCAACCACGGAAGGATGGAAGGCTAAGTCAACCTTGAACCGGTCAAGGTTGAGTGAGCGGTTACTTAGCCTTGCAGTACTGCATTCTAACCACCGCGCCACCAGAAATGGGACAAGAGCCAGTTTGGTCTAGTGGTTAAGGCATCAGGCTAGAAACCAAGAGATGGTGAATTCTAGTCCCACCTTTGGCATGGAAGCTGGCTGGGTTACTTTGAGCCAGTCACTCTCTCTCAGCCTAATCTCATCTTACATGGCTATTGTTGTGGGGGGAAAGAGGAGGAGGAGGTGGTGGTGATGGAGGAGAAGGAGGAGGAGGAAATTTTTATGTATTTTTTCCCCTTGAGTTATTTATAAAAATAATAAAGTTGGGATAAAAAAGCTTAAAAAATAATAAAAAAAAATTGAATCTTACTTGGAATTAACCTGAAACCTCAAATTTTCACATGTTCTATGTTTCCTTCTGTCTCCCCCCTCCCCAACACCCATACAAAAAACCTTATATATCTGTAATGGTCAATATCTGCAGTTCAGAACCTACCTCAAGTAGCCTGTGCAGTCTGAGTCACATCCCATGTCCTGTTCTGATTAACACTCTATTTCTGAGTTATTCAGTGTAAAAGTTAATGCCTTGGAAATAGCTCTGATTATTATGCATTGTTTATGCAGTACCACCAAATCCACAAGACACTTTATAGAGTTTTATAATCCCTCCACCCCAAAATAAAAATGAAAGTCACTCAACAGTAAGGCTGATGCAGCTGCCTCTGGCAGAAAAATCTGGGATGCCACTAAAAGGTGAGAAAAAAAAACAACCCCAATCACTTATTTGTTCTTTTACTTTACAGTATGGACTCTGCAGCCAGGAACTGCTACATCCATCATCTAAAGTGTTACTTGATTCATGTGCAAAGACAGAAGGATAAGGCAGATCATCTGTGTATTTCTCAAATCTCGGAAAACAGTGAATAAAATAGAAAATCATTATTTTTCTTAAATAACCATGCATGATAGTTTCATTAAAAAAAAAAATTACATTTCAGGCATCTCGAAGAGACACCCCTGCAGATCATTTATTAATATACACATACATAGTTAATTGATTATGTAATCCAACAACCGTTGAAAAACAGTTCGTTGAATGTCTTCCATTTGGCGGTCTTGCTGCTTAGAATTGAGCTGAAATTTTTCTCAATGCCTATTATACAATGAATGCACAGGCCAGGTTGCAACTGACTGACTTAAAATGCTCTTAATCTGCATCATCTTTGTGGGACCAGGAATTGGCTTTTTATCCTAGTAGAGCTGCGACATATTCTCTGGCACTCTTAAAGCTGCGCTCTCTCTCCCTTGCAGCTCTCAGCTGAGGATGTTTAAGGGCAGCTAATGTTTGGAAGGGGAGGGGGCAGGCGGGGGAATTCTGCATGCAAGGAACAGCCACAAAGATGGCCTTGTGGCTGAGTGGCTTTCTGTGCATAGCAAGGCACGTTGCAGAAAGAGAGGGAGGGGGTGAGTAGGAGGAGAAAGAAGACCCACCTCTCCCCCTCCTTTGCTTCAGCCTAATTAGCCAAGAAAAGGAGGCAAAGCAAGGATTCTGTAGGGACCAGCTGTCTAGCTCCATGGTGGATGGAGGAAAGAAAATTATTATCTCTTTTTACCCAACTAATCAATCAGAATAGAGCTGGTAGAGACCTTGGAGGTCTTCTAGTCCAATCCCCCTAGGAGATCCTGTACCATTTCAGACAAGTGGCAGTCCAGTCTTTTCTTTAAAACCTCCAGCAATGAAGCACCCACAACTTCTGAAGCCAAGCTCTTTGCTTTTGGAAGGTGGATAAAATAAGGACATCCAGGCTAGGGACATACAGCTTAATTTCTTTATTTAGTTCTTCAGTTCTCAGCCTAACCCCACTACACTGGGAGAAAACAGGATATATAAAGACACATTTTAACAAAGAAACATCTTCAACCCAGTAGCAAAGGTTTAATATAGAAGTAAGAGGGGACGTGGTGGCTCAGCGGCTAAGATGCTGAGCTTGTCGATCAAAAGGTCGGCAGTTCAGCGGTTTGAATCCCTAGTGCCGCGTAACGGGGTGAGCTCCTGTTACTTATCCCAGCTTCTGCCAACCTAGCAGTTCGAAGGCACGTAAAAAATGCAAGTAGAAAAATAGGGACCACCTTTGGTGGGAAGGTGACAGAGCTCCGTGTGCCTTTGGTGTTTAGTCATGCCAGCCACCTGACCATGGAGACATTTTCGGACAGCGCTGGCTCTTCGGCTTTGAAACGGAGATGAACACCACCCCCGAGAGTCGGGAACTACTAACACATATGTGCGAGGAGGAAGTACTGGAGAAATAATAGAAGATATATCATGTTGAAGTATGAAGCTTGGATTTGACTATGGCCAGCAATGAACAGCTATTACAAATATTAATACAAGTAAGAAAGAGGTAATTCTGTGATTATTCAGGAGGCATTTTCTAGAGCTTACTTCAGATATTAAAGTTATATTATTGGACCAAGATCTGGTAAGACTATTTTGGATATGATGACTAGATTAGTTCAAGCAGAGTACATATGCATGCCCAAAAATGTGGCATATGTGTCCAATTGCAGAGATTCTAAATATAGGAGTACATTGCTAAAAAAAATGGTTCTTACTTTTTCCTCAGAAAACCACCCACGATTCTCATATTCCTTTGCTATCCCACCTGTTCAGCTTCAGCTTAACTGCAAACAAACATTTCTTTCTTCTTTGGAGTTTTGTGCTCTGTAGCCACCATCTCTCTATTTGGATTCTGTGGGAGGTGAGGAAGTGTGGCAGCGTGAAATACACACAGGAAATCAATTCATGAAAATGATATCAGAAAGCATGGCTAATGTCAAACAAAGTAAGGTAAAGGTAAAGATTTCCGTTGCACATATGTGCTAGTTGTTCCCAACTCTAGGGGGCGGTGCTTATCTCTGTTTCAAAGCCAAAGAGCCAGCGCTGTCTGAAGACATCTCTGTGGTCATGTGGCCGGTATGACTAAACACCAAAGGCGCCGGAACACTGTTACCTTCCCACCAAAGGTGGTCCCTATTTTTCTACTTGCATTTTTTACGTGCTTTCGAACTGCTAGGTTGGCAGAAGCTGGGACAAGTAACGGGAGCTCACCCTGTTACGCAGCACTGGGGAGCCAAACCGCTGAACTGCCGGCCTCTCGATCGACAAGCTCAGTGTCTTAGCCACTGAGCCACCGTGTTCCTTAATGTCAAACAAACTCACCTCAAAAATGATCTTAAAAATTGCTGAACTCTATTTTAGAAAAGGAGTGTCATCCATACAAGACTGCATTATCTTCTTGTCTCACACATTATTTCCAGTCAACAGTGACAGGGAGATCCTCAGCTTTGCTCTCTGTTGTTTATCTAGAAAAAACTGATTCCACGGTGTACAGGTAGTCCTCAACTTACAACAGTTTGTTTAGTGACCATTCGAAGTTACATCGGCACTGAAAAAAGTGATTTTTGACCATTTTTCACACAACGGTCGCAGCATCCCCATGGTCACGTGATCAAAATTCAGACGCTTGGCAACTGACTCATATTTATGACGGTTGCAGTGTCCCGGAGTCACGTGATCACCTTTTGCAACTTTCTGACAAGCAAACGTCAATGGGGAAGCCAGATTCACTTAACAACCGTCTTACTAATTTAACAACTATAGTGATTCACTCAACAATTGTGGCAAGAAAGGTCATAAAATGGGGCAAAACTCGCTTAACAGATGTCTCATTTAGCAACAAAAATTTTGAACTCAATTCTGGTCATAACTCAAGGATTACCTGTAGCTCTGAAATATTGCTAAAACGTGTGTGTGTGTGTGTGTGTGTGTGTGTGCATGTTGTTCTTTGTAATAGAAATCTCATATACCACAAAGTTACAATATTTTCCTACAAGTAGATCCTAGTTGGTCAAACCTTTCCCAATGTTAATTACGCATTCTACCCATTATCCTGCATCTGGTTGATGGGAATAGGAGGCTTTCTTATAAAAAGCTCTTGGATTGTTCCTTTGTCATTTTCTATTTCGTGGGCAGAATAGGGTGGAGAAGGCTCCTGTCCATTCTTATCATCCAACAAGGTACAGGTAATTCAACACTTTCCCATAGTGAAAAAAAATGAAAGGAATTTAATCCTTGACACTATCAGGTATGGAAACAGCATTGGAAGCTCTCAATTAGATTTGCACGATTAAGAAAAAAAATAGGCTATAAACGAACTTCAAACTCATTCTGAATGCTTATCTACGTGAAGAAGTATGCGGGTACACAATATGAGTATCAGAAATCTTAGGGACACCCCAAATTTTGCAGAATAGACATTTCTTACCACGTTTCCCTGAAAATAAGACCAGGTCTTATATTAATTTTTGTTCCAAAAGACGCATTAGGGATTATTTTCTGGTTAGGTCTTATTTTGGGGAAAATATGGTAATAAATGCATCCATCTGGCTGACAATCTTAACTGGGGTTTATTTTGGGGGGATAGGGTTTATATTACGAGCATCCTGAAAAATCATGCTAGGACTTATTTTCCGGTTGGGTCTTATTTACAGGGAAACAGGGTAGAAAGAGAGAGAAGCCCCGCTCCAAAACCCAGGGAGAGTGAACAGGTTCAGATTCCAAGAATGTTGATAGTGTATAGACAGAAAACTAGAAAGCCAAGGATGAAGAAATAATTCAATAGAATATTACTGCTTTATATCCAAATGATTTATTTCTTGTAGCCAGAAGAAAAAGATAGTGGGTCTGAAAATAAAAAAAAAATACTTTGATTTGAAAGACCCCAATGAATAATCCAAACTGAGAAAATATGGGAGATGACCACAAACAAACAAATAACAATAAAAGCTTGGAACAATTTGTTAGAGTCCTGTGATATTTTTTCCCAAAAAAGTGAGTGAATTCAGTATTTCCAGATGTTAATAATGAGGCAGCCAAGGTTAGCACCTTTTAAAGAGAAGCAAAATCCTTGTAAGAGCTCTGCTTCTTCAGGTTGGTAATGAGTATAATAAATTTAATCAAAATATTAATATTTAATATTGTGTTTGAATAGACTGGATTATAGTATATTATGGCTGGTCACACCATCACCCAGGTTTTAAGACTGTGGACATTTTTGTCCATTTATTAGACAAAAGAATATGGCATAGGCAGATGTTGATGTTTAATAATATTAAAGTTATTGGTAAACTGTTCCAAATTATTATTATGGTTGGTCACACAGTCAGCCAGATGTTTACACTGGATTTGGTATTTTTTACCCTCCTATCAAGGACCTGGGATTGGCTATTAATACCACTGTTTGAGTACAGTTGAGCTGCTTCTATCAAAGGAATAAGACTTCCAGATGAGATCCACAAATAACTTCGGTGCAATTGCATATGTGTGCATGACTGCACACGTTCACACCTTCGAGTCATTCTTGACTCCAGGTGACTTCCAGGATATTTTCTTGGCAAGGTTTTTCAGAAATGGCTTGTCATTGCTTCAGTGGTGGGTTTCAAAAATTTGTACTACCGGTTCCGTGGGTGTGGCTTGGTGGGTGTGGCATGGCTTGGTAGGCATGGCAGGGGAAGGATACTATAAAATCTCCATTCCCACCCCACTCCAGGGGAAGGATACTGTAAAATCTCCATTCCCTCCCCAATCCAGGGGAAGGTTACTGCAAAATCTCCATTTCCTCACGATCAGCTGGGACTCAGGAGGCAGAGAATAGATGGGGATGGGGCCAGTCAGAATTTTTACTACCGGTTCTCCGAACTATTGAAAATTTCCGCTACCGGTTCTCCAGAACTGGTCAGAACCTGCTGAAACCCACCTCTGCATTGCTTCCTTCCTAATGCTGAGAGAAAGTGCCTGGGCCAAAGTCACCTGTCCAAGAGGGGACTAAAACTCATGGCTTCTCAGCTTCTCGCTGAGGCCTTAACCATTACGCCAAACAGGCTTTCGTTGGTCTATAAGGCATCATTCTATAATAAACAATATTCTAAATGAGTGTGATAAATATAGAAAAAAGAATTAGTCCAGATGTAACACATCCTTTATTTTTGTGAAGGAGAATATGCAAAGACATTTGATCAGTGGAGGGATAATAATTAGTGTGGACTGCAAGACATAATTATTCATGAACAAGGAGAACAAGATGCTCCATTCAGAATGGCCAAAATAAACTCATCGGTTTCAATATCTACAAATAAGCAATATAGCCCAAAGGAATGACAAATTTAAACTTAATATGACTGATTTAAGAAAAACGATCACATAAAATACTTGTCACTTATTGGGCCTTATGTATAAAGTCCTGGTGAATTATGATTCAGAAAGTGAACAAGTGAAAAACTCTATGGTTAAATAAATGCAGCATTTTAAATATGAAAATCGGTGTGTAACAATGGAAATATTGATGGAAGAAAAATACAGATGTGCAGAGGATTCTTTTACCAACAGTATATTGCTTCAGTATTTATTGTCAAAGTAGATATCATAATTCATTCTTTAAAAAATGTTGGAAACTAAATAATAAGATTTTTTCATTTTTCATACCTGGTGGTAATGTTGTAAAACCTAACAACTCCGGAAAATGATTTATAATAGAATCAAACAAGTACATTCTAAAGAAGGAGTTTTCTGTACAGCCTGCTATTTTTTAAATTAAATATTACTAAATCTTATATTCCCACAAGTAATACTTAACTGATATTTTATATAATAAGGGTTCTCTCTGCTTCTCATTGGAAAACAATTCCTTCCATGGATGAATAGCAAGTTAAGCTGTGAGCCTATACAATTTGATGTCAAACTAACTTCATATTAAAAAAATTCTGATACAAAACTTAAGTCAATGTGGAAACCTTTTTAAATTGTAATTATTATTATAATTTTAGAAACAGAGTTGTACAATATCCAAAAATTGAGACAGCTTAACGTAAGATTATAATATTCCATTTTAAATTATTTGTTCAGTTTGACAGATTTATTAAATTAGACAAAAAATATTGTAATTGCTTTACCTCTTCTTTCAATTTGAATTGCACTGATTATTGCTGTTAATTACTGAATAATAGTAGAATTTTAGTACTGACTTATTTTGAAATTGATATAAAATAAATTGATATAAAATGTTTCAAATACAGATTTCTACCAATGCCATTTTGAAACCTTTTAATCTAATTTTGCAATGCTTTTAAATCTCTCTTTGATCTCCCCCCCCCCCCTTTATTCCTTTCTTGTGTTTTTCATTAATGATATTTTTACAGTTAATAAATTAATACATTTGTTGGGGGCAAAAAAGAAAATGGTTTCAGGAGGTAACTAAACTTAGCAAAAAATATCCAACAAGAAGCTTCTTATTATCTCCTATTATACCTATTTTCTTCTGAATATTTCAGGGTGCAATTCTGTTAACAAACTAATGTCATCTCTGGGCTTAATTCAGAAGAATTAGGCTGACTTTATTGTCTCTACTTTCAACATATGTTAATGGGATAAAATTTAGATTTTTCTAGATGTTTAAATAATTATCCCTGATGTTCTGCTCTGTGCCAAGCAGGGATATAACTTGACACTTTTGGGATATGTTGGACTGCAATTCTCCAAAATCCCAGTTTGCAGAAGAGCAGAAAAGCTCTTCTGGAGAATAATTTATTGGTTCAGGATAATCTGCCACAATTCCTATCGGTCACCGGTCAATGCAGTCTGCTTGGCCACTGGAGGAAATCTTAGCAAACTTGCGTTTTTTCACTAAGTGTGTAAAGTACAAAACTACATCAACTATATCTGCACATTTATACTTACAATAACTTTTAGAATCAAGCCCATAATAACTGATTTCAAACTTCAACACAAAAAAACAAACAAATCAACAAAACACAAAACGATGGATGAAACATCCTGAATGCTAAACAAGACATAGGGAGACAATCTCACTCTAACCTTATAGATATTTTCCAAATTGCTTTCAGAGTTTGTGATATACTGTCCAGGTAGGGCAAATGATACCACCATCATGATTTCATTGGTTGACTGTTCAAAGCCACTAAATAATAGTCATCTGATTATGGAAGTATGTAATTGCAATAAAATAAATCTATACAGAATTCGGCCTCAGTTTCACCATCTGCAACGTGGGAACATTTCAGAATCCAGCAGGTTCTGACAGGTTCTGGAGAACTGGTAGCGGACATTTTGAGTAGTTCGGAGAACCAGCAAATACCACCTCTGGCTGGCCCCAGAATGGGGAGGGAATGGAGATTTTCCAATATCCTTCCCCAGGAGTGGGGAGGGAATGGGGATTTTGCAGTATCCTTCCCCTGCCACATCCACCAAGCCACACCATGCCCACCAAGCCACGCCCACAGAACCCGGTAGTAAAAAAATTTGGATTTCACCACTGGAACATTTCCATATTAGAGTCAGCCAGACCTATTCTAAGGATTACACATTTGAAAAATCACAATTTAATCTTGCTTAGTGTTGCTGTAATTATACATGGAATCAATTGTTTAAGTTGACCGTGCACACACACATTTCTGTAAAGAAGTCAGAGGCACAATAGCTGGTGCTTGTAATATTGATAGCTTGGCTGCTGAATTTCCACCCCCCCCCTCCCCAGCTAATAAACTACCAGTGCTGTTTCCGTTATCCTCTACCTGCAATTCTCTGTTAGTACGTCTTGCCTGAATGTCCCAGAGGTGCTTTTTCAAAAGTCCAGTTGCCTTTTGAAAAAGCACCTTTGAGACAGCCATGACTTGGATGACTGAGAATATTCATAGACCTCTTGCCTGAATGATATCCACAACTCAAGTGCATTTGAATTGAGATCATTCTGATGTCAGAAGCAACTTAACCAATCCCTAACTCATTCTTTCTCCTCATTTACACGCTGTGATTCAATTAGCTGTGGTGCATCCAAACCGAAAAGACAAACTGGTACGCCAAGTTTCTGTCATGAAAACCCACTGGTGTTATCCATCTGATCCATAACTGAGGAATTATTTGGACATGGTTTTCTGTCACACTGGCAAGTGACGGAGAACCAAAGGGCTTTTCTTCCACAAAGCAAGACAGAGTGACTCACATGCAGTTCCTCTCAGTAATTAATTATAATTGACCTTCAGCCTCATACAAAGCCCCCCCCCCTTCCTCATTCTACTTGACATGGCTAAAAATCTGTGAGAAAATGCTTCATTCACAAACTGAAATCAAAGGTCATGGCAGAAATAAGCTAACTGTTGCTCATACGACAACTTAGGTCTGCAAGGAGCTACCGTCCATGCTGATCATACCTTCTTCAAGCCATGCTCAGGCACACGCTTCCATCAAGACTAAGCCATTATTCTCACAGCAAGGTTTGAACAGACGTGCCTATAGACATGCTGCTGATTTTAATTAACCCGGAAGGGACTGTTGCCAGGCAATGAAAGCAAGAAGTCAGAATGTTTACCTTCCATCCCTAGTTCAAGGGGGATATGTTGTTTCAGAGTATATACCTGTGCTTTAAAAAATGTCCATTGATTCCAACGCCAGGTCATTTCTTATCGTAAGAGAATTTTCTCAGAGGGTGAAGAATGACAACAGTTTTATGTTTCACAGCAGTTTTATGAAGCTATGTTTCGGGGAAGCTGGGAAGACTTAAACCTTGCACGGTGAAGGCTGCGCTGTGGCGATGTGTGAAGTGAGACATAATAATGAGACAATCAGGAACTCTGAATTGTCTTTCCAGACACTAAGAGGAATCACAAAGCAAAGTGACTGAGAACTAAAACCCATTTAGGTGAGGGTTATTATGCTTTGCAGGCATTTCGACTGATTCAAACAAGCCACAATGTGGAACAACGGTGTGTGAAGGCAAATAGGAGGGCTATACCTCAACTTCTATTTATTTATTTATTTATTGGTTCAATTTATATGCCGCTCTTCTCCGGAGACTCAGGGCGGCTTACAATGCGTTAAGCAATAGCCTTCATACTTTTGTATATACCTGCTTAGTAGGGCTTTCGCCCCCCCCCCCCCAAGCAGTGTTCTTTTTTATACAAAGTCAGCTTATTGCCCCCACAAACCGGGTCCTCATTTTACCTACCTCGGAAGGATGGAAGGCTGAGTCAACCTTGAGCCTGGTGAGATTTGAACTTGCAGTAATTGCAGGCAGCTGGTGTTACTTAACAGCACTTTAGTCTGCTGCGCCACCAAGGCTCTTCTAGTTGCTTTTATTTTCCTAAGTAAGATTTTTTTTGGAAGAGACGCTTGTATCTTGGTCAAATCTGCAGCATCAGACTAGGGAAGGAGGCTTAGTGTACTGTCAAAGGAATCTCAAGTGGGGTGATGGTTCTGGCAGGAGATTTCGGGGGGCAGGTCATTAAAAGTGCTGTAATAATAATAGACAGATTGTCAGACTCTGATTGGAGAGATCTGGGTTTGAATCCCGCCTCAGACTCTAAAACTTCCTAACCGATTTTGGCCTGGTTACTATCTCGCAGCCCAACCTACATCATATCAACAGGAGACAACATGTTGAAGAGGCAGTCCACAGGAGACAGCTACTCTGCAACTATGCTGTTGTGCATTTCCCATGAAGTTCTATGAAGTGGGAATATGCTGGACTTTTGAACCTTTCTGTGGCTGGTCTTGCCACAGAATTTGCCAATTTCCACTGACAGCGGTATGGGACTGTTCTACCTCCTGGTCTATTAAAAGCATTAATAATATTCAAGAGTGAATGAATATTTACTCTTTGCTAACACTTTTAATGGACATCCAGGACCTAAATTAAGGCAGCCCATAGAAACTGAATTCTATGTCACCTTTCTTAATGTGGAATACTATACATACATGTACATACCCCCCCACACCCACATTCACACACATGCACACCCACACATACAGGCGTAGACTTTGATTTACAACAATTCATTTAGTGATTGCTTGAAGTTAGAAGGGCACTGAAAAAAAATGATTTACAACCGCTCCAAGCCTTTGTGACATCATAGCTTCCCAACAGTTAATGATCAAAATTTAGGCACTTGGCAAGCAGCAAGTCAATTCACAAATGCAGTGATTTGCTTAACAACTGTTCATAAAACTGGGCCTGATTCAGTTTGCAACTGCCTTGCTTAGCAATGGAAATTCTGATCCCAATTGTGATTGTAAGTTGGAGTCTATCCGTATGAAAGCATACATATACAGTACACATATCCAGGTAGTCCTCAGTTTACAACAGTTCATTTAGTGACCATTCGAAGTGACTTACAACCATTGCGGCCTCCCCATGGTCATGTGATGAAAATTCAGAACAATTGGCAACTGACTTATATTTATGAACGTTGCAGTGTCCCAGGGTCACCTAACACCCTTTTGCAACTTTCTGACAAGCAAAGTCAATGGAAAAGCCAGATTCACTTAACAACCGAGTACCTAATTTAACAACTGCAGTGATTCACTTAACAACTGTGGCAAGAAAGGTCATAAAACGGGGCAAAACTCACTTAACCAATGTCTCACTTAACATCAGAAAGTTTTTTTTTTTTTTTTAATTTGATTTATATGCCGCCTTTCTCCGGAGACTCAGGGCGGCTTACAATGCGTTAAGCAATAGCCTTCATCCTTTTGTATATTTATACAAAGTCAGCTTATTGCCCCCACAATCCGGGTCCTCATTTTACCTACCTTAGAAAGGATGGAAGGCTGAGTCAACCTTGAGCCTTGGCGAGATTCGAACCTGCAGTAATTGCAGGCAGCTGTGTTAATAACAGGGTGCATTAAACCACTGTACTACCAAGGCTCTTGGTGCTCAATTGTGGTCATAAGCCAAGGACTAGCTATATACTCATTCACATAGATATACACATATACATATGCATGGCAGTTAGGTATGGGGTGCCCAATTTTAGTCCAGTTCAATAGAATCTCAGCTCCCAAGATTCCTTAATTTGGGATTATGACATTGATGATGATTTATTATAGCTGACCCCACTCCAAAAGACTCAGCGTAGATGCCAAGGAGTTAAAACTTCTTTTTGTTTTGTTTTTAAAAAAACTTGCAATCATGTTAAATATCTCCATTTGGGGTGTCTTAAAATTCCCCCTAGCACTCATTAGTGAGCTAGTTGCGCTTCAAGGTATTGGTTCTCATCTTCAAAGCGCTCCATGGCTTAGGGCCCGGTTATTTACGAGACCACCTTCTGCCACCGATAACCTCCCACCGGCCAATACGCTCCCACAGAGAGGGCCTCCTCAGGGTGCCGTCGGTCAAGCAATGTCAGCTGGCGACCCCCCAGGGAAGAGCCTTCTCTGTGGGGGCACCCGCCCTCTGGAATGAGCTACGCCCAGGGATACGACTGATCCCGGACCTCTGTATCTTCCGCTGGGCCCTGAAGACTTTTTTATTTCAGCAATCCGGGCTGGGTTAAAAAAATTTTAATTGGGGAATTTTATGGGTAAGGGGTTTTAAATTGGGGAAGCCAAAGATAAATTTAATTTCGTTTTATAGTATTTTAATGTTTGTATTGTGTGTTTTTAATTTTGGCTGTTCACCGCCCTGAGTCCTTCGGGAGAGGGGGCGGTATAAAATTTTTAATAATAATAATAATAATAATAATAATAATAATAATAATAATAATAATAATAATAGTTTGGTGTAGTGGTTAACGCACCAGCCCTGATTTCTGAGTCCCAAACCAACTGGATGGCCTTGAGCCGGTCACTTTCACTCAGCCCTATGAAGCAAGCAATAGCAAACCACTTCTGAAAAACCTTGCCAAGGGGCCTGCCCAGACAATTTCCAGGAAACAACACAAACTCAAAGGAACAAAAGAAAAAGAAAAAGAAATAGAAAAGAGTCCTTGTTAATTGATCCAGGAGATAAGGCATCTCCTAATGCAAAAGAGGTCAAGCTGTAGCATCAGTGTTGCCAGTCTGAAGGATGTTGCTGAAATAATTATAGGGAATACAATGGAGCCAACCTATACCTGCAATAGGTAGGAACAAGATGCTAAGCAGTTATGAATTGCATCGCTTCAGTCTGTAACTTGGGAAATAATTTTCTGAATGCTATGTAGATATATTTTAAAAATAATTTAAATTAATACATCCAAAGAAAAGGGGTCCAACAAGATGTGAAGGATCTATCTCTGATTCAAATTTCTTAAATTTGGACCTATAACATGAACATCTATATCTCCTCTAGTCTACAGTGGTATAGATGGTTCCTATCTACCCTGCTGCCTCTTCAGTGCAGCGTGTGGTTAGATAGCAATAGCACTTAGACATATACTGTATATACCGCTTCATAGTGCTTTTCTAAGCAGTTACAGAGCCAGCATATTGCCCCCAACAATCTGAGTCCTCATTTTACCGATCTCAGAAGGATGGAAGGCTGAGTCAACCTTGGGCCGCTCAGAATTGAACTCCTGGAATGAGCAGTGAGTTAGCCCCGCAGTACTGCATTCTAACCACTGCGCCACCATGGATCTATCCAGTTGAGTACCCATACTAAAAGATGACAACTACCCAGTTGAGACAGTTTATCCAGTTACAGGGGCCTTTTGAACAGACAGACAAGTTTAGGGGTCTAGTTGTGCTGGTCTAGGCCATTTGTTGCCTCCAACTACTTTAGATTATGCCTCCCATAATCTACAGTATTTGCATAAACCAGGCAGGGCCTGCAAACCTGACAACTTTAAGACTTATGGACTTCAACTCCCAGAATTCTGGGAGTTAAAGTCCACAAGTCTTAATATTGCCAAGTTTGGAGACCTCTGGCATAGACTATGTCTTACGGTAGTTGTACTCCAACCACCATGTACCCAGGTTTTACTATATCACTGGGTAGCAGTTCTCACAGAAGTATCTTCCCCATCTTTTCCCCCATGGAGAGATCACGGACCTTTCCATTTGAAAGGGGGAGGGGTTTCCACTTAAGAGCTGTACTCCATATGGTCTTCTGTTGTAGAAGGGGGAGGACACTAAGAGTGGCCCATGTGCACAGAAATAATGAAAAATGAAGGATGCCTCTGCAGAGAGTTTTTTAAGGTCTACCTCTGAGCTGGGAGAGTAACATATTTATGTTTTTCCACACCTTTTGGACAAGGAATAAGTGACAGAGATGGAAAGAGAATATTCTGATCATAAAGATCAAAAACCTTTTATTTTAAGAGGTGGTACATTTTGCTCAGCAGCTGCACCATCACAGTAAGGAGGACTTATTCCTAGTTAAGAATGCATATAGAATTGTAATCTAATTATTTCTTCATCTGTTTTCTTCTAGGGCTGGGAGTATTTTTTTTTTCAGGCTTTTATGTAAAAGCAGAATACCCTTTGCAGTATCTATCTGATTTTTTTGGGTTTGTTCTTTGCTTTTAGTTTACTTGGATTGTGCTTAGTCCTCATGTAAAGGAAGTATTCTGTCACTAGGCACGGGCTCCCTCTAAAAACAGATTGTGACCACCAGATGGTAAATATCTCAGGTATTTAACAATATGTAGATATATATTGTAGTTCTCATCTAACAAAAAGTTGTTCTGATTTGACACAGAAATGGGATAAAAAAACATTCCATCTGCTGGTCACACAGCTACTTAGGAATCTGGCATAGGTTTCTAATAACATCTTCATTTCCATGTTGATGATTCTGATCGAAAATGACGAGAAAGTGAACTCTTACCTTTGTTCCACCTTGTAACAAATTTGTTCTTATAGCAAATTCTGTTTTCTAGCTGGTGCATCAAAAGACAACTCTGTAATTAAATTAAGGGATTTTGTTTTGTTTTGTTTTGCTCCTGACCCAACCAATAGTGAGTAGGGGTGGAAGGAGGGACAGTGCCTCCTTTTGTACCATGTTATAAAATGCAGATTGATTCTATGCCTGTTTCAAAGATAGATTTGCTTAAGGGTATTTTCCCCACACGGCCTCTGTGTATGTGTGTAGGGGAGGGCAGTGTGAGGGGAGGCAGAGCAGGTTCTATTAAGTTTCCTAAAAACTACGGACTTCACTACTAATTACCAGAATTATGTACTTTCTTCCAACGTTTCAGGAGCTGGACAGCTCATTTTCCTCCTCCTGCCCTTGTACAGTATATAGGTACCTCAGGATAAACCCATGCTTAATTCTCCAAGCCACTTAATTGTGGGGCAAATTTGTTGGGGAGACCGAAGGCCAAGCGACTTTCCCAAGGTTACAAAACAAATGTGTGGCAAATCCAGAATTTATGTTCATCCCATCTCCCAGTGGCAGCCCTTAATCTATTATGCTTCATAAATCAGCCTGGGAGAGCATCTCTCTCTGCTCCAGAAAAGAAAGGGGATTAATAAGGAAAAGTGAACAAAGGTTTACACTGAGGTTATTCCAATCAGAGAGCATAAATCTTGTTTTCTTGCTTCGCTGAGAGACACTGCCTTTCCACATCCCTAACATTTATTTTTTCATGGGGCCGGAGGATGATAAAGACTGAGGCTATTCCCTCTAAATCAGTAAGAATGCATTTTTACATTCATTTCATATGAAGGGATTCCCCTAAACAGGATGATTTTTTAAAAAATGATGAGAAGAGGACTTTGGCCCCCTCCCTGCCACCATTTTATGGCCAAGAGGGGAATTCAATTGGTATCAATGAATCTCATATAGAGTTACAAAACTCAGAACATGCTGTGGCCTCGGTCTTTAAAATCCACTTTCCAGGTACCGGATCTGAACCATCATCACCAATCAAGAAGGGCTTGAGGGAGGGTATTACAAAGCAAACACATGGCATCTTTTCTTGCTCTTAAGTAATCAAAGTGAAATGCCCAGCATCTTCTCTTTGGGACCAGGTTTCCATATCTGCAGCTGCTGTTTCAGGAGGCCTCCTATTTTATGTGCAATAACTCTCAGCTAGTGGTTATTTCAAACTAAACAAGGAGGCCTTCTAAGCATTTCTAGCATGTGGTGTTGGAGATCACAAACGCGTCCCTCCTCCCCGACCATCCAGCCTGTGCCCACTTTCCTCTCCCTCCCCTCCCGGCTCTGAGCCCTGGGGATCTCTATCCATCTGCCTCTCCCTCCTTCACTACCATATCGGTCCAGTTTCCTTTTTTAAAAAAAATTTCCAACCAGCCCCCTCGAGAAGGCCCAAGTTTCCGAGGAGGACCACTCTGCAGGCACAAACAAACAGCCAGGATGGGAGGCAGCCAGCCAGCTATCTTGGCCTTGAAAGCTGCATCCTTCTTTCCCCGCAGCCGCTCTGTCTCTAAGCAAAGGGGGGGGGGAGGAGAAGGGGGGGAGGGTGCTGAGGGAGAGAACCATTCCAAGGCAGCACTAAGGCTGGCACAAGTCCATCACGAGCCATCCATGGCTCTTCCATTTATAGTTCACCTATTTAGCTGCAGCCCTGCAAGCCGGAGAGCGGTTAGCATCTTTCTCACCTCCCCCACACTCCAACTCCCCACCACCGTGCCCCATCTGTCAAATCACTTCTAAAGCAAAAGACCACCACCGCATTTTTCTTCACCAAACTCTCACCTTGATAGGAAGGGGATGGGGATGGCGGGGGGAAGGGGGGGACGGACGACAAACTAGAGCATCCTTTGGGGGACATGGTGGAGGGATGAACCCCCCCCCACTTCCAAGGTACCCTAAATATGAACTAGGATCGGGGTAGTGAGTAAAAGGGAGCAAAAGCCTCCTTTGCCTTCTCCTCATCAGGACTGGACGCCTCTCCTTCGCCATCATCAACTCTCCATCCATCCTCCCGGCCCTCCCTTCCCCCACCGGTGATAGCTCCGGGCGGCCCTTTCGCTCCCCTCGCCCGGGCCCGCATCCCTTTCTCTCCTCCAGAACCCCGATTTCTCCCCCTTTCCCCTTTTGGCGACGGACCCTCCCCGAGCTTTGCCCTTACCTCTCCGGGGCGCCTCGCCTCGCCTCTCCTTTTGCAACGGGCGATCCAGCGGCTGCAGCGGCAACAAAAGCGCCTGCTCCTCCCCCGCTCCGTCAGCCGGGCAGGCCGGTCCCCATCTGGCTAATCACCGCGCTCCCCGGACACGAGCAGCAGCAGCAGCAGCAGCTGCCGCCACCACCGCCGCTGGAACAAGGCGCATCCTCCCCGGCCGTGGCGCGGCGCAGCGCGGCGCTCACAAACAAGCAGAGCCCAGCCAGAGCCGGGGCGGAATAGGAGGCGAGATGCAGACGGAGGGTGGGAGGGGGAGAAATCGGGCTATGCCAGCCCGGGATCGGCCGTATCCCCCGTCGACCCTGGGCGATTCCAAAGGAGGGACAGGCTCGCTTCTGCAGTGGGCAGGCTTCTTGCCGGTCTCCCCCCCCCCTTGCGTCCCCCCCCACTGGTGTCACTCTGGGGACAGACACGCCCTGAGCCTGGGGAACTTGGAACTGCTTCTCTGCTTCTCAAGCGAAGCGGAACGCCAACCCCTTAAAGGCGAAGCGTCCTCGCGTGCAAGCCGGAGACAGCCTGGCTCCCAGGGAAAAAAGGGGGGAAAAAAAAAAAAAAACACCGTGTTGTAAAATTCCACACGACGGGGTGGGGAAACACACACACACACACACACACACACACACACCCCTTTCTAAGATTTAAACATCACCGACGGGTAGTCCTCGACTTACGACCACAACGGAGCCCACGGTTTCTTCGTCTTAAAACGAGAGGTTGGCGAAGCGAGTTTGGCCCTAGTCTTGCCACCGTCGTTAAGCGAATCGCTGCACTTGTTAAGTGCGGTTGTTAAGGGAACCGGGCTTTCCCCATTGACTTGGCTTGTCAGAAGGTCGCAAAAAGGGATCATGTGACACCCCCTCCCCCAAGACACTGCAAGGTTCCCTCATAAACACTCGACTGGCGACCCCCAGGGGGAGAGCCTTCTCTGTGGGGGCACCTGCCCTCTGGAACGAATTGCCCCCGGAGATTCGGAGGATCCCGGACCTACGCACCTTCCGCCGTGCCCTCAAGACCCTTTTGTTCCAACAAGCCGGGCTGGCCTAATTCTAATTCTTTTTATCTTTTAATCTTTAATCTTTAATTTTTAATTCTTGAGGTTCAAAAAATGGGTTTTTAATTAGTTACGGGCCATAAGGTTTAATATATATTTTAAATAGTTATTAAATTTTCTATTTGTGTGTTCTTATTCTGGCTGTACACTACCCTGAGTCCTTCGGGAGAAGGGCGTTATATAAATTCAAATAAATAAATAAATAAATAAATAGATAGATAAATAAATAAATAAAAACAAACAAACAAACACGAGGCAGTTGCCAAGCATCCACATTTCGATTGTGTGATTAGGGCAGGAGTCTGCAACCTTAAACAGTTGAAGAGCCATCTGGACCTGTTTCCCACAGAAAAGAAAACACCGGGAGCCACAAAACCCTTCCCATGCCTAACTATTTCTTGAGCGGCCAACATATGTAGTTGAATTAAACATTCTGTTTTCTTCTGAAACTTTTCTTTTCTTGGATTTATCCATGGTTGGCCTACCGGGGGTTGAAAAGCTCAATAAATCGCATGCCGGCAGGTGTCGCACATTGGCGGTTGTGACGCATATTTTGAGTAACGGAGCCGCAGCAGAGGGATGAAAGAGCCACATGCGGCTCCAGAACCGCAGGTTGCTGACCCCTAGACTAGGGAATGCTGCAATGGTTGTAAGTGTGCAAAATGCTCATAAGTGGCTTTTTTCAGTGTCGTGGTAATTTCGAACGGTCATTAAATGAACTGTTGTGTGTTGAGGACTTACCTGTATTAGAATTCCCATCGCCAAAAAAAATCACCATTGCCAAAAAAGATGACTGGCTTACGATGCCTCCCAAGATAATGTAAGGGATTGGGAACAAGTGGACAAGGGACCAGTGAATGAATGGCAGTGGAGAATTAGCAGCAGTTCAGGGTTTTGGAAACACTTTTCTTCTTTAGAAGAAAATAAAGATAAGGGAGTTGGATTATGGGGTACAGAGGTTTCTGGTTGTTCCATCCCAGAAGCAGCATTCTTACATTGGTGAAAGTATGAAAAACAATTAAGGTCTGCCCCTTCCAAAATACTGCTGAACTCATGGGGGTTACCTTTGAACAGAGATCTCTGTGATTGCCGTGCAAAATTATCAAGGTCTTAAAAGGACCTTCTGTGTGTGGAAAGGTTGAAATGATTTGGGTCTTTCTAATCATATTCTGATTGGCACAGATGGAACTCTCTCCTTTCCTTTCTCCTGCTTGGCATGTTAGGCTGGGACTACCATTCCCATAATACTCAATTCAATTCAGAGAATGGGAGTCTCAAGGCATGTAAAAAGCATTATGTGGAGGATGAGTGGCTTGCAGTTGGAGGTATCTATTGGCAGTCACTACAAACAGGACCAGTTTGAAGGCATTTTATTCACAAAGTCTGCACCAGTTCAAAAGCAGCTCTGAGCTGCTGGTGATCCACATCTCTCTCTCTCTCTCTCTCTCTTTCTCTGTCTCTCTCCCCCCTCCCTCCCACTCCCTCTCATTCCCTCCCCCCTCCTCTCCTCTCTCTCTCCTATTATCATCCTATCATCTTCCTCTCTTTTATTATTGAATTTGAATTTGTATTGAATTTGTATACCGCCCTACTCCCGAAGGACTCAGGGCGGTGCACAGCCATGGAATAAAACATATAAATACAAAATTTAAAATAGATTAAAACGAAATTAAATAATTTGGCTGAACAAATTTAAAACCCCAACAATTTAAAACCAAATTTAAAATTCCATTTAAAAAGGGGAAAAGCTTAGGTCAGGCCGGCTTGGTGAAATAGAAAGGTCTTTGTCTCTGTATCTATTATCTATCTATCTATCTATCTATCTATCTATCTATCTATCTATCATCTATCTATCTATCTATCATTTATTATCTCTGTCTGCCTGTTGTTAAACTGTCAGTGGGAAAGTGTTCATAGTTACCACTCATTGTACAAGTTCAAAGTGCTCTCTGTTCATGTTTCTTTGCTTCATGGAGACATGGAGTTGAGAGGGACCATTGATTCCAACTCTGCTCAATGCAGGGGTCCAAATCAGAGCAGCCAAACTAGATGGCTGTCTTGCCTCTGAACACATTCAACGATCTATAGGATTTAGCTTTCCTGATCATCCCGTTGCTCTTCTTAGCACCTGCTCCATTTTTTTCTGAATCTTTTAAAAATACATCACTCAGAACTTGCTGCAATATGCAAGGGGGGGAAGGGCAGGTGTCTCATCAAAGCAGAATACTTATGTCTTGGGGTTTGGAAATTATACTTCTGATGATACACTCTACAATTTCATTATAATGTCTTTTTTGCAGCTATATCTGTCTCCTGGCTCAGACCCAGTTTCAAGTCAATTTCCAAGATGTTTTTACAAATAATTTTGCCAGGTCATCCTTTACCTATGCATTTGATATTTTGTTCTCCACCTAAGAATTCTGCATTTGTCTATATTAAATTTCATCTTTTAATCTTCAGCCCATTTTTCTAATCCACCGAGATCACTTTGCAGTTTATTTTCGTGTCCTAAAGTATTTGTGTCAACCTCAAATCTGATAGGGTATCACTTCTACCTCTTTATCCACTGTATATTGTTTAGAAACAAATATGGAAATGTGAGGGGCCCAGAAGACCTAATTCTTGTGGTAGCCTACACTACATGTTGTCTTGGCTCAATTTGATGAGAAGCCATTGAAGTTCAATCCTTGGGTATCATTTTCAAGACAGCTCTGCATCTGCTTAATTGCTATGCCATCCATTCCACAGTGAAGTTTTTTTATGAGTAGCACATCATATGTGCTATAATCAAACAATGTGCAATGTATTGTGTGGGATATTCTAGGCACTGTTGGAAAACAAATCACTCATATTCATGCCAAACTCTATTGTGATGGCGTGTCATCTTGTGGATTTAACAAAGGAACATCTGGTTGTGGTTTTTTTGGGATGAGTTAGATTTTGTTAGTCCTGAATGGACAGGGTTGAACTCAGCTATCTGTATAGCTAAGGTTTCTCACAGGATGTGTGGTTGAATCCAGGTGGTGGTGAATTCCATCTCTGTGAGAGAGGATGATCTCATTAATGCTTATGGAGGCAGTGGTCCACCCTCTTCTCAAGAAGCCCTGGTTGGACAAGACGATGTTCAGAAGGTGGTCACCCTGCAGTTGCAAAGAGCCTTGAAGGAAGTAGGTTATCTGCACTCATTTTTGTCCTGCATCAGGCCTATGTACAAGACTGTGACAGCATTGATCGTGGTTGTGGATGACCTCTGGCAAGAGCAGGTTAGGAATGGTCCTCCTACATCTCTCAGCAGCTTTCAGTACACCATCAATCATGATAGCCTTCTAGACTGACTCAGAGATTGGGAGTGAGGGGCCATGATGCTACAGTGGTTCTTCTCCTTATTCTAGGTCTAATTCCAGTCTGGATTATTTGGAGGTGAGAGGTCTGTCCCAAACCCACTTAGAGATCTCTTCTCCCACTGTTTCATTGATTTCCAGATGCAATTCAATGAGCTGGTTGCCACCTATTAAACTTTCATGGCATGGGGCTGGGTTATTTGTGGAACCAGCTTTCTCCAGTTGGTTCTGTCTCCCTGCCTAAATCCAACAGCGTGGGCATGCTTCAGATTCTTATCCAGTGCTCTCCAGCAGTGTGCCTTTTCTCTTACAGTGCCTACCGTCTGGAACACCCTACCCTGAGATTCATTTGGCCTTGACTTTGCTAGCATTTTGTAAACATTTCAAGACCCGGATGTTGTCTTGACATGTGATTTTGTACAGTTTGAGTTAGAGTGGGTTTGGGTGCCATTGTGTTATATTGTTATCATTATTGTGGTTTTTTTTCTGTTGTTAGTTCTGGGAGGAACAGACTCAGGCATAGTTAAAATGGCTGGGCCTAGGTCTTCCAGAATTAGAAATATTCCAGTATTGACTCTCCATTGGATTGCACTTCACATTCAAGGTTTGTGAATAAACTGGGGGTCCTCTTGGACTCTCAGGTATGTGCCAGTTGTACCCTTTCCTGAATTGGGAAGCTTATCAGACAGTCACTCTAATCACCTAACCACTGAATTACTGTAATGCGTCTAAATGAGGCTGCCCTTGAAGACTGTCTGGAAGCTACAATTGGTCCAGAATGCAGCCAAATAGGTGGTGACGGGGATGCTGCATTTTGATGCATGCATGACTCCATGGCTTCGGAGCTCTATTGATTGTCAACTGGCCTCTGGGTGCAAGCCAAGATGCTGGTTATATCATGTTCGAAGCCCTTTGTGGCATGAGTCCTGGTTATTATTTATTTATTTAATCAATTTGCATAAAGGTAAAGGTTCCCCTCGCACATATGTGCTAGTCGTTCCCGCCTCTAGGGGGTGGTGCTCATCTCCGTTTCTAAACCGAAGAGCCAGCGCTGTCCGAAGACGTCTCCGTGGTCATGTGGCCAGCATGACTAAACGCCAAAGGCGCATGGAACACTGTCACCTTCCCACCAAGGTGGTCCCTATTTTCCTACTTGCATTTTCTACCTGCTTTCTAACTGCTAGGTTGGCAGAAGCTGGGGCAAGTAATGGGACCTCACCCCGTTGCGCAGCACTAGGGATTCGAACCACCAAACTGCCGACCTTTCTGATCGACAAGCTCAGTGTCTTAGCCACTGAGCCACCACATCCCCTATTATTTATTTATTTAATCAATTTGCATACCTTCCCATAAACGTTTCTGGGTGATGAACAATATCAAAAAACAAAATCAAAACAGCTCAGTTTGCAATCACTAGCATAGATAGGAGGTGGGTCCTTTCACACATGGATCCTGGACATACAACTAGGTCTTAAGGACTTTATGAAAGAAGGCCATCTGGATCAGAGTCATCCCGATTTCTGGAGGCAGAATTTAGCTGAAGATCCAGTCATCTCCAGTCTTCTCTACCCATCCAGTTTGGCCTAGCTAGCAGGTAAATGCACTCTAGGTTCCATCAATTAAAGAATGTCATGTTACAGGATGAGGAAACACATCTACTCAGCTGCAATTCTTGCTCCTCTGGAATGATGTGCGCCAAGAAATTTATGTGGCAGCCATCCTTGTATCATCCAGGGAATTACTGAAGTCTTGGTGGTTCTCCCACCCATGAGGACAAGGTGATTGTGGAGCCCCCGTTTTGTGGTTATAGTTTTAGTATTTTGCTCTTCCATTCAGTTGTATGCTTTTACAACTTGTTTTTTTTACCCGTAAACCACCAATTAGGAGCTAAGCAGCCTATTTAATGAATGAATAAATTAATAGTATATTTTATTCAATTATTAATAATTGAGATATTACTTAGGATTGCAAAGGCACCCTGACTCCAAATCTAACCACGTGGGGTGGCTTCACAAAGCCAGCCAGGTACAATATGGCTGACTCTTTTGTGGATTAAGCCATACAAATATCACTGCGTTTTCTCCATATTACAACACTCAGGATTTCAAAAGCTGTTTTGCTAATATGGTGACAAATACTCTGTTAGGCTTGGCATATTTGTTTATTTATATCCTTCATTATTTTTTACCAATAACTTGAGGTGGCGAACAGATCTAACCCATCTTCCTCTTCCTGCTTTATATTTTCCATATAAACTAGGCAAGAAAAGATCCAAAATAATTTAAAGGCGTATGTCTATGGGGATAGAAGTGAATATCCTCCCTTTTGTTCACACTGAAGATAATTCCATGAAATCCTTCAGTGAAAGTAATTCCTGGGATAGAACAAGCAGTAGTCAGTTACATTTATCCCAGTATCTATTCAAAAGGTTCAAATAGAAACCATGCAGTGGTGGTATTCAGCTGGTTCTATCCGGTTCGGGCAAATTGGTAGCGGCGGCGGCGGGAGGCTCCGGATGTAATCACGCCCCTTTTGACGCTCAGCGCATGCGCGGAAGGCCCTGTGCATGCACGGAGGTGGCGCGTGCGCTCCCATTTGCAAACTGGTAGCGAAGGTAAGTGAATACCACCCCTGAAACCATGGATATTTTCCCAAATGGAATCTGCAACTTAACACACAAGTAGCATTTCCTAAAGAGATCTCCATTAGATTTGAGGAGTGTTTGGAAGACTCACATGACCCTGGGACACTACAATTGTTTTATAAATCAGTTGCCAGGTGGGTGAATTTTGATCACCTGACGGGGGGGGGTGTTGCTGCAATTTTCGTAAGCGTGAAAAATGGTCACAAGTCACTTTTTTCAATGCTGTTGTAACTTTGAATGGTCACTAAATGACCTGCTGTAAGTCAAGGACTATCTGTCCCTGCTGAAGGATAAACTCTCCCAAGCATAGTACTTCCAGGAAATTTCTTACTTACCTTGCTAACAACTTTTACCTTCAAATGTGAGGGAAGGTGCAAGAGGATTAATCGGTCTGATAAGCTATAAATCAGTTTGAAAGGTTTAGCTGGGGAAGTGGAAGTAGCAGGGACACCGGAGGGAGGTGAGTATATAATGTTGAAGTTTTTAAGATAAGGGAACTGAAAAAAGAATATAGGCAAATGTAAAATGTCAAAAAAGATTTCAAAAACGGGTCTCAGTAGACTTCCATGACCAAAGATCTGACAAAGGCCCAGGATGGAAATTCTAAAAGCGAAGATATGAAGAGCACAATTACAATCAATACCAGTGAAGAAGGAAAACAAGATAGGAAAAGAAGCTTATGGTTACTCTAAAAGCTAAATGAATGCCTGAAAACAAAGAAGAGAAATACAGAAAGTAGAAAAAGAACCAGGACACAAAGGAAGAATCTATAGAGGAAGACTGGAACTACATATATACCTATAGACTATAAGATACCTATATACCTAGCTGTGTGTGTATATATGTGTGTGTGCAGTGGTGGGATTCAAATAATTTAACAACCGGTTCTCTGCCCTAATGATTTCTTCCAACAACCAGCTCATCAAACTGCTCAGAAAGTTAACAACCGGTTCTCCTGAAGTGGTGTGAACTGGCTGAATCCCACCACACTGTGTGTGTGTGTGTGTGTGTGTGTGTGTGTGTGTGCATGCGTGCATATGCCTATATATAGGTAGGTTGTTGTCAGGAAAATGAAAAATCAGAATGTCTGTATTTATTGAAAGAAATTAAGAACAATAAAAGGGCCTTTTTAGATATGCTTAAAATAAAAGCAAAAGGAAAAAAATCAGTATCTCTCCAGTGGAAAAGATAAAATACAGGTAGTCCTTGACTTACAACAGTTTGCTTAGTGACCATTCAAAATTACAACAGCACTGATAAAAGTGACTTATGACTGTTTTTCACCCTTATGACCGTTGCAGCATCCCCATGGTCACATGATTTACATCTGGATGCTTGACCACTGACTCACATTTATGACAGTTGTCGTGCCCTGGAATCATGTGATCCCCTTTTGCAACCTCATGATCCTCATTTAACAACCGGGTTACTAATTTCACAACCGCAGTGATTCATTTAACAAATGCGGCAAGAAAAGTTGTAAAATGGAGCAACATTCACTTAACAAATTTCTCACTTAGCAACATAAATTTGGGGCTGAATTGTGGTCGTAAGTTGAGGACTACCTGTATGAACAGGTAGTGAAGAAAAGGCAGAGCTCGCATCTCCAATGGTTACATTTTATCGAATAGAAAACTTGATGTTCCAGCAGGCAGATCTAAAGAGCAGGGCAAAGGGGTGGGTTTGAAACCCGAGACTGAAGCAGACATGGTCAGAAAACACCTCCTCACTGGGAATCATTTTAAATTTTCAGGAGCAGATGGATTCTATGGCTACTTAAAGAACTAGCTTATAATTTGTGAAACACCCTTTGCTAAAAAAGAAATTCTGAAGAATCAGATGTGCCGGAACAGTATAAATCTTTATTTTCAAAAAGTAAGAAAAAGTAAATTAAAAAAGCTAGAGTTTTGCCAGACTGGACACTGAAAGCTAGGAAGATTCTACCTCTCAGATAACTGAGAGATTGCACTGTATGCATTCTAAAAACAACGCAGTAGCCAACAGCAGCCTAGAGTTGCCAGGAACAGATTTGATTAATCAAATCATTTTTCTTAATTGACTATCCTTCTTAATAGATAGTAGGAATGCTGTGGATGCAATATATCTTGATTTAAGCGAAGCATTTGACAAAGTGCCCCACAGCATACTGATTAGCCAATTTGTTTTCAGAAGGTCTTCAGACACGAATTACCTCCGATGCCCAAATAATACACTGGGGATGCTCTCTTGAATGTATCTTTGTTTCACTATAGGTTGCATTTACAGTAAACCATATTCACAATTATTGTTGTAATTGTGTATATTAGAGTAAGCCTGAAAAAGTGACATGAATCTGAATACATGAATGAATGGACTTTCATGGTAAATTCTAGATTTCTCCTGGTAAAATGCGGTCCAAGGTAGCGAAGATCAGTTTGTTAGTTTCTAGGATTTCCCCCCCCCCCACCCCATCCCACCCCCTTTTCTACAATTTTCTGCCACTTGTAAAGATCCAGGTTCTCAAGCCAAGCACTCTGATAATCTCACAATCAAGTCCACTATTTGCATTTGGTAGGGGCAGAGCTTCCTTTGTGTCAGTCCATTTGTGACCCTAGTGTAAATCTAACTGCATCTTTCCCAGTTTTAAGCAGCTTTTTTAAACTCTACAGTTTTTGCTCTAACTACTTCCCCATATTCAAGACATCCGCCTGGAGAAATATGGGTATATCACCAATAGTGAGGATTCCATAAAGACTTTCTCTCTGTACATTCTTCAGTTTAATTCGAGCAGCTTAATTCTGATTTTGGAGGTTTCACGGTCAAGATAGTTTATGGCACACCTGGAGAAAATGTCTGCACCAAGACTGAGATGGACTGAGTTATGGGCCCATGCAAACAACCCCTTAGTCACTTGGAAATATCACTTGGCACTATTGGTTCTTTGGGCTGAAAATGAGGTGTGCTGTGCTTTTTCTCTTAAATGAAAGCAAAGCCCCAACTCTTGGATTTGGTATGAGGCTTTTACAAAGGCTCCACAAATCAGCCCAATCCAAATACGGTAGGTAGACCTCTTGAGGAAGGGCTCCAAAAGCAGAGTCCACATCCTTGGGAAACAGCCTCCAAGACAATTTGGTCAAGAAGGAAAAGGTAGCATCAAGGGCCTACCTGCTCCAAAGTTCATTTTATACTACATGGCCCAATTTATATCCCCATTCTTCCTCAGGGATGGGAATATTCTAGCAAGGTCATCATCAGTTACTATTTCAAATACCAAGACACCAAAGAATGGAAGGGAGACAGTGGGGGATACAAAAGGAAATTCTGGAAACGCCACTATACATTGTCTTTGCACTACCTGCTACTAATAGTGCAACATTTTAGAATCTATCCCTAGACTAAAGACACAGGTCATCTTCAACTTACAATCATTCAGTTAGTGACCATTTGAAAGTGGATTGGCACGGAACAAAAATGTTCTGCCCCAGCTACGGACCCCAAAGAACGCAGCACACACAAACTCTATTCAAAGCTTATTTTACTCAAATAACTTAGTCTTTATCAACCAAAGGCTGTTAATAAACTGTCTTAACAGCCTACCAGAATTCTAAGATAAGGTAATCACAGTCTTACTAGAGTTGGCAGAAAGCGCAGAAGCAATTTTGCAGAGAATCCAGACACGAAGGAGATTGAACTAAAGTTGTTCCCTACAGCTTGCTGCAAGCGGCGTTCCTCCTTAAATAGGCTAAGGGAGTGGCCAATTAGCCCCAAGCCTTATTCTTGAGGAGACCTCCTCCTTTTGGCAGCTCTGCGCGCCTATGCCTTAAGAGGCTCCTCCTCTTCGTCCTCTTCACTTAAAGGATCTTCTGGAGGTTCTGAAGGCCCTGGCTGAATCCCTGCTTCTGGCACCACATCTTCTCCAGCCTCCTCACTGTTCGACTCGAGCGTCAGCTGCACAGGCTGCTGGCGCAGCACACCAGCCACCTCATTGTCGGAATCAGCTACAATCTGCACAGGCCGCTGATGGGCCACAACAAAAAAGCATTTTTCACATTTACAACCATTGCAGCACCCATGTGATCATGTGATCAAATTTTGGATGCTTGCTAATTGACATGTATTTATGATGACTGCAGTGTCCCGGGATCGTACGATTACCTTTTGTGGCCTTCTGGTAAACAAATTCAATGGGGAAGCCAGATTCACTTAAGAACCATGTTAGTAACTTTACAACTGTGGTGATTCACTTAACAACTGTGCCAAAAATGGTTGTAAAATGGGGCAAAAGTCACTTAACAACTGTTTTGCTTGGGAATGGAAATTTTGGGCTCAATTATGGTTGTAAGTTGAGGACTACCTGTACTGTGGGAAATTCTCCTTACTCCTTTAGAAAGTAAAATCAAATCAGCCTTGTTCCCTATGCCATCTCGCAAGATTCGTTTTTCTCGTCATCTACATGCATACATCCAAACTAGACCGTGTTGTTTCTTTGTGTCATATAACATACATGGGTATATACATAATTTTGTATTTATTTATTTTGTCATGTTCATGCCATGTATATTGGAGGTGGTGACCCTTTGAGAGCTATATGTGACAAATTTTCATTTTAATATATGCCGATTAGTGTACATTCAAAGTAACAATAAAGTTTCTGTTCTATTCCATTCCATTCCATCACCTTTGGGTCCAGCATCATTTTAGATAACTTCACAGACCTATGTAATTTTCTTGGAAACATTTGGAAATGGTTTGTCACTTTCTCCTTTCAGGACATATTTAAAAAAAAAAATTTGTTCAGTCTAAAGTATTCATGATAAATGCCCATCTAAGAATGAACCAGGGCCAATCCTGCTTAGAATACCCCTGGATATAATTTTTTGTAAAAATGGTAGTTCCAGGGAACTGGTGAGATCTTGAGGTGACTATTAACATCTATTGTCTCTTACACCTTGTGATTTTTAATTTTTTAAAAAAATACTATTTTTTTTAATTTATTGATTTTATTATTCCATTGTAACTATCCAGAGCCCCTCTTTGTGAGATGCGCAGTCATATAAAGATAGACAAATAAAAAAGAAGGAAACTGGCATTAAGAGAGCTCCAATATATAAATACTGAACACAAACATTTCATGAACAATTCCTTCTTTTGAAACTAGTGTTGCACATATTTCCTAGCTCTTAAATGAGGAGCTGTCCAAATGCTGACCACCTCAACTCTTGGTCAGGCTTAGTCAAGACACCAGCACTCTCCTAAAATCAAATAACAAGATGGGATCTTGCGAAATTAACCTATCCTAATAGAAGATTTAATGGCTCTTCTATGAGATTTCACAAGATTTCAAGTAAAAATACCGACAAAATCGCTTAAACTGTACAAGTCTTGGTGTATCTTGTGAGATCTGGGGGCCATCATTTCCTTTAATGTCATAATTCTTGGGTGTTCTGCCCCATTACACAACATGGCGCTACGCCACCTGAGCACACTGCCAGTGGGCAATGCTTGTAGTTTGCGGCAAAAGAAGGTTGTCCCCTTTGTAGGAATTTCTTTTCTATCCTTTGTGTGTGTGCATGTGTGTGCGCGTGCGTGGGCACCTTCAAATCAATGTAAACTCCTGGTGGCTGCCTGGACAAGTCCTTGTAGTCCTTGTAGTTTTCCTAGCCAGATTTTCTGAAGTAGTTTGCCCTTGCCTCTTTCCTAGGGCTGTGAGAGAAGGACTGGCCCAAGGTCCCCAACTGGCTTTGTGCTTAAAGCAAAACTAGAACTCACAGTCCTCCAGTTTCTAGCCTGATGCCTTAACCATTACCCCAAACTGCTTCTCACCCTTCCTGGGATGCTCAGAAAAGTAACAGGATACCTGGCTTTGAATACACAGTGGTGGATTCTTGCTCAGGTAACTAGAATTAAACCTCCAGAAAAATCTAGCCCTTGTTTAATTACATAAAATGCCCCAGGAAAGAAATTAAACACAAGTCAAACAAGACATCTCTTCAAGGGGGGGGGGGGACAGTAGGAGAGCCAGAAATAGCGCCCTGCTGTTTCCCAGTTTGTTTCTGCCATTATGAGTCACCTGCCTCTCAGTTTTGCACTGGGCTTCAGTGATGCGACAAGTCTTTATATAAAACTGCAACCACCTGTTCATCGGGACAGACAGGGATTAGTTCCAGGTGTTCCTGAACTTATTTTTTTTTCCTTCGCCGTATTGCAGGCGAGAGACCACATGCAGTTTCGCCTTGTTTGCTGTGTCTATATCAGGCAAGCCTGAAAGAGGCTGTTTTGTTTTTGGCTTTGCTTCTGGCAGAAAACCCCAGTGGTGCCAACTTCCATCCCACAGGGGAAAAAAACATATAGCCAGTCACACTGCGTTCGTTTCAAAATTAAAGTCTTCATTTTCAAAATTAAGAGTCTCGTCCTTGGCTGGGCTCTTCCTGTGAGAGAAAGCGAGCTCCAAACAGAGGTGTATGCAGATGCCCACAAGGCTGCCGTGTGTCTGTACAAAAAAAAAAAGAGGGCAGGCATTCCCGAAAGACTAAGACTTCACCCCTTTTATGCAAAAGGCAAGCGACCGATACGTGAGGGAACCAAACTTCACTTTCAGATCAGATGTCCAGAGAGGCTGCTTTTCCGGTTACCTTGGACATTTGCTCTATGCTGCTCTACAAGGAACCAAGGAGCATTCTGATGAGCTCTGAGGGACTCCTCTATCCCAGTCAGCAAGCTCTGTGGGGAAGTCCAAGTTTGAGGGAGGAAAACTCCTGCTAAGAAAAGAAGTGGAGCTCCCCTGCTTGCATCTAGACTGAATTCCTGGCCAAAAGGCTTCCCCCATCCAATTATCAGAAGGCAAAACACTAGCAGGGTTGCCCGACAGAAGATTTCTGTTCTGCCTCTGCAAGAGGGCCGTCTTTCTACAGACTCAAAAGTATCTCGGATGGCTGAATGCAAACGTAAGACATTTGGGGGAGCGCCAGGAGAACGGTTGCTTAACTTGTCCGGTATGAAATTACTAATCGTCCTATATGTTTTTGAGAGCAATCTCTTCTTTCCTACCAACCTAGCCTGGAGAGCTAATGCCTATTCTTCTTCCCAACCCATCCCCTAGGTGCCAGCATCTATTTTGGAATATATGGGTTGCATTCTCCAACCCCTGGCAAGCACAAGCCAGAAAAAAAACAGAACGGATGCCGCCTCTGGTACCTGGCTCTTTGTGCCTGCTGGTCTTGCAGAAGCCCATACCCAGAAAGTTTAGGTAATTCCTAAGCTAGAGGAGGAAGCCCCCGACGGACTGTTTCAGTTCAAGAGCAGCCGAGCTGATTCCAGGAGCTGAGAAAGCACCAAAAAATCCAGGTTACACTGATCGGTTGCCACCAGCTGAGTCCACTGGGAAGTCCTGAACCAATAATGGTTTATCTGAGAAAAACAAGAAAAAGAGATGAGATGAAGGACAGGGTGGTTCCTACAGGTCCAGCACCTGCAAAAGCAGTTTCATAGTTAAGACTACTCAAAGCTGAGCGGAAGAGGAATTAAACCACATGGAAATCTCTCAAGCAGAGCAAGGCTCGTTGCGTCTACTGGCAGAGTTTACAAAGTAAACCTGGAGATAGAAAATACTCACAGAACAATATGTCAAGATCCTAGAGAATTCTGGTCTATCTGAATCACCACTTTACTATTTCTTGTTATCATTTCTATTAAGCGAAACCAAAGAGTTTGTTTAGCCTATCATCTCAACTAGGACGACATGGCTTCCAAGTAAGTCAGGATTCATAAGCCAAGAATAAAATCCTAGTTGTAAATGGAGCAACAGTCAGGAGCTTCAGTGCAGAAGCAGGCATCCTATGGGCCACATGATATTCTATGCCTTTTGGCATGGCCCACCATCATGCCGGCCATTCCTTCCCCCCACAATTTGCTGCAATGCCCGGTTGTACTATAACACTTTCCCTCCACCAATGCAAAAGTTGAAGTATTTCTACTTTGTTCTCCAGATTCTGTACTGAGCATAACATGATTTCAGGGATTTGTGGCAAACCTTGAAAGTTGATCTCCTCCCCAACTGACACTGCCTGCTTCGCAATTCCTCCTAATGTGGCAGCTACCACCTAATTTCAGATCAAACTGGGAATCTGGTTCAACGAGAGAAGACCAATCTCTCTCTTGCTCCAACCCTGCCACATGCTGGATTAGATCTCAGGTAAACCCAATTCAAGGGCTTCTAGGCTTGGGTGACCGGACTTCCATACGGTATTAGCTAAGGACCCAGGTGGTAAGAATTCTTCCAGACACCTCAGTGCACATTCTGGTAGTATAGAAAAGGACACACTGCAATTATTTCACACCAGGCAGGGAACAAGCTTACATACCTACCCAGTGGTGGAATTCAATTTTTTTTTACTACCAGTTCTGTGGGCGTGGCTTGGTGGGTATGGTGTGGCTTGGTGGGCATGGCAGGAGAAGGATACTGCAAAATCTCCATTCCCAACCCACTCCAGGGGAAGGATACTACAAAATCCCCATTCCCTCCCCACTCCTGGGGGAAGGATACTACAAAATCCCCATTCCTTCCCCACTCCAGGGGAAGGATACTGCAAAATCCCCATTCCCTCCCCACTCCTGGGGGAAGGATATTGCAAAATCTCCTTTGGGGCCAGCCAGAGGTGGTATTTGTCGGTTCTCTGAACTGCTCAAAATTTCCGCTACCGGTTCTCCAGAACCTGTCAGAACCTGCTGGATTTCACCCCTGGTACCTACCAACTCACTGCTTTTTCCCTCCCAGGTCAATCTCATGCAGTTATCTGGTGGTGGCTTCTAGCGACGGCTTCTTCAGTTATGGTGCTGGGGGGACTCCCAGACTGGGAGCCTGGCTGCCCCCACTGCTGTGAGCAGAATACCACCATCTCCTCCAAGTTGCGCAGCACAGTCTCGGTGCCCTTGGGAGGCACCGGGGGGATCCGAGCTGACTCCAGCACTCTGCAAAGGAAGACAGGCAGGAGTTGCTAGCAAACCCTGCACTCGGCATGCTACAATACTGCGTGGGAGACAGGCGGGACAGCCACAGACAGGAACTGGCACACAAGAGATGTCTCAGTCCCCAGAAGGAAAAGGGGAGTGAGAAGCATTTCGAAAGGGATCCCTTCCCGAGTTTTCTAGGATAGGAGGAATACAGGTAACCCTCGACTTATAACAGTTTGTTTAGTGACTGTTCAAAGCTACAATGGCACTGAAAAGAGTGACTTATGACCACTTTTCACAATAATCCCCATGATCATGTGATCAAAATTCGGACGCTTGGCAACTGGTTCATACTTACGACCGTCGCTGTGTCCCAAGGTTACGGGATCATCTTTTGCGACCTTCTGACAAGCCAAGTCAATGGGGAAGCGAGATTCACTTAACCAACAGGTTGCTAACATATCAGTTGCAGTGATTCACTTAACAACTGGGGCAAGAGAGGTGGTCAAATGGGGCAAAACTCACTTAACAAGAGTCTCAATTAACCACAGAAATTTTGGGCTCAATTGTGGTCATAAGTCGAGGACCACCTGTACTTTCCGTCTCAGCAAGATTCTGTTAATCTAACTTTATAATTTTTTTATTTTTTTAAAAAAATTGATTTATATGCCGCCCTTCTCCGGAGACTCAGGGCGGCTTACAATGAGTTAAGCAATAGCCTTCATACTTTTGTATATTTATACAAAGTCAGCTTATTGCCCCCACAAACTGGGTCCTCATTTCACCTACCTTAGAAAGGATGGAAGGCTGAGTCAACCTTGAGCCTTGGAGAGATTCGAACTTACAGTAACTGCAGACAGCTGGTGTTAATCACAGTGCTATCAGTCTGCTGAGCCACCAGGCTCAGTAATAATACTAACAGTTAGTATTCCTGGTTGTGCTACCTTGCAAAGCTAACAAAAACTGATGATTCATGCAACCAGCTACACTGCATAGAAAGCAGGCCAAGTCCTGTAAACGTCAATAAGGTCTGACCAGTGAGTCCAATCCCCATTGTGCAAGAATCTGAATTAAAACAGGGGGGAGGGGAGAGATGGTCTTTTAGTCTCCACTTGAATGTGTCTCCTGAACACCACCTTTCTGGGGTCACTGGGTCCACTGCTTTACTATCAAGAAGTTTTTCCTGACATTCCTTAAGAATGTGCCTACTTCAATCCCTTCTTCCTCATCCTGCTGTCTGAGGTGACAAAGGTCTCAATCTTCTTCTTGGTGAGGTCCTTAAAAATGTTTGACGATCGTGTTCATATTTTATTTATATCATCAACTTCGATGCTGGGTCACAGTTGGGGCACTAGCCATAGAGACAGACATGACATTCAAGGCTGCTCACATTTAGAAAGGCAAATTTGAAAAATCAAAACGATGCTATTATATCGGACGTAAAATAAATGTTATTAGAATCGGCTCCATTAAAAAGGGAAAAGCCTGGTGAGAAGAGATGGGGCTTTGGCCCTTTTTCTGAAGGCTGGATGAAAGGCGGGCCAAACAAACACATTTTCTTAGGGGCAGCACCACACAGCTCTTCCATAAGCCACAAGGCTCTCCTGCCTCTTCTGCTGATCTAAGTAACTAGGCAGATTCACAGCAAGGCCAAGCCATTTAGGTCTTTAATGGTCAATGCCAGGCTCTTAAATAGTGCTTAGTAAGCAACTGACAACCGGTGCAGATTTTTCCATTTAGGCATCATGTGATTCCTGTATCTTGCACTGCTTAGCAGCCTGATCACTGCATTTTCTACTCGTTACAACTTCCGGCGCTTCTCAAAAACAGCTCCGTGGGGAAAGCATACTGTAGGAGTCCAGATGGGATTTTAACAAAGATGGGGATAATTGTTGCTAAGTCAGACTGGTTCAGGAAAGGTCGCATTTGGGATACTAGCCATAGAGCTGAAATGAGCTGTTAATGCAGACGTTACCTGGAGGGTAATGACCAGTGGTGAGACTTGAATAACTTAACAACCGGTTCTCTGGCTGGGTAGGCGTGGCTGGTTGGTCATGTGACTGGATGGGTGACATCACTCATCACACCCAGCCCCGCTTTCCGGCTACTCACCTCAAAAGCAGAGGTAGGATTCAGCTGGTTGGGGCTAATCCCACTACTTGGCTGACCCCACCTTACCCGTTTTTGGGCCGTTTTCCAGGCCATTTTTGCCCCAAAAACTGGCCTGTTTCTTGGCTGTTTTTGGCTATTTTTCGACCGTTTTTGGTCCGGAAAACGGGCTGAAAAACAAGCGGGGGCAGGGCCAGCCAGTGGTGGGATTTGCCAGTTTGCCGAACTGCACAGAATCTTATCTACTGGTTCGTCTGAACCAGTGCGAACCGGCAGCAGCCACCTCTAGTAATGACCGCAGGGGGATCAAGGACTACTGTTAGAGTATAAATCTGCTTCTCCAATTTTGGTTCCCAAAATCAAGCAGCCCTGCCATTGGGTCTGGGTTCACCTTGTTCTCTCATTCAGACCATTACTGAGCTTAGGCGGTATTCAAGGACTGCTGACTGTCTTATAGAGATTCACAGTCATCCAGGTCATGGTTGTCCCAAAGGTGCTTTTTCAAGAGGCAACTGCACTTTCTAGTTTTTCTTTGAAGATGTTTCGCTTCTCATCCAGAGCTGAAGAAGCTTCTTGGATGAGAAGCAAAAGGTCTCCAAAGAAAAACCAGAAAGTCCAGTTGCCCCTTGAAAAAGCACCTTTGGGACAAAGGTGCTGACTGCTTTCTTGAGTTTGTGTTTTTTAACTCTGGCAACTTTAAGATGTGTGGAGTTTTACTCCCAGAATTCCCCAGCTAGCATGCTGAGTAGAGAATTCTGGGAATTCAGTACATCTTAAAATTATCAAATTGGAAAAACACCAAGCTAATTTATAGGAAGTGTGAAAGTTTGGTCTGAAGGGAGTTTAATATTGCTCTTTCTTTTCTTTGCTATCTGTTAGGTTTGCCATCTTCACTGCATAATTGGTATATTGATTCTTTTCTTTTATTCTTTTGAAGATCTCTAAAGAAGTTCTTTCAATTATTCTTGGCAGTTCCTTTTGAGTTTCAGCTTTCCTGAGTGCTTTCTATTTCCAGACAACTTCTCCAAGACTTCTTTGTCTTTTACTCATCCGGTTCTGTCCTAGAACAGTCCTTGCTTACAGTATTTTCAGATCTTCGCTAAATGTTTTGTGCAGTCATGCTGATTTCTTTTGCTGTGCTCCATGCTTTTTTTTTTTTTTTTTAAATTGGAATCATCTGCAGTTGTGCCTTTTGACTCTCCTTTTTTAGGAACACTAATCCACGTACTTTGAGCGCTTTTTCCCATTTGCTTCTCCTGTCGCAAGAATAATTGCTCTGAATTCATTAAAATCCTCTTATTTTAAGCTCATGATATCCAGTCAATTACACTTAGCTTTCATTTCCATTAAAATAATAAAAGTCTAGCATGTCATGAACGCTTTCCCCCCAAGATTTCTGCTATTTCCTCTTCGATTAAGTCTTCCGAAACGGTCCTCTAACTTTTTGAAGGAAAAAGTTGTCAGTATAAGGAAAGACACAAATTTCCTGGCAGGACCATGTGTTAATTTGTTTTCCCAAAGATGTTAAGATACTTGAAATTTAAAGTAATTACATTTTTTGTTTAAATCATCCAATACATTTATATGATATAAATCTCTACTACACGTTGCAGAATTCATACTTCTGAATAAAAGAATAAGTAAATAAATACACCCTCCTTTGCAAAACCCAACCAAATGAATAAATTAGAAAAATAATGTTTCCTATTGATTAAATCAGAGACAGGGATGGTTAACTTTTCATATTAGAGGTAGTCCTTGCTTAACTATGTTAATTGGGACCAGAATTTCAATCACTAAGCAATGCATTTACAAAGTGTGATGTCACATGACCCCATCGCTTAGCAACAGCAATTCCAGTAGTCCCTGTTGCCGTTGTTGAGCGAGCATTGTGGGTTGTTAAGCAAGGGCCTCCTTGCAATTTCCTGCTGGGTTCCAACAACTAAAGTCAATGGGCAAGCTGGTAGGAAGTTGCAAGTCTTAGGTGGTTCATAAGCAAGCTGATTGGCAAGTATGTGGCATGCACAAGTGACTTTTGCTCTGGGAGTGGCTGTGTGCTGCTGGGTGAGTGGGGAGGTGCGTGAGTGGTTGCAGCGACACTCACGGGAGATTTTAGACCTGATGGGGCTGCTGCAGATGAGGGAGATTTAACCAAGCAACTTGCTATCTTCCTTGCTGGCTTGACTTTGCTTGTGGAAAGCTGGCAGGGAAGGTCACAAACGGTGATCATATCACCATGGGGCATTGCAACTTTCGTTAAGAGTGCAACGGTGGTCAAGTGGCTAGGTTGTGATCACGTGACCATGGAGGTGTGCAATGCTGGAACTTTGAGGACCAATTGTTAAGTACCACTCGTTCAGCACCACTAAAACGCTGAATGGTCGCTGAGCAAATGGTTGGTAAACAAGGACTAGCTGTAGCAAATTTGAAACTCAGACATTCAGAGACTTGTGTTTTGTCAAGTTAAAATGCAATTCCATTCTCCGAAATTAAAAGTTTTTAATAGCATCTACCCGCTTTATTAATCAACTTCTTCCTGAGTTCTTTTGCAAGCAAAAATCCTCTTCATTTAAGGAAAGGAAGTAATCAGGAAGAGGGAGAAATTGACAAAAAAAAAAAAAAAAAAAGAAGAAGTCTGGCAGGTCTAATGCTTAGTGGAAAATCCTCTGTTGTCTCTACTGAGATATATCTGCTGCCAGTTACCTCTGTAATTAAGCTACCCCACATTCAATATTTTACTTTCTTTATTTTTATTGCCTGGGACCGTGGAGAGCACCGAAAAAGAGGGAATATGCTTAACTCCATGGGATTATTTCCAAAATACCATAGCAAAATAAAAATAAAAAAAAATCCACCCCTGACTCCAAACACTCTCTGGGAAAGTTAACCAATCCTAAAATAAGCCTTGGAGATATTCTGGCTGACTTACCTGTCTGAGGAAACTATGCCTGTGTGGCTCATAGAACGTCTAACCTGAAGAATGGAGAGAAAAAAAAACATACCATAGCACTTAGACTTATATATCGCTTCACAGTGCTTTACAGCCCTCTCTAAGTGGTTTACACAGTCAGCATATTGACCCCAACAACAATGGTAAGGACATAAACGCAAAGTAATATCCTGTTATTCTGATTGGCATGTGCATGGATAGGTACAACTTCACACAAACCCAAATGTTTTGAGGAGATAGTCACTGTAGGTGTAACAACTACACACTCCAGGGGTTTCAAAACTCGTCGCTACCAGTTTGCTTGTGCGTGCGCTCACACTCCTGTGCATGTGCAGAAGCGTCTGGGCAGGTGGGCGGAGCCTCCCACTGCTGCCGGTTTGCCCAATCCAGGGCGAACCCACGCTGTCACATTCTGATTTTTAAAATTATTAACCTAATTTGACTTTTTTTCTCTAGCTGCACAGTCTCTGGAAAAACGGACTCTCTTTAATTTATCAGATGTTTTAAGGGCTTAATCTCACAGATGACATCTTTTAAACCATCTGCCAACTACTTATCTGATGTACTTTCCCAATCTGTTGACCACTAGGGAGCCTTATCTCCAGTCACTGGTGCAAGCCAAATCAGTAATAGAAGCAAACAGATCTGGAGGTTCCATGCAAAACAAACAAATACACAAATAGATAGCAGTCTATTTCTTATCATAAAGCAAGTGTAAAGTACTTTTACACTTCATATCACCTTTCACCAGCTGCCCATAGATAACTGCAGTTTGTAGCAGAACAGAATTCGAAACTCGCTGCAGCCAACTCGCCGCGAGACAATTTAACAATTCAATGTAATTATTTAAAACAAATAAAACAATATTTTAATTTTTGTCATTCACATTTCATTTTGTCCCTCCTTTTGCATCCTTCTTTAATGATTCTCTTCCACCATTTCTTTGATATTAGTGTAACTCTTGTCCTGCAGCGAGTTGTCTCGTGGCGAATTGGCTGTGGTGAGTTGGGCGTGGCGAGTTGGCCGCTGTGAATTATTGTGGATCCCTTAACAGATATAGCCTGGTTCCTATGTAATAAAAAAGCAACTAACTCAATATGATGATCAAGGTATGAAAATGGCAGTTCTTAGAATCAAAAATAAAAGCCATGCTGTATAATGGCAAGTTTGTTCCAACTGGTACAAAACATACAACTTTTCTGTGAGACTTCCTGTGAGCGGATGCTTAGCTAGCTTTTGCTAGTTAGCAAGACAGCTTTGTGTGGGAAAGTGCCACCGGATACTGGATCAGAGTCAGCATAATCTCTCCGAAACAAAGGAGATTGTTGAGATCATCCCACATGACCCTGGACAGTTGCTCCTCGTGAGTAGACCATGGAAACAGTCGTTTTTACAGTCAGTTTATGAAAGTAGTGGTTGATAGTCAGGATTTACAACAAGCTAAAACCCACAAAGCAGACTTTATAAACACTCAGCTTGACCAAGCCTTATATCTTAATCACTTTTTTTGGATTTTTTAAAAAAAATTCTTTGCATATTAGAGAGATTAAGACCCTTTGGAGTAGCAAGGTTTTACTGAATTCATCGGGCGAGTTTCTCGTCTTCTTAAAAGACGGTGTGAATTTGATTTGAATTTTTTAAAAAATTTATCATTTTTTTTTGACTGCGCAGCAAAAGGGTGCTTAGTATATGGATTTTGGAAAGCTAATGACGGATTAAGGGGCCAGAAGGGTTTGGAATTATAGCTTTGAATTATTTAGAAGATACTTCCTCATGGGAGAATGGAGATTGATTTCATTTTTTTTTTTATGATAAGGACACTAGAAACAGAGGGTAAAGAAAGTGGAGCGGAAAGCTTTAGTGCAAACTTTTGACTATCTCTCAGCCAAGCTTTTGCACAGAATGGATCAAACACTTAATAAAACTGAAAGAGCATGTTCTGTTGAAATTATAAAACAAGAGCAAGCTGCAATGGATATTGATGAAATTAATTTGAAGGTTGATTTAAATGTAATATAAATGGATCTAATGGATGACTTATTCCCTAAAGGAGAGGAACAGACATTAAACCACAAAACTAATTTGGACAATTTCTTTCTTCTGGATATACAAAAGAGCTTTGCTAAAAAAGTTTTTAGAAGTGACAAACAAAAGGATAATTTTTACCTATGGATACAAGAGAATTCTGTTAAAATTCTGAAGGATTTTTCCTTTGAAACAGAGATGAACAGCAAATTAACTCTGGGTCAGAGACTATGTTTTACTTAAAGACAGTGATAAGTTATTAAAAATGTTTTACCTGCTAGGATGAAGGGGGAAGTTACTTCTTTATTTTTCATTCCTTTTTCTTTTCTTTTCCTTTTTCACACACCCCTTTCTTTTTCTTGTATATTTATGTTTGTAATTTTTATACTTATTGCATTGTACAGCATTGACTTTTATTCTTATCCTGTATGATTCTTAATGAAATTATTTGAAAAGAAAGAATGTATACTACAGGAGAGCTGTTATAGTTTTCATTAATGTAGTACAGACATAATGAGTGCAATTAAGGGTTCAAAGTGCTTGCAGTTTCTTTTATATCTAAAATGGGCTGGTGCAGTCCATCTTAAAGAGAGTTTTCCACAACACGAAGCCTTTTACACTACAACTCCCATTAGCCTTTGCTAAAATAGCCAGTACTTCAGGATAACTGAAGGGAAGATGTTTGTCAAGTCATTTTTCCATATTCTGAGATCAAATGATTACACCTCCTCAAGTCTTTTTTTAAAAAAATATCATGTATAAATCAAAGAAATACAAATGAATTTCTAAATCAGAATGGCTTTTTAACTTATAAAAACATATAATACAATACACCTATCAACACACAGATTTCACATGTTAAAAACAAAAAGACAAATGTCTTGGGCCTTATGAACTTTTTCAGCACAGACACGAATTCTGATGAAACATAAAACGATCAGTGTCAGGAATTTCTTTCACTCTGAGATTTCATTCATTTAGCATTCAGTAAAAATGCCTTCAAATGGTTCTTTGGTTATTATTTCCCATAAGAAATGAAATCAGGGCTACCAATTTGGTGGTCTCCAGATGTTTGGCACTAAAACGCATAAATTCCAGCTACTATAACCTGTGGTCAAAAATTATGGGGGCAGTAAAAAGGATTTATGTGGAATCAAGTTGCCTCTTCTTGATTAATTCTATGGGAATGAAAAACAGCACCACAGCGTGACAATCTCTTTCCTGGCAATGTGGCATAAATACAGTTTTTCCAGAAGCAACCCAACAGGCTTCTTATTAGGGTAGAACTAATGAATATAAATAGGAAGAAGTCATAAGTAGCCTTACCCGGTGGGAATGTGGAAGTTTAGTGCCTACAAAATCAGAAGGCTCAGGGATCGTTGAAGGATGATACAACTCAGGAGCCAAACGAGTATTTGCAAATTTCATGCATTCTTCTAGGGTGGAGATGAACTGACTGCAGGTTGCCCGTAATAACGACGAAGCTTCATTCATCTTCTGGTGGGGAGTTGAGAGCACAGACAAGTGAAGCAGCACTATTGCATGGTGGCCTTTCCATCCTAATCCTCAGAGCCCCACCACCCAATTATTTGCAAGTATTTCTGGAAGAATGATGAAAAGTTCAAAAGAGAATAAATTGTTCAAAAAAACCCGGGAAATTTTATTTTAGCACTTGGATCAACTGATAAGTCATCCACGTCCAACAGATTAAATAGCTGCAGTTTTGATTATGCATCCAAGATGTATCTGTCAATTGAGAGATTTTGTTTTGCTGAATTTGTGATTGCTTCTAATGCGATGTCTAACTTTATAGGTGGGCCTGATCTGTGCCAGGTGCATTAATACATTAAAGGAGACAAAAGTGAGATATATATTCAAACCTGAATGAAACCTATAGATTTGGTTAAATGGCTTTTTTAAACTAATTCACGGTGGGTTGTGACCTTTGCTGATATATGCAAATTGTAGCAGCATTTGAATCTTCCAAGCAAAAGGAAACGATGTCTTGGATTAGTCCTGTTTTTTTTTATGTCAGACCATCTCCAAAACATAGGAATATCTGCTTTACATATCCATAAAACAGATTTAGAATCCTTAGCGGCTCTTGGCTATTTGGATTGTTATGTGGGCTTAATTTCAAGGCACTACGCAATGACTGATTGTGTCACCCAGTTCTTGAGACCTCTGGACTACAAACTCCCACTGGCTCTGTAGCTGAAGCTAATACAAGACCAGGAAGCTTAGAGGGCTCTCAGCTTCCTATCCCTGCCCTACAGTGATCAGAAATAAACTTGCTAATGTTGTCAGAGAATTAATATTCCACAGATTTCTTACCGCACCTGGCTGGAACATACAAAAAACAAAAACCTGTAATTGTTCTGGATTCTCTCCCACCCTACCTGGATGTCCAAAGGAGATCCATTCTCTTGAGGTTGTGTTGCATCCTGCACAGCTAGCACTTGCTGTGTCAGCACGTCACAATACAAACGCAGTTCAGACAGTTTTCTTCCGAGGGACTCGTTGCTTATGTCCAGATCTGGGATAGACAAGCAAAGAATTTACACAAGACACTGAAAGAACATTCACACAGCACAGCAGAGAACGGTAGACTTAAGCACAAACAGAATTAGTGCTGCTTCTGCCAGTGAAAAAGATTCCTCCCTCTGTCATATCAAGATGACCTCTTAAGATGCTTTCTGTGATTTCAAGATGCGGATATCTTTTGAGCATTAATATGTGGATAGAACCGACAATGAAAATAAAATGCAAATGATGTAATGTGCGATGTAGTATAGATTATCAATTTATGTTCGTTTCATGTACCCTTTTCCAGGAGCGAGTAAAAATACAGTAAATATACAAAAATATTAGTAAAACCAAAACAATTCCCTCTAGTTTCAATGAAATGCCACCAATTTATCTCTGAGACCCAAAGGCATCTATCCATGTGATCCAGGAACACAGAGCTGCTTTAAATAATTGCTGTTAGATGTGTTCATGTTCCCACATGCTCTGAAGAACTTTTTAAGGAAGAGTTTGCACATTGCGCTAAGCTGGGTTGAGTTATCTTCTTGGACTAGTGAGCACAGATGCAATTTTAAAAGGACGGTTCAAGCCCTTTTACAATTTATCGTATTTTTCAGAGTATAAGACGCATCTTTTTCCCCCCTAAAAGGGGGTGAAAATATAGGTGCATCTTATACTCCGAATGTAGCCCCGCCTACCCACTGCCCCCACCCTTTGGCCTCTGCCTCCCAGCAGTTACCTCCTTGCAGCAAACAGCAAGAAAAAACAGCTCCTTTCAGCTTCAGCACAGCCTAATTAGCACAAGTTGATTGGATCGGCCTCCCGACTCTCAACTGATTTGCTCTCAGCTGTTTTGCGCAGGGCTCTGCTGCTTGCTGCAAGGAGGTAAATTGCTGGAGCAGATTTTTTTCCCCTTGTGCTAATCAAGCTGCTGAAAACGAAAATGAAAGTAAAACAAGCTATTTGCTGTTTGCTGCAACTAAGCAAAATTGCTCAGAGGCAGAGGCAGATTTCTTTTTCTTCTTTTCCTCACCAAAAAAGGTAGGTGCGTCTTATACTCCGAAAAATACCGCATTTTTATTTTCTAAGAATATTGTTACTCTGTGACATGCAACATGGCAGATTAAGCGTTTTAAAATAAACATTTTAAAACACTGAAAATCAGATGAAGCAGAGACTCTGACTGGTACCAAGGAAGGCGCCTATGGATAGCACCTAATTTTTATTGAACTATGCCAGGCCTTGATAATTCTTTAACACACCAATATGAAGAAGAAACTAGGAGGTGATGAAGCAAAGGAGAGCTGGTTTTGTGGCTTTCTGTGAAGTAACAGAGGGAAAAATATGTTAACTGTAGTTGGTGCACAACTGCATCTGTGTGGGTGGGATGGAAGAAAACATTTATCACCCAATCTGCCAAGAGAGGCTTAGGCTTAGCCACGGTCTCAGTGGTATTTATTCTGGGAAATGCACAGATAACTTGTGTCTGTGCACACACTCATGTTTCCAATAGTTATTTAGGGAAGTAGAACTTCGGAATCCTCTTACTAAAATAAAGTAGCAATTACAAAGCACAGGAAACATTAACAATCTGCAGAATAAAAGGTGAAGCATCACAAGAATGGCCTACAACAGTGATGGCTAACCTTTCTGCCATCGCGTGCCAAAAGCGGGGGGGGGGGGGACACGGTGGAGGTCACATGCACGCGTGCCCACATCCATAATTCTATGCATCCTGCCCCCCCATGCTCCTCCCACTTTTGGCATGCGATGGCACGGTGGGCCTGGTAGGCCCATTTTTTGGTCTCCCCAGGCTCCAGAGCCTTTCTAGGAGCCTGGGGAGGGCAAAAACAGCCTTCCCCCCCCCCGAGGCCCTCCGGAGGCTGGAAACAGTGTGTTTCCTGACTTCTGGTGGGCCCAGAAGGCCCGAAAATCAGCTGGCTGGCGCACACATGCGTGCTGGAGCTGAGCTCGCGTGCCCACCAATATGGCTCCGTGTGCCACCTGTGGCACCCGTGCCATAGGTTCGCCATCACAGGCCTACAAGTTGCCTAAATATACGCTACGTTAAAAGTATTCTAAGCACAGGCTTTGACTTCCTCCCATACATGGAAAAGTTGACAAAGCAACTGAGGTCCTAAGTTACATTAAGTGGTGACTTATTTTGCCTAAGTGGACGATATACATCCAGCCAATAGTCAGGTTTGCCTGCAGTTAGATTTACTATGGATCCAAGACCGGGTAATAGTGTAGGTTGGGGCCGAGAGTACTTTAACCAAAATAGGAACTTTGCGATGCTTTGTGCTGTAGTAATGTGACTCTGGTACAAACTAAGAAACCCCCGGGGGGCTGCCACTAATCTGCTAGGCATAGGCACAGCTGTTGGATAAGCTATATAGTATAGCCTTCCTGACAGCAACATAAAGCTGCTTTAATCTCTTTTCATATCCTAAAGGGGGAGATTACTTGGAGGGATTAACATCCCCCTCCCTTATTCTCAGTGATTTAGACCTTTGTGGGGTTCCTATGTGAGTTTCCCCCATTGAAATTGGGACCGCTTGCTTTAAAGGGGGAAAAGGTTAAGTGAGGGATGACAAGCCATTGCAAAAGTAGCCATCCGAAAGCAACACAATAGACAGTGGGAAATTTAATATATAGGCCTGTGGGAAGATGTTACCCATGAATAATGCTAAATTAACCTTGATGCGTCACATGAACTATGTCATGTTTGCTGAGTCAGGAAACCTCGGTTGAAATAAACTATGGTTTATTGTGATGAGTGAACCCAGTCAGTAAAACAATGCTGCAATCGGTCCTGGAATTCATTCTTCTTTCTCTGCACATTAAACCCTTCATTTTTTTTATTCTCAAGGAGTCTTAATTTTCTTGCGTTGAGCATGAACAGTTTTATGAACCAGTTGCAGCGTTTTTTCCTGGAGAACCTCAGAGACTGACCAATAAATGGGGGAAATGCTACACTTGTCCATAGGATTGTCTGTCTTCTATCATTTAAATAATGGATTTTAAAAAATCCTGAAAACTTGCTTTTCAAAAGGGGGAATCAATTCTGTTCTTTCCCTCATTTTATTGCTGAAGTACAGGGTAGTTCTCGACTTACGATCACAGTTGAGCCCAAAATTTCTATTGCTAAGTGAGACATGTATTGAGTGAGCTTTGCCCCATTTTACAACCTCTCTTGCAGCAGTTGTTAAGTGAATCACTGCGGCTGGTAAGTTAGTAACCTGGTTGTTAAGTGAATCTGACTTCCCCACTGACTTTGCTGGTGAGAAGGTCACAAAAGGGGATCACATGACCTTGGGACACAGCAAAGGTCATAAATATGACTCAATTGTCAAGCATCCGAATTTTGATCACATGGTCATGGGGATGCTGCAGTGGTTGTAATTGTGAAAAACGGTCCTAAGTCACATTTTTCAGTGCTGTTGTGAACTTTGAATGGTCACTAAACAAGCTGTTGTAAGTCGAGGACTACCTGTACCTAAAAATTGTCCAAGTCATCAAAATTAGCACTGGGGACCCTACAGCACATTCAGCGCTATTTCTACACTGTGCTCTTCTTTTTGGATCCTGACCTCCATTTCTCTAACCCATTGTAGGCAGTCAGCAATCTAATTATTACGAGAAGAACCAAATTCATTTATGCAAACATGGGTGTAAATGGAGGGGAGAGGTTGCAAATGGCTCAACAAATCCAGATATGTTTGCTAAGGAGGTGGGAGAGCAAAATACTCACTGAAGTTGACCAAGTACTTCCACTCAATACTAACCAGCTCTACCAACAACCCCGTAAACTTGAGCCCACCAATTTATTAACAGAAAGCTATTGACCAAGAACCAACCTTTTTCTTTCTGGCTTCTGCTATCCCCGAGGCACGCCTTGGAGCTGCCCAAAGCCACCAGCCATTTCTGTCTTTCAGCAGCACCTCCTGCCTTCAAGTAGAAGTACTGCTCACCTGGGATGACCAACTCCATACGAGTAGAATCAGTTGCATGCACTACAGGAAGGATGAGAAAAATAAAAGGTAAATAAAAGTGAACATACAATCATCAGTAAACCCCCCCCCCCACTCTGCCACACACAGGGTCACATGTCTTATTGTTATGTCGAATATGATTTCGTGGCCACCAATTGACATTTCGCCCTTGTATAAGATGAAGGAGTAAAAGGGGAAAATAAATCTATCTTTTTATGACTCAAAGATATTCTGGGGCTAAAGGAATATGTCCTACAATTATGTAATCTGTAGGAAGCACGGACTATAATACGGTAGCAAAGAACCCAACCAGAACGCCCCAGATCGAAGACATCAACCTAATAAAAATTAACCTAACTGAATGAAAACGCCTTTAAAAGTACCAAGTTTTGGAACGCTGCTTCAAGCTTTCGGAGCTAACAGTCAGTTTTCCAAATGCAACCTTTGTGCTTTTGATAACAAGAGATAAAGTCTGCCTACTTCATTTACTGATATTTGCCAATCAAGCTACTGTTCAATCACAGTGGCAAGACAAGACTTTTTTTTTCCTGTTTATTTGGCAAATGCACAAGCCTCCTACAGCTTGTTCCTTGATGTACCGTGCTGAAAACACTGAGTTATAAACCCTGCCTAAAGTTACAACCATTGAAGAGTTCCCACCTATCTTCCCTCTTCATCTCAGTCGCCCAACCAGGCCCACCAGCCTGGTTGCCAGTCTCTGCCACTCCTCTGCCTACTTCCTCACCAATACCCCACCATACCCAGAAGGTTCAGGTATTCTCCCCACCCCACCATGCTTGCAACACCTGGACCCATTTACTTTTGCCTTTTTGTGCAGCTGCTGACAGGTGTGCCAAGCTGATGTGAGGTGCAACCAGACAGCCGGGATATAATATGCAGTGTTTCTGAAAGCTAAATAGGGCTTCTGTCTACACTTCAGAAACATTGTGTTTCCTAGTTTCTTGCTGGAACACTAGAAAATGCAATGTTTCCTTTAGAAACATTGTGTTCTCTAGCTTTCTAGCCAGAAAGCTAATGGACTTGGTATTTCTGAAAAGTCAAAAGTCCAGCACAGAGATGGGAGGGGAATTCCTGTGGCAGACCAAAGAAAGGAAGTTTGGTTCCCAAAAATCCATGCTTCCTTTCTCTAGCCCAACACAGCAGTTCCCTTCTGCACATGGGGGCGGGGGCGGGAGGGTGGGAGAGAGAAGACCTGTGGTGGGCTGGAGAAATGAAACTCGGATCTTCGGGAGCCAAACTTCATTTCTCTGGCCCACCGCAGGAGTTCCCTTCCATGCAGAAAGGGAAGATTTTTCATTCCATCCATTTAATGATCGCAACTGGGAAAACTGGGACTGTGGTCATTGAGTGAAACAGTCATGTAGCTATCTCGTTTAATGATCCCAACACAACCATAATTCCAGGCCCAAATGTAGTTATAAACCAAGGGCTATCTGTGGGTCAGTACTTAAAAGAACACTGGGGGTGCCCCAAGTAGAGGCATGGCAGCATCATGTAACTTCTACAACGTATGTTACAAGTTCCAGCAGATACAAGTCAAACCTGCATAATCTAGGCTCTGCAGCATGCAATGAATCAATGTAATTTGCATTATTGTCAGTAAACTGCCAATCCACTGTTTGAAGGCTGAAAAGCAACAAGGCTGATGGACCATATCTGGGGTCCCTAGATATTAACAGTATCTAATTTGGGCTTCAAGAGAGCCAGTTTTATGCAGTGGTTTAAGATATCATGCCAGAAACTAGAAGACTGTGAATTCTAGTCTTGTCTTAGGTACAAAACCAGTAAGGTGACCTGTGCCAGTCATTCCCTCTCAGCCCTAGGAAGAAGTCAAGGGCAAACCAATTCCAAAAATGTTGCCAAGAAAGCTGCAAGAAGTTGCCAAGGCAAAGGCCATGAATCAAGGCTAATTCAAAGGCACCAAAACTAGTAATAATTAAAAAAAAAATCTGGGCTTCCCTGAATGGCTGCATCAATCGTTGTGTAAGAAAGTAACTAATGAAGAAAGTAAGAAACCACCTGCCTAAAGGAAGAGCAGCAAATAGCCCCAAAATAAAGAAAGCAACAAGGTGAAGCTCCTACAGTTCTTAGCAGAAAACAGAAGATAACGCACAACACTGAATGGAGCAAAGTTTGGGAAAGATAAATTATGTTACCTTTTTTTCTAATCCGTGTACAGTACCGAAACTGCCTACCTTTGATTTCACATACAGCCATCTTGATGCTGCCTTTGCTGCCTTTGCCCACATCGTCCTGAGAGTCATAATAGGAGAGGATGCCATTTTCTAATACAAAGTATCGTGGCTGCCAACCTGAGGCCAGAGAAAAAAAAGAGGGCAAATTGGACCCTGTAAACAGTTTGCAGTGGGGGGTGGGGAGCAAGGGAAACCAACTAAGCTTCCTCATATGTTTGGAATTAGATTAAGTTCCCAGGAATTTCTAAACTAAATTGACTAGGGTGGGCAACATGGTCCTTGTGGTACTATTCTTAATTTACGCCAGGCTCTTTGCCTCTCCATACTTATTGTTTAAAAGCATTATTTATAATTAAATTAGAAGCAATCATGCTGCTGAGGGTTGCTCATTCATAAACCACCAAGTCACTCTCTCTCTAGTTTAAAGGTACTTGGATTTTGGCCCAAGACTTGGCCCAACAGACAAAACCCACAGCAGATTCACCCCACAAATAGCTTCCATTCCACTCCATCCAGGGAAGAATCTGCGACCGAAAAGTAAAGTGTTCAATTCAGGAAACCTCTGTGAGTTAGCACCCAATCTATTTACAGTTTGGAATACCCTCCAGGAGGCATCGTTGTCTGTTCCAGATTACTGTGATTTTGGCACCCGGCAAATACATTTCTCTTTTCCTTAGTATTCTAGGATTTTGAGCCCAGCGTTTAAACCCAGACTATAGAAAATAATTCTAATTCCCTGCATGAGATGACAGTATTACTGTATTTTAGGTTCTATTCCCCATGCAGTCTCTTTGGGGCATTATTCTATTTTTCTATTGGATCACATGAGGTGTTTATTCTTTTATATAATCCACCCAAGAAAAAGTTTATTGCTCAGTAGTTATAAATAAAAAAGTGATCAATGCCTCTCCCCTCATATTTTACCTTATTTATTTATATCCCATGTTTCCTCCAACAGCTCAAGGTGGCCTTATCTCCATCTAGGCAATAAGATGCTTGACAGTATATGCCCAGCTCAATCCCCCAGTGAGTTTTCAGGGCTGAGGGCAAACACAGACTTGGGATTTACTAGTTGTCATCCTTCAATTACATTGTATTGGCTAATGAATATGGCTACTCCGGGAACCAAGTGCTTACTTACCCTGCATTAAAAGGGATGCCCACAGCAAGCTTTTAGATATGAGGACTCGGTTTGTGGGGGCAATAAGCTGACTTTGTATAAAAAAGAACACCGCTTAGGGGCCCCCCGAAAGCCCTACTAAGCAGGTATATACAAAACTGGGAAGGCTATTGCTTAACGCATTGTAAGCCGCCCTGAGTCTCTGGAGAAGGGCGGCATATAAATCGAACCAATAAATAAATAAAGCTTTTAGATACTGTATACATTCCAAGAATAAAGAAAATGGACTTCATTGGCCCATAAATATTTTGTTCTTTAAGTAGAACAAAAAAAGGTACATATACACTGCCATGAAGATTAGTGCTATCAATAAAGTGACTATACACCCTTTATCATAAAGGGCAGTTCTTTATTTCAGAAAGCTGTACTTTAAATTTATTTACTTTAAATTAAACAATTGATGAAATAATTAATATCTAATTAACATTTGTTAATTAATTAATAATTAAATCTACTTTGGGGGGGGTTAGGCTTTTGAATTTTCCTTTGCAAAGCGGAGTTATAGACAACTATTATTGTTTATCTTTATGAACCTCTTGCAGATTTGCCCCCCACTGCGGGCTTGTGCTTTATGTGTCTTTCAAAAAAAAAAAACATATAGTCACTTTTTCACAAGCTGTAGCGCTTCACATCTGCAGGCCACCTGGCAACGGTCGAAGTTTATTCTTTCCCTGCGTTTCCAAGCTGGAGAAACCGCTTTCATTTCTTCCAGTCGCGCAAGCGCTTAAAACAGTTCTTTAAAATATTAAAATATTGGCGGATCGGAAAGGAGATCCGATCTCCTTTCCGATCCTGACTCGGGAAGGAGAGGCAGGAGGATCCCTTGGCAAAAAGGATTCGTTGCATTTCGGGAAGGATCAGGGAAGGGCGAGACCCTGAGGATCGGAGTACCGTCTGCGGGTGAACAAAGACGGGAGGAAGCCTGGGTCGCTGGCTGCTCTTCCTATTTCTACAAGGGCTACGGGGGAGAGAGGATACAGGCGGGCGGGGAGCCGAGGAACCCGCATTCGAGCTCCCCACGTTAGTCGCTACCTCGAAGCCAGGCCTGCTGGAACACTCCCCACTCACCTGAAAGATAGTTGGTCCATTTCAACAGCGCTCCCTCCATCACCAGCGCAAGCTCAGCGCCGGTCTGCCACGCCGATCCAATTGCGGCCCTGCGCCGGCGAGGCTCAGCCAATCATGGGGCGTGTGCCGGTCGGAACGGAGGCGGGGGAGGTGTGGAGGGTTGGAGAGACAGAAAGAGGCAGACAGAGACAGAGAGAGAGAGAGAGAGAGAGAGAGAGAGAGCAGAACAGGAGGCGGACGAGAAGGAAGACAGGGGGAGGAAGCGGAGGTGGGAGAAGCGTTAACGAATCGGACGAGAAGCGAAAGCCGGAAATCTCTCTCGGAGCCAATTACAAAGCGCGGACCCTCGCACTGATTTAAGGGCAATGTAGTTCCGAAACTCTTCCAACGGCTCCGAAGCTGGAAAATGCCAGCCTTCTCCCAGCACTTCCTCGACCCGTTTCTGTTAGAAATGTGGCTGTACGGAGTTGAGGGGTATTGGTTAGAGCCCGGTCTGTGCAAGTTGGCTGCTGTAAGTTCAATGGGTCTTAAATGACTAAAAATGTACAGGTTCAGGCTGTCAAGCGACAGCTGGCGGTTGTCAAATATTTAATATAATTTGGCTGGCAATCCATTGTCTCTGAACCCATACATGCAGAATAGCCATAGTACTTAGACTTATATACCGCTTCACAGTGCTTTACAGCCCCTCTCTAAGTGGTTTACAAAGTCAGCATTTTGCCCCCAATAATCTGGGTCCTCATTTTACCGATCTCAGAAGGATGGATGGCTTGAGTCGGTGAGGATCAAACTCCTGGCAGTGAGCTGAATTAGCCTGAAATACCACAATTCTAACCACTGCACCACCATGAATCCCGATAAACCAATCAAGAAAGGCACCCTTGGGTCCCATTGAGTTTTGTGAGATTTATCCTGTAATCATGGCTAAAAGTGGCTGTTTCATATCCTTAGACATGCACTTTAAACTCCCACATGATATATTCCTTAAAGACTGAGCAACTGATTACTACCATATTATTTGCACAATAACATGACATTCGGGGTGTGACCACTCGAGTTAGGACAGTGATGACGAACCTATGATATGCTTGTCAAAGTTGACACATTTTGTTTTTGGGTGACATGTCGGCATCCATCAAAATCTGACAACTATTTTCCCTGTTTGAGTACAAATACAAGAAATATGAGATCCTGCACTACCCAAAGCTTAAGTTTAGTTTAGTTTAGTTTACTTTATTTTTTTATTTTTATTTTTTATTTGATTTGTATACCGCCCTACTCCCGAAGGACTCAGGGCGGTGAACAGCCAACAATAAAATACATAAATACACAAAATTTAAAAACCCGATAAAATCGGATTAAATTATTTGGCCCAGACAAATTAAAATACCCCAATAATTTAAAAACAGATTAAAATTTACATATTTAAAAGGAAGAGATTAGGCCAAGCCTGCTTGATGGAATAAAAAGGTCTTCACAGCACGGCGGAAGGAGCGCAGATCCGGGATCCTCCGTATCTCCGGGGGGAGGTCATTCCAGATGGTAGGTGCCCCCACAGAGAAGGCTTTCCCCCTAGGGGCCGCCAGTCGACACTGTTTGGCTGACGGCACCCGGAGGAGTCCCTCTCTATGAGAGCGTACTGGCCGGTGGGAGGCTATTGGTGGTAGTAGGCGGTCCCGTAAATAACCAGGCCCTAAGCCTGGTTAAAATGGATTCTCCCCATTGATAACAGCACATGATCTGTCATCTTCAGAATTGTGATCAGTGATGACAGGAAAGAGAACAGCTTACAAAATATGATAGAACATGACAGTCACACAGATCAGGTGTCTCCCAACTACTGCACAGAGTGGTTGTTTGTACAGCGAAGTTCATTTTCAAGGTGCAAGTCCAGGGGATATCTGCAACCACAGTTCAAAATGAGCGCACTACAGGTAGTCTTCAACTTACGACCACAATTGAGCCCAAAATTTATGTTGCTAAGTGAGAAATTTGTTAAGTGAGTTTTGTCTCATTTTATGACTTTTCTTGCCTCATTTGTTAAGTGAATCACTGCAGTTGTTAAATTAGTAACCTGGTTGTTAAGTGAATCTGGTTTCCCCATTGACTTTGCTTGTCAGAAGGTCGCAAAAGGAGATCACATGACCCCGGGACACTGCAACCGTCATAAATGTGAGTTGGTTGCCAAGCATCCCAATGTAAATCATGTGACCATGGGGATGCTGCAATGGTCATAAGTGTGAAAAATTGTCTTGTCACTTTTTTCAGTGCCGTTGTACCTTTGAATGATCATTAAGTGAACTGTTGTAAGTCAAGGACTATCTGTATCAGTGTTTGTATGAAATCAGTTTTTTCATCGGTATGAACAAGTGTGTTGAACTATAAATGAATATAGAAAGATTTTTCTCTTTTGGGGGTGGGGGGCTTATATGCCAGCAGACTCAAGTTAGGCATATTCTGAATTTTAACATGCTGGGACCAAAAGGTTTGCCATCAATAAGATAGACTATCAGATCTGGGCTGCAAATATCTGGCTTCTACAATAGTAATTTAGATCTGATAGCTCTAGTTTAGAGAAATTAGATTCTATTCTATACTGTGGAGTGTGTTTGTGTCTAATCTTTTAAATCAGTTAATAGGGAAAGCTGTCCTAAAGATAAAAGAAATACTGATTTATATCTGACCCATAAGCTGAACCAAAATTCATTCTTCTGCGCAATATGTGTCATAATATTTGACTGCCTGTGTCCGATGCTGACCTGAATACGTTTTCTCTATGTTCAGTATCATCTCCTTCAACCTACATTATTTTATTTGTTTCAAATTGAAAAATTCAGCCTTGTTTTAAAAATTAGTCATAAATTATAACTAAGGTCATATTTTTGGTATTCCCTTTTATCTCTGATTTTTTTTTAAAAATTCCTAATCTATACATTTTAAACCACAAGACTTTTTTTTGGCAGAAACTTATCTTTAACATTGTTAATGCTATGTACCATCTTCACAAGGGCACACTGCACGAGCTTTATACATTTGGATGTAAAAATAGGGAAGTTACTGGATTTGGAGAACTTCAGCAGATGATGTATTTCCCTTCATAGCTGTTTGCACAACACAAAATAACGAAACAGTTAAATTTACATTTACATGCCCTGAATGAACCCAAACATGCTTATTTCATCATTCAATGAACCCAGAACATGGGTTCATTTAATATGGATACGTGTGCCGTGCAAGCATAGCCAATCAATCTTGTGTGGTTTTGGAATTATAACTGCAGGATCATCCTTCGTTGTTAAGCAATTGGGTGAGAGATGTGGGAAAGGATTAGAGCTAAAAAGAAGTGATGCCATGCAAGCATCAATCAATCAATCAATCAATCTTATGTGGTTATGGAATTATTCCAGAGACTTTCAGGGAGCTCTACTCACACCCACCAGCTCTCCTCTCCTTCTTCTCCCGATGGAGAGGTTTTTCAGCTGCCAGACAGCCGATTAGCGCTGTCAAAGCGGCTTTTATGAGATCGCGGGGCTGGCGGTCCAAGGAGACCGTCCACGACGCCTGCGGTGCCAACCGGAAGTCAGGTTTCGATCAGATTGATGTGTTATTATTCGCATTGTTACTTGTAATGGCAAAACTATTCCTCCTCGAACCGCGCCTCCGTCCTTTGGGGCATTTTTTTTTTTAAATTTGATTTATATGCCGCCCTTCTCCGAAGACTCAGGGCGGCTTACAATGCGTTAAGCAATAGCCTTCATCCTTTTGTATATTTATACAAAGTCAGCTTATTGCCCCCACAACTGGGTCCTCATTTCACCTACCTTAGAAAGGATGGAAGGCTGAGTCAACCTTGAGCCTGGTGAGATTTGAACTCACAGTAATTGCAGGCAGCTGGTCTTAATAACCAGCTTAATAACAGGGTGCCTTAAACCCCTGTACTACCAAGGCTTTTATAACGCCCATGCCCACGTTACAGCTTGGAAATTTACAACAGGAGAACTACGACTCCCAGCGTGCACTGGGGCAACCACAATGCATTGAAGCGTATGGCGAGAGAAGCCGCTCTGCTCCTCCCCGGTGCTGCAAAGTCTTACGGGATGCGTAGTCTTCTGGCCAATGTTGCCTTGTGGCGGTAGTCTTCGTGTGGACTCCAGCATCCAGGATGCGCCTCGTAGCATTTTCGAGGCGGCAGGAGACTGTCGCTTCCTCTCTCCCGGCCTTTGTGAGCCGGACTGGAGGGTGGAAGGAGTTGTGGTGGTGGCGGCGGCGGCGGGGCAGGAGGAGGGAATGAGCGAGGAGGAGGAGGCGGAGGAGCCTTGCGGGAGCCCGAGGAGCTGCGGCAGCTTCCCCTGGTAAATAACACCGCCTCTTTGGGACCGTTGCTAAGAGACGAAGGGGCAAGCCCCGCCCCTTGCGCCCCCCTCCCCCTTCCTCAAGGACCGCGTTTCGGGTGCCCTTGCGAAGATCCAAAGGGCCCCGACGCCCCCGAGGCCCAGTCTGCCGTCGGTCACCGTGCTGCAGTAGAAGGCGCGTGTGGGGCGAGATCTCCTGGGCCTTTGGACAGCCAGCATCCATGCATTCGTGGGAAAAGAAACCAGCTCGTTAGTTTAGTTAACACCCCCAGCATGCCGCTGGCTGAGGATGATGAGAATTGAAGTCCTACCTAGGCTTGGCATGGCACGGTTAAACTTCGTTATGGCTGCTGTCCCATCTTGGGGTCCCGGGAGGGTTGAGTTGTGTGTGACATTCCCGATCAGCAGAAGGAAAGCAAAAGTTGTGTGTGGGGGTGGGGTGGGGTGGGGGGAGAGGGGTCAGGGAAGAGTGGGACAGAGCTTTGAATTAAACAGAATCCGCACTTTTCTTTTTAATACATGGGACAGAGGTTTAGCAGATGTCATCATTTGTAATGTATACTGTCGTTGCCTATGCTATTCCCATGCGGCTTGTCTGGGCTTAGAAAATAAGCAGGGATGGGCCTGGTCGTTCTTGGATGAAAGGCCACCAGGAAAGCTCACTTCCATACTTAAGTAAACAGTATAATTAAATCCATATTGTCACCAGGATTGAAGCTTAAACTTGAGGATATCTTCAACCTTACTGCCTTTAAAGCAGGAATGGGACTGAATAAAAACAGAATACTTTATTGGTCAAGTGCAATTAGACGCACAAAGCATTTGTCTCTGGTGCATAAACTCTTAGTGTACATGCAAAACAACAAAGTAATAATACTCAGAATAATAAAATAATACTCAGAATAATTATACCAATAAGGGAAGATAGTGGAACAGATGAGAAGGATAATAGTAGTACAGCCATACTATATGGGCAAACCTATATAGATAAATAGGTTTCTTGGACTGTGGTCCAGTTGGTTCCAAAACACTGGCTTATGTGGTGTCATATTGATTTCTGTGCATTAGAAATAAATGATAGCTCCATGTTTAACCAAAGCAGTCATAGGGGTATACATTTGTGGTTTCTATTCTACTTGAATTTATTCTCATTGGATTTTTCTACAGATGAAAATGGGAGAGTTCATTTGGTAGTAAATCTTTTAATGAAGAGTTTAATCCTTTTGTCATTGGGGAACTCACTATGGAAATTTAGTTGCTTCTGTCAGTGGTAAAGATGGAGATATTTTGAAATGGGATTGAAAGAAAGATGACCATTCTTTGTTATAGAATAGTTCTTCCTCAATCTGGTGGTATCCATGTATATTGAGCTACACCTGTTGACACCTCTGGTGAATTGTGCTAGCTGGGGAGTCAAAGTTGTTCCCCAATATATCTGGAGGGTATCAGGCTGGGAAAAGTTGCTGTAAAGTATGAGATCACAGCAGATACAGACACATTGAAAACAGGCAAGAATAGCTCTAATATTCATCTCAATCTCCATGCTTCCCTCAGTATAGAGCAAATGCTGGCGTCCAATCCTGGCAAGACCCCGATCAGCCTGCTACAAGAGTATGGGACACGCATAGGCAAAACACCCGTCTATGACTTACTGAAAGCTGAAGGACAAGCACATCAGCCCAACTTCACCTTTCGTGTCACAGTTGGTGACACCAGCTGCACCGGTTAGTTGCGGTAAAGAATAAGTATACTGATGAACCAGTTTACCTTATTTTTCATTGGTCTTTGTGAGACTAGGCTGAAGCTGCTATACCTAAATATGAAAAGTAGGTACTTAATTAAACAGAGTAGATAAAAGCAAGGAATCTTACCTAAAAAATTCTTAGGGGAAGTAATTAAGAAGGAACTTAGTCATTAAGGAAACCTAGGAAAAAAATGTCCCCTGAATCAGACAAAAGAAATTGGGCCTGAGCACATAGAAAATCCCTCCCCAAGTCCTGCTAACAACTACCAGATATGTGAATTAACAAAGTAAAGTGTCAATTGTCCAACTAGTGAACCCAAATCAAGGAAACACTCTCGGAAGCTTTGAATTCCCAAAAGTAAAACTTCATTGGATACACCATATTGGTACTGAAGAAACAAAGCCAGCTCTGGTTTCCCCGTGCAATTGCTTGCCTAATTAAACAATAGCTTCCCATTTCCCCACCCCTGGGTGATCACATTGTCCAATTATGAGACATCTGTTTGATATGGGAACAGTCCATCTCTTTCTCCAGCACCTGCAGTGGTGACCTTGATGGTTTCCATGTTCTCACAATTTCCACATACATTCTCATAATTCCATTTCACCCTTCCCTCCCCCCAGTTCATTGGCAAGTCGAGACGCATTAAACTTTGAAAGAGGCAAAGTGGTTCAGTCTTGACACAAGGACTTTGGAGGATTAAAAGGGGTCCTGAAGCTTTTACTCTTTGAGTTATCTTTGGATCCAGACTTCTGCCCCTCTGGGTAGTGGTGCTAGCCTAGTTGAGAAGGATGTGAGTAACTGTGGATGATATGTGCGTGTGTGTGGGCATGTGAGATAAAGCAAATATATATATTGTAACCAGTAAAAATTTGCTGGTTTTGCCTTAAATTGTGTCCCAATTCACAATATCATTTAGACTTGGGTATAATTCTTAAAAAAAACATCTGCAATAATAGATCCCCCAGGTCCTCCCTGTAAAAATACAAATGTCCCCTGGTGGATACTGGTGGATTTTTGCAGTCCAGAACTGGTAGCTCTACACCATAGCCCAGTGACTCTCCAACTTCATGATCCTTTGACCCCCGCTGAATTGTTCAATGAGTATGTGTGACTTCCCGCTGAATAAAACTAATGATTTAATTGATATTAGGATAAGATAAAGAATAAATAGATTGCTTGTAATAAAATGAGCATTTAATAAAATATGCATTTTTAATGTATCTATCACAGCAGCTTTTAAACTTTGTTGTATTGCAATTGCACAGTGTGCTAGGCAAAATGAGAAAGGAGGCCCAGAATGAGATTTAATGCTCCTACTTCATCTGCACAAGTCTATTCAGGGGTTTTTTAAAAGTATGACCTCCCCCAAATTATTTGCAATTCTTCCTTGGGGTGGGTGGGAATGTCCTGAGCCGCAGTTTGGGAATCCCTCCTGTAACCTGCTTAACTCCTCGCTACTAAAGCTATGTAGGGCTGGGCCAGGCCTACGGAAAATTCCAGGGATCCCCATGTATGCCCCCTTGATTTCTACCATGTGGCAGGAAATAATAAATGTTTCACTCTTAGAAGTTTTCATTCTGACTTTGGCTTGGTATTGGCATCTCTTTCCTTCCTATTTTCAGGCCAAGGACCTAGCAAAAAAGCTGCCAAACATAAGGCGGCAGAAGTAGCACTCAGGCTCCTGAAGGGGGGAAACATGTTAGAGCCGACGCCGCTGGATGAAGCCAGGTGAGGGACTTACCTGCTTGGGATAGTTCTAGAGATCCCAGATGTTCTTTAAGAATTATCAGGGCATCCTCTATCTCAAGTACTGTTTATATTTTGTTCATCTCAAAAACTTAAATGTGTGTCCAGTTTGAATAAAGATGGGGATTTTCTTACTATTGGTGATACTATTGGGCAGGTAAATAAGCCCCTGCTATACTAATATTTGAGGTATATTTAAGCAGGCTACCAAAGACCAAAAGGACTGCAGAGCTTTAAAGGGCTTAAACAATCTCTGTGTTTTCCATGCCCCGCAGATGAGCAAGCCTCTAGGTTGGTTGTTCTGCCCCAGCATTACAATTCTACTGGCAATGCTATATTTCCACTGGTATTCTGCATTTATTCATTATTGAAAGAGAACTAGTTCTTTTTTTAAAAAAATTAAAGATTAATTTTACAACAACAACAGAACACAACATACAAAACACAAACACACAATATGTTTCTTTTTATGTATCAGCTTCGTTCCTCATACTTCCTACTTTCTACATTCTCCATTTTTCTCATTCTTTATTACCTTTACCGTCCCTTTATTTCTAGTTTTATTCATTTACATTATTATACATATTTATCACATCCATTATTCACTTTTGCTTTCCCTAATCTCAAGACAATCATACCACTTAGTCCATACTTGATAATATTCTGTATCTTCCTTTTATTTCTTTTGTTAATTTGTTCATCTCCACACAGTCCAGGATTTTCTTAATTATTTCTTCCTCTGTTGGGACCTTTTCATTTTTCCAGGACTGCGTAGACTATCCTTGCCGCTGTAATTATATGTAAAATCAAATATCTAATTTCTTTACTGTAGGTTCTGTTCAATATCCCCAGTAAAAACGTCTCTGGTTTCAAATCCACATTATAGCCAATTATCTCTTCTATCCAACTTCTAATTTTAGCCCAATATTTTGAGAACTAGTTCTATTTTGACAAATGGGTAACCAAGTGCTGGAATTAGGCAAGGCTGCAATATATTTGTTGCGCTGTTGAAAACATCAAAAATTATTTGAAAACATTTGTTTTAAATCTGCACTATGAACTTTTTCCACGTATGTTTCTTCACTTTGCATCACAATACTTGAGGCTTTTAACTGGGCCAAAGTGTGAAATATCGTTGATCAAGCTCTACTGCAAGTCACATTGAGATTTCATTTTTTTCATGATGTTATACTGTGCGCTACTGAATGAACACTGAGTTTATTCAGCACATGGATCTACGGGCTGCTTTTTACACTACCAGTCAGCTGAATTAACTACTGAACTAACTCAATTTCTGGGTTCACGCAATACGCTGAACCATAAATGAATAGAATGGCTGGGTTCACACAACACATTGAACCAGACACCAGATAGAAACCTTTGTCTCAGCAGGTTGTATAAATCCGTTATTATGGGATTAGAGTAGTTTAACGGGCAGACATTAAGCAATAAAAGGAAGCTTGGGTAGAGGAAATATTCTGGAAGGACAAAAGTAATAAAGTAGATTCTGGAATTCAAGTTTGGCAATCTCTTGACTTCATTTCAAAAGCTTTTCCCACTGTATGGATTTCTGCTACTGAATGTGCTTTAATATTTTCACCTTGTATTTTCAAGCTCTCTTTCTCTAGAGCCCTTGGCTCTGACCTCTGCTCCGGTGGCTGTGCCTGTACCCATCCTACCAGCAGCCTCTCCAAGGTAATGGGATAATTACTAAAGTTAAAACACAAAGGGTGAGCTGCCCAATGGCTTTAAACTCTTCCTGTTTCCCTGAAGCCTATTACTGCTCTGCTAGAACAAGCTGGATTCTCCGAGTCTGTGTTCCTGGTGCTTGTTATTGCAGTTTTGTCCCTGTTGCTCTTCATAGATTCCCAATAGTCTTCCCCATCATGTTCTTTAGATGGTTTGGATTTCAGTTCTAGAATTACAAGCTAAGCATGGGTTTTCTGGAGCAGAGGTCCAGCTCACTTGGAAGCATCTAGATTGGGAAGGATTGGGCAGACATAGAGGATGCAGATACATGGAACATACCCCGTTTTGTTTGCTACTCAATACTCTGAAATTAGTTATGCAGGTCTGTTTTGCTGTTGGAAATATCAGCAAGTGGTTCTTATTTGATTCACCTTATGTATAACACACCTGTTTATCTTGAATGAATTTTTCCTTCCAGCCTAGTGTCAGGGTTCTGACCGATGCCCTAATAAAAGCAGGCACCTCAAGCCAGTTTAAAAGAAAAATCCTGTTATTTATTAGGAGCGCCATGTCGGAATGGATCTAGTGAAGCCAGCTCTGACCCCACTCAGTTCGTGCCTTGCCTCTGACCCTGTTTCCCCGTCTCCCCAAGGTGTGTCACCAGTCACATTCCCCAATGCAGCAATTTCGTGGGTTGTAGAAGTCCCTCCCTCCGGCTGTTACCGGTTTCTGTGGAGATGGCCTTGACTTTGGCCGGCTAGGATGTGCGTTGTTTTGACTGAGGTGCAGATTCCTCGATGCAGCTGCGAGGCTCGATTCCCCATCCCCCTGCCTATGGCAACTCGGGAGCAGGTTAGGGAAGCTTTGCAAGTTGACACCTAGACTGATTGGCTTATGCTTTTCTTTGCAGTCAAATGTAGATTCAACGCAAAGCTTTTCTTTCTGAGGGCCCTTGAGGCAGCTTCCTGGGAAAAAAAATACTGTGCCTTTAATTAGCAGTGGGCGAGGGTGCATGGGGTATCTGAGTTAGCAACACTTTAGGGGAGAAGAATTTTTTATTTTGTGTCACCTTTTACTCAGAAGTTCTCCGCTGGACATAAAATCCCCAGTATCCCCACAACAATCTGAGTGCAATCCAGTTGGGGCCTTACAGGTAAGCAGTTTTCTTGGCTGTGATATATTTGCAACCTCAGGTACTTTCTGCTGACAGCATTGATCTGCTTCCCTCAATTTGGGTGCTGTCCCGCTGCACTGAATACAATTTCCATAATACAGATTGGGAAAACACCAGGAAAGGGAAGGGAAAACTCACATGGATGCGGGTTCTAATATACAGGTAGTCCTCGACTTAACAACACTTAGTGACTGTTCAAAGTTACAACGGCACTGAAAAAAGTGACTTATGACCGTTGCAGCATCCCCATTGTCATGTGATTTATATTCGGGTGCTTGACGACTGACTCACTTTTATGACGGTTGCAGTGTCCCAGGGTCACGTTACCATCTTTTGCCACTTTCTGACAAGCAAAGTCAAGGTTCACTTGTCAACCAGGTTACTAATTGAACAACTGCAGGGATTCCCTTAACAACTGGCAAGACAAGTCGTAAAATGGGGCCAAACTCACTTAACAAATTTCTCACTTAGCAACATAAATTTTGGGCTCAGTTGTGGTCGTAGGTCGAGGACTACCTGTAGTTTCCTCTTTCAGCATCCGGCTTTGTAATAGAAACCACTGATCTATGCTGCCGGCATGCAAGCTGCGTGTCTGACATTGATTCTCATTTGTAGCCTATTCTGTGAACCAGGCACTTCAGGCCCTTTCCTTCCTTTCGCTTCAACTTTTGCTTAGACAAGAACACCTGACCTAATTTCAGTGCTCTCAAGGCCCTGATTTTTAAAAATGAGACATTAGCCAACATTTAGAGGGCAGGAATAGGGAATCAACCACATAGTCACATCCATCTGATCCTCTCCAGTACTTCTCCAAGACTCTCAGGTGGTGGAGCAGTTTTGGAGGAAGGACCAAGAACTATTGTAGGAAAACAACCTGTCAGTATGTATGGGTCTTTTGGGATTATGCTTTTTAGTCAGAAGGAACATGGAGTTGCTGCAGCTCTGGAATAAAACCAGTCGCATACGATGAAATCAGTCACGTACCCCATCTCAAAAGGTCAATGGTAAATGAAATCAGTTTTCTCAGCCCTCATATTGTAAGTAAAATCCATTAACTGTGGCCCTAGCTTTCCAAGTTGTCTTGGTCCAACCTATAGCAATAGCACTTAGGCTTATATACTGCTTCACAGTGCTTTTACAGCCCTCTCTAAGCGGTTTACAGAGTCAGCCTATTGGCCCCAACAATCTGGGTCCTCAGTTTACCCACCTCGGAAGGATGGAAGGCTGAGTCAACCTTTAGCCGGTGAGATTTGAACTGCCGAACTGTTGGCAATCGGCAGCCAGCAGAAGTAGCCTGCAGCAATAATGCATTGTAATGACTGCGCCACCATGGCTTCTGGTGGTAATCATATTTGACCATAGCGAAGATTAGTTAAATATATGTTAATTTAATGCAACCATTATATTAATTGATGGTTGCATTATACTATATACTCTATATACTAGAGTTTCTAAATACATTAAGTTGTTTCTTTACAAATACCAAAAGAACAAAAGGGGCCAGACCTGCCATTCCCATTAAGAATCCAGAAAGGAATGTTTTTTCTAATCTGCCTCTTTCCCCAGGAATTGGTGGTGCAGAAGGGCTGGCGACTCCCAGAATACACCGTCACTCAGGAATCCGGGCCAGCACACCGCAAGGAATTCACCATGACTTGTCGTGTTGAAAGGTTTATTGAAATAGGTATACTATCATAGGATAGTCATTGTATAAAAGGGGCATAGCAGCCTCCCTTCAGTGTGACTGCAGAGTCCTATGTCAAACTGTGGATCATATCGTGGCCAGCTGTAAACTGAGGGCATATACTGGTCCAGTATCTTTTTATATATATATATATATATATATATATATATATATATACACACACACACACACACACACACACACACACACACACACACACACACACACACGATACTGTGCTTCAATGGTTAGATGCCCTAAGCTGAATGGTCCAGTATCTTTTTATATATATATATATGATACTGTGCTTCAATGGTTAGATGCCCTAAGCTGAATATAGAACCTTTTAACATTCATATTTAACCATGTTTTTTTAATCTAGGTGAAATCTTAATACATATTGCAAGTCCATGTATGATAAGTCGTACACTAAATAAATAACCATCATAAGATGTTAGCAAAGAATTTAAATCCATCTATGATTAATCTGCTTAGTTTTTAATTACATTTTATTGTGTAGATGTTGTTGACTTGTTCCTTCAGCAGTCCCACTGGGATTTTTAAAGGCTTTTTAAAAGAGTGGGAAACTTCCCAATAACAGGCTTAAAGTGAAAGGAGGAATGGTGTCCTTATAAGACAAGATGGAGGAAATCAAAACACAATGCACAAAAGCATCCTTCACTCACGTACACCCAATTAAAGATAGAGGAATGTACAGTATAAGACTTTTCAGGGAGCTGGCTGAAAGGCCCTAAAAAAACAAGTCTTCATAACCTATGGCTGTATATTCAGCATTTGGGGTGAATCTAGTTTAGGATCAATATATCAGTCTTGTTTTCAAATTGCCATTCCAACTTTTCTTTTCCCTCCAGGGAGTGGCACTTCCAAAAAACTAGCCAAACGCAACGCTGCAGCGAAGATGCTGGTTCGGATCCACAACGTTCCTCTGGATCCACGGGAGGGGAGTGAAGCTGAAATGGAAGAGGACCAGTTTTCTATTGTGAGTCTTCACGTGACAATTTGTGGGTTGCCATTTCCTTCTCCAGTGGATCACGTTTTGTCAGAACACTCTGCTATGACCTGTCCGTCTTGGGTGGCCCTGCGCAGCATAGCTCATAGCTTCATTGAGCTATGCAAGCCCTTTGCCATGACAAGGCAGTAATCCAAGGAGGGAGAACCACTCATGGATAGGTCCAAATAGATATTTTATTGTTGATCGCTATATTACAAGAATCTCATCAGACGATTTGCCTTCCCTTGGGAAATTGCAGATGTTGACCTGAGGGTTTGACATCAGATGTTTCGCATCCCAACAGACTAAATTGGAATGTCTCTTTACTTCCCCTAGAAGGGCTCCCTCCACTTCAGCTGGTGGTTCTGCCACATTTCGGCATATAGCATCGTTACAGCTTCTACTGTTTTAGTCTGGACTCAATAGTTGTAGCTTTTGAGTAGCCTGCAAGGGCAGCCTTCATGTAAGGCAGATTGCAATAGCCCACCTGTGGGTGACTAGGGCTCCACCATCAGGAGGTCCTTGTCAAACTTCCAAGTAACACCTCCAACCGAATAAGACTCCAAGGCCAGCAGTTCCTCAGTTCCATTTTATTAGAGATTTTCATATTGGCACATCTGGGAAAATCCGAATCTGAAGCACCCTGGGTTTTCCCCACCCAAAGGAAAGTCAAAGTCCCTTCCCCTTCACCCACATGTCCATCACATGGTCTAATCAATCCACCATCCCAACTGGAGATGTTTCCTAGTCACACCTCTCCAGGTGTAGGCTGAACGTCCTTGACTTCCAGAGAAAAGAATGTTATTTTGACTATCTATACCCACTCCATGCAACCCCCCTCCCAGTTTCCCACAGCAGGCCTATGCACTACATGTGGCAGCCCTGAAGATCCAAAGAGAAAGATGGCCTCCAGGGCTGTCAGTCCTGCTTGTCCAAAAATAGATGCAATGGGCACACAAGATGAACATTACTTGTACAACAGTTTCTGTCCCTAAAATACAATTTAGTGGCAATTTTGGAGATTTCCCGTGAGCCAGAAACACTCCATGCATTGTTTTCAACAAATTGGGGAAACTAGTTGACCAATATGATAGAAAACATAGCATATGTATCCTTTGAATGTGCAACTGAGGACTGGTGGATTTTTCTCCTCTTCTCTTCTGACTCATGGTTAGAACAAGGCTAAAGATTCGCCCTTCCATTTCCCAGGCTTTTGTGTATGCGCAGAAGTACTCTTATATGGGCAGAAAGGAAGAGGAAGAAGGTAATGAAGTGCTATGCTGGGCAGCTTTACAGCTTATATTTGAATACCAGTTTACTTCTCAATGGGATGGAGTAAATCTTTTGTCTTTGCTTTAACTAGCAAAATATCTGGGGTGAATTCTGCTCAGTCATCCAATCTAAGAACAGAATATATACTCTTCTCCAGTTCGCCATCCATGGACCTCAAAGGTTTGGCATTGACATAAATCATTGGAATCAGAAATATGGCCTGCATTTCCCAGAATACGTTGAGGTCTGGGTTCAAAGAGTTGAATTTCAAGGGCAATGTTGCATTTCCCCTTGATGCTGTAAGATTCTTGTTCTCAGATTGTGTTGTCAGATTTCTGCGTCCTGGGCATCTTGAATATTAGAACTTGAAGTACTGTAATCTGCTAATTTAAGCAATTCCCACTCCCAGATCCTGCAGAGAGGTAGCTGCTGATTTTTAGATGAAGAGCTGGTAACACTACTGGGTTCTCTAGAAATTTAGTAAAGAACAAAGACAGAAAACTAAGGATAATTGTGTAACAGCAAAAGGAAGACTATTAACGACTGTATGCTGAAATCTGTGAAAGAAACAGAACCTCCGTGAACACTTTTTCCTACTTAGATTGCAGGAACCAAACTGGACGGGATGAAAAGTCGGGGATCTGGTTGCACCTGGGATTCCCTGCGCAACTCAGTGGGAGAGAAGATTCTTCATCTGAAAAACCACCGAATCTTCAATACTGGGTTCTGCAACCTCTTGAAGGAACTCTCTGAAGAGCAGAGTTTTGATATCAGCTACCTTGATATTGGTAAGGAATGAGGTGGAGATTAGAGTTAATAAAGATTGTGTGAATTTTCTCCTCCCTCCTGTGTACTGCAGGCAGTCCTCATTTAGTGACTGCTTCATTTAGTGACCAGTTTTTACAATACTGATAAAAAAGTACCTTTACAACCAATCCTTGGATTTAGGACCTTTGCAGGTCTGTAAAATAAAGGAAAGCTGAAGTAAGATCATAAGCACAGGAGCAGTTTCATTTACCATCTGCTTCGCTTAATAGAATAGAATTCTTTATTGGCCACGTGTGATTTGACACACAAGGAATTTGTCTTCGGTGCATCACTGAGTTGCTGGTTCAAACAGTAGACACTCAATGAGAATAACCTTATTTATTTGTCCATTTACAAATGCAACTTTGTGTTTCCCAATTGCACAGTGAGCAACTGGGTGGCTGAAAGCAAATGTGGCCAGGGAAGCTTAGAATTATCCTTTAAAGTCAGAGAGAACTTGGGTGAGCTTGGATCTACATGGATCACATCAATGTTTGGCTTCATGAAAGAGAAATATTGACTTGGAACACAAACCAGACAAGGTCAGGAATTTGGTACTGCAATGTTGGTCTGCTTTAATTTAGGTCTATATTTATTAGATGTAAAAGAGGAAAATATTGACGTGATCACCAAGTCAGGCAGATTTTTGTTTGTCTATTTTGACAAGTATGTCCTGCTATCTTTTAGGAATGACAGCATTATACTCTGGTACAATGAACTTAAGCAGGCTGCTCCTGCTTGCTTTTTAAATGGAATGTAGACTAGCTCTACAAGGATCATGTATTTGCTCTTGAGCAGAATGAAATTTTAAAATATCTAATTTAAATTCTAATTCAATAAGCAAAATTATATTACATTGTACTAAACTAATGCATCATTTCTAAAAGTAGTTTCAAAACAAGAATGGAAAATACGTACTTCAGTGCTACAGAAACACGGTTGACAAACCTATTCTGCCTGTTAAGGTAGGGTTTTCCCCAAACGTTTAAGATTAGAAGAAGTAATAGAAATGGAAAAGAATCACTTTAGTGATTAGACATTTTGCTGTAATTGCACACATCCTAGTGTTTCATTTGAGAATAGGTTTTCCTTCCCCAGATTTCTGGATGAGAATTACAAGTCTAACTATCTTGCAGCATGTCCATAGTAGTTAAGCCACCTGGAATTTGCAATTCATCTGTATCTAGAAGTCAACTTGTTCCCCATCCCTTCCTTAGGCCGCCTGGTGAGTACACAACTGTAGCAAAATTTTAACACTATTGTGTTAACACCACCGTGCTACAGTAACTCATCAGGTTCCCTGGTGAAGCTCTCAAAAGCAGGATCAGATAGTTGCCATTTAATTTGATAGGCTGAGATAAATTGCCATTGAACTTACTAGATGAATCTATAAGTTCTTTTACTATCACAGCTATGTGCTAAGAAAATTTTCTGTCGTCCTGTTACCTTGTTTTAATTGCCAGGTTTGTAGGTGTTGTTTATCTGTTGCTCTGCTTCCATTTGAAGAATATTTTCATCTGAATTAAGAATAATCAGTATACAGTATACAGATAGTCCTTGATCTTTGACTACAATTGAGCCCAAAATTTCCGTTGCTAAACAGTCAGTTGTTAAGTGAGTTTTGCCCCATTTTACCTTTCTTGCCACAGTTGTTAAGTGAATCACTGCAGTTTAAGTTAGTAACACAGTTGTTAAGCGAATCTGGTTTCCCCATTGACTTTGCTTGTCAGAGGGTCGCAAAAGGTGATCACATCATCCCAGGACATTGCAACTGTCATAAATATGAACAAATTGCCAACTGTCTGAATTCTGATCATGTGACCATGGGGATGTTGCAACGGCCGTGTGAAAAATGATCGTTACTTTTTCCATTGCAGTTGTAATTTCGAACAGTCACTAAATGAATGATTGTAAATCAAGGACTATCTGTATGAGATCAGATACAACAGGTCGCTGTTTTCTGGTTTGAGTAACAGGTTTTTTTCCCCCCTCACAGATGAGACGAGCATAAGTGGCCTCTACCAGTGCTTGGTGGAGCTATCTACACAGCCAGCCACAGTATGTCATGGCTCAGCCAATTCCCGCCCTGCTGCCCGCGCTGATGCTGCCCGCAATGCCCTTCAGTACCTCAAAATCATGGCTGGAGGCAAGTGAGAGGCATGTGTCCGGCAATGCTGCAGATCCATTGAGGAGGCCATTTTGTTTTCCTCTCATGAATCGATGTGAAAGGAAGACAATTTGATGGGGCTGCAAGAAAGGAGGAGGGTTAGAAGAGGTTGGCTGAACTGGAAGACTTTGAAAAAGTTGGCCGAAGTTGCAGCAGTGATGGGATTTACGAAGCCTTGTTTCCTGAGGGGCAAGGACAACCCATCTGGAGGCTATCCTGCCTCTTTGCTCACTTGGGGTCACCTTTGTTGTTCTCCGGGACATAAGCACCGACTGATTTCTATCATGTTTGGGAGTTGCAATAAAAAAAATGGGATTTTTAAAAAAATAAAAAGTTGTCTTATTTTATCCCCAATTCTTAAAAGGAATCGGGCATGCACATACAAGAGAGTTGTACCTCCCTCACCACATTCCATAAGCCAGAAACCTTCAGACTGTTTGAGCTATTTGTGATCTCTGCTAGTTTAATGCAGTCCTGCACACTTGAGGGTGAAAAGTTAGCATCCCCTTGCCCACATGCTTATTTTCTCTCAGAAGGGAGGGGCTGAGGCTGTAAATCCCACAACTGACCAACAGACTTTCTCCAGGTGATTGAAGTCCAGCAACCTCTGGGAAGCCAATTTGCACCACTCAGGTATGGAAAGAAATTTTGAATTGTCCCTCAAGCCTCCCTTCTCATGTCCAGAAAGCATTTTTCTTTTTTAAAATGGGAGTTTCAAACAATTTCGCCTTTTACTTAATTTCTCTAGATTGTCTTCTGTCTCCTCCAATACTCATTTTTGTAAAAATGATTTCCTCCTATGATATATTGTGCATGTACCTGCAAGCAGTCCCAATCCAAGGAAAGAATTTGAACAGGTAACTGGTCCCGTAAACAGCAACTGCATTTTTCTAGCTCAGCTGGAGTCAGATGATATTGGGCTATATATCCCTTACTCTACGAGCTGTATTATTCAGCTACTTTGGCCATATGTGGTATAGGATAGGATATTAATCTTTCAGTGTAATGAATTCTCTATGCATTGTGCAAAATCCATTTTGGGGAGAATCTGCATTTTGCAATGTTTTAAAGACTTGCTCCCAGACAGGCGTTGCCAATAATCCACCACCACTGTGACCAACAGACATTTTTTTTTTAGCATTTTACAGAGGAGGAAGAGGAAGTCTTTGCATAAAAGCAGACTTCACTTACATAGATGTACTCACCTATGAAGGCACAGGTAATTTTCACTGTAATTCTTTTTCCAAATGTGCCATTCATTTTCCTCCCTAGAACTGAATACCATTCCCTAACAGAAAACACTGCAGATATTTTGAAGTACATTTCCTCTCCCTTGTTTAGTGATCCTGAAGACCAAAACTAATGAGGGTTGTAGCTGAAGATATCAATTGCAGAGAGTTACCTGCTAATCTACATGACAAAAGGACTGCAGTATCCTTCAAGATGTAACAATGTTGTTTTATTATTGTTGACAACAAATAAAATACAGGTCCTTAACAGGGATGGGCCACCCAGCTAAGGCTGAGTGACAAAACACAGAAATAAAGAAGCAGAAAATTAAGGTGTGGCTCCCGTCCAGTTTGCTAGGATCCAGGAAGCAATTACTTTTGGTGTTTATTTTTTCTGGGTTGCTACTTCCAGCTTCATTTTTTCTTGCCAAAGCGTTGTGGGGCAGCCATACTGAGAAACTGAGGGGCCAGAGAATCCCAAGCTCGTGATTTGATCCGGCCAGTGCTTCTCAAACTGTTGGTCCTGACTTCACGGCCAAACCTACAGAAAGGATCAAAAGCAGAGAGCAACACAGAGAATGCAGTGCCTGCAGGGACAAACTGGACCCTCTTTGGGGAAATCAGAGTAATATTCCCTCTGATACATCATCCTATCTCCAGCAGTAGCTGGTCAAAAGACTCCAGAAAGCTCAGAAGCAATGAATTATGGGTACCATTTGCCTCTAGGACTTGACTCTGAAGTGAATTGGATTGCAGTTCAGGAAGTAATTAGTTCTTTTTAAAGGACAGAAAGGTGAAAAGATGAAAGGCATCCCTTGGAGTTATACATGAATAGGGATGCCAACAAATGGATCATTTATTCATTCATTTCTGAGTGCACTTCATAGTACTGCTTTGTATTGGACAGGCAGCATTCATTTGCACCAGTAAGCCAGGAGTTGTATGTAGCAACAGCAGAGAGAAGCATAAAGAACTCCGTTCTGATTTCCTCATGTTTTTCCCTGCGTAGCCTGGAGGAAGAACGAACCAAAATTCAATTTCATTTTGCCCAATTTCTGCCTTGCTGTTAGTTTCAAACCAGGATGTAACATAAACACTTCAATTGCTGAATAAACACAACAGAAATCAGCAGTTTATTTCAAACACAATTCCTGGTTTGTACAAAGGTGTAAGCCAGGAATTCAGTAAAGTAAAATAACCTTGGTTAATTTTTCTCCTACAGCTGGAACTAATACTTGACCTTAGTTCATCTAGCACACGCAAGGACATAAAAAAAGAACAAAAACACACACAAACACACAAAAACATTTTGGAAAGCTCTAATTGGATAGCAATTATACATTATCTCTTGTTCTCTTTTAATTATCTCTAAATTATGAAGCTGTTGCCTGATATTTACAATATATGATGCCACAAGAGATTAGTGAAATCTTTGCAAATAGCGCACCATTTGGATGAAAAGTATAAGTAGCCTTGCCAGAAAGAGTAGCTGGATGTTCTAACGCAACCACTGAAAAAAATGTTTTTCAAATCAAATCCAGAAAACTGACCAAAATGAAACTTTGAAATTGCACAGAAACATGAAATCAACGTATTTGTTCCTATTTCACCTGAATACATAGTTCTGCTTAATAAACCTGTAATCAATCATACCTCTGTGGCTGGAATAGGAAGGAAGGGCTGCGACCAGATCTCTGCACAGCATGGAACAATGTACGGAGAAGGACGCCCAGCAGATGGTCATCAGGTAAGCTCTGACCAGTGTGGTCCTCACCCTCTTGTGGCTGTAGGAAGAAAGCCTGGAGTTCATCAGAGCATGCAATTGGACAGAAGGAGAGTTTGCCCCACGTTTAAGAGGTACAACAGGTTAGATGAAGACCCAAGACAACAACTCAGCAGGAACAGTATGTAGGTTTTACATACTGACTGTAGCTTCAGCTTGAAGACCTATGTATTGGAGAAGATCTATCCTGCACCATAACAAAATACAGGCAGCCGTTTTCCTTTGCTTTTACTCTAGTGGCTGGATTCGCACAATATGCCTAGCCGGGTTAGTTAAAGATCAAAGGTTTGCATTCATGCGACATGTTAAGCTTGGTTAGTTTTAATCCTAGATTGTTTTTAGATGGGAAGTTTAATGTGTTGGGAAACCTAGATAATGTGTTAGTGTAAGTACTGTGCAAACCCCCAACATGCATTAAGTGTGTTATGCGAACCTTGCCTTTAGATTTTGATCAGCCTTCTACAGCCTGGCATCTTCCAGCTGTATTGTGTTTACAGCTCCCATTCTCCCCAGCCAGGTTAGCAATGGTAGGTTTTGAGGGCATCAGGCTGGGCAAGGCTGCTTCAGATGTAAATCTTAAAAGTACATTCTGGTTTAATTTTTGTCCAGTGCCTATAACAAGAGAAAGATTACTCTGAGTTGGATCCTGGCTATATTGTTTTTTTATCTCTCAGTTTGCGTGTTTCTTAAAATGCACAGTTAATCTGTAGCTCTTCTATTTCAGCCCCTAATACGCTGTGAGTCTTTATAGGCTGCCTATCAATCCTGAATTTCAAGGACACTTTTTGGGTAAACTGATGCCTCCATATCAGAATATGACAGGCTGTGTCAATCTGGAAATTCTCTTGCTGCAAATGTGCCCTTAAGAGATACCAGGAAGCAGAGAAGCCTCTTCATTCTAGTCAGCCGAAGGCACCCATTGATCAGCAAGACAGTTTTAAGATTCCTAAAGGAAACTTTTTCCCCATGTTCCTTTCCCAATAGCAGCCATATAACAAAAAAACAAACAAACAGAATTCCTCTAAAAAGACATCCTAAAGATCATATTTATCAACTGCGTATCTTGTGAAAAAAATCACGTAGGAAGCTATTTCTACAAATAGTATGGTACACTAGAAACAAGGTATATATATATATATACAGTATACTATTTATTGAAGGGTCACTCATTAGAGCACATGTCCACAATACATAGGCAAACACGGATGCTTGTTACTAACGTAAGGATGACAAAGAGCAACATGCAGGCTCTCCCAACTTGAACCTCCTTATGCCTTTTGTTGCTGGAATCATGCTTAAAAAAAAATCTGAAATTCTCAAATTGCAGCATTCTAAGTTGTATACACAGCAAGCACGGTAGTCACAAAATGTGTCCTAATCCACAAATAATTCCACGCACTTTGCAGATGTTTACTGTACTCTTTTGACACAGCTCTATAGAATTATCCCAGATCTTTATTAGCGCCAAAATTAATTACTACTTTCTTAAAACCACCTACTGAGTCCGGAACTGATAGCAGTTAAGAGGAAGAATAATAGAATAAAGTAGAAGACGAAATCTGGCTTAGCCACAGAGCTTGACGGATCACAAGAATGCTTCTTCGTCCTCCTTGGGGAGTTCCCGAAATATCAGAAAAATGGTTGGGATTGAGAAATAGAAATGAGCAAAGGCCATTAGCTATAAGCCTGTCACAATTAGGCTTGTTTTTTCTCTCCTGGTCGAGCTTCAGCTAACCTTCTCACCTCCAAACTGGCAAGCTGATGGCAGGATCCCCAGCCTTGTCTCTGTGGTAGGAAAGGTGCAAGCGACTGTCCTGTTTGGATGGGTGTAACATAGGTTGGGGCAGCCTGGCTATAGCGATGGGTAGTGGGAATCGGCACATCTATAGCAAAGCTTTCCTCTGGTCAAGTTCAGGCTAGTTTCTTTCTCCTTCACTCACCTTACAAGGTTGTGGTCAAGATGAAATGTGGTGGGAGCAGGAGGGCGACTATGCACCCCGTCTAAACTAAATGTCTATGGAGATTCAGTCATCCAGGTCACAGATGTAGTCCTAAAGAAGCTTCTCGGATGAGAAGCGAAAAGTCTTCAAAGAAAAACCGGAAAGTCCAGTTTGCCTCTTGAAAAAGCACCTTTGGGACAACCATGACCTGGATGACCGAGAATCTCCATAGACCCCCGGTTTAAAGTTTGGAGGAGGAAAGGCAGCTTTGCCACGGACGCCCCAGCCACATCTGCGGCTAAAACTTTTCCCTCCAGGAAAGGCGGGAAGAAGCAGATGGAAGGGCGAAACAGTCCCCGCGTCCCGCTCGGCTGCTTCCTCGGGGGCAACTTACCATCCAGTCTAAAAACCTCTCCGGGTGGCCATTGGGTTCTTCGGCCAAGAGTTCTTGGGAGCCGAATGCCTCCTCGAGACTCCGGACCGACCTCAGGCCGCCCGAGAGAAGCAAGGCCAGCGCTAGCAAAAGGCGGGAAGCGTCCATGGTGGAGGCCCCGCTCCTTCTCGCCTCTCTGCTCCCCACCCGTCCTGCTTCCCTTCTCCCTGGCAGCGCCTTTATATCTCCTACCATGCCAGACGCGGGGCGGGATTGATGACAGGGGTGGCGGAAACCGTTTGCGAGGCAGGCAGGCAGGCAGGCCATGCGGTGCGGGCCCTGCGGCAGCTCCCCGTGACGAGCGGAGTGGGACCGCGACGGTCCCTGACAAGAGGCGAGCGCCGTTGCCGTCTGGGGCCGCTTGCGCGCTTATTGCGAGGATAAATCCAGCAGAATGGCTCTTTTCGGCCCTGGTGGGACGCGTCGGCTAATTGCTTGTTTACCACGCTGTGTGGTTTGCGCCGGGGAAAGCGAGGCCGGCGATTGGGACGCTGACACCCCCCCTTCCACCCCCACCACCCCCATCGTCTCCTGCAAGCCGGCTTGGATTGATGGGTCTACTAGAGCCCCCAGATATGCTTGCGCGGGACGGGGCATTTGTCAGGTTTTTCCGCCAGCCGCTTTTCAACAAGCCCCACTTTTCCTGCGGCATTCACGTCGACAAAGCGCGCTTATAATGAAAGCCATTTACAACACAAGGCCCGGGGATGGGACGGGGAAGGGTGTGTATATGTGTGTGTGTGTGTGTGCGGAGGGGGGGGGGAGTTTGCCGAGCTGAAGGGATACGCGCCCAGCCACCTTAACACTTAATAACTGTCTCACTTAGCAACAGAAATGTTGGGCTTAATCGTGAACATACGTCAAGGACTACCTGTAATCGGGTGCATGTTAAAGTAAGGTGGCAACTGCAATGCAAGGTGTGGGATAGGGAAGGGTCTCTGCTCTACGGGAAAGGAGAACCATGTAAGTCCTCGATTTACAACAGATCGTTTAGTGACGATCTGCAAAGTTCAAAGTTGCAACGGCACTGAAAAAAAGTGACTTATGACCACTTTTCACACTTATGACTATGGCAGCATCCCCCTGTCACATGCTTTACATTCAGAGGCTTGGGCAAGCGACTCACATTTATGACGGTTGCAGCGTCCTGGAATCTTTTGCGACCTTCTGACAAGCAAAATCAATGGGGAAACGAGGTTCACTTAACAACTGTGTCACTAATTTCGCAACATAAATTTTGGGTTCAATTATGTTTGTCAGTCAAGGGCTACCTGTATTCTCCCCAGTTCAGTATAAAGGCCTAATACTTTTTTTTTACTTCCTTGTTTTTACAGAAGCTAACTGCCCTAGTTAATTTGTAGGGCTAGGGCAGGAATCAAGCCAGGGGTCTGTGGAAATAACTTCATGGGATAGTTTTCTTCCCATCATATAGTTGTTAGAATATAAGTAATCCTCGACTTACAACAGTTCATTTAGTGACCGTTCAAAGTTACAACGGCACTGACAAAAATAACATGACCATTTTTCACACAACCGTTGCAGCATCCCCAGGGTTCATGTGAACAAAATTCAAACGCTTGGCAACAGACTCATATTTATGACAGTTGGTGTTCCGGGGTCATGTGATTACCTTTAGTGACCTGACAAGCAAAGTCAATGGCCAAACCAGATTCACTTAACAATAGTGTTAATAACTTCACCACTGCAGTGATTCACTTAACAAGTGTGGTCAAAAAGGTAAAATGAGGCAAAATTCACTTAACACTTGTCTTACTTATCAACAGAAATTTTGGACTTAATTGTGGTTGTAGGTTAAGGACTACCTGTAATTGGGTGTGTGTTAAAATAAGGTGGCAACCGCAATGCAAGGGCTGGGCAAGCAGGGGGATGAAAAAAAAACCCATGAGCAAATTCCCTCATTTGTAACTTAAAGCCAATTTGTTTAAAGCATGACGCTAGAAAGCAGGAGACCATGAGTTCAAGTTTTGCCTTAACCATAAAAGCCAGTTGTTTTTGGGAAAATAGGAGGAGGAAGATATGCTGGACATGTTTGCCACTTTGAGGTATTGGTAAAAATAATAAAGGTGGAATATAAATTAAAAAAATAAGGGAACCAGTTTGGTGGTGTGGTGAAGGTATTAAGCTAGAAATCTGGAGACTCTTTCTTCCACTCCTGCATAGGCATAAATGCAGCTGGGTGTCTTTGGACCAATCAGTCTCTTTTAGCCCCAGAAAGGAGGCAAGGACAAAGCTCTGCCAAGAAAACTGCAGGACTAACACAAACAGTTATATATATAAACTAATAGGAGGCAAGTGAAAAAGATGATCATGGGACTAATTTGTTGTGTTCCAAGATGCGACATCTATAATTATATCCATTAACTAGTTTTGCCATAGAATTTAGAAATTGGACAGCCTCACTTGACCAGTGGATTCAGTCTGAAGAAGAGCACAAGAGTACAATGCCAAGCAGAAGAACCATGTTTATTGCAAACACCATATTGGTTGCCTGCTTTACAAGAAAGAGGGAGCCTGAACAGTGGATAAGCCAAGATTATTATAGAAGTTGAGGGCTACAAGTTGGCAAAATCCTAGGGATCTGATTGGCTGCTCTGTTTGGGAAAGCTAATCAAGTCCTTGTCTGTACACCTGGGGCGAGTTCTGCTTTTAGGCAAAATAGGTCTTTTAGGAGAGAAGCAATGCTGGGAAAGCCCATTCTTAGGGCTATGGAAGATTGAGGCTATCAGCTGATCAGCAGATAGAAGGTTGGGATTTCTCTAGGTTGCAACTCCCTTGGGCTGTGCTGTGAGCTGGCGAGGAGACTCTACTCTTTGTTTAGAAGTGGTTGCAGGATGCTTTATCCGGGGCATGGAAAGTCAACTTAGGTTTGATGGGGTTAGTCAAAGAGGTGAACTGGGTTTGACCCTAAGATCCAAAGATCAGAGAGCAAACAGATAGAATGTCCATTTTGTTTATTAGATTTATTTTCTCTACTATGCCCAACCTAAGCATCTTGTGGTACAGGGAGCAAGATAGTCAGGGTTGGCCAAAACCAAGGAGCTGCACTGCCTTGGCTTCGGGAAGGAGTGGGGAGAGTGGGGTGGGAGAAAGCAAGTTTTTTCTTCAGGAAGAAATTGGCAGCTCCAGAAAACTCAGGCCATGTAAAACTGTACCGTTTCCTTTGAAGCAGGAGCTGAGCCAGTTCTCTTGCAGAATTCATTGCCATGGCTTCCCCAGGTGACAGAAATCCCTGAGCCCCAGAAGGACATTTGGACCTGGTGCGGTTTCTGACTAGCTGCATATTTTACATGTGAAATAAGCTACAGAGAGTCCTAACAAAGAGATTGTGCACATATGCCTGTTTGGATTCTCATATTTTACTAAAACACAGTTTGCTTTAGCCACAATTTTTCAGTAAGCTACAAATTCCTTGATTCAGTGCAGTAAACTATGATTTATACATGGTTAGGTCAAAACATTGTGCCAAGCCAGAACCAAGCCAACCTGATTATGGTTTAGTGTAATGTGAACCCTAAAGTGTCTCTTTGAATCGCAAGATGGGCGGTAAATAAATTAGATGATAGATAGATAGATAGATAGATAGATAGATAGATAGATATGATGATAGATGAATAGACAAAGATAATGGTGATGATAGAGAGAGATAATGATGGTGATGATAAATAGTAGATATAAATGATATATACATATATATGATCTTTCATTTCTTGAATCTAAATGTGAGAAGCATGTTGGCTGAATTACTGGTAGGTTTGTTCCTGGATCCTTAGAATTTTTACCTGAAAGGGAAGAAATTCCATTGACAATATATGGCTTTCATTCATGCCAAAGCACTTCACACAAAGCCAATTTCTTCCTGCCAAACCTTTTCATATAAGAAAAGTATGCTTCCGGTGCAAAAGTGTTTATATGTGTTTGTGTGAGATTTTTCTGTACAACCTTTAGGCAACAGGAGAAAGCGATGGATCCATCTGACTATATATTAATTCCTGGGCTGTGTTTCCTGCAGGCTTAATAAGCAGCTGATTAATACTTCCAATAACAATCAAGTGTTTTCCTGCATTGGCACCATAGACAGGTTGGTATCCATCAGTGCAAGGAATAAGCTGCATAAGGTACAGCTTTTTGTTTATCTGTGATACATCTCTGGGTGGAGAAGAAGACAATAAACTTATATTGTAGTGAAAAATGACCTGCAGGCGCCATGTCCTGCTGATGGCGAATAAACTGAAGGAGATAAAGCAGCAGGTGGGCAACACAGAGAGAGAGAGAGAGAGAGATGGAGGGAGGGAGGGAGAGAGATATATGCAAAAACATGTTTCTCATAGAGGTTCAAACTGATTGCTTGCTGACTGATTGCCTTTCTTCACCTCTTAGGGCAAGATGTTCCACAAAGTAGGGGCAGCAGAAGAAAAGTCCCTCTTCCTTGACCCTGCCAGTCAAAATTCTTTGATGGAGTCTGTAGCATGCATTCCTTGACTGACTGAGTGGGACGGGCTGATGTGATGGGGCGAATCCGGTTCCATAGTGATGCTCTTATAACAACACTGGGTGGGGACTCTGGAACCTACCTGGTTTCTTTGAACTACAACTTCCAGTTTGTATGGCCAATAATAATCATCTAGATGTCCATAGGCTCTTCGATCCTGTATTTAGCCAACTTGAAGAAGAAAAGGAAAGGATTCCATGCAGGTGTACACTCAGATGCTTTTTTCGAAGGCAACTGGACAGCTTATTCTTGAGGAAGGAGAATCTCATCCAAGAAGAATCTGCTCATCCAAGAAGCTTCATCAGTTCTGGCAGGCTGGTGGGGGCTATGGAGGGATTAATTCTAATAGGATGGGGGGGAAGGTTGGATCAAACCCACCCCACATCCTGTCAGAATTAATCCCTCCATAGCCCAGCCATCCTGCCAGGATCGATGAAGCTTCTTGGATGAGAAACAAAATGTCTTCTTCCTCAAGGAAAAAACTGCCCATGTCTATGACCTGAATGACTGAGAATTTCCATAGATGCTTTCCAACTATCATTTTATGGGGCAGCTACATACCATGTTCTACTTATGACCCCCCCCCCTTTTCCTGCTGCTTCCTATTAAAACAAAGAAAAGACACATTGAATTGATTGGTGTTGTAATAATCATGCCCGGCCACATCCTTCCACCACTGTGTTTTAAACAGGGAAATCATGGAGGATGTTGTAGAAAGAAATGCATTACATAGATTCTGCAATTTCTCTGCATTTGGAGAAATCAGTTATTGAAAAAGGCAGGTATTTGGGAATGAAACATCAAAAAGAGGAAAACAGAAGCTGAAAGGAAGAACTGAGGAAATTCCTGGAAAATCTTGGAAGCATTTGTGCCTCAAGAGAAATGATAAATAAGATAAATAAGAATTTTGAGGAAGCCCAGTTCCAGGGCCAGGAATGAGTTTGATGTCAGTGTTCTGAACAGGATGAAAAAAGTCAGGAATTGGTCAACCACACAAAACCTTTCACTAAAAGTGTCAAAGAACAAAATAATCAAATCACAAGCTTGAGATCTGAGCACCTGAATATTTTTTTATACCAGTTCTTGCTGCATAAAGAGCGTATGTGAATTGAGCTTTGAGCAAAAGTGACAACGGAACTGAGACATATTTGGATGTGTAATGTTTGTAGTGTTGAAGTTCTTGGCACAAGCACCAAAGACATTTATGTTATCAGGGGAAGGGAGTACAGTTTCCAAATTAATGGGTCCTTACTTCCAAGCAAAATGAAGAACTTCCTTTAGAAAAGTGTTTCAACTCAGGAGTTGATTCTGGATGTTGATAGAGCAATGCTGCCACCTTGTGGCTTGTGGAGAAAGCGCAGGCTGAGGCCTGCTGCTAAGAATATCACACTGCACGAACACAACGCCCAGGCTGCAGTGCTTGAGATCACATGGACAGCTTGCAAACTGGTAACTTAAATGCTGGATGTTGCTGTGTTTTAAAGACACCAAGGGCCGAACCACATCAACAGGCAAAAATGTTTTCTAGAGACAGGAGATTGATATCTGCCAGGCAGATAAATCCATAATGAATTGCTGATACGATACAGTAATTTGATTCAGTAATTGATTGGTTATATTGATTAGTTGATTTGATTTCCTACCCAAAATCCATTAGAGCCATTTCTAATCAGAGTAGGTAATCCTGTGATAAATATGCAATGGAATGGCCTGCATTAAGGGCCCAGCCTGTGTTTCTTTTTTTGAGATCAAATTGACATCATCTTGTTAGGCCATAACAGCCAGTTAGATTCCTTAAGAGCCTGTGACGCTAATCCATGATAGCAAAACCCATCCCTTGTTACATGTCCCCAGGAGCATCTCGTCATTTACCTCTGAACTTGCCTAATAACCATGGACAGATCTTTGCAAATTTATCTAATCAGGATTCTTTCAGAGTCCTGCAAAATTACTGGGAAAAGAATCCCAGCAAAATATTATTTGTTGTTGGATTCTGGAAATTGGAGCACTTACCTATATACATTTGTAATAATTTACCCACCATTTCTACTATTGCCAGAAAAACAGGCTGCTGTGAAGAGTATTTTCAAATGATAGGGAAAAATATGGTACCATAGAATAGCGCTATAATATGAAAATTACAAGCCATAAGCCTTTTTAGAGTGTTTTTCCTGATTATAATTGCCTGGATTTCTGCACCAGAGAAAAATAAATCAGAGTCGGACCCAATAATTCTTCTTCATGCAGCCGATTTAGAGGGTTGAACTTGGTTTGGGGAGACCCCATGTTAAGTCCATCCTCCCCCATAAAAACTCAAAGGATGATTTTGTAAAAATCCTTTTCTCCCCAATTTATCTTATTGTAGAAAAAAAAAATGAAACTCTGCCATTGTAGGAGGCTGCGCTCCTGAGGGAAATACACACATCAAAATCAATAAATAAAATTTCACAGATTTCTTACTTTGTGGAGATCTTGCAGACTTGTTTAAGGCCATTTAATCATCTTTATTGATTTCCCCCCCCCTATGGAGAACAAAGCATCAAATGGAGAGCACATCTAGGCATTTCCTCAGAGTATTTACTAAGGCCACGTCATGATGATCTAAAAAAATTAATACTGAATCAACCCAGCTGTAAAGCATGATTTATGCTTTGCTACGGCTGCTCATGCCAGAATTGTTCAGATAATTTTGTTTATATCCCAGTTAGCAACATTACTATTTCCTTTGTGGCAGGTGGGCAGAAGGAGTCAGCACTGTGAGACATCATTTTTTTTACAGCAATGAGATGTCAGTTCAGATTCCTCCTCAGCTGTGCATCATGTTTTTAGGTCAACTACTAATTTATTTATTTATATATATACCACATTTAGAAACTGCCCCTTTCCCTCACAGAGCGGTTCTGTCCAACTTACTTTCTCAGTTTTTTTGTCATGCAGAAGTTATCCCATTCACAAAATGGCTGCTGTGGGAGCCGGGTCTAGTAACTTACCATTCATTTGCCAGAATAAAATTAGGAGAGTGTTTCCTCCCATTCATTTGTCTCTCTCTTGTTTCTGGGCAATTCTTTCCAATTTTTTGAAAAAATGTACTTTCGAACAAAGCACTGCTGTACAACCATCTATGTTTTTTTTTAAAAAAAAGTCTAGGAACAAGTATGAGACTTGAAGGCATTTTTGAAAATAAAAAGATTATGCCACAGATTGGTACTGTGCAGCACGGCAGCTTCCTATCTCTTTATGTAAAAGCGAAATCCACTCACTCATCACAAAATCTCCAGAAAGGTAAAGCCTACAGACTTGAAATTGGCACATACGTTCCTCTTGGTTTCTAGGCACTCGCTAACAAAGGATTTTTCAAAATGACCATCAGATCATTAGTATTTCATATACAGTATATTTATATTAACACGCTCTGATGCTAAGGAGTTAGACGTTCTACTCCCCCTCCCTACCTGAAAAGTTCCAACTGCCACTTGCCTAACATTCCGTTACCTCAGTTCAAACTGGTAGATGTTCCACTCCTTTAATCAGGAGCGGTCTGGGGCTCCTTACAGTACGAATAGAATAGAATAGAATAGAATAGAATAGAATAGAATAGAATAGAATAGAATAGAATAGAACTCTTTATTGACCAAGTGTGATTGGATACACAAGGAATTTGTCTTGGTGCATATGCTCTCTGTGTACATAAAAGAAAAGATACATTTGCTACCATACCAGAATGTCTACGCCTTCCACCTATGGAACTGCTTCCGGACTCAAAGACGGCGGGAGAGATATTCCTTTATGTGTTTCAATCACCGACCACCACTGAGGCAACGGATTGTGAGCCTAATTTCTCCTGCATAGTGTCCCAGCCCCAACTCACTTCTCACACTGACCTCCTCAGTTCAGACGAATCTGTTCCTTCCACTGTAACACCAGTTAAAAGGGAAAAGACTGTCTTTCTGCTGCCCGGAAGTACAACGGATGCTTCAAAATGATGTTTTTTGGAACCAGAGAGGTGAAGGGGGGAAATTTTATGCCAACATTCAAAATGCAGGGGCAGGTCTACCACAGGATAGGGAGTATCATGGCGGGACCTCAGCAGCAGCCTTCATTTCTCCAGATATACTTTGTTGGTGGTGATGACAATGAGAGTCTGTCAAGACCATGGGGATGCTACAATGGTCATAAGTGGGAAAAATGGTAATAAGTAGTGAAGCACTGATATCAAGCTAGTTTATCTTATAAAACCCAAACAGAGTAGAGAGCTTTGTGGGCTAGAGTGAAAAATAAGCCAGTTTGGTCCAGTGGCTAAGACATTAGGCTAGAAAGCAGGACACCAGTTGTGAGATATGTCTTCCTTCCACTCAGATGATCTGCCATGCTGCTTCAGCTTTTGCAGTTCATCTGGATGCCACAGGAACATTCTTGAAGTGAGAGACCAGATGATGTCAACCAGTCTAGTTCATTTTTTATTTCAGCTATCAACCAAAGAATCAATTGTATTCCTGGCAGGAAAACCTGCAAACTCTTGCAAGACTTCATGAAACAGGCAGCCTCTTTTGGGTGGACCATCCTAATAGGTCCTAAGACAGGGATGTCAAACTCACGGTGTCACGTTGTCTTCACATGATGTATCATGACTTCCCCTCCTTTGCTAAACTCGGGGTGGGCATGGCCAGTGTGTGACGCATCTGTCCCGTGGGCCGTGAGTTTGATACCCCTGTCCTAAGAGATCCACTGCCCCTTGGAGATGAGATGAACACACTAATTCAGCTTAGGTCCTGCAGGGAATGAGGCCTCTTCAGAGTCTTCTGGATGTCTCCAAGTGGCATAGCCAGTCTTCTTCTTGCATACTTTCCAGAAGTTAAAACCTTTGTCTGAAAACTTTTCATTATTGATGTGATTTTAAAATTAGCTTCTCCCAACATTTTTTAATTTTGTTTTCTTTTTTCTTTAATTTAGGTTTAGGATGGCTTGGAGGGTTGCTATGTGCTTTTGTGCATCATTGTGAAATTTGTATTAGTTATAGTTAGTAACTAGTTATTAGTTAGCTATACTTAGTGAACAGCAATATCCAATTCAAATAAAAACAGAATGTGCCATAAAGCCACTCTTAGCTTTCTTTCATGCTGTTGGCCCTGAAAGGGGTGGCATGGATGCTCAGTGGTTAAGACAATGGGCTTGTCGGCCCTGGTTCAAGACCTGAGCTCACCCCAGCTCCTGCCAACCTAGCAGTTCAAAAACATGCAAATGCAAGTAGATAAATAGGTACCATTTTGGTGGGAAGGTAACAGTGCTCTGTGACGTCATGCTGGCCACATGATTGCGGAAATTCAGCGCTGGCTCAATGGCCTTGAAAGAAGATGAGCACTGCCCCCACTCAACTATCAGAGTAAAATCCGCAGAGGACTCCTTGGCCCTGAAAGCAGGTTCATGTTAAGCAGACATTAAAGTGGCTTTGTAATGAAATACTTTTAAGCAGAAATATTCTACATGGAAGAAAAGCTTAGATATCTACAGCTTTTGAGGATCTGGTTCAGAGGCACTTACCTGGTTGAGAACAGGTGTTATTAATTGTAATATCAGCTGTTATTATTTCAGGCTGTCAATTCCTTTGACAAGAGAGTACAAAGTGACCTCTGCCTAGCCAGGGGGTAATAGCATTCTTTTGCCTCACAAACTCCATTTATTTGTGGGGTTCTTGTGGATGCCATATCCTGGTGAATGGCACAAGTGTAAAGTAAGCCAATGTAATATGTTTTTCTTTCATCTAGTTTTAGTTATAATATGCCAACATTCTTTGCCTCCCCCACCCCAGCTAAAAGCAGTGGGAAGAAGATGAGGGAGACAGAAATTCTCCATTTCAAGAATCTGATCTATACTGATTTGGTTGCCCACAAATTCCAGAGCATTTGTCACAAAATGGCTTTCAAAAATGTAAGACTCTTGTTAGTGTAGAATTCTGGCTAGACTGTCTAGTTTTCTACTTCACAATGCAACACCTGCATAACAGCAAAAGACGGATAGTGCTTCTTAAGAGAAAAAAATATATACTGATATATTTTCACAGTTCACCACTCCTGACAACTGTTAGAGGAAGCCAAGGCTTCCCAGAAACATATGTTTTAATGCCAGCAGTTTTCAAAATATTTTTGGCAGCAGCTTGATGGATTTTCATTCATACAGCAATCAGAAGAAGATGACAAAAGAGGCAGTTTTAACTAGAACTCTAGTTGCAAATGGTTCCTCCAATAGGAGAACCACTCTTACAGGGGGAAAAAAATCACACCATTAACTTCTTACTTTTAATTTGCATTCAAGGCGAAATAGTAGGCACTTGAGAAAAAACATCAAATAGAGAGCAGCAAGAGAAGGAAAGTAAAAAGTAGATATGTCCTGTCATTTGGAGATAACATTTAATGAACCACCCAAGCAGGAAAAAAAAGAATACAAACAATCTTATTTTTGTTAATATTTTAATGTTACATTTGCAGCATAAATAAAAAGGCACATTATATGTTTGGTAAGAACAGTGGCTGAAAGAACAAGTTGCTAAGTGGCAGGGTTTCGTGTATTTATTCATTTTTAAAGTTTTAAAAATAGAAGAATACAAAGATGAAATGCCACAAAACTCACCCAGGCCTGTGGTAGCCAACACAGGACCACGGGAACCACGGGACAGATAAAATGCTAGCTTGTGAGGACCTGCTCACAGGAGCACTTCGGTGAATTATTCGTTGGCTTACCAGTCAAGAGGATACATCACTCCATATTTCACAACACCCCCTCAAGCCTATTAATTCTGTCAGGCAAAAGAAGGGCTGGAACCTTAGATCTACCTACGTTTCAGGAAGTGACACATCAACAAGGCCACTGCAGAAGGAACGGCAGCCATGGAGGAGAAAAGAGCCGATATATACCTATATAGTTCTATATATATTTATAGATATGCATTTCATTTTATGAGATACTAAACCCTCTTTTGTGGTTAAGCATTCCGGGATCTCTCTTCCCCACCCTCAATTTATTGATCGTAAAAAAAAGCTCTCCATATACTATTTCTACATTTGAAAAGATAGCAAAAACAAGGCAGGCAGCTATTACTGAAAGAAGGAAGGCATCCTAAGGGATCTTGCAGAACAGCCATTTTGCTACAAGAAGGGAAGACTATGGATATGTAGGCAGGTGGGATCCATGGGAGAGAAACCCAAAGGTTGTGGAGATGTGAGAGGAAGCACCCTGGACAAATCAATGGTGATCAAACATGACATATACATCACTTTGGATGATTTGACAACCTGGAACCAAATGGTAGACTTATGGGGTGTTCACATTCACAAAAGCAAAGTCTATTATACAGGAAGAGAGCTTTCTTGGATAAATGTACCCTTTTCTCTCTCAATAGCATGAGGAAAGGTTAGGGACCTGGGACAACTGGTTTATGACCAAGCTGCAAAGTAAACACAACTGTTCCACTCCCATCTCCAAAAGATGAAGAGTGAGAAAAGTTACAACTGAATGCATTTGTGATCAGGGTTTTGCTTTAAGGCAGGCTTACAAATGGGTAGGAGAATCATTAAATATATTTATTACAGTTGTTGCAACTGACATTCAACTGCCGGGATTTAAGCACTGAATACAGAGTTTAGCACAAGAGAAAGGAAGGAAAATATCTGCTACTGACTCAGATACTACTGCCCCGTAACTGTTATTCCAGCTCCTGTATATCCCTTGCTAGGATGTGGATATTCTTTGCAAAATTGTAATGATGTAGCCCCCTTCAATCAGATTGAAGGAAAGCTATAATAGAAGTACTTTCGTCAAAGAATTTGAGCTCAGTCACATCACTCAACATACAGATTCAGAGAGAACTGCTTCAAGTATTGGAAAGTATCCTGAGCCCATCTATTGCACTGAAGTAGCCCCAACAATGTGCTTACTTGTTGAAAATAGGCCTTCTTTTTCAAATGATTCTCCACATACTCCAATACTGAGCATAGGATTACACCTTTCCTACAGCTTCAATACTGGCTCCTTAAAGGGCTTTAGTGCTTGCATGCTAATTCTCCTACATAAATGCAAATGGAAAAAAAACACCTTTCAACAACATTCTTTTATGGGAATCGTTATAAAGTAAAAATCATTAGCATGGGGTACCTGGATTTCTCCGCTTGGCTTCCCTAGTCTTAGTACTGTAGAGAACCTGGGACCTTAGTCTTATTTCTACCATAATATTATTTACTTTTTACTCAAGCAAGTTAAGAAGCAATTTCAGTGGGATATCTCCAGCAGATGTAAACACGGAGACAATTTCTAATGGACAGGCAGTTCCTCAGTTAAATCCTAAAATGCATTAAAGATCAATAGCAATACCTTAAAATGTGCACTCTAAGCCCCACTGACAAACCAGTGCAAATCTTTTAGTGTAGGATCACGCAATCCCAGTAACGTATGCTCCTTGACTTAGTTACTACTCACAAATCCAGTTGAAGATCAAGGATCAGTCCCAAACTGCAGACTTCTTTCAGAGGGTATGCAATCTTACTCAAAACAGACTGAGTCTTAATTCCAAAGTTCCCTTAGTTACTGATTTAACAGCATCTGTCTATTGTCTGAATACTAGTTTCTTTTTGAAGCTTGAAGAGTTAGGAACAAAAGATCCACACAACACTTCTACTCTAATAAATCATTGGATGACTTCCCCCACCCCCAGCAATTTTAGATAAATGTTGAAGAGCACAGGGCACAAAACAGAATTCTATGGGACACCATATAGGCCAGCGTTGGCGAACCTTTTCGGCACTGAGTGCTGAAACGGGAATGCATGCGCGTATGGGGCAACACCAAATACCAGAAGAGCAGCTTTCTAGCATGCATGTGCGGGAGCGGCAGAAATCAGAAGAGCAGCTCCCTGGCGTGCGCACCAGCCACCTGGTCTTCTGGCACGCATGCACGTGTGAAGAACAGATGGCCGGCACACATGCGTGTGCTGGAAACTGGAAGCACATCTTCCTGGCGCACCTTCTGGTTTCCAGCACTCCCGCACACGTGAAGACCAGCTGGTTGATGTCCATGCCGGAATCCGGAAGAGCAACGGGTGACAGTTGGTATGCCCGGAGAGATGGCTCTGCCTGCTACTTCCGGCACATGTGCCATAGGTTCACCATCACAGATATAAGCTAATGGCCATAGGATCAAGCTAGTTATTTTCAGCACCACCTTCTGGAAATTGCCCAACAGGAAAGACTGAAGCCACTGCGAAACAACTACATCAACTAGTTTAGAAGCAATCATGGCAGATGGTCCTGAAAGGCACCACAAGATCCAGACAAATTAGCTGAGACATATGCCCCATATGCCCCCTATTATCTAATTTCTCCTAATCTTCCAAAGCAGACTCTGTAGCCTATGTTGCCCAAAAGACAGACTGAAATGGTTCTAGAAAAGGAAACAGTTCTGAGAGTACCATTTATCATTTTCACTCTTAGAACTGAAGAATATATTTCAACACATCTACTGGGGCTTCCATTATAATTACTGTTTGGCCAAAGGATTCGTCTCCCTTTTTTATAGCTTTCTGTCAATGTGTTTTTAAACTGGCAATAAATAAATAAATCAAACAACCAATTACTTAATTGCAGACTAACTTCAAATAGAACTTATGGTGAAAACCTCTCTTCTTATCCAATACTTGAATTCTTTATTATTATTATAGAAGATAAGTATTCTGTGACATGCAATGTAGGTCCTCAAAGAATTCTGTTTTTCACAAGTCCATGGCTGAGCTCATCATCCATTTAAGCCATAGATTGAAAAAAATACATATTCTATCTTTATAAATAATTCAAGGTGGAGAACATACATAATACTTCTTCCTTCAATTTTCTCCAGAAAATCCCATGTGAGGTGATTTGGGCTAAGAGAGAATGACTGATCCAAAGTTGCCCAGCTAGCTTTCATACCTTAATGGGACTAGAAGTCCCAGACTCCTAGATTCTAGCCTGATGCCTTAACCACTAGACCAAAGATAATTTGTTCAGTTTGGTCCATCAGTACTGAGTGAACACTGTCATTGTAATTCATAAACTTAGTATATTGTGGTTTGTTCATGAAACTATGGCTTAAACAGATGCATAAATCCAACCAATGACTTGTTTAAAATATGAAGAATGCAGTCTTGGAAGACATGAAATTTTCTTCCTCTTTAGAATATAACATGAATGTCATCTAGTGAGGAAAGAATAGCATTCCAAGTCACAATATATTATTCGCAAGAAATAATCCTCTTAAGTACACACACACCATATAGTGCTGAAAAGGAAATGATTTTGTAAAGAGATTACAGGTGCCAATCAATCAGCTGGATATGCCAATAAGCAGAACTTGGAAGGGCTTTGCCCTGTCCTCAGACCTTGATTAGAATGGCAATCCATTACCGGCTAGAGCAACTTTAGCAATTTTTAAGATATGTGGACTTCAACTCCCAGCATGCACCTGTCTTAAAGTTGCTGAGGTTGCAAGACATTGCCCTAGAGCAGTGTTTCTCAATCTTAGCAATTCTATGACATGTGGACTTCAACTCCCAGAATTCCCCAGCCAGCAAGTCTGGCTAGGGAATTCTGGGAGTTGAAGTCTGCACATCTTAGATTTGGCAAGATTGAGAAACGCTGCCCTAGAGGAAAGAGATTTTGGCAGAGAGCTGATGGGTGGAGGTGTGGAAAAGCAGGAAGGTAAGATAGAAAGAATGATTGTTCAACAGGAGCAGAATTCCCCATAGAAAATATATTCAATAAGTTTGTAAAAATTGCCTGAGGTCAGGAAACATACCGTTCGCTAAAATAGGATGATATAATTAAAAGAATGGAAGACGAAAGTAGACCAGAAGCAGGTGACCATCCCTATCTAGCAATTTGGAACCGTGTCATAAATGGGTGAGAATCCAATAAGCAAGCTGACCACGGAACCCAAACAAGAATCCTCTTCGTTAGACAACAACAAAAAACACAAGGGGAATCACATGCACACTTACACAAGCATGTTTTTGCAGCTGTTGGTAATTTTGAAAAAATATACATTTAACACATAATTATCCTAAGAAAAAAGTACCGGAAAGCATTAACTGTCAACACTTTATACAATGAGTAACTCCTATCCTTGCTTTCTATTCAAAGATTCCTTGATGTGCCAGTACTACAGGTATACTGGAGACGGATCACTTGGGGCAAAATAATTTTCCATCATGAGTTCCAGAAACTTCTTTATATGCAACTATTGTAATCTCCCTTTCTGTTGGTGTGGATAAGCGAATTTATTACAGCTTCCCCATAAGTTACAAACAAGCAATGGTTATACTCAATAGTAGACTGTTTGTTGGAATACAAAAGGATTACTTTATGTGTCCATAGGTGTTCTATGACAGCAGGGATGGTTTTGTGCACAACCTAGATCCCACACATGCACAGATGAAGCTTTGCTCACTCACCCGTTGCTTGCATAGCCTGTTTCCTAACAGGCCAGAGATTGGTACCAGTCCATGGCCTGGGATTTGGGGACTCCTGTTCTATTCTGTCAGACACTGACAATCAGGAGAATGTAACATAGGGCAGCTTATCCAGAAGTAGGGAGAGCATAATGAAGTCTGCAATAAGAGAAGTCTATTTTTGGCTGCAAGTGTCTCCTACACAACCCTGATACTTATACGGAAAGTATGGCCGCCATAATGTTATTTGCACCAAATCCTTATGGATTTTGAGTTACTAGTGGAAGCACCACTGCCTAGGACTAGGTCTTGTGTGCTGAAATGCACACTGTTACACTGAAACAGATATAAAGCCTGGCTCAGATAAATACGAACCATAATGTAACTTTTTTGCTTAGCATAATGTGTGAAAGAGTCCCCTACTACGGTATGAGTGAAACATAGTTTCTCATAGAGATGGGCAATCTATACCAATAGAACTAAAATGAGTTGGGATATTGCATTTTCCCAAGGAGCTGGGATACACTGCAATATTTCACTAAGCAGCAACTAGTGGTATTGTATTTCTATTAGAGACATTTACCAGAATAGGTTTTTTTGGTTTGTTTTTTTTACTATTATTACTGTAACATTCAAAAGGAAAAAACAAAAAAAGGTAAGATAAATATCTGAGCCTATCCAATAAAAGGGGGTTTCCTGATTCTGTTCTACAAAACTTCAGTATCTCTTTAGAATGATAAACGAAACTGTTCAGAGGTAAAGGCCACATACACAAGAATGGATCCAACAGTTACCGGTATGAACAACTGTAGTTCTAATGAAATCAGAAGAACATATGAAAAATTACTTAAACTTTGCCACGAGTAGAGAAACGAAAGATTTTGAAAGCTGTTTGCAATTTGTTGGAGATGGGGGCGGGGAGTATTTAAAAGAAATCTATTCATGATTTGATAGATCCTTGATATGAGTTTTTCCAGCCCAGGCACTGCCATTTGTGAAAACTGCTATATAAGGAAGCTTATAGAGCCAACTTCCTCATGAAGCTTATTTAAATGCTGACGTTTAATTACCAAGAGACAGATTCACATGTACTAGGAATGTAGTACTTATGGAAGATTATGGTACTTCTCCTTCTCATAGAAGAAGCTTTTAGTTCAGTGAAATCCCAATCCACTAGTTTCTAGGCTTTTTTTCCAGCAGCCAGCAAGCTCCCTGCTGCCCATTGGGAGACTAAGGAGACTAAGGCTCTCCCAATGGGCAGCAGGGAGCTTGCTGGCTGCTGGAAAAAAAGAAAAAAAGCCTAGAAACTAGTGGATTGGGATTTCACTGAACTAGGGCTGCATAAAAATCTTGGTTTACGTAGGAGGAACCTGGCTAAAAAGAAATACACATAAAGGCCTACGAAAAGAAAAGAAAACACACACATACACACACACACGTACTACATATAACTATATATATATATATATATGGTTTCCCAGATTGCTTTCTTTGCTACAAGGCACAGAATTTTGTTAAAGAGTTCAGTAACAGACATGCAGTCACTGGTCAATTGGCAGGTTGGAAGGGTACACACTTAGAATAGTAATTTCTTATAAATATGGTGTGAGCCCAGAATGCACTTCCTTGGTACAATCAGAAGATTGGCTGAAATAAAATGAGACTCGTTGCTCTAGAATATGTAGATCAGCCTTATGCCTAACATGGTATAGTCTTCTCCGAGCTAAGAGAGTAACTTGACAGGATCATCCCTTACCCTGCTCTCAATCTCAAAAATTCTTTGCTTACTTGAAAGGAATTATTTTTAGACAACAACTTATATCTTGGCCATCATCTGAAGTTGACTACAGAGATCCTTGCTACAAACCCAATTGTTGATGTTATGAATTGTAATGTTTATCACAGCTAACTAGTGTGTCAGCTTCATTTAACGTAGGGCTGATCACAGTCTAACCAATTCTTCACATAATTCTGTGGCCTTATAAGAGCCACCTTTTACTATGATTCCATGCTGCAGAGGTTACTTACACACCCCAAATTTTGTAGTTCCGGAGCTCTACTAACTAGGCAGGTATTTAATAGCAGGAACTAAAGCAACATGCAAAATGTTGCTTCATTTTTAATGATTGCTAGGAGCACAGAATCATACTAAGGGAACCGTTACAAACCAGATGCAAGTATATGGAAAAGGGGACAGCAAAGCAGAGTTTAATTTTAAAATGTTATAAGAGAAATTATTTCCTTCAAATACACTTAAAAAGATGGGCATGATAAAGGACCAAAATGGCAGGGATCTAACAGAGGCAGAAGAGATTAAGAAGAGGTGGCAAAATTACACAGAAGAACTATACAAGAATGAGCTTAATGTCCCTGATAACCATGATGGGGTGGCCACTGACCTCGAGCCAGACATCCTGGAATGTGAAGTCAAATGGGCCTTAGGAAGTCTGAGCAACAACAAAGCTAGTGGAGGTGACAATATTCCAGCTGAGCTATTCAAAATCTTAAAAGACAATGAGTAAAAGCGATACACTCAATATACCAGCAAATTTGGAAAACTCAATAGTGGCCACAGGATTGGAAAAGGTCAGTTTACATTCCAATTCCAAAGAAAGGCAATGCCAAAGAATGTTCAAACTATCGCACCATTGCACTCATTTCACATGCTAGTAAAGTTATGCCCAAAATCCTACAAGCTAGGCTCCAGCAGTATGTGGATTGATAACTACCAGAAGTACAGGCAGGATTTCGAAGAGGCAGAGTAACTAGAGATCAAATTGCCAACATATGCTGGATCATGGAGAAAGCTAGGGAGTTCCAGAAAAACATCTACTTCTGCTTCATTGACTATGCTAAAGCCTTTGATTGTGTGGATCACAATAAATTGTGGCAAATTCTCAAAAGAAATGGGAGTACCAGACCATCTTATTTGTCTCTTGAGAAACCTATATGCAGGTCAAGAAGCAACATGGAACCACTGATTGGTTCAAAATTGGGAAAGGAGTCTGGCAAGGCTGTATACTGTTGTCCTGCCTATTTAACTTATATGCAGAGCATATCATGAGAAAGGCAGGACTATATGAATCACAAGTTGGAATTAAGATTGCTGGGAGAAATATCAACAACCTCAGATATGCAGATGATACCACTCTAATGGCAGAAAGTGAAGAGGAACTAAAGAGCCTTTTTGTTGTGGTCCGCCAGCAGCCTGCGGAGCTGGCAGCGGAGTCAGACAGTGAGGAGGTTGAGGAAGAACATGGGCCAGTCTTGGAGGCTGGGGAAGGCCCGGATGAGGGCTCTGCATTGTAGGCAGAGATGGGGCCAGGGCCATCTGGGAGTGATGTGCGGACTCCGGAGCCTCCAGAGGCTGACAGCAGAGAGGCAAAGGAACAGGAGGAACCTGTTCCTAGTGCACGCATGAGAAGAGCTGCCAGAAGGCAAGAGCAGCTAAAGCAGAAAGGAGGACTTAGAGTAAGGCCAAGAGATGATTGGCCCCTCCCATAAGGCTTAAAAGACCAGCAATGCCTCTTGGGCTCTTTGTTGGAAAACAATGTTGATAGATTTGTTTCTTGTCTTGCTGCATTTATTTCTTGTCGGTGTCTTCTGCTTCTGAACTTTTGCCAAGAAAAGCCTTTGGCAGGTTGCCTAATTAGACCAAGGTTGGTGATAAGGCTGAAGAATTGTGTTATGAAGAATTTGTTTTGAATTAGTTTGGATTACGCTGAGAATGAGTTAATTCTCAGCTGTTCTAATAAAGTCTGTTTGTTTCGAACTGATTGCATCTGATAATACCTACTTGGGTCTGGGTCACAACACTTCTGATGCGGGTAAAGGAGGAGAGTGCAAAAGTTGGCTTGAAACTCAACATTAAGAAAACTAAGATCATGGCTCCCTCTTAATTCCTGGAAAATAGATGGGGAGGAAATGGAGGTAATGACAGATTTTATTTTCCTGGGCTCCAAGATCACCACACATGGGGACTACAGCCAAGAAATTAAAAGACGCTTGCTCCTCGGGAGGAAAGCTATGGCAAAGTTAGACAGCATACTAAAAAGCAGAGACATCACCCTGCCAACAAAAGTGCGTATAGTCAAGGCTATGGTTTACCCAGTTCCAATGTATGGTTGTGAAAGTTGGACCATACAGAAGCCTGAGCATCAAAGAGTCAAGGCCTTTGAACTATGGTGCTGGAGAAGACTCTACTGCGAGTCCCTTGGACTGCAAGGTGATCAAACCAGTCAGTCCTAGAGGAGATCAACCCTGACTGCTCTTTAGAAGGCCAGATCCTGAAGATGAAACTGAAATACTTTGGCCACTTAATGAGAAGGAAGGACTCACTGGAGAAGAGCCGAATGTTGGGAACAATTGAGGGCAAAAGAAGAAGGGGACAACAGAGAATGAGGTGGCTGAATGGAATCACTGAAGCAGTCAGCGTGAGCTTAAATGGTCTCCGGGGGATGGTAGAGGACAGGAAGGCCTGGAGGAACATTGTCCATGGGATCACAATGGGTCGGACGTGACTTCGCAACTAACAACAACACTTAAAAAAAAATAATGGTAAGATTATTTCAATTCTGGCTTCATTTCTACTAGGCTGGGCATTTTTTGGTTGAGGATACAGCAGAGTCCAATAGACAGGGTGGATGTGGTTTCTAATTTTTAACCCTCCCCTCAAATATTTCTTCATCTCTAACAGCATGATATTTTAATCTATTTCTTTCTTTATTAAATTTATTTGCCACCTATCTCGTCACGAGACTCTGGGTGGCTGATTGGCTTAATCTAACAGAAGAGTGGAATTTATCCAAAGTTACAGCAGGAGTTCCCAAGGGTACATAAAAATGTCCCCTTGGCTCATATTATGTGTGCTTTTGTTTGCTACATTCCCTTCTTATCCTGAAGTCCTGGAGCACAGAGGAAGGGAACTCCTAGAGTCAGGCTGCAGTCATGTTCTTTTAGGGTAGGCCATGGGTGTCAATCTCGATTGCGTCACGTGATGTATTGTGACATATTGCAACATTTTTTGCCTTTGCAGAGCCAGGGTGGGTATGGCCTGTGTGTGACGGATCTGGACCATGGGCCGCCATTTTGACAGGCCTGGGATAAGCTAACGGAATGAGACTTTTTTATGAAAGCTCTTTTATATTATACTCCCTGATTTTGAACCACAGTATGTCCCCCATAGGAAGCAGCTTGTGCATTCTATCAGACCCAAGAAATCAGGTCCTTTCCACAAGCCCTCTTACCTGTTCTTGGAGTGTTACTGTCACTTGTTCTTACTGCCTCAGAGCTTGAGCATAACTCTCACATTGACTGAAGATTCAACATATGTCTACTCTGTAACAGAATTAAGTGAACCAGGCTGAGTGACAATGTCTGAAAAGCAGCACAGACCATGAACTCATGCAGAGGGAAGGCCACCACAACTTCACAAGATCTTTAATAATGTTCAGCCTTTCTCAGCTTGGCATATTCAAATGTGATGGATCACCTCCCATTTCAGCCAAGATAGCCAACATAGAGCTGAGGGGTCCTTGGTGCTCTCTGCAAGAAAACAATCAGGTTCAGAGAGCGTCAAGAACTCCTCATTTCAACCCTGTGCTACAAATATTCTCCTTTGTCCGTTACAATGAGAGTTGCAGTCCTAACTCTATCCAGCCCTTCCAGAGAGTGCCAAGTTTAGGCAGAATGCTTGCTCTACACCCCTGCCTAAAAGTAACTGAAGCAGCCTCATGTCCAATTAGGAGAGAGATTATAGTGTATTAGAGATTTTCATATAAAAAGTTCCAGACGCAATTGCCAATTGCTCTAAAACAAGGTTCCCATCTAAGAGAAAGATCTGGAGTTTTTATCTCATGACCCCAAATAAAGAAAGGCCTTCTTTAAGTTAGATATTTGGAGATTATTCTTAAACCACAGCTGCTCTACCCAGTTTGGTCTGAATTATTAGGGTTTACTGAATCACACTCTGTGTTACAACTGTACAACTCTTGGAGGGACCTGAGTAAGGACAATGCTGGGCCATATCTATCTTTTGGTGTCATTTTGAACTATGGTAGGAAATCCACCCAAAATTTAACCTCTATTTCGCAAGTCTCTGCCTATCACTCATTTGCAAATCTTGATACATTCATACTTCCCTTCCAGGTTATTTACCATGCCCCCAATGCTAGCTCAAGAAGACAGTGTTGAATTAGGTTGGCCAATAGTGCAACTGATAGCTTCATTTGTTCTTATTCATAACAAAACACTAGTTGTCAATGAGAATCTAGGCACCAGTTCAGACGGCAAATTCAATGCTATTGTGAGCCCTTATTTTTCAATGGAAAACATGCGAAACCAAAATTCTACAGTCCTTTCTCTGGACTTGCATTGCATTCATTCAACAGCAAGCAGAATTCTGAAGTGTTCTTTTTTAAATGAAAGAATGCACCACAGTTATGTTTTGAAAGGTACAAAAAAGTAATATAAATTAAAAAAAGAAAAGAAAACTAAAATACCTTATCATCTGTCCCACTTGCCAGCAAGCTCATTTCTTTTCCTATTAACCTGAGAAGATCCTGGCTACACCTGCTGTGCACTGTTATTGGAACTGTCACTAAGGAAACAGATACCCTGTTGGGACAAGTTATATTTCAAAGCTCTTGCCAACTTGCATTTTTAGCATATCAAGGGAGCAAGGAAAAGGGGGGGGGGGAGAGATGGGGAGGAAGACAAGTGACAGGATGTCTGAAATGCTTGTTAAAAGGAAGTCTGCAGACATTCAAAACACATTTTGCTTCTTTTAAACAAAGGAGAAAGGAAAAGGAACCCAGGAGAAATTAAAATTAAACACGTCACAGAAGAAGCAACAGCATCATATTCAGGCAAGGAAACAGTTGGAGAGCAAGCGGCATTAAGGTCCTGAGAAGCTAGATTGATCGTGACAATAGCAACACCAATAACAGAAAACCTGCATTAAGTTTAACATGCCACATATACATTTACACATATATATATAGACATATGTGTGTTTTCTAGTGGGTGGAAACTGAGGAATAACAAAAAATTTTGTATAGACTGGTAGCACGGAGTTACCCAGCCCCTTATAGGGCAATGCTTTATTTAAAAAAAACCACATAATTAGGAAGACAAAATAGTGGACGAGTTGTCAAGTTGCAAGCTCATGATAGCTGCACTCTAACTATCGCTCTGCACCTTTTCCTCTGGTTGTGATTCAAGCTAAACATTGGCCAACTAGCAAGAGGTCAAGGTCAGTCCAAGATACACACGCACACACTTTGACAAGAAGCAGAAGAAAAAGGGAGAGATTACTTCCAATTCTTCTTTTTTGTTCTCAATCTACCCTATGATAGCAATGTGCAAGAAACTCGGTATTTATTTTGGAAGAGACAGATGGAAAAAAGCAATAGGTGACATCATCTGAAGGAAAAATAGGATGGAAAACCTTTGACAAAAAAACCCCACCAAAACAAAAAGGTAAGAGGGGAAGCAATTTGGAATGTATGCCCCCATCTACTTGTCTTTGAAATAGTCCATGATTTAAGGCCACAATCGAAAAGCTCACTGGGTTAAACATTTCAGCTTAGCTTTTGAAATGAACATGGCTTATAAGAATATTGAATCTTTAGCATTTGCAAACAGAGATAATTTTTCCTGTTTCCTTCCATTGAGCTAACTCTGACGTTGTCCCCAAACAACTTTGTTTAGTTACATCCTGCAGCTTAGCACTGTGTAACTTTGAACCTGTTAATGTAATGCTTATGAATGATTCTGCAACTACTCAGATTCTAAAGGTATAAATCACTGTTTCTCAACCTTGGCAACTTTAAGATGTCTGGACTTCAACTCCCAGAATTCCCCTGTCAGCCTAGAAGTCCATACATTTTAAAATTGTGAAGATTGAGAAACACTGACATAAATCATTCCATTTTTTTCCCTAGACACAGTAAGAGATGCCCTTGTGAATGTTCTTCCTTCCCGTTATTGAAATACGCCTTAGCTCTTCCCACCTGGTAACTTAAAAACCAAAGAATTCCCATTGTGTTTTGATGGCTTTCGTCTTGAACTACAAAAATTAAAGTCTGTATTAGAGAACAACATGGCCAAAAAGGTATCCCTGATAATATGCATAGTACAAATTATGTGATCTACAATGCATACAGCAGGCCTGCCATTTTCTCTTCCAGAACAGCAAAATCACCCATCAGTTGCAGCAGCTAATAGTGAGGGTTTCTTACTCTCTTCACAAAACAATTTGAACAGTTCAAACCGACCAAATTATGGAGCTTACCACCTTCAGAGCCATGAGCTGGAATCCTGTGTGAAAGTGTAGAATGGAAGGTCAGGTACCATGGTGATGGATATGCTACAAAAACGGTCGGGATGCTAAAGTTTTCCACAAAAATGGCCAGCACCAGCAAAACATCACAGCACCTCCCAAGAACTGCTTTCTCTTGCTACAGTAGCCAAGACAAGGAAGCACCACAAGTAACCAAACTAAGGGAGGCTTAGTGTTAGCGCAATGTATACCTGAACTTTAACCATTTAAGATCACACTGTATAAGGCTATCCAAATGGTTGATTCTAGATAGGATCAGAAATGGTCTCTAAAGTATGGCAAAATGACTTATTCCAAAGTCACCCTTTGGAAAGATGATGGCCCTATGATAGATGTTTGAGGCCAGGACCTATGTGAGATATACTTTGTTAGAAGCTCCATAGCTGCCCTTCACTCATTTTTAAGAAATCAAAAGAATAAAACAAATGAACAAAACAAAAACTGTATCCACCCCATTTTGAACAAGGGGCTTAGTTATGATCAGGTCTCTCTGGCTGCAGTTCATTGGTTAGTTCTATGTCATGCAATTGGCGACATCATCTGCCAGCAGACTGGGACTGCGGTGCCATAATGACATGTGACTGTATGGGCATGTTCAGTTCTGTCCTTTGGTTGGCCATCTGAGTGAGGACTGAAGTGGCAACAGCTTCAGCTGCAGAGCGGACGTTCAGCCCATTGGGAGATGCAGTCACCGAACTGTGCTGGATGACAGGAGCTGGAGAACCGGTGGGCTCAGAACTCTCTTTGGGGCTTTCTGATTTTTCAAGAAAAGGGAAAAAGAAAATGGCATTAGTGATTAGGCTTGGCTTTACAGACTTCTACAGAACATGCTTCAGCAACTATTCTGCCAGTTCTCACTCATTTTCTCAAATGAGTTGCTCTTTTTTGGCCACAATATTCTCTGTACAAAAATTCAGTTTTAATACAGGCTTAACAAGCCTGAAAATACAACTCATTCTGATGCTAATCAAAAGTATCTGTATAATCTTGTGTTGGATACACAGAACACATTATCATAGAATTTTCATTTTACACAGCATATTATGTGAATCCAGCCACTGTATTTCGTAAACCATAGTTTATTGTTGTGTGGAGTCAGCCGATTATGGTTTCTTTGATTAAAAAAAAAATCAGCCACATATCTCAATAATAAAACTGAATGTGCATAACTGAGAAGAATTTGATTGGCATTATTTAGAGATGCCAATTGAATTTCTTTCCCTACAGCTAAGGCTTATAATGTGAACTTCCAGAATTGAAGAGGAAAAAGAAAAAAAATACAGTTTTACAGCAGTGGGGGGGAAAATTAGCCTTTGGGGGAAAATAGGGTTTGTTCTATAGGTGCAAATGTGTAGAACCTTTTTCAACTGGGTGTTCTTGAGATAATATGGACTAACCCATCCATCATCCAAAGGAAGAACTGGCCATAATAACTGGGGTACTGAGAATTCTATCCCCAGCAGTTTTAGAATAGCTTAGGTCAGAGTTGGTGTCCTTGTAATATTCAATTATAGAATGCTTTTTAAAAATCTTAACTGATTCCAAAATGCTACTTCATAAAACGCTGAAATCCTAAAATCTGTATTTGATCTTGATAAAGGAGAATATTTGTAACTCAGGGTTGAAATTGGGGTCCTTCTCTGAGCTTGGTTGCTTTTTTGCAGACGTTTCATTACCCCAAACTAGGTGACATCATCAGTGCTACAAGAAAACAACCAAATTCATAGAGCACCAAGGACCCCTGCATTTGACCCCATTTGCCCTGCCTGATTCTGCTTACCAAGATAACCTTGTGTTTTCTTCTGTAATGCAGTGACAGGGCAGTCCTTGTGAGCCAACAATAGTTGTTTGAGTTGCGCAACTTCATTCCTTAATAATGTAACTTCGTTCTATGAGAAAGGAAACATTTAATCTCATTGCATTGGTTCAACATCCAATCTTGAATCTTGCTAAGTGTTCATTTGAAACAGTGAGAGAACAATCAGAGGTACAACATAAATATGAAGGAATTTACAGATGATGGGTTTCAGCCAGCACCTTTTACTCATTGCGTAGCTTAGGGAATGCTTCATTCATCATGCCCCCTTTTTTAGCATTAAAACTGCTGTGGCTCAAACCTATGCCTAAATTGTGTCTTTTGCTATTGGGATATCTTTGAAACAGCCAATATGGAAACCTGGTAGTGAACAAGGAGATTCTAATCTAAGAAACCTTGAAATAAAACATGTTTTAATTCTGAAAATCTTTTGAGATAAGTCAGGCTAAACATAATGCACTTGTGCATTTGTACACAAACACACACACACTCAGGCAGTAGTTTCAAATCTTTTCCACCAATGAAATATAAAGTGGAAGCAATAGGGCTGATGCAAAGTACCTTGGAAGGGCTTTACAAAAAATGGTGCTGAAAAATCACAAAGGCAAAACTAGTGCATCTTCCAGGTTTACTTTTATTAGCATACTAGCTTCACGGAGTGCTGGAGTTATTTTTGGTTTCTAGCAAACAGAGGCTGCTTATAGGGAATGCAGGTAGCAGCCTGTTTTAATACTGGAATTGAAGCTGCTTATACTTCATGGTAGGCTTGCTTAGTTGCATTCCTTGTGTAAGTCTCTCAAAAAAGGTGGGAACACCATATCAAGGGCACATGTGGAAATAACTCAAGTGTATTAACATTCTTATTATTACCACTGAAAGTGAGATTACACTGAACTTCAGTTTATCCCTCAAAGACAGAACTACCCCTGTTGGCTGAGGTCCAAGAACCAGAAGGCTCAATTCTTTTTCCTCAAAGGCGGGAAACTTTAATTAAGCTTCAGGATAAGTTAAGCAACATGGTAGTAAAAAGCAAAGCCAAAAATTCATAGCAGCGCAAATAGCTTGGCTCACAATCTAGCACCAGCAATATATCAAATCAGGCCAAGGTACCACAGCAGACAGGAGAAGAAGCTAAGCTTCCAATGTTAAGAGGCAGATGGGAAAGCATGACAAGGTTCCCTTTATGCATCGAGACCACACAAAAGTTAAAATGTCTTTCTTACTCATAAGAATAACAGAAAGTTTCTCATATCAGGATATTTTGAAACGACAACAATATATTGATAATAACGTATTAAATGTATAGATGATGGGAACAAAAAAAAAAAGAAGAAGAAGAAGAGGGCTATCAATTATCCTTGTCAAAGGGGGAGTAAACAGAACTGCTGCAATAAGATTGGAACTGAGTGGTAAGATTTTCTGAAGAAGTCCACACTGACAAGTAACAAGAAATAAAAACGACCGAGGCCCTAATGTCTGTTCCACAAAATGCTCATTCCAACAAGGAGCTATAATTTAACCAAGGGAACTATAATCTGAGAAAGCGTGTGTTAGTAGAACGCATTCTTTCACAGAGACCTCAAATCTCCCCGCCCCCCCCCTTCCTTGGCAAGGAAAGCTCCTCCAGATGGTAGACAGCCAAGACCAAGAATACCTACTGCATGCCAGGATCTTCAAAGATAAGTAATAAAGGTCTCAGAGTATAAAAATCACCTCCACACTACATTCGGATCCCATAATTTCAGATTATATTGGCTAGGAACAAATTTATAAACAACAGATCTCACACTACCCTGGAGGATGATGGTCTTGAAAATAAAGCAAGGATAGATACGATATTAAGGGTACATTTATCATACTGTAGGCATGTTGGCAAGCCTGCTTACACTTAGATGGATGTTCTGTGTGGTGAGCTCTTCTGCTTTCTTTTCCAAGGACGACACCCAGAGCTTGCGTTTCTGGCGGCAGCGGGAGGCGGCAGCGCGGTTCCGCTCCAAGAAACGCTGCCTGCGTTCGTCTGGATCTTCATCTGCTGTGCGTCTCCGTCGGCCACCTGTACTTGGTGTGGGTTGAGCTGGGGAAACCTGAGGATGAAGGACAAATAGATGGGCAGGCTATTCAGACAGAGGATGGGGCAGATTGTTCAAAGAAAAAGAGGAGGAACCTGTGGCTTTCCGTTGTTATTAAACTACACCTCCCAGCATCCCTTGCCACTACTCATGTCCACTAGAACTGCTGGAAGTTGCAATTCAGCAATTATCTGAAGAAGCCCACCTTGTATTAAGAACTCAGCAGTCATACATGGACCAAAGAACTCATCCAAGCAATTTTGGGGACTATTAATACTGCCCTAATGCTCTCAAATGCTACTTTACTGTTTAATGTTTGCTTTTATTATTCTTGACTGCTTTTATTATATTTTGCGTGATATTTTTCTGTAAACTGTTCTGATATTTTGTCTGAGAATAAAAAGTAACACCTGTAATCATTTAATGAACAAACAATAAATAACACTTTCCTCTGATTTGTCTGGTTCCCAATAGTCTCTCTGTAAAATAGATGTGCAAGACGCATGGATGTCTATTGCATTTATCTGCAGGCAACTTGGAATATTCAGCCATTATTAGACTTTGCACCCTTTTATTAATTTAATTTTTTTAAAAACCCTCCTCTATTCCCTTGTGCCTGTTCAAGCATTATTTTTGCAATGAGATGCTTGTGTGGTAAAGGCAACACTGTAATAGTCACTTAAATTATTTTTATTTTTAAGTAGCCAAATGGAAATAACTGCCAAAAGCAAAAACAAATTTGCAGGTTCCCACCTTAGCTCAGCCTCCCCAAATGGGCTCTATAATTAGACAGACAGTTTCCACTTCTCTATACTCGCTGTCAGTCAGGCAACATATGGACAGTAAACTTCTGGAAGCTCTAACTGACAGAGCAGGTGGTAATTGTGATGGAAGGCTGGCATTTGGTAAGCTGGCAGGACCAAATGGGGTGCATTTAAACTCAAGTAATTAAGATAGGAAGAGAGACAGAGGGAGAGAAGATTTGTAAATACTGCTTCTCTGTTTCTGACTCTGTCCCCATTGCTGTTGTATCTCAGTGATAAACATCTGGTAGCAACGCTGGCAGAAGCAATGGAGGCTCACCCTAGTCTATCCACCTGCCCAGGGAATTAGAAACCGAGTGCCTTAAACCTGGCACATCCTGCAACTAGAAAACTGTAATTTGGCAACAGGGAAAAACAAGATACTGAATTTTCAAGCTTATTTTCATTTGCAAAATTTGAAGTTTGTTCTAAAGTAGTTTTTCAGAAACTGCAAAAAGGAGAGTTGGTTCTCTAAGGAAATGGGGAAAGACTATAGAAAGATGTACAGGAACATAAGGGAAGAGAGAAATCCAAAACAAAGTATTTATTTCCAGATAACTAAAAGACTGCTGAAAGCTGATGACGGTTTTCCTTCCCTTCTCCAGAAATGATTACATTATTGTATAAGAGGGTTCATTAGCCCCTGATATACACTCATCACATAATTATCAGATCATTCTTGTTTTTATAATGGTTCAAAATCTTAAATTCGTATTTGTTCTTTAAAAATATGAATAAATACCATAGCAAATGATGCCATCATGCTCTCTCTAATACCATAGTTAGCTCAAGTCCCTACTTAGAAGTTCCCCATTCCCCTTTTCTTCACAAGGACCAGTACATTTTTATTTTATATAAAACTCTGGCTCCAAATAATAGCTGTTGGGTTTTAATTAAGTATCATACGATCTAGCAAGCACCCTTACAAATTTCCACAGCAGCTTTCCTAAATTTGGGCTCTTTCCTTTGGCTGATGAGCCTGCCAGCTGAGGAAGGATGAGATGTATTGTAGTCTCACTTCTGTTTCCTGAATCCTTACTTAATCCAATTTGGCACTTAACCAACCTGTGGCTGGGCTGGAGAAGGTGCATCAGGGTGCTGGATAAGTATCTGACCCTGTTCAGGATGGGAAGTCACCATTGTGCTCGCTGATCCCACCATCATGCTGCTGCCGTTCAGTGAGGAAGTAATTCCTTGCGTCAGGCTGGCTTTTAGCCTCTGCATGGGATGAAGACAAAACAAACACTAGGAGGAGCCCAACTTTCTCCTTGTTGAGATGGCACAGTGGTTGAAAAGCAGTATTACAAGCTGACTCTGTTCACAGCCAGGAGTTCAATCCTGACCGACTCAAGGTTGACTCAGTCTTCCATCCTTCTGAGGTCGGTAACATGAGGGCCCAGATTGTTGGGGGTAATGTGCTGACTCTGTAAACCGCTTAGAGAGGGCTGAAAAAACACTATGAAGCGATATATAAGTCTAAGTGATACTGCTATTGTTGATGTTTTAAACACATACTTGGAGTTTGCTAAAAAGTGGCAGAATGTTGAAGACAAGGGGCAGTAAACCTGACATGCTGTTAACTACAGGTTCACATTTATGTTCCTAGAAGAAAAATAAAAACCTGGATTAATGGATGTAAAAACTTCACACGTGACTGGGAATTCTTTTTGCTAAGGAAATCTGAAAAATCTCTTTTTTTTTGGAGGAGAAGCTCTCATTAATGTGGAATGTTTAAACAAGAATTCTTCCTTTCCCATACAATTAAGAAATAAGTCACCATAAAATGTTCAGACAGCTCGAATTTTTCTACTAAAACATTGAGTTTTTTATTACATTTTACTTTGTTTTCCTTCCAAGGAATGTATGTGTTAGTCTCAAAATAATTTGGTCAAATGGAAGACAGTTAAAAGAGAGAGATTATAAAACTACCAAGAGTTTATGCCTGTAAAATAGAATAAAACATTCTGTTGGTATAAAGGATGTCTAGCCTGAAGAAGTACAGGAACTGTTTTTCTTACATTTGTGCAATATTTGCTCAGATGTAAGTTAATATCTACTCTTAATATGTTGTATTTGGACATGTCTACACTTTTGTGGCTATACTCGTTGTAATCCCAAGCCAGAATTCAAAGAACTCTGCATCAGTTTTATATGCTAAAAAGGATTTTACAGTGGGTTTGGCTGAATACCTCCTCTTCTACTGCCATATATCAGCCTCCATGGATGGGAATTTAGGGGTTTGTAATTCCAACATGTCTGGAAAGCTCCAGGTTGGGGAAAGCTGCCATACACCAAGTTGCTTTTGAACCCAACAGGGAATTTCAAAAGCAATTTTATTGTATTTGGCATGGGAATACAATTCAAGAGGGGGAAAAAAACCACTGTGAGCTTTAGCAGTTTTGGATCTAGTAGTACTTCAAGTCTGTAAATTGTGCAAGTGGTGATGGCAAAGGGGACTAAACCTGACTTCTGAAAAATGATACAACAACCTAAAACATTTTTACAAGATGAAGTTTCTTTAAAGCGGTGTTTTCTCAATCTTGGACTCTTTTAAAAATTGTGTGGATTTCAACTTCCAGAATAATATCCCAACCTGCCATGCTTTCAAGACTAGAATGATAGAAAAAATATTTTTGAAATCTGCAATGCATCTTGGTGCATACATCTCTCTCATTTGATTCTTTAAAAGGAGCCATCTTGTGAACAGCGAAATAGGATCAGGAGCTCACCATTTTAGCTTCAGAGTGTCCTGGAAGGCCTGATGGTGAAATTGAGCCACTGCTGATAATCGGGGGACCAGGAATACCAGGAATGTTTGGCACCATAGGCATTGGCCTTGCCAGCTATATATTGGAGGAGGAGGAGGAAAAAGAAACATCTCAGGTTTTCTTTTTTTACTTAGAACACACCGAAAAGGAAAAAAAAAAAAAAAGCCTCACAAAAATCTCACCATTGGTGTTTGCATGAAACCCACAAATTTTCACTTTCTTTGAACCATTCCATTTGGCTACAACAGCCAAATCCTCTTTTTTTTTTTTTTTTAAATGATTGTCCCAAATATCCTTATTTGATTTTAGGTATTTGTGTGCAATTTCTCAACAGTCGCCTAAAAACTGTAACATAATGCTAGCTCTCAAACAATTCGTATCTTGAAATTGGAGATTGTTGGCAATCTGCCGATCATAAGGAAGATTATGGCTCCAGATAACTAGGCCCACAGAATTGTTTTAGAACAAAGGCATTTGGAGATCAATCAGGCTAAAATGATTAAACCGTTAGTCTTGAATTAGAGGGGACAGGAACACAACACTGAGCAATATTCAAGGCTATTGTCATCTTTCAGATAACATATTTTTATCATATTTTGTGGAAGGGACAAAAATAAGTCAGAAACAATGTGCAGATGCCTGAAAGTTTTAGAGGGAGGGCAGACTCAGAATTATATTTTTATCATAAGGAGGAAAACTTCTGACCGATTTGTTATCCTCTGTAAGGTTCTTTGCAATTTCCCCCCTCATTTTATGATATTGTTCACTTTCAGAGTAATTGGAGAGGGAAGATGCTGGGTAAGCTAAGTAGAATTCATAAGAGTATTAATGATACATCCTGGAGAAAAGGCAGTCATTTGCAAACCTCCCCACTAGGTACATAGAGAGATGTCTTCTGCTATCCTAACAAATTAGCCTTTCCAATTTATTGGAGTCGACTTATTTCCAATGTGGCAGAAACTTTCTGAACACTTAAAGGTCAGTGAAAATTTACAGCACAAAGAAGCAGACACTTGATTTGCATGCAACATCAGAAATAATACAAGATGCACCAGAAGGCACTCATGTTTGTCAAATCCATATGCAGAAATAAAAGCTAAATAACCATTTCATGCCCCGAAGAGGCCAGGGAGGGAGTTTTTCCTGGCTTGGAAAAGCCGACATGTTCTCTGCAAGCTTGAATGGTTTCAAGCACAAAGCTAGCTAATCAGAAAGCCTGCCATTCCCAGCCCCAGAACCAACAGGGCCAGCCATCTGTTCATACAAGGATTCAGCCTGAGCCTTCCTGACCAATGACTTGGTTGGCAGGCATGGCTACCCTCACAGACAGTGGCTCTCACCACCCCTATGTCCTCTACTCCAACATAGGCTTATCTCATGCAGAGAAGTAGAGGGAGATGTCAATTTTTGCAAATTAAAGTGCCCCATATGCTCTGCAAAGGGAAAAAGCTGTCCCTTCCTTTATCAAAATCAGCCATGCTGGAAGCTTTCATTACCGATATGACAGAAGGCATCTGAACGGGTGGGCCAGGAAGGACCGGCATAGTCTGTCCATTCACAAGGTGCATGACAAGTGGTACAGAACTGGTAGGAGACCTGGAAAAGATTTTAAGCAAAAAGAAAACGCGTCAAACAAACTTCAGTCCATTTGGCAGGGAAGCGAACCCTCTCAGCAAATCCTGGTTGCATGTGATTCTCTTTGATTCGTGGAACCCATCCCTTCTCCAAATTCTCCATGGTGCTCTAACCAATGGACAGCAAACTATTTTCTTAATCTAACTTTTTAACTGCTAACTAAATTGACAGAGTAAACATGGATCACAAAGCCACAGTTGGTTCTAAACCAATACAGTACTTCTCATTCAGCAACCCGGTCACTAAGTGAAGTGGTTGCTAAGCGAAACTTCATGATTTTATGATCTTACTTCAATTTTCTTTTCCATTACAGACCTGTAAAGGTTGTAAATATGAGGACCGGTCACCAAGTTACTTTTTCATCCCCGTCACGAATGTGAGTGGTTGCTAAATGTGGCAGGCGACTGTGGCAAGGACCACCTGTAACTAAAGCCAGCTTCTTCTCCCAATCAATCTCAGAATCTAACTGATGAAACCATATCTCAGGGCATGTTTCCTTCCTTCGTGACTATTTTTGGATAATTATATATTCTTCTTCCATACTCCATAAAATTTGATACCGGAACACTTCAGGAGAAAATGCTATCTGATGAAATGCTCAATTTTAGGACTGAATTTAGGATGCTTTCTCTTCCCTTAAAGTTTCTATTTACCCGAGCTGTCTGTTGGAAGGTGGTGCCTGGGTGATGACCGAGGTTGGAGAAGGAAGAGTTGGATGTAGGGGGTCATATCCCAAGTGCAGTGGCAGAGATCCAGGACGTACAATAGTTGGTGTAGGCGTAGAAATTATAATAGGTTTTGAAGCGCTCTCCTAAGAGAAATGCAGACAGTCAATGCCAGATTCCCACCACCACCCTCCTTGTGTAATGCTATTAATTTTTGCTTTATTATCTTATTGATTACCTAATTATATTATTTATCATATTACTGATTATTATTGATGGAAACATAGAAACAGGGCATGAAAAAAACCCAAAAAACAAAAAAACACCCCTCTTTCTTAAGGCAGACCAAATAACACCCTGCTAACTCCAAATATCTGATATTTGGAGGTCTATAAATATCGCATGAATGTAGTTTCAAAAATCCCAATTTTATCAAAAGGCAAAAAGTCCACATCTTCTCAAGCCAGGAATCTACAACACTCAGTTTCATCATGATCAGGATAATTATTACAAGGATTGCTTGATTTAAGAAATGAGTTGAACAGATTTATTTATTTATAGCATTTAGTAGCGTCGCACCAAAAAATAGGGTGGGATTTAATGAACCTCACGAAGTAGTGCAATAGTACGGAAAACATAGATTAATGTGATCTGCAGGCATATTGGTAGATGATAATAGGCAATTGGAACTCCGAGGGAAATATAAGAGCTATTTGGAATTCAAAAAGATGTTCATTAAAATTCAAATCCAATCCCAGTGCTTTTCTCTAGGAGCAAGAACTTCAAGAGCAGGAATAAGCCACGTGCCCATAAATTTCATTTCATTCTTCTGAGCTCTTTCCTGCTTTATGATTTGGTTGAGATCCATCGCTAGGAACGTGGAGTTGCCAGCAGACATGAAGCCAAGAAAGGACTGCATAGAGAAAGACACTGGGGTGGTGATAATTTAAATTATTTCAGCAGTTTTCATGCATCTGTCCCTGGCATGGAACTGCCAGTTCTTACTCCTGGCATGTCCAAAGAATCGGAAAATGGGTAGCAAGTCCAGCAGTAAACTCGTATTTGTAGGATTAAACTAACTAATAATTCTGAATCTCTTGCCTCTATGTTACTATTATCAGAAATAATAAGAGAGCTAATTTTGCTTTTGTTTTTATACAGAGGGCATCTTTTTCAGAATGAGCAAAAGCCATTAAAAGCAGATTAAAATAATGCAGGTAGTTCTCCATTTACAGCAGTTCATTTTGTGACTGTTCGAAGTTACAAAGGCACTGAAAAAAGTGACTTATGACCGTTTTTCACACTTATGACTGTCGCAGCATCCCCATGGTCATGTGATTTACAATCGGATCCTTGACAACTGGTTCAAAAACGGTTGCAGTTTTTTTTAAAAAAATTGATTTAAATGCCGCCCTTCTCCGGAGACTCAGGGCGGCTTACAATGCGTTAAGCAATAGCCTTCATACTTTTGTATATTTATACAAAGTCGGCTTATTGCCCCCACAAACTGGGTCCTCAATTTACCTACCTTAGAGAGGATGGAAGGCTGAGTCAACCTTGAGCCTGGTGAGATTCGAACTTACAGTAATTGCAGACAGCTGGTGTTAATCACAATGCTATCAGTCTGCTGAGCCACCAGGCCCTTGACCCTTGGCAGTGTCCCTGAGTCATGTGATTTCCCCTTTTGTGACCTTCTGGCAAGCAAAAATCAATGGGAAAGCCAGTTTCACTTAACAACGGTTTTACTAATTTAACAACTGCAGCAATTCACTTAACAAATGCGGCAAGAAAAATCATGCAATGGGCCAAAATTCACTTTCTCGAATGTCTCACTTAGCAACATAAATTTTGGGCTCAGCTGTGATCGTAACTTGAGGACTACCTTTCCTGAAAGCTCACCTTCTCCTTAGGCTGTGGTGACTGTGGGCTCCCTACTGGGCTGTCTGGAGGAGAAGAATCCACTTCGACAGGCTCTTCCTCTTTGATTTTGACATCCGGGGTAGAGGGAAGAGACATATCGAGAGGACCAGAACACTGTGGAAACATAAAATATATATTTTAGCACATAGTGCCCAAAGCTACTGCGATGTGTTTGCAGGTTTCTGCATGCCCACCATCCACGAACGTAGTTAGAAAAGCCTAGAAACATGCTCATGGCACTACCCATGCTCGTGGCACTTCTAACAGCAATAGCAATAGCACTTAGATTTATATACTGCTTCACAGTGCTTTACAGCCCTCTCTTAAGGGGGTTTACAGAGTCAGCCTATTGCCCCCAATAATCTGGGTCCTCATTTTACCCACCTCAGAAGGATGGAAGGCTGAGTCAACCTTGAGCCTGGTGAGATTTGAACTGCCAAACTGCAGGCAGCCGGCAGTCAGCAGAAGTAGCCTGCAGTACTGCATTCGTACCATTGTGCCATCACTGCTCAGTTATCCTGGTGTTCTGACGCTAATATGGCTTTTTGGTCCAGAAAAGCTGGAGATCCAGAAATACTAAAGACTGCAGGATCCAATCTGAGTCGGTCACCGGGACCAAAGGCTTATTCTTCCAAGCTTTTGGGATCATGCTGGAGGCCATCATCAGGGAACTTCTCTCTCTCTCTCTCTCTCTCCAGAATACATGCGCTGGGCTTTTCCATGCGATGTATTTATTAAAGACTGCCATTGAGAATGCTCTTACAGTGGGGTCCCTGGGCTGAAACAGTGGAGCGCAGATTATGCAAACAGCAGTTTGCCCCCACCAAGGACACCTGCTACTCTTCTTTGCATGAACGTCAGGTTAGATGTCTGTCTTAAATTGCTCAGACCCTAAAACCTTATTAAACCAGAAAGGCAGCATTCTGAAGATCGTGTACATAACACTATACAGGCAACCCTTTTTTTCTTGTAAAACTTTGCGAATATAAAAATAAAGCTGGAGGGCCTGCAAGTCACAACCCCCCCCCCCCCACTCATTCACAGAAGTGCTGGAATCCGCTATATAAGTCACTTTTGAATTACTGCTTGATTTATCAAAAGCCAACGAGAGAGCCATGTAAGTTATTACAAACCTATGACCAAGCCATTGTAATAAAACCCAACCATATGCCTGAGCCTGGCATATTGCCAGACCACCTATTTTCATTTCAACAGCTCAGCGTGGCCTTTTCCAATTTTTGTGAACAACAGCCTGCTATGCTCGTAGATTTCTGGGTCGTAGTACAGCAGGAAGAAATGGCACCATGCACATCAAAGCAGAAAGAGAAATAGCACATTAAGTAGTCTTGAAGCAATCAAAAGCGGCCTAATACCTCCTCAAGGCCTTTGATGGAGTTTGCTAAGGTGATAAAAGAAGGTATAATGAGCTGTTGGGAGGGGAAAAGGCCAGTCGGCACGAAAAAGCTACTTTTCGATGAAAAGCAGAAAATTTCTTTTAGTGGCTACCAAAGAAAACCAACAGGGGCAACCAGGGTAACGATTAATTACTGTGTTTCCCTGAAAATAAGACCCTGTTTTATATTTTTTTGAACCCTGAAATAAGCGCTTGGTCTTATTGCCCTGTGCTCAAAAGCCCAACTGGGCTTATTATCAGGGGATGTCTTATTTGGGGAAAACAAAATAAGACATCCCCCGTTCTTCGTTTAGCAATCTGCTACTTGCCACCTCTTTGGTCTTCTGCTGGCTATTTCTTGTGCATAATCGCCAGTTAAATGTTTCTTTAGAACCCTCTTCTATGCTGTAATACACACTGTTAGGGGCAAGAAATCAGGAACCAGGGTTGTTCAAATCATTAGAAGTTTATTCCATGCCATCTCTAAACAAGAATCTGAACTACTAACGGTCAAAGCAAATTGGCAGTAGATAAGAGTCAACGGAATTCAAGGAGGGCTGGTTTTAGATCTCTTGTGGGTGTTAGGGTGTGTGTAAAAGTATTTGTTGCTTGCGCAACGAGCAGAGCAGAAAACACACAAGGAAGGAGATAAACGTACGGCTCTTGTGAGAAAAATACTTTATAGATAACAAGCAGTCTCGGTGTCAGTAAAACAGTCCAAGGTCATAAACAGTAATATCAGTCCAGTAAGTATCTTCCCTTACCAAAGCAAACAGACTTTAGTAACTCTTGGTATACAGTACCATATAACAGACGCAGTAAGCAACAGTCAGGTATCAATCCGGTAGAACCAGGAAGACTCAGGAATACTCAGTAACACACAGGAAGAACGAACGCTTCTCTGTGCTGCTTATTTATGCACTGTAGCCTAATTACAGGGTTCAGCAAACCCTGATTACGTGGCTCAGTTGTTTCTTAAAGAAACAGATATATTGCCTGACCAACAAGTTAGGAGTAAGCTGTAAGCTGAACCTAACAGTGGGCGTGATGGGACTCCAGACTGATGACATGCTTAACCCCTCCCTCTGGCTCAGCCTGGTCATCGCCTACACAAACTGTCATATTACATGCTGAATGTCAGACTTTGCCATCTCCTGGTTGTTTCTCCTTTAGCTTCTTATTTGTTTAACACAGGCCCAGTATATTCCAGTTCAATCCTCTCTAACAAGGTACTCTCTAGAGCAGGGGTCATTAACTCCCAATCCGTGGACCAGTACTGATCCGTGGCATGCCAGCAACTGGGCCGCACAAACAAACGAAGCCACAACCGTGGGATGCAAAACTACTCTGCCTCCAGTCTGTGGAAAATCCTTTCTTCATGGAACCGGTCCCTGGTTCCCAAAAAGTTGGGGGCCACTGCTCTAGAGATATTGGGGCTATAAATAATTTTGGCTAGTAATTCTGGGAGACACACTCCTATTATAACCAGAGGCAATCATCTTAGAGAAAAATTATAACTTTAAGTGTTTTCCCACTATTGAAGGGGAGCTTTTCCCTAAGGCTGCTAGATAATGCCTTTTAACTTTCTGAAAAACTGATAGATTCCAAGCATTCAGATTTTGATGGTTTGCATGCCAAACACATGTTCTACCAGTGAACTTTCCCATTTGCTTTACTAATCCTGTAACTGAAAAAATTCTGTAGGAATAAAAGAAAATGTCCATCACTGTGGATGATGACACCCAAGTGGGTGTCCAAAATACTGAAGCTCAAAGTCAGTTATTAACATTAATTACCTTAAGAACCAGGCTAATACATCTGTAAGTAATTACAAGCTTCTTAATTTCTAGTCACTCCTGAGAAACCATGAATGTCATATCTTAAAAGTAGAGCATGAATCCAATCTCATATGAGGGTTAGCAATAGGAGGGTCACATTTAACCCCTCTTGAAGAGGGGTTCAGTTCTGCTCATCTACCTAAAACTTAATGAGGTAATTTGAAACCAAGTTTCAAGAACTGGAGCGTCTCCAGTTAAAAGAACTGGAGCGTCTCCAATTTTTTTAAAGCTGTTAAATTGCTCACTTTAAAGAAGTAGAGCTTCCAAAGCATCCAGAATCCCCAGTCAGCATTTTTAGGCTGAGGATATGCAGAAAACGTAATTAGGGAATCATTCAGAAGACGAATCATTGCTGAAAACATCCACCAGGAAGCATCAAGTTCTCTGTGAGAAACAGCAGGTATCCGACAAACAGCTGACCTGGCTACTATCTTTCAGAAGGAACTACTTTATTGGGTTGCTGTAAGATAAAATGGAGGTGCCATCCACCCTTTTCATATGGCATACAGACTAAAAACAAGGACTGGGCCTGCAGCAGGGTTTAAAAAAGAGGTCTCAGCACTGATGAGTGAATGAATATGGAGCTTCTCCATATGACTCGCCTTGACCCAGGAGATGAGTCACCCATCCGTCTGGAAATACCCCAATCTTTTTCAACCATAAAGATCATCAACATCTCTTAGCTGGAACTACCCAGAAGGAGAAGCAACACCCTCCCTCCCCTATCAATTTACACACATCCGCACAGTAAAACTACCACCAGCAACTGGACTCGATTTAGCCAAGCGTTTAAAGTATCCCATGAATGTGGCGGGCAAAATCCGCCAAGTTTTCTAAATAGGAAACCAGCTGGAATTAACAATCCAGGCAGCTCTATTCTTGGAGGAGTAATTCCTTCAGCCTGCATGAAACTAGCCAGGCTTGGAACTGCTGCAGGCTCTTGCAGAAGGTTAGAAATATTAAGGCTGAGTCATATATTTTAACTAGGAGGAAGGGGAGACAAACTCCACCAAATTAAGAGCCGCAGTGGTAGCTATTTTAAAAAGTTGGTCAATAGGACCATGGGTGGTCTAAACACATAAAGTGTTTGGCTATAAAAAAAAAACCCTTCAAATTAAAAGCTAAAATTAAGATTCCAGGCCGCCACACAATTTGTAAAAGACAAGGAACCCAGACAGACATAAAGGCATGGCTCAGTGGGAACAGCAAGGCAGCAATTTAGCAGGCAAGATAAGGATTTCATTAAGAGACCTGTGGCGGTTTATTTATATTAAAAAGCATAATATGAGATATAAAGAGATCAAGGGTTGCTTAGTGTCTTGTTCTGTCTGGCCTAATCCTATTTTAAATTCTTATTTAATAAATAATTCAATTTGAATGCTCCCTGTTTTAAGGTTTATTAGAGAAAGAAGGAGGGAAAGTGGAAACTCACGCAAGCAGCGTTCGGATACCTCTTCCAAGAGCAGAATAAGATACAGATAATTTAATAAAGAAAAATATGAAAAATAAAATATAGATATATGTATTCTAAGCAAAGCATCCCCTTCCAATGCTTTGGGAAAAACTCTCATTTTAAAATATGAATTCATGAAATCTATTTTTCAGCATTTCTTTCATTAGTGTACTAACAGTGGGTTCTATAAAATCTGACTTTAGCTATGGCTGGGATACAAAGCAGCACTGAAGCAATACATTTTTTTCCTCTCCTTTAGATCTCATCTTAAATCAAACAAATGCCTAAAATGGAGTGTTATAGCAGGTGGCAGCATCCAGTAGATCTTGGCTGATCTTCAGAAAGCAAAACAGATTAGTACCTCATTTGGAGGCCACCAGAAAATCCCAGAGCTCTAAAGTTGATTAGGAACTTGGAACAATATCCCAGAAAATGACCATGGCATACTGTCACAAAACAAAACAAAACAAAACAAAACAAAACAAAACAAAACAAAACAAAACAAAACAAAACAAAACGACACGTATCTAGCTAGTGACTTCAATAAATGACTATGTAACTATAATAGATGGCATAGCTATCTACCAACTATGGTAAACTCAAGTGAGCTTTTCACATATAGTTAATTCTCAGGTTACAACGATTGGGAAAGTGATGTGGTCATAAAGAATAATTATCAGATGACTATATCACTTAGCAGGGTCAAGCCGGACAGTCCTGGTTGCTGTCAAAGGTTGTAAACCCATTGTAACCCCGACATGTGGGTCATTAAGTGGGAGATGATGACCCTGAGGATTGTTAAGCAAAGATTTCATGTGACTGTGATTTGCGACCTTCCCTGCTGGCTTCCCCATTGACCTAGCTAGTGGGAAGCTAGCAGGAAAGGACAACACGTTGTTCAGGTGACTGTAGATTACTGCAACTTCATGAGTACAAGCCAATTGCCAAGTGCCCAAATTGTGATCACATGACTCTGGGGCGCTGTGACAGCCAGAACTTTGAATATTGATCCTAAATACCATTCATTCAACTTTAAAGGGTTGCTGAATGAATGGTCAGTAAGCAACGACTACTGTACATTGTTAATAATACTAATTATACATATTACTGTTAGCCAACATAACTGATCAAGTTATACATATTACTGTTAGCCAACATAATTGATCAAGTTCTCCTCTCAGAGAAAGAGAGAGATTGAAAATTCCGACCTCATGGAAAACTCTGACAGGATTGTGCTGCCCAGAGATCCATGTTTGAGTTTCTGGTATTTTGGAAAAGTTTTGAATAAGTACGGAATACCAGTGCCACTCTATGAAGCCTTTCTTGGATTATTTATTTAATTTATTTCTTGATTTCTCAAATGTATATAGTTGCCCATCTCGCAAATGTGACTGGGCTGTGTGCACCAACAGCAACATAATAAAAACAGATCTTAAAATAATCCTACGAATAAGGAACACATACGTAACATGGGAGACTGTTTAAAAACCCAGACAAAAAGAGAGACATCTTGCAAGCTCCTGATCCTAAGGGATCCCCAGGCCTGCTGGAAAAAGACACATATTGAGATATCTCTGGAAGGCCAATAGGGTTGGGGCTATTCTCACCTCAGGAGAGATGATGTTCCAAAGGACTGGCACTATGTCAGAAAGGGCTCCTCTCCTGGTCCTGTCAGATGGAACGTTTCAGCAGACATGCCCTTCCTGCCTGACCTGATGGGGTGGGTAGATATGACTGGGAAGAAGTGGTCCCTCAAATATCCTGATCCTATGCCATGTAGGGCTTTAAAGCAGGGGTTCCCAACCCCCGGGCTGCGGCCCACCACTGGACTGTGTCCTATGCACAACTGGGCCACATGAGTGGTGGGCCGGTGGGCAAGCGTGCAGCTCACCCTGCACAAGCGGTGGAGAAGGGTCCATGTGCACGCATGTGTGCACGAACTGGCCCACGCCTGCATGGCCCAGTTCCCCTTTCCCCACAGCCGGGCTACCGAGCCGCAAAGGTTGGGGACCGCTGCTTTAAAGGACAAAACCAGCGCCTTGGATTGAACCTGGAAGCAAACTGGCAACGTAGCTCATGGAGCAGAGGTGCAACACGTTTCGCTCTAGGGATGCCTATAGCTACCTACCCCATAGACCAAGGGTCCCCAACCCCCAAGCTGTGGCCCAGTACTGGGCTGTGGCCTGTCCGGAACTGGGTCTTTGCGAGTTTCAGTTTCAGTTTCATTAAATTTTTATACCGCCCTTCTCCCGGGGGACTCAGGGCGGTGTACAGCCAAGATAAAACCCACAATATAAAAGTTAAAAACAATTTAAAATTATTAAATAGTTTTGGCCGATCATCTAAAATACAATAACCCATTAAAAAATATTTAGGCCAGCCCTGCTTGATGGAATAATAGCGTTTTAAGGGCGCGGCGAAAGGTACAGAGGTCGGAAATCTGACGAATCTCTGGGGGCAGCTTGTTCCAAAGGGCGGGTGCCCCCACAGAGAAGGCTCTCCCCCTGGAGGTCGCCAGTCGACACTGTCTAACCGAAGGCACCCTGAGGAGACCCTCTCTGTGGGAGCGTACTGGTCGGTAGGAGGCTATCGGAGGCAGAAGGCGGTCTCGTAGATATCCAGGTCCTATGCCATGGAGCGCTTTAAAGGTGGTAACCAACATCTTGAATTGCACCCGGAAGACCACTGGGAGCCAGTGCAGCTCGCGCAGGAACGGTGTTACATGGGAGCACCGAGTTGCCCCCATAATCACCCGTGTGGCTGCATTCTGGACCAGTTGGAGCCTCTGGGTGCTCTTCAAGGGGAGCCCCATGTAGAGAGCATTACAGTAGTCCAGACGGAAAGTGATGAGGGCGTGAGTGACCGTGCGCAAGGCGTCCCGGTCCAGAAAGGGACGCAACTGGTGAATGAGGCGAACCTGATAAAAAGCCCCCCTGGCCACAGCTGTCACAGTGCGCGCAAAGTTCCATTTGTGCGCTTGCTTGTGTGGAACCATCATCCCCTCTCCTCCCCCACCCGCTTGTCCGCAAAGCCGGAAAGGTTAGGGACCATGTCATAGACAAATATGTAGCTTTGGATCATTTTCCTCAATAAATAAAGAAACAAGTATAATGTTTTTAACTGATTTGTTTAATTGGGTTTTCTCCCCCCCTTATTTTTAGGATATGTGTGGAAAACAGATGTTTTAAATCATATTTATGCAGAAATACCAAAAATTCAAAATAATTCACATACTTTTAAGCACTACTTTACACGCATGACACAGGCCACTGACTTTGCCTTGTTGGTTGCCCTCTCCATGGTTAATTGTGGCTCCTTGCCTAACAAAACCTAAATTCTCCCTGAGCTGGCAATATTTCTTGATATAGATGGGGACCCTCATGTTGCTTGACACTTTAGTTTAGTAAGAACAAAGAACTTTGCCTCTTGCCTTTTTCTCATCGTCTTCTGAGGCTTTCTTGAATTCATGTTCAAATGAGCTTGCCAACTCGTTGAAGAGACCAACTTCCTCACAATTCTTCAGAAAACGCGTTGGTGTTGGAGTTTGATCTGTTTGGCAAAGGAGAGAAAAAAGGCAGTAAGAAATATGTGATTGAAGTCCATGATTCATCCCACAGAATGTGCAGCCAGGATATTAATTTATAGCACAGTTTTGTAACAATGCAGTTATCATGCTAGAAAGTTTGGATTCCATTATTCAGGTACTTATGTCTCTCTCTCTTTCTCTGTGTGTGTGTGTGTGTTCTTCATCCTCCTCCTGTCCTGTGCAGAGCACATTGGGCAGAAAATGTTTCAGCCATGTATTAATATAAAACGAAATTCTATGTATTTTACAATGGTATGTGATATTGAATCTGTAACAGAGATAGGAAAACATGTATAAATGAATTGCAGTTTTGGAGGACTGTAATGCAGTAGGAAGTAGGAGGGGCTAGTCAAGACGTGAAGGCAGGAACGAATGAGGGCATTTTAAAAGATCAGAGCAGGACGGTTTAGAAATAGCAAATACAGATTGGCTATATCATAACAGGAGGGGGAGATCTTACAGTAGGAGCATATGAAAGCCCAAGACATTGTACTGCTCTGGATGGTGCTGGGATATGAAGTTCTGCTTCAGAGGATCTCAGGAAGATGCTTCAGTGTGCATGTATAGATGCTTCTAAAAATATCAAGAAGAATGAGGAAAGAATAAGGAATCTCTATCTTATCCAAACTGTGAGACTTAAAAAGAACATCCCATTTATGAAGAGCTTCAATTCATTCTTCTAATAAGGAAAAGAGAGAGGGAGGGACAGAGAGAGAGGGAGAGGGAGAATGAGAATCTGTATTTCTGTGGGGAATGTCTGCTCTTATCCCTCTCAGAACTTCCTTCTCGTCTTGCTCTTCCTTTCCAGCTGTATCATATCAATGACCTAAAAAGAAGAGAGCCAGTTCTCTTTCCCAATTTACAAAAACCTTCCCTGCTTGGCTGCCTCCGGCTAGATTTTTGCTAGATGCAGAAAAGCCACTGAAGGAGCAACGTTTCAAAAAGCATACTGGTTAACATGAACATCAGTTTTTTCATTTCTGCTTCAGCATGCCTGTTTTAGGTTTACTTGCAGGGTTTACATTTACAGTGGTACCTTGGTACTCAACTGCTTCAAAACTTATCAAATTTGGTACTCGACACAATTTGGTACTCGACACTCAGTGTTTGTTTAGTACTCTATGCACACCATTAGGAAGAGGGGAATGGCTGCTGAGAACAGACAGGAAGAAAGTTGGCCACACTGGAAAGGTCGTTGAAAACGGACAGACAGAAAAATATTTCCAGTTGAAAGAAAGAGTCACGTGATAAGTCATGTGGTTTGTTTGGGACTTGTCCTTTTTTAATACTTGTCACACCAATTAGCGATGTGTACCGAGATACCACTGTATATGTTGCAGTGAAATAAAATTTTAAACATATTCGATGTCAAATGGGATATGTTTTATGATTTGAATTCTGCATGTTTGAATGTGTTTTCTCTTTTGCTTCTACTCATTATACAGAAGAAAAGAGAACTGCGTATAAAGCACTGAAGTCATTAATGCTTGGCCTCTGAATCTAGCTCAGCTAAAAATTTTCAATTTTTAGAATCTCCCCCCCCCCCCCCCCGCACTTTTTAAATGAAACTGGACATGCTGCATCCAGCCAGCCACAGAAGAATGGGATATATTCTGACTTGGATTTTGGCCCACTGTTCCCACCTCTTGTTAGGACATTTTAATAGGCTGGCTGATATAAGCAAGCCCCGGATCTCAGGAGAATCTTTTATTTGTACTTTATGTTATTTAGTGGTGGAGACAGAAACTTGATTTGCTGTCATTGCTAGGGGGAGGCATGCATGAATTGATGTCTGCAAAGGCAAAACAGGAGCTTTGAGTGATTCATCTACTTAATCAAAAGCTGCAACAAAAGAATAGAATAAAATAGAATTCTTTATTGGCCAAGTGTGATTGGACACACAAGGAATTTGTCTTCCACGCATAAGCTCTCAGTGTACATAAAAAATACATTCATCAAGAATCATAAGATACAATACTTAGTGATAGTCATAGGATACTAAATAAGCAATCAAAATCATACTAGGAAACTAAATAAAACAATATAAATCGGAAAGGTACAAGCAACAAGGTTATAGTCATAAGCAAAAGGAGATGGGTATTAGGAAGGATGAAGTAATACAGTCTTAGTAAATAGTTTGACAGTGTTGAGGGAATTAGTTGTTTAGCAGAGTGATGGCATGTGGGAAAAAACTGTCCTTGTCTAGTTGTTCTGGTGTGCAATGCTCTATAACGTCGTTTTGAGGGTAGAAGTTGAAACAATTTATGTCCAGGATGCGAGGGGTCTGTAGATATTTTCTCAGCCCTCTTTTTGACTCGTGCAGTATACAGATCCTCAATGGAAGGCAGGTTGGTAGTAATTGTTTTTTTCTGCAGTTCTATGTTCTATGTTTTTTTCAGTTCTATGTTCTATGTTTTTTCTGCAGTTCTATAGGAATCAATGACAGGCAATTCTGTGAAACAGTCACTGTGTGTATCACAACACACAACCTGGTAGACATCAGTGTTAAAAAATTATACGTATGTATAGACTTTTTGTAATTGTCTATTAGGTATTTACTGGGCGCAAGTGCTAAAGGACACTCTCCTATGTCCAACCCCAATGCTCTTATCCTCTTCTACAGTAGGTGCACTATTTGCCCAGCAATCCCTTCATACATGAGGAAAAAATAATCCCCCAAAGCATGCTTTCTATTATTGTTATAATTTACTAAAAAATAGATCAGACTAAGTATGGTTAGCAATCCCCACAAAACCGACTTGCAACCATTCATTTAATGACCATTTGAAGTAATGAAGGCACTGAAAAAAATGACTTACAACAGGTCCTTGCATTCATGACGGCTGCAATGTCCCCTAGGTCACATGATCAAAATTTTGGCAATTGGCATGTATTCACAACATTTGCAGCATCCTGGGATCACTATTTGCAATCTTCCCAGGAAGCTTCCAACAAGCAAAGTTCACGGGGGAAGCTGGATTTGCTTAATGACCATGTGATTTGCTTGAAAGCTGTGGCAAAAAGGCCAAAAAAATTGGCAGGACTCTCTTAATGACTGCATTGTTAGGGACAAAAGATCCCAATAATGGTTATAAGTTGAGGACTACCTGTTGTTCTTCTTACATAATGCTTCAAAATGATTATAGTAAAACAAAATTTTACAAAAGGATCAGGGAGATTATGGCAAAAAAATAAATAAATCCTCCATTTCAGGTCTTACAGCATGTCTGCCAGTCAGAGGAAACAATATTGGTTTATTAATTTTGACTTACTACAAGTATATTCAGGGATTCAAACTAGTTAGAATGGCTTTCAATATTTTTATTTTAAGCAAGAATGAAAGCACTTTTCCCCATGATAACCGCAGTAGCAGAAGAAACGGGGGATGCAGATGAAGGAACTAAAATATGCAAGGACAGCCTGTGTGTAAAGGAGATAACTGTTTAACTGAAGCTGTTTTCCTCCTTCTAGCACTCTTCAGGTATGTTGAGAACTCCCTACATTCTCAGCCAACATGGGAGAGAGAGATGTCTTGGAAGGATTTTTTTTCTCCGTTTGAGACTTTATAACCAAGACAATTTCTTACAAGATCTATAGCCTGTCAGTCTTGTTTTTAAAAGATCCCAAATACAATTGGTAGAAGAGAAGAAGAATGCTCTGTGGCCTTCTCTGTGTTACATGGCCTGATGCTAGATGGCCAGGAATATTTTCCTCAAATCTGTGCATATTAGGAGAGATTAGTCTGGGCTTTGCAAATGCTTTCCCAGCAAAGTGCTAGGTGAGGTTTCAAATGTATTAAGTGATCACCTAACACTTAAGAAAACTGACGCCTGGGAGTAGAAAAGGAAGCTGGGCTGTCAACTATTGTTTGTCACCCTGAAATTACACAGGATGTATTAAAAAGAACTGTCTGTAAATCTTTCACTTTTAAGGCACAACATCTGACACTTCTGTAATGCATAAAAAGGCAGAAATCTATTTAGTAGCCTTTCTTTCTTTCTTTCTTTCTTTCTTTCTTTCTTTCTTTCTTTCTTTCTTTCTTTCTTTCTTTCTTTTCTTTTTCCTTCCTTCCTTCCTTCCTTTGATTAGTCTACAAAACAGGTGGAACAAATAATACCTAGTGCATCCAGCTCCTACTATCAATCTTACAATGGGCTGTATTAACCATTTCCCTTTAAATTGATCTGGAACATGGTGCATACCTGCTATGATGACGGAATCTGTTCTGGAAGGACCGAATTTCAATGTCATCTCATGCTTGAGTTTATGAACAGCCAGGTGGTCTTCATTGGTAAATCTCTGGAATGAGACAAGTACATGCATTTTTATCTTAGAATTTTACATTCTGCAGCAGGATTCAGGTTGGGAAAGAAAAGCCCTAAGATAGAGGCTGTAATAAAATCTCTAAAGTGTGTGCTAAACAAAACAGAGCATAACAGATTGTGAGAGGAGTGCTGTGCAAACACAATCTCTCTAAATTGAAGGGGGGGGGAGAGGAGAACCATAACATGCAGGGCTCTCAGCTAACAGAAGGAAATGGATTTAATAATCAAAATTTAAAAAGGGGGGGGGAGGCAACAGGGTGTAGTTACTGCAACTCAACTAGGAAACGTGTATTGCTTTCTCTGCAGTACCCTGCAAAATGTGTCAATTTTGTTATTGACTAATGGAGAGAGAAATTATTTACTACTGGCAATGGAGGGGGTGGGAAGGATCAGCTAATGGTTTGAGTTGTGCCAAACAGAGCTGGCATCTACAAGGTGATTTGATCCCGCCGTTTATGAAACATGACAGAACTAAGCTGGCCCAAGATCTTTATTCTAATGGATGCAAACACAGAGAAATGCAACAACTCAAATCATTGCTCCCAGTGAATAATGGCTTGTATATCTTGTGTGCCAGAATATGCTATGCTGCACCTGCAGCGTGATTACAAGAAGGGATTAAGCATAGCTGGTCTCTGGGACCTTGGTAGCAAACATGGACATCCTCCCCTGCCAAGGCCTCAAGGCTACAAGGATGTATCATATAGTCCCGCTAGGACTTCTAAGCAATTTAAAAATGTTGATTAATCGTCTGCATTTTAGCTAACCACTGAAATTCTGTAAAAACAGTTCTTTCTGCAGAACTGAAGAAAGGAAACAAACAGCAGCTATATTTGTTAGAGAAAGATACCGTATATTGTATTCCATTTCCTACTACAGTAAATGCACAAAAACCAGCAGTTTTCTTGTTTCAAAAGAAAAAAAAAAGTTTTGTTACTTTCACTTAGTTGATAAAACTTAAAATGCCATCTTCACCACAGCTCTACAGAGTAGTTGTTCCATAATTATCAAGTGCCAGGACGAATCAGTACTGTACAGGTAGTCCTTGATTTACGACCACAATTGAACCCAACATTTCTGTTCTAAGTGAGACATTTGTTAAGTGAATTTTGTCCCATTTTATGACCTTTCTTGTCTCAGTTGTTAAGCAAATCACGGCAATCATTAAGTTAGTAACACGGTTGTTAAGTGAATCTGGCTTCCCCATTGACTTTGCTTGTAAGAAGGTCGCAAAGGGGGATCACGTAACCCAGGGACATTGCAACTGTCATAAATATGAACCAATTGCCAAGCACCTGAATTTTGATCACATGATCATGGGGATGCTGCAAAGGTTGGAAAATGGTCCTAAGCCACGGTTTTCAGTGCTGCTGTAACTTTGAATGGTCGCTAAATGAACAGTTGCAAGTCAAGGACTACTTGTACTTCATCCTGAGGCTACTTAGAACAAGCTAGTAACCCCACATCAAACTGAAACTATATTCCAATGTCCCATTTATTATATGTTCTTTCTGTTCTAGATTCTGAAAAGGAAAAAAATGCTTCTGAGTTAACTGAGTGACTGCAACCATCTCTCTCTGGACAATGCATCTTTTTGTCTCTTTTGACAATGCTCCAGAAGCAGTTCGCTGCTGCTGCTGTTTTCTGGAATGCTTTTTAAAAAAATTCTAGTCCAGCCATAGATATGCTCAAAGCGAAGTAAAAGGATATTAAGCTATGCAAGTATTAAAAGCAGTTTCTTCCCTTGTGAGCTACAAATCAGGATCCATGCTTTACTCCAGATCCTGCATGTATGCTCTAGGTCAGGGGTGTCAAACTGGTGGCCCGCGGGTTGGATGCGTCACGAACAGGCCACGCCCACCCCATCTCCACATATGGGAAAAACGTTGTGAAATGTCACCTGAGGGCAATATGACGCCGTGGCTTTGACACCCATGCTCTAGGTCAGTGATAGCTAACCTTTTTGCCGTTGTGTGCCAAAAACGGGGGGAGCCCGGGGGGGTCACACATGTGTGTGCCCACACCTTTAATTCAATGCCCCCCCAACATGCATGCGCAACCCCCCCCCCATGTGCACGCGATCCCACTGTGCTCCACCTGCTTTTGGCATGCAACAGCAAAAAGGTTATCAGTGGGCCTGGTAGGCCCATTTTTTGCCCTCCTCAGGCTCCAGAGGCTTTCTTGGACCCTGGGGAGGGCGAAAACGGCCTTCCCCATCCCCCCGGAGGCTGGAAACGGCCCATTTCCCGACTTCCGGTGGGACCACAAGGCCCGAAAATCAGCTGGCTGGTGCGCACATGCACGCTGGAGCTGAGCTAGGGCAAAGCTTGCGTGCCCACAGATATGGTTCTACATGCCACCTGTGACACGCGTGCCATAGGTTCACCATCACAGCTCTAGGTGGATACCACTACCTGAGAATCCATACTCATTTACTTCAAGAATGAAGCAGATTATAGGTAGTCCTCAATTTATGACCATTCATTCAGTGACTGTTTGAAGTTATAATGACTGGTCCCTTTAGTTATGGCCACTGCAGTATTCTCACAGTCATATGATCAAAATTCAACTGCAGGGGTGCTTGAATTGACCCCCCCGCCCCACTTGTCTCCCCCTCATCTCTACCCTTTTGGATCCCTTGTATTCTCTCACATACCCCTACAGTCTCCTTCCTGCTGCTGGCCTGGGATGCAGGTGTTCTGTGGAGATGCAGCCCTGGGATGTGCAGGGTGAATGCGGCAGGGTAGCAAAGCATCATCTGAGGAAGGGAGCCTGCCAGGCCTGGCCAGGGAGGGGGTAGCGAGATGGTGAGGTAAAGTACTGTCGGTGTAAGGCAATAGCAATAGATTTATATACCGCTTCACAGTGCTTTACAGGCCTCTCTAAGCAGTTTACAGAGTCAGCACATTGCCCCCAAGAAATGGGTCCTCATTTTACCAATCTCGGAAGGATGGAAGGCTGAGTCAACCGGTTAGGATTGAACCGGTTGCAATTAGCCTGCAATACTGCATTCTAACCACTGTGCCACTCAGGCTCCCTGGGTGAAGTTGGAGGCTGTGTGGGAGGCAATGTTTGGGGTGGCAGGAGACTGGAGGAAGCGAAGGGACATGGGCTTCCCAGATTTGCAGTGTGCATTCTGCAGCTCATGATGGATGCGCTCCTGGAAAATCATCCTGTTTATCAATTCACTTTTCTGTATATTTATTTTGTGATTTGAACCTCATTTATTCTTAGACAAACCACATCAATGGACTTCCTTCATATTAGTCACTCACATTTGCACATTACTCAATCCACATTTGTCACCCATTTATTTTGATCGTATCTTTTCCTGTTTACTCATGCAAACTAAATTCAATCATTTCCACCCCTATTCAATTTTCCTTTATGTTTGCCCTCACATATCCAATTTTCACTTCCATGTAGCAAATTGGGCAGAAACATACTTCGACATTCATTTTTGCTTCTTTTGGCCAATATTTCTTTCAAACTAAGTACTATTCAATACGTTTCTACCAATAATTGCATAGTTTTTTCTATCAAACTTCCCCTCTTCAATAAAATTTCTATTGACTTTGTACATTATTGTACACTGCTACAGCTGTTGATTTTATTATTTATTTCTCAATCCAAAGCTATTCTGGTACCCAAGTAGTGTTTGCAGCAGAAACAAACTATTATTCTTTGTTTAGAAACTAGAATAGTTTCCTGACCAACAGGAATAACAATAAACAATTACGATGCCTTGAATTGAGTTTAAAAACATGAAATGGATTTTTCCCCCCTCCTATTATCAGGCTGAGAAGATTCAGCTTTTGGTCTTATGTATCAAGAATGCCAAAACAGTTGTAAAGGGTAGTGGTAATGCAGAGGGAGAGCAGGTGGTAAATTGGTGGATAAATGCAAGTTGTGTACTTCACAACTGAATGGGCATCTAAAGAGTTTTCATCACAACTCAGCCATCAAACCATTAAATTGTACCACTGCTCCAAGCAGAGTTAGAGGAACATCTAGCAGAAAAATGTAAGGCTCCATACTATGTAATTACCCATATGAATATTTTGCTAACTGGAGTAAAATATGCAGTATGATTGCTGCATTATTTATTGCACAGTTGAATTCATATGGTTGGTGAAGCTCTTCTATTGATACTGGGAATTGGCCTTGGGAGCTGATCCTGGTCCTACCTTGCATTAACTACCTGGGAAAGAGATATCTGTTCTTATATTCGTGCCACACAACCTTATATCAGCACTGCAAAAAGAAAACACACACCTTTGTTCTACAATGCAGAAGTTTACAAGCTTTGATAGTGTTTTAGTAGCTTTACAATGTGCTTCATGCAAACCGAAACAGATTCAGCTGCTTTCTAATTAATGCCAAAACCTGGAGGCAAAATGTAACATTTCAGCTCTAAATCATTTGTCTGCATACAGAAGGCAAAGTGATGGAACATAAAATGAAAAGGATAGGAATTGGAAATACAGAATCAGTATTTTTAATCTCTCTCAAATTTGCCACTTCCAAACTTTGGACAGGCTTTGTCAGGCATGGACAGAGGGAATAATATCTCTGCCAAATTTTGTAATAATATTAGAAAATGGCAATGGCTAGCATTTCGCTTCTATGCAACATAAAAGCACAGTTTGCATTGGGTTTGATAACCCTAAACATGTGCTCTCCGCTTCTATCCGCATATAAAATACTCAGTTTGAGAAAACCATAGGACATCAAAGCTATTTCACTTCTCAAGCCTCTCTTATGAAGTTAAAGGGATTCCTTCAATATGTGTAGATGTGAATTGGTTCCAAGAGACAGAATATATTCAAAGCCACTGATTACTATTATATATTCAATACAAATATACTCCAAAAGAAAGTCTGAAATACAGATAAGTATCTTTTGCTAGAATAAAGCTTGTGCATGTGAAAAGCAGTACTTCTCAAACTAATCTTTGTTAACATTGCTCTCCTCTCTCCAAGAATGGTGCTTTCTTTTCAAACTATACTAGCATTAGCTATACTGTATGATAAGTGGTATCTCCATCTATGCCACAGAAGAAAGAGGAAAGAATTGGCCATACTGCATTGTCAATACCAGTTCAGGCTGAGACAATTGCTTTGTTTATGGTTGCATAGTAAACTTATGGTTTCTGACCTGCAAAACTTTGTGAGATATTTGGGTCAATTAAATAGTATGTGGTTTACCCTGTTTATGTGCTATGGGAAGTCTATGACTATAAACATCAAATACATAAGACAGACCATAAATGTTTTCAATCCAGGAAAGCTGAATGTCATGTATATATTTACAGTAATAGATTCCCTCTATGAACTAAATTTGTGAATCAATATTCAGTCAAGTTATTTTATTACATTTTCTTTAATAACTTTATCTCTTTTTCTTATCACCTACCCCAGAAATTTGATCAATTTCAATGCTCTCAATTTACTGTCTGTATCCCTTCAGCCATTATCAATCCATGATACCTACAATAATGTATATTCTTTTCTGGACTAGAAGACATTATTAACTTAGAGCTATGCTGTGCTATCCTATAATTCAGAACATTCCATTTCCTCAATGCTTCCAGAAAGTGCTGTGAAACATTTGGCAAGGAAATGCACAAATTTTTTTCTCTCTCTCTTTCTTTCTTTCTTTCTTTCTTTCTTTCTTTCTTTCTTTCTTTCTTTCTTTCTTTCTTTTTCTTTCTTTCTTCTTTCCTTTTCTTTCTTTCTTTCTTTCTCTCTCTCTCCTTCCTTCCTTCCTTCCTTCCTTCCTTCCTTCCTCTCTCTCTCCCTTCCATCCCTTTTTTACTACTTCTTGTCTTAATACAATCTTTTACCCCCTTATTCCCTCATACAGATATATAAGTGGCAGGTTGTAATTTTTCAGCCCCAAAACTCTCCAATCACCATTGTCCTCCCATGTCCTTTTTTAAAAATGCCTTCAAGTCAGTGGTTACTTCTGGAGACAGCCCAGACTGGTTCCTGCAGTTTCCCTGACAAAATTTCAGAAATGGTTAGTGCTTGTCTCTTTCCTAGAGCCGAGAGAAATAGAGACTGGCCCAAAGTCACCCAGTTGGCTTTGTGCCAAAGGCAAGAGTAGAACTCATAATCTCCTATTTTCTATCCCGATGCCTTAACCATTATATCAACATATCCTTAGAGCCCAAATAATAAATGTAGCTCCTGGCTGCAAACAGATCAGTCATTAGTTCAAACAAAGACCGAACAGGAGGGCAAGCTTGGGGTCTATTTCAGTTTTCTCAGAGGAAAACTAATCTATTATTTCTTGATCCTGCACAAATGACAATGTAAGTAAGAATTAGTGTTGGATATATTTGCCTGCATTAAATTCCAACCAGAGAGCAACTCTCACAGTAAAGTTCATATATTATTGTCAGAGATAATTCCAGTGTTAATTACTTCTCAGAGCTGTTAACTTGTATTCAGGTGTACTTTTTTCATTTCTCCAACATAACAATCAAAACAGCAATCTAAAAGTATAGAATTTACTACAACATAGTGTTACTTTATGTATGCAAGGCCCTTTGAGAAAATAAAAATGGTTAATATACGGTATATGGGAAAGGATTCAGCTGCTGTTTCCATACTGATGATGATTACTGCCTGCTTTTAACACGAGAGAGCTAATTTGAGCTTTTATTGTGATTGATTTTCGTTGATGCTGATATTTATTTATCCCTTTTATACAAGTTCTGGGCTTTACTGTTAATTGTTTTATATTTATCGCTCTAAGTTTTGTTTTGTACTTGATCATGTATGCTCAAAGAATCTGCCAGATGATCACTGTGCAGATATAATGGTGTTTTACTTAAAAGGAACTGTAATAATAAATTGGAAAAAAAAATCCAACACATACCAGTTGTACCCCAAATTCGTGTAAGTCAAACGTAACTTATTTTTGTTTGTTTGTGCCGTTGAGTCATATTTTTACTAGTCCTTGCAGTTTTCTTCACAAGTGTTTTTGGAAATGACTTCTTCCTAGGGCTGAGAGAATGACTGGCCCAAAGTCACCCAATCCCTTTTGTGCCTAAGGCAGGACTAGAAATCATAGTCTTTCCGTTTCTAGTCTCATGCCTTAACCATTCCACCAGCCTGGCTCTATTAGACAAAGACACTACTATCTGAGCTACAGGAATACATCATGAGGTTATTCAGTAGAAGCTGAATACATGTTTATCACCTACTGACAGCTTTACATCACTCTTACCATCAATTAGGTATTTATATTGCACTTCCTCCTGAATATTAACACTAGCTGTGAGCCTGAGGAAATTTAGGCTGTTATTCTGAAGTCCCAGGAATGTTTCTTCACCGTTTTTGCATTTTGATTACAGAAAATTTATGTGTAAAGATGGAACTTTTCTCTAGAAGTCTTTGCGCATAAAGAAACATCAAGACAGTCTTACTTCTAAGCATTACATATAAACGAAAACTTGGGAGACTCACACTTCTCTTGGCATATTTCTCTAAGAAACAGGTGCAGAAGCCTTCTTTTTGACATTATTATCTACGTAATAACATCATACCAAAAAATCTGTGGGTCTTAAGGGGCAGAGGAAACAGTGAATTAAGAGTTTTCCTTTTGTTGATGTGTGCTGCCATATAACCAGCATAAAGATGAGTTACACATGTTCAATGTCTGAATTGCAGTAATCACTCCTATTTCAGAACCCCCTTTCTCTTCAAAAGGCAGGCCATGCTGATTGCAAAAATCAAAGCTGTTCTGCTTACCTAAAAAGACAGAAACAAGCAGCTGGGTTTTCAGGACAAGAAAGTTCTTTATTAAATGTGCAAATGTCCAAGAAATGTGAAGATGCAGTATGTGACCCAGACAAGCATCCTTCTCAGAGGAAATGATTCATGTTGACTAACAGCCTGAATAAGCCTACCGCATCTAGCGCTTCTGGGCTCCCAAGCATCCTATACTGCTACATTACACTACACTCCTACACTAACAAACAGTAATTCTTTCATCTTATTAACCAACAAACTTCATCCCTGCTTAATGGATGAGAAACTACGAACAGCAGATTCCTTCTTTAACATGCACCAATACATATGTTACCTATCCTACATCTTTAAATTCAAAATCACATTTTGACCTCCTGCCACTCTTACCTGATTAAAATATTAAATATTAAAGTATGAATTTAGTGAGTACTAAAGTATGTTCAATGTGTATCCAACACATGGAGGCAATTACTACAATCTTCTCCCTTTTAAAATTTTTAAATTCAAATTTTAAACACTAATTTTAATTTGTTTAATCATGGGATATTTTTAAAATTTAGCCAAATTGTTTAATCTGTTTTAATTTATTTTAAATTTTGTATTTCTGTGTTTTATCTTTTGGCTGTTCACCGCCCTGAGTCCTTCGGGAGAAGGGCGGTATAGAAATCTAATAAAATAAATAAATAAAATAAATAAATATGACTTATTCATTCACCTAGTCTACTTACGATAAATATGAAACATGATGGATTTGGTTGCATAAACATGGAACAATGATAAAAATGAGTCTAGGTTTGAAATGAAATAATGATATGTAATATTTGAAACAAGAAGTCATTCAAGATTTACAAGTAGAACAATCATAAAGCAACCCTGTGACATAATGCAAAATCAAATATTTATTTTTGACTCTTTAATAAATGTTATTTACTGAGGCACTAATCATACTGAATAATATATGTTATTTTCACTGAGATTGAAAAAAAGATACTGGTGGCTCTGTAATAAAAATAACATTTTGTATATCATTTATTATACTTTGCTTGCCAATTTTATTTTATTTTTTGCATTTTCCTGTTAGAAGTCTTTCCCAGTTGCCTAAATCTTAGATAAATCAGAATAGCATTCTTTTGAATTGCTGTTTGCATTTGTTTCAAATTTTATTCTCATCCCATTCTTTAGTGTTATAACAGTAGAATAAAATAGAATAGAATAACAGAGTTGGAAGGGATCTTGGAGATCTTCTAGTCCAACCCCCTGCCCAGGCAGGAAACCCTACACCACTTCAGACAAATGGTTATCCAACATCTTCTTAAAAATGTCCACATTCAACATGGAGCATTCACAACTTTTGCAGGCAAGTTGTTCCACTTATTAATTGTTCTAACTGTCAGGAAATTTCTCCTTAGTTCTAAATTGCTTCTCTCCTAGATTAGTTTCCACCCATTGCTTCTTGTTCTACCCTCAGGTGCTTTGGAGAATAGTATTATATCTTAACTGGAAAGACTTGTATTAACATATTCTTCTCCTACCCAAAGCCCTTCAGATGCATTGGATCAATTTTGTCATTCCAAATCAAGCAAATTATGAAACGTGAAGTCTAGTATATTTAGAGAGTATCAAGTTTGATGAGAGAAATTGCACTAAAGAATGTTGGCATCTTACTTCGACTAAGTAGTAATCTTTCCATGCAAGATCCTGAAATTTAAGGACACAAATTGTTTGAATGGCCATTTATTGGCCACTTCTAAATAGGGTTATTTGGAAACCTATGTGGCTGTTTATCTTATACCAAATAATCCTAGGTGGCTCACAATAATATTAAACAGACAATATACTCACAATATAAATGAAATCGCACAACACATCTAAAAATAGTGTTAAAATATTTTATTTCAAGGTTTTAGTATTAATAAAGAACATAGCTTTCCCTCTATTTCAGATATTTAGGCATATAATTGAACATTAACTATATACCGTATATGAAGGTGGTATCAGATGGAGGGATCCCTAAACTGCTGAGGAATAAAAATCTGTAGAGGTTTCCTACTAATAATACAATAAGACTAAGTATGCTCACAAGCCACAGTCACTTGATTAAAAACTGGAAAACCTGAAGGTGAAAGAAAAATTTTATGGCTGCAATCTTGAATAGCAGCATTCTATATTATAATGTTTTGTTGCAGATATTTCTTATATGAGATCATAGGAACTAAATGTTGCTGTTTGCCATGATTTATTAGCAACTGTCAAGCCTTCAGACAAAATTTTCAGCCAACAAGCAAAATCATTCCCGGTTATATTAATAACACTAAGATCTTTCATATGATTTTTGCAGTTGGTTGATACATTGGTTTGGTTATTATGTTTTGCCAATTATTTATTTAATTAGATTTTTAAAAAAACCCTGGGACTAGTGAAGTCTTTCAGCAATTTTTTGAAGTTCATTTGTGTTGGTACATTTTCCAAAAACAATAAAATTTTTGAAAGATACCCATTTTTAACATTAAATATATCCATGTTAGACGGTATTATTATTCAAATAACCTTGACATCTCTTGATATCTCACTTGTAAGGGATCCATAATTATTCAAGTACAACTTAATACAGTAAGATCTTGGACCAGTTTATGACTTATTAATATGGCCTATAAATGTAATATAGCTAATTATTCAGATATCTTCCTGCTGGTCTTTCATTGAAAAACCTTCTCAATTTCATTTTAATTCACTTGTTTACAGTCCAAGACCAATCATAAAAACATACCAAATAAAGTTACAAGACAGGACTGTAACAGCAGCATAAAGAAAGCACCAAAAGGCAGCTATAGCAAATGACAGAAATTTTGCAATCTCCCATCAATAGTTATGACATATAAAGGGTCGCAAACCCCTTTGTATTCAACTACATAGAGTAGTTTCAATAACTGATTTACATATATGTTTATTCATTAGTGGACATATATTTAGTCCATATAGGTTAGATACTTATTGATGAAAATATCATGACACTGGCATAAACAGTGGTACTTAAAAGCTAGTGAACCCTTTGGAATGTTCAATATTCCTACATAAATGTGACCTAAAATGTTATCTGTTCTCTACACAAGCCGTAAAACTAGATAAAGAGAAACCAATTAAACAAATGAGTCAAAAACATTATACCTGTTCCAGGGGTGGGTTCTACTTACTTTTACTACCGGTTCGCAATGGGATCACGCATGTGTGCTTGCTTGCGAACGCACCTTGCTTCTATGCATGCATAGAAGCTTCTGCGCATGCCCAGATCGCTTCTCAAGACATCAGGATCAGTGGGCGGAGCCTCCCACCTGTTTTACTACTGGTTCTATAGAACCAGTCTGAACTGGGGGCAACCCACCACTGACCTGTTCATTTATTCATTGAGGAAAATAATCTAAAGCTTTACAAATAAATCACAAATAAAATGGTAGCAGGGACAGCTATGTTAAATTTCACTATGTAAAACCACTCTGTTGTAACTAATTATATAATTCATAGGTTCTTCACTTGGTGGCAGCACCTAGCTGAACTTGGCAGATTTTGAAAAAACTAAGCAGAATCGGACCTGGTTTGTATTAAGGATAGGAGACTACTAGGAAATTTCAAGGCTGTAAGCTACAATGGGAAGCTGGGAAAAAAACACCCTGAAATAAGACAACCAAAAAATGTGTCTGTATTGTTACCAAATGAACAACATGGATATGGCTGCCTAGTGACCAAGAGCCAAGCTCCATTAAGGATACCATTATCATTTACACTGCTGTTACTTATACATAGTTTTAATATTTTCCGATTAAACTGTTAAAAAAGGAAGGCAATATAACATGATTCTATTAAAATCCTTTTCATATCAACCACCATCAAATTATCCACCAAGTGTTTAAAATAGCAAGAGAAAAATTAGATTCAAAATCTGATCATGGAGCTTCCTGATCATGGAGCTTCCTGATTCATCTTGCCAAATTTTATATCCAAGATTTTGTAATCTGGATTCCATATGCAATGAATTCTGCCAATGAGATGATTTTTCTCAACCACAGTGGATCAGCTTCTCTATTTATCTCATGAATAGGATAAATATTCTATTTATCTCATGAATGGGCCCCAATATTCATCACTTGTGTTTGAATATACACACACATGCACACTCACATACCTCTCCACTGAGGACCTGACAGGGGATTCATAGATTGGTGGACCTAATGTATCAATGACCTTCTCTCTACAATTACAGGTAGTCCACAATTTATGACTATAATTGAGACTGGCAATTATGGTCATAAATTGTGGCAGTTCTAAAGTGGGTCATCCCACAAATAACCTGATTTTATCACCTTTTTTGTGATGGTCATTAAGCAAAGGTAGCAGTCATAAAGCAAACCCACTGGAAATAAACGTTGGTTTCTGGCAAAAATGTAAACTGTAGTCAAGTGAAATGGGAACTGGCTTGTAAGTAGCATGGGGGGGGGGCACTTTGAATGGTCACTAAGCGACTGGTCATAAGTTGAGGACTACCTGTATTAGTTTGAGAAGCACTTGAGGAAATTCAAAGAGATTTTTGACATTGTTTTCCTCTACTTCATTTATTTGAGAAATCTGAGAATCAAAAGGGGATGCATTCTGGCTTCCCAAAAGCTTCTGAGATTCTTAAAGGCTTTTGCTGCTTGTAAAGCCTTTTAATATTCTTTCACCTCTTCTAAAACTTTATTACTTGGATTATTTTTATTATTCAATTCTAATTCTCTGGTCCTTTGAATTAATCCCATCTTGCTTTTGTTTTTCAGTTTATTGATGTAGGAAGAGAACTGTATGGTAACACTTTATATACAATTTATTTGTATCCCAAACTGTAAATAAGGATATATGATCAGCATTAATATGGAAGTAACCTGTTAAAATAGCATTTATTATACTAATATAATTCTTATTTTAATAAAACTTTTTATTCTTCTAACATTAAGAACAAAAGAAATTACAGCCATCAAACTGCCATGGAGAAGTACTATAATTCCTATCACTTTTTTTTTTTCTTGGTAGCTCAGAAATGATAGTAAACTTCCTTTAAAATAGAATATAAACTTATGAAATTATATATATATATATATATATATATATATATATATATATATATATATATATATATATATATACATACATACATACACACACACACACACACACACACACACACACACACACACACACATACATTTTAGGAGTTTCCTACCCAGGCATATTTACTTAAAACATCTGTGGCATTTCCATGTCTGGAGATCAAAAGTAAACTTAAAACAAACAAATAAACAACCCCAATCACTTATTTTTTTCTGCAAAGAATTTAATTGACTAAAGGTGAGCAAATAACTGATTATTTACAGAATGAAATCCTACATCACATATCAAATTCTAACTTCCATATTTATGGCAGCCATATGCAGATATCTCTAATTTTTCCCTGTTCAAATTTTCTAACTTTTCTGATGTAGAGACATTAGTTTATTAGGGCTTCTATAAACAAGTGTTTCTTATATCTTGTGCTTGGACCATCTATAATAGGATTAGCCACTTTGGCTTCTGTTGACTTCTTTTTTCCTTGCCTATACTTAGTTAGAGTTATCAATGGTTCTTTTGCTTTCATATTAAATGAACTGGAACTACTAATAAAAAGCTAAAGTTAAATATGTTGGACATATTAAATGTCCAATATATTTAACTTTAGCTTTTTACTAGTAGCTTCAGTGAAGAGTTAAGATTTCACTTCATCTAATATTCAGTATCTATTCGTCCTGTGGACTATGGTATTGTTAATGATCTTCAACGGTGCTGCTGCTGATTAGTGTATCAATGCTTGATTTATGATTTGCAAGACAAATACTAAAGAACAGGAACTCAAAGGATATATATAATATTATATCCCAAAGGATATAATAAAGGATAGAAAACAGTTAGATTTAACACAAAAAACAAGTAATACAAGCTCTCTTCTCCACCTGCATTTTATTGGGCACATTGAAAGTGATGGATTCCTCAATTTTCAATGTAGAGCAATAGCATTTTCCTCTTAATTCAGAATAATTCAGAATGGCTTTCCAAATTTACGTAGGAATATGGTGGGAGTCTGATCTCTCTTGTTAAATTTTAGAATAATTATTTCTTATATCTCACCATTAATGCCTAAACACGCAGGGCGCAAAGGACAATTTTATAATTCCCTGCTACAACATATAATGCTGCCAGGTCTACACAGCAGCACTTAAAATCCATCAGAGAATGATCTGTGTCATCAACCAGTTATAATGAGGACCTAGTTCATCATCCTAGAGTGCTCCTTATTGTGATAATTTAGTTGACATGCCCTCCTACACCCATCCACTGCTGCTTCCCCTCCTTTTAGAGTCGTTTTGGATTTTATTAGGTTTTGGTTTTTATATTTGTAAGCTTTTTATATAACGGTATAATGTTTTATTTTGAGGTATGTTTGATGCTTTTTCATTTTTTTTATACCATACCTTCCTTATGTTGTTCTTTGATTATAATAAAGATTTATTTTGATTTTCACTACCGTGTAAGCAAGCCCAGGATAGAAGTTTTAAGTTCAGTGATTTTAACACCTCAAATTTTTCTTGAGCTTGAAAAATTACAGAATAGGATCAAGAAAGATGTTTATGTTGCATAATTGTTGATAAAACAGTATCTAATTACCGAGCCAATTTTGGTATGTAGAAGTACATCCAAAATGTATTTTAAAGTAACCACTGAAGCTGCCATGAATCCACTTTATAAAGCTATTTGATTAACATTTAAGTCATAACTTGCATGACAAATTTCCACTTCTGACAAACCACAGTAACTACAACCAAGCTTTAACCAACTGCAGTAAATTTATCCAATCCTGTCCATTTTAGAAATGAAAACATTTGATGCTGGCTTCATTATAAAGCCAAAAAGGGTTAAGCAAATGATTAAAATTAATTCGCAGTTCTTCTCTAAAATCTTTATTTTTATAGTACTCATGATTCACAAAGAGGGAGAGGGGGAAAAAGATTTCTACTGAAAGAAAATTAAGTCTGGTAAGTCCATTAGCAAACCCCCAGTGAACCTGTGTGAATCACATACTTAATGAGTTGATAGAATCCTCACCAGAAAGTCATCTCCCCATGTCCACTATTTCCAAATTCCCAGATGGAACTTTGAGACTGTTACTTCTCTAATTTGTAGTGTTAATAGCTTTTGAAAATAGTCCTGAGCTGTAGCCAAAGCTTTTAAACATTTTACTTTCCAGCTGCAGTCCCTTTATAACAAACTAAATGGTCAGAAGACAATATGAACAATTGTGTACATATTTTTCTGAACATAGCTAGGCCAATAAATCTCATTCTAAACTTCTACAGAGTTCTTTCTCTCTTTCTCTTCTGTACTTCTCTATAGCCAGTATTCTCAATTTCTTGTCTTAAGCTAAAACGCAGCAGCTCATTTGGCAAAGAAGTAAGCATTAAAATTATATTAAAAGTATACAGAACATCAAGCAATTAATTTCTTTTATAATGAGATAAAAGAGTTTATGATTAAAAAAAACTCTAATTGTAAAATAACACAACTAGATTTCTCTAGGTGTTTAATTGTCATGTTTGAAGTTTACAGATCTAAAATACTGAAGTGCTGAATTAAGAATGTGGGAAAAGCTCCATAGCTAAGAGACAACTTCCGTATTTCAAAACATTCATCAAGGATTTAACAGCCAACTGGTACAGTTTCCTAGCAATTCCTAGGATACCATAAGAATGAAACAGGCAATGATCCAAAGGAGTTTCAAAAAATTAGTGACCCTCTTAGTAAAACTGTCCAGCTATAATCAAGTTTTGATTGTTACCACAAAATGATTTGAACAGGGTTTCCCACTGCGGCCAGCCTATATGCATCATTTGAGAAATACAGAAGCATGGAGACTTACTTGTATGTTCCTGTAATAACCTAAATTATGCTACTTTTAGACAAGTAATCCCACCACAGATGTTTGAAATCCTGTAGCATCACTTGTATCACAACACAGAAAATGGCCTTTGTGATCCAACTGCATGCACTAACTATAAATTGATAATATTCAGGTCATTTGTGGAATTTCCTTGCATTGTTTAAATCTCTTGTCCAATCCCTGATAAACAACATTTGTCTTAGCAAATGTTCCACATTCTCTCCCTTTATCCCACTGTCAGTTCACTCACAAGGAGCTGAATACAAAACAAATAATTACTGATACCCAAGCTCACAAGTTCATCACTGATTACTGTAGTTTGATGATACATGGAACTGGACCATTGTTTAATTACATGCTGCATCTACACATGGAATACAAGTCTGGTCTTTATATAGCCTTACTGTTCCTAAAATTTGCTGAGGTGGTACAATGCAAGAAATAATTGATAGTCATGGGTAAACTGTCTTCCTGCCCTTCTGGGAACCACAGACTTCTCTAAAATAATTAGGAACCCCATGTCATAATTTCTACTTGCTTCAATAACCTCTAAGGATGTATATCCTATTCAGGGGTGTCCCAACTTGGCAACATTAAGACCTGTGGACTTGACTTCCGGTTTGGCGTCGCGGTGAGACAGTCGGGGAAATAGCGGGCTCTGATGAGCCCCGCGAAAACCCCGGCTGCCGAACCGCCGCCGATGGATCTTCAGACCGAAACCGTTCTGCAGGGACGGGGGAAGAAGAGGGGTGCCTCGGACGACCGAGAGGAACAGGCAAGTTCCTCGGAGGTCGGAGGGAACCCTCTGTGAGTCGGCAGCGGCAGCCATGGCGGCTGCCATGAAGCTGTGACAACCGGGCAAGAAAAGTGCTGGAGGAAAGCGGAGAAAAACGGAGCTCTTTGAAGCCGGGTGAGTGACAACAGCCCAGGCTTGTAACAACGTTTGGAACATTACTAATAATTAGAAGACCCCTAGCCTAAAACAGCAGCTATGCAACAAAGGGGCTTTGGAAAAACTTTTTAAAACTACAACTTTAAAGAGACAAAGACCCGAGAAATAACTAATTTTGGAACAGAATTAAGAGAATTAATCTGGAGATATGGTTAAAAGACTAAACACTTTAAAATTTGAACTGGATTTTAAAAAAGAAGATTTGATATTTTTTTAATTAAAAGAAGAAGAAATAAGAAAAAAGAAATTGGATGGTTATATAATAATAAATAAAATGGAGTCTTGCATGACTAATGGAAAATGTGGATTATAGAGAGACACCATCTGGCGTAAAGAGGAACTTTGTAACTTTCCTTTGTTATGGGAAACTCTGAGTTTTATAGATAAAAATTACCGAATTCTGTGGAGGATTTTTCTTTTCGGTATGCAGGCAGCTGATTATGGTGAAAAGAAAAGAAATTTACAATGGAACTCCTACAGTTGAAATAGTAACAATTTAAATGTTGGCGCAGGAATAGAAAAAGGATTAAGCGCAGCCTCAAAAGAAAAAAACTTGATACATCGTATCTGGAATAAAAATAAGAAAAGAGATTTAATTTTTTTTAATTTTAATTAGATTTATATGCCGCCCTTCTCCGAAGACTCAGGGCGGCTTACAATGTGCTCAGCAATAGCCTTCATCCTTTTGTATATTTATACAAAGTCAGCTTATTGCCCCCACAAACTGGGTCCTCATTTCACCTACCTTAGAAAGGATGGAAGGCTGAGTCAACCTTGAGCCTTGGCGAGATTCGAACCCTGCAGTAATTGCAGGCAGCTGGTCTTAATCTTAATAACCAGCTTAATAACAGGGTGCCTTAAACCCCTGTACTACCAAGGCTCTCTAATGTGATTTATGGAGAAAAAAATTAAAAATTTGGAAAATGGAAGGAAGGTTTGCATGCGAGGAAATGAAGATAATGTGATTAAAAATAAAATAAAGATGGATTGTAATAATAAAAGGGAGGTTTTTATAGAAATTAAGAATGTTAAAAGAAATTAATTAATACATGTAAAGATATGCTTGATGCAAGAACTATGTTTTAATGTCAAAATGCTAAGGAAAAGAACAAGGATAAATATGCTTAATTGAAAATGTTAAAAGGAATTTATAAATACAGTTAAAGATATGTATTAAGCAAGAACCATGTCTCAATGTTATGAAAAAGGATACAGAAAAATAAGATTATGTGAAAAAGCAATGCACAGATGGATGGAAACAACAAAGAGAGGTTTAAGTAGAGATTGATAGTTAAACCAACTATGAATATGCTGTGCTTAATAGCGAAAAAGTTATAATTTGCTGTGTTGAACAGCCTAACAAAATGATTATGCTGTGTAACAGCCAAACCAAACTGAATATGCCGTGTAACGGCCAAAAAACAAAAATTAATATGCTGTTTAACAGCCAAACAAAGGGCATGCTGTGTAACAGCCAAAAAATAAAAAAGGATATGCTGTGTTCAACAGCCAAAATAAATAAATGGTTATGCTGTGTTTAATAACCAAGAAATAAAAATGATTGGTTTAACAACAAAGATAAAGATAATAACGTTGGGTTTTTTTTTTTAAGGAAAATATAAAATGAAGTGGGATAATTAAAGTGAGGGGATGTATGTTGAGAGTGATAGTTAAGATAAAATGAATAAGATAGGTTTAATAATAGAAATAAAGAGTATAAATTTTGAATTTAATAGTTAGAAAAAAAATGGGTACGTTGAAATTAAAATTTTTTGGAATGTTTAATATAATTGTATGATTTATATTGTTAAAATATATCTATCTAAGCAAATGAAAGAGAAAATGGATTGATAATTGGTTAGGATATAAGATTTAAGTAACGGGTTTTTAGGGCTAATGGCATAGTTATATAGATTTGAGGGAAATACTTGTTTTAAAATATTTAGTTGTGTTAATTGAAAAATAAGATTTGTTAATGATTTGCCTTAATATGTGACCAGAGCAAAAGCTTCGTTTTGAAAAGATGTGTTTTATGTTTTTGTTTAAAAAAAAATAATGTAAAAAAAAAAAAAGACCTGTGGACTTCAGCTGGCTGGAGAATTCTGGGAGTTGAAGTCCAGAAATCTTAAAAGTTACCAAGGTTGGACACCTCCACCCTATTCGCTAAGGTATATAATTTTCATTTATCTATTCTTTATTGCAATCAATGACCCACATAAAATAATAGCAGGAAATAAAAAAAAACAAAAGTAATAAGGCAAACAATAAAGGAACAAACACAAAGCAGAAAATACCAGGTTGGTGTGAATTCTTAAACAACATAAAACATATTATTCTTTGGGGGAAAGAGTACAATTCAAACTTAAAAACTCTTAAAACAAGAGGTAAAACAGGCTCAGTCGTGATGAACTGGGTCATCATTTTCTGTACTTGTACCTAAATTGTGGATTTTCTAGAGGTAACTTTTGTCCCCTTATCTTCTTCCCTTCTGATAACCAATTAAGATACTTTGATTCCAGCAACTTTTGACTTCAGGGCTGAGGTGGTATTGTGCTGACTCCTTGTTTTTAAATTGTTTTTATTGGCTAAATTTGTCAGTTTTATTGCTATTGTTTTGTAATGTTTTGTTGTTCTGCAATTTATTTTCCAATTTTAAAGTGCCCTGAACCACCTGAGCACTGTACTTATAGTGTAAAGGCAGAATATATCTTAACCAGACAGACACTTGAAGGGGGTGACAAACTTAAAGTCTGTTGTATGGTAACTATACAATACTATACTATAAATTATATATTACAATGCCCAAACGTAACATTAGTCCTTTGAGGGGCTATTTTACTTTCAAATATGCCTTTTAATATGTTCCTAACAAAGCCAGAAAAATCAAAACTTCAGGAATTACAGTCATTTTTAAAAGCACCAACTATTATGTCTAACTAAGAAAGTGTGCATGCCAGTTTAGTATAGTGTAAGATGCTGCCCTGGAAATCAGAAGACTGTGAGTCTTCTTAGCCATGAAAGCCATCTGGGGTACTTTGGACCAGTCACTCTTTCTCAGGCCAACCTACCTCACAGGGATGTTGCTGTGGGGAAAATAGGAAGCAGGATTATGTTCACCACCTTGAGACAGAGAGATAGACAGACAGATAAAAAGATATGATAAAAATCTAACCATAGTAATAACATTGATGATTATGATGATGCTCTCCGAGCTTGAGTTTTGGCTATTTTATTACCCTACACGGTAACATCTTCCGTGAAGGTGTTTTGAAGAAACAAAAGTTCATTGATAAGCAGGGTGTGAAAGCCTTCTCTGTTGCTTGTTTTGAAAGTGGATGGATCACTGGGGAAGAGTTTCCCAGTTTCTAGCCTGATGTCTTAACCAATTCAACAAACTGGGTCTTGTTGCATTGTAGTAGATTTTGATTACTAGGTTGATATGGAGATGGTTATAGTTCATCTAGCTGTTGGCTGATGGTGGATAATTTCCTGTGTGCTAAACTCATATGTTAATGTTGGGTTGGGGGAAATATATTTTGATAAGATTCATAGATAGTCTACAATCAAAGTGCCATGTTTTTAAGAATCCCCTTGCATATTTTTTTTTTACTCTGGCTTTTCTACCAGTTGCTTGTTTCCATTACTTCTCAATTGAGGTTATGACTGAGGAGGAGGGAGATTAGTAGTTTTGTCATATCTTCTGGGGAGCCAGATTGGTTTATTGCTTAAGGCACCAGGCTAGAAACTGTGAGACAGTGACTTCTGCTCCTGCCTTAAGACACAAAATGTAGGACAGTCAGTCTCTCTCAGACCTAGGAATGAAACAAGGGCAAACTTTTTCTAAAAAAACTTGCCTTGTCAGAGGCTAATCCAGACAGTTGTCAGAACACACATATCTTCTGACAGCTGGTGTTCATGAATATGTTCTGCTGAAAATTCTTAAACTTACTATTTTACTTGTATTGGGGTTTGGAATATTTTGTAGGGATTGATTTGTGCACCACAATTGTGCTAAATAGCTAAAGTAAGTTGCTAGTAAACTCTGCAAGGTCTTTGACTTAAATGAGGGCTATCTGTTTCATGGGTTGAAATGTCTGCTGTTGATTTTAGTGATATGTACTTTTTGATGAATGTGTGTGGGTATCCATTGTGTTAAAATATATCATGTGGGTAGATTATTTCTCCTTTTTAAAATTTCAGCGTGCTCCCGAATGTTATGTCTCATCTGAATAGGGTCTTTATTTTTTGTTTTCTGTGTTGTTATTGTTCTGTGGTTTGCTTTCCACTGGATTTGTGTTTGTACTATGTTGATGTTTCTTCTAATGAGGAAAATGTGGTAGCCTGTTTTTTTTTTTCTTTTGTAAATACGATTCTATCTAACATATAGTCCATTAAGTTGTATTTTCTAAGTATTCTTTTTAAATATGAAAAAGGTGTCAGCTACATAGCACATCCATATTAGTTGGTTGAATTAGTAGGAGGATTATAATTTCGTGTTGTACTACTGCTTCTGCTATGAGTTCGGAAATGGTGGATCCCATCACAGGGCCTCCTGTAAGATCCATAAATTTTGCTTTCTCTCTATGTGTGCAAATGTATGTATTCAATTAAGGTTGGGTATTTTGTATAAAAGAATAATTTTTTGGGGCTAGTTTGGGGGCAATTGATGCGAAGAGAGTGGTGATGAAGGATATCATATTTTGTGCTCTTCTATTCTAAGGTCTTTTATTATTTTTAAAGCAGTTTAATCAGAGCTGATGAAGTATTCACAGCCATTTACCAAGTACCAATATGGGCATTCAGGACAGGATGTCAGGTTCACGTATTTTTTGGCTGTCTATAGAACTGTGAGAGGATAGTTGCGCTGTTTTTCACCATGTGTGTTGCTCTTGTTTTGTGATTTATCCATTTTGGCTAGTATGCTAAAGATTTTCTTAATTTGGTTGTCTAGTTTTTATACAGGAATGTTTATTGGGTGGTAATTTTCAGAGCGTTTGATAGTCCTGTAGCTTTTTTGCTTATGATGGATAAATTTGCATACCCTCTATTATAATAAAAATGTGTTTTAACAAGATTTGACTAGTGGATAATTTATCGCTTTATTTTGCTGTGCCTTCTGAATTCTCTATCCTGCATCATTTTTACACAAAAAAAGTAATCTCTGAATGGTAATTTTTTTTAAAAAAATTGTTTAACCAGTCCATGAAGATGTTGCTTGTTTTGATTGTTATCATTTTAAAAACAGAGCTGGTAGCTTAAAAACACAGGATTTGTTTTGCTAGCATGTATCATTAAGATTGTTACATGCAAACAAGATGCCATATTTCCCAAGAGTGTCACCTTCACGCAGTCTTCAGGGGCTCCCTTCAGAACAGCAAGTTCCTTGCAATCCCACTTGCCCATTCATTTTCAGGCACTTACCAGACTCCCAATATTTTGTTTACTGTTAGAATGTACGAAGTGGAACCTGCAGCAATCTGAAACCTCATGTGTTATATTACGGAGGAAGAAACAGAACAGGGTGTTCATGTGCACATGCTTTGCAATTATTACGCAGGCGTCCCTCTTTGCTGTTTTCTATGGTCTCATCTATAAGCTGCATTGGCTCAGTTTGCATCCTAAAGTTCCAACTGGATTGGCAGACATACCTTGTTGATTCACAGAGATGGAAGGAAAACTTCTATTTAGAACCTTTCTGTGTGGGCATTTGTCAGATCTTAATCATATGTTCTCTCTGCCTATTTTTCCCCCCCTCCTTGAGGGGAGCTTTACATCTCCACTTACTGAACTAAATTTGAGGGCAGAATTTGACTTTCCTTTGCTGTTACCACCAAATGCCTCCGTATCTTTAATAGACACTTGAGAATGTGATTATCTGCACACCTTTTGGCAGTTCAATAACACAGATATGTCCTCACTTGTACAGCCACAAGCACCTAGAAAAAAAAATCAGTTCTTTAGCCGAGTTAGTCACCTGGGACTTTGGGACACGTCTAAACTGTGAACTTCGCTTGAGGCTACTGTTTTTCTGCTCCACTTTGTTGTTGTTTTTATCTTTAGTTGACAACTTGATAAACACCGAGAGTCAGAGTTATAGGCAATTTGCCTACTTTTATGGATTATTGTAGGAGAGCCAGTTTGGTCTAGTGGGTAAGGCATCAGGTTAGAAAACAAGAGGCTGCGTTCAAGTCCCATGAAAAGCCAGCTGGGTGACTTTAGGCCAGTCTCTCTCTCTCTCTCTCTCTCTCTCTCTGTGCCCAACCTACCTCACAGGATTGTTGTGGGGAAAATAGGAGAAGAAAGGGGTGTTCGATATGTTCGCCACCTTGAATTATTTATAAACATAATAAATGTGGGATGCAAATAAATAAAATAAATAAATAAATAATAAAAACAAACTAAGTCATTTTTTCTGGTGTCATCCTGCTGGTTTAATAGTCGAGTTAGTTCTTGAGAAATTTTGTTACACACAGGAATATATACTATTTTTAAAGTCTGACTTAAGTTAGCGATAACAGGAAGATATTCTGCACTCAAAATTGTACAAGGTTCACAACATTTTTTGAGCCTGGGTGAATGAGAAAAATCTGAATTAGCACTCATTTGCTGAAAGAGTATGGCTGTACTGCTTTAAAATATTTAATTAATTGATTTAATTAATCAAGGTTGACTCAGCCTTCCATCCTTTCTAAGGTAGGTAAAATGGGGACCCAGATTGTGGGGGCAATAAGCTGACTTTGTATAAATATACAAAAGTATGAAGGCTATTGCTTAACGCATTGTAAGCCGCCCTGAGTCTCAGGAGAAGGGCGGCATATAAATCAAATTAAAAAAAAAAAAAACTAATGGAGAATGTTCTGATAATCATATAGCTTTACAAGTTTTCTTAGAATAGGGATTTACTGTTTCAGAGCCAGTGACAAATAATATCCAACCAGCTATTGATCCATAATGATCCAACCAGCTATTCTAGTACTAATGATACTGACTGACAATAGCTCCCCAGGTTTTCAAGGAGGGCTTATTTTGACTTGAACTGTGGAAAGTTATACCTGGAACTTCTTCAAATCTATCACCGACTAATAGCCTGTCACTTACTGAATCTCCTCTAACTCACTGTTATTCCTATACTGCCATTTCTTTCTCTTTCTGCAAAAACAGCCTGGTATTGAGCCATATGCACTCTGAACTGGAACAGCCATCAAACAATTTTGCTGTAAGTTCTGGCGTGCAGTCTTCTTGAGCTCCATTTTCGCTGGCAGAGGCACTGCTGGCTGGTCCTTGCCATTTCCAGGGCGGCCCCACGGGCCTGATCTAAGCACCCTGTGGGACAGATTTGGCCCCCAGGCCTTGAGTCTGACACCCCTGTCTTAAATAATTCAAGAACTTTCATAGAATAATAGTCTGCTGTGTCCACCATGTGTCAAGAGAAAGAGCCACTGAAAGCCTCAGTATTACTAGGTCATTTATTTGTGAGTCAGATTGAAGCCAATACTTTAAAATGCAGTTTTAAAGCTACCGTATGTCTCCTTTCTTAAAGAGTTTAATTCAAAACCAATTAAGCAAAATTTGGAAAGTTTGGAAAGTTAAACTAAAAAACATTAAAAGCTTCCTGCTCCAAAATCCAAAATTTCAAATCTAGTAGAGATAGTTCAAAGCACTATTTGCCTTAGGCTTAAACCCAGTAGCATAGGTTAGTTCATTCCAATATAGGCAGATGGTAGATGGAAATTAAGTTATAATTCACAATCGGATAATTAACTCATTTTCTTTCCTCAATAAGCAATATACAATAGGCTAGAAGCAACATGTATCATTCATAAATAAAACAAAGGATGGCGGTCAGGAGGAAAACACACATACAGTCCTCTCTAGAAACTGTCTTGTAATATTGACTTCTAGCAGCATAAGAAGTTATCATAGAATAGAGGACTAACAACACCCCAGCATGATAACGGCAGCTTCTCATAATAAACATCCCCCAAGAAAGATATTTAATAACATAATGCATTATCAATTCATAATTTAAACATAGAAGTAAAGAGTAATAAACATGGAATATTTCTTATTGCAAAAAAAGTATATTAACGAGGTACACATTTTTTTATTTTATACATTTTCTGAAGATTTCAGGAGAAATATTATGAGAGGAATCATATATGGATAGGGGGTAGATTAGCAATAAAATGAAACAAAATCACAGGTTGGTGGGCGTGATGAACTCAGAACAAGGTATTCTCCTGACTCATTTGATATGATACTAGCTTAATTGTGAGATCATTAAAAACACTTGGCAAAAACAAATGAGCAATCAAAAATTTTGATCTATGCAAGTCTTTGGCTGAAGAGAACTCTTCCTGCAGTCTGACCAACTGCCACTGCAAGCTTGAAATGCGTGATGGGGGGTCTCCCTCATAACTCATTTGCTTGGAAAAAAAATAATCTCTTATTTAAAATATTGAATCCCAAATAAAGCAAATCTAGTAATCAAACTATTTTTAAAGTCTTCTCCCAAGGTTATTTTAGAAATGAAAGTGAAAGGTAAGAAGAGAGATAGATATAGTTCAGTATGATAAAGTAAACTTAAATTTTAAAAATCATTCTGCTCGGAATGCTATACTGTATTACAAATCTGGAATAGATATACAAACCCAGGCTTTGTTGGCTTCAGCTCAAGAAGTATGTTATAGAAAAGAACAATTGGCAAAGACAAATGGTTAACATGTAAAGACTTGCTAGCAAAGGAAAATGGGGAGCTTAAGATGAAATTGAGAAAACAATTGACCTCAGAGGGATCTGGTTTTCAACGATTCTCATATGCACAATTAAGATTTAATACAGATTAAGAAGTACCAGCAATAGAGTAAGATAAAAATAGAATTAAAAATACTTTTAATCGTTGTTGGAAATGTGAAAAACTTGAATGGACATTTGATCATACATGATGGACTTGTGAAAAAGTGAAAAGATATTGCATACAAATACATGGTGATGCAGAGTTTTAAAAAATTAACATTCAGAGGAAATTGGAACTTTTGTAATTAAGATTTAGGGACATCCATGTAAAAAAATTATGGAGAATTGGTTTTATATGGCCAAAGACGGAAGATTACAGAAACGCTTATAATGGAGGAATAGATTGTGAAGAGGGCTGAGTTTGGGAAATCTTTATAAAACATTGAAAATGGATAAAAAAAGTAACTGCTAATTTTTGAGATTTATTGATTAAAAGCTTTGTTTATGGGAAGAATGCAACTATAATATGCAATATGGGAAGGTGGAGATTGCTATGTTTATAATTGGAAGAGGACAACTCACTGTGGCCTACTCACCATAGGACAATTCAACAAATTGGTAGAGCCTTGGTAGTACAGGGGTTTAAGGCACCCTGATATTAAGCTGATTAAGACCAGCTGCCTGCAATTACTGCAGGGTTCGAATCTCGCCAAGGCTCAAGGTTGACTCAGCCTTCCATCCTTTCTAAGGTAGGTAAATTGAGGACCCAGTTGTGGGGGCAATAAGCTGACTTTGTATAAATATACAAAAGGATGAAGGCTATTGCTGAGCACATTGTAAGCCGCCCTGAGTCTTCGGAGAAGGGCGGCATATAAATCAAATTAAAAAAAAATAAAATAAAAAAATACAAAAGTTAAATTAATTTCGAGAGAATTGTGGCCAATAATAATAAAATAAAGACAATCCAGAAATACAAGGATTACAATAATTTTGAGGAAAATATGGTAATCAATAATAAAAGTAACTGAATGAAATGATTAATACAGCATTGAATTGTCCTGTGGAAACTTGTCCCTTGACAAGGGAGTTGTCCTACCTAGACCCACCTAAGTCACTTCTTTAGATATTTTTTTCTTGCTATTTTGTTAACTTCATTTCTTCTCTTACCCTTTCATAATCTTAATCTTTTTCTATTTTTCTTCTATATTTCTGTAGTTTTAAAAATCTTTCTAGAATCATTTTTAATAACAAATTGCTCAAAAAAGATATAGTTGAGTTAATCTACATCTAAACATTTAACAACGTGTACTTATCTATTCTTCTTTTCCCACCAAATTTTAAAATGATATATATGTGTCTAAATGTGCTCACAAAGGACCAGCCCTAATCAAAACAAATATTTTAAAAGTATAACCCTGAACAGAAGCGAATATGGCTCTTAATGCTAAAGAACAAAACCAAAAAATAAAGCAGCAGGGGCATGCTCCTGAATGGGAAAGAAATGTTTAAACAGCTATTTTCAAATAACTACAGAAAACAAAAGATACATAAAATCTCAATCTGCACTGACCTACGTAGGAAATTCCCTCTCATCCTTGTAAAAATAAAGACCCTCATTGAACTTTTCACTTATGAGATTTTTCATGTGTATGCACGGCCAAAAATATCTTGGAGGCCCTTCCATGTTGTTACATGCTTTACAGCAGTTGGCTGGGTTTCAGAGGTCCTGCACAGATGCAGTTGGTGAAAGGTTTTTGAATACTTTCAGACAAGAAGTAGGAATGCAAATGTGTATTTATATAAAATTTCTGGTCATGCTCTGTTGCTGCTATGTATAATAACAAAACTTTGCCTTATGTGAAAAGCCAGATTCGCGTACTCATTATGTAGGAAGAGTCATACCAAAGTAATTTTTTCTCAAGCCTCAACACATTTGTTTTGAAAAAGCCTCTATGAATTCGCAAAAATGTCTGATTAAGCACTTTCTAATCTGATCACAGCAGTGTCTAAGCATTGCTGTAATTCTGTTATGTATCCACCAAGTCTGATACATAGCGTAAGAGCCAAGAATCCTAAGATTCCAAAATTATTTTAAAACAGCTACTTTCCCAATTACTGCACCTTAATGAAGAGACCTTACCATTTGATTACAGGACTCCCAGGAATCATAGCATAAACTCAGCAAGACAGGTAACAATTAATTTAACCTTATTTGCTGTTGGTCAGTGAGATATTTTTGCCCCCTTGATAACAAATTATGTTCTACTAATTAGCTCCAGAATGATGTTATTCCATACTCCATTTTGTAGGTGTAGGGATGTAGTTGGTATACCAACTCAATGCCCATGTATTCCCCCCCCCCCTTCCCACACACTTCACATCATAAAGATAAGGACTACTAGAGGCTTTAATATTTGCTGGGGTGGGGATGGGAGGATAAGTTAACTGGACTTGGATTTCTATTTCCAAAGAGAACATTTCTCCTATACTCCAGGGTTGGGAAAGTCACTGTATTCTATGACTTCTAAAACGCCAGGGATAGCAGGACTGCATATTTAACAGGCTCATAACATTTCTAAGAAACTGACTGGAGAAGCCTCAGAAGTTTTTGTGAGGGAGAAAAGGAAAATCAGGGAAAGCACCCTAATTTCTGGAGAAACAAAACTATGACAAATGCTAAGTTGAATTTAGAACTGGATTTGTAAACTTGGATTTCTTGGCAATGTGGCGTTTAATGTATATAGATGGTTATTTCAAAGAAATGCAACACTTTTTTTCCTTCTCCTCAATCATGTCTGATTCTTGGAGACTGCTTGGACAAGTCCCTGTGGTTTTCTTGGCAAGTTTTCTTCAGTGTTTTTGCCATTGCTTCCTTCCTAGGGCTGGGAGAAAGTGACTAGAGCTTAAGGTCACCCCACTGGAGCTAGAACTCACAGTCTCCCTGTTTCTAGCTCAATGCCTTTAACCACGATATCAAACTGATACACTGATATTGTACAAAATATACCAAAACTGGCACACCAATACAGATGGCTATTTTATAGAGGTGCAACGTACTTTTTCAAAATTACCGAATTAAAAAAGGTCACTACTGTGCCACTATGCTTGTTGCAACAAGCACTATTTAGAGTTTTATAAGCTTCTTATATAATTGTACATTCTTTCATTGGCTGAAGTTCAGTACTTGCCATTTCTAATTTGCAAAATGATAGTATACAAAATCTTCATGAAGTTTCCAAGGGTGCTGCAGGTGAGGCACGGCAGATACCTCTACAACTCAAACTCTTGCACATAAGGAAAAAACCAAAGTGCTCTAATTTACTGCAATCAGATTGTCATAGCTATGTAAACTTGAAGCTAAAACTGGGAATAGTTTAAAATGGGAGTTCACAAAGACAGGAATGGCACGATTGCAGCTATCCTCAGTAAACAGCACACATTTGCCAGTGCTGTGGGGGAGTGATGAGATCACATCCCATGCAGATATTCTCTGCACCAATAACTTGGATAGTAATCTACTGCTGGGTAAGAATTCTGATCCATATCTCTATAGCAAATTGCTTCAACTTGGTACTATTTTAAATCCTGCTATAACATTTCTATGGGATTTAGGGGTAGGACATTCCAAAACACTGAATTTGTTCCTATTCATTCATTCTCTTAAAGACTTGCTTATACCACATGTTTAGGTCATTTTCTTGCTGCTGCTGCATGATACTTGTATTTCAGCTTCAGCTCTTGCTTCCTTCAATGATAGCGACTCATCCAGGACCTGAAACAGCAAATATTCCCAAACCATGACGCTATCAACTCAAGCTTGACAATTAGCATGAGGTTCTTATGGTGGGATGTGGTTTGCATCAGAAACAAAACTCATGTTCCACTTTTGACCTATCTGTCTGTAGAACTTTCCTCCAGAAGTCTAATGGATCAACAAGATGCTTTCTGTTGAATCTATGATGAGTATTAAAGTTCTTTTTAGCAAGCCAAAGGTTTTCCTTATAACTTTCTTATCCCATTCTTTTCTGATAGCAGAGTCACGAATATTTTTTCCACCCAAGGCAAGAGAGACCAGATCCCTGAATTCTGTTCCAGGATTGTAATTTCCTAAACTATTTAATGCTGCATTATTGGGGGAGATTTTGATAGTATAGTCATTCTTGGCAATATTCTCCACCTGTAGTTATATAAAACACTGAATACTGTTCCAATTTGGGAGAGAACTTGTGTATGCTAAATTACAGAGGAATGTTACAATGCAACTTTCAACCTTCTGTCTCTTTTATGTGTTGGAATACAATTCCTGTACACCCTAGCCAATATAGCCACAAAGGCAGGTATAATTAGGAAAATTGCAACACACCTAAAAGTTATGAGATTGGGAAGGATAATCTCATCGTATGTGGGAAACTGCTCATCCATCTTTCCTCTGATACCATATTTCTGTAGTTAATTAGAGAATTTGTCTTTCAGACACTGCCAGGTTAATCACTGGAAAAGGCCTGCTATGATTCCCAGGGAAGCTATATTATATGTTAAAAGCCGAAGAACTGAAGCTAGTAGCAATTTTCTCAATGTCAGTTTTTACCTATTGCTTTGTATCAGCTAGAACACTGCAATTTAGCCATAATAGGTTGCTTGAACTATTCCAATAATTGTTTCTTTATAATGTTATCACAACACAAATGTTGGCCAAATAGAAAATGGAAATATTGATAACATTATTCTGTAAGTACCACATAACAGAAAGGCAATTTTGTTTCCATAGTGTATCATTTCTTTGGTGTCTACTTTGATGGCAACTGGGATGCCAATCAGTGGTGAAACCTGAACCGGTTTGCTGGCTGTACATGCACACTGTGGGCCAAGTGCACGCTGTGCACGTACATGCACAAATCTTGGGAACCTTTTAAAAAACTCTTTAAAAGCATTTTTTTACTACCGGTTTGGACAAATAGGTAGTGAAAAAATGCTTTTTAAAAGTTTTTAAAAAGGCTCAGACGATCACAGCTGTGCCAAGCGATCGTCCGAGACTTTTTAAAAACTTAAAAAAAAAAAAAAAGTTCCGACGATCAGCTGAGTGACACATGATCGTCGGAACTTTTTTTTGGTTTTTTTTTTACTTTTTAAAGCATTTTTAACTACTGGTTCCGGAGAATCGGTAGTAAAAAAAATGCTTAAAAAGTAAAAAAAAAAAAGTTCCGATGATCGCGCATACCTCAGATGATCGTCGGAACTTTTTTACATTTTTTACTGCTGGCTCGGGTGAACCAGCCCGAACCGGTAGCATTTCACCCCTGATGCCAATTCCCTTTGCAGTTGGTGGCAGCTCTTCGCTATTTTACTTAGAACATTATGGGAAGAGTTAAAAATAAAAAGTGGTTGACGATTATTGAGTTATTCCTGTGGATTTTATAACATTAATTTACTACTTTTCGCATTAAATTATTCATAATGGTGTGTGAAAAAGGAAAGGGGTAAAATGCTAAAATAAAAATGTGTTACTTCTAAGGTCCAAGGCAGATGTTAAAGATGATTGAGAAGTACTGCTTTCTATTACACCAAATCAGTTTCCATATCAAATCTCTATTACAGTCACATTTTTATATGTGATTATCCATATCCAGCCTGCTTAATTTAAATTATCCACTGAAACTGGGGATAGAGTAAAGCGATAAGCTTCATTATTTGATTAACATACAGCTGGTATTCACTTGCCCGAAGAAGGACACAAAGCTGTGCCCTTTCTACTGGATAATTGCCCATAGATATAAACACATTTGATTGAGGGCTTTCAGTAGTTTCCATTTTGAGTAATAAACAAGGAACAGGTTTATAAATTCAGAACTGGAAGAGACTAAAGATCTTGATTTTTAGGATTTCCTGTCATCAATTAATCATTCAATAGATCAGTTTAACTTTCTCTCCTCTTCTTGTTCCCTGAACCCCCTTGAGTTTCCTTTGAGACCAACTAGTAGCAGGTACAGTATCTGAAAGGAAGGAGGAAGGGTCAACTGTCTGCCCTTGACCAACTGTAATGCCCAGATTTCCTTTAAAGGCTATCCACCTCATCAACCCTCCTGGATGAGAGCTAGCAAACTTACCAATCAACCCCATGGTAGACAATAACCTATCATGATGGAAGGGTTCTCACTGACAACCTATATGGCCACATTTCCTCAGATTATAGATTAAAGGTTTTTGGGTCACTACACACCAAAACCAACATGATTTCAAAAGGATTTTAGAAGAGGAAGGGAACTGTATAGTATAATTTACATTTGACAGAGAAATGCATGTGCTTATAGGCCATAGCATGTTGGACTCAACTAGTTCTTACACTCTGCAATGAATCCTTATTATGAGAATGACTTAGCTTTCAGATTCCTGGAAGGGTGGCTATTAAATAATATTTAAGCCTTTAATTATATTTTAGAGTAGAGAACACATTATTGTGCTTTTGTAGTTAAAGGTCTGTCAACATTTCCATTTTAAACACTAATTTTTAAGGGGTTTATAATTTGGTTATAAAAATCCATTCTAGGCTAGAACCTGGCATACAGAAGCTCAGCCCAGGAGGTTTTTCTTTATTATCCAATTTGGATTAAACTAGTTTAGCCATTTTTAAATTATAGGCATGTTAAAAAATAAATGGTTGCTGGCTTCAGATGACTTTTCAAATTATTATTTAAAAATTAGCATATATTCCCACTTACAATAGAATTGCTTTTGAGTTAAATTTAAAGGGGAAAATGTTTAATAGAGTCATAGTCCACTTTCTATGGTTAAAAAAAAATCTTTGAAAGCAGATTAGATTTTAAGAATTCATTACATGTGCATTTCAATTTCTAAAACCACAAATAATTAAAACAAAAATACTGTATGCCAAATAAAGTAGCAGCAGCTAAAAGCTTAATATAGTGTGCTTCTCACTAATTAAATAACCTGATTAATGTAAAATCCTTTCGAAGATCACCAAAGAATGTGAGGAGTGTTTTCCAAATCACTAAAAAGGCCCTGTATCTCACAGCTCTAAATGCAGGATCATCTATCTCATCTGCTGATCATCTATCTCACGTCACAGCGTCGTCACGTGACTTTTTTCCTCTTCGCTAAATTGGGTGTAGCCAGTCCATGGGCCGTGAGTTTGACAGCCCTGATCTATCCCAAAGGTGCTTTTTCAAAAGGCCACTGGACTTTCTTTGTTTTTTCTTGAAGATGTTTTGCTTCTAAATTCTAAAGAAGCTTCTTGGATGAGCTTCTGAAGAATAGAATAGAATAGAATTCTTTATTGGCCAAGTGTGATTGGACACACAAGGAATTTGTCTTGGTGCAATATGGTCTCAGTGTACATAAAAGAAAAGATACATTCGTTGAGAATCATAAGGTGAAACACTTAATGATAGTCATAGGGAACAAATAAGCAATCAAATCATATTAGGGAACAGTCAATATAAATCAAAGTTTCCTTGGATGAGAAGTGAAATGTCTTCAAGGAAAAACAAAGGAAGTCCAGTTGCCTCTTGAAAAAGAACCTTTGGGACAACCATTACCTAGATGACTGAGAATCTCCATAGACATACTGATCAATTTACTGATTTTAAAGCGTCGATCATAAAAGGAAGCCTTATAATAAATCCAGCCTCATATTACTTAATATCCCAACAACGAGCAAAGCTTGACTGATCTGGTAAAAAAAAACAGGCAAGGTCAAATCTGATTAGGAACTGAACAGGAAATCATCAAGGAATCCCAGGGTTGCAGACTAGAATGATGATAAAACATTCCAGAGTAACATAATGGCAAATCACTTCTATCTTCTTTTTCTTTTACTACTTCGGGTGTTGATTGAGATACAAAGCTTGAGTTCTTGCATTTCTGGTGGCCTGAACCATTGTTATTTGCTGCTGTTGTAGTGTGTCTTTGATATCTCCATCTTCTTCTGGGTCAGCCTCATGTTCTTTGGCCTTCACCTCTTTTAGTATATGCTGTGTACAGTATAGAATCCCAAGACATTCTCTCCTTATTCTACATCACCTCTGCACTATTTAAAAAAAACAGCATAAATGTGACCATGTAGACATCAGGAAGATGTTACCTTGTTATAGCCCACTAGATGTTACTGAATGTTATCTCTTATTATTGATTTTGTTGTTAAATGCTGCTGGGAAATGTGATTTAACAACACTGGCAAAGTTACATAGTATGCATACATGATTTAGGGTTCAATTTGTAAGAGCTAGGCTTCTGCAGTTTCTAAGTTGCAGATGTTGCTTTCACAGTAACGGGCTGAAATAGATTTAAATGGTTTTCTTTCTTTGTGCATCAGAACTGTCTAAATTGTGGTATGAAAACCTAGTGAACAAAGAAATAGTGAAATCAACTGATATATTCGGCTTTGTCAACCCACAAAAGTTATTAGTTACAAAAATAAATAATTTAAAAATTCCACATGAATCTCCCTATATGAACTACTGGATACAAGCATTTCTGAATCCAAATTAACATTTGTTTCAATTAAAACATATGAATCTTTTAAATCACCTGAAAATATTTCTTTCAGGCATGCAGGTATTTACTATACAAGCTTAGTCTCTACTGACAAGGAAGGATACTGAGCTATATAGATACCGAAGATGTTATTTATGCATCAGATCTATATCTATACTGACTGATCTAATCAACACCAATATATGCTGATTTACATACTTTAGCAAAATAGAATTTTAACAAAATTGTAGAGATTACTGTATCATCTAACATAATAAAAACCACTGAAGCCAGCAGATACAAATACTTAATCCCTGAGATGTAAAAAAAGATCTATGCTAATGTTTAGATAAACAACAAAGGAGAAATGAAATCAGTTTAACAAACTACTGTGTTGTTCAATCTTTTTGGAATTACTTGGAAAACTGTACTCCTGTCTATAAAAACTGAACAACTGGGGACAGTGTTGAACAATAATGCTGACCCTTCAGGGGATGACATCCCAGCAATATCAACTAAGGCAAAAGTGAAAAATGGACTTCATAAAAAGGGAGGCATGAAAGAATTGACATTTTCTTTAAACATGAATTAAAGGCACCCACTGGGAAAGAACGTGCATCTCCCTAAAGCCCTGTCTATCTTTCCCAAGAGAATCTGCCTCAAGTGTAAGGAACACACACCTGGCACTGGGAAGTCTTTCTCTCAAATACAATAAATGCATTTGTTATACCATACACTTCCTTTTTAGCTCCCCCCCCCCCGAGCAACGCATTTTAAAATAGAAAGAAGCACACTTTCTTCTAGAGTTATTTAATCATTTTTTGCGTTATTTATTCATTTGCAGCAGATATTCACAGGACGGAAGCATTCACTGGATATATGTTTTTCAGACAACAATCTGAAAGTAAGTTGTTTCTGTGTCACAATCAACTTTCCATGGCCACCAACGTATCAAAGCACTTACAGGAAGGGGGGAAAAAAATCCCATTTCTGTGTTTGAATGCAGCAATACGCAAAATAAGGCCTTCCCTGCAACCTTTTGATTTGCTAGTATGAAGTCAAAAGCAGCAAGAACAGCTTGTGACTTAAAAGGTTCTGGGGTGGGGGTGGGGAAAGAGGCACCTCCCAAGGCCACCTTTTCTTTTTAATACAAGTGCTTGTTGACCAAAGTAATCCATACAGGTTTGCATTATATCAGCTATAAAATACACCTTAGAGTCATGCCATGTTTAGCCAATCACAGAAGCCATTTGCTGGATTGTATATTACCAAAGAATAGAGATTTAAGGGATAATGGTTATAGTGGCAGAGCATACAAAGCAATAAACAACTTGCCAGGTTGGTTAAATGCCAAGTGGAGCTGAGGCTTCAGCGCCATAAACATTATTCCTATTATATGACAAGATAAGATGATATAGTAATGTCCAAAAAAGTGGGGGGGGAGATATTTTGTAGTCCGGTTCAGGTTCTGAGCTTTTGATTTCTTGGTTGTTCTACAGATGACAACACACTTAAGACCAGCGGCTTAAGGGCGAATAAATTGTCCAAGGGATAGGTTTAAAAAGCAGACAATTGTTTGAGGAAATGGTGGACATAAAAGTAGTCATGCGATCAGCATCTGAGTGATGATTTGTGGTAAGTGTTAAAAAGTGAAATATTCCAAGACCCCCTGCCCCCCTTTGGTGGCTGTATAATGCCTCTTACCTTGCAACTAGTATTATGGTACCACTCATAAAAAAGTATCTCTACCTGGCAACTGCACAGGGTAAAGCAGAGAAATTACAGCCTTCTACTTCAAGTACTTTACAATGCTATCTATAACAGTGGCCCCAGACCTATTGGGCACCAATGACCAGTTCAGTGGAGAGTTTTTTCTACAGAATGGAGAGGGCGTGCTTTCATGTGCTGCCTGCATCCTGCGGATGGGGCTTCATTTGTTTGCACGGATCAGTTTTTGGCATGCCGTGACCTGGGGCCGGTCCACGAACCGGGGCTTGGGGACCCTTGATCTACAATGTTGTATGCTTGGATTTTAATAAAGTAGGTAAAAAAAGGAAAGGAATGTATAATATTAACTGTTTAATTTGAGGCAGCAAAGTAAAGACCAAGTTGCATCCTTTAACTAAGATTTTTAGCATGGAAAGACAGGCTGGCTTATGTTATAATCATACTCAGAATCACCTGCCAAATCTGATGCAGAATTCTAAAGTTCTGCCTGTGTTGCTTCCATTCAAAGAAAATGACCACCATACTAACAGGGGTTGAGTTTCTCCAGTTTGGATTTGCACTGTTGGCATAGATGCTGTATAAATTCCTTCCAATGTGAACAGATATGACAACCATAATACCATCTTGCAAAGGCTCCAAGCATGCTAGAAATTGTGCATTCAATGATGGTTGTTTAAAGCAGTGAACTCATCACTGATGTTTTTGAACAAAAATCAGAATTAACTTTCTTTAGCCATATCTTTGCCATGGTAAGCCATATCCTACCCTAATGATGCCCTTGAAGTGATGTCCCGGTGCCTGGAGGCTGTACGGATCTGGATGGGGAGGAACAGACTCAGGCTCAACCCATCCAAGACCGAGTGGCTATGGTTTCCGACATCCCAATATAGTCAGTTGGTGCCATCACTGACTATTGGGGGCGAGTCGTTGGCCCCCACAGAGAGGGCTTGCAACCTGGGGGTCCTCCTGGACTCACAGCTGTCTTTAGAAGAGCACTTGATGGCTGTGGCCGGGAGGGCGTTTTATCAGGTTCGCCTGATTCGCCAGTTGCGTCCCTTTCTGGATCGGGACTCGTTAAATACAGTCACTCATGCCCTCGTCACTTCCCGCCTGGATTACTGCAATGCTCTCTACATGGGGCTCCCCTTGAGGAGCACCCGGAGGCTCCAGCTGGTCCAGAATGCGGCCGCGCAGGTGGTTATGGGAGCAACGGGGCGCTCCCATGTGACCCCCCCTCCTGTGCGAGCTGCACTGGCTCCCGGTGGTCTTCCGGGTACGCTTCAAGGTTTTGGTTACCACCTTTAGAGCACTCCATGTCTTAGGACCGGGGTATCTACGAGACCGCCTTCTGCCACCAGTAGCCTCTCACCGACCAGTACGCTCCCATAGAGAGGGGCTCCTCAGGGTGCCGTCGGCCAAATAATGTCGACTGGTGGCCCCCAGGGGGAGAGCCTTCTCTGTGGGGGCACCCGCCATCTGGAACGAGCTCCCCCCAGAGATATGGAGGATCCCGGACCTGCGCGCTTTCCGCCGTGCCATCAAAACATTTCTTTTCCAGCAGGCCGGCCTGGCCTAACCTCTCTTTTAAACTGTTTTTTAAAATTTTTAAAATTTTAAATTTTAAATTTGTCTCATGAATTTGGGGTGTTTTAAATTTAGTTTTCCAGGCCAATTATTTAATTGTATTTTAATGGTTTTTTAACATTTGTATTATATGTATTTTATTTGGCTGTTCACCGCCCTGAGTCCTTCGGGAGTAGGGTGGTATACAAATTCAATAAATAATAATAATAATAATAATAATAATAATAATAATAATAATAATAATAATAATAATAATAATAGCTTGTTGTGGGTCATATAACCAAGTATTCCTGGTCTAATGAGAAGATTCCATCATTTATGTTTTGGTCAATGACTTTCTGTTTTAAGGACACTACTAAACTTTATAATTCACATTCAGCTCTACAGAAAGTCTGTTTTATTATGTAGAGCATTTTAAATAGTTTTAGGAAATTATGTTGAATAATCACTAGAGAGGTTCAGCATGTTTGCCAAATTGACTATTTGGATCCATTTAACTTGACACTTTCAGTCAAAACAAAGGATTGTTTTTTTCTTCTTAGTAGAAATTGTATGATGCTGTACTTGCTGTTATAATAGATGACTTTTGTTGTCTTTGTTGTTGTTAGTTGTGAAGTCGTGTCTGACCCATTGTGACCCCATGGACAACGTTCCTTCAGGCCTTCCTGTCCTCTACCATCCTCTGGAGTCCATTTAAGATCACACCAACTGCTTCAGTGACTCTATCCAGCCACCTCATTCTCTGTCGTCCCGTTCTTCTTTTGCCCTCAATCTTTCCCATCATTAGATTCTTCTCCAGTGAGTCCTTCCTTCTCATCAGGTGGCCAAAGTATTTGAGTTTCATCTTCAGGATCTGGCCTTCTAAAGAGCAGTCAGGGTTTATCTTGTCTAGGAATGACCAGTTTGTTTGCCTTGCAGTCCAAGGGACTCACAGGAGACTTCCCCAGCACCATAGTTCAAAGGCCTCGATTCTTTGGTGCTCAGTCATTCTTATGGTCCAACTTTCACAGCCATACATTGCAACTGGGAAAACCATAACCTTGACTATATGCACTTTTGTTGGTAGGGTAATGTCTCTGCTTTTTAGAATGCTGTCTAGATTTGCCATAGCTTTCCTCCCCAGGAGCAAGCGTCTTTTAATTTCTTGGCTGTAGTCCCCATCTGCAGTGATCTTGGAGCCCAGGAAAATAAATCTGTCACTACCTCCATTTCTTCCCTATTTGCCAGGAATTGAGAGGGCTGGATGCCATGATCTTAGTTTTCTTAATGTTGAGTTTCAAGCCAACGTTTGCACTCTCCTTCATCCGCATCAAGAGGCTCTTTAGTTCCTCTTCACTTTCTGCCATTAGAGTGGTATCATCTGCATATCTGAAGTTGTTGATATTTCTCCCAGCAATCTTAATTCGAACTTTTGATTCATCTAGCCCCGCTTTCTCATGATGTGCTCTGCATATAAATTAAACGGCAGGGTGACAGTATACAGCCTTGCCAGACTCCTTTCCCAATTTTGAACCAATCAGTGGTTCCATGTCCAGTTCTTACTGTTGCTTCTTGACCCGCATATAGGCTTCTCAAGAGACAAAGAAAATGGTCTGGTACTCCCATCTCTTTAAGAACTTGTCACAATTTGTTTGATCCACACAATCAAAGGATTTAGCATAGTCAATGAAGCAGAAGTAGATGTTTTTCTGGAACTCCCTAGCTTTCTCCATGATTCAACTTATGTTGGCAATTTGATCTCTAGTTCCTCTGCCTCTTCAAAATCCTGCCTGTACTTCTGGTAGTTATCGATCCACATGCTGATGGAGCCTAGCTTGTAGGATTTTAAGCATAACTTTACTAGCATGTGAAATGAGTGCAATGGTGCGATAGTTTGAACATTCTTTGGCATTGCCTTTCTTTGGAATTGGAATGTAAACTGATCTTTTCCAATCCTGTGGCCACTGTTGAGTTTTCCAAATTTGTTGGCATATTGAATATAGCACTTTTACTACATCATCTTTTAAGACTTGGAATAGCTCAGATGGAATACTGTCATCTCCACTAGCTTTGTTGTTGCTCAGATTTTCTAAGGCCCATTTGACTTCACATTCTAGGATGTCTGGTTTGAGGTCAGTGACCACCCCATCGTGGCTATCAGGGATGTTACGCTCATTCTTGTATAGTTCTTCTGCGTAATTTTTCCTCCTCTTCTTAATCTCTTCTGCCTCTGTTAGGTCCCTGCCATTTTGGTCCTTTATCATGCCTTTATCTTTGCATAAAATGTTCCCTTGATATCTCTAATTTTCTTGAAGAGATCTGGAATTCTGCATTCAATTGGGTGTATCTTTCTCTTTCTCCCTTGCCTTTCGCTTCCCTTCTTTCCTCAGCTATTTGCAAAGCTTCCTCAGACAGCCATTTTGCTTTCTTGCATTTCTTTTTCTTTGGGATGGTTTTAGTTGCTACCTCTTGTACAATGTTGCGAACCTCTGTCCATAGTTCTTCAGGCACTCTGTCTATCAGATCTAATTCCTTAAATCTATTTGTCACCTCTATTGTATATTCATCAGGGATATGATTTAGTTCATACATGAGTGGCCTAGTGCTTTTCCCTACTTTCTTCAATTTAAGCCTAAATTTTGCAACACGAAGCTCGTGATCTGAGCCACAGTCAACTCCTGGTCTTGTTTTTACTGACTGTATAGAGCTTCTCCATCTTTGACTGCAGAGCATATAGTTAATCTGATTTCTGTGTTGATCATCTAGTGATGTCCATGTGTAGAGTCGTCTCTTGGGTTGTTGGAAAAGAGTGTTTGCTATGACCATCGTATTATCTTGACAAAATTCTATCAGCCTGCGCCCTGCTTCATTTTGTACTCCAAGGTCAAACTTTCCTGTTACTCTGGTTATCTTTTGGTTTCCTACTTTAGCATTCCAATCCCCCATGATGATAAGGACATCATTTTTTGGTGTTAATTCTATAAGGTGCTGTAGGGCTTCATAGAACCGGTCAATTTCATCCTCTTCTGCACCAGTGGTTGGGGCATAGACTTGGATTACTGTGACATTGAACGGTTCCTTGGATTCGAACTGAGATCATTCTGTCACTTTGGGGATTGTATACCCGTATTGCTTTTCCTACTCCTTTATTGATTATGAAGGCTACTCCATTTCTTCTGAGGGATTCTTGCCCGCAGTAGTATATCTGATGGTCATCTGAATTAAATTCACCCATTCCTGTCCATTTTAGTTTGCTGATTCCTAAGATGTCGATGTTCAGTCTTGTCATCTCTTGTTTGATCATGTCCAACTTGCCTTGATTCATGGATCTTACATTCCAGGTTCCTATGGAGAAAAAATCTTTACATCATCGGACTTTCCTTTCACCACCAGATGCATCCACAGCTGAGCGTCTTTCGGCTTTGGCCCAGTCGCTTCACTCTTTCTGGCGCCTACTAGTACTAGCCCTCTGCTCTTCCCCAGTAGCATATTGGACACCTTCCAACCTGAGGGGCTCATCTTCCAGCATCATATCTTTTTTCCTTTTGGTACTGTCCATGGGGTTTTCATGGCAAAAATACTGGAGTGGGTTGCCATTTCCTTGCCTTGTTTTGTTGTCTAAGCACATGCAAATTACGATCTGCTTTACAAGCTACAAAAATGATGAACAATAAATACCATTAGTCTTTTATGGTTGGAATATTCAGGTCAGAAACAAAACTTACCCACTGAACTGAATTGCTGTGTTAAATTCAATATATAAAAGTAATTTGTATAAAGAAATCCACCCACCCAGAAAACTGTCTGGACACACATTAGGTAGTCCTCAACTTACAATTACAAGTTGGGACCAGAATTTCCATTACTAAGCAAGGCCATTATTAAGAGAGTTGTGCCTGATTTTATGGCTTTTTTTGCTATGGTTGTTAAGTAAATCACTGCAGTTGTAAAATGAATCATGAGGTTATTAAGTGAATCTGGCTTCCCCCATTGACTTTGCTTGTTGGAAGCTGGCTAGGAAAGTTGCAAATGGCAACCACATGACCCCCCCAAGACATTGCAACTGTTGTAAATACTTGGATTTTTATTGTGTGGCTGTGGGGATATTGTGATGTTTGTAAGTGTGAGGACCAGTTACAAGTCAAGGACTACTTGTATTGATGTCTCTTGTTTCTTGCAATAACCAAGCAAACTATTTTATTTATTTATATCCCACCTTTATTATTTTCATAGACAACTCAAAGTGATGAACATACCTAATATTCCTTCCTCCTCCTATTTTACCCACAACAACAACCCTGTGAGGTGGGTTGGGCCGAGAGAGAGAGAATGACTGGTCCCAAATCATCCAGCTGGCTTTAATGCCTAAGGTGGGACTAGAACTCATGAACTCTTGGTTTCTAGCTTAGGGCCCTAACCAGTAGACCAAACTGGCTCTCTCATTAATTTATATTGAAGTTTGTCAATATGCAACTGAGAGGCTCTGTAGAACTTACACATTATAAGAACTAGGGTAGAAATGAATGGATAAGCAATTTTCCTGAAACAAAAATCCCTCCTCATCATCTGTACTTCATAATACTATCCTGGAAGTTAAAATTACAGTGGCAACAGCTTTAAATCAAACTATAAGGAAAAAATTTTCCAGCTGTCAGTTCACAATACTGTAACTTCTAAAGGTGGTATATGGAGTCACCTTCTTTAGAAATCTTGATGGTACAGCTGGTATATCGATCTGAGTAACTAAAATAGAGAGTGTACTATTTCAGGCAGGAACTTCTGGATTCATTCCAACACAATTCTACTATCTTTAGTGTGAAAGTTTTAGATCCTGACAAATCTCAGAGAGAAAATGGGTATTGCTTCAATAAATACTTTTTCCACATTCAAGGCAACTTTTTTATTTTAAAAAATAGCTATTTTTATATTAGTATGGTAACTGGCATGTTCTACTTGTTCATAAGAATTAAAGCATCTAAAACTACTCAACCACAAAGTTCACTGGCCAATCACAATCTAAATCTTCTTCACCAGCTTGTTATAAGATGTATGTACTAAAATCATGTAAACTGGACTCTCTAGAAGGTTTGAATTTCTCCCCCTTAATGTAGAAAAGCAAATATACCTCAGCAGGCATAATTCATCACTATTAGAATTCAAGTGGTAACAGTATATCCAAATGCCGGAATATGTACACAATTTCTACTGAAACTACTTCACAAATGGAATTTTGTCCAAATTATCCAAGTTGGACAAAACTTGGTACAAAGAGTTTACATTCTAGCTATCTCCAACCTGACACCCTCCAGGTTATTGACTTTAATTCCCAGAATTCCCTAGATAGCAAGCAAGATCGTTCTGGGAAATTAAAGTATACCAAGATGTGTATTAAGAAGTATCGATCAAAACTGGGAACATTATTTGAATAAACAATTCTAGTGGATTGACATCTAGTGATTTAGCGCTAACGAAGTTCACATTGCGCAGTTCATCTACTATATGTGCATTCGTCTCCCTGACTTTGCTGCCAAACAATCACCTCCAGATTGAATTACAGGTAGTCCTTGATTTACGATTGTTCATTCAGCGACTGTCTGAAATTATGATGGTGCTGAACGATGAGAGTTGGGACCCAGGCCTCAGGTTATAGCTGTTACAGTGCCCCTGTGTTCATGTGATCAAAATTTAGGCGCTTTAGGACAGCATGCCTGACCTTATCACTTCAGATGCGCTGCAACTCCCCCACCCATCTATAGTTCCCCACCCATCTCAGGTATCCACCTGCCAACCATTGTGTACAAAATAGACATAGCGCTGGAGGACTTGCTCAGCTCCCTTGCTACTTCTCCCCATCCCCCCACACCTGCAAGAGTTGGACCTTCTCCCTGCCCCACCATGCCCAGTAGGCCTGAGCTCTTTCCCTATTCCTTTCCCTTCCTTTTTTCTGAAGCTGCTGAAAAACCTTTCTAGCCTTTAGGATGACTATCTTTTGCTAGCTTTTGGGCTGTAAAATAACATTTTTAGCCTTCAGACCAATCACCTTAAGCATGCTCAGATACCATCAGCTAGGAATCTACATTTGGTGGGTCCCAGGAGACATGTCTTTTCTTTAGTGCTAGCCTTATGGAATATCCTCTCTACCCCTCAAATTAGATTGGTCACATCCCTTTTGATATTCCAAAAGGCCTTCAAGATTTGGTTATGTGACTAGGCCTGGAGCTCCCACAGAACTGGAGAGTTGTCTAGATGGCTCCGTTGTTGAGGGGGTGATTTTTTATTATTCACTTATGATTGTATTTTGAGGTTTTAGGATATTTATTACTATGGTTTTCATATTTGTATTTGTGTTTTTATATTTTTGGTTTTATCTATTGTTGTGTGCTGCCCAGAATGCAGGATCATCAAAACAACCACTGATAGCTAGGAGTGCAGTGATACCTGTTTGCTAACCACATTGTGAATTAGAAAAATCCAGGGGGATATTATCTTTTTTAAAAAAACCATTGTATCTTCCCAGTTGCTATTCATAACCTACTCTTTTCTACTTGCTAATACAACACTGTATGGAAAATCAGTCTGAAATACTTTCACTAAATTAAAAGATTATGTTAGAAAAGGCTGTCATGTACATATTTATATAGCTGCCCATCTCACCAAAGGTGATTTTGATTTTGGCAGGAATGTATGTGTGTGGGGGGAAACTTTAGACTGTTAAAGAAACATTTTCTCAATTTTTTCTTTGCTTGTAATTGTCCAGTTGTCTGACTATGCAGTTGTTGACCTGTAATTTCCTTCTCCTGAAAGAACGTTACTCCACAGAAAGCAGTTTTGTAACTTTTTTCATATTTTAATAGAAGAAACTGCATAAATGTAACTCATGAGTGCCTACTGATTGAGCCACAGAAAGCCTCGAATCTCGAATCTCTCTTTTATGAGAAACATTCTTGTTGAGCAACTACTTGGAAACCAGGTGGAAGAAGGAATCTGGAGAGGAATGGAAAGAAGTGTCACCTGTCCTCTTAGAAAAGAAAATAGATTAATGACATTCAGTGGATTTTTTTAAAAAAAGAAGTATATGCAGCCCATTCAGCTGTGTCACACCAAGCTTACTGCTGGGAAGTGATCATGTACAGAATCCAAAAATAACAGTCATTGAAGACCTAGCAACGAAAAAACATGTTTATAGGTCCATTAAAAGTCCAATAGCTTGAATTACAGGATAGAATGGAAAGCAGTTTCACCTAATTCAATTTCAGTCTATCACCTCCCTAACTGAAATAGCACTTTTCAAAAAACAATATAATGGAAGGAATTGGGAATGCCACTGATATATACAAATACTCTTGTGTAACATTCCAGAGGCACTGAGATACCAAATGACTTATTTTAACACCAGCTTTCAAGACTGAAGAGCAAAAACTTGCCAGCCTTCTTTTCAGTTTCCATTTCAACTTTATTTTACTTGCTGTTACATTTTGTATGTATTATGCTGGTTTGTATATAATGCTATACACTAACATACCAAGCTATGCATAACGTAAACAGAGGTAAAATAGAATATGTATTTATCTGTTTGATTTTTTTAAGAAAATCAAAATTGTTTATTGTATGAATCCTTTAATGTTCTACCAGTAAATAATGATATCTTTAAAAAACAACCAAACAACCAAATGTATTATCGCAGTGATTATTGGAAATGAATGAGCAGTGATCAGGCTAGTTCCTGAATCTATATTGTAAATTACTGAATATTAAGACAATTTTACACTTTTCTTAAACACCATATAAATCATACAAAGTTTTTAGCAATAAGCAATGGAACACATATAATGATGCAAATCAAAAGAATGAAAACATTATTTAACATAAATGCCATACTCAGAAGCAATAATCAAGAACTATCCACACAGAACCCTCAATAGCCAACTAAGTTTAAAAAGTATGAAAAATATTTAAAATAAAATTTAATAAAAAGACAGTAGATTTTGAGACTTCTAGCAGGGTTATGCCAACCAAGGTCTCAGGCCCTCCTTTTTTTTTTTGTACATATACAAAAGGAGTGAAAGGGAAGAAGGGAGAAAAAAAGGATTCTAAAAGTTCATTAACGCTACAAACCGATGGGTTGCCTATCATGATAATACTATGGTTGCTGGGCAACCATATGTAATATTTACTATAGATAAAATTGAATTGTGATGAAAATCAAAAGACAACTGGAGTACCAAAACCTGATTGAAAGGTTTCACTTTAAAAAAGAATAGTGTCTGCTTAACTGTATGTTAAGAGTGTACATGCATTAACAGTTCATTTTCAAGTGATCCATGCCTGAACTGAAAATGCAGGTTCTATATGCTTTGATTTGTATGAGGGTGAAACACAGTTCTGAGCCGAAATGAAGAAAGACATATTGCGATTCTTCATGTGTTATCTTATGGATCTTGGACTCTAACCCAAGTTTCTTTTTTCCAATGAACTCCAATGTATTTATTTATTTGTTTGTTTCTTTATAACCCACTTTTATTATTTTTACAAATAACTCGAAGTGGCAAACATATATCATGTTTCCCCGAAAATAAGACCCTGTCTTATATTTTTTTGAACCCTGAAAGAAGCGCTTGGCCTTATTGCCATGCGCTCAAAAGCCTGATTGGGTTTATTATCAGGGAATGTCCAATTTTGGGGGGGGGGGGGAAACAGGGTATATTCAAACACACCTTCTTTCTCCTATTTTCCCCACAACGACGACCCTCTGAGGTGAGTTGGACTGTGAGAGGGACTGGCCCAAGGTCACCCAGCTGGCTTTCATGGCTATTTTCAGAGATTTCAACTTGTTTTTTGAGTCATGACTTGTTTCAGCAAAGGCTTATCATTATATTTTCCCCTGGCCTATTTCTGGTTTTTGTGCTCAACCTGTTTCTTGTGGTACTAACAAAGGAAATGAAGAAAGCGAACAAGAAATCGACTGAAAAAGCTGTGTTTACGTTGCTCATCTGCAAAACTCAATAAATATTTATGAACAATATTTATTGTTCAATAAATATAAATAAATAAAATCAATCTCATCTTAGCATTATGAACAAATATAGCCAAACAGAGCTATGTACATTTTTGTTTAGGAGTTCCCAAACTGCAAAAATAAAACAAAACAAAATTATAGCATCAAGATGACGGCGTAAGGCAGAATCAGTCCCCTTCCTTGTACGGCCGTATTTTATAAAAGACCACATTGATGAATCAAATGAAATTATTTCCAGCTTTAAATCATTACTATATACAAAAGGATGAAGGCTATTGGTTAGCACATTGTAAGCCGCCCTGAGTCTCCGGAGAAGGGCGGCATATAAATCAAAAATTTAAAAAAAATTAAAAAAAATTAAAAAAAAAATACTAGATTTCTGAGCCACACCATACTTTTGAAAAATAGTAAATTAATTTCCAAATAAAGGAAATAAAAAGGATAAATTGCTTCAGAATGGCTTTCCTTCAGCTTTTCTTTCACTAATAATACGGGAAAAATGAAGGGATCTTCAGTACAGATAAGAGTTTGTCACTGGACCTTTGTTCTGAAATACTTCTATTATATTTGCAAATCATATTTCAAAGGGAAAAACACATCTGCAAATACTAAGGGATATGTGGTAGTCATATGTTAGTGGTCATTATCTTCCTGTCATTTCAATAATTTTATGTCCTTGACATGCACAGACTTATACAAACTTATAGCTATTCATCTCCAATACATGATAAATCCATGATACATGAAAGGATAGACTGGAAATACATCTGCTAGATACAGCAACCTAATTATTTGTTAACAGGATCTTATAGGAGAGCATCATGACTCTAAGCATAGCATATTATTGATACATATATATTTAAAGAAGGGAAAGGACACACGGGTCCTTTAGATTAATTCAAAAGCTATCTCTAAGAGCTCAGTTCAGACAGATAAGAGATACTATCGCTTTCCCTGAAGTCTGCTGCCTGGGAGGGAGGGAGAAAGTGTCCATAAGAAATACAACACTTGATTCAATATTGCTTAAATGCAATCTCCACAATTTCAATTACCCCTGAGGAAATACAGCCCTTAATAAATTAAAAAGATTGCCCATCTCTTCCTTAAAGACTTCTTATTAACATTATTATGGAATTAGCATCTCTAGGGACCTATATCTACACAAGTTTATGTCACACTAGGTTTATTATCCTTTGGGGTGGTGGAAGAGTCTTGACTATAATAACCGCAATACAGACTCATTGTATGGTCCTACGGAGGCCTTTAAAAAGGGTCTGGGCAACTATCTATTTGGTTTGCCATAACTGTGAATTAATGCATCAAGTAAGGGATTAGATTAGATCTCTTCCAACATTGTGGATAATTTCATACAATGTGTGCAAAAAAGAAATATTACGCCTTCAACATTTTACATGAGCCAGATTTACTAGTATATGGAATATCTTTTTAATGCTACATTTTTTATCTCTAGTGATCAACACTGGGTACTAGGTACTTCCATAATTGAGCCAGGAAAGAAAAACAACAACCATACAACCACCAATTCATATTTAAAAGTAAGTCATTCAGCAACAGTTATCAACATCTATCCCATTTTCTTTACTTTGTTCCTAAAGTCCCTGTTCCCTGGCCAATCTTCCTCTTCAGTCTTTCATTTAACATTCTAAGTCATAACACACATATAACGAAGTATTAAAAAGGAAAAATATTACAACAGGAGTGTGAAGTGAAAAGAAACAAACTTCAGATAGCTAATTAAAATTATTCAGTTCAAATATCAAAATCTGCTGCCGATTATATAGAATGGCGCAGAAAGACTGAAAATGGTAACTAACTAATCCAGCATGATAAAATATAGTTAATGTCGATAACAAAATAGCCAATCTATGAAAATGTTGAAGTGTGCTGCTCTAATACCTTCTTTATCACCAGCCCCCAAAAATGGATCCTAATAAAAGGTTCACCAGACAATTTTAAGCAAGAAATTGTTTCAAATTTGGACGAACAGGTCATCTAGATCTCTTTAATTTGGTGGCAATTGTTCTGATCCTCTATAGAGGTCTTTACCTTGCTCTGACCACCTATATGGAAAGTATCTCTTTGCATTCAACAAGGAACTTCAGGGCCTTACAAATATAGCATAACATCAGCTGTTCCACCTTGCAAGCTATCCAGATTGATGGATGCTAATTCAGGAGTAAGTTTCACTGATTTAAATGGATATGTACAGATAGCAGCTTACAGAATTGCTTTGTCATTTCACTTTTACATAATAATAACTGAATTATGCATCTCATTACAAAACCTGATACACTCACATATGGGCATCTTTTCAGGTTAAGCGTTAATTAAGCACTTCAGCTAAGCACGCACAGAGACAATTCTTTTGCACTCCATCGACTTATGTCTATCTGTTTAATGACAGTTCAAAGTTACGACTTTGGAAAAAGTCATGTATGATCTGTACTTGCATGATAACCATTGCACCAGCCCCGCAGTCATATGATCACAATTTGGTGCTTGGCAAAGGGCTCGCATCTATGACAGGCTGCAGCAGCAGCAGCATCAGGTGGCAATAATTTGCAACTTCTGCCAAGTTCTAGCAAAAAACGGCCACACGGGAAGCCATGGCGATTTGTGTAACAACCGCCATAAAAATTGTTGTAAAACCAAGTCTGACTTGACCTATGACCAGAACGACTTATGATGGAAATTACAGTCCGAATTGTGGTCATAAATTTTATTTTTTATATACAGATAGTCCTCGACTTACGACTGAAATTGAGCCCAACATTTCTGTAGCTAAGTGAAACATTTGTTAAGTGAATTTTGCCCCATTTTACGACCTTTCTGGCCACAGTTGTTAAATGAATCACGACAGTTGTTAAGTTAGTACTGTGGTTGTTAAGTGAATCTGGCTTCCCCATTGACTTTGCTTGTAAGAAGGTCACAAAAGGGGATCACATGACCCTGGGACACTGCAACACTGCAATAAATCTGAACCAGTTGCCAAGCATCTGAATTTTGATCACATGACCATGGGGATGCTGCAGTGGTGGCAAATGTGAAAAATGGTCATAAGTCACTTTTTTCAGTGGCGTTATAACATTGAATGGTCACTAAATGAACTGTTACAAGTCAAGGTCTACCTGTACATATTGCAGTGTGAATCTCAGTGTACTACTTGTCCATCTGAAGCCATTTAATGGCAAAGATTATTTCCATGGCTAGTACAGACCTTCACTCATACACCCAGAATGTAAACAAGGCTTATTTATTTGTGTCTCCATTTGAAAATAAATGTGTTCATCCAGGAGCAAATGTCAACTTATTTTTCTTAAACTATTAAAATACTGCTTTTAAAAGTAAATAGGCTAATATTTAAAAGATTATGCCAAAGTGCATCTTTGTACAGATTATATGCCTAGGTGCTTTTATTTTTTTTATTCTGTTTTTCTCCTTGTGTTTTTTAAATATATAGTATGCTATTATAAAAGGAAAATTTAATAAATGTTGCTATGGAACAATATGCACTTTTTAAAAATAGGTTTAAAGACATTCTAAGCTTTTCCTGAGAAATAAATATATGTTTGGGGGGGGGGGGGGAAACCAAGAAATGTTATTAAATCATACTACGCTATCAGATTATATTATCTAGATATTAGGTATAAAGTTTCCTCCCTCTATATTTTGTGATTACTTCTGGATGTGACATACAAGAAGAGAGAAAATACCAGCAAAACGCCAGGCATACCAGGCAAATTTCATTACTTCGGGGCTCTTGCACTTGCTCATAACTTGGATTTACACACTGCAAATCTTCCGATCTGATTACCCCCAGTGATCACATAAGACGTTGGCTTTAAACTCTTTGCCTCGGTGATAAAACAGCCACTTTGATTCATAATGATATGTTAACAGCAGAGTATACTGTAAACTTACCTGTCCACAGCCGGGGGCACTGCACACAAAGGGCCTGTCGTCTCCCATATTTTTCTACAGTTGAGCTACAAATGGGGGGGGAAAAGGGGATGGAGGAAAGAGAAAAAAAAAATAATTAAGTTAGCTAAAGATGAAATTTGAGTCGAAATGCTATTGCGTAGCAGCACTTTTTAGGAGTATCAATATCAATGACATGTTTGAACAGACCAAAATTGGCGCAAGGTTGTGGAGACGAGGAATGAGAATTCGGGGGGGGGGGGGGAATAGACAAATATTGAGCAGCAAGGTCTGCCTGTCAGTCTGCCTGCCTCTCAGTTTGGGCCAGAAGTACATCTAGGAAAATGTGCAACAAGCAGTGGGACATAAGCCACACACACACACACACTGCACTAATACAACTGTTATTCAGAGTCACTGAATCATAGAGTTGGAAGGGGCCAAGGAGGTCCCTGATTCCAATCCCCTGCTCAGTATTGTATAGGAATTCTAATTAAAGCATTCCAGACAGATGACTGCCCAGTTTCCTGAGTTCATCCAGTCAAAGGCCGCCCAGCATCTCTCTGAGAAATTGTCTCTCTGTTCCAGTGTTTTTACCGTTGGGAAGTTTTTTCTTAACATTTTAACTATCACCAATAGTGAAGCAGCAGAAAAGCTCAGATCCTTGAAAAACATCTGGACCACAGATACTATCTATATCCTGGCATTTCAAACAATCTACGCATTCCCTCCTCCTTCCAGAGTCGGAACATGTTTAGGAATCACAGAAAGATTCAGTATTTCAAGAAATTGACATATTGTAAAACTTAGCAAAATCTCAGTTCTGCTTTATACTACTCTCAGGTTACTTTTGCAGGCCTTAATCTTCATTTCTGGCCACAGAATGAAGATAGCTGGATTATGAAATACCATGCATTACTTATTATCCTTCTGAAGGTAGTCACTTTTGGTTTTTTGTGATCACCACAACACAGATAAGCAAACATATTTATAAAGTGATTGTGCAATGTACAACAATCTATCTCCAAGCTATGGAGAGATAAATTCAATTCTTCTCAACGTGAAACCAATATTTTTAATATGAGAGAACTACAAATCTGTAATTAGTCACAGGATTGTAGGAATGAAGCTCCATTTTCTCAAGGCAATAATCTAGCTCCCTGATGGTAAAATTGCAAGAGCGATGACAAAAATGACTGTAAAAGAATTTAAAACATCAGTCCTGTTACACAACAGGTGAAACTATTCTTATTAACAAAAAGTGCAAACAAAAGAAGCCTCCACTATGCAAATTTTAGAAATGATCACTTCTCTGTCCCGCCCAGCTTTTTAATAGTGAAACTTAAACAATTACAGTATAATAAAATTGCTATTATTTCTTCAGAGAAATTGCTATTGCATACAGTTCTTGATTTACAAATGGTTTGAAGTGACCATTTGAAGTTACAATGGCACTGAAAAAAGTGACTTGCAACCAGTCCTTGCACTTAGGGGAATCATAGCATTCCCACGGCCACATGATCACAATTCTGGCACTTGACAATCGGCATGTATTTACGATTGTTGCAATATCGTAGGGTAGGGTGATCACTATCTGTGATCTTCCCAGCTGGTTTCCAACAAACAAAATGGATTAAGTTAATGACTGCATGATTCATTTAGCAACTGCGTGATTCGTTTAACAGGCATAGCAAAAAAAAAAAAAAAAAAGATTATAAAATTGGGCGCAACTCACTTGCCTAGTAACAGAAGTTCTGGTCCCAATTGTGGTTTTAAATCGAGGATTGCCTGTAGTTAACGGAGAGTCAGTTTGGTATATACACCAGGCTAGAAATTAGGAGAACTTGAGTTCTAATCCTACCTTAAGGGCAAAGCCAGCAGGGTGACCTTGGGAAGTCACTTTCTCTCAACCCTAGGAAGGAGACAGTGGCACACCACTGAAACCACTTCTGAAAATCGCTTAACGTAATTGGATTCGCTGCATAAGTCACATAAGTTACAGTGATTCATTTAACAACTCATTAATTTAACATTTAATAACTGTGGCAAAAAAGTTGTAAAATAACAACTTTTTGCTTAGCAACAAAAATTCTCATCCCAACTGTGGTCATAAATTGAAAACTACCGATACCCATGATGGTGAACCTATGGCACACGTGCCACAGGTGGCACGCAGAGCCCTCTCTGCGGGCACGCAAGCTGTCGCCCCAGCTCGGCTCCCGCTGGCCAACTGGTTTTCAGGTCTCTGCCACACATGCATGGGGGACGGGGCGCATGTGGGAGATGTGCATGTATGTGCAGGTGTCGCACGCATGTGGTCGCAAATGCATGCAGAGGGGGAAGGACGCATGCGGGGGTCATGTGTGCATGCACGGGGGTTATGCGTGCATGCACAGGGGTGTGTGGCATGTGTTGGGGTTGTGCATGCATGTGCGGGGGTGGAGTGAACACGGTGGTCATGTATGCATATGTGGGGCGGACGTGCCCATTGCATTATGGGTGTGTGCGCACATGCACGTTTTTGGCACTGTGCCAAAAAGGTTAGCCATCACTGACCTATATTTTAACTGTTTATGAAATTTCCATATATTTTCCTAAATTAAGGGGTTAATTTGTTAGAAATGGTTGATTGCTGAATCTGAATCCTGTAAATACTGTTTGTAAACATCTTCCCCTGTTGCACAGGCTAGTATTTTCAACAAGTGCATTTTTAAATGCACCTGACTAATGCACATTATTTTTTATATCTGAGAGTAAATATACAACTGCATCTGCCTGCAAACTTGTTTTTTGTAATGTTCATGCTGACTGCATCAGATGATTATTCCTCCAAAACACAGATCTGAGAAAAAGAAATCATGGGTGGAGTGATCTGTATTACTGTAATAATATTAGTTTTTAAGCAATCTGTGATGTTCAATGCACATTGCAAAGTAGGATTAATTGCAGATTTGAGATTTTTTTTAAACAAATTATTGCTCAGACTACTGAAGAAGATGAGAAATGGATCACAATGCATAACTGAACTTTTTACCACTGGCAAATAATCTGAAATTTGTCTTTACATATTTTAATACGTGTGCTATATTTATAACTTTAAAATGTCTTCTTGTGAATTTTGAAGAATTATATTTCATTACTATGTTATATTATTTTAATATACTTTGATTATGTGCCATCAAGTCAGTGCTGACCTTTAGTAACCACATACACAGACCTTTTCCAGGAAGATTTAATATACTTACTGGTCATTTATTATAGATTTACTCTTTAGGCTTTACATGCATTGCATTTTTAATTCTGACTGAAATTTTCCAAACCTCTAACAGACACAAAACACATTTTGTTATTTAGCCTCAAAATTAATTTCATACATAAAAAATTAAAATCCGCTATTTATTCCCTAGTATATTGGGAAAATAGTTTCAACTCCTAGTCCTTTTCATTATGGAACTCAAACACATATTCTTTGCACTGAATGGAACTCCAACAGATTTGCACCAAGAATTCTCAAAATATGAAATAGCATCTTCTAAAACAGCTTTCCATTATGTGTTCTGACTATGTCTCCCAAATTTTCTAACACACTGGCTATCACACTGAAAATGCTAGGCTAGAAAGATATGTATGATAGTTGTAGACTCTAATTTTTTTTCCTGTCAAGTGCTTTGCTTAATCCACGATTTAAAGTAAGGACAATATTTATTGGGATGTTTATCCTATCCAATTTCTTGCTTTCTCACATGTTCAGCAAGTTGCATGCATATATTAGTGAAAACAAAAAGCTATATTATTACTGTTATTTTAAATTGTTCAGCACTGCAACTTTCAATATAAAGGAGGAATTAATTAAAGGTTTTCTGATATGAGGCCATGCTAAAGTTGTTATTAAAATAAATAGCTAAAAATTAAAACTGAAGGATTTGCAAACCCCTTTTAAAAAATGGTGTATACTTGGTTTCACTTGGTTTTTGAAGTCTTCAGGGCTCTTCACTATTTCCAGATCAAACGGGAAAGCATATGCCTAATTTAAAGAGGGACAAATCAGGGAGACTTATGACCACAACTGAGCCCAAAATTTATGTTGTGAAACATTTAAGTGAGTTTGCCCCATTGTGTGACTTTTCTTTGTGGTTAAGTGAATCATTGCAATTGTTAAGTTAGTAAGATGGTTGTTAAGTGAATCTGTCTTCCCCATTGACTTTGCTTGTCAGGTCACAAAAGGTGATCACATGACCCTAGGACACTGCAACTGTCATAAATATGAGCCAGGTGCCAAGCATCTGAATTTTGAACACGTGACCAAGGGATGCTGCAAGGGTCGTAAGAGTGGAAAATGGTAGTAAGTTATTTTTTTCAGTGCCGTTGTAACTTTGAATGAACTGTTGTAAATTGAGGACTACCTGTACTTCTGTATCAGGATTTGTATAATAAGAATAGCCTCCAGGTCATATTCTTACAGTGCTACATTTCAGATTGCAACCTTTGAAATAGTAAGCTGAATAGTAGGAAGGGTACCAGCCAGATGCTTGAACACAAAGTCCACAGAATATCAGAATTGGACTATTATCTCAGCCCGCTATTTCAAAAGTCTCCTGAACACCCCCCCAGCTTTAACTGCCCTCCTAATATGCCAGTAGGATTTCTGAGAAATTCTGCGAAGATGTCCACTTTACAAAAAGCTCCATTTCCGTGCACAGCAGCAAAGGTTCAGTTAGTGTGTGTTTGTGCTGTAAGGTATCTGCAAAGGGCAGCAGCTGGTGCCCTGCTTTAAATATAGCTCCTAAATCCACACTCTCCACAGTTACCATACAGTACAACAGTCAGACCTAAAGCAAAATATATTCCTCTCTGATAAAAAATTCACACCTGGGCTGCATGGTGCAAGATACCCCTTATATTTTTTTAAAAAAAACCTCCTTACATTGTGATTTTAAGTGCTTTTTATTTTAGACTTTCTCCAAAAGACCCAAATTGCAAATATAGCCCATACTTCCCAATCATTTTTTCTGAGAGATCAATCCCATGGAGGAGGAGATGCTGACAACTCGCCACTAACCCAGTTGAAATTAAAAGGGAAGTAACATTCAAATCTGGATTTTCCCAACCAGAGTCTAGCACTGTATTGCTATAGCACATTGTTGTGAATATTAGGAGAAGTCTACCTCACCAGTTTCACAAACAGGAAACTGTACATTATTTCATCATGTGGGAGTATTATAGCTCTATACTGAGGAAGTAGAAATGTAAAACTAAGCAGAAAAGTCTGTTAGCTTGTTCGGAGGAGGTAAGACGTATGTTAAGGTAGCTCCTTGGAATATTTACAGAGATCACAAATTGCACCTTGACAGTAACATACTAGAATATATATTTGATTCAGGAAACTTCATTTGACTATTAAAAGTTTTTTAAAAGCTGCAAAATTATCCTGAAGCTCAATAAAAACCGAAGGCAAAAATAAGGCATGAATTTTGGAATAGTAGTGTATCTACTATATCTTCAGTAATTGTATTTTATTTTTCATCCAATGGATTTTAGAATCCCCTTCCCTTCTACATTCCTTTTGCTCTCATACACTTTTATGATAACAGCAATACCATTTGTACAATGCAGGTATTGTGCTACATTGCCCTTTCCTTTCATATGCTGCAATTTTAATTGGGTTTTCTTATAACTGTTTGTGAGTCTCCTTTCAAGTGCATAAGCTTCTACTCAGAGAGTCAAAACCTCTAATGTTAGCATGATTCTTTAAAGCAAGGGCCAAGAAAATCAAATTCCTTTTACTTCTTTATACAAAAAACAGTGGGCTTCTACAGTGAAGCTAAAGTGAAAAGACTTGTATCACATGCACCAATAGCATCTGTCTTTACACCAACATTGTATTTAAATATGAAACAGGGGATCTAACATATTTAGAGCCCACCAGCTGAAAGTAGTTTGAATGGCTCCATATTTTAAGCTTTATTTTAAAGACAAGATACAAAACCATCCTTTTTTTGGCTCATGCTGTAATTTTCAGCAAAATGAAGCAAAGAACAGTGTATTGAATGTACTGTGGTGCTTTTTCAACAGTAGAGATAGGATAGTAGACTATAGACTTGCTGCAGAGGAAAAGCTAGAAGATCCTGAACATATTTCAGGTGGAGAACATAATTCCATGTTACCCCTTTTAGGTAGTTCACACAAGAAGCACAACTATGAACACCAATTCTATCTTTATTATAAAGCTATATTAACAAAATCTTGCAGGACTGAAATTATTTATCCTCTTCTTTCCTTTTGCTCTCTGGAAAACTAGGGAGTTTCCCCTTCTTGGAACATTTCTCATGTGTCTTGCCTCTCCTTCTGTAGAATGAGATTATTATTATTAGTAGTAGTATTTATTAAATTTATTTGCCCCTTATCTTGCCACAAGGTGACTCTGGGAGGCTTATAAAGTTAAGAAAAATAATACAAATACAGATATAGCAATAAAATCTTAAGTTATGGTAAAAAGACGGGGAGGGAGGGAACAAGGTGTGCAGGGGGTGAGATATCTTTTACATGACAGTTGTCCACTTTGTGGCTACAGTTTATAAATTGTTAATAAAGTGGGAGTTGATGAATAGGGAGGAAATGACAAGTGAGAGGCTGTTCCTATGAACTGCCATTCCCTCTACTGTTTGAAAATGATGAAGTGGAAAGTTTGGCAGTGAATGGATCAAGTAAATGTTCCCCAGGGGCATCTGTGTTGGACAGGCTGCTTGGAGAAATGATCCTTGAAATACCTTGCAGCCAAGTCATGTAGGACGTTAAAGGTCCAAACCAGCACTTTGAAATGCATTTGGAAGCCAGTAAGTATCCAATGCAAGACTTGAACACAAGTATAATGTGTTTATACTGGGCTAGCACATTCTGGTCTAGTTGAAGCTTCCAGATGATTTACAAAGGCAGAGCCATGTAGATCACATTGCATTGATCCCAAGCAAGTGGCGATGAGAGCATGAATCATCATTGTTGCAAAGTCCTAACATTTGCAATAAGGCTACAACTGGTACACTAGTTAAAGCGGAGCAAAGGCCTCTGGGCTATGGCTTCCATCTATCCATCTAGAAGTAGCTGTTGAAATCAGGACTACCCCGCACTGTGATCCTGTTTCTTCAAACCTCCCAGCCACCAGACAATGGATCAAGATGCTGAGAGCATGCCTTATGTGGTACTGGAAAACAATGTACAGCTCAGTATCATTAACATATTGTAAACCAACGTATGACCTCCTGCAGCTTCATGTGGTTATTAAAAACCTGGGGAGAGAAAACTAATTTCTGCAACATTTCAGAGAACCTGCCTTAATTCTCTCCTGTCCATTGACTAGAACTCTCTAGGAACACAACAGAACTTTAAAACAGTTCTCTGCATGTAGTCCAGAAGGATACCATGATGGATAATATCAAAAACTGCTGAGATGCCCAAAAGTACAAGAAGGGAAATCAAGGTCATCTATAGGAACAACCAATCATATCTTAGTTCCATGCCCAGACCTACATCCTGGTTGAAAAGAGTCAAAACCGTCGGATTCCTTTAGGGTGCTCCATAGTTGAATATTGACCATAGTCTCAATAGCCTTTCTCCAGAAGAGCAGTTTAAAGCCTGGGCAATACTTATCAAATACAGATAGATCTGAGGAAAGCCTCTGAAAGAGTGGGTGCATCACAGCCTCTTTTAAGACTACTGGTATCAGTCTCCTGATATCAGGCACTAATTCAAGAACACAAGTGACCAGAGACAACCAAAAGAACACTCTATTTATTTCATTTTGTTAAAGTTCACAGGCCAGAAGCAGTCCTAGATCACGTGGTCACAGACGCTCCCTAGCTATCACAATAGACTCAAGATTTTTGTAAATCTGAGAATTTATAAGCAAATTGCTGTTCCAACTGTTCCTAATTGCTGGGTGGGAGATCTACCACTTTTTTTGGCATACTGCACTCTTATCTCTGTCATCTTTCTAGGAAGTTAGCAACTGGTACCATGTCAGCAGTCAATAGGTGACTTATTCAAGGACTTGAATGGGGCATGGATTAGGCCTTAGATAATTAGCTGAAAATTCCATAACAGATAACAAAAGACAGTGGTTGGTCTTAGTAGTGAGGCCCATCTTAGAAATCTTTCTTTTTTTCTTCTTTAGAAATATTCTAGTGATAAAATTGAAGAAGGGGCTGATAGAGGATTGTCTATGGAGGATGGTAAGTTGTAGCTCCTTGTCAAAGCTCATTCCAAAGGAAACAGGACTGGGAAGGAGGCCGATTTTTGTGGGGTTCACTCCTTTTTGTTACAGTATTTACAAAAACTCATGTACATGTGGGTGGTATAAGCTGTTTGGATGTTAAGATACTCTGTATGGTTTTTGGTACAGTATTAAAGGCTAATAAGGTGGCCCCACCCAATCTTCAGGTGAGTAGGTATAACTAACTGCAGTCTAAATGATATTATTTATTTATTTATTTATTCAACTTCTACATCCACCCATCTCAAGCAAGTGTCTCTGGGCAGCAAAAAATAATAAAACATTTAAAAACAATTACAATACAATACCCTTGCAATTTGATTCAGTTGGGAAGCCTCAAAATGGGAGTTCCTGGTCTCTCTCTCTCTCTCCCCCCATCGGAGGTGGGTGAATACTGGTGTGGGTCTGTTCTGGAGGGACTCTGGCCAGACTTAGGACTTCCCTATGAACATCTGGGGAGTAGAAGACCACGCCAAACTTCAGTGAGGAGGAAAAAAACATTAAACTAATCCTTAAACTTGAAAGATTAAGTTTAAAATTCCAGTAAACCAAATGTTTGGCGACTATGTCACATTTCAAATTTTAAAAACTGGGATGAAAAAAAAATGTTCCTGAGCTGGAATGGGGCCCCGGGCTAATTATGTGTCCTAGAGAACATCACGCTCATAAGCAATTTGTTTACATATTCAGGAGATGATGCAGAGGCTGAAGCAAAGAAGAAACACATACCTTTCATAAGGCTTTCATTAGGCTCTTTTCCTTTTCTCTCTGATGAAGTAATTTTGGAAATCATAGCTGAAATAATTGACTCAGTTTTTTTCCATAATTGATTGCATTCTAAAGATGGATTATAGACAAAAAAAAAAAATCAGCGACGGTACTCAAACATAAGAAAGAGCTCACTTCCACATGTCTTCCGAGAGGGAGAGGATAAAAGCAACGCAAAATTGATCAGTGAGCACTGGCAAAATTATTTCCAAATCTAGATCACTAAGTCATAGGAAGGATGGATAAGAATACATTCTGAGATTTGAAGAACGCATAAAAAGGAAACTACAGTAGCATCCCCACCCCATAGGACTCAAATAAAAACCAAACACCTTTAAAGGCTCAACACGTCTTAATCTATATTTGTCATCCATTTGAGAAGAAACATGATCCACTGCCTATTTATATTGAGAATTGTCCTTGCTTGTTTTCACAACTGTCTGTGCACATGTCTGTCATCAATTGGTTGACAAAGATCACACTTCAGCCATTAAAAATTCAATCAAAAGAATGCTTCCCACAAATATATTTTATGCATTGATTGTGGGTGTTTGTTGATTCACAGTATTTATATACCACATAAGTGTGTGTGTGTGTGTGTATTTTAGTATGCACATATAATAGTATGTATAATATAAAATAAAATACTGTAATTTGCCTCTATTTTACATTCAGGAACTGATCCACCTTAACTAGGGCACTAGTTCCAATATCAATATTGGAAAGAGATAGGTTGACAGATGAGCAAAACCAATGAGAAGAAAAATCTGAGAATCTGACACTTCAACCATACGTACTGATTTGCCTTTTCAGCTTGCCACCATTTTAGGAAGACAAACTCCAAGAAAGTTCAGCACGCTGCACTTCAAAAATACTTTCAGAAAGAAACTAAATGTAAGGTTTAAATATGGTTTTCAACCCAATGTTGCATCTTAAAGTATGGAAAATGGTTTTTTAAAATTCCAATAAAAACAAATTTGAAAATAAGGAGAATTTTGAGGTGTAAAGAACGAAATAAACTTCAACTGCTGCCTCAATATGGGCCGACATGACCCACAGATCCCTCATGAAGCCAATCTTTTGAAGAATAGCTTTTCAACTAGCCAAGAGCAACTGGTGTGCAGAGCAGAATATCCCACTCACTATGAGACATCAAATGCACTCCAAATGGTTGCCAGTTGTCAGGAATCCCATTTAAAACTTCAAGCTCGCATATTTCCATCCATTAGATGCTGTGTTTCTTAATATAGATTTGAATAACAGTTAAAGGGAGAATGTTATAAATGCCTCTTTCAAGTATCTTCCCCTGCCTCACGCATGAGACCGCTAACTACTTTGTATGCCTGAAATAAACAAAGATCTGTGTCTGAAAAGCAGTTTAATTTCTCATGCTTAGTAACAAAAATCACTCTTGATTAGCACCTGTATAATTAGCTTTCCCAGTGTTTAAAGTGGGAGGTACCTTGTGTTAACAACAGATTTAAGGAGCTGCTCTTTGCCACTATGCAGTTACTAGAACTGCAATCCATGTCCCATAGTTTCCTGTAATTTCTGACATAATAAATGTAACTAGCTTACCAGAATTGATACATAATGAAGACTATTTTTCTGCCTGTTCTTGATGAAGAAGAGGATTTATAGTAGTCCGAAGCATTGCCACAAGCAATCTTTCTCACTAGTGTTCTCACGCTTCTGGCCCACCCAATAAAATACAACTCTAAGTCAACTTTAATATACCTTAGAGCAGGGGTGAAATCTAAAAATTTTCGCTACCGGTTCTGTGGGCGTGGCTTAATTACATGCTCTCTACATGGGGCTCCCCTTGGGGTGCACCCGGAGGCTGTAGTTGGTCCAGAACGCGGCCGCGCGGGGGATTATGGGAGCAACTGGGCGCTCACATATAACACCTCTCCTGCGCGAGCTGCACTGGCTTCCTGTGGTCTTCCGGGTGCGCTTCAAGGTGTTGGTGACCACCTTTAAAGCGCTCCATGGCTTAGGGCCGGGGTATTTGCGAGACCGCCTTCTGCCGCCGATAGCCTCCCACCGACCGGTTCGCTCTCACAGAGAGGGCCTCCTCAGGGTGCTGTCGGCCAGGCAGTGCCAGCTGGCGACCCCCAGGGGGAGAGCCTTCTCTGTGGCAGCACCTGCCCTCTGGAATGACCTGCCCCCTGAGATACACACGATATCAGACCTCCGGACTTTTCGTCGGGCCCTGAAGACACACTTGTTCCATCTAGCTGGGCTGGCTTGATCCCATCCTCTTAGTTTTTTAATCGAATTTCGGTTTTAATTGGGTTGTTTTAAATTCGGGCCAAAATTATTTAATTGTTTTTTAAAATGTTTTTAAATTTTATATGTTATGTTTTATTCTGGCTGTACACCACCCTGAGTCCCGCAGGAGAAGGGCGGTATAGAAATATAATAAAATAAATAAATAAATAAATAAATTAGTAGGTGGTGCTTGGTGGCCAGGTGACTGGGTGGGTGTGGCTTGTTGGTCAGGTGGGTGTGGCCTAGTCGATGTCACTTTGTTGCCCTTTATTAACCTACAAAACACAACACAACACAACTGGCTCACCCACAAGGTAAAAGCAGCTGTGCTAGACCCAAAATGGCCCCTGCAACAAGCAGGAACCTCACACAGCCACAAAAAGCTCAAAAAAACAACTTTCACACTTTACACACACAAAATTCCACATGCAGCTTTGTGAGATTTTGTGTGTTTGTGTAGTTAGAATGAAACACTACAGAAACACACACAATCTCAGAAAGCTGCACAAATATTATTTTATTTTATTTTATTTTTATTTTTATATACTGCTCAAAAAAATAAAGGGAACACAAGCAGAAGACATCCGAGATCTGAATGAATGAAATAGCCTTATTAAATACTTTGGTCTTTTGAACTCCTCAGAATTAGACGTGGGAGAAGAGCTAGAGAGCAAGAGCAGGGAAGAAGTACTAGAGGAGGAAGAGAGAAGGGAAATAGAACAAGTAGGTGAAAGGAAGAAAGAGAAAGGACAATCTCAGACTCAGGTAGAGAGGGGTGTCGAAACAAGACAATCAAAAAAGAAACCTCAAGCAGAAGGCAAGTAAGGGTAATAAGGAAGACGGGATGGGGGAAGAGATGCGTTTAATGTCTGTTAATATCAATGGATTGAATAGTCCAAATAAAAGGAAAAAGGTTTTCACTAAATTAATGAAAGCACGTTTGAATATAGTATGCCTCCAAGAGGTACATATAAAAAAAGATCACCTCTATTTATTGAATTATAATAAACTGGGTCAATTATATACATCCCTAGCAGAAACAAAAAAAAGAGGAGTAGCTATTTATGTACAAAAACATATAAAGTCGAGGCTGATTTTTGCAGACGAAGACGGGAGACTGCTGATGGTTGAGGTAGAAATATGTGATAAAAAATGTCTATTGGTCTGTATATACGCACCCAATGGAAATCAGAAAGTTTTTTTTCAGACCTTGCACTCTAAACTGGTTGAATATGATTACCCACATATCTGTGTAGTGGGAGACTTTAATGCTATAGAGGATAAAAGCAAAGATTATACATCTGGAAAGAGGAAGCAGGAAGGGGAAAAGAATATGGTAAAGAAAAGGTTGCCTTCTATCTGGCATCAAATACAAGAAGAATTTGGACTCAGAGATATTTGGAGGGAAAAGCACCCAGATGATAAACAATATACATACTTCTCCGCCAGGCACTCATCTTGGTCGCGGATAGATGCGGCGTGGCTGTCAGGGGAATTGAGTCAGGGGATACAGAAAGCAGAAATAGGCATCAATGAGTGGGCAGATCACAACCCTCTTTGGATAACATGGGGAAGCCGGAAAATAAGGCCTAAGTGGAGATTGGACATAGGAGTTTTTAAAGATGAGCCATTCTTAAAACATCTAAAGAAAGAGATGGGGTTCTTCTTTCAGGAAAATAACAGGGAGGATGCATGCCCTTTCAACGTATGGGACACAGCGAAGGCTGTGTTTCGTGGTTTGGTGATTAACTATATGGCAGGGAAACGAAAGAAGGAAAGGGCTGAGCGTAATAAATTATTGGATGACCTGGTAAAAAGTGAGGCTATGTTACAGCAGGATCCAAGCAATATAGGATTTAAAATGAATTTGAAAGTAGCACGACACCAAATTAATTTATTAGATCAACAGGATTTGGAGAAAAAAATAAGATGGATGAAGCAAAGATACTTCGAAAGGGCAAATAAACAAGGGAGGTGGCTCACTTACCGTCTAAATAAAGAAAAGGAAAAGAACAGAATTCATAATTTGAGAGATGGGAAAGGCAATTGGATTACAGGGGAAGAAGGGAAGAAAGTAATTGCACAGGAATTTTATACTAATTTATATTGTAAGGAAGATAAGTCTGAGCAGGAAATAAAGAAATACTTAGAGGAATCAGACATTCCCAAAATACCAGGCTTATCTAGGGAAGTATTGGATGAAGAAATTACGGAGGGGGAAATTGAAAGGGTCATGGGAAAACAAAAGACAGGGAAAACTCCCGGTACAGATGGCCTACCGATTGAATATTACAAAGCACTTTGGGAAACATTAGGTACGCATATGACTGAATTATTTAATGGGGTAATTCGGGAGGGACAGACCCCGAAATCATGGACAGAAGCACTAATAACTCTTTTGCCAAAGGACGATAGCGACCTATCTCAGATTCAGAATTATAGGCCCATTTCGCTTCTTAACGCGGATTATAAATTATTTGCAGCGGTTTTAGCAGAGAGACTCAAAGGGTTTCTTAACCAATTTATACATGAAGACCAAAATGGTTTCTTACCAGGCAGACAGATTAGAGATAATGTAAGAATAGTCATGAATGTTTTGGAATATTACGAAACCCATACTGATAAACAATTGGCCCTGGTATTCATGGATGCACATAAGGCCTTTGATCGTGTGAACTGGAGTTTTTTAATAGGTTTACTGCAACATATGCAATTTGGAGAAAGATTTATTCGGGCAATCCGTGCAATTTATTCGAAGCAGACTGCTAAAATTTCAATTAATGGTGATGTATCCGGTCAAATTGATATTGAGAAAGGAACTAGACAAGGGTGTCCGCTTTCCCCGTTGCTATTTATTCTGTCATTAGAACCCTTATTGAGGGAAATTAGACGTAATACGGGGATAAAAGGTCTTTATATCCAAAATCAACAATATAAGGTGCAGGCTTACGCTGATGACATAGTATTTATATTAGATGATCCGTTGATATCGGGACCGTGTCTGACCCAGGAAATAGAAAAATATGGTAAGGTGGCGGGATTAAAAGTCAATAGGGAAAAAACTAAAATTATTGCCAAAAATTTAACAGTAAAGCAAGGGAAAGAATTAGAAGTGAATTTGGGGTTCCAAATTGTAAACAAACTAAAATACCTAGGCATTATTATATCAGCCAAATGCTCCACGATCAAAGAAGATAACTATCTGAACCTTCTCAAGAGAACAGGTCAGGATCTAGAGAAATGGAAGAACATGCAGATATCCCTACTAGGTAGAATAGCAATTATAAAAACTTATATACTTCCGAAATGGATATACCTATTCTACACAGCACCAGTTAGACTGGATAATAATTTTTTTAAAAAATTAAATTCCTATGTCCTTAAATTCATTTGGCAAAATAAAAAACCCAGAATTAAACTTAAAATGCTTCAAGAACTTAAAGAAAGAGGAGGATTTGGTGTTCCAAAATGGGAATTCTACTATCAGGCCGCAAATTTAGTCTGGATCAGGGATTGGATATTGCTGAGAAGAAGGAGGTTGTTGATTTTGGAAGGTGAGGGGTTACATCAAGGATGGCATTATTTTCTTTGGCAAAATAAAATCCCAAAGCACAGGTGCCTTGCAGGACATTATGTGAGGAATATTCTAATTGAGTCATGGAGGAAAATTAAGGGTAAATTTTACTTTTCAGTCCCCTCCTGGCTGGTCCCACTCGAAGCTATAATGTATAGGCCTCTATATAACAAAGAAAATCACCTCTCTTACCGGGAACTTTTGGACCCCCGTGGCAGTCTGAAAACAAGAAATGAGTTGGAGTTGCAGGGAAGACAACTGGATTGGTGGGCTTATGCCCAAATTTGCTCGAAATTTAAAAAAGATAGGGAACAAGCTGGTATTAATTTGAATCAACATGATCTGGACAATATTATTCTAGGAAAAGAGGATAAAATGTTATCAAGGATATATAAACTTCTAATAGACTATTGGATAGGGGATGAAATAGTTAAAGATTCTATGATTGCCTGGGGGAGAAATATTGGTTATCCAATTGATTTGACCAAATGGGAAGAAATCTGGCTCAAACATATGAAACTCCTGTGGGCAACATCATATAAAGAAAATGTGTACAAGATGCTGTATAGATGGCACCTTCCACCTGCCCGTCTTTCTAAAATGTATCCAAATCTCTCACCAAACTGTTGGAAGTGCGGGGAGATCGGCACCTATTTCCACATGTGGTGGACCTGTTCCAGGACGAGGGAATTCTGGAAAACCATACAGGCATGGATTATGGAAATCACAGGTTATAACCTAATTCTGAAACCAGAGTACTATTTACTGAACATTAGGCCAGATAATATAGGCACAAATATATGGTGTCTGTGTGTATTTATCACCACGTCAGCAAGAATATGTTTCGCCCAACATTGGAAGGGGAAAGACCTGCCGGCTGAAGATTTGATTCTGGAGAAAATTTTGGATTATGCGGAAGCCGACAGACTGACTAAAGCATTGCGAGATCAAAAGGACTCCGTATATTTCCAATGTTGGGACAAATGGTATGTTTGGTTGAACAACAGACACCCAAAAAGTCAAGTATAACCAGGACTATGCTTAATTTTTGTTAAACTTGACTGAAGCCTACATACCGTAGAAAGTGTAAATATCATGTAAAGTTTCTGTCGCGATCGTTTGTTTGACTATTTCTTTTTTTGTTTGATGTACCGTTTTAAATAAATAAATTAAAAAATTAAAAAAAAAAAAATACTTTGGTCTTTTCATACAGTAGTTTATATACTGCTAAAACAACTAAAGGGAACACAAAACTACTGTATGTAACAAACAAAATATTTAATAAGGCTATTTCATTCATTCAGATCTCGGATGTCTTCTGCTTGTGTTCCCTTTATTTTTTTGAGCAGTGTATAAAAGCAGCTAAATTTAAAACTTCCTAAACTTTAAATGGCTAGGTCTAAAAAAAGAATGACTAAAAAAACCCCAATGAACTATTTTTTTTAAAGCTCCCAAAGGGGAAAAAAACTTACAGGCAGGCAGATAGAGCTGCTCACCGATGAGCTTGATTGCAGGCAGGGAGATTCAGTTGCTTGCTGATGCAATGGATTGCAGGGATTATAGCAAGCGAAGCAAGGCAGGCATTGTGACCAGCAGCTAAGGTAAGCAAGCTGGAGGCTGGGGGGGGGGGGGAGGGATTTTTGCTACCGGTTCTCTGAACTGCCTGCCGCCATCGCTACCTACTCGCCCGAGCCAGTCCGAACTGGGAGCATTTCACCCCTGCCTTAGAGATCTTTTTTTCCCCTGAAAATCATGTTCCATATAAAGGCTTTTTTATAATTCCTTCATTACTTTAGATCTATTGGTTGATGTCAACCATCACAGATATTCTCTATCACAACCATCACATTTATCTAAGGATAAATGTGTGCATATGACAAAAATGAACAAGCATGTATATTTCAACCAGTTCAAAAAAGGCAAGGGAAAACAAATATGTTAACCAAATCAATAACCACGTATTAAAACTTTGTCTGTAAAGGTGTCCCATTTAAAATGTTTGTTTCTTCTTCCATTTCTTTTTCTTTCATATTGTGCTTTTATGGTGTAAGCCTAAAGACAAGGATTTTCTTACCTCTGTTCTTTGTAAGGTATGCTGGGAGTTTGGGAGGCTAAAGCTCTAGCATAAGCAAACTACAGAGTCATGATACAAATAAGTCAGCTCAATATATGAGTTGCGAATTTTACTCAAACTTCAAGGCACAACAAACTGGTTACATAAAAGTACACAAAGTAAAATGCCAAGATGACCACTCAATTTACTAAAATTAAGTTGTATGTCAATGGGCACTTTCTTACTATGTCACATGCTAAGGGATATGCTTCTGTAAGAAAAAAAAAATCTAAGTCAACATCCTGAAAACCGTACAGTTCCCAACAAACCCAATAAAGCAGTGGTTGCAATAAGTCATTAAAAAGAACCCTTCGTTCTTTGCTTCCAGGAACATTGTATGTAGACACAACTCATCCTGCCGAAGCAGCAAAATCTCCCTAGCCAAAAAAGTGAAAGGAAGGAAATCTGTGCTTTGAAACTGTTCCAAAAGCACATCGCTCCTTGACAATGTTTCAGAGGAAACACATTGCTCCCATGCTCACTGAACTTTCTGATGCATGTCGGATAATATATTGACCCAAGTAGCTCAACTGAGAGGAATCAAGCGTGAATCCTCACGCTTTCCATTACTAGTCAAGGCGGTTGTTAAATTAGTTGTGCCTGGTTTTATGACTTTTTGCCACAGCTGTTAAGCGAATCATGGCAGTTGCTAAATGAATCATGCAGTCATTAAGGTAATTCAGCTTTCCCTTTGACTTTGCTTGTTGGATTCCGGCTGGAAAAGTCACAAATGGTGAACACATGATCCCAGGATGCTGCAACTATTATGAATACAAGCCAGTTGTCAAACACCAGAATTTTAATTGCATGCCTGTGGGAATGCTACGAGAGTTGTAAGTGTGAGGACTGAGCGCTATGAGAGTTGTAAGTGTGAGGACTGGTTGTAGGTCACTTTTTTCAGTGCTATTATAATTTCAAACAGTTGCTAAATGAATAATTCGAGAGTCCAGGACTATCTGTACTAATGCCAACATGCAAAAAACAAAATGGAAAATACATAGCAGACTATAAGTGCACAGAAAAAAGCATGAGCAGCTACACTAGAGAATACCAGAGTCGGAAGAGACCTTGGAGGTCTTCTAGTCCAACTTCCTACTCAAGCAGGAGACCCTATACCAGTCAAGACAAATGACTTTTCAATCTCTTCTTAAAAACTTCCAGTGTTGGAACACCCCAAATTTCTGGAGTCCAACTGTTCCATTGATTTGATTTGATTTGATTTGATTTGATTTGATTTGATTGAACGTCTATACCGCCCTTCTCCCAAAGGACTCAAGGTGGTGTACAGCCATATTAAAACACATATAAACTCACAAATTCATTCATTGATTCATTGTTCTCACCGACAGGAAATTTCTCCTTAGTTATAGGGTGGATCTCTCCTTAATAAGCTTCCATCTGTTATTTGTTTTGCCCTCCCAGATTTTGGAGGATAGGCTGACCCCAGCTTTCTATGACAACCCCTCAAATATTGGAAGATTGCTATATTCTCCCCTAGTCCTTCTGTTTGTTAAACTAGATGTTCCCAGTTCCCCCAACAGTTCATCATATATTTTATTCTCCAGCACCCTAATCATCTTTTGTGGCTCTTCCTCTGCATTCTTTCTAGAGTCTCAACATCTTTTTTATATTGTGGTGACAAAACTGGACACAGCAGAAGTCCACAGAAAGGGTTTTGCTATCTCTCTGCTCTAAATCTCACTACTGGCAACAGTTAATATATCAGAACAGCATAGATAATTAAAGCACCAACGGCTATAATTAGAATGGAGAACTACAGAAGCACTCACTCTCTTGTGCAAAACTTGGCTTTTGTCTCTTTCCTATAACTTCCCAAGAGTTATTCAAGGAATTTCCAGAAGAATAAATTTGGAAAAAAAGAGGAAAGGGATGAGAAATCCCTGCTACTAAATCATTCTAAAGGTTGAGCAGTATTTGAATTCTTATCATTTCTAAAATATTTTGCAAACATTCCAAAAATATTGTTTTATTGGCATAAGGATTCTTTCTTATTTTTTAGCAGATCGGCAGACTGTTAGCACAGATCTACCAATTTAAGCTGTAAAATTCCCAAGCAGAATAATTTAACAAGAAATCAGTGTCTATTTCTTTGAAAACCTGCATCTCAGGTTATCAGGGTCACTATAAAATGCAGTAACATTTTCTAAAAATATTTTAATATTCTTCATTAAAATGTAGCACAACTAAAAAAGCATGTTGGTATGGGAAGGATTACAGTAAAGAATAAGAAAATAATTATAAAGGTTTAAAAGCAAAAAAATGTTTTTGTAAAGAAAAATTTGCATAAACTCTATATATTTAGATACAGTATGTGTATGCACATTGGCCAATATACTTTTTGCAATCTATTTTCTCCAATACATTTCTACCTATTTGTGCCTCAAATCCTAGTGAGTTGTCTCATTGTGGCAAGGGTGCTCTAATGATGGGAAAGATGGAAAGAAAGAGAAGACGGGCACCAGCAGCAAGTTGGATGGACTCGGTTATAGTGGTGATGGACTATCATGGAGAAAATCTTTCTATGTGATAATTAGCAGTTGAAAGTGATTGATGGCTTGATGGATAATCCATCCATTAATTATTTCTGTAAATGAATTTCACTAATAATTATGTCACTAATAAGCACTAATAATGTTCTCATACATATGCTTTTTATCAAGGAACTTGCAACACATCATCTTAGCCCATTTCAAAGTTGGGAAGAATATGTATTTATTTTGGTGTAAAAGTATAAATAAAAATGTAACTTCTCAATGGCTGTATCAAGATTCAATACGCATATATATATAAATACACATTTGTATTCTGCCTTTTTTACAAATAACTCAAGGTAGCAAACACATCCAACACACTTTAATATTTCCACCCACAACAACAACCATGTGAGGTGAGTTGGTCTGAGAGAGAGAGATTCCTGTGCTCCTGTATATGAATGTTTATGTAAAAATAAAAATTTGGTCTCATTGAAGCAACAAGGAAGAATATCTGATGTTTGTTTGGTTTTTATTGCCACCCATCTAAACTAAGGACTATGGGTGGGAAATATCATAAAAAAGGGGTTAAAAACAATTGAAACAACCTAGGCTAACTCAAATTAAATTACACTAGATTCCCAAAGTTGCTAGACTATTATATTACATATTAGAATAGTAATATGTATATTACTATTATATATTGTATAAGTGTGCTACACTATTATATAGTGATCTGTTCTTCACAAAAACATGTCATAAACCATGGTTTACAAATATCAATGGCTGTTTATCAAGCCAAAACCATATTGGTAATGCCAATTTGAATATCAACCCAAATCATGGCTTGCACTAATAAAACCAAACATACCATTACTAAAAATGAGAGTAAGATTTTTCTTTTGGTGAAAAGACATATTCTTCCAGTGACAATTTAATGGTGAAGCCCGCAGTAGGAAAAAGTCATATGGAGCCCCTTAAATGTAGTTACATTGTTACATTACATTATGTTAATTAAAAGATTAAAATCAAATTTCAGAATACCAAAGAATGACAATATTGTAAATAATCTTTCTTGCACCATTTTTTTTAGCCAGTATGCTTCTTACCAAAGAACTTCTGCTTTGCAACAAAATAGAATGTTCCAAGTGAGCAAAAAACTTGGATTGTTTCCAGCATATATTCTGTCATAAGGTGCAAACAGACTGTTTAATAATAAAGATTTTAGCTGCTGTGTCCTGTTTTAATTATTGTATTGCTGCAATAGAATAGTTCTGTTTCAACGAACTGAATTTCTGGATGACTGGAGAAAATTCTACTACAAAAGATATGTAAATGTATCACTACTATTTATACTTTAACTGCTCAATATTACTACAAAGTAATATAAAATTCTTAGGGAGAAACAAAAGGAACTACTTTGCCTTTACTATAACTACATGTTGGAATCTGGGGCATCGTATTGGTCTAGTGCCATGTTGGTGAACCTATGGCACGCGGAGCCATTTCTGTGGGCAGGCGAGCTGGCGCCCTAGATCAGCTCCATCACGCATGTGTGTACGCCTCCCACTGGCAAGCTGATTTTCGTGTCTCTGTCGTGCATGCAGTAGATGCGTGCACATGCCCATGGCGCCCCTTCCCTCCCAGGAGTCTCCACGCGGCCCGTTTTGAATGCCAGGTAAGTACAGGCTCACGCGAAGGCTCTGGGAGGGTGAAAAATGGGCTACCGGAAGTCCGGAAACGGGTTGCCTCCACCCTCCTGGAGGCTCCAGGAAAGCCTCTGGACCCTCCGGAGGGTGAAAAATGGGCCGACCGGAAGTCCAGAAATGGGCCATTTCTAGCCTTCAGAGGCTTCAGGGAGGCCTGCTAGGCCCAAAATGGGGCGCGGGAGGTCACATGCAACTGTGCAGGGAGGGCGTGTGTATGGGATTGCACATGCATGTGAAGGGGGTGCAGTGGGCATGGTGGGCATTGCATTATGGGTGTGGGCATGTGCACGTGCACACTTTTGGCACCCGAGGAAAAAAAGATTAGCCATCACTGGTCTAGTGCCTGACTAGTTCTGGAACACATTAGTAAGCCAAACTTCTAAAATATGCTTCATTAAAATGTTAGATATACTACTTTTTATTTTAGGCTACTCCAGGCTACCAAGGCATGACAAATGTTATCAAGAGATGCTCCCAATCTAAGCTACATCTTGAAAAATAAAATTACCGATAGTTGAAATTAGTGTCAGGTAAAACCTTTCAAAATTTCAGTGTTCTGATGTATAAGATTTCAGCAACTGCACAAACATTTCAAAGAGCTTTACTTTACTTTACTTTATTCAAATTTCTATACCACCCTTCTCCTTTCGGACTCAGGGCGGTGAACAGCCAAGATAAAAACATCTATACAAAATATCACAATTAAAAATAAAGTTAAAATAATTTATAAATTTGGCCCATAATTTAAAACTTGTCAATTAAAATCAATATTAAAATTTTAAAACTAACCCTAAAATCAAGACAGACCGGCTAACTGGAAAAAATGAGTTTTTAGGGCCCGACGAAAAATCCGAAGGTCGGAGATCACTCGTATCTCTGGGGGTAGATTGTTCCATAGGGTAGGTGCCACCACAGAGAAGGCTCTCCTCCTGGGGGTCGTCAGCCGGCATTGTCTGGCCGACGGCACCCTGAGGAGGCCCTCTCTGTGGGAGCGAACTGGCCGGTGGGAGGCTATTGGTGGCAGAAGGCGGTCCCGTAAGTACCCTGGCCCTAAGCCATGGAGCGCTTTAAAGGTGATCACCAACACCTTGAAGCGCACCCGGAAGTCCACCGGAAGCCAATGCAGCTCGCGCAGGAGAGGAGTCACATGGGAGCGCCCCGTCGCTCCCATAATCCCCCGCACAGCCGCATTATGCACCAGTTGGAGCCTCCGGGTGTACCCCAAGGGGAGCCCCATGTAGAGAGCGTTACAATAGTCCAGATGAGAAGTGACGAGTGCTTGAGTGACCGTGCGTAGGGAGTCCCGGTCCAGAAAGGGCCGCAACTGGCGTATCAGGCGAACCTGACAAAAGGCCCCCCTGGCCACGGCTGTCATATGCCCTTCTAAAGACAGCCGCACATCCAGGAGGACACCCAAGTTGCGGGCCCTCTCCGTGGGGGCCAATGATTCGCCCCCAATAACCAGCGATGGCGTCAGCTGGCTATACCGGGACGCCGGCAGCCACAGCCACTCGGTCTTGGAAGGGTTGAGTCGAAGCCTGTTTCTCCCCATCCAGACCCGCACGGCCTCCAGGCACTGGGACATCACTTCCAAAGCATCATTGGGATGGTCTGGGGTGGAAATGTACAGCTGAGTATCATCAGCGTACTGATGGAACTCCACCCCAAAACCACGGATGATCTCACCCAGCGGCTTCACATAAATGTTGAACAGGAGGGGCGAGAGGACCGACCCTTGCGGCACCCCACAAACAAGGCGCCTTGGGGTCGACCGCTGCCCCCCTGTCAACACGGATTGCGACTGGTTGGAGAGATAGGAGGAGAACCACCGCAAAACGGTGCCCCCCACTCCCAGTCCCTCCAGCCGGCGCAACATGATATCATGGTCGATGGTATCAAAAGCCGCTGAGAGGTCTAATAGGACCAGGATAGAGGAAGAACCCCTATCCCGGGCCCTCCAGAGATCATCCACCAACGCGACCAATGCCGTTTCCGTGCTGTACCCAGGTCTGAAGCCGGACTGGAGCGGATCCAGATAGACAGCTTCATCCAGGTACTGGGGAAGCTGTCGCGCCACCACACTCTCAACAACCTTCGCAATAAAGCGAAGGTTGGAGACTGGACGATAGTTAGCCAAAACAGCCGGATCCAGGGATGGCTTCTTGAGGAGAGGCCTCACCACCGCCTCTTTCAAGGCGGCCGGCAGGACACCCTCGCTCAAAGAAGCGTTAACAATCCCCTGGAGCCAGCCTCGTGTAACCTCCCGGGAAGCCAGCACCAACCAGGAGGGACACGGGTCCAATAAACATGTGGTTGCGTTCAGCCGCCCCAAGATCCTGTCCACGTCCTCGGGAGCCACAGGATCGAACTTCTCCCAGATAACACTCTCAAGGCCTGCCTCAGTCATCTCGTCTGAACTAACCCAGTCGGCGGCCAAGTCTTCCCGAATTTGAGTTATTTTATCATCCAGATACTGTACAAAATCCTCAGCTCGGCCCTGCAAGGGGTCCTCCCGCGCTCCCAGATGGAGGAGGGAGCAGGTCACCCTAAACAGGGCGGCTGGGCAGTTATCTGATGACGCGATAAGAGCGGCAAAATAGCTAGATTTCGCCGCTTTTATCGCCACTAGGTAGGTCTTAATATGAGACCTTACCAGTGTCAAGTCAGACTCGGAACGACTGGCCCTCCAACCGCTCTCTAGGCGTCTTTTCCGGCGCTTCATCACCCTCAGCTCCTCGGAAAACCAAGGAGCTAAGTGAGTTCGGTGCCGGGTCAGAGGCCGCAAAGGCACGACCCGGTCCAAAGCCCTGGTAGCCGCCCTATCCCAGGCGGCCACCAGGTCATCAGCCGAGTCATGAGCTAGAGTCTCAGGGAATGGCCCAAGCTCCATCTGGAACCTATCAGGGTCCATCAGGCGCCTGGGGCGGAACCACCTGGTCGGTTCCGCCTCCCTGCGATGGGGTACGGCGGTCAGAAAGCCAAGTGAAGGAGCGAGTGGTCAGACCATGACAAGGGTTCAATATCTACATCCCCTATATCAAGGCCACTCAACCACTGACCAGAGATAAAAACTAAGTCCAGAGTGTGTCCCCCCATATGAGTAGGGCCGTGAATTACTTGGGTCAGGTCCATGGCCGTCATGGAAGCCATGAACTCCCGAGCTACCTCAGATGTCTCACCGATGGATGGCAGGTTGAAATCCCCCATGACCACAAGTCTGGGGGTAACAGCCGCCACCTCGGCTATAACATTGAGGAGTTCGGGCAGGGTCGTTGCCACGTGGCAGGGAGCCAGGTACGTGATCAACAGACCCATCTGCACCCCACGACCCCACTTCACAAAAAGGGACTCACATCCGGCTATCTGAGGTACAGTGGTCTCCCTCGGATCAAGACCTTCTTTTAAAATGACCGCCACCCCCCCGCCCCTGCCCTGAGCTCTCGGCTGATGAAATGCACAGAAGCCTGATGGGCACATCTCCACGAGGGGAACTCCCCCCTCATGGCCCAACCAGGTCTCCGTGATACCTGCCAGGTCCGCTCCCCCCTCCTGAATAAGATCACAAATGAGGGGGGCTTTATTTACTACGGACCTGGCATTACATAACATCAGCCGGAGACTCGGGCGCTGAGACTCTAAGCAGCCTGGGGAACGGGAAGAGCTAAGGGGATAGCGAGCACGTGCCCCCACCACATGATATGGCCCCCTGCTCCCGCCATACCTGCCCCTCCCACTCAGCGTGTTAATAGAGAAGCCCTCACTAGAGGGCATCCTAACAGTCCCCTTTCCCCCAGAGTCCGTACCCCCTACGGCACCATTAATAGCAGCCGGACTGGTCTCCAACCCCCGTGGGTTTTCCCCCAAACCCACATAACCTCCCCCACCCTCAGAACCCCTTAAAAGTCTAATTAAAAAAGTCTTTAAAAAACCCCTCAATCCCCTTTTTGCGACATGCCACCTCTCGGGGTCCCAGGATCCGTCATTAAGCTCATGGAAGATTGCCAACATTGTGTGACATTTCTACAGATTTGATAGAGAATGGTACCTACCTAAGATTAGTGAACACAAGCAAACTAAAAAAAAAAAATGGCTTGAGTTTGAAAGTTTTCCACTTGCAGATTTTGAATCTGCTATAGTTCCAATCTCCTCCTATAGGAGTTCTGCAGGAAAGTTTTGCAACTCATCCTTATAATACTAAGACAATATTGTGTATGAACACAGCACTTTCTTTGCTAGCTTCCTTCTGTCATTATGGACCATGTAATAAACACTGAATATGACTGTCATTCTTTGTAATATTTGTTACAGCTATAATCCAATTCACTTATTGGTGTACAGTAAATTTAACTCTGCTAAGTACTATTTTCATAAATGTATCAAAAGCAGAGTTACATTTTCTAAGCTACAATCTTGATTTCAAATTGATAACTCAAAGTGGAAAAGATTCTTAAATTTCAATGCACCTTAGTACAATACTCCTAAGAACTGGTGATTTGTAGATTTGCTGATTAAAAGGGTTGAATATGGGAAGAAGTGTATTATGATATAACTTTAAAGGAGGAGGACAGGTAAATTAACTGCTGTAAAGATAGGAAGTTGCTTCTCTATATAGCTTCTTGATTTTTTTTACTTTTTCACACATTTCCTTTTTGTCTTTTCTTAATCTTACTTTATATTATTTCATGTTTATCTTTTGTTTCCGTGAAAATCTTTAATAAAAATCATATAACAAGAATTCATAAGAACTAAAACATGTATTAAAACTATTCTTTGTGAACATTTTCTAATTGTTGTTTTATTTCTTCTCAAAATCCCAGATATTCAATGAGGGCAAGAAACTTATCCAAAAGAATAAATAAAATGAAATTAGAAATTCACAAAATTCCAACAAGAAACCTATAACCCTTTTAATAGGTTTCTTAAGATTTAAATCTTTCCTACTCCAGAGCTTGATAAAGAAAATGACCATTTTAAAATACTGCAGAAGGATTGCTGCAAGATATTGAAGAAAGAGTAAGAGAAATATCAATAAAGTCCCAAGGAAAAATTATATGGCATGTTACTGGAAGACATAAAGGCCTTAATTAAGGAGGCACTGTTGATGGATAGTTTCCGTATACAGGAGGTAAAAAAACAACTTGTTCTTAAGAAGGATTAAAAGGAGCAGTGTGAATGTCACAGAACACTTGAATTCATCTTTGTCATTAAAAAGGACCTGCAGTTGTAAATCATGCCTGTTTTCAGTTCTGAGTGGTTTGTCAACTAGAGCCCTAAGCTAGCTCTTGATTTACAACAATTCATTTAGTGACCGTTCGAAGTTAGAACAGCACTGAAAAAAGTGACATGAGCATTTTTCACACTCATGACCACTGCAGCATCCCCATGGTCACACGATCAAAATTCAGATGCTTGGCAACTGACTCACATTTATGACGGCTGCAATGTCCCAGGGTCATGTGATTACCTTTTGCAATCTTCTGACAATCAAAGTCAACGGAGAAACCGTATTCATTTAACAACTATGGTGATTCACTTAACAAACATGACAAGAAAAGTCATAAAATGAGGTAAAATTCACTTAACAAATTTCTCATTTAGTAACATAAATTTGGGGCTCAATTGTGGCCGTAAATTGAGGACTATCTATAGATGAAGACCACACTGATCCATAGTTTGTTTGGATTATCACACTGATTTCCATATGCTCTTGAAGATAGTTTGAGGTCACCAACCTTGTTACAGAATGCTAATATTTATTTAGCTTTCTGCTCAGTAAACAAACTTTGCTAAGTAGCTTGTGCAAATCGTTTGAGGAGCAAAATGACCCACTGGATCTGTTCCTCATGCTCCAACCATTCAAAGTGCCAGAATGGCTGTTATGAAATCCTTTGAAGGTCCTCCGGGCATGCTTGTATAAAGCTTTGCAACTAATCCTGGCAGAAGTACACTCTGGGCATTCACACTCAACCTGAAGGCTGCAGGAAAGCTTCAAAAGAGCCACTTTGATTCTTTAAAAAGTTGGATTCTTTGCAGTTTTCAGGAAAAGATCAAAAGAGGAGCATCAGCTGCAGAAATTAAATGACTTGCAGAGGCCTATAATACAGTACAATTTTAAATTTTCTGCCTTATTTTTGTTTTATTATTCAGCAACTCTGCATAGACAGCAATATGCATATCCAGTAAAAAGAATGCCCTTTTTGCTCAAAGTGAATGCACAAATATTCTCATCTAAACTCCATTCGGCTGCAATGCACTGCAAGAGTACAACATAATAGCTAGAGATGATGGGTCTTGTGGTCTACCATGTTTGATGGAAGCTAAGTTTAAAAGGTTAGCTCAGAATATGCCCATAGTTTTCTAAATGGCATATGAATAGAGACTGTATTCAATATGATTTCCCAAGGGAGCCCTTGAGATTTCAGGAAGTGTTGGCTTCCTGGGATTTAGCAAAACTGCAGCATTTGCTATTTTCAGACTGTCCCCCAATTTCCTTACAGTTTAAATAAATGTTTCCACACAATTGTTCGTGCCTAAAAAGGCATTTTAAAAAACAAGGTTAGAGTACTGCAATCAAGTGAGATTTACTGATAGATTGCTGTAACTAAATCTCTACTTGTTCACCAAACACTGCATTTTGAGGTAGGCTTTCTTATAATGGTATAAGCTCATTAAAATATAAAAGCAAGAATCTGATGCTGTCAGAAAACAAGTTTACAAGTTTTATATATGGCTAATTAGAAGGGGAGGGAGAACGAATTTACTATTGTCCTTTAATATCTTTATAGGGGCGCGGTTGCTCAGTGGCTAAGACACTGAGCTTGTTGATCGAAAGGTTGGCAGTTTAGCGGTTCGAATCACTAGTGCTCCGTAACGGGTGAGTTCCCATTACTTGTCCCAGCTTCTGCCAACCTAGCAGTTCGAAAGCACGTAAAAAATGCAAGTAGAAAAATAGGAACCACCTTTGGTGGGAAGGTAACAGTGTTCCGTGAGCCTTTGGCATTTAGTCATGCTAGCCACATGATCATGGAGACGTCTTTGGACAGCGCTGGTTCTTCGGCTTTGAAACGGAGATGAACACCGACCCCTAGAGTCGGGAATGACTAGCACATATGTGCGAGGGGAACCCTTTACCTTTAGTTTAATATCTTTGCTATAAACAACATTCTAACTGATTGTGCTAATCTTCTGAGCTATTTAGTCAGTAGAGTATTCCAATACTTATTTTAAATATTTATATATCTGTTTTCCACTTTACAGTTAATCTCAAAAAGAGTTGCCAATTGGCAGGAGGAAAAAGAGAGAAAGCACCCAAAACAAAAGAAAACAAATAGGTGGACTATCTCAAGTGCCAGGAGAATATAATTTATTATAAACACACAAAGTCTTTTATGTTTAATTCCTTTGAGACATGCTCTTATTACATGGAAAATAGCTTACTGCTGAACTTAATCCAAAGTATCTCAAACTTTTAAAGTCCCTACTTATCTTCTTGGACTTTTACTTCTAACCCTATACCTATGATGTGCAAGTGTACACAAATCCTCTCACAATGCCATGCAACCTACAGCTGCATCAAAAACATGCCTCAAGCAAAATGATACTGAAAATTATATACATGTTCATCCTTCCCTTATTCCCAGTAAAATCTGAGGAGACTGGAAACATGCAAATCAGTTCCTTCACCTTCAGCCAGTCATTGCTTGCAGCATTTTTGACAGTGCTACTCTTTTAGATTACAGGATACAGGAGGATTCCCTAGCCACCATTCATTGAGAAATATTTCTTAGCCAATTTTACTGCCCAACTCAAACATAATAGGATAATACAGGTAGTCCTTGACTTATAAGCACAATTGAACCCAAAATATCTGTTGTTAAGTGAGACAGTTGTTAAGTGAGTTTTGCATCATTTTACGACCTTTCTTGCCATAGTTGTTAAATGAATCACTGCAGATGTTTAGCTAGTAACATGGTTGTTAAGTGAATTGGGCTTTCCAATTGACTTTGCTTGTCAGAAGGTAGCAAAAGGTGATTACATGACCCCGGGACACTCCAACCGTCATTGCCAAGCATCTGAATTTTGATCACATGGCCATGAGAGTGCTGCAACAGTCGTTAATTGCGAAAAATAGTCTTAAGTTGCTTTTTTCAGTGCCATTGTAACTTTGAACAGTCATTAAAGGAACTCTTGTAAGTTGAGGACTATCTGAAAATGTCCTTTTTTACTCTCATTTTAAGTTCAGTATATGACATTGGCACTCACATGTTTTCCAAAATCATAAATAGATCCTGATTACTTATTATTTCTTATAGTACAGATAATCCTTAAATTTGTGATTGTTCAAGGTTCTGACAGATCTCCCTGGGGGTGGAGGAACTTAAACCGGGATTCAAAGGTCCAACAGTCACACACGCACACACACCCGTGCGATCCTGTTAACTGCACTCTGCGCACTCAGCAACCAGCTCGCATATACCGGTATATGGCTATTTGCAATATCTTAATCATGTGACTGCATTTTATAAAAGCAGCACCATTGGTTTGCTTAGCAACCGCGGCATTCGTTTAATGACCACAGCAAAAAAGATCTATAAAATCAGGTTGGTCATGTGACTGGCCCACATTACAGCTGTCACAAGTTATGATCAAAATGGGCAGGGTCCATTACAATCATAGCTCAGGGACTACCCATAGATTCTTATCACTTATTGTGTAAATAAAAAGACTTGGGTAAAAAGCTAAATATTATTATTCCAGAAACTCTTAAGATGATCCTATGGATAGCAAATCATACTCTGTAAAGCAGACAAGAAAGTCCCTGATCCTTCCCTATGCACAAACAAATAAAGCTAAATACAAACCTTCCTAGAACCATCACAAATATACCATTCACTAAGCAAACCTAATACTTTGTTTTAATTTATGTATGAGATAATTTCAACTAATTTAACAAAAAAGTGTCAGAAATAAATGCAATATTTATCTTAGCTAAAACATATTATCTCAATTGTGCCCTTAATTTATTAGAATTTTCTATGCAATTTCCAATTCTTTAAGTCGTGTGGATAATGGATTGGGGTAGAAAGGCAGCAAAAAAAGACTTGTCTACAGATTTGATTGCTTAAAGCTTTATCAACATCTAGCATATACTGAAGCTTGAAGCTTTTAAATTAATTCAAATTGGAAGGCTAAACTTCAAATCTAGCTGAAACTGTACTTTAGAGACACAGTTCATGAATAAATCTGAGTAATCTGGGCTTTCAAATGGGAATATAGCGCTTTTATTTAAATCACTACTGGTATTATAAGCCAAAATAATTGTAAATACATGGAGGAAATACATCATTGTTCCCTTGTTAAGGCTTAATAAAATATAAATAAGCCCCATTAGCATGTCTTTCTTAGAACAAGTTTCAAATATCTAGTTAAATCAGTTATTGGTTAGTGCCACATTATCTTTCCATAACTACTGAAATGAAACAAAATCATACCTATATAGATTCAGTACTTCAAGAGAAGAATTTCTGTCCAAAGAGGAAATTTCTATAATTGTTATTTTGATTACTATTTTAACATTGGAACACTTGTCATTTTGATTTATAATTTTATTTACTTTTGGATTTTTTTTCCCAAAAGTATAACAGGGAAGAAATTCTACCAACATATAAATACGGGGAATAACATTTATATTATTGAAACAGAGCACTACTGAAAGTTAGATGGTTGAACAAAAAACTCATGTTGGTTATTGGTTCAACAGTGAAAGCTTTAGTTATGGGGCCCCATAATCCATGATAACTACATGAAAGAGCTCCTGTATTCCCAAACCTGTTCATAACAACTACTATGACCAGGACCACAAATTAACTCACAGTGCAATCCTAGATTTCCTGATGAATCTATACTATTTATAAAGGATTTGGCAATAGTGTAAATCTCTTAATCCCTACACTATAACAACTGAACATGCTTGCAAAATCTTAAATTATACCTATAATAAACTATCAGCATAGTGCAATTACACTGTTTGTTGTAGAGTAATAAAACAAAATGTAGTTATGATCTCAGCAATTATATGACCAATATACTTGGAATAAGTAACAGCATTCCTCCGACACTATTTTGGGATGCCCCGTTCAAGGGTTTAAAATTCAATACTTTGTAAAATGATGAGGAAGTTTTCCTTTACCTGGTCATCTTGCAAATACTTGCTCAACAAAAACATATTTCCACAGAAGCATAATATGCTTAAGTCAGCTGACAAGTAAATATGAATGGGAACTTAATGTACTGTAGAGACAGAGCCTGCTGAATAAGAAGGAAGGAGTCACAAAGATATATTTTCATGTATACAAAATTAATATGGATATACGAAATCAGTTCTGTGTAATAGATTTCATATTACAAACATGGAAAAGGTTACTTCATATCAAACTTGCCTGTTCATGCATAGATATATGCATGATAAGTTTTTTTGTCATGATGCAATTTTTGATGGCCTTCTTCTGAAATCTTGTTTAATTTACCAGTCCAGCCTATAAGGGGGCTGAGACCAAAACTGGTGAATTGCTTAAGTACATAGATAGGGTAATATTGGAACTGGGGATTTTCGCAGCTCAGATACTTGACCTTTATTCTAAACCAACTCTAGCCAAATATAGTTATTAAGCTCCAGAAAGTTGCTAGCTCACTCATCTACTTTCAATCAGAAAAAAAAATACTGTTACTCCATTACCAGGTAACTTTTCCTTCACAGCCAGTATGGAAGGTAAGAATCCCCTTCCTTTTCTGCTAATACAATAGCTAAGTTGGCAGGCAAAGAAAGGACAAAGGTCTCAGTTCCTCTTTAATAGCCTGCTCACTTGTCTGGAGGAAGTGCTTTCCTGCAAACAATTCCTAATTCCCATTGGCAGCCAGGCAGTTAAATATACAGTAATTCCACATGACAATCCAGACTTTGTGGCATTCAAACAAAAGTATGGTTTAAAAAAAAAGACTATTGTTGACATCGCTTACAATAGTTAAAGACAAGTAGGCTAGTAGAAAAGTCTTGCATGTTCAGTGAACAAATGTATTTGGGTAATAACTGTATATGTATTGAAAATAAATCTTGTATATTAATGGAAGCCTATAAGATTTTGTTCCTACCTGATAAATATCTTTTCTACTTACTAGGCTTCTATGTGGACTATAAGAAGCCAATCCTACTTATCTTCTTTTATTCATCCAGGTGAGCATTACATAACTTGGTGTAGGAGCATTGCATAATATAAGAAATATTTGATAGGTGGAACAAATATTGATATCAAGATATGGTTGATATTGATATCAACCAAATGGTTCCGTCCCAGGCGCCTGATGGACCCCGAAAGGTTCCTGATGGAGCTTGGGCCATTTCCTGAGACTCTGGCTCACGACTCGACTGAGGACCTGGTGGTCGCCTGGGACAGAGCGGCTACTGGAGCCTTGGACCGCGTCGTGCCTTTGCGGCCTCTGACCAGATGCCGATCTCGTCTAGCTCCTTGGTTTTCCGAGGAGCTGAGAGAGATGAAGCGTCGGAAAAGACGCCTGGAGAGTGATTGGAGGACAAGCCGATCTGAATCTGACCGAACACAGGTGAGATCTTATATTAAGATCTACCTAGTGGCGATAAGAGCGGCGAAGTCTAGCTACTTCTCCACTCTTATTGCATCTGCAGAAAACCGCCCAGCTGCGCTGTTTAGGGTGACCCGCTCCCTACTTCAGGTGGGGGTACGGGAAGATCCCTTAAAGGGTCGAGCTGAGGATTTTGTACAATTCCTGCATGATAAAGTCGCTCAGATTCGGGAAGGCCTGGACTCCGATTGGGTAGATTCAGGGGAGGAGACGGGGGCAGGTCTTGAGAGCGTTATCTGGGAAGAGTTTGACTCTGTGGCTCCTGAGGACGTGGACAGGATTCTGGGCAAGCTTAACGCTGCCACATGTTTATTGGACCCATGTCCCTCCTGGTTGGTACTGGCCTCCCGGGAGGTTACACGAGGCTGGCTCCAGGGGATTATAAATGCTTCTCTGAGTGAGGGTGTCTTTCCCGCCGCCTTGAAAGAGGCGGTTGTGAAGCCCCTCCTCAAGAAGCCTTCCTTGGACCCGGCTATATTATCAAATTATCGTCCAGTCTCCAATCTTTGCTTTGTTGCGAAGGTTGTTGAGAGTGTGGTGGCGCGACAACTACCCCGATACCTGGATGAAGTTGTCTATCTGGATCCGTTCCAGTCGGGCTTCAGGTCACGATACAGCACAGAAACGGCATTGGTCGCATTGGTGGATGATCTCTGGAGGGCTCGGGACAGAGGTTGCTCCTCTATCCTGGTCCTATTAGATCTCTCAGCGGCTTTTGATACCATTGACCATGGTATCTTACTGCACCGGCTGGAGGGGTTAGGAATAGGGGGCACCGTTCTTCGGTGGTTCTCCTCCTTCCTCTCTGACTGTTCGCAGTTTGTGTTGGCAGGGGGGCAGAGGTCGACCTCGAGGCACCTTATTTGTGGGGTGCCGCAAGGGTCAGTCCTCTTACCCCTTCTGTTCAACATTTATGTAAATCCGCTAGGTGAGATCATCCGTGGTTTTGGGGTGAGTGTTCATCAGTATGCTGATGACACACAGCTATACATCTCCACCCCAGACCACCCCAATGATGCCCTTGCTGTGATGTCCCGTTGCCTGGAGGCCGTGCGGATCTGGATGGGGAGAAACAAGCTCAGACTCAACCCCTCCAAGACCGAGTGGCTGTGGCTTCCGGCGTCCCGGTATAGTCAGCTGGTACCATCACTGACAATAGGGGATGAGATCTTGCTCCCCACAGAGAGGGCCCGCAACTTGGGTGTCCTCCTGGATTCACGGTTATCTTTAGAAGATCATTTGACGGCCGTGGCCAGGGGTGCCTTTTATCAGGTTCGCCTGATCCGCCAGTTGCGTCCCTTTCTGGATCGGGACGCCTTGCGCACGGTCACTCATGCCCTAGTTACCTCCCGTATGGACTACTGTAATGCTCTCTACATGGGGCTCCCCTTGAAAAGCACCCGGAGGCTCCAACTGGTCCAGAACGTAGCCGCGTGGGTGATTATGGACGCAGCTCATTACGCCCATGTAACACCTCTCCTACGCGAGCTGCACTGGCTCCCGGTGGTCTTCCGGGTGCGATTCAAGGTATTAGTTATCACCTTTAAAGCGCTCCATGGCTTAGGACCTGGGTACCTACGAGACCGTCTTTTGCCACCAATAGCCTCCCACCGACCAGTTCGTTCTCACAGGGAGGGACTACTCAGGGTACCGTCAGTCAAATTATGTCGACTGGTGACTCCCAGGGGGAGGGCCTTCTCTGTGGGGGCTCCAACCCTTTGGAATGAACTGCCCCCGGAGATACGGAATATCCCTGATCTCCGTCCTTTCCGCCGTGCCCTCAAGACCCTGATGTTCCAACAGGCAGAGCTAAACATACAAACATGCAAATGATTTTTAAATGTTATCTAATTCTGGGTTTTATTTAATTGTCCAAACTAAGTAACAATTTTAATTAGCAATTTTATGATGTTTGTGTGTCTATATTTTTCTTGACTGTACACCGCCTTGAGTCCTACGGGAGAAAGGCGGTATAGAAATATAATAAATAAATAAATAAGAAAGATATGGTTATCAAAAATTTAAATCCTACAGTTTCAGATTCCACGCCCCCCCACCCCCCCAGTTGACGTAAGTCAGTTTTTCCTACCTTAACACTTTCTGGATAAGAGACAGTAAGGTCTAATGGTTAAGGCACCAGGATAGAAACCGGGAGACTGTGAGTTTAAGTCCCATCTTAGCCATGAAAGCCAACTGTGTGACATTGAGCTACTCCCTCTCTCTCAGTCCAACTCACCTCACAGGGTTGTTGTTGTGGGAAAAATAGGAGGAGGAAGGTATGTTGGGTATGTTCATCGCCTTGAGTTAATTGTAAAAATAATAAAGGCAGGATATATATAAATAAAATAAAAAATGTTTTATTAAAAAAATGTGTCAGCAAATACACCTATTAAGAGTTCTGGAAACTGGAAAGCTAGCTACTAAGAAGGTACTTAGGTTAGGGAAGATAATGATAAGTCACACTAAAAAATAACTTTAAAGGTCTGGAAGAAGGCAAAGGAAACTATTTCCATAATGCAAGAAAGCAACATGGATATGTTCATATAGTTACCAGAAGATGAGTTTACTATAGTAAACCTTTAATTTACTGAACTTCATTTTAGCAGACTAATGGAATAAAACAGGTTGATCATTTTATATATGCCATTCACTATTTGGATTAATGGACACTTTTTCCATTATTCCCATTATTTGTTGTATTAAGGGTTCAGAACTACAAAACTTTGCAAAAGTACACTTTCAAGTCCTCACACACAACCAACACGTCTACAATGCTTGATTCACAAATAAAACGTACTTAATACTTGCTAGGAAAGCACTATATTAATTTCTATCCAAAGACAGTTCAATATATTTATCAGCCTCATTATACCCAATGCTCTCAAACAGTTCTGTCATATCACAGTGCTTTTCTATGAAGTTCTTAGCAAAAGAAGTGGCTAACTACAGAGGAAACATCTTGAATCAAATCATCTTTTTTTTTTCTTCCACAATTTTCATAAGTTTTGAGTAATTTCACTTTGATTTAGCAAGATTTAATGCTGCAATGTGAGAAAACTTTGACATGACATCAATATACTTAATCAACATATGCTAATATCAGGGCCAACTGTCAAGGAAAAATTAATACTTAAGATTTATAGCCAATAAGGCATCACAGATGTCAGGGTTCCAAGTAATAACCCCAAAACAATCAAAACTCTGAGGCCTAGAGTTTTCTCAAAGCAAAAGTTTATTTGGGATATCATATTGGCACAGCTGGTGAAAACCCGACTCTGCAGGACCCAGGGTTTCCCCACCCAAATCAAAGCCCAAAGTTCTTGCCCTCCAGGTCACATGTCCATCACATGGTCCAATCAGGTCGTAGTCCCAACTCCAGCTGGCTTTGGTCCACACCCTTCCAACACCCGGTAAAGCGTCCTTGGCTCCCATGAGAAAGAATGTTATTTTGGCTACACATCCCCCAGCTATCTCTACCTCCCCCCTTACGTCCACTGTCCACCCCCCGGCCTTGCTGCTACAGCCCTCAAGATGCTCCCAAAATGGCTTCAGGGCTAACAACAGAATTCTTAGCTTTTTAGTCCTCTATAGTCAAGGACACAGTCTTGCATCTGGATAGAATTTAGTATCTGATCTCCCTTTCCAATTCTATAATTGAGAAATCCCAATATCTGAAAATTCTGCAAGGAGTAAGATATTATGAAAGAGGAATATCGCCTCTTCATTCCCCTGCCACAGTGTCCTGTTCTCCCATAGTTCGCAAATATAAGGTAAGTTTAATAATATTCCGACAAAGCCCATCTCTGTTATTTGAAGCGAAGTATTTATTTTCATTACAAGGACATAACAAATGATAAAGCATCTGATGAAACACTCTACTATACAATTTAAGATTTTTGTGCCACTATAGCACTAGGATTTAGACTTATATACCGCTTCACAGTGCTTTACAGCCCTCTCTAAGCGGTTTACAGAGTCAGCATATTGCCCCCAACAATCTGGATCCTCATTTTACTGACCTTGGAAGGATGAAAGGCTCAGGAAAATTGATTACAAATTGCTTCCTGTAACTTCAGTCAGCAAAGGAACTTGTCGCAATATTAATATAAATATTACACTTCTCAATTTTGACCATTTTTATTCTTTATTAATAATTTGCTTTCCCATGTGGAATTTCAGTTTAACATAATCACCAACATACGAAGTTACAAGACAAAAAGTAATGTTAATTCAATGGCTGTAAGTCAGTATGTAAATCCATAATTTTTCAAACGTATTACAGAAAGTTGACAATGCAGCTATAGGGAAACCACTATTCTTCATTTTCTTCATAGCTATTCAGACTAGATTAGAAAATCTTCCTACACAGCTGTTGTCACTACAATTCTTTGTGAAGCATCTGGCGCTCTTAAAATAAGCCACAGATATATCATGTATTATTCTAAACAAAACAAGCTGCAATTACTGCCACCTGAAATGAAAGCACTTTCAAGCAAGATAGTGGGGCAATGCGCATATTTTGGATTTTTTTTTTTACAAAGTATCTTTTGTATCATTGGGGATACTGTAAGCTGTTGCTAAACCAGTTATGCATATTAAAAATGTATTTTCAAAGATTGTACAGGTAGGCCTTGATTTACAACCATTCATTTAACTACTGTTCAGTTACAACAGCCCTGAAAAAAGTGACTTGCATTTACAACTCCAACAGCATCTCCATGGTCATGTGATCAAAATTCAGGTGCTTGACAACTGGCATGTATTTACAATGTCTGCACTGTCCCAGGGTCATATAATCATCGTTTGCAGCCTTCCCAGCTGGCTTCCGACAAGAAAAGTCAACAGTGGAAGCCAGATTCACCAAACGTCCTCATGATTCACGTAAGAACTGAAGTGATTTGCTTAACAACCATTGCAAAAAAGATTATGAAATCTGGCACAACTCACTTAACAACCACCTTGGCTTAACAATGGAAATTCTGGTCCCATTTGTGGTCATAAGTCAAGGACTATCTGTATAGTATTTTTTAGCTCCAGCCCAGTCTGTCACTGCCCCAGTTAGATTCAGATATACAAACCAATCTAGTGAAGTTAATGCTTTAGGACAATGTTGATGATGTGAAATAAAGCATGCTATGCTATGAAAAATTTTTGACACAGCCATTCAGGAAGAATAATCTACTTCCAACATTACTTAAAAGAAAATAATGTCTGCACTCAACTCAAGGGGCTGACAAAGATGGAATTAATGTTCCCAAATGGACACTATCTTTTCCCTGATGATTCTAGCTGGTGTCACTGGATTGCTGCCAAAGGCCACAGAACTTTGTGGTCCCAATGATGTCACTCTCAGTTAACTAGCTGACATTGCAAAGCAACAACCATCAACACTCTATGCTGTCACAACCACGTTTATCCATTCCACTAGACTGCCTTACTGGCAGATATCACGACACATCACTTCCTCCTCCCCATTCAAAGTTGGCAGGTGAGCGTTATTTTCATAAAGTAGTGATCACCACTTTCTTTCTAGCCCTAACCCTTTCTATAAGAAAAAATCAGGAGCAGCAGCTCAAAAGACACCTGTCATGGTGGACGGAGCTACTCAGCTGCTGTACAATCCAATGATAAGATTTTAGTTTACAGCAGTTTTCCGCAACAACAACAATTCTTGTTCAGGTGAGCAAACATTTGCTATCTCATAGTCATTTATCTTATGTCCTTAAACAGCTGAGGAGCAACACTTTGCTAGTAATACAAAATGTGAGGCCTTTCTCTTATGGGGAAATCTCACTTGATGAGGCTGAAGAAGGGTTATTGATGCAGATGGTTATTAGGAGGTGAACTAGTACCAGCAGAGTAGCACCACTTTTAGGGTGGGGGGGCACCTCCTACAAGCAACACTCCTCCCTTTTGGCCTGTTGAAAACAGGCAAAACAGCAGTCCTTCCAGGAGAAGCCATCTCTGTACACTTTTCCCATTCCTAACCCACTTCGTATGGCATTATGGATACCCCATTTCCTCTCAAAAGGGTTGGACATTCAAATGGAAATAGATATTTCGTGGACAATCAGGCAAATAATCACAGCAAGGAGCAGCAATCGCTATTCACTTATTGATTCCCTCTGGGCAGTCCGGCAACTTCTCCATCAACTACACTACCCAGAAGAGATACAGAAGTTGGGAGACTTGCTACCCCTATTTTTATTTCATAGGTGTGTCCAAAGGAACTTGCAGCTGCAGTTTTTTGCATAATCTTCTTGGGCATCAAATACGGAAGTTTTTCCAGACTGATCTAGGAGGGCTTTCCAACACCTATTCACTGACTCTGCATCATCTTTTAAGCCTTGAACAACAAGTCATCCTTCTTGTTGTTTTAGTATACTGTACAACAATCTCCCAATATGTTTGGTGAGAGAGGGGGGTGGGGGGGGTGAGCGTTTCTCTATTGGGATGTATATCTTCCATTAAGTCTTTGCAAGAGCTGTAATCGTCTCTGATCAGTAACGCCATCCAGCTCCCCTTCCTTCAGGATGATGCTGTTTTTCCCTCTCATAAACCTCAGCCCCTGGACTATCTGTCTTTTTCATTCTCAGCCATTTCACCCACATGTATGTGTGTGTGTGTGTGTGTGTGTGTGTGTATATATACACACACTGGAGCTGAAAGGCAAAAGGGAAGCAGAATGCTCCCTCCCACATGTTGGGGTAGACCAGGTGCCTCGATAGATAGATAGATAGATAGATAGATAGATAGATAGATAGATAGATATAGATATAGATATAGATATAGGTATATGTATATGTATATGTATGTGTGTGTACTGTGTGTGTGTAATGTTATATATTATATATCTCGCATACACACACATGTACATACACACACACCCTATCCATACACGTGTGCGAGAAGCACACCCGTGGGTCACCCACCCAGGCTGCTCCCAACTGTTCCCTTCTCGCGCGCCCATCATCACTCCGACTCCTGGGCGCGCGCCCCCCTCCTCCTGGCCACCGCCCGGGCCCCTTCTCAGAGCTTCCTCACAGCCCCCGAAGTCCCGCCCACATCCAGGGAAGGAGGCGGGCTCCGGCTGCAGCTTCACGCTCTGATTAGCCGAGTCGTCCAACACTCCTCCCGACCGCTGCGCTAATTGACGCGGCAGAGCTGCCAATCACCGCCAGGCGGAACCCCATCTCACAAGTCTTGGAGGAGTTAGGTTTTTTCTTGAGGGGAGGAGGAGGAGGAGGTTAGAAAACGGAGAGAAGCTGAGAAGCAACGGAAGACACTCACCTCGCGAGGGGAGAAAGGAGGGAAAGTGACCGAGCTCCCTCTCCCCTTTTAAGTCCCCGTGCCCCTCCGCCTGGCGCCGACACTAACGGGACTCTTCCCTACTCTCCAGCGACAGCCCCCAAGTCTCGCTGTGGTGGATTGCGGTGCCCCCCCCCGCGCCGCTTTCTGAGCACCAGAGATCCTCGCGAGATTTGATAAGGAGGCGGGGCCACAGGATCGTAAAACCAATGAAGGAGAGGGTGGGCGGGATTAGGAAAAACAAGGTGGTGCTGAGCATGGGGCGGGGGCGGGGAAGCAGCGGCGGCGGCTGAGGGGAACAAGTTGCTGGACTTGGGTGCTGCTTCCCGCCGCTCAACTCCCGGGTTGGGGAGGGAGGAAGGGAGAGCGCGCGGGCGCCTGTGCGCGCGAGGCACGCCAGTAGAATTCGAGACGAAGTTATTCCTGCATCCTTCTCCAATCTGGCGCCCTCCAGGTGCCGGCTGAGAAAGTTGCCTGGTATGGCCAACTAAAAGACGGTAAGTCAGGGAAGGTTGATTTAGTCGTTTTTCCATCCAGAACATGGTCAGTGTTTGGTCCACTTAACGGCCTTGGACCATTCTTCTGTGTGTTCCGTCTTTTTCATTCTCAGCCATTTCACCCACATGTACGTGTGAGAATAGAATAGAATAGAATAGAATAGAATAGAATAGAATAGAATAGAATAGAATAGAATACTTTTATTGGCCAAGTGTGATTGGACACACAAGGAATTTGTCTTTGGTGCATATGCTCTCAGTGTACATAAAGAAAAAATAAAATACATTCGTCAAGAATCATGTGTATGTGTGCATGATATACTGTGCAATATGTGTGTGTGTGTATACACACACCACACACATACACATATATACACACACACACACAAAGATGGAAGACACAGAAGAATGGTCGAAGGCCGTAAGCGTGGACCAAACACTGACCATGTTCCCAATGCATTTAATCAATAAATCTCCTGTAGCCTTATTTCCAGGTAAGTGGTTACTGTCTATATCATTTGCAGAGTTACAGCTGCAGGATTGGAGGAATTGCCATAATTAAGACATAATCAAGAGTCCTTTGCTCTTGACCATGCTGTATTTAATGTTCTTATTTGTTAGCACCCCAGAGCAGATTCTTGTATCTGATTGAACGTGGCCAATCTGGAAAAGGCCAAGTAGAGTCAGAATTAATACTTGGATGGTAGGCCATCGGGAGAAGGAGCTTGCAGAAGGCGGCTGTAATCCATTTATGTAGTGTCACCAAGAAAATTGCGTGGGCATGAACCAGAGGTTGAGCTTGATGGAAGGAAGTTATTATCTTTACCTTTTATTTATAAAAATTCTTCACAATTCTGCTGCTTTAACTTGGATTTAAGGACCAAAATTTTGCTGATAAAAGCATGTTAATTTACAACTATCAAGATGAGACAGGTTCTTTAAACAATCCAATTATCACAGAGACTGCAGAATTATATCCCTCAGATATTAATTATAGAATAACAGTTGGAAGGGACCTTGGAGGTCTTCTAGTCCAATCCCCTGCCCTATACCATTTCAGACAAATGGTTGTCCAATCTCTTCTTAAAGCTGAGGTGGCAGAGTGGTTAGAGCGCAGTGCTGCAGGCTACTTCAGCTGACTACTAGCTGCAGTTCAGCAGTTCAAACCCTACCAGGTTCAAGGTTGACTCCGCCTTCCATCCTTCTGAGGTGGAATGAGGACCCAGATTGTTGGGGGCAATAGGCTGACTCTGCAAACCACTTAGAGAGGGCTGTAAAAGCACTATGAAGTGGTATATAAGTCTAAGTGCTATTGCTATTAAAAACTTCCAGTATTGGGAGCATTCACAACTTCTGGAGGCAAGTTGTTTCACTGATAAATTGTTCTAATCATCAGGAAATTTCTCCTTAGTTCTAGGTTGCTTCACTCTTTGATTAGTTTCCATCCATTATGATCAACTGTAAATCGGCTACTATGGTCAATAGTGAGGGATAATTCAAGCAGTAATACCTGGTCAGGTGTAAGTTACCAAACTCTAAATTAGAGTGCTTTTGGTCATCACATTAAACCCTATAATTTCATTTTTGTGTTTTGTGTGAAGTGATATTTGCAAATTATGAAATATGGCTTGATGTGTGAACCCAGTTATGGCTTCAATAAACTTATGTTAAGTAAACAATGAATTAAACAGTATCTGAATCTAAACATCATCTAAAAAGATTGAGGAATTGGATTCAGTTGTCTACCCAGCTATCTGATAGACCCTAGAATAGGGATGTCAAACTTGATTTCATTGAGGGCCGTATGTAGGTTGTGTTTGACCTCGGCGGGCCAGCGTGGGCGTGGCCAGCTCAACGTCACTCATGTCAGGGGCATCTGTGGCGGCCTGAGCGCTCTGCCAGTGAAAACGGGCTCCCGAGCTTCATTTTTGCCTGTAACAGCCTCCTGCAACCATCTGCCAGCAAAAACGGGGCACAGGAGGGCTGCACACGACCCCCCCAAGCTCTCTTTTTGCTGGCAGAGGCACTGCGGGCCAGTCCTTTGCGGTTTCCAGGGCAGCCCTGCAAGCCAGATCTAAACACCCCACAGGCTGGATCTGGGCCACGGGCCTTGAGTTTGACACCCCTGCCCTAGGACAATTACTGGCTGAATTTATACTTATAAAACCTATATTGACCAATTCCAACTTTTAAACATAAGTTTATGGTTCAACATGCTATGAAAACCTGGATGCTTAGACTGAATTAAGCATGGCTAAACTTATTCAGTCCCAGCTTTTGTCTTTCAGCTTATTTATAGGTTATTATAAGGATAAAACAAGGAAGAACCATTGCACTGCTTTGAGCTCACTGTAGAAAGAGTCAACATAAATGCAAGTAATAAATCCACTGAAAAAACTTCTCTTCTTGAGATTGGCTTCCTTTGTGTACTTTTTTCCATGTTAACTCCAGTCAACTGAAGATTACTTGTTTTGCATTAAAATGATTGATGATGTGTATATTGGCTTGCTTCTTCATTCTTGTACAGTCTTTTATATCCTCTGGTTTAACGAATAAAGTCATATTTAAGTATAAGTTAAAGATATTATACTTAATCAGCTACATGGATTAACTCAAGTAATGTATAATTTTATGCCTATCTGTAATTTATTGCAAATTCCAAAAGATTCATTATTACAAGGTGGACGAAAGAGAACAATCAACCAAAAATTGGGTTGTTACTAGAGTGCAGTCTTCCCTAACCTAACCTCTGTATGTTAAGACATCTGTAGGAATCTATCTGAGAAAATTGTTCTACTGTATCTGTGATGGCGAACCTATGGCACGCGTGCCACAGTGGCACACATAGCCATATTGGTGGGCATGCGAGCTCAGCTCTGGCACACGCCAGCTGATTTTCGGGCCTTCTGGGCCCACCAGAAGTAGGGAAACAGCTGTTTTCTGCCTCCGAGGGCCTTGGGGAAGGCCCGTTTTTTGCTGTCCCCAGCCTCCAGAGCCTTTCTAGGAATCTGGGGAGGGCAAAAATGGCCTTCCCCACCCCCCGGAGGCAAGAAATGGCCCGTTTCCCAACTTCCGGTGGGACTTTTTCAGTGTTGCTGGAGTGCTGGAAAACTGCCTCAAAAACGGCCAAAAAAACAGGCCGTTTCCCAGGCAGTTTTCAGGCTGTTTTTTGGACTGTTTTCTGGGCCATTTTTGGTTTCCGGCACTACAGCAGGCGCACATGCATGTGCATTCCAGTTTGGGCACTCGGTGCCAAAAAGGTTCGCCATCACTGTACTATATACTCATTACTTTATTATTCATGTGCGGTAAAGATGGCTGCTTCATCTGTATGATTAGTAGAAACTGCCTAAGGATCTCTCTGATACTCAAGTCTGCAATAAAGACAGAGATGCCTCAACACCCCCCATCTTGTGAGAATCCTAATGCCTGTTGACTCCACCAAACAATTATTCTATCAGTGAATGAAGAGAACACCAGAACCACACTGGTTCTCTCGCGATAATCTTGGCTTTCAAAGGATTATTCTACTTATATCCAACATTGGTAGACTTTGACATATTATTAAACACATCACATGTTGCTCCAATTTACCAGCTAGGACTATATGCCTACCTTGCAGCCAGAAAGGCAGACCACTTCTGCCACAACATGGGGTAGATATTTCCCGATTTAAAACCAACGAAGTCAAAGCTTGAATGTTTCAGTGCTGTGGGGATTTGGGGGGGGGGGGGGGGAATACCAGGAGAGTGAATCTAGCATTCTTTTAAAAAGGGCATCATAATTACGTTGTTAAAACTTATGCCAGTGAAATGTCAAAACTGACAAAAGATTAAGCAAGTGATACTACAATAAGCGAACAACATAGCATTTGCTGCCATTGTTATTACTTAAATGTAGAAGCCATGCAGGTGTTTAAGATGTATCTTGTCTCTGCAGGCTGTTAAATATCTCGACCTAGACAACTCGAGAGGAGCCAGCTGACAAAGCATGTGGTCTAGGAAATATCCCAGGCATTCCTACTGAAATAAGCCTGTCCCTTTTGAAATGCGAGGAATAGATGCTGTCTGTGGCAGTAGCAGTCCACAAAAAAATATACTGTTTAACAAAAGGGTCAGGTGGCAACTGGAGATGATGAAAACAGCCTTCTTTTCTTTCCCCAACCAATCTTGAGGTCTCGGGACTACAGTTCCCAGAATCCCTGTGCTAGTTAGGAATTCCTATATGCCTGAGAGGGGATGGGGAAGTTTGAATTGGCTGGAGTGAAGGGATAAAAAGTTGCTTATATTAGGCATGGGGGAATATATGGTCATCCAGATGTTGAAATACTGATTATAATAGATACTCATCACTCCAAGAGAGATGAGCATCCTTCCACCAAGAGCAAAAGGAAAAGAGGCAAACAAGCAAAAACTATTTTTAATTCTACTGTCTCCTTGTTTTGGAAATACTCTTATCCCACAGCACACAATGTTTTGAAATTGTTCTTTGGTATAGGATCCCAAGTGTACACACTCAATCCAGCCGTCAGCCTAGCTTTAGAACATGGGGCGAGATAAGGCTGCCAGACTTTTTTCCCCCAGGTGCTGCTCCTATATAAACCCTTCTCAAAATTACAAGAGTGATTAAACATCCCCAACACAAAAGAGGAGTAAGGCAAGGATTTTTTTTTAGAGCATCCGTTAAGCTGCATCTACCTTGATGGTATATATTTTACCACCAAAGCAACTGACAATCCTTGAAATGGCTTCCTACCTATGAGTCTTTAGTAATAACTCCTACAGGTTGTTTGTACTGCAGCACAAAGCATAAATGTTTGATTACACGGTAGGCTTAAGCATGGCATTTACTTGAAGGATTTGCTTTTTTTCCCCTTTGCTAGCTGCAGAAACCCCAGCATGGATGCATGCCCACATTCTTTTCACTGGCTGGAGTTTGAGAGCACACCAACTCCTAGTTTTTGCCAAGTAAGAAGGGAATCATTCTTTATTCCTGCTAAAATGGATGAATGAATGACAAGCTCATATCCAGGAGTTAGTGGCATGCATTCTTTCCCTCAACATTGTTAAGTACAGGTTACTTAAGTACTCCTCAACTGACGACCACAATTGAGCCCAAAATTTCTGTTGCCAAGTGAAACATTTGTTAAGTGAGTTTGCCCCATTTTACAATCTTTTCTGTCTGGGAATAAGAAGTTGAGCAGTTCCATTATTACTAGCATTCTTTGGAAAATATCTGGTCCTCGATTAAATTGTCCATTAACTATTCTACTTTATCTCCTACATAGACTAAGGACAACTCTCAGACATGATGTTTCTTCAGTTCAGATACTTGTTAGCGTTCCCTTCATTGTTTAACTATTACTGTTCACTCACCCTATCCCCACCCCACCCATGGCCAGGTTGGCATCAGCAGCAAGTTTCCAAAACACAGCCATAACTGTAATATGCAGCTCAGTCAGTTCCTTAGCAACCCTAGTCTAGATTGCCAGGACCAGCTGTGGGTTGACAAGCAGCAGCAACCCTAGTCAATATAGGCTCCCAAGAACTCCCAAAATAGTTGCGGGCCATTTGTTCACCCAGCACAATCGTAGGCAAAACATTTTAGTCAGGAGAAGCGAGGCTGAAAAACGTATTGAGGAAGCTGATGAAAGACTACCATCCTCTTTCCCCACCCCCCCTTTGAAAGCATTTTAGCTTGTTTAGATCAACCCTTCTTTAAAAAAAAACCCTGGAAATTGATTATATGCCTTTTTATTTTTAAGGATAGGATTCTAAATTATGAAATTATGTTGGACAAGATTCGTTTCTTTTCTTATATACCCGTGATGGCAAACCTATGGCACGCGTGCCACAGGTGGCACGTGGAGCCAAATCAGTGGGCACGCGAGCTCAGCTCTGGTGTGCATGCGTGCGCCAGCCAGCTGATTTTCGGGCCTTTTGGGCCCACCGGAAATCAGGAAAAAGGCTGTTTCCGGCCTCCGGAGGGCCTCTGGGGGAGTGGGGAAGGCCATTTTTGCCCTCCCCAACCTCCTAGAAAGGCTCTGGAGCCTGGGGAGAGCGAAAAACAGGTCTACCTTGCCATTGCATGTCAAAAGTGGGGGGAGCACGGGGGGGGTCTCATATGCATGCATGGGAGGTGGGGCGAATAGAATTATGGGTGTGGGCACACGCGCAAGCGCCCCCCCCACACTCCCCCCACTTTTGGCACGTGATGGCAAAAAGGTTAGCCATCACTGTTATATACTGTAACATGAACATGGCAAGCAAAAGGGAGAGGAAATCCCATGGCAGAGAAATAATAAAACTGAAAGCACTTCCTAATTCTTAGGACACAGAAAAACATGGAAGAAGCAGATGAAGAGTTCAGTGCTGCAGCCAAAAGGATTGCAATTCCGGATTCTTCCACTTGGCCCATGGGATAGCTTTCTATGAGCAGCAAGGCAGATCTGCTCCATTTCATGCCCCTATGATACTGTCTTGGGAGCACTTTTTTTTTTCTGTGTACTTAACCTTAAAAGAGTTAATTACCAAATGATGGATTGAAGAAGATGTGTGATTTCTTTTCCTCTCCCAAATTTGATTTTTTTTTAATCTTCCCCAATTCTCTCTCAATAGCTAACAGACCTGTCTCTGAATGGAACCTTCATAACCCAGACTTTTAAAAAACAAATACAAGCATTACAATAATGGGCCATAAGCGTCATAACTTTCTTCTAAGATCCTTGAAGCATCAAGGCAATTTTTTTTTCCTCAGTAAGCTCTATTACAATGACAAAAAGCTACACTGCAGACTTCTGGAGTCATCATAAATATTGTTAATATAGTGGACAGTGATAGACGTACCCCGCCCCAACATCTTCCTCGCTTTTGTGAAAGTTCCTCAAGATCTGGTTATTCCATGGGAACCAGAGACTTGTTTAGGTGGCTTCATTATTGAGGTTGAATGTACTCGCTCTCTCTGTGCTTGGGCTTTGTGGATTTTAGTGTTAATTAATCTCTATTTTTTTTAAACGCCTGTTTTTAAATATGTATTGTGTTTTTATCAATTATTGTATGTCATTTTTGTGAGATGGGTGGCTAGTAAATTTGATTAAATAAATAAGCCAGAGCTCAAATAAGAAGTAAGGTCAAAATCCTGCACTGTGCTTTCCAAAATACCCAGAAGACTTATAATAGTAGTAGATAATCTGATGCCTCCCAGATATGTTGGAATTCAACTTCTATTAATCCTACTCAGCACACCCTATAGGAGATTGCTGAAGTAATCTAAAACATCTGGATATTACAGGAGCTGAGAATACTTTTTTCCATATAAGAGTATTAACCTGAAACGCAGAGGTTTAGAAACAGAACAAATATTTGTAGATTTAATTAGATGATAACCACTGTAAAATGATCAGGTGATCAGGATGCAAAAAGGTCTCATTGCCTACAACTGGACCCAAGACAAAGGGTGGAATTCACAATTGACTTATACCTAGTTTCCATATCCATGATTTATTAAAGGAGCTCCATCTCTTACATAACACTAAGCAAATTGTACAGATGTGAGAAAACAGCTCTTAATGGAAATGTTTTAAGATTGAAATAGCTGGTCAGACCCTTTGGAAGATAAAGTGGGAATAATTATTTCAAGCTTGAGATGGGATACTTCAAAAAAGTTTCCAAACTCTAATTAAAAATGAAATGATTAGTTTAGCATGACCGTGAATTCAGTCTACGTATAAAATCCATTAGAAGTCCATGGGGAGAAGAGAAGTCTGCAATAGCCTATGGTACCTGAGAGGCTGGCATTACATCTGTGTTCTATTGGTAGGCTTCCTTCTCCAAAGGCATATGGTTACCTCTTGAAGAAAAGAAGATGCTAAATTTGATCAGCCTTAGTCTAATTAAGCAGGGTTCTTCCAAGCAGCAACATCATGTTAACTAAATATCACACCCACCCACACCCATCTGCACTAACTCTTAAAGGAAAAGAGACACTTCAAAGGCTGCTGGTTCTTGGCCATGTTTTAATTTACTGGAACCAAGAAAACCAAATTCTGCAAGTTTGTCAAAAGTTAGAAAGAGCTATTCAGATGCTTACCCCCCCTTAACAAACAAACAAACAAACAAATACTGATTGCCTAAACTGGGGAGGCATTCTTGAGCTGAAGCTAGTGCTTCTCCAAAATTAGCCACTGATGATGGTGCAGTGATGTTTCTAATGGGTGTTAAGACTTTTTAATATTTGTCTTTTGCTTTTTAACTTTTCTTATGCCTAAAATAGGCGGAACAAACATGTAAAATGCTTATTTCGCTTTTTAAAACAACAAAGATAATGGGGAGTCTCATTGTTATTTGCTAGTTGTTAATACATTCTAGCAACAAAACAGGAGGCTCGGGAACTGTATCTTGCATAGAAGCTGTACATCCTGCTCCAAGCTAAAGTCATGCCGGCAGAAGCACTAATAAGTATTGCTACAATCATATGACACTAAGGACAAGCTTCGTTAAATTAATTAAGATTTCATAAAAAGTAATGGCATCGAGCTACTGATTAGGTATTTCACACTTATTGCAAATTACTGAACTAAAAAACAAACTTACAGCCATTACTGGATTTTCAATGATCTATTGGAGGCACTGAACACATCCAATTATGCTGTGCAAATGGCTGACATCATCAGATGGAATTCATGTGTCCCACTGGTCAACCCTCCCTCTCCCCCCCAATCACTAACCCCATGGGAAAAATATTTGGAACCAGGTGTCTATTACAAAACCAAATATGCACACTAAAAAAAAAGCAGGAAATGTATACCAATCTGTATTTATTCACTTGCCCCCAGTGAACAGGGAGGATTTGGTTAACAGGTGAACTTCCCTTCTCTCCCACAAAACACTCAGCTCAGCGTACACATTAGACTAAACACAGGGGGGAAGAAAGGAAGAGTATGTAGTAGTGCATGTTGGCTTTGTCACATGGCAAAGAGAATGAGGAATGCTACCATCAAGCAGAAGAGCCCCATGGCTTCGGAGAGCGCAAAACCCAGAATGGCATAGGAGAAGAGCTGCTGCTTCAGGGAGGGATTTCTGTGAAGGAATTAAAGAGAAATATATGCCAATCAGAAAACAGAAAAGAGTAGACTTCCAGCATCTCTCATGGGAAACTTTGATGTTACATTGTTCCTGGCCTTGTCACACATATTAGGAGAAGCAAAAGAAAAAACAAAACCTAGCTGCGCAGAGAGCCTTTAGCCAGTTTTGCAATTAAATCTGCAAAATTTATTAGACTATAAAGATTTTACTAGGGTTTGTTCTGCACCAGGTCTTTTTAGCACTGCTTTTCTGCAGTCAATTGCAAGTAGAATTAAAACTAAGGCTCCGAGAGACATTTAACATGCTACTATTGTATATCAATAAGTAGTGGCCAAGAGCTTTCAGAGTTTATTTCTAAGTTTATTAATTCTTTCTACAAAATGTCCTCGCAATGTTAATTAGAAGCTTCCCCTTGCACTTTTGCCCACCTCTGTTTTTATTCTGCATAGCTACGGCATCCCTGATAAAGAGCCTTTTCCTCAGGGATGCCAACAAGAGGAAACTAATGCTTCATTTTAAAAATGAATGGCAGTGTTATTCCCAAGTGTTAAAAGATGGGATAATAACATTACTAGATATATATCCTTGGTGAGAAGAACTGAATAATTAAGTACAATCATCAGTAATGCCACAGCTATATTGACTTAAAGCAAGGGTGGGCAACTGTGGCCCTTTTACAACCTGTGGACTTCAACTCCCAGAATTCCTGAGACAGCCAAGCTAAAGCAATGGGAGGCAGAACCTGGCAGCAAAAAACATCTTATTACAGGTGGTCCTCAACTTACAACCACAATTGGGACCAGAATTTCCATTGCTAATCAAGTTGTTTGTTAAGTGAGTCATGATCTATTTTACCACCAATTTTTTTGCCACAATTGTTAAATGAATCACCATCATCATTAAGTGACTCAGGCAGTCATTAAACAAATGCAGTTTCCCCCATGGACTTTGCTTTTTTTGAAGCTGACTGGGAAGGTCACAAATGGCAATCACATGACTCTGGGACCCTGCAATTGTCATTAATACATAAATTTTGATCATGTGACCATGGGGATGTTGCAATGGTTGAAAGTCACTTTTTTCAGTGCTGTACCCTATGTGTGTGTATGTGAATATATGCATAATGCTGAATTCAACGAAATTTCATTTTAATGTATGCTGATTAGTGTATATTTAAAGTCTGATTAGTGTATATTTAAAGTGATAATAAAGTTTTATTCTATTCCTATTCCTATTCCATTCTATCCTATTCTAATTCTATTCCTATCCTATCCTTATGCCATTCCTATTCCTATTCCATTCTATTCCCATTCCATTCCATTCCATTAATTCTATTCCTATCCCATCCCATCCCATCCCATCCCATCCCATCCCATCCCATTTCCATTCTATTCCATTTCCATTCCATTAATTCTATTCCTATTCCTATTCCTATTCCTATTCCTATTCCTATTCCTATTCCTATTCCTATTCCTATTCCTAATCCTATCCTATCCTATCCTATCCTATCCTATCCTATCCTATCCTATCCTATCCTATCCTATCCTATCCTAATTTCATTCTTCTTTGAACAGTCGCTAAACAAATGTTAAATTGAGGGCACTAAAAGCCAGGAAAATCCCTTAATTCCTTGCCATTGCATGATGACACTACAAATGAGGACATAAGTAAAACTCTCCCATACCTGGCATAGCCAATGATGAGACTGCCGAACACTGTTCCAATGCCAGCACCAGAGCCAGCTACACCCACGGTTGCAGCACCAGCACCAATAAACTTGGCGGCAGTATCTATGTCCCTGGACACCGCGCTCGTTTGGAACTGCCGATGCAGCAGCGGCAAGACTTCATGCTGAGCGCCCGAAAGGCAGCAGGGCTAGGAGCAAATAAGAAACAGGAGTGGGTGGTGGGTGGGGTGTAAAAAGGCAAAGGTCTGAAACAGGAGGTGACCAAAGGTAACTTTGTAGTAATCAGCATGGCCCGCAGCCATTAACCAATCTTGGCTGTTGATGTTTGTTATCATTTTAGTCAGATTATAGTGCATTTCCAAATATAGCACAGTTAAAACCAATTCATAGCTTGGTTTGACAGTGGCTGTAAATTTTGGCAGGGGGCAATTACCGCGATTTGGGCCATTATAATTACAAAGAAAAGGTAGGCAATCTGTTTCATCGGCTCCAGGCAACACAAGCGTGCTGTTGTTCTTACCGTACAAGCCTTATGGAGAGTATCAGACCGTCTAAACCTGGCATAAAGAATCATATAACAAGACCAGTGGTGGGTTGCTCCTGGTTCGGGCCGGTTCTATAGAACCGGTAGTAAAACTGGTGGGAGGCTCCGCCCACCTGCCACGATGTCATCATGGGTGATCTGCACATGTGCGGTCCCGTTGCGAACCGGTAGTAAAGGTAAGTAGAACCCACCTCTGGATAAGACCCAGATTCAAATGTCTCTGTGACTATGAAGTACACTGCATTTAACTGCTGATCCCCATCTAGGAACCAATCTAGAATTTACAAGATTAAAGCAATACATGAATGAGGAACTGATGGAGATAATTTCTCGAAGCTGATTAACAGTTCCAAAGTTTGAACTAAATGCACTGGCCTTAGCGTCTCCCAGTGGTGAGGAGGAATAGATGGAAGAATTCCAAGTAAGTCCAAAGGTAAAAAGATTCAAACCTTAACAAATTCAATAATCATCTGCAGACCTAATTAATATTACAGAGAGACGGTCTTGTAGCATCCCAAGGCCCTCTAGTGATTTGTTGCTGTTTTTATTTTTGTTTTTTACAAGATATCTATTTGGAAATGAATACTGTTTTATTGCTGCTGCTTGTATAATCTTAAAAAAAATCTAGCAGAGCCAATTCAATGGAAGACGAGGAGGAAGAACCCTACCTCAAGAAACTCAGACATGAATGAAGAGAGGAAAATTTATATCTGTTGCATCAATAAAAACTAAAGCAATCACTCCAGAGAGTGGACAGAGACTCAGGGCAATCAAACTTTGAAGTACCAATCAGGAGCAGCAAAATTCCCCTCAGGTAGGCTATATAAAAGAGGACAAAGGAATGCCATTTTGCCTTTCATCATAGGAGACAGGGTCTTTTCCCAGGCCTGCTTCAACCTCTTAAGAAAACCTTCCAACCTGGAGAATGACTAGAGAAACAGAATAAAATAGCCATAGCAAATGGTAAGACAGACAGACAGACACATTAATGTGTTTTTTGTTGAATTATTTCAGGGATCAGTCTGACTCTGAGCTATGATTTTGTATTCTGGGCCCAATTTTGTTCTACCTGTATTGTAGGGATGTGTGTTTCTGCCTGTAAGAAAAACACACGAGTTAAAGCCTGCAGGAACTGCATTCTTCCCTTTTTCTCCCATTGTCTTTCAGCCGCATTTATTCCCATATCTTAATCTGAATTATAAAAGCCTTGTTATATTCTTCTAGAATCATTACTCCCACTTTGACACAGAATGCTCCAATATAGCTTATTTATTGATACTAGTGATGCGCAGTGCTGAATATTCTTGGGGCAGAATGTTCTGGAGAATTCTGGAATATTCTCATTGATACCAATCTGACTATTTTAGGGATGATCTGAAAGCTTTCAGTATTGATTGGAATAATTGCAATTGGCCTGCCTGAATTGAACAATTGTTTTTGTGCATCCCTGGTTAAAGCTATAGAATGTTTTTGCCTGCCGAAACTTGGTAGGACAAAGAAGAAAAATGCTGAGAAGATTCAAAATCTATCTCTCTTGGAGATCCTAACTTACCTTATCCGTCCTGATCTGAGGTCTGTTCAGCACAGAAGCAGAGAGAGGTCTGCACAAAACCGTGGAACTGTTCCTCACCTGCAGAAAGAAAGAAAAAAAAAACCACATTACAGAAGAGAAACAAAACTTCCACTGGTAAAACAAGCTTCCTCGCCAAGCACATTCTAAATTTAAAGGCAAAATCCTAACAGTTAAAAGGAAATGGGGTCAACATGGTGATTTAATATGTGGTGTAAACCACATATTTACAACTTTGATTTGTAAACCATAGTTTATGGCTGTGTATTATATGCTCATCAAAACATTTAGACTTAGAGGCTTCCGGTTTGCTGCTTGTCGCCGCCAGACGTTCTTTCGGGATCGTCAGCCCCACTGCCTGTAAAGAGCCGCCTTCACAACGGAATGGCGGCTCGAAAAAACTCCGTTTCCACGAGGAAATGGAGATAGAGCCGGCTGGGGTGGGTAGAGCTCTCTGCATAGCCCCAAAAGTTTTTCTTTTACTTTTGGGACGGAGCGGATGAGACTCCCCATATCCCTAGCCGCTGCTCCGGGCTTTGGGAGACCTCTGCTATATGCAGAGCTAGGCGGCAAGAGCAAGCCTGCAAATTTAACAGATCAATTAAAGAAGACCTGAGCTGGACCTGTGCTCCTGAATCGCAAGTATTTTACTTATTTTACAAAAGCTACTTAAGAAAGAAAAAAAGGAAAAGGAAAAAAAAAAAAGATTTTTAAAATGGGGACTGCCGCGGCTTGAGAAGAGGCTGAAAGGGAAAGTCCTTCCGTTTTCTATTATTACAATGTAGCGGAATAAATACCTTTGGTTACAATTGAAGACAAAACTTCACTTTCATGTTTTTTTTTCCTGGAGATCTGATATTGCTTTTGGTTGGAAAGAAGTTTTCTTCTCTTTTCTAATAAAGTTTGTCTGGGCGGAAACATGGCATTGAGACTTATAAAGTCAGACAAACAAGTAGCGGGGGGGGGATTCCCCCATTAACAAATTACAAGAACAAGTTTTAAGTCTCCAGTCTCAGAAACCTGATTTTAACATAACAGAATTTCTCTTAGAGGAGATTGTAAGAAGGGATGAGATTGTGAATCAGCATCTTGAAAAATTTAAGCAGGAAATTAAAGAATTGGTGAAATCTAAGTTTGATTTTTTGGAGCGAAAGATTTTAAAAATGCCTAACGGTTTTTCAGAATTTATGATCCAGTTGGATGCAAATACTAAGTTATTAGAGTCTAAAATGGAAGAAACTCAGGATAATCTGGACAATAGAATCCAAAAAATTGAAAATGACTTGACAAATACTCAAGATAATAGCTCAGAAGAAAAACCTAAAATGGAGGCTGATCAAAAGACTGGTAACGTAGAAAATTTGCAACAGAGGATTGAAAGAGAAGTTTTAATGATGCAGTATAATTTTACTGAATATGCGATTAGACTGAGAGGTTTGCAGGAAAATAACAGAGATGATTTAAGGAAAATATCTTCTGAAATTTTGGCTGGGATTTTAAAGGTTCAACCTGAGGAAGTGTTTTGTAGGATTGACAGAGTTTATAGAATAAACTCCTGGATTGCAAAGCAAAGGCAATTGCCTAGAGATGTGGTGATCTATTTTACAGATAAAGAAATTAGGACTAATATTGTACAAAATTCCTTTAATTCTACTTTGCAATTGTATGGAAGAAAGATTTGGATCTACAAAGAGCTCCCGTCCAAGATGTTAACGGAAAGGAAGAAATTTGGTTTTTTGGTGACTGAGTTAAAAAAAAGAAATATTCCATTTAGGTGGGATGCCCCAGTTGGTATTATATTGAGATATCAAGGAGAAAGATACCAACTAAATACTGTTGAAAGAGTGGAAGAATTTTATCAAAAATTTTTGAAAATGAACTTAACATCTTTAGGCACAATACAGGATAAGCAGAAGGAGTTGGAAATAAAGGGAAAACATCGAATTACAGAGGTTGCGGTAGATAAATTGCCTTTGGATTCTTTAGATACCCCAGCTGGATTATTTACAAATATGAGAGAGGTGGCATCTGACTCCAACGTGATGATTCATCAAGTCAAAGACAAGTATGGAAACCAACTAGCTGATATACAATTGGCAAAAAAGAAATATGAGATACAAAAACAAAATCAACAAGATCAACTTATAAAGCAGAATGAAAACCGATTAGTTGATACACAACTTGTAGAAAGGAAACCAGGATGGAAATTAAACCCACAAAAAGAAAAGAAAAAAAGAAATAGGTCTCACAAAAATAGAAACTTCTAAATCAAGCAACAGTGAAGCCAGTGATTTTAAAAAAATGAATGAATATGTGAAAAGATAGTGGAGGCGAAGTATTGGTTAATATTATCCTGAAGACAGTGACAGACCTCTGCAATGCCGTAATTTTGGGATGTGAAAAGAGACTTAAATTGTTGGATTTGAATTATCTACTTTGGATTTCTTTCTTATATCGATAAATATATTAGAACTATCCTGAGTTACAAGGCAAGAGAGCTACGCTGGGGCATGCAGAAGATCTGGTTGTTACCCACTAGGATGATGGGAATTAATAATCCTGATGAAAGCCACAATTACAACTATATGGAATATAATTATAATGTCACTCGGGTGGTTGTTTTTACTTTTATATATGTATGAGGATATTTACTACTGATGGGGGCAGATGATGACTGAAGATTTTGAACAAACTGTTGCATCAGGAAGCTATGTTACCCTATTATGGATGATGGACTCAACAATCCAGTGGAAAGACATCAAAGAAGATATTACATGGATTATAAATTTAAAGTCATTGTCTTTTTTTTTATAATGGAATATATACATACATACATATATATATACTTTTAAGCAGAATGGGCAGTGGATTAAAGATATTAAGAATTGTTGTGCATGGCAATTTTGTAGGAAAGTGGGTGGAAATAGGTTAGTTTACTGATTGATTAGTTTAAGAAAAGGGATGTTTAAGTGATATATTTAGGGGAGTGGAGGAAATGGATAGAGTTGAATAAATGTTAAATTAGGATTTATGGGGAAGGCTGCTTTGAAATGTTATATTAATATACACAAAAGATTAAATGTTAAAGTAGGATTTATTATATAGTTTTAAAGTGGAAGGTGGTTATGAAATGTTGTAATAATATACAGATATAAGTTTGGGAGAGGAGAAAAAGGGCAGATTATTGCTAAATTGGGAGTTATAATAATATTATGCTAAATTAGAAGTTATCATACAATGTTATAGTAGAGTGTTTTTTTTTTTTTTTAAATGTATGGTTAAAGGGGGAAGTAACAATATTAATAATATATTTCGTAAGTAAGGGTCAGTATTTAGAGGGGATGGTAAAATATTATGTAATCTGTTATGAATTAGGTTTTTGTTGTGAAGAAGTCATGGGGGGGATGGGTGGTGAGGGGGGGTTAGGGAGGAGGGGGGGAGAAAAAAGGGGGAAAAATTTGTATTTGAAAACTTTTTCAATAAAAAAAAAACATTTAGACTTGTTCAAATTACAATCAAAACAAAAAAGGCTAAAATATAAGTAATACAATACTTGCAACTTGTACGAACTCATACAAATAAAATGAGCTAGTTTGTATTTTTAGTTTGCGCAATGTATTTTGTCAGGTATAAACAATGATAAAATGTCCTGCTGGACCCCTCTGGGATTTGGAATTTTACTGTTATTCTCAGCAGCAAGTACTAAGGAAAAATTTAATGTAAATGTAATGTAAATTAAATTCCTGAATTTCGTAGATCATTATCTGAAGAACCAGCAGTAATTAGTATCTGTGAATTAGGCATAATTGTTATCCTATTTGAGCCATTAATGCAGGGATGTCAAATTCGATTTCATTGAGGGCCGCATCAGGGTTGTGTTTGACCTGAGGGAGCGGGGTCAGGGTGTGGCCAGCATAACATCATTTGTGTCAGGGGGAAGATATGGTGGCCCAAGTGCTCGGCCAGTGAAAACGGGCTCCCGAGCTCCCTTTTCAGCTGCGACGGCCTCCTGCAACCCTCTGCCAGTAAAAATGGAGCTGGGGGGGGGGCCACGAGCAGCCCTCGTGAGCTCCGCTTTCACTGGCAGAGCCCCCGCGGGCCGGTCCTTCCCTATTTCCAGTGTGGCCCTGTGGGCCAGTTCTAAGCACCCTGTGGGCCGAATCTGGCCCCTGGGCCTTGAGTTCAACACCCCTGCATTAATGGAAAAGAAAACAAAGCACTGAGTAGTTCCACTTGGGAAGAACAAACCCCTTCTCACTTTCAATTGATGTTGAACTTTTTAAATGTTATCTTAATTTAATTTAACCTGGGAGAAGGCACTCCAAATTAGAAATGGCATATATTGGAAGGATCCTTTAATAAAAATTATTATTAATCAAAAAGCAATAGAGCAGCGGTTCTCAACCTGGGGGTCGCGACCCCTTTGGGGGTCGAACGGCCATTTCACAGGGGTCGCCAAAGCCCTCTCTCGCCCCCCCCCCCATGCCTTCACTCACCCTCACCCTCTGCCTCTGCTGGATCACCCGGTCGCCGTTCGCTTACCCCGCCCACTCCCAATCTATTGCTGCCTCTGGAGTCCCAGCTGATGGCTAGAGGGGAAAAAAACTTTAAATTCTTGCCGCGGGGCTTCAAAGAGCCGCCCTACTCTCAGCTGTTTTGCGGAGGGCTCTGTTGCTAGCTAGCTGCAAAGAGGTAAATTCCTGGAGCAGATTTTTTTTCCCCTAGCTATGCTGAAAAAGCGAAATTGAAAGTAAGCAGGGTCTTGGCTGCAACGTGACAAAATGAGGCAGAGAGATTTCTTTTTCTTTTTCCTCACCAAAAAAGGTAGGTGCAAACTGCAAACAATGGGAAATTTAGGGCAAGAGGAGGTTCAAGATTTTAAAACACAGAAGAAAAAAAGCTCTATTTAACTAGGGAATTGTAATAATTGAGATACTATTAATTGCATATTGTGTTGAAAGCAGAAATGGTTAAGTTGTGGTTTGGAGGAATATATAGGGGAAATTATTTGGTTTATTATTATTGGTAAATATAATTAATTGATTTGTAAGAAATTGGATTGCATGGAAATAATTGGAATATTCATGTTCATATTGATTAATATACAAAAAAGGTAGTTATATAACTAATTGATTTATATTAAAATGTTGAATTTGTATTAAACAACTGTATTACATAATTAATCAATGTGAGGATGGATATAAAAATAGATGACAATGGGAAGGGGTATAATATAGAATAGAAGGGAAAAATTGAATTTGATTAAGATTAGAGATGAGGATGAAGGGTAATATTGGATTTTTAAAAAAATAGATGAGGAATAAATATGGTAAAAAGGAAATATAAAAATTGTAAATTTAATTGAAATGACTAAATACTGTGTTGGAAGAAATATCCTTCTGGGTTCTGCTCCAAGTGGGGAAAAAGACACTGGAAACATGGAGACTGCTTGGAAAGATGGTTTAATGGTGGACAGGATCACATGGCTTGATGGGGCCCATTGTGTTACTTTCTGTTGCTATTGTGTTGCAAATGTCCTTTGACAAAGGATTGACTTTCTGCCTCTGGCCCATTAACAAAGGGTGGGGGGCAGGAAGGTGGGAGTTGCTTTGTCTAAATATGCTTCTCCATTTCTCATACAGGAAAATATAATATTCTGCCTTTTTAATATTTCCCAAAATATTTCATTCTTCTAGGAAAGGGGTGGGTGCTAACTTCCTACAACTATTTAAATTTGTGAACCGGCCAAATACTCTGTTCAAAGAAAATACATTGTATGTTTGTATGTGTGTTTCTAATTATTGCTATTTATTCCTATTTGTTCTCTTTTATTCTTTAAAGTTTAACAATTCATTCTTTATCTTAATATCTTAATATTTGTTTGGGGTTGGCTTTCTTCCCTTTCATCTTTTTTATTGTACAGCAATCTTTCTCCTCAAACCTACCACCTCTGTCTTTTCTTTCTTTCTTACTTTCTCTTCCCCCCTCTTCTTCTCCCTACTTCCTCTTTCTTTCTCCTTCTCCTCCTCTCTTCCTCCCTCTCTTCCCTTCACTCCTACTCTAATTTCCCTTCCCCTCCTTCATCCCTCTCTATTGCTGTATCCTTTTATGCATATGGACTACTCAGAGGGCTGAAAAAGTTATTTTTGACTGGTCCTCGCACTTTTGACCAGTCCTCGAACTTACGACTGTCCTCAAAATTTACGTTTTTGCCCTATCTTGTCACCATGGTGAAGAGAAGTAGTTGTGAAATGAGTGACACGGTTATTAAGAATGGTACAATGGGCATAAATGATGATAACTGCGAAGACCGGTCAAAAGTGCGAGGACCTGTCAGAAATCACATTTTTCAGCCCTCTGGGTAGTCCTTTTGTGCACAGGGACTACTCAGAGGGCTGAAAAAGTTATTTTTGACTGGTCCTCGCACTTTTGACCAGTCCTCGAATTTACGACTGTCCTCACATTTTACCCTTTTTTTTTTGCCCTATCTTATACCATGTTGAAGAGAAGCAGTTGTGAAATGAGTGACATGGTTGTTAAAAATGCTGCACAGGCATAAATGTGAGGATGGTCATAAGTGTGAGGACCAGTCAAAAGTGCGAGGACCTGTCAGAAATGACTTTTTTCAGCCCTCTGAGTAGTCCCTATACACATAGCCATGGCCACTGGTCACATGACCAGCTAGCCACGCCCACTCAGTCACATGACCTCCAAGCCACGCCCACAAAATAAGCCACACCCACAGAACCGGTAGTAAAAAAATTTAGAACCCACGCCTGGTTGGGGGTCACCACAACATGAGGAACTGTATTAAAGGGTCGTGGCATTAGGAAGGTTGAGAACCACTGCAATAGAGAGTTATTTAACATAAATAAGATTCTTAAACTGAATTCTTTATTTAGACAGACTACCATCCTAAGATGAACAGGTTGGGCTGCTCCATCTTTTGAACTATGCCTGTTCAAACTGCAGAGAGTGGAAAGTGTCCTTCTCTTATCCTACCTATTACTGTAGTAATCCATCAACTCAATGTACAACCTACTGCACAGTCTTGGAGGCTAGACTGTGTCATTTCTCTGTGTCATATAATATATGTGTGGATATATGCATAATTTTAAGGGTCGTGGTGGCTCAGTGGCTAAGACACTGAGCTTGTCTATCGAAAGGTCGGCAGTTCAGTGGTTCGAATCCCTAGTGCTGCGTAACGAGGTGAGCTCCTGTTACTTGTCCCAGCATCTGCCAACCTAGCAGTTCAAAAGCACATAAAAAATGCAAGTAGAAAAATAATGACCACCTTTGGTGGGAAGGTAACAGCATTCTGTGCGCCTTTGGCGTTTAATCATGCCAGCCACATGACCATGGAGACGTCTTCTGACAGCCCTGGCTCTTCAGCTTCGAAATGGAGATGAGCACCGCCCCCTAGATTCGGGAACGACTAGCACATATGTGCGAGGGGAACCTTTATCTTATGCATAATTTTACATTTATTTATTCTGCATGGTTATGTAGTATATATTGGAGGTAGTGACCCTTTGAGAGCTGTATGCAACATTCAAGTGACAATAAAGTTATTCTAGGTCTAAGGCTGCAGGGCTGAATGAAGCCCTGTGCCCATTCCTGGCCTATCATAAATTGGGAACAGCCATCATAATTCCAACTTCAAACGTAGAACCTATTTTCAGATAAAGTTATCAAAAGATCAAACTGGAAGGAGGAAGATATTTATAAACTCCTGAAATTCAGAAAGATCTGTAGTAGTTCACCTACAGGATTGGGAAAAGATAAACAGAACATAGTCCAGAGTCTGCTGCTCGCATCCATTTTGCCTGCCCCCGATAAGAGATGCAACTTTCAGCAGAGAAAAAAATGAACTGCTCAATTAACTGTATTCTGTTCTTTGTAGTGATACAGGAAAGAATGTGACATAATCATAGCAATGAAGAGTCAAGGTATCTCAGATGGAAACCCAAAAGCATATAGCATGCATGATCAGCTATATAACTTTTTTATTTAAAAAGGGCTGTTGTGTATTCAGATGTTGGCAGAAAATGTTACTCATGGAAAAACAGTGGAAGAAGAATGGGTTTCTTGGAGAAAAAGACAGGAACACTAAAATATGCATGATTCCCTTGTCATAAACCACCTCTGTAACCCACTCCAATTTATAGCTCTGCAGCAAGAGCTGTTAAGATACTTTATCAGGAGGATAAGGAGTCAAAACTAAAAGAAATCTTCAGAGGGATCTTCAGGACAAATTATTCTATATGTCCATGCTTGACTGCATAATTGCAAGTTTTGTAGTTCATTGATTTTAACATACTTGTCAACATGGCCAATGGCTTTTAAAGCCTTCACACTATTAAAAAATACTCCAAAAGTACATCTTAAGTTTACTCACCAGGGTGGAGGCAGAAATCAACTTTGCACAAGTGTACATATTCAGAGTTGTGTGGAACAGCAACATTCAACAACTGGAAAACAAAGTGAATGCCAAGATATTAGGACAAAATATTCACAGCTTCCATTATCTTTCACAAGTTAGGAACCTACAGGTAGTTCTCACTTAGCAAATACAACTGGGACCAGCGACTCCATCGCTAAGTGTTGTTATTGCTAAGCAGAAAATCATGTGATTGTGATGGGCTTATGAACTCACTTTCCCTTCAGTCATTAAGCAAATATTCTCTGACCACACTTTCCAACTTTTATTTCTAGTAGGACTACCAGATACTGTAACAGCTTTGTTCCCTATGCCATCCATCTGGTAAACTTGCAAGATTCATTTTTCTCGCCATGTACATGTATACATCCGAACTAGACTGTTGTTTCTCTGTGTCATATATGTGGGTATATGCATAATTTTATATTTGTTTATTCTGTCATGGTTATGTAGTGTATTTTGGAGGGTGACCCTTTCAGAGTTGTATGCAATGAAATTTCATTTTAATGTATGCCGATTAGTGTGCATTCAAAGTGACAATAAAGATTATCTTCTCTTCTCTTTTCTTCAACTCTACTTGTCACAATGGAGTTGCAAAGCACACAAATGGTAATAATGTGACTATGAGACACTACGACTTCTTTAAATATATGCGAGTTGTAAAGCAATGGAATGATGATCACATGACCAGAGGATGCTACAATAGTAATAAATATAAGATTGCTTGCAAAGTTATGTTTCTAATATTGTCATAACTTTGAACTGTTGGTAAACAAAGCAGTTGATACACAGAGACTATCTATATTTGGAAGATCTATCAGGAATGATTTATGCAGGACACCAATAATAAATAGAATAGAATAGAATTCTTTATTGGCCAAATGTGATTGGACACACAAGGAATTTGTCTTTGGTGTATATGCTCTCGTGTACATAAGGAGAATAAAATACATTAATCAAGAATAAAAAGATACAACACTTAGTGATAGTCAAGGTTACTAATAAGCTATCAAATTGTACTAAAAAACAAATAAAAACAATATAATTGAAAGATACAAGCAACATGGTTATAGTAATAAGTGGAAAGAGATAGATATTAGTAAGGAAGAGAAGAATAATAGTAATACAGTCTTAGTAAATTATTTGACAGTGTTGTGAGAATTAGTTGTTAAGCAGAGTGATGGCATTTGGGAAAAAACTGTCCTTTTGTCTGGTTGTTTTGATGTGCAGTGCCCTATAGCGTCTTTCTGAGGGTAGAAATCGAAACAATTTACGTCCAGGATGTGAGGGGTCTGTAGATATTTTCACAGCCCTCTTTTTGACTTGTGCAGTATACAGATCCTTAATGGAAGGCAGGTTGATAGCAATTGTTTTTTCTGCAGTTCTTATTATCTGTAGAAGTCTGTTGTCTGTCTTGTCTGGTTGCAGAGCTAAACCAGACAGTTATGGAGGTGCAGTTGACAGACTCAATCATTCCTCTGTAGAACTGAATCAGCAGCTCTTTGGGCAGTTTGAGCTTTCTGAGGTTGTGCAGAAAGAACATTCTTTGTTGAGCTTTTTTGATGTTTTTGATGTTAGGTATCCATTTTAAGTCTTGAGATATGATAGAACCTAGAAACTTGAAGGACTCTACTCTTGATACTGTGTTGTCTAGTATTGTAAGAGGTGGTAGTATAGGAGGTTTTCTTCTAAAATCCACCACCATTTCTACGGTTTTGAGTGTATTTAGTTCAAGATTGTTCTGGTTGCACAAGGCTAGTTGTTCAGCCTCCCATCTGTATACAGATTCATCGTTGTCTTGAATGAGACCAATCACTATTGTATCATCTGCAAACTGCAGTATTTTAACTGATGGATCTTTTGCGATGCAGTCATTGGTGTATAGAGAAGTGGAGAGAACACACAGACCTGGGGGGGATCCTGTGCTAATTGTGCAGGTATCTTTATAATATAAAGATTATACAATGGAAAAAGATTTAAAAAATCTTTATCTCTGCCAGATAAAGGGAACTGATTAGCACAATTTGGGCTTCCCAAATTTAAAGACTGGCTTGTCAAACATTCCAGTATATTTTTTTCTTTACAGAGTTTATCTAAAGTTTCTTTAGGTATGTTCAGATTAGGTTTTGAATTTTACAGTATACCAAATTCGGGAGCATGAATTTTATGACACATTCCTTACAAATTTCTAAAATTACACTACTAGAATAATTTGTTGCCTATTCTAGATATTAAACATTTGCCAATGTGAGGTGGACCTAAAGTCACCTCTAGAAGATATTCAGATGTAATGCTTTGAGACTGCAGAAGTAGAGGGAGACTGTAAATGAAGGAACAATTTTTAAAATGTCAGCTAACTTTATAGTTAATAAAATCTGGCACTTGATTTACAACAGATCAGTATGACATTCTAAACCTTGATTGTTTAATAGTAGCAAGTATTAGATTTCCATCTCACCTTGCTTTTATGAAGCAAGCTTGGGAAAGTGGAATTTATGTATGTGTGGAAGGACTATATGTTTCATTCATTTGTCATACACCAAAAACATCCCTGGATCAGAATCAGATTCTAGTTGATGAGTGACCAGGTTTAATTTGAAAAGTGAAAAAGATCCTATAAGCCTGAAATGTACTATCCCATTTATGCCAAACACGCATGTCAGCAACTGGGTTCTGTGCTTTAGACTGTAGATAGAACAGACATAGTCAAGTATGATATTTACATCACCAGAAGTGGCTTCTGCATTCAGATGTCTCACAACAATTAAGACTGAATTATGTGTTGTCCCTACATTGCTCCTAGCAAGAGCACATAACTACTACTACAAGGAAAATATTTCACAGATGCACATTTGGCATTCATGATGTACCTGTGAGAATTATTCAGGGCATGGTGATCTCAAATCAATATAATTTATATGGGCTATATGAAATAAGTGTTTCCCTTCCCCCCTAAAATATTTCTTTTTATGCATAGCTTTTTTATAAGCTGCCCAACAAGCTTGCTATTATATACAGCAGATGACCAGAACTAAAAATTAGCTGTGGACTGTGTTTCAAATTATTCTCAATGCAGCAGCCGTGAGATTCAGAGAAGAAAAAAGATGCGCTCGATAAAACACTCAAACTGCATGGCAACAACTGGACTACAGATCCAGAATCCTCTGCCACATCTATGGGATATAAAATGTAGAGGAAGAACTGCCAACCAGCCTTGATCTGCTCCTGTTGTAACTAATAGCTTCAGCTGCAAAAATCAGGTAAAGCTTTTCATTATTTGGGGATGAACAATATATAGAGGGACGGAAGAAATCAAGATTTATTCATTTTTATAGGAAAAGTAGCTTACACTATACTGTATCATCAGTCACTAATACATACATTTATTGGAATAGCAATGATAACTTCCATAATTGAGTAATTTTTTATTCACAGTTTACAATCAAATACTAGTTGCCCTCCTGTGGATAAGCCTACTTTATAGCTAACTGTCTTAGCGTGATTCAGAACAGAGTAACCGTTTTGATCACATACATAACCCACAGTGATTCCTGCGGGGTTTATTATAAGGAACTGACAAAGAAAAATGCTTCATTACTTTCATTATGCACAGAACAAGCTGCTGTTAAAGACAACAAAAAAGCTTAGCAGAAAAGGGGAAATGATATATAAAAAATAAAAATACTTGCCAGAAGCAAGTATCTTTAAAAGATAAGCAAATGAAAAACTCAGGATTTCCCAACAGACTCTCATATGCGCTAATTCAGAAAAACTGAAGAAGCTAATAGTTCTCCCATAATTTCTTAACCAACTTTCAATAAAATTCAAGGCCTATCTTATTGTGAATATTTCAATACAGCACTTACCAGAGCACTTAAAGGTGAAATACATTATCTTACTTGAAGAAACTTTCAGAAAGTATTACTAACAGCACACAAAAAATCTTATTGTTGTCAAGATTTTTATAACCCCAGTGAATCTTTTTCAAATACAAATAGGAAATTTCCTATTTGTCTGCTCTAGCAGACAAATTTCCTGATTTGTCTGCTAGAGCAAGGATTGAGCAAAAATTAAACTGAATCATCTAAAAGATCTCTGGGTGATGATACATTATTTTGTTAGTAAATCTTTACTACCAGATCTGGTAGACAGATTATTTAATAGTAACAACAAAGATACTTCTACTCGTGTTAAATTATACTGCTGAAATAAGGAAACAAGAACAGATTTGTTTGCAAATAGGCTGTGATGTCTATGGAACTGAAGAAAGTTCTTCTTGAATGAGAAGTGCAACATTTTCGAAGAAAAAAACAAGGAAGTCTAATTGCCTTTTGGAAAAGCACCTTTGAGACAAACAGGCTATAAATCCTAATCAGTTGTGGTGGTGTAAGCGGCTGAGGTACAGCAGGTTCTTATTCATCTTAAATCTCAGTTTATGGGGAGACTTTGTGTTAGCCACTCTATTTCAGCTCCACCTATCTCACTAGGTTTTTGTTGTGGGGAAAATGGCAGGAGAGAGTACTAAGTGTGTTGTCTTGACCTCCTAAATGGAAAGTGGGATATATCTATATCTAATCTATATCAATCTCAATATAGTCCTGGGCTTTGAATCTGGTAACTCAATGCATCCTTTTTATTCTATTTCAGCAACTTTCCTGCCAATTGCCAGAAAAAAGTAAATCTTATCAACCTGAACTTAACTAAACCTATGCTAAAGGGGTGGAAAAAGGAGAAAAGCAGATATTCAAGAAATAATAGAGGCTGTGGAATAAACCAAAAGGTTATCGATGAATACCCAGTGAAGAGATTACAAGAGAGACTTTGTGCTGAACACCAAACCTCACTTTGACTGGCTTTAAAAGTCATGTTAATTTACATGCCTCCTCTTTCAATACAGGCAGTCTTCGACTTACAACAGTTCATTTAGTGACCAAAGTTACAATGCTACTGAAAAGGTGACATTACAATTTTTCAGAGTTATGACCATTGCAGCATTCCGTGTCATGTGATCAAAATTCAGACGCTTGGCAACTGACTCATATTTTTGATGGTTGCAGTATCGCAGGGTCATGTGATCCCCTTTTGTGACTTTGTGAGAAGCCAAGTCAATGGGGAAGGCAGATTCACTTAACCACCGTGTTACTAACTTAACCATCTGCAGTGATTCGTTTAACCACCATGGCAAGATTGTAAAATGGGGCAAAGCTCACTTAACGAATGTCTCACTTAAGGACAGAAATGTTGGGCTCTATTATGGTGATAAATCACAGGACTACCTGTACCTTCTTCTCCCCTATCTCAGAACTTGTGCAGGGGGCAAAACTTTCTGTCCTTATTTGAAGGGTCCTTGGTGCACTCCAAGCTTGTTTTCTTGCAGATGTTTCACCAAACTAGGTAACATCATCAGTGCTACGGTAGTAAGGAGTACTATTTGTTGTCAGTTTATATTCTGGTAGCAAACAGCACTCCTTATTAGCAATGATGATGTTACCTAGTTAGGGTAATGAAAACTCTGCAAGAAAACAAGCAAGCTCAGAGAGCACCAAGGACCCCCTCATGTCAACCCTGAGCTGCAAATATTCTCCTTTATTGGTGCCTTTATTTATAGTGGGGCATTCTCCTTGGGAAACAACAAATGGAGGGTTTGTCTATAGAAATTCTCAAGTCATCCAGGTCATGGTTGTCCCAAAGTTGCTTTTTTCCCCCCACCTTTTTCTTCAAGAGGCAACAGGACTTTCTGATTTTTTTCTCTGAAGACATTTCACTTCTCGTCCAAGAAGCTTCCCCAGAGCTGAAGAAGCTTCTCGGATGAGAAGCGAAACGTCTTCAAAGAAAAAAATCAGAAAGTCCAGTTGCCTCTTGGAAGAAAGAAAGAAAAAAAACCTTTGGGGATATAAGGAGGGTTTGCACTGGAAACGGTAACGAAGTCCATACCGAAGCTTGATTTTACAGCTTTCTTTTTAAAATTGCAAGAAGAGGTGTGTGTGTGTGTGGGGGGGGGTTGTTGTTGAGAAACCCTGTCAGGCAGCAACCTTGAGGGGGCTTGGCAGGCCTCCTGAAGGACGAGCTTAGGGTCACCCTGGGGCTGCTCTGTCATGGCGCGTCGGCTTTGCGAGGCATCCCCTGCAAAGGACGCTCGCGCCGTTGCCGACACCCGCAACCTCGTAGGTTTCTATGCGGATTCTATTGGAGGGGGGGGGAGGATAAGGAATATTCTCAAACCGCGAAGCCCCGCCCACACCTCCAGCCAAGATCATTCCCAAGGGTGGCTCCGCCCACCGCAAGCTCCGCCCCCTTGTCCCGCCGAGACCGTGCACGTCCCGCTTGACCCCACCGTGCACCCCTTCAAGAGGAACGGAGTGCAAAAGAAGCGAAGCAAAAAAAAAAAAAAAAAACGCCGGCCGGGGTGAAGCAGGCGAGGGGGGGGGCTGGACGTGGGGAGGGGGATAGAGAGAGGATTTCCTATACACCATAAAGACCAGGGCTCCGCGACCCTACCTGCTGCTCAGGAGAAGAGAGCGAGAAGGACCGCTTTCCGCGCATGCGCTAGCGGAAGGACGACTCTAGGGCCTTAAAGCCGCCCGGAAACGGTTTCTGCGGGGAAAGAGCTAAGGCGGCTGGAGCGCCCATCACGCCAAGAGGGGAAAAAATGCAAGTGGGGGGAATGGCCTTGAATAATGTGACAGCGCCATCTGCCGGCTTGGGTGGTTGCACGGAAGGTTCCCGTTCTAGTCGACCGGAAGCGTTACGGTACATTTTTCGCGGCTCGCCTCTTGCCGGAAAATGTGACAATTCGCTTTTCAAATCGTTCTGCAGCATCGCCTCCCAAAGGTGGCAGCATTGGAAGATATTTGTATGGCCGTTGCTATGGAGGAGAGAAGTACCGCTGGTGGCGCTTTTCTCTTTTAATTTCAGCAGGTGTCGCTCTCGGGCGAACCAGCAACTATTAAACTTGTTTTGCTTATGAATACATTCCCGAAGGTTATTCACCAAGTTGACTGGTGGATAGAAGTGCTGTTAGCGGGATGTCTTAAAGTTAGGTTTCTTATGTGGAGCTACCTATCATAGCTGCAAAACTCTAGATTACCATTGGATGGGTGGCAAGAGAAGCGACAAGGTCTAATTGCTGCCACCTAGTGTCCATCTGGAGTATTGCAGCTCTATCGAAGCTTCGTCCTAAACTCTGTTTAATGCACCAAAGGGGTGTGGTGCTAGTGTGCCTCCTTATGGTGCACCCTGGATAGCATGGTTGTGGTTGTTAATTGCAAAGTCGTGTCCGACCCATCGCGACCCCATGGACAACGTTCCTCCAGGCCTTCCTGCCCTCTACCATCCTCTGGAGTCCATTTAAGATCAAGCCTACTGCTTCAGTGACTCCATCCAGCCACCTCATTCTCTGTTGTCCCATTCTTCTTCTGCCTTCAATCGTTCCCAGCATTAGGCTCTTCTCCAATGAATCCTTCCTTCTCATTAAGTGGCCAAAATATTTGAGTTTCATCTTCAGGATCTGGCCTTCTAAAGAACAGTCAGGGTTGATCTCCTCTAGGACTGACCAGTTTGATCACCTTGTAGTCCAAGGGGCTCACAGGAGTCTTCTCCAGCACCATAGTTCAAAGGCCTCAATTCTTTGGCGCGGGATAGGATGGTGGTGTGAACCAAATGACTAGCAACAATTGGCAGCCACAGTACATTGAAGAATTGGCAGTTAACAACAGTTGGCAGTCGGACATCTTTGTAGAATTCCTGGCTCTCTAAATACATGGCAACGGGTAAACAAAACGGACCTTCTTAAGCCCCAAGGGTGAAAGAGCACTCAACTACCATCAAGAAAGCGCTCTCAGCCTTTCGACCGTCTGCTCCACCACACTCTGAATTCACCCAGCCTGGACATTAACATCTGAACCACTATAAATCCATGTATTTGCCATACGCTAAATAAAATAAAAATGCACCAAAGCAGGTTCATTTTATATCTTCTGTGTGTGTATGTATGCATATGTGTGTGCTATTCTTTTTTTGCCAGCCATTTCTACTAATTAAAAATCCTTATAAGATTGAGTACAATTGAGTCACCTAACGTCATCTAGGGATTTTCTTCACAGAAGGGATATTGAATTTAGATCTACCAGGTTGAATGGAAGAGGGATTGTTGTGAGCTGCCCAAATTAATTGGGACTTTTGTGAAGACAGGGATGTACAATGCCATCCTTTACTCGCACTCAGCTCATTAAGAAAAGCAACCTCTGCCTGTCATTTTCTGCCATACATTAAAAGTAGTGTTCATGCAAATAAAAAGGGCGGGGAGTCTGAGTCACCTGTGTTTCATTTAATTGTAGCAAACACTGACCTTCCTATTGGCCACGGTTTGCTATGACAGGAATGTCAGTGATCCTTGTCCTCTACAGCCATTTGATCCTGGGCTGCTGGAGGAGTGAAATCCTGGAGGAAGGAATGTGAAGTTTTTATTCGGTGAAATTGAAAGAACTGTCAATTTCCCCTTCTAGCTACTCTGTCAGGAATAATAATAAATTTAATCCCTTCTTTCCTTCCCTCCCTCCCTCCCTTCCTCCCTTCCTAGATAAAGGATGTCAACAGAGGGAATTCATATAAAAGTCTATCAGTGGGATCCCCGTATCTTCAAAAACCCAAGTATGGGAAGGAATGTGATTAGTGATTAGGAATGTGATTAGTGCAGTGCATGAATAGAAAGTATAAAGAAGCAGGTAGGTAACATAGTAAGGTTTTAGGTAACATAGTAAACACACTCCATATAGACCATCAAGCCCTCTCTAGGACCAACGAGGAGGAAGGAGTTGAAATCCAGAAAAGGAATTTTAAATCTAGATTCCTTTCCAGCTGGGTTAAGCATGAGAGTCAACCAGTTTAAGGCTGAAGTAGGAAAAGTCAAACATCCATAAGTTGAGCCAATTTTGCCAGGCCTGTCTGTTCTGGGGCCTCTGAGTTGAGGTAACTGCTGCTAAAAGTCTAGCGCAGCAGCATGGGTCAGGTTGGATGGACATTAGAGGAGTTATACTCCTAACCCTTCAGGAGGTTACCAGGTTGGAGAGAATTTCCTTGTTTAAAAAGTTCCCAAAATCAGGACTGTAGCTGATTTGGGGACTATATTTGTTCCCTGGTTTATGAATGGATTTTTCTCTACACCCATTCCCAGTTCTGGGGAAAAAAACACCTGACATTACTATAATGTTAGTTTAGGAAGGATGTTGTAAATCAAGACACTGTTTTAATGTCTTGAAGGAGAAAGACAAGGCAAACACACCCATCAATGAATTAAAAAAAAACTACAAGCCTGGGTAGCAATTTGGTGGCCCCAAGCTGAGGGAGGTATCCATTGCACTAGGCCTCTAAGACTTAGTATTATAGCCTGTATAGCCTGAGGACTTTAAAAAAAAAAAAATCAAAAGAGCCACAAAAGTTGTAGGGATGATCCAGTGACACCACTGGAAGGAATAGGGCTGGTGTTCATGGCCCTTTTTCCATACTTGATATTTGAGTAGGGTTTAAGTGTAACATAAAGCAAACTGAAGCTTCATATTTTAATTTGTTGCTGTTACTTAATTCAGTGATTTGAAATCTGCAGTTGGAAAAGTGTTCCACCTGTCCATTGTCCAAAACCTTGAGGACATTCCTACACCGAGTAAATTTATTATACTTGCCATTGGATTCCATACACACAGCGTTGAATGAAATATTTCAAAGAGCTGTGTGGAAGCCGATCATCCAGTGGAACTGAGAAGCTGTGTTTCCATTTAAAACTAACTTGCTTATTCAGCCGTGAGATGAGTTCCTTTAAAGTACGTAGGAAGTAATAGCTGTCCAGATTTGCAACATAACACTTGCAAGCTATTCAAGGAATGAGAGGGGGCAGGGGAGAGAAATGGCTTCGTTATGATATGGCTAATAATGACAATAATGGTAGTAATAATGGCAACATCAGCGCTGCAAGCATTGGCCTTTTATTAGGAAGTCCCATGAGACATATATATGCATAAGACCGCACTGGGTGATCTTGTCCCTATTAATTCACATAACATTGTACAGTCTTCATTGTGCTTGCCTCTGCCATATCCTAAAGATGGTTTGAGAAAAGCCACCATTTTACAGACAAGAAAACTGAGACTGACTCCCAGTGAATCTGGGGCATGAGGCAGAATTTGAACTCAGGAGCCAAAACTTACTATAGATTGGCCCATGTCAAAGTAAACAATAGCATTTCTCTTGAGCTCATTCTCATTGTTAGAATCCACACAGATACTCCTGAAGAAACCCCCAGCTTACATACAAGCAGTAAATTCTCCCTAAATACATGCATGCACACGCTGGCACAGAAAAGCAGAATTAACACTCTTTGTTCTGCTCCCCAAAGGCGCACAGACGGATTTGTAATACACATTCATTCATTCTCTGAGCACACCTCCCATTAATTTTTCACCTCCTCCTCCCTTTTTTCCTTGCAGTGCCCTGGCCATCTTTCTCCCCCGGGAGAAGGCCAAGAGCTAGGCATCATATCAAGTTGTCTTTGCTTAACCCAAGGTTTCGGTGGTTGTAATTTATACACCTCCTCTTTGGGCCAAGAAAAGCTGTTAACTCATCTTTATTGCTGAGGGGGAAAACCCAAGATACAGCTTTAAAGTATTTCATCCCTCACAGGGTCAAGTTTCCTGGGATAATTGGTTTGTGATCACATGAAATGTATGCGTATGTAGGATGGGAGCAACTATTGCAGTTTTGTGGCAGTGTCCTAGTGGTTGCAGGGCTGAGACCTAAAATATCAAATGTCATAACAAGACAAGGCTTATTCATCAGTATCACCCAGACTTTCTAACTAACATGTCTCCTTCTGTTTAGAACTGGGTTCACACCAGAGGTGGGTTTCAGCAGGTTCTGACCAGTTCTGGAGAACTGGTAGCGGAAATTTTGAGTAGTTTGGAGAACCGGTAGTAAAAATTCTGACTGGCCCCGCCCTCATCTATTCTCTGCCTCCCAAGTCCCAGTTGATTGGAAGGGAATGGAGATTTTACAGTATCCTTCCCCTGCCATGCCCACCAAGCCATGCCCACCAAGCCACACCCTCAGAACCGGTAGTAAAAAAAATTTGAAACCCAACACTGGTTCACACCTTCCACTTGGTTGCTTAACTACCCTTTAATTAAAATAATAATAATAAAGCTGGGTTCATAAACCTGCTAAAATAGAAACCTTCATTTAGAAATCATAATAGCTAGATTTGCACCATAGATTATTGGTGCAATTCCCTGTCCCCAACACATCAATAAAAAGTCTGGTACAAATTCAGCCCCCCTTTGGTCAGGTTCAGTGGTGGGTTTCAAAAATTTTTACTACCGGTTCTGTGGGTGTGGCTTGGTGGGCATGGCATGGCTTGGTGGGTGTGGCTTGGTGGGCGTGGCAGGGAAAGGATGCTGTAAAATCGCCATTCCCACCCCACTCTAGGAGAAGGTTACTGCAAAATCCCCATTTCCTCCTGATCAGCTGGGACTTGGGAGGCAGAGAATTGATGGGGGCAGGGCCAGTCAGAAATTTTACTACCGGTTCTCTGAGCTACTCAAAATTTCCGCTACCAGTTCTCCAGAACTGGTCAGAACCTGCTGAAACCCACCTCTGGTCAGGTTACATGTCTATCTACCCAAATATTGTACACTTAAAAGCCATTAATAGGAAAGTGATTAAACTGAAGAGCACAGAAGAGAAAATATTTCGTAATTGATGAAAGGAAGAAATGAAAGTGGGATACAGATCTGATAACATAGATAAGAAGAAAAAGATGCCCTTGAACTGAACTATTTTGCTGGGAACTTCAAGGGGCATCCAGGCAAGTTGATTTAGGGAAGAGCACAGATATGGTTTCCAATTGCCTTTTTCCAGGTGCTTTTTTTGGCTTCCTAGCCTAGCACTGAGACCTGGAATTCCTTGGTGGTGATCTACCCAAGTACCATGTAAAATGGACGGAGATGGGGGCTCTAAGTTTAGAAAACCAGAGGGAAGGCCATTAACAGCCATAATAGGAGTTTAAAAGGAACAGAGATAATGGATACAGCATAATCTGATGGAATTGCAGCTACTTATGACTCTAGGCAGCATTATGGGACTTACTTACAGCAATGACATCAGAATTGGGAGAAGATTATTGAAGCATTGGAAGCTCTCTCTCTGTGTGATTTTGTTTAAAGATATTCCCATTCATTCTGTGTTAGTATACTATCTGAAATTGTTGTAAAGTAAGTAGAAATGTTACTAAGATAAGAGAGAGGACTGTATCTATTAACAATGATATTGCTAGCTGACAGATGAAATAAGATTGCTAAGAGGAGGGGTACAATCAATTAAGAGCTTAAAGGCAATTACGCAGAGCAGTGTAAGCGGCTTGTCAGCTGTAACACTCTCAGCTGCTTCTTAAAGCCACTTTAGACATTCCAGGCCGGACTTGCAGTGGATTCACAACAGAACTGGAATGATGCTTCGTCCTAATTATGGCCACTTCAATGGTGGCTTTGCTTCTTGTCCTGTGGGAAGAGGGAATGGAAACATCCAGAAAAACAAAGGAAAAAGGAGGCTAGAGAAGACGAAATGATAGGGGGCTGAATCAGCTTCTGGGGCAGGCCCTTGATTTAACAGCCATTGTTGGATCAACTGCAAAATTATTATTATTTTTTAATGACAGTTGCCCACCAGTGGGGAACATAGCCATCTGGCAGATCTGAAACTACTGGTAGATTAGTCCACAAAGTCAGCGATTAGCCAATCAGCACTGAGGAGGAGGGACCGGATTAGCCAATTAGCCAATTGCAGCCAGTTAGAACGACTTCTGCTGCTAAAACGGACCGATGCACCTCAGACCCTTCCTCGTGAAGGGCTGAAGGCAGCTGAGATGAAAAGGCTGCATTTTTGAATCAAACCTGGAGAATATGGACCTCAGGGGCATTTTCCAGAGGACATTGTCACCCCTTCATGGGCTCAGGACTTGGTGAATGCCCTATGACTGGGGGTGGGGGGGAATCAATAAACTGACATTTGGCTCAGTTGTCAGTCAGGGTTATTCCTTGTCTTTCGGGTAAGCAATTTTATTTGATTTAGTTTTTAAATGCCTCTCTTCTTACTCCATTTGTTTACTGCAGTCTTAGACAAAACTGCACTAGAGGTTGCACAGAATATTGTTGGAGCCTGCCCAGGTGCCAGACAATCAACACTATACCAGGAGTGTCACAAGGATGGGGTTAACCTAGAAAGATCCCCCTGAGGACATGCCTGCCATGGACCCAGCCAATTTCTGCTTAAAACGTATGAAGTTGGACTATTTCCACGTATCTCACACAACTGGGTTCTGGACAGAAAATAAATAAATGTTGGCACTGAATGTCATGAAAGGTTTTCCAAAACAGTTCCAAAACTATAAATGGGTCACAGCCAATTTCCACCACATATTCCCATTGTTTCTATTTATTTTTCAATCAAATTTATATAGCTGCCCATCTCACAGAAAATGACTCTGGGTGGCGTACAACAATCCAATAAAACTGCTCTCATTATCTGAAACTGTTATATAATAATTATTAAAACCATTGAAAATTATAAAAGCAAAAATAAAACAAAGAAACAAATGCGTGAAGGAATATTAACAATAAGAGAGCCACGTCACTAGTTCACCCATCTCCTGAGGTTCCCAGACTTCCTGGCATAGGCAGATCTTGAGTGACCTTCAAAAGATCAGAAGTGCACAGTGAAGTCTGGTGGTAGTTTTATAGGTTGGAAGACAATGTTCATGCGTACAAAGTAAGGACCAAAATGGTTTATCAAACCAAGTAAAGCAAATCCTCATCATCTGCCATACAACACCCCAGACTTAAAAACTGTTGATGAGATAAGTCAAAAAGATTCAGGGTGGTGGACATTGCAATATCTGGAGATAGCAGGATAGAAGAGAAAAAAAAAACTGGAGAAAATCACAAAACACAAAGACTTGCAAACAGAAGTAAACTGATTGTGGCAAAAAAAAGCAAAAATACTAGGCACCTTGGATGTAATCTGAAAACATGTGGAACCCCACCTGAACACCCTTGTCATTGACCACATCACCATCAGTCAATTGCAAAAGGCAGCAATACTTGGAAGAGCTTACATTCTGTGACAATAACAACAAACAACATCTGCCTATCCCTGGTCCTTAGTGAAAAACAAAGCAGCCATGAGGAATGTGAACACAGAATGAAAATCCATGTTCCTTCCATCACAACCAAGAATATCTGGTCATCAAAGTGAATAGACAGTGAACATTCTCCCCAAAACTGGCTAATGTGCAGCTTCTTTTCCTGGGAATTAGATTTATGTTGAAGCTCATTCCTGAGAATTTTTCCAAAGCTTATCTAGTTCACAATTCCAATTACTCATATTTTAATTAAGCCCATTCCTTGCTTTGTTTTTCTTTTTTTCTTGTCTATCAGCTACCAAACGTTTATATTAAATGGTACCAGCTCATATATCAAACCCTCCCTGCTACAGGTGGCTGACCTTGGAACAGAGGAAAGAGATAATGCTGTATCTTGAGTTAGTCTGTATCAGGAGATGAGAAAGCATCTATTTAAGCTTCAAGGAGAGAAGGAAAGGGAAAACTCAGGGATTTGCTGTACAAATTGAAGACTTTAGCAAGCTACAGTATACTAAATATACAAGAATAAAGAAACCATTTAAAAAATAAAAGTACAGAGAAAAATATCCATTTATTATAATGGTCTTCTATAATAATACTGCACCCAAGGGTGCTAGTCAGCAGGTTCTGGCTGGCCCCAGAGTGGGGTGGGAATGGAGATTTTGCAATTTCCTTCCCCTGGAGTGGGTTGGGAATGGAGATTTTGCAGTATCCTTCCCCTGCCACGCCTACCAAGCCACACCACGCCCACCAAGCCATGCCCACAGAACTGGTAGTAAAAAAATTTGAATTCCACCACTGCTACACCCACTACTTAGCCTGCTTTGTCTTGCTGCCTGAAGCATCTCAAGATATAGGCCACAAATTTGAAGGAAGGAAGGAAGGAAGGAAGGAAGGAAGGAAGGAAGGAAGGAAGGAAGGAAGGAAGAAAGAAAGAAAAAGAAAGAAAGAAAGAAAGAAAGAAAGAAAGAAAGAAGATAAAGAAGGGAGGGAGGGAGGAATGAATGAATGAATCAATCAATCAATCAATCCCCCTAGTAAAGAATAGGAGAACATTTTCCATCCTCCTTAAAAACATGAATTTCATCACTTGGGCCTGGCACAAATACTGTGCTAAGAATAATTTTTAATCATCAGAAAAGTCTCAGTGTCTATCTAGAAGCAGGATCATGAATCTTTTCTATACCATTTAAATTGAACCACCATATTTCTTGAGTTTGTAAGAGAATGGTGATGTGTATAACTATGCACTTAAAGATAGAGATGCCCTGCTAGCAATATTTATGAATGATTTTTTAAAAAAATATTATAAATGCCATTTCCAAAAGTAGCTTTTGAAGAGTAACTATGCTTTTTTTTGTTCCTTCCACTCAATCTCGCTCTCTCCCTCTAGCCATCCTCCAGTCACAAACTGCTTACTCCAAGAAGCTTCATCATGAAGTAATTGGACAGCATAGTGCCTCTTCTTGGATTATTACAAAATTGCAGTTTCCTAAAAGAAAAGCTGAAGCAAAGCTATGTTCACAAAACAGGGAGGGAGGGAAGGAGAGAGGCAAGCGCTCAGCTGCACTCAGTGATCCATCTCCCCTAGTTGGCAGGAGAAGGGTATCTGATGGTTATGAGATGTTCAGCTCCTGAGGGCTGCTGTCCTTCAGTTATGAGACTCAGCAAAAATCCAAATGAATCAGCCTGCAGATTCTTTTTCAGACAACTCCATCCTGAGCCTTGCTAAGAATTAGGTTTTGATTATTACACCCCTGATGTTGGGAACAGTCCTCCCCCCCTTTTGCCTTTATTTATTCAATAAAACAGAACAAAGGGGGAAAATATCAAAAGAAAAGGAAAAACAAAAACAGCAACAATTGTATATATGCATTTGTGTGTGTGTGTATGACATTTCTACGCAACAGTTTTAATAAAGAATGTTCATAGATAATGTACACTTTTAAGCAACGCATGTGCAAGTCATGCATAACATGAGGTCTTCAATCCACTGAATAATTGAGGCTATACATTTATCTTTCCAGTGTTGAATTGGGTCTCTTAACAATAAGAATGGCATGGAGAACCTTTTTTTTTTTTGTCCAACCATCAGTTTACATGTAAAAGGTATGTAACTCAACAGCATGTAGACATCTTAAAATATTAAACTTTGTTGCAAGGACAACATCTTAATATATATAATATCTTTCTGTCATACTATCTTGGAATAGGTTCAAAAACAAAAGATTGTCGTGTTTTTTTCTCAGCTGAAACCAATATGAAAAACCAAAGCCTAGGCCAGTGATGGTTAACCTTTTTGGTGCCGAGGGCCCAAAGCATGTGCATGCAAACCCACAAAATATGCACCCCCTGTGCCCCATTTTGGGCCTGGAAGTTCTCCTACACCAACCTGGAAGCCAAAACGGGACACGGGGGCGCCATGCAAGACCCCCCGCACCCTGTTTTGTGCCTGGAAAGCCTCCTGCACCAACCTGCACCCCCCTGTGCATGCACCCCACCCCCGCACATGCACGCAATCATCCCCTGCATTGCCTTGCTCCCCGTGCATGTGCGATAGAGACCCGAAGACCAGCTGGTCAGCAGGAGGTGCGCGCGCATGCACGGTGGAGCTGGGCTGGGGTGACGGCTGGCGTGCCTGCAGAGAGGGCTCTGTGTGCCACCTCGTTCACCATCACGGGCCTAGGCCATAACTCCTTTCCCATTTTCCCAAATATAAACCAATTGTTTGATAATCCGCAACTTCTTAATCTGACCATCAAAGCTACCTATTTATGTAAAATCGCTTCCAGGTTTTGTTTCTTAATCCCAGGGGCTCTAGAATTATTTTTAGCATTATTTTAAATAAGCAATTCTTGGCTATGGAAAGGAGTGGGAGATAGAAGATAAACAGAGGGTGTAGGCAGAAGAAACATTTTGAAAATATTAAAAAGGCCAGAAAATACTCAGTGTACCATTTGTCTCACAGGAAATAAACAACAAGCGCAACTTCCTTCCTTTCTTTTTTTTTCTTTTAAAAACACTTTACCATTAACTTTTAATGGAAAAATCACACCACCAAGTGACATCATTGGCTCTACAGGATGCGGGTGCCTGGGAAAAAGAATGTGACATTTTCCAGAATGGGAGAGAAAGACAAAGTTTAAGTCTAGTTACAATAAAAATCAAATGATGAGGTTGGTATATTGCTTCTTCATCTCTTACACAAAGACCATGACATTATTCCCACAATATGCTTAACTAAGTCAACAAGTTTGATAATAAGGCATATTGTAATATTAATTCTAAAAAGTAGCAACATTTAACCTACTTGGGGTGATCTTGCAGAAGATGAGTAGGTTTGTATCTGAGTAGTATCTGGATGGGAAACCACTAGGAAATCCCAAGGTGTAAAATGGAGGAAGGCGGGAAATAAAGGCAACAGCATCCCTGTTCCGTATGGTGGCCAAGAAAACTATATCAACACAGCCAGTAAGTAACCAGAAATAGGGCACAACTTGAAGGAGGCTTTACCAATACCATTAATATATTTTGCAGTAATTTTATTAGTATGCAACATATACAGGCAATTTTTTCCCTCATAAGAGCGCTTTATTGTATTTTCATAAAATTATAAAATGTCCCCCAAATGGGTTACAATGGTTAAAATAAAACCATCAACAATTCAAGCTGCTACTTACAAGAAATAGGTTTTTTTTAAAAAAGTAGGTAGACATACAATAAATACAAAAATGTCACTGTATAATAAAGCAGCAGGAGATAACATAAAAACAGCAGCATCAAATTGAAAAGGCTGGCGTAATAAAACCCGCCTTGTGCTCTTCCCAAACAGGATCTGTAGCGTAGATCTGATCGGCTTTTTTTCCCCCCACCAGCAGAATATTCTGTGAAATAAATGCCACCGAGAATTTAAAAACTTCAAGGTTAAGCATTTCCATATCTCTATCCCCATTTTCTTTCTCCTTCCCACAACCCCACCAAATGCAGAGCCAAAAAAAAAAAAAATGTGCTTAGGTACTTTTCACTGAACTACTAGCACTACGCCAAATATATCAACAAATCTAATACCGTAGGTAATAATTTGCTATCCTTTCGTAACACTCAGATCCACTTCACTCAACTTAATGGTAAGACTGGCTCTAATTTTTGCTCCTGCCATAACTTCATAGTGATCGATATTTCTTGGTCCCTACATAATGCAGCAAGATTAATGTGGTTTATTGGGGACTTAGCATGATAGGTGAAGCTGCTCTTTAGGGCTTAGCATGGGAGAATCTGACCATTGCTGCTTGTTCAATACATTGTGGTAAAAAAACCTGATTTAGGGCTGGATTTGTGCCCGGCTGCTGAGAAATGGGTCTGGAGAGTGGAAGCATGAAAGTCTAGTGTGAAAAGCCACAAGGGAAGTCAATGGTGAACTTAAGTACTAATGTTGCAAGTAAGGACTGAGAAACATCCGTCCCGTCTTTTTTTCCAGCTGTTCTGCCAGAAGCACAGCTGTCAGTCCTAGATCTGAAGAGAAGGCACAGACAGGAAGGGGCCAGCTCTCAATGGCCCAGTACTTTTTTGGTTGCTTCCCAACCAGCTTTAGCCATCGCCTGTCCTGAGTGCGTATGTCTGCATGTCAGAGTTGCAGCTATAAATTCAGCAGAGTGCCTAATCACTGCCATAAATCACCCTCTGAAATAGCCATTAAGAGGGTCGGAGTTCAGGTTGGCATGGTAACAGCCGACTGGTGATGACTCAAATGGTGCAGAAGGGAGGGGTGGACAGAGGCAGAGCAGGAACTGGAGAGGGCAGGAAGCAAAGGACCGGGCAGGCAGGGTGTAAAGCAGTGGTGGGATTCAGCTAGTTCGCACCACTTCGGGAGAACCGGTTGTTAAATTTCTGAGCAGTTTGGTGAACTGTTGTTGGAAGGAATCATTAGGGCAGAGAACCGGTTGTTAAATTAGTTGAATCCAACCACTGGTGTAAAGAGATCAAAAGTGCTCTCCAGGCAACCCACTCCTGGCCTGGCAGCATCCTGGAACTACAGATCTGAGCTTCCAGATCTCAGGCAGCCTCCCTACTATTTGGAAGGAAGCAAACAGCTCTTTGATTGTACAGATTAGTCCTCGATTTACAACAGTTTGTTTAGTGACCGTTCAAAGTTATAACGGCACTGAAAAAAGTGACTTATGTCCAGGTGTGAAATTCAGCAGGTTCTGACAGGTTCTGGAGAACTGGTAGCGAACATTTTGAGTAGTCCGGAGAACTGGCAAATACCACCTCTGGCTGGCCTCAGAGTGGGGTGGGAATGGGGATGTTGCAGTATCCTTCCCCTGCCATGCCCACCTAGCCACGCCCACCAAGCCACACCACACCCACCAAGCCACAACCACAGAACCAGTAGTATAAAAATTTGGATTTCACCACTTCTTATGTCCATTTTTTACACTAACGACCGTTGCGCTATCCCCATGGTCACATGATCAAAATTCAGATGCTTTACGATTTATGACGGTTGCAATGTCCCGGGGTTATGTGATCCCCTTTTGCGACCTTCTGACAAGCAAAGTCAATGGGGAAGCCAGATTCACTTAATGACAGTAGTTACTGACTTAAAAACTGCAATGATTCACTTAACAACAGTGGCAAGGAAAGTCATAAAATGGGGCAAAACTCCCTTAACAAACATCTCACTTAGCAACAGAAATCTTGGGCTCAGTTGTGGTCATAAATCGAGGACTACCTGTGGTCTGGAAGCCTGGGTGTCAAGGAAAAAGCCATTTCCGCCAAGACAGCTAGTGGCACTTGCCAAATAATGTCTTAGAATAGGAACTCAATCAAAGGAAGTTCATTGCAAGTTCCCCCAGCCCCTCCGTTCTGACATGAACATCTTTACTGCCATTGAGCAAAACAATCTAATGTTGCAAAACATGCATTTACACCTATCTTAGCTACCACAGCGATCCTGTCCGGGTGATGAAAGGAGCAATTTCAAACTCTTAAAAGAAACCGTGCAGTTCCGGAAAGTGCTTCCTTGCAAAATTGTGCGCAAGGCCTGTTTCCAATTCTTCTTTCTTATATAGATAGTTCTCGTTTAGTGACCACAATGGAGACTGGCAACTTGGTCATTCAATCAAGCAGTAGCTATGTGAAACTGTGATTGTGTTTATGATCTTACTTCAACTTTCCTTTGATTTACAGACCTACGTAGGTCATAAATGCGAGGATTGGTCATGAAGTTATTTTTTCATCACCATCACAACTTTGAATGCTCTCTGTTGCTAAACAAGGACTACCTGTATCTCTCCATCCCTCCAAATGATTTTTTAGCTCCATCAATACCAGGGCTGTTAAACTCGCGGCCCATGGGTCAGATGCATGATGCACTGGCCACGCCCACATCCGGTTTAGTGAAGGGTGGAAATCGCAATATGTCATGTGACGCCACTGTGATGACATGAATTTGACACCCCTGATCTATACTCTTTTGTCTACATTGGATTCCTACATTTTTGAAACAGTAAAGCTGCAAAAATGGCGGATATGTAGAACTATGTCCTGTTTAGGCCCATAGAATGTATATATGTCTCTGTGTGTGTGTGTCTGTGTGTGTTTGTTTGTTTGCCATCCATCTCATCCCAAAGCAACTCTGTGTGGCTTACAACATTAAGCACAAATCAGGCCATTCCCTTATACGTAGAGCACTGCTAGATCAATGTATTGAAAAAAACCTGTCCTAAAAAGCAAAAATGAACACTGGGAATAAAAATATGTAGATGTTGAAACTCAGAACTATATTGATAGAAAATCCACCCATGGGCCTCAAAAATATGTGTATCAGGTTATTACTTATATTCCTCTCTTCCTGTTGGGAGTCGTCACATAGTTATAATTTTTATTTTATTTTATTTTATTTTATTTTTTCATGTATTTTCTACACAAGCTCAAAATACTCTATAATACCCTCCTTCATTTAATTTTCTTAACAACTCTGTGTGAGGTACTCTGGACTGAAAGATTTGAGTTTAAGTCTTTAGGTCTCTAGTGCAACTGTTAGTATTCTTTCTTCTTCATCTATTTATTTTTTACTTATATAAATATGTATATACCGGTACATATGTACCTGGACCTTTTGTTACTGACTGAAGGATTCACTTCCTAGTAAGTTTATATATGCATTTCACAGACAAGATTGTTCAGTGGACAGAACTTAAATTACTGGCCTGAGAAGAAAGCAGAGATGAGCTTGGAGATGTATAGAAATCAGTAGCAAAACATGAGCTCAGTCCCAGAAACAAGACCATATCAGAAAGAATATTGCCCTGCTTAACTCTTTTGATAAAAGAGAGGTGGAAGGGGAATCTATCAGGCTTTCATGGTTATAGCCTAAATCAGTGTTTATCACTCTTGGAAGCTTGAAGATGAGTAGACTTCAACTCCCAAAATTCCCCAGCCAGCAGAGTCGAAGTCCACCCATCTTCAAGCTCCCAACCTTGACAAACACTGGCTTAAAACAATAAAGTCAAGTTCCAGTATTTCTTGTGGGGTGTGTTTCTTGGCCCAATATGGGTTCAAAGCCTAGCTCTGCCACAGATGTACTGAAGATAGAAATTCCCTATTGGCATACAAGGAAAACAGTTCACAATTCTGAGCCTCAGGGGGATGTCAGTTTGTATAACAAGTGGGGGAAACAGGGATTCGGACTAAAGGAAAACAACCAACTGATCAGCAGGGGCTCAACTGGTTTCCTCTGCAAATCTGAAGTCACATCTGGTAGGGCCATCATCCCCGTTCTCCTCTTTTTTAAAAAAATTCACCCCCTCATACAAACTGGAGTAAACGAATAAATGTGTGTTTTGATTTGTATTGGTGCTTCGCTGATTGTCTCCTGCATGTTTCATACTGGGACAACTGACTTGCAAAGGGTGGCCATCTCTGAACAACCAAACCAAGCATCTCTTTCTTTCTTTCTGGCTGACAGATGAAATGGCTTCTCCTATAGTTTAATCACAGCAGCCTACAGGGCTGTTTTCTGCCTTTGGAGACCCAGGGGCTGCTTTTATGGTTTGGAACAAAGCTCGTCTAAAAACTGTAACTGAATCAAAAGAGGGCAGGGGGCCTGGCTAGGTTGCAGACGTGCAGCATAGGCAACTGCCTTTGCCCAGTGGAGAATGCCATCACATTTCACCTCCCATGGAGCAGTCACCGATTAAAGACATCGGCTTCGGTAGCTCCAGGGCAAAGTAGCAGGGATGGCAGAGTAGCTGTCATGTGCTAACTGGGATATCAGAAAACGGGAGTCTTAACAGACACCCTCATCACTGCTTTATTCCAGCAGGACAGGTAGTCCTTGACTTACGACCACAATCGAGCCCTCAAATTTCTGTTGCTAAGCAAGGCAGTTGTTAAGTGAGCTTTGCCCCGTTTTACCACCTTTCTTGGCACCATTATTAAGTGAATCCCTTGAGTTGTCAGTAACATAGTTGTTAAGTAGAAGTGGCTTCCCTGTTGACTTTGCTTGTCAGAAGGTCGTAAAAGGGGATCACATGATCCCGGGACACTGCAACCGTCATAAATATGAACCAGTTGCCAAGCATCTGAATTTTGATCACACGACCATGTGGATGCTGCAATGGTCATAAGTGTAAAAAAACCAGTCATAAGTCACTTTTTTCAATGACTTTTCAGTATTGTTGTAACTTTCAACAGTCACTAAACGAATTGTTGTAAATTGAGGACTACCTGTACTGTAACAAAGCCTACGGAGCGAAACTATATTTTATTTCTTTACCTTCCCTCTGATCTACAAATTCTGTTCTTAAAATTACTCGTCTGGAAGAATATGTACACTTTGGGAAATATCAAGTAAAATATATATACTGTACAGAAATTACCTATACATTAATTTTTGGAGCAACTGAAGAACAATTGGACTATTGCTAAAATTCGAAGTATGTGTTGTTCTTGTATGAATATCAAGATCCTCTTTGGATGTAAAAGATTGTACATCTTTTACATTAGGATATTACTCCTAATATCTCTACAAAGTTCATAATGCTGGACATTATCAACAGTGTGATGTGGAATAGGACTGATGTAGCCAGTGCATCAGCCATTCTGGGCAAATAGTAGTTAAGGAGCCAGATTTGAAATCAAGAGACTGTGAGTGCTAATCCCACTTTAGGTATGAAAGATCCATTAGGTGATTTTGGCCAGTCACTCTTTCTCAGCCCAACTCAACTCACAAGGCTGTTGTTATGGGGAAAAATAGGAAGAAGGAATATTAGGTATTTTTATTTATGAAAATAAAAAAAATTAAAAGCCCCCATTTGCCACTAAATATGTAAGACAAATCCTGGTTTCAGAAGCTAAGAATCAAATTTCCCATCCGGATCAAATTTTTCTTACTCTGGCTGTTGACTGTCAGAGTCTATGTTGAAGGAAAGCTCAACTTAATCCTGGACATTTAGGTTACTCAGCTGAATGAAAGCCAGATTATGTTGGACTGGCTCCATCCTAGGATTATGCAGCTTCTCCTCATACCCTTTCTGACCTCTTCATGTTAGATGGGAACATTTCAGTCTGGGAAGTCTAGACATATAATTGTGGCTGATGGGGTTGATGCTTGAGATAAAGGAAGACAGTCTGACTTCAGGCAAATTGTTTAAACACGCAATACCTCTGGCTGCTCTTTAGATCCTGAAGATGAAACTCAAATACTTTGGCCACCTAATGAGAAGGAAGGAATCACTGGAGAAGAGCCTAATGCTGGGAACGATTGAGGGCAAAAGAAGAAGGGGACAGCAGAGAATGAGGTGGCTGGATGGAGTCACTGAAGCAGTAGGCGTGAGTTTAAATGGACTCCAGAGGATGGTAGAGAACAGGAAGGCCTGGAGGAACATTGTCCATGGGGTCACGATGGGTTGGACACAACTTTGCAACTGACAACAGCAACAATCTCTTTCAGATGAATATCACATACAGGGAGGCTGGAGTATCTTCTCTACTTCAAGCTATTGTTTAATAAACAGTCTCTATTCAAGTCAAATTATTCAGAAAGTTGAACAATGCTTGCACAAAATTTTTGAATTCTCTTTCAGCCCTCACTAAACATGATGCCCATATATCTGTTTCAACTTAGCTATTAGGCTTCGGTTGCGAAGGAATTACATATTTAGAGGAATCTGTTGCCATTTCATTCTGATTCTTCCATTTTTAAATTTTCCACAAAATACTGACTACCTTCATGAAATATGAGAAGTGTTTGCAAAAAAAAATCCTGCTGGGGGAGAATAGCTTCAGTAGTCAAGATAAATAGTTTGGTGAGAGAGAAGTTAAGCACCAAGTCCAAAGCTCCATGTCCATCCCCCCCACTCAGTTTTCTCCGGGTGACAAAATTTTACGACATGCGTTTGCATAGCCTGGCCTATTCCTGTGGGCGGATTTGCACAACACACTAGGCTGAATGTGATTGAGTAGCTGGTGACCCTGGGCTCTGCATCGTGGTTGAGCATTTCAACGAGTCTCTGTTTCTGAACTTTTAAACAATCTCTTGTTCCCTACAACTTTATGTGTGATAATACTGACATCTCAGCTGTGTGTGAGGAAAGTCAACGGCTAAGGTTATTTTCCTACTGTTCAATCCTTGCCTCATCCCCCACCTACCCAGCCTGATCCACATTAAGGAAAGTGATTAGGGACTATTCTCTCTTTAAAAATATATATATACTTTAAATATCCCGGCCACCCTCCTTTGAGGGATCAGCTATACTATAGCCTCACTATTATCGTTTTTCTAAAGGTGAGACATTGTTTGCTGAAATTCTTTGTTAAACATCTCTCTTCTTTGACATAGTTTTTAACTGGAATCTTATTTAAGAATCAATAAATAAATGTCCATTTCCAAGAAATCTATTTAAAAACTGATAATACCCTCAACACTGTCAAACTAGTTATTAAGTCTGCATTACTATTAATCTTCTCATCGTTCCTATCACCCATCGCCTCCCACTTATGACTGTAACCTTGTTGCTGGTATCCTTACGATTTGTATTGACTATTTCCTAATATGATTTGATTGCTTATTTGTACCCTGTGACTATCATGAAGTGTTGTACCTTATGATTCTTGATGAATGTATCTTTTCTTTTATATACACTGAGAGCATATGCACCAAGACAAATTCCTTGTGTGTCCAATCACACTTGGCCAATAAAGAATTCTATTCTATTCTGTTCTAAATGAGTTCAAGACTTTATTATCATCATAGACCGCATCGGTAAATTGGCAGTCCTGTTTTTGATTCTGTGCCTTTCTTTTAGGAAACTTAAAGAGAGTTTCTTTTGCTATTCTTTAATAGCAAAAACAAGGGAATCTTAGGGCATCAGGTACGCTTTGAAAGGTAAATAGAGGCAAGTTCTTTAGTTCCATAGGAGGCAACTGTGTCATATTCAACACCCAGTTTTTTTCCAGGTGAAATCCCATCATCATAAGATAGTTCAGTGTCTATGGAGATTCTCAGTCATCCTGGTTATGGTTGTCCCAAAGGTGCTTTTTTCAAGAGGCAACTGGACTTTCTGGTTTTTCTTTGAAGACATTTCGCTTCTCATCCAAGAAGCTTCTTCAGCTCTCTGTACTATCTGTAGTTCATCTGTATGAACTATCTGTATGAAGATAGTTCATACAGGTAGTCCTTGACTTAACGATCACAATTGTTGCTAAGGGAGACATTTGTTAGATGAGTTTTGCCCCGTTTTACGACCTCTCTTGCCACAGTTGTTAAGTGAATCGCTGCAGTTGTGAACTTAGTAACACGGTTGTGAAGTAAATCTGGTTTGCCTCTGTCTCTGCTTTTCAGAGATCTTCCAAAAGGAGATCACATGACTCTGGGACACTGCAACGTCATTAATACGAACCTGTTGCCAAGCGTCTGAATTTTGATCCCGTGTCCATGAGGATGCTGCAACGGTCGTAAGTGTGAAAAATGGTCATAAACCACTTTTTTCAGCGCTGTTGTAACTTTCAACGGTCACTAAAAGAACTGTTGTAAGTCAAGGACTAACTGTACTTTATTTATTGCTCGCCCCTGAATTGGTGAGAAGAATCCTAAGCATGGAACTGTAAGGGCAGAAGAGCACTTGTTGCCGCCTCCCCCTCCTTCAGCTCCAGCCCCCCTTTGCCATTCCCAACTATCTGTCTCCGATAATCTCTTGATGTCCTTTCAAAACCAATTACTAGATTAATTGACTCAGGAAAAGATGCGGTTGAGGGCTGGAGCTGCCCAGATTTATTTTCTAATAGGCCGCAGCGGACATGGCTGGTGTCGAGGGAGATTTACTGTCTCCCTAATTCAGCGACAGTTCAAATCTGTGATTAATAAGGTTTTTCCACCAAGCTCATAATTTACTCTCCCTCTCTCTCTCCTTCTCTCTCTCTCTCTCTCTCTCTCTCTCTCTCTCTCTCTCTCTCTCTCTCTCTCTCTCTCTCTTTTTAATCAGTGGAAACAGCAACTGGCTCCTCATCATCCTCAATTACAAAAATATTAAAGCCAGCATGTGTGGCTGAGTGGTTGTTGCCCAGCTGGGGAATGTTTCTTTAAATCATTGCCAAGTTAACATAACAATATGTTACATTTGCATTTGAAAGGAAGCAGCTGAATGTTGTCTGGGGATTGTTAGGCATCAGGGTCCTGATTTAACTTGTTCACAGGGCTGCCTCTAGAGGCAGTAGACTGCAAGAGATTGGCTCCGTGTCTTTTCTTTCTTTCTCTTTCTTTCTTTCTTTCTTTCTTTCTTTCTTTCTTTCTTTCTTTCTTTCTTTCTTTCTTTCTTTCTTTCTCTTTCTTTTCTTTCTTCCCTTCCTCCCTCCCTCCCTTCCTCCCTCCCTCTTTCTTTCTTTTTCTCTTTTTCTTTCTTCCCTTCCTTCCTCCCTCCTTCTTTCTTTCTTTCTTTCCTTCTTTCTTTTCTTCCCTTCCTTCGTTACTCCCTCCCTCCCTCCCCCTTTCTTTCTTTCTTTCTTTCTTTCTTTCTTTCTTTCTTTTCTTCTTTCTTTCTTTCTTTCTTTCTTTCTTTCTTTCTTTCTCGGTTTCTATTTCTTTCTTTTCTTTCTTCCCTCCCTCCCTCCTTCCCTCTTTCTTTCTTCCTTCCTTCCTTTCTTTTTTCTTTCTCTTTCTTTTCTTTCTTCCCTTCCTTCCTCCCTCCCTCCCTCTTTCTTTCTTTCTCTTTTTCTTTCTTCCCTTCCTTCCTTCCTCCCTCCCTCCCTCTTTCCTTCCTTCTTTCTTTTCTTTCCTTCCTTCGTTACTCCCTCCCCCTCTTTCTTTCTTTCTTTCTTTCTTCCTTCCTTCCTTCCTTCCTTTCTTTCTCTTTCTCTTTCTTTTCTTTCTTCCCTTCCTTCCTTCCTCCCTCCCTCTTTCTTTCTTTCTTTTTCTTTCTTCCCTTCCTTCCTTCCTCCCTCCCTCCCTCCCTCTTTCTTTCCTTCTTTCTTTTCTTTCCTTCCTTCGTTACTCCCTCCCTCCCCCTCTTTCTTTCTTTCTTTCTATTTCTTTTTCTTTCTTCCCTTCCTCCCTCCCTCCCTCCCTCCCTCCCTCCCTCTTTCCTTCCTTCCTTCCTTCCCCTCCCCCCCTCTCTTTCTTTCTATTACTTCTTTGTACTTGGTAAATTCTCTGGATGTTTCAGATCCTAGGGAATGGGGGAGTGGACCTAGGTGTATGTGGGTGGTGGTGCACCTTTGAATCAGTCTTGACTCCTGACAATTGCCTGGAGAAGTTCTTGCCCTTTTCTTGGCAACATTTGAGAACTGGTTTGCCATTCCTTCCTTCCTAGGACCGAGAGAGAGTGACTGGCTCAAGTTCATCCAACTGGCTTTCATGCTTAAGGCTGGATGAGAACTCCCATTCTCCCAGTCTCTCAGTTTCTAGCTTGGTATCTTAATTACTACATCAAACTGGTAATGTGGTCTTTGCATGGTGGGCTCTTCAAATGTTGTTACTGTGTAATAAATTTGTAACAAATTGCGTTAGTGTGTTTTCCATCATTCCTCTTTGTTGACTGGGATTGTTGAGCGCAATCATCAGGAGGTCATAAGTCGAGGTCGACCTGTACATTGAACTACAATACTAGAATTGAGGAGAGGAATTGTAATCCAGTATGTGAGGAAAATGCTCAGCCGGAGAATCTGATATAGAATACCGAATAGGCTGACCTCAACTTACAAGCATTCATTTAGCAACCATTCACAGTTACAACAGAGCGGAAAAACCGTGACTCACGGCCAGTCCCTGCACTTATGATGGTCACAGCATCCTCACAGTCATGTGATCAAAATTAGAAGAGTTGCAGTGTCCTGGGGTCATGCAACTTTCCCAGCCGGCTTCCAAGTCAATGGGGGAAGCTAATTTTGTTTCACAAAGGCATAATTCATTTAACAAATGCAGTAATTCATTTAACAACCCTGGCCAAAAAAAAAAAAAAAAGGCTGTAAAACCTGGGGCGCCACTCACTTAACCGCCTTGCTTAGCACTGGAAATTCTGGTCCCAGTTGTGACTGTAAATCAAGGACTACCTGTAAGTTATTAGTCTGTCATTCAAACCTGGCTCTGTAACACCTCCCTCCTTGTTTTGGGGTTTGGCGAGAAAGGAGGAAAGGAAGTAATTAGAATTGGAATCAAGCACAAGCTGGACCACCCCTTAGGAAAACAAAGCACAAGCACGCCAGGCTGCCGAGATCCCGGAGTGGAGCAGCTCTGCATGGGTCATTTCATCACTTCCCCATCCAGCCTTTCTTCCAAGAGCAGAGCTGGCATTTATTGGCCAATAAAAAAAAAAAAATCTGCTGGAAGCTGGCCAAATTCCACTCACCCGGAACTAGCTTTGGAAGGATGGCCGAGAGCCAAACTCTGCATCGCCAACATCCTTCTGGTAGCGGGACAGCCACCTTCTCTCACTAGGCCGCTTTAGGACACGAGGTTTTCATTCGGAACCGCACTCAGTGCTTGCTGGGCAGAGCCCACAATGTTTTCAAAGGATTCCCCCCTTCCCTACTGCTCTCCATCCGTCCTTGAAGCAGCAGAAAGCTACATGAGACCGGCATGACATTGGCTACCCCAATGCCGGTCTGTCTTGTCCCAGTTGTTTGTGTTTCAAGCCACAGTGGTCACCAGGTTTTTCTCCCAGGGTGAGAAAAGTTAACAAACACCACACACTTATTTTACTGCTCTTTGGTGATGTTGAAACGAAGGCAACAGAGTGTGCAGCAGGGGTGAAATGCTCCCAGTTTGGACCAGATCGCCCGATCCGGTAGCGATGGAAGCGGGTGGTTCGGAGAACCGGTAGCAAAAATCCCTGCCACCCCCCCCCCCACATGCCCAGCTGAGCTGCACAATTATCAAAGGCTTTTTTTTTACTTTTAAAAGCATTTTTTCTACAACCTCTTCGGCTGAAAAAATGCTTTTAAAAGTAAAAAAAAAAAGCCTCTGATGATCGCATGGCTCAGCTGGGATCATCAAAGGCTTTTAAAAGAAAAAAAACCTTTTTTTTCTTTTAAATGCCTCTTCACGATCCAAGCTGAGTTGCCTGATCGTCAGAGGCATTTAAAAGAAAAAAAGTCTCTGCCGATCAGGCAACTCAGCTGGGATCATCAGAGCCTTTTGAAAGCATTTTTTTACAACCTCTATTGGAAGAGGTTGTAGAAAAAATGATTTTAAAAGTAAAAAAAAAAATAATTAGCCACACCCACCCAGTCACATTATCCCACCACCAAGCCACGCCCACAGAACTGGTAGTAACAAATTTTAGATTTCACCACTGGTGTGCAGGTAGTAAGTCAGTCCTTGACTTACGACCACAATTGAGCCCAAGGTTTCTGTTGCTGAGTGAGATGTTTGTTAAGTGAATGTTGCCCCATTGAGCGACCTACCTTGCCACGGTTGTCAAGTGAGTCACTGCTGTTGTTAAGTTAGCAACACAGTTGGGAAGTGAATCTGGCCTCCCCCATTGATTTTGCTCGTCAGAAGGTCGCACAACTGGATCACAGGACCCCGGGACACTGCAACCGTCACAAATGTGAGTCAGTTGTCAAGCGTCCGCATTTTGATCACGTGACCATAGGGATGCTGCAACAGTTGTAAGTGTGAAAAAGTGTCACTTTTTCCAACGCTGTTGTAACTTCAAACAGTCACTAAACCAACTGTTGTAAGTTGAGGACTACCTGTATTAACTCTGGCACAGCTACAGACCTCTTGCTTATTGTTCATGTCACTCTTTCCTTACTTTCACCTTTTTCTTTTGTTCAGCCAGTTAATTTTTTTTGTGCTGCCAATGTTTAATAAACATCAAACTATTGTTTTGCTAACAATTTTGAATGGGGTATATGCTTGTTCCGATCTGGATACAGGGATAAATTGGGAATGAAGTGGGTGCAAACAAATTATCCACAGTGATTCTCCATACTGCACAACTCCACCTTCTCTGAATTAATCCAGATGTGACATCACTTTGTGCCCAAACAACTTGAATTTAAAACTTGGTTTTGCTCTTCAATAGATTTGAAACAGGCTGAACCGAGACAATTCACTGGTACTGTGAACCTTTATTTAATCAATTAAATGATGTCAATTAAAAGGGAAATAATTATTTTCTACCCAAAGAAGGTAGACATCTGCCCAAAATGCCATGCTTTTCCCAGAGGCAAGGAATCATTGTCACCTATCCTAGCTTTCTTTATTACACCAGCTTGGGGTGGGGGGATAAGGATGCTCTTTTAGCTGAGTTTTTATTATATTACCATGTGAGTCAACACGGGTACTTAACTATTATTCAGGCTTAGTCAGAAAGAGAGGAAATGGAATGGGAATACATAGGAGAAAAACTCTGATACATTATGAACTCATGGTCCAAAGAAGCTTGTTTTGGAAAAGTGCCAATAATTGGATAATGAAGCGAAGATGTTGTTCAGAACCTCTCAGGAGAAAAGAAGGAAGATTTGGATCCTTTTAAGAACAAGTTTTCCCAAAGGGCCTGGAGCAAGATTATGGATTAGCGTGGAAAACTTAAAAATGAAGAGTGATTTTTCTTAATTAAAATGGCAGAGAGACTAGGTAGGTAGGACTGTCATAGTTTCATGGTGAGCTTGAATCAGGGGTGAAATTCAGCTGGTTCTATCTGGCTGGGGCGAACCAGCAGCGGCGGCCGTGGGAGGCTCCGCCCACCTGCACAGACATCATGATGTTGCTTTTTTGTGACATTTTAAGCCTCTGTGCATGCGCAGAAGGCTTTGTGCATGTGCAGATGACGGCACATGCGCGTCGCGTGCACCAGTGGTGGGTTTTTAAATTTTTTACTACCGGTTCTGTGGGCGTGGCTTGGTGGGCATGGCATGGCTTGGTGGATGTGGCAGGGGAAGGATACTGTAAAATCTCCATTCTCTCTCCAATCCAGGGGAAGTTTATTGCAAAATCCCCATTTGCTCCTAATCAACTGGGACTTGGGAGGCAGAGAATAAATGGGGGCAGGGCCAATCAGAATTTTTACTACCGGTTCTCCGAACTACTCAAAATTTCTGCTACCAGTTTTCCAGAACTGGTCAGAACCTGCTGAAACCCACCTCTGGCGTGCACATTTGCAAACCGGTACGGAAGGTAAGTGAATTTCACCCCTGGCTTGGCTCAAAAAGGAAGGAACAGAAAGCCCCCTACCTAAAGAAGATATTTGCTTTCCATGAAACAGAAAACAAAGTAGGTAATTATCCTAGCATATTTAAGCAGTTTACAATTAACAAGCATATTGATTCTAGATCCAACATATGAATATATAAGAAACCAGACCATTCGAACAACCAGTCCACAAGAGAATCAATCAGCTGCTCAGAATTTAAATATAGCTTCAAACGAACAACCAATCACGCGACCAACACTGGCACATGACATTCATAAACTAAGGAGAACAGGACAAGAATATCCTAATCTGGTAACGAAACGTTCAAAAACTAAATTCAAACAAGCTTGGAGAGAAAACTGCTGCCAAAATAATCTTAGCTCCTGGCGACAATATGTTTTGAACTTGTGTCCAGAGGTCTGCAACTGGTTTCAGATTTTAACCGTAGTGACAGCTTTTATAATCTGGGCCAACTGACTGTCCAAATTCCTATGATTAGGTCTGGTAATAATAACAACAACAGCCGCTGCTAGCATGAGTCTTGCTGCTTTTATGTACAAGTCAGATTCCAAAGATTTTTCCTCCCAAATAATTTTTTCACTCCAACTGATTGATTAAAATTAGGAATGAATGGGCTGTGTAAAGCCAATTTGGCAATTTAGGGGGTTTGTGTTGTTTTTCTTTTTAAGTTTCAGTGAACCCTCATTGATTGAATTTTAATAGATTATGGTCTATGTATCATGTTGTCCTGGGAAAATACAGCTTGCAGAGATTGTAGTTTGTGCGTGTGTTGCTGTATTTCTACAAGTTTTTTAGGGTGACTTTTTAAGGATAGATTGTTTCAGTACCCACTTGACATGTTTCCCACAGTTTTAAAGTTGTAGAAAGCACTTTGCCATTATCAGTAATTTGCAAAGTACTTGGTGATAATTGCCGACATAGCAGGAGATAGCATCAAAAGCTTTACCAGGCATCAGGGATTATGACTGGCAATGCTTCATCCAGTTTCTCTTACCCAGAGGATGTGATTAAAAAAATATGGAAATCCCAACCCCAGCATGTAAAAAACAGTCATTTTGGCTTAATGTTACGATGTCGAACTAGCAGACCTGCCTTCTAGACACCTTAAGCCACAGAAATTGTCTTGAGCCATCATACTCTCTCAGCCCAATCTATTTCACAGATTGTTGTAGGAAAAAACTGGGATAAAGAGAAACATGTATGACACATGGAATTCCTGTATGACAGATAATTTTCTCTCCCTCCCTCCCTCCCTCCCTCCCTCCCTCCCTCTCTCTCTCTCTCTCTCTCAACCACCCATCTCCCCCAACAATTACTTTTATTTTTTGACTTATATTTTATTTAGAAGTCAAATGAGAGTGTAGTGGTTAAAGCTTTGAGCTAGAAAGCAGGAGACTGTGAGTTCTAGTTCCACTTTAAACCAGGTTCCCTCAGTCCTAAGAAGCAAACCAATTCCAAAAACCCTTCCCGAGAGAACTGCGGGTACTCATCTAGGCAACTTCCAGGAGTCAACACTGACTGGACCTACACACAAGCACAGATAATTTTTTTTTAAAAAGTCAAATACAGAAGAAAGTCCTAGAAAACTATCAAACTGAAGCACAAAGGTTGGAGATGGTAGATGGTTGGATGTAAGAAAAAGAGGACTAGGGGAATATGGAAGAATATGGAGACCATGATTCTTTTACATCACCACACAAACCCTGGAGGAAGAAAGGCATAACTGAAAAACATGGTCCCTCTGTCGATTCTGTTTTATATTCTCAGGTATTAAGATAAATAAAATGAGAAAGGCTAAAATGTTAGGCAAGCTGGAGAGGTAAAACATCCAGCTTGCTGTTCATATGGGATGCTGGGAAGTTGCGTACAGGCTGATGTTCCTTTAATATACATTGCAAGTTCAATTGAAATACCCAGTTTAGAACATGGTTAGTGTAAGTGGTAGGGCTTATTGTGCTTTAGAAGTGATCCAGAGGTTCTTGGGAGCAGGTACAAGTTCAGCAGTTATCTCCTATTCATTATAGTAATTCAACATATATGAGCCTAAAGAGAACGATGCTTTAAAGGGTCCGTTCGATAATGCCTCTTAAATGACAGCATCTTTCTTTTTTCCCCAGGCTTATGCAGAAGCCTGGAGGAGTTAAGCTTCTTTAGTGAAGAACAGAGAGGTGTACTGCTTGTACGAAGTCCAAAGCACTTCTTTTGAATTGTGCACACAGGTCTAGTAAATGTTTATTGTTCTGCCTATGTGGCAAGAAACAACTAAAGTCTACCTTATGATTATTGAATTGGACTACCGACTTGTGTGAGCATTGATTTAGTGACTGTAGAATAGTTTATGGCCTTTAAACCTCCAATCAGCTCAAATGATCCATGGGGAGGATTTCCATCTCAGGACCTGAAAAAAGCACAGTGAAGTCAGTCCACTTTGGACTTCAGAGGGTTTGGGAGTAAGTGGGAGTCTAAATTGACAGCAAATATAACACCCATCTAGGCAGAAGAGTTGTAAGTGATCTGAGAGCACATTAAAAAAAAATTAACTATGGCTGAGTCTGGTAATGAACTACCGGTATATGTGAGATTTCTTGGGAAACTAGCAAGGAATAAAGGATTTGAAGTAAAATAAAGACATTCGAGGTAAGATGTTTGTGTGAGAAAAAACGAAGGTATTATATACAGAATATACAAGGAACCTAAAAATCATTCATTGGGACAGGAATATTGTTTAACTGAGAGAAGTGAACCAAACAAGTCTCTAGATGTTTTTAGACTAGATATTCCATAATATTCTCTAGTTAAAATATTGGTGCACTGTTTCTATTCTTTTTTTTTTTAACTGGGTGCTTTCTAGGAATCTAACAATTAAAACAATGCATAAAATCCTACATTGCCTATTTTACAAAATGTAAAATATGCTTTACAATAACAAAACAATACCAGGAACAGCAACAATAAAAAAGTTAAAAATTGCACCATGATTAGTAGCGCCGAAAAGATAAAAATAATGCCAGATATAACCTGTGTTGGAAAAGGACTCCAATGCTTAGATTCCACGGTGTTTGTGTGGCAATCTCTATTCAATTAAGACTATACTGCACCAACCTGAGCAATGGTGGGATTCAAATAATTTAACAACCGGTTCTCTGCTCTAATGATTTCTTCCAACAGCCAGTTCACCAAACTGCTCAGAAAGTTTAACAACCGGTGGTCCCGAAGTGGTGCAAACTGGCTGAATCCCAGCACTGAACCTGAGCTTGTAAAAATGTGTTTCGCACCACAGAGGCTTTTAATGTCCAAGATAAATCCAGAAGCACCCCCAAATTACAAATTTTATCCTTAAGATATATGTCAATCCCATCCAGATAAGTTGAACTTGGACTGAGAAACCATCCACCAGCAACACCTCTGTCCCATGTGGACTGAATTTCAGTTTGTAGACCTTTATCAAATCCATGCCATTGTCAAGCATTGATTTCCTTTCCTCTGTCTGCCTGCCTGCCTGCCTGCTTGCCTCTCAGTAAAGATGATCCAACAACGTGCCCAAGACTGTTTTTGTAGCATAATTGAGCCTAAAACCCAATTGAAATAGATCTAGAAAATCAGTTTCATCTAAGAATATTGCGATTAGCCATCCTGGACATTTTTCCCATTCTGGCTAGAAATAGCTAGGTTAGCTAGGACTAGTGTTTCTAGTGCCTGGTTATATCTTGATGGTAGGATGTTGTTACTCTACAGAGGTACAAGGTAATTATTACTGCTTTTTATAAAATAATCATGTCCAACATTTTCAGACCCGTGATCTGCCTTTAGCTTGAACCTGTATTCCATTTTTTCACTTTTGTATCCTATGAGCATGAGGGTTATGCAAGCAATTGTAGCACACAGATTTTCTAACCTGCATCAGAGCAAGCTTTCCTTTATGTTATTCATTAAAATCTATTGGATAGCCCTTAAATGTCCAGGTTGAATCTCTCCCTGGGTGTTTGGTCGAGGGCAGCAATAGTTCATAATGTTCAAAGAAAAGCAGGCTGGGGGGGGGGAACTAATAGACTAGAAATAGAAGCAGAGTATGGACCCTCCATGTTGAATTAATAAGACAGTAATCTTTTCCCAACTTGGTGTCTTTTGAATGTGTTAGGACCCATCCCAGAAGGTCATTCTGACTGGAAGGCATCAGTCTGGGTAAGACTGTGACAGTGCCATTCTGTTCAACTCCTAAAAAGGCTGCTGTTTCCTATAGCAACCAAGGCCAAGAATGGGAACTTCTCCAGGCCCCAAAGCGAGGATTTTTGCACCTCATCCTAACAACATCCTTCTAGCCATACATCCCCATTATCAGAGCCCCTCCCCCCCCTTATTTCTTCTCCAGACTTGCCTGTGAAAACTATCCAGACTTAAAGCCAATCAATTTCCAACGAGTAGCAGAGTTTGACGGGAAATTCATTCCAACTGGGGGCTTTGATTTATCTTTCAAATATACGGACAAGCGTGCGCATGATGGAGCCCATTAAAATGTTGGAAGATTGTTTTTATGATTGAAGTCTGTATTACACTTGCCATAAAGAAAGGCAGCGCAGAGTCATTAGCATTTCCATGATGTTATATTTCTGCCTGTCATGGGCCAATAATTCATCTTTACGGCTTGTCCCACCGCTAGCTCTTTGATACAATGAGTATAGAGTTAAGCAAAACTACAACAGGAAAGGAGAATCCAGCGAGCTGCCTGCCCTTCACGCCACTATCGCCTCCTTTCCTAGAAATATTTTTTAGAGCGCTGAAAGAGCACATATGCAGAAAGTCATCCTTCCCCAACACTATTCTTCATTGCTCTCTCTTTCTGTCTCCTGGCCTCACACCCCATCCCACTTCTGCTGCTCACGGATCCAGTTAAATGAAACTTACCTTGCCATTTTGACCCTTTTTACTCCTCCTGCTCCACCCAGGCTCCTTGGGTTGTTATCATCAAACCAAAGAGAAGGGTTTTTATTATTATTATTATTATTATTAAAGCAATGACTTTGTCTTTCCTTCCACATTTAGCATGGTGTTTTTTTTTTAAAGGAGCCAAGGGGAAAGAGGAAGAAAGAGCATTACAACTGGTCAATTAGACTACAGTACTGTGACGTTCTGGGAACACCTTTCTTTAGTGGAAGTGAAGATGCTTGAATTTGAACTCCCATCAAGCTCAGATGGTGTGGTTCTTGCAACCCTGATTACTGGGCTGGCTGGAAACGATGAAAGGTGTCACCTGAAGTTTAAAACAAGAGACTTGTTATTGATTAATTGTATGGATGGTTATTTGGGATTCTTTTTTATTGCATGTTTATATCTCTGAATAAGTTGCTCTAGAATTGATAAACACCAGTTTGTAAGAATTTGTATGAATAGTTTCTATCAGAAAGGGCCAATTGTTGATTAAATTAAACAGCCTATCAATAGAACACAATGGCACTTTGTCAAGGAATGCCTTTATAAATAAACTGAAATAATAATACAGATATAAATAAGTTCCGGAATTAGATTTCAATACCAATGATTTCTTGAGTATATGGACTTTTTTTTGGAGCTTTCTATCTGAAGTCAACCCTATCCACCAGCACACAAACATCTCCTCCAGAAGGGCATTGGGGAAGATCATAAAACAATGTGTTTTATGTGGATGTTAATGTGAATGTATTCAATATGAAATTGGATAGAATTGCATAGAAATAGATTGCTTGCATGCAAATGCAGTGATACGTAGGTAGAAAATACATGTTATTAAGGAATATAAAGATGAAATTCTACTCTAACTCCATAGTAAGTTTCAGAGAATGATGAACAGGCAGTTATCATAAAACCCTCACAAAGAATCTTCGAGAAAGGCGTGTCTGCAGGAAGCAGGTCAAAAAAGTCAAGCTGATGGCTCCAGCCATGCCAATTAAACCCTGCCTTTCCAGACTTGTGATACTCATTTCCATCACTTAGCAGTAAATGGCATATTTCATGCCATGCGTGAATGTGTATCAAAACCACTTTCATTCCAAACTTTTGTTATTAGCCTTTGGAAATGTACCCATATGTATTATCATTCAACCAGTTTTTAACATTATCCATTGCAGTGAATGTCCAAATATTGACATTCAGACATTAAGTTGACAAGCCTAAATAAAGAAATAATTATGCCAAAGGTCTTAAATTAAGCCCTTATTTCCCATAGATTTGAGATGATAAAAATCAAAAGTAGATAACTTGCAATGTCATATGGACTGGTACCATATCAAAAAATATCTGTCTCAGTTGCTGGAGTAATAATTCAACATTCATTATACTGATTTTTAGGTTATTCTCATCTGAAAGTGACTTACACAACGCTTGCCATATGTCAGCTAATCAGAGGATACTTCTCTGTCCATTCCCAATTTTATCCTCCCTTATGTGAAGACCTATCTCTCTAGAGAAGGCTTTAAAGTTGGGAAAGGTAGAAAGAAAGAGTGGAAGAGGATGACTATCATCTTATTACAGGGATGATGGGTGCACATTTGGATAACTTGAAGGACCACGTTAGACAGATCATAATGGAGAAAATCTACCTATGTGGCCACTAACTTAATTAGTGACTTAATTGCACATAATCACAATCAGTCTCATATTAACTGCCCTAATTGGCATATTATCTTGAACTTTCCTCTTCTCCCCTTTCCTCTTTATTTTCTAGTCTTTGATTTTGCCTATATTATTTTCAAAACCCCTAATTTATTTTATTTATTTTTATTATTTATTTTATTATTCATATTTCTATGCCGCCCACTCTCCGAGGACCCTGGGCGGCTTACACCAAAGACAGTATACTAAATAGCATATTGCCCCCAACAATCTGGGTCCTCATTTTACCCACCTCGGAAGGATGGAAGGCTGAGTCAACCTTGAGCCGGTGAGATTTGATCCGCTGATCTGCTGAACTAGCAGTCAGCTGAAGTTAAAAATATTTTATTCTATTCATCCATTTCCCCTTTTCCCCTTACCTACTCACTTTGCCTGCAATATTATACATATTTACTTCAGTATATATAGGGTATCTCTAAACATGCATGTTTTGGACTTCTGTATTACTGACTTTGTACATGCTGGGTGTGCCTGACATACTATATGATTTAACTATGGTTTAAGTGTGTTGTGCAAACATAAATGTGCCATCAGCAGTGGATCATGAGAGGGCAATATTTGTCCAAATTATTACTGGAATAGTGAACTAAAATTACTGCATTCTCCCTTGGTTAGCTGCGTTATGCAATCACCAAAATAGTGTTTATAAGCCATTCTATAACAAAGTTATATGCTTCTCGATTTTCTTTCTGTTGCTATCTTGTCTTTTCTCCTCTAAAAGATAGTTAGAGGAGTGTGGATTTGTCTTTTTTTAAAAATTCTATTCATTTAAGTATTAATAATCCATTACTCTATTAAGCATTATGTAAAATGGAGCTGTGATATTATGTTTTGACAACAAAATAAATACTGCATAGTTCAAATGTTTCCAGAGGGATAACCACATTAAGTTTTTTGCCATAATATCAAATAGCAACATGGCATTAAAAACACTAGCAAATTTATTTTCATATAAGCTTTGGGATTACAGCCAACTTCATCCGATACATAAAGCATTATCCTGAACTAAAAGAACATTTCTGCTTGAGGGACAAGGATGATAAAGATCAATGCAAGCTACAGACCGTGGTAACTACTTATTAATAATGGCCATTCACAAAACAATGTGTGAGAACAAAGTACATTTTTACATTGGTGAGCTGTTGAGGATATATGAAATAAAATGAGCTAAACTCTCTTCTAACATGTCCCTTTAACTGTTTTGGCAATCATACGAAAATGATTGCTTTTGCCACCTTTTGGAATAGTTTTTCAATTTCTCAGTCTAACCTTCAGTTATGGAATTGTATTTCCTGGTCATTTTCTATCCATGTATTAACTAAGTCTGACCCTGCTTAACTTTAAGCCAAGATTAATTAGGTACTGCCTCCTATATACCAGTACATCCTTTGGCATTGTTTAAACCACTGGAAAAAGAGTTTACATTCTTGATGTATTATCGTAACTCCTATTTTGCAATGAAACTGGCTGTCATAGTCTCTTTTTAAGGACCGGAAGAGAACATAATTGATACACAAATCCTTTTAGATTTACGGTGTGGATGCACGCACAGCATGCTGTGGTGACTTTTCAAAGAAGGTTGGCTGTCAAATTTAAATGCAGGGAACTCTCACAGAAACCAGATAACAATTACATCTTATTCAGACTCAAAATATAAAATAGAGGACCTGCTCAAAATAATTTGCAGCCTTGAGCGCAAGATGGCACCCCACTTTCTTCCATTTTTCATGTGGAAGCAACCAGAGTTGCGTCTTATTTTGACGTCATTAAGGAAGTAGCCGGCTGGTGTGATGGCTCAGCGGTGAAGACAGTGAGTTGTCATCTGGAAAGCTGACAGCCCAGTTTTGAGACCCAAGTGCCTTATGACAGGGTGATCTCCCATTACTTGCCCCAGCTCCTGCCAATCTAGCAGTTCAAAAGCATGCCACATGCAAGTAGATTAATAGGTACCCCTTCAGCGGGAAAGGTTACTGCATTCTGTATGCTGGTCACATGACGATGGAAGAGTCTCTCAGACAACGCAAGCTCCTTCAGCTGAGAATTAGAGATGAGCACCACCTCCATGACTGGACAGGAGAAACCTTTAAAGGAAATAGCATTTTCCATAGAATCTTAGTTGAAAGCCATAAAGGCAACCTTGTTCAACCCCCTGTTCCAGTGGTGGGTTGCTCTTGGTTCAGTCCGGTTCTTGCGAACTGGTAGTAAAGGCAGCAGGAAGCTCCGCCCACCCACCTAGATGCCATCATGGATGATCTGTGCATGTGCAGAAGCTTCTGCGCATGTGCAGAAGCACGCATGCGCTCCCGTTGCGAACCGGTAGTAAAGGTAAGTGGAACCCACCCCTGCCCTATAGAAATCCAGTTTAAAACATCCAGAGAGGTGGCTTTTCACCACTCTTAGATAAAAACTTACCCATTGGAACCAGCTCTGACAATTGCCATTGTTCCAGTTGTGTTTTTGATGTCTTCATAGTAATCACAGCTGAAGCTTTGAGGATACCACTTCCTAGTGGTCGTTCTTTTACCACAAGGCAGAAGAAAAGTCCATTGTGCCAAGTGGAAACAGTAGCCAGGAGGAACTAACTTACCTCTCTTCCCATTCCCATTTTTGGCTTTTGCTCTCTCGCCCAAAGTGAATGAGCAAAAGGGGAGTAAAATGAAAATCAAAATGGAGTCTGCAAAGAAGCCCACTTTTTCTGGAGCTACTCTAGGGCTTTGTCTGTTTGGACAGCTGGACAAGAGTGTTACTCTCCTTTGACTCACTCATCCCCATTTAGATAACATGGTTGGCTGTTGAATGATGGAGTTTAGTCCCCAGAGAAGAGGAGAAAAAGAGAGTAAGAGATCATGGACAGAAGCAGTTGTTCTCCCTGAGCCTATCAACTGAGATCTCCTTCCTCACAGGCTGCCCAACCCTGCAATAGATTGGCTGGAGAGCCCAGGAGAGAATAAATAAACAATTCCAGTCTTCAACAGTCCTGAGAGTCATGAAGGTTCCTGCTGCTGCCCACATCTGTTCTCTTAAGTTATAGCCTTTCTTTAACTTACAGCAGGGCTGACCCCATTAAAATTAATTCCAAATGAACTTACTGTTAACTAGATTTATGGGGTGATGTTGTCCGCATTTCTTTCCTCGGTTTCTTTGTGAAACATGCTTGACTTAACGTTTCCCCTTTCCTGGCCAAAAGATCCACCACCATCTGCCAGCAGACCATAAGAGGGGATGCTGTCTGATCAGTCCTCCCAACTGCCACAAGACGCTGAGATTTGCTACCTTCTGCCTTTGTTGTCTGTGGTTCCAAGTAAATGAAACTATATGGAATGAAGTGATCGGGGAAGGTGACCTGCAAATGAATTGGAGGGGAGGGATACCTGTTCTGCCCATCTCCATCCCACTGTCTGGCTTGAGGGAATGAGTGAAAATCAAAATAAACACAGGAGTAAAATGCCTACAGAGGCCCAACTTTTGTGTGGATGTTATTTTGGTTGACAGAGGAAGGGACAACTTAGTCTTTGGCCAGTGATGCACACGATGGGATTAATTGGTCAGAAGGGAATCAAATTAGCTCCAAACAAACCTGGGTCTCCCTGGGCTTAAATTACCAGGTTAATTAGTGAGATTTCAGCCTTTTCAGGTCAGGCTCATCTCCTTTCCCATGCCTGAAAGGAACCTGTGTGTGAGCCTGCATGAGCTAGTTACAGAAGTGTGCTCTGCGTGGGTCACTTGTGCCCTCTATGTATGCACAGGCATGTATGGCTCTGCTCTCCATCACTCTCTCTTTGCCTTGTTGAGCCTTAAAGCTGCCAGGGCCGTGTGGACGTGCTGTGCAATCTGAGTGGGCTCAGCCCAGGGGGCTCCTGCGTTGTCAGAATGCTAAGCAGCCTTTGAAAGACTGGACTGACTTCAGCGTTTGAGGCTGGATGCTTTTCATGCTCAGCCACTCAAACTCTCCGGGAGCCTCATGGGGTTTTTTTAGTGGGCAGCTCTGGCAGGGTCTTTTTCTGAATAGAAATGTGCAAGGGTGGGTTCTACTTACCTTTACTATTGGTTTGCAGCGGGAGTGCGTGTGTGCGCTTGCTTTGCTCGTGCCTGCGCGCGCACTTCTGCTCATGCGTAGAAGCTTCTGCCCATGCACAGATGACCCATGATGACATCATGGCAGGTGGGTGGAGCCTCCCGCCGGTTTTACTACCGGTTCTATAGAACCGGACAGAACTGGGATCAACCCACCACTGAGGCTGTGTCTCCATGTTGTCTCCATTTCTTATAAACGCAGAGCTCCTATGTCCTACTTATTTCTCTTTCCTGATATTCAGGCATTTGTCCCCCAGTCACCATTTGTGTGCCCACTGTGCCCTCTCCTTGCTTATCAGTAAGAAAACGAGCTGTGTTTGAATGCAGACAAAACAGTTACCTACAACTGTCTGGGGCAGGGGCTTGTGGGGCGGGAGCAATCTCTCTCATGTTTGCAGAGAGGGTGTCACTGGGGAGAAAAGGGGGAAAAGAAGATGGCATGGCAGCAATGGAAGTGGGGAGGTGGGAGAGCAGTTGGCTTGAAGGGTTTTTATTATTCCTCCCAGTTTAATGTGAAGTGCTTAAACTAGGTAACATGCAGTTTGGATGTGCTCGTATTGCACAAAAATTCTATACGGGGTTAGATCAACTCGTTGCCACTGTGGGGGGAAGACAAGGATCAGTGAGAAGGTACAGAGTTACCAATGCTTGGCTGGACCGCTAGCAGGGAAAGGCAGGTGTGGGCACGCAAAAGAAACGAAGAACAGATGTTGAGCAAAGCACAGGTGGGAGAAAGAAGGATGTTTGAGTATGGATTTCTTTAGAAAATTGCAGCCTCTGGCTTTTTCATCATCCAAACCTTTAGTTCAATGGCTTCGTCCCTACGTTGACTGGCATTCCTAGTGCAGATGGGAGATGTGGTGGATACATTCCCATCACACACCGGAACTGTTTATTAGCCAACCACATTTTAACCAAAGCCATAGTTGTGAGAGCGGTTTATGATTACAGGTTGCACTGACCCAGAAAATTGGACAACATTCAGTTATTCATGGTTGTGGAGCCTGTTGCTATTCAGAAACTTTTTTATTTGAGCCATTGCTTTATTATATTGTAACCGTATATGTATCATAGGTTTTTATGGTTTTAGAATTAGTCCGTGGTAAACTGCCTTGGGAAAACTTTTGCTTTGAAGGGAAGCAGGCACTTTATAAAAAAAAATCAAATTAATCAATGAAGCGTTTCTCTCAGTGGAAGTGGAGAGAAAATAATTATGTCAACCTGTTCTAATCTGGGTCTCCCAGGAGACGTATTAGAACTAAAATGACCAGAATCTCATATGAGTTGCAGACCCAGCAGAGCCAGAGAATGACTCACTGGGGAAGGTCTTCACTTGGGTAAGAGACTCTCCAAATGCTGTTCCTCTCCTGACCATTCTCCATTGCATGAGTTCCTCCTTCAGCAAAACATATTTGCTCCTTTGTGACATTTTCACAACTTCCCATCCTAACCTCTTATACCTGTCTAGTGCAGGAAATCCAGAATCAATATGGTTCAAATGAATACAGGTTATTGTGCGCTAAAGATCTCTACAAGAATCTGAACTACCAACGATCAAAGCAAATTGGTGGTAGATAAGAATAAATGGAATTCAAGTTGGGCTGAACTAAGATCTTTTGTGAGCACAAAGGGACTCAAGATTGATGACACACTTGACTCCTCCCTCTGGCTCAGCCTGGTCATCTCCTACAATAACACAGTGCATTGAAGGCAACTGATGAACTGACAATCCCTGCCCTATGGAATGAATTGCCCCCGGACATACGAAGGATCCCCGACCTCCGCGCCTTCCATCGTGTTCTGAAGACCCTATTATTTCAGCAAGCCGGTCTGATGGGATAAATGATTTTAAATTGGGTTTTAAAGTGGTTTAATATGGTTTTAATTGGAAGTTTTAATTCTGGCCAAAGATTGAATTGTTTTAATATTTTTTTTAAATTTTGTCTTGTATGTTGTTTTATCATGGCTGTTCACTGCCCTGAGTCCTTCGGAAGAAGGGCGGTATACAAATAGAATAAAAACTAAAAACTAAAACTAAAACTTAAGTGTCAGAGGCACTTCAGATTATAAGATTATAGACCCTTTTCAGTCTGGCTTCAGGCCTGGCTACAGCACGGAAACTGCTTTGGTCATGCTGATGGATAATCTCTGGCGAGCCCGAGATGAGGGTCATTCCTCCATCTTGGTGCTACTTGACCTCTCAGCGGCTTTCGATACCATTGACCATGGTATCCTTCTGGGATGACTAAAGGAGCTGGGAGTGGGAGGCACCATGTTACGGTGGTTCTCCTCCTATCTCTCTGGTCGGTCACAGTTGGTGTTGGTTGGAGGACAGAGATTGACCCCTAGGCCCCTCGTTTGCAGGGTGCCTCAGGGCTCGGTCCTCTCTCCCCTCCTATTTAACATCTACATGAAGCCGCTGGGTGAGATCATCTGACGATACGGGGTGAGGTATCAGCAATATGCTGATTATACCCAGCTGTAAATCTCTACCCTGTGTCAATTCAGTGATGCAGTGGATGTGATGTGCCGGTGCCTGGAGGCTTAACCCAGACAAGACCGAGTGGCTGTGGGTATTGCCTCCTAAAGACTATGTTGATTGTCCATCCTTGGTTCTGGGGGGGGGGAGAAATTGTCCCCCTCAGAACAGGCTCGCAATTTGGGTGTCCTCCTAGACTCACAGCTAAGATTAGAGCAACATCTGACAGCTGTGGCTAGGGGGGCCTTTGCACAGGTTCGCCTGGTGCACCAATTGCGACCCTACTTGGATCAGGAGGCTCTCCTCACAGTCACTCATGCCCTTGTCACCTCATGTTTAGATTATTCCAACGCACTCTACATGGGGCTACCCTTGAAAAGTGTTCGGAGACTACAGTTGGTCCAGAACGCAGCCGTGCGAGCTGTCGTGGGTGCACCTAGGTACACCCACATTACACCAATTCTCCGTGAGCTGCACTGGCTCCCTATTGGTCTCCGGTCACAATTCAAGGTGTTGGTTATTACCTTTAAAGCCCTACATGGCTCAGGGCCAGGTTATCTTCGAGACCACCTTCTACCACATAGCTCCCAGTAACCGGTAAGATTCCACAGAGTTGGTCTCCTCCGGGTTCCGTCAGCTAAACAATGCCCGCTGGTGGGCCCGTGGGGGAGGGCCTTCACTGTGGCTGCCCTAGCTCTCTGGAACCAGTTACCTCCTGAGGTCTGGACCATCCTCACCCTATTGGCCTTCCGAAAAGCAGTGAAGACCTGGCTTTTCCGGCAGGCCTGGGGCCATTGATCTCACTTTGCGATCTGACGAGATCCTGCCATGAATGGTTTGAATGTGTTTTAATGTTTTTAATTTTTAAGTGTTTTTATAGTGATTTTTTGAGTGTATTGTGAGCCGCCCTGGGTCTTCGGAGAGGGGCGGCATATAAATTGAATAAATAAATAAATAAATAAATAAATAAATAAATAAATAAATAATACTCGACACTGAGCAAATAAGATAAATACAAAATAGGCCATGAAAATACAGCACATGTAAAAAGTATGTAAAATAAGTAGGATTAAAACTAAATGACATTTACCCAGTATTGGGCCACATCGACAGCATTTTCTCTTGCCAGCACAAGGTCTTCCTCTGTACATGTTGAGCAGAGGTGGGTTTCAGCAGGTTCTGACCAGTTCTGGAGAACCGGTAGCAGAAATTTTGAGTAGTTCGGAGAACCGGTAGTAAAAATTCTGACTGGCCCCACCCACATCTATTCTCTGCCTCCCAAGTCCCATCTGATCAGGAATAAATGGGGATTTTGCAGTATCCTTCCCCTGCCATGCCCACAAGCCACGCCCACCAAGCCATGCCACGCCCACCAAACCATACCCTCAGAACTGGTAGTAAACATTTTTGAAACCCACCACTGATGTTGAAGGACATCATATGCATTGCAGCATACATGAGATGAATAATTCTCCATGGTCAGTCACATAGAATATTTTCTACTGGGAAATCCCAGATTTTTTAGATTGTCCTTTGATCTTCCTACTCCGTTTAACGATTTCCATACAGGCTAAGGTTGTAGAACCCAGAAGTACCCTTCGGTCAGAGATCTGACAATGAAAAAAGGATAGAGTTGTCAAATGTGGGACAACTCAAACCACCCTTAATTCTGTTTCCCTTCCAAGTGGGGAACTGATATTCTGTTTGATAGGTATAGCCATTATTCAACATCTCACCACTTGTTAATGTGCTGAGGAGTCAACATCTGACTGAATAAAGAGTTCCAGTGAAAAGCATGATTTGAACTGATCTGGCAGTGATATCTGTATCAAAGAGAAAGTTTTACCTTCCATTCCTGGCACTGCCAGCATAAAAAGAAACAGAGAGCTATATCTGAAGCAGTGGGAAAATGCTACCAATTAGAATACTCAACTGTGAATAAGGACAAATAATTTGGCCTGGAACAGGAAAACTTCTTAGCCTCTGTAGTACTTACACAAAGGTGTAGCAGGGTCTATGAATTCATTTAACATCCAGATGCTACAGATTATTCAGCATACTGCTGTTCGGGTAATGTAATGGGCTATGAGAATAACCTTAAGGAACAAGAGGAAGAGTCGCTACCAAGGCAACAATCAGATAAGAGAATCTGAATCCAGGGGAGAAAAATAATTTAAAAAAAAAAATCATCCCAGATTTAATCCTCCCTAGTTCTCTTGTAGATAAAGACAGAGATGTTTTCAGATTTGTACAATTCTGTTATTGTAGGTAATAAAAGTAGCATCACTAACTTTGGTTTCCTACTCTGGTCTCTCTCAAAGGGCTGACAGGGAGTTAGGGATGGGGCATGATTCACAAAGAGATGACCAGTTTGTTTCCAGATGCAACTCAAGAGGCCGGTTATTCCTTTTAAAAGCAGGGGTGAAATCCAGCAGGTTCTGACAAGTTCTGGAGAACCGGTAGCGGAAATTTTGAGTAGTTCGGAGAACCGGCAAGTACCACCTCTGGCTGGCCCCAGAGTGGGGTGGGAATGGAGATTTTGCAGTATCCTTCCCTCAGTAGTGGGGTGGGAATGGAGATTTTGCAGTATCCTTCCCCTGCCATGCCCACCAAGCCACGCCCACAGAACCAGTAGTAAAAAAATTTGAATTTCACCACTGCTTTAAAGCCCTGCGTGCTTAAATATCTTCAGATTCTAATAAAGGGGAATATTTGTAGCGCAGGGTTGAAATCTAAATCTTCTCTCTTTTAAGTGTAAATTTTAAATTTTTAATGTATTTTAAAATTATGGGTTTTTTAAATTATGAGTATTAATTCAGCCAAATTTATTTAATTCATTTTATTCGATTTTAAATTTTGTATATCTATGTGTTTTACTTCATGGCTGTGCACCGCCCTGAGTCCTTCAGGAGTAGGGCGGTATAGAAATTCAATAAATAAAATAAATAATAAAACAAAATGAGGGGTCCTTGATGTTCTCTGAGCTTGGTTGTTTTCTTGCAGAGCTTTCATTACCCAAACTAGGTAACATAGGTAACAACTCGGGAGCACAAGGATGGTGATGATGTTACTGGGTAATGAAAGAAAACAACCAAGCTCAGAGAGCACCTAGGACTCTTTACTATCGGATTCCTCTTCTTCCAATTGTTTCTGCTGACATCTGGTAGGAGAAGAGGTTCTCCTCACATTCAGGGAATGTCATATTTAGGGGGCTCAGTGGTGGGCCTTTTCAATTGCTATCCCCCCTTCTTTAGAACAACACTGTTCTGAGATCGGTATGGCCCCAAACTCATTGGGCTTTAGAAAAGCAATTAAAACCTAGCTTTTCCAGCAGGCCTAGGGGATTGATTTGTTATGAAGTGCCCCTTTTGGAATATGGTGTTATGTTTGAATTGGGTTTGTTTATTGTCCCTGGCATAGAACTGTGAGTTATTTGTTACTTGTTTCATTTTTATGCACATTTTAAACCTTATTTTTATGGAATAGGGAAATGAGTTGCTCAGTCAGTTATAACTGGAGTGGTATACAAGCCCAGTAAATGAACCAATAAAATAGATGTAACTTTACCACATAACCTGTCCTTTCCTCCACGTGAGCTGTTTGTAGACAAAGATCAGTTTCAACCTCTATTGAGGGGGAGGGGGATGAATTAATTTAGGAGAGGAAATTAAAATTATGGAAGATATAATTGGGTGTCTTCCAGGTATTTCTTTCAGTGTTCCTTTTGCATGAGGAAGATCTGCCTGGATTCATGTAGATATTTATCTGGCCCAGGGGTGCGTTCTAAATTTTTTTACTACCGGTTCTGTGGGCGTAGCTTATTTTGTGGGTGTGGGTTGATGGTCATGTGACAATTATTTAGGATTTAGCAGAGGTACTGGTCTACCAGGCTTTTAACTGCTTGCAGAGCTGTACCGATTTACCAGTTTATTTTTTGCAGGCACTGATCTACTCATGTATTTTTGCAGGCGCTGGTCTACCCATTTATTTTTGCAGGCACTGGTCTACTCATTTGTTTTCTTTTAACACTGATCAGCTGTAGGGCGGCCCTTTGAAGCCCCCCGGCAAGAGTTTAAACAGCTTTTTTCCTTCTAGCCGATCAGCTGGGACTCAGGAGGCAGCAATAGATTGGGGGTGGGGCCAAATAAAAGGTAAGAATAATGTGGGGGGAGGGGCGGGAGCAGAACCATTTTGGTGATGTCATATCGTCACCGCTACCAGTTTGGTGGAACTGGGCCGAACCGGAAGGAACCCACCACTGGTTTCAGCAGGTTCTGACCAGTTCTGGAGAACTGGTAGCGGAAATTTTGAGTAGTTAACCGGTAGTAAAAATTCTGACTGGCCACGCCCCCATCTATTCTCTGCCTCCCAAGTCCCAGCTGATAGGGAGGAACTGAGGATTTTGCAGTAACCTTCCCCTGGGGTGGGGAGGGAATGGAGATTTTACAGTATCCTTCCCCTGCCACGCCCTCTAAGCCACAACCACCAAGCCATGCCATGCCCACCAAGCCACACCCACCGAACCAGTAGTAAAAATTTTTGAAACCCACCATTGAGGTAGTCCTCGACTTACCCCTTTGAGCCCCCAAATTCTGATGTTAAATGGGACATTTGTTAAATGAATTTCCCCCCATTTTACAACCTTTCCTGCCCTAGCCATTAAGTGAATCACTGCAGTTATTAAGTTAGTAACGGAAAACACATTTTTGACATTAAATGTCATACACCTTACACGACAATACGCATGTGCTGCACCGTATCTCAAAAAATATGTACATTTTCCCCAGAATTTTTCAGAACGGCAGAGTGATAGAATTGGGAGAAGAGAATGGGAATATTTTTGAAAAGATCAGAAAAGGAACTACAACTATTCCTTTATGGTTTGTATCCATACAAAACTACTTGATTCAGACACAGATTGTGTCTAATGTGGGATTATAACTCCTGGTATCCTTATGAAGCATGCAAACGATGAGCAATGCTGGGAATTGTAATTCAGTGGCATCTGAAATGTCATTGCTGGCTTAGCCCATTTGTATTGACTGGCTGTGGAAATTTACAAGACCTATTTAACAATATCAGAGATTGATCCTGGGACCCTTTGCATATAATATATGCACCGGGCCATAGCTTCAGTTTTTTCACCAACATAGGGATGGGGATCTCAGCTGAACTATAACTGCCAGCTATTCATCATCACTCTGCCTGTAGCCAAAAAGTGTTCTTGGAAATTGTAGTTCTTTAGCATCTGGAGACCCTCGTTCCTGTTCTGTAAGATTTCTTAATTCCTTGGGCAGAATTTGATAAGAAGATCTTTGAGGAAAAGCAGCAGTTCTACGAAAAGACCATATATTTAGCAAGGCAAGATTCCACACAGCTCTAATTAAAATATTTCTAATAAAAATGTAAAAAAAAAAAAGGGAACTCTATCAACTGGATGGACCCCTTGCCTGAATTTTTTTAAAGTCAGTGAGTGGGTTCACACAGCATGCTGAACTAAAATCCAAGGAAGCATAACTGTGTCCTTGGTTTATACCCAGACATTGGGTATATAGTTTATACCCAGGTTTATAAAAGCTTGTATCCAGACACTGCAATTTGTAAAATATAGTTTATGGTTTGTTAATTTATCCAGGAAATCATGGTTAGTCAACCATAAGTAAAACCTGTTCCATGTCCTAGTAAACCTATTTTAATTTAATGTCCTTTGATAGCTGATGGCTGTTTTAAGCATCTGAAATTTCAGTGTTATCAATTTTGGGATATGTGTCTATTGTGCCCATACATACAGGAAACTGTCACTTTTCAAATTTGGAGTGGGGGAAAAAAGTGCCTGAATTTTTGCAGCTAACTAGGAAGAAACAATGTTGGGAAGAAGCTGCAAGAACACACAGTACAGTATATTCCTTCTAGAAATGGATGTTCTTTCAAGATTAATATCGCTTGTTTGGTTGCTCTGCTGCTTTCCTGCCGCTTAACCATTCTCAATAAACACACAACTGCTTGTTTGGGGAACAAATTTCCAGTGTTCTTTCCTCCATTGAGCTGGTGTTATGTTATTTCCTACTGCTGGGGAAATGAGAAGAGCAGGCAAGGGATCAGATGGGCTATGGAGTTTTCTGAACCAGCTATGTTTGTTCGGAGTTAAACAAGCTGTCATGGTAGTGGGGAGAAAGAGTTGTTGCTCCAAAGGCTTCAGTGTCCAAACTCTGGTTTGTTTATGGTTAAGATTAGAAGGTAAATGAAAAAAGTGACTTATGATTGGTTTTCACACTTATGACTATTGCAGCATCCCCATGGTCATGTGATCAGAATTTAGGCACTTGGCACTTGGCATTTATTTATGACTGTTGCACTGTCTTGAAGTCATGTGATCACCATTGTAATCTTCCCAGGCAGCTTTCAGCAAGCAAAGTCAATGGGGGAAGCTAGATTTGCTTTATGATTGCATGAGTCACATAACAGCTATAGTGATTCCCTTAAGAACTGTGGAAAAAGGTGGTAAAATGGAGCAAAACTCACTTAACAACTCTCTTGCTTAGCAACAGAAACGTGGAGCTCAATTGTACATCGAGAACTATTACTATAAAAATCATTTTGTTAGAATTTTGTCCTGGACATATTGGAAAAAAGGGTATATGTTCTGAAACCAATAAGGATACAGCCCAACCAGCTTTTAAGTCAGCCGTTCATGTCAAACTAAGAAGGTGAAATTGTATTTATGGCTTCTGAGGCAATAAACTCCAGTTGATTTGGGAAAGAATAGAGGTAAGATATGAAGTGGTTAGTGGATCAACTTAAGGTTTCAGGTCTCATTTGCTTTGGGATGTGATTGAACAAGTGAATTTTGGTGGAGGAAGCCCAATGTGAGTCTTGCAAAAACTGTTTGAGAGTTAGTATGGGCGAGGGAGGCAAGGAAAGTGGATACAGGTAAAGCTTTAAATAGGTACACTCAATCCTCATTATCCACAGGTTATGTTCTTGAAAAACCCTATGGAAACGGAAACTGTGATTATTGAAGAAAGACATTGAGGCTTGTTACTGCAACCAACACCGTAATGCAGCTTGGTGTAGCTGTAGCTCATGTCAATGCTGCATGAAAAGGCTCTCAATTTTTTCTTTCTCTATTGCCCATGACTGCATATAGCTGTGTTGAGGCCTCCTTGACGAAAAACGGGTTACACTTTTATGGAAGGCTATAAGTGAATCCATGGAGACAGAATGCGAAAATAACGAGGATTGAGGGTATGTCAGAGAGAAAATCATAATTTCTGTGAAAACATATCCCTTTCCTTGATCTGTTGATTTCCACATTCCCTCATACTATCCAGTCTCAAAACAATTCTTCTAATTTTATTGAACAAAAATGAAATACAGTAAGGGATTGAGGGTTGCAGAAAAGATACTGGAGGAGAGGAAGCATAGATAAGAGGCTCATATTGTAGGACAGTGGTGTCAAACTCGATTTCATTGAGGGCTGCATCAGGGTTGTGTTTGTCCTCAGGGGCGGAGTGTGTGTGGTGAGCTCAACGTCACACATTGAGGGACTGTTTTTGGCTGCGATGGCCTCCTGCAGCCCTCTGCCAGAGAAAACGGAGGCTGGGAGGCCTCCGTTTTTGCTGGCAGAGGACTGCAGAAGGCCGTTGCAGCCAAAAACGGAGCCCGGGAGCACCATGGGCCAGCCCTGTGCTGTTTCCAGGGTAGACCTGCAGGCCAGATCTAAGCACTCCATGGCTGGATCCGGCCTGCTGGTCTTGAGTTTGACACCCCTGTTGTAGGAGTTCTAAAAAAGCCTGGATGAACTGCCACTCCAGTGCATTCACATCAAAGGTTGTATTTAGCAAGTTCTGACCAGTTCTGGAAAACTGGTAGCAGAAATTTTGAGTAGTTTGGAGAATCGGTAAATAACACCTCTGCCTGGCCCCACCCCCATCTATTCTCTGCCTCCCGAGTTCCAGTTGATTGGGAGGAAATGGGGATTTTGCAGTAACCTTCCCCTGGAGTGGGGAGGGAATGGAGATTTTACAGTATCCTTCCCTGCCACGCCCATCAAACCATGCCATACCCACCAAGCCACGCCCACAGAACCGGTAATAAAAAATATTTGAATCCCACCACCGATTCACATCTCTTTAGAAATAAGCTCCATTAACTTGGAGCTTTTATCAAGTTAATGGAGCTTATTTCTGAGGAAACAACCAACCAACCAAAAGGAAACAAACAAACAAACCCTCAATGGTTCAAGCTTAGAAAAGAGAAGGAAGCCCACTGACTCACATCAAAAAAGAATAAACCTCAAAGCTGAAATTCTGAAAATTCCCCAGCATAAATTCTCCATGTAGACACATTGTGGAGACAGGAGCCCCATTTCAGATTCTGGACGAGGCCAGGCAGTATTTCTTCATTTATTTGAAATATTTATTAGGCTGCTTCTTAGGAAAATATTCCCAAGGTGCCTTCCAATATATACATTCACAATATAAAATCAATTAAATTTAAAACCACAAAACACCATAAACACATAATGAATGCATCAATAAGAATTACAAGTAGGTTTGCTTGTTCCTGCCTCTTTGTTTTCACAATCAGGACATTTAAAAACAAACGAACAAAAAGCCACACACACACACACACACACACACACACACACACACACACACACACACACACAAACCTCTAGATGAGTGTCTTCCAGTCTCATTTAATAGGACGATGATATTGCAAAGCTAAAGATATTGAGGATAAGAGATTCTGGCCTCCTGCTCTGTTGGCAATTTAAACCATTGCCATATTGCTTGATCATTGGTATCCTTCAGTCTCAAAAGACTATGGTATCGGATAGAGGTCCTAAAACAGCATCTAGTGTGACTAAAAAGGCCAATTCAAGAGTGGCAATCCCTTCCACATGGAGGGCAGATACATTCTATCCCCTGCCCAGCCCCCAGATTTCGCTGGTTCTGTCTCTTTGCGTCAGCCTGCCGAACAAGTGTCTCTTCGAATTGGAGAAGGCCCTGCTGTGTCTTTAGCTTCCAAGCTGAACGATCGGAGGTCAAGTTTTCCCAGTTGTTAATGTCCATTCCTAAGGTCCCTCTTGCAGATATCCTTATATCGCAACTGTGGTCTCCCTCTGAGGCACTTTCCCTGCAGTTTAAGCTGAATTTATGCTGAATTCTTTCCCTGGCAATTTATGCTGAAGCCAAAGAGAACAAAAATCACTGCAGAAAAGAGTGCCTTTAGTAGGGTGGAAATATTTATGGAAGAAGTTCCTCCAGTTTAAAGTTGCCCTAGGAGCCAAATCCCCCATATGGATAGAATGGATGGAAACTAATCAAGGATGGAAGCAACCTAAAACTAAAAATACATTTCCTGACAGTGAGAATAATCAGTGGAATGACTTGCCTCCAGAATTTGCAAATGGTGAATCACATGACAGTGCCAGGACGGTGCAACCATCATAAATATATGCCAGTTCCCAAATTTTAATCATGTGATCATGGGGATGCTGCAACAGTTGTGTGAGAACCAGTCATGACTCATTTTTTCCAGTGCCATTATACTGGAATGGATTGGAGGTATTTAAAAGCAAACCCACACGGATGAAGCATGGCCACAAACCAGAAGCCAGACCACAACTGCATCATTAGCCACTTTAAATCCCTCCAATCCATACATGAAGCAAACTGACACCCACCATGAAGATGTGGCACGACCACAAATGTGAAGCCAAACAACAGCAATGCAGCTCACCAGCTCAAATCCCCCTGCAACTCAGACTAACATGAGCACAACCAAGCCCCCACCTAAACAGAACACACCCCCAGCCAATCAGAGCACAGCCAACCCCCCCATCCAATCAGAGCACAGCCAAACCCCAACCAATCAGAACACACCTCCACCCAATCAGAACACAGCCAAGCTCCCACCCAATCAGTTCACACCCCCACTAGCAGTTAAAAGGAAGAAACAGCTGCGATCTCATATTGCTCCTAGAAGCACGAAGCCAAAAACACCAGCCTGAAGATGACGAATGAGATTTCTTCGAAAAGTCGCCAAGACACTTCCAATTTTACGTGGGAGAAAACCCGAATAACCAAAGACCTACATACAAATACCTGCGAAAATCTCAGAAAATATGTATGTATGTATGTATGTATGTATGTATGTATGTGTGTATGTATGTGTGTGTGTGTATATATATATATATATATATATATATATATATATATATATATATATATATATATGTTTTCTCAGGTTTTCGCGGGTGTTTGTATGTAGGTCTTTGGTTATTCGGGTCTTCTCCCACGTAAAATTGGAAGTGTCTTGGCGACGTTTCGACGAAGTCTCATTCGTCATCTTCAGGCTGGTGTTCTCGGCTTCGTGCTTCCAGGAGCAATGTGAGATCGCAGCTGTCTCTTCCTTTTAACTGCTGGTGGGGATGTGAGCTGATTGGGTGGGAACTTGGACCAGAAGCCAGACTGCAGCTGCATCATTAGCCACTTTAAACCCCTCCAATCCATACATGAAGCAGACTGACACCCACCATGAAGAGATAGCATGGCCACGAACATGAAGCCAAACAACAACAACGCAGCTCACCACCTCAACTCCCCCTGCAACTCAGACTAAGCTGAGCACAACCAAGCCCCCACCCAAACAGAACACGCCCCCAGCCAATCAGAGCACAACCAACCCCCCATCCAATCAGAGCACAGCCAAGCCCCTAACCAATCAGAACACACCTCCACCCAATCAGAACACAGCCAAGTTCCCACCCAATCAGCTCACATCCCCACCAGCAGTTAAAAGGAAGAGACAGCTGCGATCTCACATTGCTCCTGGAAGCACGAAGCCGAGAACACCAGCCTGAAGATGACGAATGAGACTTCGTCGAAACGTCGCCAAGACACTTCCAATTTTACGTGGGAGAAGACCCGAATAACCAAAGACCTACATATACATATACATATACATACATACATACATACATACATACATACATACATACATACATATATATATATATATATATATATCAAACTATTCTAAAAATACGAGTTCCAGGTATATTAGTAAAGAAAGAAGCAGATATCCTGTAAGCTCCGGAATAGATGATAATAATTCTATAATAGATGATATCTATATAATAGATGATAAAAATTCTCCAGCATATCTGATTTCTCCATAGTACTTAATGGACACAAACTACTTTCTTGTACAATTGATCCAAGATGGCGCCGCCGAAGGCTGCCTCGGTGAAATGCTCTCTAATGGTTTCTTTAGAATTATTGAGCCTGTCATCTGTCATCTGCACCTCTATAACTGTCTGGTTTGGTTCTGCAACCCAACAAGACAGACACGACTTTAGAGGATAATTAGAACTGCAGAAAAAACAATTACTACCAACCTGTCTTCCACTGAGGACCTGTATACTGCACAAGTCAAAAAGAGGGCTGTGAAAATATTTACAGACCCCTCACATCCTGGACATAAACTGTTTCAACTCCTACCCTCAAAACAACACTATAGAGCACTGCACACCAGAGCAACTAGACACAATAACAGTTTTTTCCTGAATGTCATCACTCTGCTAAACAAATAATTCTCTCAACACTGTCAAACTATTTACTAAGTCTGCACTATTAATCTTCTCATCGTTCCCACCGCCCATCTCCTTCCAGTTATGACTGTATGACTGTAATTTTATTGCTTATATCCTTACAAGCAATAAATTTATATTGATATTGTTTCCTGATTGCTTATTTGTACCCCATGACTATCATTAAGTGTTGTACCTTATGATTCTTGACGAATGTATCTTTTCTTTTATGTACACTGAGAGCATATGCACCAAGACAAATTCCTTGTGTGTCCAATCACACTTGGCCAATAAAAAAATCTATTCTATTCATTCTATTCTATATGATAATATATCTTACAGTAGTTACATAGGATACACTAATTCTTAAAAATAACATCTTAAAGAAGGTTCTTCAGTGAAGAGAATAACTTGTCCTTAACCCAGAGATGGGTTCTACTTATCTTTACTACCGGTTCGCAACAGGATGGCATGTTCAGATCGCCGATGACAATATCCAGGGCAGTGGGCGGCCTCCTGCCGGTTTTACTACTCTTGCGAACCGGTCTGAACCAGGGGCAACCCACCATTGCCTTAACCATTAACTATCTCTTGGTTTACCAATAAACCCTGTGTGTCAGAGAAAGAGAAAGAGAGAGAGAGAGAGAAGGAGAGAGGAAGAAGGAAGATTATTTAAGTTTTTTTTAAAAAGGCTGCCTCTTTTGTTCAATCTTCTTGTGTCTCTCCTTCTCACACCTCCCCCTGACCTGGATTTACCAGGCTGCACAGCAAAAGCTGCATAGAAGGTCCTCTGGTACTTTTACAACCTTGATCATAAAAAAAGGCCATCAACTCAAACTAAGTAAATATACATATACTGTACATATGCATAAAAAGCGTGGATAGGAATTATGCAGCTGCCAAGGGTTTATGCTTCAAAGGGGGTGATCTTCTCTGGATAGGTAATTGGTTGGAGCTGAAGTAATGGTGGAGAATTCATCTCCATAAACTTTTTCCTGGCTAATTTATCAGGGGAGGCTATGTGGGGGCTATTTATTGAATACAGTTCACCCACTTTGTCAGCTGCTCAAGTCCAAGGACTGGAAAATATCAGAAAGGTAGCAATCCAGCCAGCAGCTGGGAGATAGGGAGGGTATTCTATTGCAGAAAATACGACTTCAGCAACAGAGTGGCCAATGCCTGGAATACTCTACCTGACTCTGTTGTTGCATCTTCTAACCCCCACAGCTTTAACCTTAAACTGTCTACTGTGGACCTCACCCCATTCCTAAGAGGTCCGTAAAGGGGGTGTGCATAAGTGCACCATCGTGCCTATTGTCCCTGTCCTACTGTCCCCATTTACTTGTACTCATTCCTTGTTCATGTCCTTGTTTATATTTATACTTTTATCTAGTACATGTTTGACTAAACAAACAAACAAATAAATAAATAAGCATGCAAACAAACAAACAAACAAACAAAGAAACAAAGTATCAGACTAATCTAATCTTCTAGTGTCCCTCGGCAATATAAACCTGATATAGGCAACATCTCAGCCTTCCCATAATGCAACGTATTGAAAATCCCACTGTGATCCTATACTATATCCAGAGTGACATGTCGGTGGGTGGGTGGGTGGGCAGGCAGGCATCTGCAGTCACAGTGACTCACCTTCTCAGCCCCCCTTCAAATGCTCTGCAGCAGTGGTGGGTTGCTCCTGGTTCGCACCAGTTCGCAAGAACCGGTAGTAAAAAATTGTAATAGTTCTGAGAACCGGTAATAACATTAGTTGGCCACACTCCCGAACCGGTTCCGCCCCAGTCGCTGCTCGCTTACCCCGCCCACCTCATCAGAGGCTTTTTTTTTTAACTTTTAAAAGCATTTTTTTCTACAACTTCTTCAGCCGAAAAAATGCTTTTAAAAGTAAAAAAAAAAAAAAAAAAAAAAAGCCTCTGATGATCCCACGGCCCAGCTGGGATCGTCAGAGGCTTTTCAAAGCATTTTTTCTACAACCTCTTCAGCCGAAGAGGTGGTAAAAAAAATGCTCTGAAAAGCATTTTCTGACGATCCCAGCTGAGTTTCCTGATCGGCAGAGGCTTTACAAAGCATTGTTTTCTGCAACCTCTTAAGGTTGTAGCAAAAATGCTTTTAAAAGTAAAAAAAAAAAAAAAAAAGGTTGGCCACACCCACCCAGTCACATTACCCCCCACCAAGCCACGCCCACAAAATAAGCCACGTCCACAGAACCGGTAGTAAAAAAAAATTAGAACACACCCCTGCTCTACAGGTAATTTATACTTTCTATCCATTAATCTTCAAATTGTCTCTCTGACAACAAAGTACTATGAACCTGCTGGTTGCATGTTTCCCCTGTAAAGCCCTGGTGGTACATTCCACAGATCAGCAGAAGAACTGACATCACAATGGCCTCCCAGCTGAAGCCAAGAAGGATTTGGTTGCCTGGAATTTTAGGCACAGCTGGCAAAGATGTGAAGGGGTGTAAGGCTGTTTCCTGTTTTGTTTTGACCTGGAAAGCAAGTATGAGAACATGAAGGGGGGGGGGGGCTTCCTCTCCCCAGTACATGCATACCTCATGAAACACCTGCAGACAAACCTAATGGAAAGAACGTAGAAAAATGGCTTGTCACATATTTATAGCCTGGTCTGGAGGGTGTTTACTCAGAAATCTGTCTCGGCTGCATTCTGTAAGCCTTCCCGTGAAATGAACCTGGAAATACATGTACATTTTCAGGCACTTTAGTGATCATTTGGGAATATCCTCTGGTTTCAATTAATATGCATTGCCATCATTCACCTTTCCTTGCTTTAAATGTCACTGTGGCCCCGTCCGCTTGTGCAGAAAAGATCCTTCCCTTGCCTGCCTCTCTGTGCTCTTCAGAGACAGTCAGAAAAATGATAGAGTAGTGGTAGATTGACAATCTGAAAATACCCTTCCTATGAAGTACACAAAAGCGGTATTGACATGCCCCTCCCACATCTCCCTTCTAGTTTTAGCGAATCTGATGAGCAGGGAAGGGACCCGTTTTACAGCGGCCTATTCTTCAGCTTTGATGAAGCTGAAATAATTTCATCCAGGCTGGCTTAAAAGTATTCCCCATGTACACCAGGAGTGATGAACCTACATGTTTTACACCCAGGAAGAAAAACAGCAGAAACAATAGGCATGCTGGCGAAAAAGATAAAAGTCTCCCCCCTTCCTAAATTATATCAATTTCTGCCTCATAGCCTGAGCTGGGGTCAGAGAATGCAAGGCCGATTTGTTTACATGGTGGGTGGCAGGGTAGAAAATATGTGGTGGCTAAAGAAGGGGGTTAGAATGGTAGAAAAGCTAACCGGTTTTAAGTGGTGATTTTTTTTTCCCCTGAAGAAAAAGCCAGGCAGATGCTTACGAGTTTTTATTCAACTTTGCCATCTGTATCACAAGTGGAATCTCTTTTGACTGATCTTGAAAATCCATTCCCATAAAACTCTGTGTCTGGGTTTATGTTACATCCCTACCTGTAGCCAAGCCAGTGCTTTGCCTCTGTTTGTTTCATTAACTCCCTGCGTTAAGCGTCGTCTTTATCCTGGTGGTTTATGGCTTTTTTATGGTGCTTTACAAGATGTTATATTGAAACTGCCCTCGATGTTTTTGCTGAAACATGCGACCCTGCGTGTGAATATTGATATATGAGAACTCATGGAAGGGTGCGATAATTGTGGGGCTTTTGTTTGCGCAGGAAGGTGTAACGAGGGCCTGTCGAGGAAGGCTTCCCAAAAGGCAGGCAAGGAGAAGGGGGAGGATAATGCGAGGACACATATCTCTTGTGCTGTTGGGGCTGTGGGGCTTCGGTTGTGGGTCCCTGATGGAGGAATAAAGGATTTTTGGGGTCTTAGGGAATTTTTGCTGCCAACAGACTGACAAGATGCTAAAGGTAAAGGTTTCCCCTGTCCAGTTGTGTCCGATTCTAGAGGGTGATGCTCATCTCCATTTCATAGCCAAGGGAGCTAATATTGTCTGAAGACACTCCCATGGTCATGTGGCCAGCATGATTATATGTCGAGGCGCACAGAACACTATTACCTTCCCACCAAAGTGGTACCTATTTATCTATTTGCATTTGCATGCTTTCGAATTGCTAGGTGGGCAGGAGCTGAGGCAAGGAACGGGAGCTCACCCCATCTGGAGCGCTCGAACCTGGGCTGTCAGCTTTTCAGCTGACAAGCTCAGTGTCTTTTACCACTGAGCCATCACGCCCTCGTCAGGATGCGACAAATACCAATATAGTGGGTTAAAAGAAATAATACATAGCATAAGAGCTATTCCAAGAAAATAAACGAGGTTACTTTTGTGCCGACATCTAAGAGCAAAAAGTTGATTTTCTAGGTTTCTGGAGAGAAGGTGTGGCAAACAAAGGGCTACTGTTGTTTCAGTGCAGGCTGCTTTTTATCTAGACCATTATTGTCTATTCTAATTCAGAAATCTCAGGCTGAGGGGGATCCTTCCACATCCCTTGCTCCCTATTCCTTTTAAATGACAATGTTTGGGACTGGCTGTGGGAATTTCTGCATACAAAATGTAAGATGATGTGAAATAAACATATAACATTCAGCTTTTAAATATGGTTCAGAAAAATGATATGGGAAATAAAACCATGCCTTATGGCCTCCAGGTTATCCTTTTCCTGTTAATCTTTTTTTATGTCAGCCATATACCCCCGTTTTCCTATTTGTGCATTTTGCTTAGAGTCACATCTTCTGCAGTCTATAGCTTTAAAGATGTGTAGTAATTATTCTTATACCAGCATCTTTAATCTCCAGCTATCCTGCATCATAGATTCTGTAATCTTGAAGCAACATAAAATTGGAATTCTTGTTCAAGAGACTGTGAAAATGTAGAAAATCTTGTAGCCTAGAATTAATTTCTTAGATCAGTGAAATACAACTCCTAGGACTACAGGAAGACTAGATTCTCTCTAACCAAACTATTCAGGGGCAGACTTACTCTGACATGCTATTTCTTTTTCCTTTTTTGTTTTATCTGGACTTCAGAGTCTCTAATACACCTTTTTTTAGTCCCAGTCAAGAAATTGCTGAGAAGAAGTAACTGCTAATTAAGAAGTTCAGCTGTGGAACTATGTCAACCGCATATAAAGAGAATTTGTATAAGATGTTTTACAGATGGCATTTACCACCAGCGAGGTTGGCAAAGATGTTTAAAGATAAATCAGCTAAATGTTGGAAGTGTCACCAACTACTTGGATCTTATTATCATATGTGGTGGATATGTGAAGAACCAAAGAAATATTGGAAAAAAATTAAGACATGGTTGGAAGAGATGATACAACAACGTATTGAGTTGAAACCAGAAAAATTTCTGTTAGGACTTTTACCGGAAACCTATAATAAAGAGAATGTATATTTAATTATTCATGTATTAACTGCAGCTAGAATTGTATTTGCACAACATTGGAAAAGTGGAGAGATTCCTATTGAAGAGAAGGTGATAAGGAAAATATTAGAATGTGCAGAAATGAATAGATTAGCGTTAGCAATCAAAGAGAAAGAGCAAACTGAATATTATATGATATGGGAAGTATTTTATCAATGGTTGGAGAATAAAAATGGAGCTTGGAAATGAAGGAGACCAAAAATAAGTAGAAAATATATTAAGAAAGAGTTATAAATAAGATGAAAATTGTTAGTATATGTATGAAGAGAATAATGATATTTGATGTTAACAGGTTATTGTTATTGAAAGATGCTAAGAAGAAAATGGTGAATTTTACAATATTTAAATATGTAATGTATGTAACATTATAAAATTAATGTTAATGTGAACATGAAAGATATGATAAATGATGAACGATGTAGCACAGAGATGTATCTACCCAGATGACACACTGCATAAGGAAAGATGGAATGTTTTATATTTGTTTTGTTTTTTTTAATTAAAAAATTTTATATATATATATATATATAAAAAGAAGTCCAGCTGTGGGAAGTTGCATGACTGTCCAATGCCACAGAATATTTTCTCCATTGGAAAATGAAAGATCTCTACCGCAACACCATAAAAAATGATATGAGGACCCAAATCGCTGGGGGCAATATGCTGACTCTATAAACCGCTTAGAGGGGGCTATAAAGCACTGTAAAGCGGTATATAAGTGCTATTGCTATATCCACACAAATAAATTCTGTAGAATTTAGAATACCAGGCATGTTAGGCTCTCTGGCTTAGCCCCCTCTTCTTTCTGATTGTTCCAGCTGATTACCTTCAAAGGCTTTTGAGAAAGCATTTCTTTCAAATAGGAGTTGTTCAGAAGTTTCTCACATGCTGGTGTCCTCTAGAGTTGGATTACAACTATCCTTATCCTTGATAATTATGACTTGATTGCTGGATGGGAGTGATCGGAAATTGTTATCCAAATTGTCTGAATTGCATCACTTTCTTTGAGTAATCCTTTCCCAACATACCTTTTTATCCTTGCTTTTTATGGATTATGCTTAAGAGCAGGAGACCATAATGTTCCTCCATTGATCACATAAAGAACATAAGGTAACTCACTGAACCCTGATTTCCCCAGCTCAGCAATCTCCAGTTGTGTTGGATGACAATCCCGATCATCAAGAATGAAGGCAAATATATGTAATCAAATAATCCAATCTGGGTCGGTTACCAGGACCAGAGATTTTGTTTTCCAAGCTTTCAGACTCATGCTGGAGCCCAACCTCAGGGAATCTCTCTCTCACCAGAATGTGTGGATGTGACTCTCTCATAGACCCAGATTGGATCCTGCAATTCACTGTAGTCCAGTGATACTAGTTATAAGCGCTATGTGCTTAGAACTCAAAGCATCATTAGAGGCTCCACGCACCCACTTCACGGTCTGTTTCTGTTGCTCCCCTCTGGGAGGAGGTTTCAAAATATTTCTAGCAAGACTACCGGATTCGGTAATACCTTTGTTCCCTATGCCATCCATCTGGTAAACTCTCAAAAGTCATATAATATATGTGGGTATATGCCTAATTTTTATTTATTTATTTACGTAATCATGTTCATGCAGTGTATATTGGAGGTGGAGACCTTTTGAGAGCTGTATGCAAGAAAATTTCATTTTAACGTATGCCGATTAGCGTACATTCAAAATGACAATAAAGTTATTCTAAGGTTGCAGTAAGAGAAAGGGAAGAGCTCATGGAAAAGGGAAACGAATAACCAATGTAGGAGTGGAAGATGCAACAGAATAAAGCAAGGCAAAGCTCCTTTTGTTGCCGATACACATAGTGCACTTAACAGAGCAATGAAAGAATATGAATATGACTTGCTGAAGCAACTTTCACTCTAGCTATAGAAAGAGGGGAAACATTGAACTGACATTAGAATAAAAGGGTAATCTAAATATTTTATAGAAGAGGTGGGGTCTGAAAATAAAGATGCAAGGCTGGATGTGATATTTGGGTAAACTTTGCAGAAATAAACAAAAATGACACTTCCCAGGAATGCTGGAACACGTGAATAAAGAGTGGTTTAAAAAAGCTACAAAGTGTTTTTGCCCCACAACTGTGTAAATGAAAACCAGCCCTTCATGCATGCATTATTAGGGAAAAGGAAGAGCTTTTAGGTCAAAAAACACAGTTTGCCAGGCAATAAAATTTAGACAGAGCATTGCTCCAACTGAAAAATAACTACCAACAGCACATGCTATTCACTGTATATTTACTGGTAGGCTGTCACAGAATTACACCACTAACCTTCCAAATAAATAAATTTACTGTATTCAATAGGCTGTCATAGAATTACGGCATCATCCTTCCAAATGGCTGATGCCCTGTACATTCTTTCGGCCTCCCCTTGCAATTACAGAGGAAAGATTCCATGCTGCCAGCCCTTAATACATTTGCTATCCATGCAATTGTGCAATGGATTGTTTTAGATTTTAGGCAAAGGATTTTATGTGCGCCTATTCCGTTCCTCATTCCATATATTACTTCATTGGTTTTAGGAGGTGGTGAACTAGCCCTGCTGCTCATTTGGCTGGACTTCTGCTCTAACATCCTGCCCTGATGGTCCCATTGTACTTGCGCATTGTGCTGGCTGGAAGTCAGCATGGCTTTCTGTGAAGCTAGATAACTACCTATTGAAAATCAACCATTAAGCCAGAACTCCTGGCTGAACTTCTCAGCTGGCTTGCTCTGGGCTGTCACTACCCAAATGGAGAGTCACAGATTGGACTGAATGCTGGTTTAATCTCTTGCCAAAATCATTTGAAAACAGAAATGATGCTAACCACCTCAAACCACAGCGGGTGCCCCTTCCATAAACTTCCCACTGACCATATTCAGAAACTGTCACTGAAAAATGGTGGGTCATACACAGAGGAGGCAGCATTCTGTAAGCTTCTTATGACTCTTATCAGCTCTGCTTTGTTAACTTCCAGCACACACACACATATATATATTTAACGGGCTGCTGTATAAGGAGGTGAGGTGTGGTGGGCTACATAGGCACTCCCAGTTTTAGCTCCTCTGTAGAAAATCAGCTAGCACCTTATAGATTATCCTAGGATTGTTGTTTATGCAGAAAGCAAAGTTGGGATGAAAGACAGTTTTGCGCTGAGGATATGAGTAGTCACCAGCAGGGGTCTCTAGCACATCAAGAATTGTAGTTAAAACCAACCCAGAAATTCAAAAAGGTGGGGGGGATCCTTTTATTTTCTTTGCTTCTCTCCTGCACACCCAAACTGGCATTGTTGGTGTTTGAGCTACCTGACCTTGACTGAGTAAGATGCTGGGAACTGCTCACCCTTGTGAGCATCCTTCAGAAGCATTTCAGCCACATCCAAAAGTGCCTTTTTAATAAATAATAACAACCATTATTTATGAAGGGCTGAGTGACTCAAGGCACTGCACAAAATGCCATGAAAAAAGACAAATACCATAAGAAATTAAAACACACACACACGGCTTGTCTGCAGATTTACAGTGGCAATGAAGTATAACATAAAAAGAAAAGAAGAAGAAGAAGAAGCAGAGCTAGAAAGTCAAGAAAGGGTGGGAATGGGTGTGGAGCTTTTGCCATGGTTCTATATGATCTTTTCTCCCTGCTTTGCTGTAATGGCCCAGTTCAGACAATCCTTTCAGAAACAATGGTTTGGAAAGTGACAAATGAGCCAACCCGAATTTTAGCCTTCTCCAGAAACTTTCACTCGTTCCTGATTACAAGCAAAGACATGACAGCTTCATCAAAATGCACCAATTATTCTTTAGTTCTTAGTTATTCTCAGTTCTTCTTAGTTCTAGGTTGCTTCTCTCTAAGAGAAGTTGTGGTGCTTCAGAAGTTGTGGGTGCTCCATCACTGGAGGTTTCAAAAAGAGACTGGACAACCATCCATATGTTTGGTATAGGGTCTCCTGCTCGAGCAGAGGATTGGACTAGAAGACCTCCGAGGTTCTTTCCAATTCTATTATTCTATGTTCTATTTTCTTTGCTTAGGACAAGATTTTTTCACTCAGGACCCTTCTCTGAGTTTAAAAACTATGGAGGACCCCAAAAAAGCTTTTGTTTCTGTGGGTTCTATTTATGGATATTCTAAAATATTAAAAATTAAAATGGATGTGTCAACCCTGGAGCCATTTTTGAGCGTCTTCACGGTTGCCATAGTGAGGCTGGCTGGAGCTGTGGGAAAGGCAGGGGGGAGTAGAGATAGCTGAGGGGAATACGTAGCCAAAATAACATTCTTTCTTCTGGGAACCTAGGCTTCCTGATATAGTAAAATGCACACAATTAGTCCCCAAAACCCTCTTTTTATTTCAATGGGTGTGAATTCTGTTCATTCCCAGCCTGTTCATTCTCATTCTGTTCATTCTCAGATGAGTTACAAATAGTTTGTAAAGAGTCCGACAGAAGGCTGCCATAGTTCTTCGGGATAAGGCTGATAAGCACCCACTTTTATCTCCCTTGACATGCTGCCAAGACCTAATTGGCAATTAGCTTTGCAAGGCCACACAGAACACAGAGTCAAAATAGAGCTGCAGAATTTAAACCAGCCAGAATGAACAACATTGCTTCCTGCAAAGGCGCACATGCCTTTGCTCCTCCTTTATGTCTTATGGGAGGGGCTAATAATCTCCAAGCCCTACTCCTGGGTCATCCCTTTTGTTTTAACTGTTCTTGCCTTCTGGCAGCTCTGTGTATGCGCACACTGGGAACAGGCTCCCCCTGTTCCTCTGCCTCTGCCTCTGCCTCTGGAGGCTCTGGCTCATAACTCCCTGGCCCTGGCCCCATCTCTGTCTCCGACGAAGCCCTCATCCAGGCCTTTCCCAGCCTCCAGGACTGGCCCATGTTCCTCCCCAGCCTCCTCACTGTCTGACTCTACTGCTAGTTCTGCAGGCCACCGGCAGACCACAACAACCAAGGACACTCTCATCCACACCTTAACGGGTGTGGATGGGAGGCATCCAGGATGATCCGGGAGACCTGATTGGGGCATGTGATGATTGTGTGTAATGTGGGGAAGGACTTTGGATTTTGAACTGGGTGAGGAAAACCCGGGGGACTTCAGATTCGGATTTTCTCCAGCTGTGCCAATATTATTTATTTATTTATTTATTGGTTCGATTTATATGCCGCCCTTCTCTGGAGACTCAGGGCGTCTTACAATGCGTTAAGCAATAGCCTTCATACTTTTGTATATACCTGCTTAGTAGGGCTTTCGCCCCCCCCCCCGCCCAGCGGTGTTCTTTTTTATACAAAGTCAGCTTATTGCCCCCACAATCTGGGTCCTCATTTTACCTACCTCGGAAGGATGGAAGGCTGAGTCAACCTTGACAAATGACATGCCTAATAAATCTATACTTTGAGGAACCCTGCCTTGGAGTTTTGATTTCTTATGGGCTGTTACTTGGAATCCTGACAGAATGTACTTGTAGTATTATTTATTGAATCATGTAAAAATAACAATATTGCAACCGTTAGATATTAAATAAAATATTTCATTGAAAAAATCTGTATTATTTTTAACAAACATGAAATACTATTAGGAAGAGAGACATCATTTAAAACATTTGCAAGTATCTTCAATATCTCACAAAAAGTTTTGATTTTGTGGACCTCTCAGAGGGTTATGGGGGGACCCCAGGGTTCCTCAAACTGTACTTTGAGAAACACTAGCCTACAATTTTTATTTGACACAAATGGAGTCTGTACCCAAAGTATCCTTTTAAATTCAGAGGAAGTTGGTGCTTCTCCATCTCCTGAAATGCAGGAGGAAGGAAATGAAGTTAGAACAGATAAAACCTGATGTCAACTCTGAAGCTGGCCTGACCGAAGCCATTTTGTCTGCTTCGTGTTGCCACACTGGAGCTGAGGGTCTGGGAGGGGGGAATTGAGGTAGAGGATTTTTTGTAGCCAAAACAAAATATTTTCTCTTGGGAACCAAGGACATTCTCACACCTGGTTGGAAGAAGGCAGAGTGATGCCACCCGGTTGTCTGACAGCACGGTGAATGGACCATGTTTGATTGTTTTCAGAAAGTGGAAAATCTTTTCCTTTTAATATGGTGAAAACCACGGGAGTTTTCAAAGTTGGTTTTCATCAGATATGTGCCAATATGATATTTCCAATAAAAGTAATTTTATTTGAATTTGAGGAATTCAATTGCCTCAGAGTCTTGCTTGCAATGGATTTCTTACTTGCAACCCTGACACCTGAACTAGCAAATCTTAGCAGTGTCAAGCCTTAGGAACTGTCATGGGCTCAGGATGAGACTGGATCAGTGTCAGGTTTAAAGGGGCTAACCTGGAGTTGCCCGGTCAGTCAAAGGGCATGGTAAATTGTAAGTAAAGACTGACTCTTATCGTAGTTTGCCATAATGCCAAGTGGCATTATTGGCTAGTGTTCATGTCACCATTGAAACATACATTGCTTTTCTCATCTAAAAACAGCCCTTGTGATTTAAGTGGCAAGAGAATGGCACCTCAGGGACACTGAGAGGATGACAAAGGTGGATGCCAATTGTCCTGCACCTATTGGGGGGACTGTTCCTGTTGCCATTCTAAGGTTGTCTGCCAAATTTCCCCAAGGGAAGGGAAAGGAAGGGGGCTTTGCTGAAAATCCCCTGAGTTCTGAACCTCAATTATAACAGTGAATGCAGCTGATGTTGGTTATACTGGGCTCTGTGTGCTTGTATGCATTTTAAGGCAATAGCTATTGATGGTAGCTTGTTACTGACAAGAGCCTTGATGTAGAGCAAGATTGGATTACAAATATTATGAGCAACTAATCATGTTAACCTTGGGGAAAAGAGACAAAAGGAGCATTCGTCTTGCTTGACTTGGGGATATCCTAGTTAGAGGACTGTGCTCTCAAGCAACATTTGTTTCAATTCAGCACAAGAATATAAGTGTGTGTGTGAGAGAGAGAGATGGAGGGAGGGAGGGAGAGAGGGGGAGAGGGGGAGAGAGAGGGGGTGGGGAGGGAGGGAGAGAGGGGGAGAGAGAGGGAGGGAGGGGGAGAGGGGGAGAGAGAGAGGGAGGGAGGGAGGGAGAATGGGGGAGAGACGGGGAGAGAGGGAGGGAGGGGGAGTCTTTCTTTAGTACAATGCAGATGATGGGACTCTAGAAGGAGGCAGACTAACTTAGAGGGTGCAGGCATGCAAGTTGGGACCCACGTAGCCTTGTCTTTCAACACCTTGCACTTACTACTTCCACATACACATTGCCAGAGACAGCTGCCTCACTCTGCCCAATGATGGGGGCTAGGGGCTGGTGCTCTGTTCCAGACCTTCAGGTGCATGGAAGTGTTCCCAAGAAGCAATCCTATATTGATATAGTTGAAGAGCTACCTGCATACGCAGTTTCTACACTCTGCAACGTATTAGAATTGGCTTTGTCGTATAGGTGTGAGGAAGAGCTATGGCCTTGTGTGAAGGAAGGATATGACAATTTGAGCCAACAAATGTGTGAACAGCCAAAAAGCCAATGTAATAAAAGAGGATGGATAGTTGATGTTTTTTTTCCCCTTAAGTCTATAATAGAATTTTCCTCACAGGTTTTAGCCTTGGGACAGATTGCAATTTAAGACAGCTGAAAGTGCCATGATGAAATCTTTTCTTTTGCTTCTTTTGTTGCAGCCTACCATTTTTCCCCCAATCAAAAAGGTCAGGCAGGTTTCTGAAGCACCATCAAAACCTGCAAAACATTTTTTTAAATTAATCTGACGGTGGGCTAAAGCATATACATACGTCTTCAGTTTGGATGCCTGTATCGTACCTGTGTAAATTCTGTGAGACTTCCTTTTCTCCCAGAAATTGCAAAACAAACTCTAGTTCTGACCGTAGCTTAAAAGGCAGGGAACACGTGGAGATCTCCCTGAGCTAACTAGTGACTTTTCCAACTGACCAATAATTCCATTTAATCAGAGACCTGCATCGTAAGCTCCTGTGAGTCTTGGACAAATTAAAAACCTGCCCCTCCCCTTTCTACACAGAGAAGAAAATAAATGATTATTGCCCCTCCCTCTTAATGAAAAGGAATGAAAACCTGACCAGCTGTAAAAAAAATACTGGACCAAAAGTAGAAAATGGTTGGCAGAGATAATTGACCAACCCATAGATTGGAAACTGGAGACATTTTTGTTGGGAATATTTACTAGGAAATATATTAAACAAATACAATGCCTAATTTTACATATAATAACGGCTGCAAGAATATCATATGCACAGAACTGGAAAAATGATAATATACCAACTGAGGAAGAACTAATACGGAAAATTCTGGACTGTGCTGAGATGGACAAATTTATTTATTTATTTATTTATTTATTTATTTATTTATTTATTTATTTATTTATTTATTTATTTAATTTTTATACCGCCCTTCTCCCGAAGGACTCAGGGCGGTGAACAGCCAAGATTAAAATACATACAATATGAAAATTAAAATAGTTTTAAAAAAATAATTAAATCAATTTGGCTTCCCCAATTTAAAACCCCTTACCCATAAAATTAACCCATTAAAAAATTTTAAACCAGCCCAGCTTGCTGAAATAAGAAAGTGTTCAGCGCCCGGTGGAAAGTGCGGAGGTCTGGGATCAGTCGTATCCCTGGGGGTAGCTTGTTCCAGAGGGCGGGTGCCCCCACAGAGAAGGCGGAGATAAAAAAAAAAGGAAGATACAGATTATTATGCAGTATGGAACAAATGGTATAATTGGCTGGAGATTAGACATAGTAAATAAGAATGAATGGGGAAAGGTCACAAACGGATAATGTTTGTAAAATAATTTATAGTTATAATATTATATGTGAAGGAATATAAGGGATAATGGGATAATAAGGATAAATATATTTAAAGAAGAGTAAGGGGAAAATAATAAATAATAGAAGACTGCCGTTACGAAACTGTTGCAAAAAGGGAATATATGTTTTGTGTTTGTGTTTGTCATGGCCTGTTGTTTTAAAAATAAAAATAAATATATAAAAGAAAAAGAAAAAAAGAAAAGCTGATCAGCATTTTTCTCACAAACCTTTGGAAAAATAATGAGCCTGAAATTCTGGGGGATAGTAAGAAATTTAAAATAACACTAAGGCCCTTGGGAGTGAGGAAACAATCGCTCTTACGAAGGTCCTCTCAAAACTAGAACTATCCCTGAACAAAATTCTGAATCTGAGTTTCTGGGGTGTCCCAAATTCTGGTGCCAAGGTTTGGAGAACCAGTTTGAGGCAGGAGGCTGTAATTCATTTTTTTATGAGTTTCCCCTCTCTCCCACTGGGCAGACATGATAAATGACTCAGACTTGGCCTACATTGTCAACAGCCTCTTAGAGCTGCCTAGATGGCAGTTTTGCACCGAAGCATTTTGTTAGTCGAGTTTATAGAGCCAGCTACACAATGATGATGGCACGGGTTCTTAATTACTGATATCCTGGTTTGAGCCAGTCTTGTTCTTGGCACTAGACAATTGAATAGGAAGATCCACTCTGAAAGAGGCATTCATCAATCAATCTGTTGCGATATTTTCTGGATCAGACTCAATAAATTATTAAAGAATTAAGAGTTCAAATATAACTCCTTTTATTTACACAAAGGCATTCTATATTCGCTGAATATTCATAGATAGAAGCAGGGAGCTTGTGGAGAGGAGCTCCTTATATACATAGGGGGTGGAGTCATGAAGATGGGATATGAGTCATGAATACATTAGGGACCATAGAATAAATTAACTCTTGATGTTCTTATATACACTATTTACACATTAGAGAATAAGGCATTTACATCTAACAAATCCCCCTCTAAATGCCGATTATTTACACAATATTAATTACATTCAGATTCAGGACAATACAATACATGCAATTTAGAAGTTAAATATTTATGTTGTTTGGATGGTAAAGGCTTTGTTAAAATATCAGCTATCTGTTCAGAAGTATCACAATGCACAGCTTTTATAAAACCGTCTTGGGATAATTGTCTTACATGTTTAAACTTAATATCTATATGTCTGGACCTTTGTCCAATAGCATCAGATCTGGAGATTTCAATAGCTGCTTTGTTATCCTCATTTATGATAAAAGGTAAAATAGGTTTCTTCCAAACTTCTGAAATTAAGTCATTAAACCACACGAGGTTATTAGCAGATTTGGATAAACAGACATATTCTGCTTCTGTAGTTGAAGTAGATACCAGTTCTTGTTTGCCGGTATACCAATAAATTGGACAATCATTTAAAAAGAAAATATAACCTGATGTACTTTTTCTGCAAGATGTGTCTCCTGCCCAATCCGCGTCTGCATAACATATGAGTTTTGGTTCCTTGTTATCATTTGGTTCTAACATAAGACAAAAATCTAAAGTACCCTTCAGGTATCTCAAAATCCTTTTGACAGCTTCCCAATGATACATTGTTGGTTTACTGACATATCTGGACAGTAAATTAAGTGGTAAAGCTATATCTGGCCTAGTCCAATTAGATATGTAAAGAAGTGAACCTATGATTGATCTATAAAATGTGTTGTCCTTAAATTCAGGAGATGATTCATCAGTATTTCTGAGGAAGTCAGTCTGCATGGGAGTATCACATGTCTTAGCATTATTTAAATTACATTTGTTTAGAAGTTCTATAATTTTATCTTTTTGAGTAAGTTGGAAACCCTTTTTTGTTTTGCTGATCTGTACACCAAGATATTTATTTACCTTACCCAAAGACTTTAGGGAAAAGTGTTCATTCAACTTGTTCACAAAGATTTCTCTACTTTCTTTGTGTTTTCCAATATATAAAATATCGTCTACATAAATTAATACAAATTCTATACAGTCATTATCCCTTTTGACAAAAAAACAATTATCAGCAGATGTGGCGCTAAAACCCATAGTCTTGAGCACCTTTACCAAACAATCATACCATCTTTTACCGGATTGTTTCAATCCATATAAGCTTTTGTTTAACAACCAAGTTTCATTTTTATTTGTGTATTGGCTGTGAGGGGCCCTTACATAGATTTCTTTATCTAACTCTGCATGTAGGTATGCAGTTTGTATATCATATTGAAATACATCAAGGTTAAGTGCTGATGCTACCACCAAAGCTGTTTTGACACTCTCTGTCCTCACAGTAGGAGAATATGTGTCTGTATAGTCCTCTGGGTATTTTTGTGCGTAGCCTTGGGCAACTAATCTAGCTTTGTACAGATTATTGCCTCCTTCCAAATTTTTAATCTTATATATCCACCTAGTACCAATAACAGTTTTGTCTTTAGGTGCGATTGTGGGGGTGAATACATTTAATCCTTTTAAACTTTCCATTTCCTTTTTCATGGCTAGTTCCCATTTCTCTTTTTCTTCACGAGGAAGTTTTAGTACTTCTTCGTATGTATTGGGTGTTATTGGTTCATTATTTACATTCATTACGTAATCTTTATATTTGTCTGGCATTTTGTTCCTGTTGTTCCTAATTGTTCTTTCTGGTTTACTATTGTTGTCATGCATGTATCTTGCTTCCTTTTTTGTTAGTGTATCAGTTTTTATTTTGTATTGGCTATTTGTCCAGGTTTTGGTCTTATTTTCATGTTTATTTGTACTTTGTTTATCTACAGTTCCTTCCTTGTGATATTTTGTTTCTATGTGTTGATTAGGAAATATTTCATTTAAATGTAATTTAGACCAGTTAGCCTGTTCATGGAACACGGCTGTTCTGGAAATTATAAATTTATTATTGCCATCAATGAATCTATATCCTTTTGTACCAGTTTCGTATCCCATGAATCTAAGTCTCCTGGATACATTTTCTCCCTTTCTTCTCAATTGTTTGGGTATGTGTACGTCTGCAGTGACCCCAAAAATATGCATATGTGCTAATTTTGGTTTTCTATTATACATTACTTCGTATGGTGTTTTATTTATAATACTGGACCAGGTTCTATTTTGTGTATAATTTGAATAGTGTAATGCCTCTGACCAAAATTGTTTACTTAAGCCAGCATCCTCTAATGTACATCTAATCATAGTTTGTAGTGTGGAATTTTTCCTCTCTGCAATTCCGTTCTGGAATGCAGAAAATGGACTGGAAGTGTAATGTAGCATTCCTCTATCCTTTAGCCATTGAGAGAATTCTCTAGACATAAATTCACATCCTCTATCTGTCATAATTTGCTTTATTCTAATATTATGCTGTGTTTCTATGCGCTTATAAAATTCCTTAAATTTTTGAAAAGTCTCATCTTTATGTTTCAATGTGTAAACAAAACCATAACGACTATAATCATCCACTATTGTTAGAAAATAACGTTTCCTATATGTGATTGATGGAGTAAGTGGTCCTACTAGGTCCATGTGTACTAAATCAAAAATTTTGTTAGTTGATCTGGCAGATTTTTTTGGTCTAGGGCTAGTTTTTAGTTTTGTAGACTTACATACTGAGCATTCCAAATAATTTTCACAATTTTTTATTTTGACACCTTCTGCGTGTTCAGTCATTTTTTGTACTACAGGAAAACTGGCATGGCCTAACTTCCTATGTAAGATGTGAGCACACTCATCATGGATTGGTTTACCTATCTTTGGTTTCTTTATGTTGGGTACGTCATTCTGATCATGTGGTATCATACAATCATCATTGTCACTATTGCTAACATTTTCATCATCTATTTCCATACATTCTTTAACATTTGAATCAATATTATGTAACCATTCTTCTTTTGTTATGAGGTAGGGCAAGCCCCCTTTAATTATCACAGTGCCTATTTTATTTTTATTTTTCTCTAGGAATGCTTCTCCCTTTGAGAAAGTTATATTGATATCAGAGTCTTTACTTAGTTTTATGGCACTCAATATGTTATGAGGTATTTCGGGTATTAACAATACCCCCTCTATTTTTCCTAAACCAGATAAAATCACATTTCCTCTGCCTAGTACTTGAACCTTTTCTTGATTGGCTACTTTTATTACAAATTTATCTTCTGTAAAAGAAGACAGTATATCTTTATTGTTAGTGGTATGATTTGTAGCCCCAGAATCGATGAGCCAATTATTATTTTCATTTTGTTGGGATTTTGTATTGTCATGTTTATTTAATCCATTTAGTGAACCAGATTTTTTATCTCTTAAGTTTTCTCTGCCCCCTCTATTTTCTCTATAATTTGGTGGGCTTCTATATCTATGCCTTTCTATAGAAGACTGTCTATGATTGTGTTTGTTCATGTATTCTGGTCTGTGCCTTTCTTTTGAGAATCTGGGACAATCTCTTCTGTTATGTTCTTTGGACCCACAATTATGGCATCTATATGTTTCATTATATTTTTCTTGGAAAGCTACTTTCCTAACAGGTCTAAGTTCTGAGTGATTGTTAGATCGATTTTTTCTCGAATTGTCTTCAGCTATCAATTTGTTGGATAAACTTTCTATTGACAAATATCCTAAGTTAATGGTATCAAGATGTGACATGAAATTATCCCATGATGGGTCAAGAGAGTTAATAATAACACTTTTCATTGTTTGGTCTGAAATAACTTCTCCCCTTAAATGCAGTTCAGCCCTTATTTTGTTTAAACATATTAAATGCTCACTTATAGAAACCCCTGGTTTTACTCTAGATGAAAAGAATTCCTTGGACATCCTTGTTGTAGTGGCTACACTGTCACTGTGGAATAAATTAAACATATATTGAACAATTTCTGAAACAGTCAGATTAGATTTGATGCTATAATACATTGCAGGAGATATGCTGGCTATTATTAGAAAAAAGGCTCTATGGTGTAATCTATCTATTTTTAAAGTCCAAGGTCTTCTTGGAGGATTAGTGATAAAAAGTAATAAGTTCTCTTTCATGAAAATAACTTGAAGCTGCTGGTACCATTCTTGTAGATTAATACCATCAATTCTTAACTTTGGGAAGTCACTAGGCAAGTTTCCTGTGTTATTTTGACCATTACTTACAATCTGAGGCAGTTCGTGGTCTTGCAAGTGTAGAAATTCGCAGAATGGTGTAGGGATGTCAGCAACGAGTCTGTGTGGTTCCTTTACGAATTCAAATCTTCCCGGATTGTTTTCCTGACTTCGCGCATGCGCACTGCTCATTCTGCCCTTGACTCCGTCGTGGAAGGTTCTCTCCATTGCCGCTTGCTCGTTCGGCTCCTCTCCCGATGAGTCGGTCTCTGGCTCGGTTTTTGGTGTCCTGGTAACTGCGATCGTCCTTTTCTTTCTCTTTCTGGATATGTCGCTTGCTTCTGTTTTTGGAGTAGGAAGGAATCGGCAAGGTTCCCTGGGCTCTGGCGTCGTCGCTCTTGAAGTTGTGGTGGAGGCGTGCAGGTCTCGAGGCATCGATTTGTTCGCTTGCTTCTTCGGCGATTCCCTGGTGATTTTTAATTTTGGCCCAAATGCAGCGAAAAGCGTTTTCATTGCTGATTTTACTTGTACGTCTAATGGGTCTTCTTCATTCTCTGTTTCTGATTCTTCTGAAGTATGAGTTTTTTCTTTTTCATTTTCTATATCGAGTAGGGCTTTTCGCGCCAAATATTTCGAATCTAGCTTTCTGATTGGTTCAGTTTCGTTCATCTTGGGGGTCAGTTGGAACCAAGATGGCTGCCATTCAAAATTTCGCGCGGGATCGCTGCTCTCCCTCTTCGTTGTATTCTTTTCTGTAAGCATATCACTTGCTATTTTTAAGTCTTTTGATTTTTTAGTAGTGATGTGCTCCTCTCTCGCTGCTCCGTTGTTTCTTAGAACATTTTGGAGTTCCGCGACAAGATTCTCATCACTCTTTTGGCTCTTTAAGATTTTTAGTATTTCTGACCTGAGTTCGTTGTTTTCTATTTCGTCTTCTTCTTGTTCATCGTCTTCATTTGTTATTTCCTCATCTTCTGATGTATATTCTTCAGGTTCTCTCGAAATTGCGTTTGTGGATTCATTTATTATTTCTTGATCTTCTTCCATTTCTTTGCTGTATGCCCTGGTATTGGGTCTATTTCTTTTAGACATGTTTATGTTCTTATTGAGTCAATCCAACCATCCTCTGCTACCAGATTGTTGCGATATTTTCTGGATCAGACTCAATAAATTATTAAAGAATTAAGAGTTCAAATATAACTCCTTTTATTTACACAAAGGCATTCTATATTCGCTGAATATTCATAGATAGAAGCAGGGAGCTTGTGGAGAGGAGCTCCTTATATACATAGGGGGTGGAGTCATGAAGATGGGATATGAGTCATGAATACATTAGGGACCATAGAATAAATTAACTCTTGATGTTCTTATATACACTATTTACACATTAGAGAATAAGGCATTTACATCTAACACAATCCTTGCAGATATTCGTATTGTGGGGCCTCTAATAAATTTGCAGAAGACTTTAGAGTCCTCTGGAATTCAGTTTTTAAACCAGCCATAGGAAGATGTAGAGATATGGCTAAACTATCTCTCTCAACATCCCACATTATTCGCTATACTGACTGGGGCTGCTGGGAGTTGTAGTTCCAACAACTGGAAGCATACAGCTTCTCCACCCTTCCTTTAAATCACAGACTTAACATTAAGGTGACCAATCGTCCTCCTTTAGGGAGGACAGTCCTTCTTTTGTAAATTCTGTCCTCTCTCAAAAAGTGTCCTCCTACATGTCCTCCTTTTCAATATTTGAAGACTAATCTGTAAATCTCCGTATTCAATCGATGTCGATCCAATCCGCTGCGTGTGATGTGACGTATTTGTATTTGACATGACGATTCGTCAAGGCTCGGTACAGTACATCGAGACGTGATTATGAGACGCATGCACTCCGCACAGGAGAATTGTTTTGAGAGAGTGCGCCATGCACAAGTGGCTTTGTTTACTTCTTACCGAAACACGACACGGCACACATGTACGCATTAGACTCACTTCCTTCTCAATGAATATTTCTTTTATTTACGATATTTTTTTCTTCAATTTATTTGTGTCCTCCTTCTCATTGTAAAAAGTTGGTCACCTTATTAACATCTATTCCGATTATGGCTCATGTGGGGAAGGGAAATGGTTCAGAACGAAGAATTTAACATGCCCATCAGTCTTTAATCATTAGAATGACCACACAGACATGTCCTTAACTCATCCTGGCCTTGGGGAAATCATATCCAGATTCTCAATTTACAGCCGACATGTTTTCTGACATTTCTCAATATGGGTATTCCAACTATGTAAATAAAAAGTAATATGAGAATCATCTAAAGATGCAGCTTGTTCACAATGGTAAACAAGCACGATGGCCTCCTACTTTTAAGCCCAGTTTTTCACTTGCCTCACGCTCACCCCTGTACAGACAAGGCCTATCAGAGAAGAATCATAATTAAATTTATTTGTTAGCTTTCTATTTCATCTTTCTTCCTTGAGCTCACGGCAGTTTACAAAGGGATTTCCCCTTATTTAACCCCCACAACAACTTGGAAGATGGACTGGGTTGAGAGAAAAAGCCTGGCCCAAAGTTCATCAATGATCTTCTGTGGTTGAGAGCAGATCTGAAGTTTGGTATGTCCAATCCTAGTTCAATACCTTAATTCTATACCATATTGGCTTTCAAGGTCTTTTCCTTCTACTTACACCGAGAACATATGCACCAAGACAAATTCCTTGTGTGTCCAATCACATTTGGCCAATAAATTCTATTCTATTCTATTCTATTCTATTCTATTCTATTCTATTCTATTCTATTCTATTCTATTCTATTCTATTCTATTCTATTCTATTCTATTCTATTCTATTCTATTCTATTCTACTAGGATTCCAAGTTATTAACTGCCTAGCTTGGAAATTGCAACTAATGGTAGGAAAAAGGATCATGATAACAACATGTTACTGTAACACTTTTTTTTAAAGTGACACCCAAAGAGTTTTGCTTGTTGAACGAAAAGCTTTCATTGGTGCTGAATTCCCATTCTACCAATGGTTCAAGAACGAGGGTAATTTTTACTGGGCCCCGCAGTAAAATAGGACAGGATTACTTTCACTTCACAGACCATGTTTCCAATTCTGATTCCGGAGCGGATAACAGCTTAAATATCTGGTGCTAAAGCATCTCATTTAAACTATCTTAGACTGGCAGACAGCACTGACAAGAGTTTTTTCAGTGTGGCCTCATATTTAGACAAGTTTTTTTTTTTTTTTTGCAAGGGGATACAAATGATATTTTACTAGTCTTTAAACTTACAAAAAAATCAATGTTTTTTTCATTAATATGTATGGAATATTGCTTGAACTACTCCGTACTCTTGTGATTTTTGCTGTTACTGTACTTAGTTTTAGGTGGCCAGCATACTAGTACACCATATGAGGATTTATGTACTATTGTTGTACTCTTGAGTTGAATTATTTTGAGGAAAAACCTGGATTGGCAGTGTTAAATTCTTTAAAACACATTTATAAATATCAGATATACCATTAAAACTGTATGTCATTTCTGTCCATTATATTATATCTTTTAACAATGAAAATTAAAAAAAAAAATACAGAAACATGTGCATATTAATGGAAAATCTTGCCCCCTGAAGTTTGGCAGGCCTCTACCCTTTTAGCCTTAAGGCTTTAAAGAACCGACTTTTTTAAAATGTTGGCATCTTAGCATGGATTGGCACCAAGCTTTTGTTATTTTTAATGTTTTATGCTTTAACTGGCTGTGTTTTACAGGTTTTTTAAAAATGATTTTACGTGTCCTGTTCATCTTTGATTGGGAGCCATCCAGAGTTGGCTGAAAAATGGGCGGCTATATAAATGTTTTAAATAAATAAATAAATGAAATATTGAGCTATAGAACGCCATTTTGCATTTTAAAAGATTATTTCTCACATTTCTACACTGTACCTATAACATTTGGAAGTAACACAGAAAAGAATAAAGGCATTGTCTAAGTAACAAGCAAAGCTATTCAGGATCCTTCAACAACGGCAAGGTGCTTTCATTCCCTTTTGAATTTGAGAGGCTGATCCTGTTAAGTTCATAAACTATAGTAAACAGTAGTAATCACTCAAGCAAATTGAAGTTCATCATTTGAGGAATACATGATTTACAGTTTTTAACTAGAAAGATGCAAATTTATCTGGATTCAATTTGATAGTGGAAGAGCATTTCCATTTGGCACTTAGCATCTTTACTGCTGAACACATTTTTTTTTCCTTCTCTACATCTCATTTTCATTGCTCCAAGGTTCCAAATCCAGAAGGGCAGCCTTCTTATGACCAACTTGGAAGCAGAACAACTTCATGAGGGTTGTGCATAAATGTAAAGATGCATAATGGTGTATCAAATATACATTGGAAATACAATCAGTCTGAAGGCACCTAAATGTTATTGGGATCAAATATGTATTTTAATTCAGACAATTCTTAAAATGAATGTAATGTCAGATGCAAAAAACCAGGAGTCAGGACAAAGTTCAAAAGCACCATGAGTTTATTCCATGTAATCTATACCCAAGAATCTGATCTATTAATGGTCAAGAAAAACTAGTGCTAGATAAGAGTCAATGGACTTTAAGGGGTGGTGGTGGACTTAAATCTCTTTTGGGGCTATAGCAGTGGTGGGTTGTTCCTGGTTCACACTGGTTCGCAAGAACCGGTAGTAAAAATTTGTAGTAGTTTGGAGAACCGGTAATAACATTGGCTGGCCACGCCCCTGAACCGGTCCCCAACCCAGTCGCCGCTCGCTTTCCCCACCCACCTCATCAGAGGCTTTTTTTTTTTTTTTTTACTTTTAAAAGCATTTTTTCTACAACCTCTTCGGCTGAAAAAATGCTTTTAAAAGTAAAAAAAAAAAAGCCTCTGATGATCACGCAGCTCAGCAGGGATCATCAGAGGCTTTTTAAAGCATTTTTTCTACAACCTTCTTCAGCCGAAGAGGTTGTAGGGAAAAAAATGCCTTTAAAAGCCTCTGGTGATCCCCGCTGAGTTGCCTGATCGTCAGAGGCTTTTAAAAGCATTTTTTTCTGCAACCTCTTAAGGTTTACCTCCACCAAGCCACACCCACAAAATAAGCCATGCCCACAGAACCAATAGTAAAAAATTTTAGAATCCACCCCTGGGCTATAGGGACTCCAGATGGATGACACATTTCAACTTGGCCTCTAGCTCAGCCTGGTCATCTCCTAAATGTACAACTGAAACCAGAGGTTTTTCTTCTAGGTGTGATGGATAAGCAGTTGAAGGGGAAAAAATGGAGCTTTGTTTTTATATAACATAACAGCAGCAAGACATTTGTATACACAGAGATGGAAAGATCTACAGGTTTCCATAAAGGAGGAATGGATGATGAAATTAATGGAATTGGCTGAGATGGCAAAACTATTTTAATTTAAAAAAGAAGACTGTCTAGTTTTGTTTCTACATGGTAACAATTTTTGGACTTTTCGCTTGAGACTGAAAGAAATGCTATATTCATTTTGGGATGTGACGATCAGAATTGTTTGTCATTACAAAAATACTGTATATTATTGAATTTCAGACCAAAAAGTTAATGTATTTATATTTGTAATTATTAAAGACAGTTGGAAGTTAGTCTCTTCTTAGTTTCTTTCTTTCATATTTTCCCCTTTTCACTTGTACCTTACTTTTCTCTATATTTTACTCCTTTTAAAAATATTTTATTATTGGTAGAAATTGAATAAAGTATAATTTAGAAAAGATGCTCATTTTAAAATAAAAATTCCCTGTGGGGCCTGGTGCCTGTCATTCTCTCAGCCTTGTGGAACTATCCAATGGGAAAAAGAAGACCAATGGTATAGATCCCTTGAGCTCCTTGGAGAAAAGAGGGATAAGGGGACTGGGTTTCAGCACCCAAGAACATTAGCCTCTTGCATCATCTTGTCACTGTGACAGAGAATCATGGTCCATTCCAGATTGCAAGTTTAGATAAATGGGAAAAACAAGCAGCAAATTTATTCTCTCTTTCTGGGTGTGCATTCTTACTTTGCTTTGTATTCAATCATCCAGGCAGCTTCGGATAACAGTTCAAAAGAGGCAAACTCTGAATAAAACTCTAGCAAGACTAAAACCGACGGAATCAAAACAGCAGTAAAATCCCCTAATAAAATCTCTTTCTGAATAAAGCCTATGAAATAAAAAGCAGTTGGTCACTCAAAAGATATTTAGGAGGTTCTAACAAGTCTTTCTGTGGAAAAAAAACTTAGTCTCAAGTAGTGGTGAAATCCTAATTTTTTTACTACCGGTTCTGTGGGCATGGCTTGGTGGGCATGATAGGAAGGATACTGCAAAATCTCCATTTCCACCCCATTCCAGGGGAAGGATACTGCAAAATCCCCATTCCCTCCCCACTCCTGGAGGAAGGATATTGCAAAATCTCCATTCCCGTCCCACTCTAGAGCCAGCCAGAGATGGTATTTGCCGGTTCTACAAACTATTCTAAATTTCCGCTACTGGTTCTCCGTAACCTGTAAAAACCTGCTGGAATTCACCCCTGGTCTCAAGGTATTACAATAGAGGAAACTTTCTTATTTATTTTTTAAAAAAAATTATTTTGTCAAGCATGTATAAGATAACAGATATAAGTATAAACTTGATTATGAATACATGAAATGGATACAAATAAAAGGGGACATTAGGACACGTTGGTAGGCACGTTGGTGAGCTTATGCACACCCCTTACAGACCTCTTAGGAATGGGCTGTTGTGGCCCCGCCCTCTGAGCCTGTCCCATCGGAGGAAGAAAGCTCCGAGCATGAGGAAGAGGAGTCAGCCAGGCCTCCCTCTCCAGGCCCCTCCCCTCTGGCATTGTTTCAAGTGCCGGCCGAGGGAGAAGAAACAGCTGCTTCAAATCAGAGTGATAATGACACCTCATTCCTGGACGCACGCCTCCGAAGACGTGATAAACGTTTGCAGCAGCTGGGGAGGCGTGCTAGGTATTAGAACTGAGTCACTGGACCACACCCCAGAGACCACACCCCAGAGACTATATAATAGAGGGTTGTGGTCAAGAATCTTTTGTGACGAACAAAAGTAAACCTTGAATAGTCACTGAAGCCTCATCCGGAACTGCTGGGAGGAATATTATTTCCTGTTTGGACTTTCTTGAACGTTCGTATCTTATCTGTCTGTTTGTGAAAATAAAGTCCCTTGGCAGACGGTGTGTCTATCGCTGCCAAGAGGAAGATAAGAACTGAGTGCGTTCCAAAGTGTTTCCTTAACCCTCGGCTGGCTGTGTGGTGTGTGTGTGGGGACGGGGACAGATCATCTTGTTCGTCACCCCCATACTCCATCGTTAACCCACGATGGACCAACAGCTGCAGCAGCAGATACAGCAGATGCTGGAGGCCAATCAGCTTCTGCAACAGCAAGTAGCACAGCTAACTGCCCAACTTGCTTTGGGAAATGCTCCTGCAGCTCCACCTCCTCCCCCTCCCCGTCCGAGATGCCCAGTGAACGTGCCAGATAGGTTTTCTGGGCAGCAGGAGATGTTTCCGGCCTTCTTGGGACAATGCCAACTGTTTATGGCGATGAGGCCGGAGGATTTTCCGGATGACCGGGCTCGGGTGGCATTTGTTATCAGCTCCCTCTCTGGCACTGCCGCCCGATGGGCCACGCCTCTGTTGTTGCAAGATAGCCCCTTGCTCCTGGACTTTCAGGGCTTTTTACAACACCTGCGCACCATGTTTGAGGACCCCCTCCGGGTGCAGACGGCAGCGAGGCGCATCAAGGACCTCCGCCAAGGCAAGCGCCCCCTGCAGGACTATATTGCAGAGTTCCGACTGCTAGGCCAGGATTCGGCTTGGAATGAGGTGGCGCTGATGGACGCCTTCCAGGACGGCCTTTCCGACGAGTTGCAGGACGAGCTGGTTCGTGTGGAGGCGCCACCGACCCTCGACGCGCTGGTGACCCAATGCCTGCGCATCGACGCCCGCCTGCAACGGCGACGGCCCCGTCGGGCTCTTCCGGAACCATCGACAGAGTCGGCACCCCCGCGTTTCGCACCGACAGCGCTCCGGACCGCACAGCGTTTTGTGGCGACGGCTGAGGAGCCCATGGAGCTTGGAGCAGCCAGACCTCAACTGACGGCCCAGGAGCGGATGCGGAGACGTCAAGGGGGGTTGTGCCTCTATTGCGGCGAGGCGGGACATTTTGCCGCCTTGTGTCCCCGGAAGCGGAGTGGACCGCTCAAGCCTGTTCCGGAGTCTCGGCGTGACCAGCCGGGAAACGGGCCAGGCCTGGCCTAGGGGAAACTCTGGGTCAGGCACGTGACCATGCCCCGCCGGAGTCGGCGGCTGTGGACTGTGAGCCCCCTCGGCACCTGATTTTGAACACCCGGGTGTTGTTGGCTAACCGGTCGGAAGGGCTCCAGGCGCACGCGCTGGTGGACTCGGGGGCCACCACGAACTTTATGGACCAGGCCTTTGTGGCCCATTACAAAGTCCCCTTGGTTCCAGTGGACCCTCCGTTGAGGGTCGAAACTATAGATGGGCGGGAACTCGTGGCGGGGCCCATCAAAACCGCTACCCAGCCCTTGTGCCTCGCCATCGGGAACCACGAGGAGGCGATCCAGTTTTACGTAACGGCGGATCTGCACTTTCCCTTGGTCCTGGGGATGGCCTGGCTTCGGGCGCACGACCCTCAGGTGGCGTGGTCAAGAAACGCCATCTCGTTCCCGAGCCTGCAGTGTGTCGACCACCTTCGCCACACCTGCGCCGGCCAGGACGTCTCTGCCCCAAACGTCTCCTTGCCTCCGGAGCTGACGCCCTTCGCTGACGTGTTCAGCGAGAAGGAGGCGGACCGCTTGCCCCCGCACCGACCCTACGACTGTGCGGTGGACCTAATGCCCAACGCGCCCCTGCCCTCGGGTCGCCTGTACTCCATGTCGGAGCCCGAGCTAGCCGCCTTACGGGACTTTCTGGAAAAGAACCTGGCCCGTGGGTTCATCCGGCCTTCGACCTCCCCGCTCTCGGCCCCGGTCCTCTTCGTTAAAAAGAAGACGGGGGACTTGCGCCTGTGTTGCGACTACCGGCGCTTGAATGCCATCACAGTGCGAAATCGCTACCCCCTGCCGCTGATCCCGGAGCTGATGGAGAGGTTGCGGGAGGCCTCGATCTTCACTAAGCTTGATCTCCGAGGGGCCTACAACCTGGTGCGCGTGAGAGAGGGGGACGAGTGGAAGACAGCGTTCGGCACTCGGTATGGACACTTCGAGTATACCGTCATGCCGTTCGGGTTGACCAACGCCCCCGCGGTCTTCCAGCATTTGATGAACGATGTGTTCCGGGACATGCTGGATCGGTTCGTGGTGATCTACTTGGATGACATTTTGATCTATTCCCGGACCCCGGAAAGTCACCTCCAGCATGTCCGCCAGGTCCTGCAGCGCCTGCGGGAGCACCAGCTCTATGCGAAGTTGGAGAAATGCTACTTCTTCCAGACTTCCATAGAGTTCCTCGGGCACATCATCACCCCCGAGGGCATCGCAATGGACCCGCGCAAGGTGGAGGCCTTGCGCAGTTGGGAACCCCCGCGTCGGGTGAAGGACGTCCAGCGTCTGTTGGGATTTGCCAACTACTATCGGACCTTCATCCCGGGCTTCGCCACCCTGACCTTGCCGTTGACCCAGCTCCTTCGGAAGAAGGTCCCGTTCCAGTGGGGGCCCCCGCAGCAGCAGGCCTTCGAGGTCCTCAAGCAGGCCTTCCTCACAGAGCCAGTCCTGAGGCACCCCAATCCACACCGTCCGTTCGTGGTGGAGACGGACGCGTCCAACGTGGCAATTGGGGCGGTGCTGCTACAGGCTCCGGTGGATGGCGGCACTCTTTTTCCCTGCGCATACTACTCCCGGAAACTCAACCCTTCCGAGCGCAACTACACCATCTGGGAAAAGGAGTTGCTGGCCATCAAGGCCGCGTTCGAGGCTTGGCGACATCACCTCGAGGGGGCCCGACACCAGGTGGAGGTGCGGACGGACCATCGGAACCTGGAGCACCTCACCACGGCACGGAAGTTGAACCAGCGGCAGATCCGGTGGTCGTTGTTTTTCGCCCGGTTCAACTTCCACGTCACATACATTCCGAGCAACCTCAACCAGAGGGCGGATGCGCTATCCCGTAAGCCGGAATACTTTTGCCCCAAGGATTCCCTTCCCCCCCGGACGGTGCTGCCAGCGGACTCCTTGGCCGCGGTCCAGGAACCGGTGGACCTGCGGGCTCAGGTGCTGGAAGCGCAGCGACGGGACGACTGGTCGCAGCAGCGGAGAGCGGACGTCGGCCCCGCGTCCCCATGGACCGTGGAGGAGGGCTTGCTCAGACACCGGGGTCGGTTGTACGTGCCCACGAGTCCGCTCCGAGCCCTCGTCATGAACCAGTGCCATGAGAACCCCGCGGCGGGGCACTTCGGCTTCTTTAAGACTTTGAACTTGGTGACGCGGACTTTTTGGTGGCCTCGGGTACGGCACGACGTGCACGCCTACGTGACGTCCTGTGTGACGTGCCGACAGGCCAAAGCCGTGTCCGGCCCCCCTCCCGGACTCCTCCAGCCGCTGCCGACACCGGAGAGACCGTGGGGAGCCATCTCCATGGACTTCCTGACAGACCTGCCCCTGTCCGCTACGTACACGACCGTCCTCGTGGTGGTGGATGCGCTCACGAAGATGGCACATTTCATCCCATGCCGCGGCCTGCCCTCGGCCCGCACCACGGCTCGCCTGTTCTTGCAACAGATCTTCCGCCTCCACGGCCTGCCGGACCGGGTGGTTTCGGACCGCGGGGCCCAGTTCACGGCCCGCTTCTGGAAAAGCCTGATGGCCGCGCTGGAGGTGCAGGTGTGCCTGTCGTCGTCGCACCATCCGGAGACTGACGGGGGCACGGAGAAGGTCATCGGCATACTGGAGCAGTACCTCCGCTGTTTTGTCAACCAGCAGCAGGACAACTGGGCCGAGTACCTTCCCCTAGCGGAGTTCGCTTTTAATAACTCCCAACACACCTCCACCCAGATGACCCCGTTCCATGCCAACGTCGGATACCATCCACGGCTTTTCCCGTTGACCATCATGGACTCCCCTGTTCCCGAGACCCGGGACTTCCTCTCGGAGCTGCAGGCGGTGCAGCAACTGGTGCGGCGGCAGCTGATCCGGGCGAAAGAGGATTATAAACGATTCGCCGATCGCGCCCGCCGGGCGACGCCACCGCTGGAAGTAGGAGATCGGGTGTGGTTGTCCACAAAACACCTCCCCACGGACCGGCCGGTGAGGAAACTGGCCCAACGCTTTATCGGTCCCTTCCCTATCGAGGCTGTCATCAATCCGGTGGCCTACCGGTTGACTCTACCCCGCTCCATGCGGCTCCACCCTGTTTTTCATCGGTCCCTCCTGGTCCCTGAGGCCCCCGCGAGCCATCTCCGCCGCCCGCCGACGCCTGCCCCCCCAGCCGCAGCCGACGAGGACGATGCCTCGACGTACGAGGTGGACAGTATCCGGGACTCCCGTTGGCTGAAGGGGCGCTTCCAATACCTCATTGCCTGGAAGGGGTACGGGCCCGAGGATTTCACCTGGGTGGATGCGTCTGCCGTTCAGGCCCCTGACCTGGTGCGGGCTTTCCACGAACAGTTCCCGTCCCGACCCCATCCCGACCGTCAGACCCGGGGGAAGGGCCCTGCGGTGGGGGATAGTGTTGTGGCCCCGCCCTCTGAGCCTGTCCCATCGGAGGAAGAAAGCTCCGAGCATGAGGAAGAGGAGTCAGCCAGGCCTCCCTCTCCAGGCCCCTCCCCTCTGGCATTGTTTCAAGTGCCGGCCGAGGGAGAAGAAACAGCTGCTTCAAATCAGAGTGATAATGACACCTCATTCCTGGACGCACGCCTCCGAAGACGTGATAAACGTTTGCAGCAGCTGGGGAGGCGTGCTAGGGATTAGAACTGAGTCACTGGACCACACCCCAGAGACCACACCCCAGAGACTATATAATAGAGGGTTGTGGTCAAGAATCTTTTGTGACGAACAAAAGTAAACCTTGAATAGTCACTGAAGCCTCATCCGGAACTGCTGGGAGGAATATTATTTCCTGTTTGGACTTTCTTGAACGTTCGTATCTTATCTGTCTGTTTGTGAAAATAAAGTCCCTTGGCAGACGGTGTGTCTATCGCTGCCAAGAGGAAGATAAGAACTGAGTGCGTTCCAAAGTGTTTCCTTAACCCTCGGCTGGCTGTGTGGTGTGTGTGTGGGGACGGGGACAGATCATGGGCTGAGGTCAACAGTAGACAGTCTAAGGTTCTTCCTTTGGTTGCCTATGGAAATCATTGGGCAATCATGCTGCTGCAACCAGAGTTTGGCACAGCAATTTTGGGGTGCTCAGATGTCACAGAAGGAAATCTGCTGGAATAATTGGCATATGAGTTGTGGGATGTTCACTTTTTCCTTCCTGTTCTTGTGTGTCCTGCTCAGCCAACCATGGAGATGGTGCATCATACGCTTTCTTGTTCTTCCCCACCTCCTTTGTGTTTGGCTTTAAAACAGTGTTATGTACAGTACAAGATATTCCTGGGATTATTCAATAATAGGATTGTAGCTGGCTGTTCCGCATTGATTGAATGAGTAAGAACTCCAAGGCATCGTTACTCATGTTGAATGTATGGGTGTATGGAGGCACCTGCTGGGAGAACATTGCCCTTGTAGTAAGTTCATTGGCTCCTCCAGAGTGTGAGTGGTATATAGACATTATTACCGATAAAGATCCTGACTGATGGGCTGGAGTCAGTTTAATGCTGCTTTTATATTTCTTGATTATGTGTTTTTCCACTCGACTCCTGGCCTAGGCATGCATTGGGGATGGATTACTAATTTTAACCTATTGTTTTATCGTCTTTTATTATTGCTTTCTTAGTTTTATACATTTCTCTGTGTGTAATTGCAGAAGAGCAGGATATAAATAACAATATTTAGTCATTATCATCTCTTTAGTTCATAGCTTGATGGCGGAGGATCAATGCCTCTTTACTCAAAAGTAATTCCCTCTTAATTCAGCGTTGATAACTCTTGGGTAGGGATGCCGAATAAATGATGTAATTAAGAAATCAATAATAGAGCATGCAAATCTGTTAGTCTGGCTAGATGCAGGGGTGGTGGTGGTTGAGGGGAGCATTGTAAAGGAAATATGATTTCTAGCAGCTAGAATCTAGCCAATTGTTACTGTATTTGTTTTCTCAGGGGCTTTTAAATTGAAAATGCCTAGTAGGAATTTGAATAAGCTTCAAATAAAAAAAAAAAAAATATCCAGGGAAGATCTAGTAAATGAAGAGCAAGGCAGGTGTAGTTAGGTTGTGTTTTACACTTGTGCACAAGTGCACACAAACATACTTCCAAACTCTGCCCTTCCTGCCCGGCCATCCTAGATGCCATTAGATATAACTCAACATAAACCTACTTAAGAATGTAAAAGTTTGATAATAATTCCTGTATTATTAACCCTCCCACCCTTGTAAATTTTATGGGCTGGGAGCTGGGGGTGGGGGGGGAATTGGAGGCACGACCATCGGATGGGACTCCACAGCTGTGATTCATTCTGCTGTCAGTCTGGGTCATATTTATTAATAGTCCTAATGCGGGAAGCAATAAAGGAAGAGAGAAATTCTATTAATTAAATCATTGTTATAATTAACTTTCATTAAAGGAAAATCAATAAAGAGGAGCCATGACTGAAATAGTGCCCATCCATTATGGCTGATTTTACTGGAATGCATTCAGGGCCTGCCATATATTATGGAAGTGGCGGGTTGGGCGGGCGGATAGAGAGTGGTAGCAAAGCTGCAAAAAGAGGGCCATGTCACAGCCAAATGATTTAAAGGAGCCTTCTCTATCTCTTTGGGTCTGGATGTTCAGATATAGATTTGAACCAGGTATATGTAAGATGCATGCCCTTCCATAATAGAGGTAGGTGTGCAGATGTAAACTTGAGCATGTTAAGATTACTACGCAATCGTGCTTTGAGTAGATTACTGGAATAGCTCTCTGTACTGGAATTTAGCGTGGACAGAATATATACTATACTAGGATGGAAAGCATATTTTATGGCCAATCCATGAAAAATGCACTTTTTGTGGAATCTTGACCCAGAGATGCAAATGTCTCTGCTATATGGACAGGCAGAACAGCTCAACATTAAAAAAAAAAAAATGAAACCAAGGAGCAGATTCAAACTTAAGAGTTTCCAGGAATAGCTGGAATATCTCTCAAATGTTGATCTGGAAAACATTCAAAATTTACCTGATTGGATCCCCTGCAGACACAAGCTGAGGGATGAGACTCTGTTGTGGCTTGCAGAGCTGCGATATGGTGGCACTAGATGGCCGTGGATCGTATTCTCTACCTTTTGCAGTGTGTTATCTTGATCTGCTGCAGATTCAGGATTTACTCTGTCAACATATTCTCCTCCTGAAATGTGTTTGAATATTAGTAGCTTGGGTTGGTAGTAGTTAGGCTGTTTGTTTGCGGTCTGAGCTTGGCAATTGGGTTACGAACATTGCATCGCCCTCTCTGTACAGGTAGTCCTTGATTTACAGCAGTATTTAGTGACCATTCAAAGTTACAACGGCAGTGAAAAAAGTGACTTAATACAATTTTTCACACTTATGACCTTTGCCCTTCTTTTGCTAACCCCACGATCATGTGATCAAAATTGAGACACTTGGCCACTGACTCATATTTATGACCATTGCTGTATCCCAAGGTCATGTGACCACTTTTTGCAACCTTCTGACAAGCAAAGTCAACGGGGAAGCTAGATTCATTGAACAACTGGGTTACCTACTTATGCAACTGCAGTGATTCGCTTAACAACTGTGGCAAGAAAGATAGTAAAATGAGGCAAATATTATTCACTTAACAAATATTTCACTTAACAAAGAGAAATTTTGGGCTCAATTGTGGTCGTAAGTCGAGGACTATCTGTACTCCATAGACTTTGAATCAGAGTTGAAGAATCTTGCAGACACATATCTTCCTGCATTCCTTGCCATTGATCTTGTACCTGGGACTGGTGGGAGTTACGGGTAGCAACATCTGAAGCTGGACCTACTGGTATATATCTCTATTCCTTGCAGCTGCTACATATAGGGAACACTTCTGCCAGACAGTGCTCAATCATAATCCACATACAAGGTTAATATGCAAATGAATTGTTGCCTCATTGCTTGTGGCAGTGTGCTTGGAGATACCCGACTGCTTTCAATTAGAATTTGCTAGCACATTAAAGAAATTTGCTAAACAAGACTGTGCCTCATATGCAGTTTCAGTGCTGCTGTCTGTTTTTAACCATTCTTCTCTCACTTCATCTTGTTTATTTATTTATTTTTAAATGTTCAGTATAGCCATGGAAAGCAAAAAGCAGGGAAATGGAAATTATTATTATTTTCCTCCCATTAAACTCCTTTTAATAGGATTTATCAGCATCTGAGGATGCGATGCTACTAAGCTACTAAAGTGTCAGAAAGAGCTACTGGGACCAACAATATTAGCAATATTAGTTGATGCAAAACAGCTAAACCGTAAATATTCAAGTTCTGCCACTGCTGTTTCTTTCACAAAGAAAAAGGCAGCACCGAGTGGTTGGTTCTACAGGTGCCTCTGCTGTGCTTTGCTACTATGGCTGCCATCCTCTGTCTTTATAGCTAAACGGATCAGGCCTGGGTGGCAGAAATATGAATGGCAGCAATAGCTCTAACTCATTTCTGCCATCCAGTGGTGGTGTTCATTTTTGCAGTCCAGATCTGGTAGCCCAAGAAGACTTATCTAGAACCTGACATCTTCTGAGTTCTTCTCAAACAATGAGGTGAGAGAGATAGAGAGGCCACATAAGTGCCAGATATTTTCAGTGGTAACCTCTCCGTTGTGCCATGTTCTCCATAGAAAGGCACAACTGACTTTTCTGTTGTCTTAATGGAGACTAGATGAGTATTATTTTTCATCTTCTCTGGTTTTTCAATCCAAAGGTGTGTGACTTCTGTTTTTCTTTATAAATCCTGGTTTTACAGCATTGCTGGTATAAAATAATTTTTAATTAAATAGCTATGTTTTACTTCTTTTTATGGATTTAACAGTTCACCTCAAAGCTAAGCAGTTTAAAGAAATGAATAAAAACATACTTTTTATCCAGGTGTAATACTCTTAAACTCATTTGTACATGGCTGAGCTAATGCAATAAAATTGCACTGTATAACAGTATATCCCTACACACAATCAACTACTGTAGAGCTAACTTCTTCCCATGATTTGTTCTCAACAAGATATTCTAGGATTCAGGAGTCACTATACTCTCTGTTCCTGTCTCCTCCTAGGTCAGATTCCCCTGATGTTGTTGAGCACCAGACTGCAGAAACCCACCTTAACCCTTTGACCAGTGATGCAAACCAGATTAAGGCAGGGATCATGCATTGTGCTAAGCCATTACATGGGCTGTTTAGTGTCATGGATTTAGTCTAAAAACGGAGCATACCACTGAGGAGAAGCATGTTCACTGCAACAATCTTTGGGTACTTGCTTTACAAGAAAGAGGAACCCAAACAGTGGAAAAGTCAAGATTTATATAGGAGTTTGTCTAACATCTATCTATCTCTATCTATCATCTATCAATCTAATATATATAGCTGCCCTTTTCATAAGAAGTGACTCTGGGCAGTGTAAATAGTGATGTTGAGGGACACATGGTGGGAAATCCTAGAGATTTGATATGCTGGCCAATTTGGAGAAACTAGGTAGGTCCTTGTCTATGTAACTAGGGCAGTGGTGGGTTGCTCCCGGTTCGCACCGGTTCTATAGAACTGGTAGTAAAACTGGTGGGAGGCTCCGCCCACTGACCCTGACATCATGAAAATGCTTCTGTGTGTGCGGCCCCATTGCGAACTGGTAGTAAAGGTAAGTAGAACCCACCCCTGAGCTAGGTTGAGATCTACTTTTATGCAAAATGGGCCTCTCAGGACATCAGCTGAAGCTGAGAAAGCCCATTGTTAAGATGATGGAATGTTGAGGTCATCAGCTGATCAGGAGATGAAAGGCTGTGATTTCTCTAGGTTGCAACTCCCTTGTAAGGGCTGTCCTTGAGCTGTGCTGTGAGCTGGTAAGGAGCCTCTATTTTTTGGTTTAGATGGGATTGCAGGAGGCTTTGTCTTGGATCAGGTAGAGTCAGTTTCGATATAATGGGATTAGGCAAAAAAAATGAATTGGTTTTGGCCCTAGTCATATCCAAAATATGGGGGGAGAGGGAATAGGAGCACACAGGCATGTAGTCTCCATTGCATTTGTTAGATTTATTTTCTCCACTACATTGGTTTGTCTTAACATGTTGGAGTAAACCCAACCAATCATGACCACACCATGACTTAGCATTATTTATGAATTCTGTCTATGTATACTAACTTTCTCTAAATACTTCAAATGGTTTGCTTGACATTCTGTGACAAAAGCTTTAAAAAAATGGCGTCAGGGAAATGGTGCATTTATCTCTACTGGTGAGATAAATTTATCTACAGGTGAGCCTCGCTAAATCTTGGCATAATGTTTCAGAAACCTAACTTGTGTGGATTTAGCACCCTTGTCCTGTAACCACTGCCCCCGAGCTAGCTCCATATAGGGCACGGTGCCTGCTTGCAAAAAACACCATGATATTTCTAATGCACTCTTTTGTTGTTATTATTTTCTTTCTCTTGCTATAAAAATACATTATTAATGAGACTTGGTGGTTTTCCATGATCTGTACCCAACCAGCTCAGAAAACTTGGTATGTAGCTGAGATTGAAGAGGCCCACCGGGACAATTGGGAAGGGATTGGCATAGCTGTTAAAAATGGTCTCCAATGTCGAATGTGTCTTGTATCCCTTAGCAAAATGGCGGCTGGGGGAATTGCTGCAAGTACCAGGAACTGGAGAAATGTGATTGTAAAGCTGCCATAATTCATCCTGATGGCCCTCCGTTGCCTGCCATTAAATCGGAAGAAATACCATCTATCACCTGAGCCCTGTCAACATCGGACAGGCTCCTACCCACTACACTGCTGTCTGCCAAGGTGCTCCTTGCTGGTGAAACTATTCAGCTGTTCCTTGTCCTCTTACACGGTGGCCCCCAACCTTTTGAGCTCCAGGGACCGGTTCACTGGAGAAAGGTTTTTCCACAGACCGCAAGGGGTGTGGTTTCGTGTGCTGCCTGAATCCTGCAGATGGGGCTTCATTTGTTTGTGTGGCCCAGTTTCTGGCATGCTGTGGCCAGTGGTGGGATTCAGCCAGTTCGCACCTATTTGGGAGAACGGTTGTTAACTTTCTAAGCAGTTTGAAGAACCGATTGCTGGAAGAAATCTTATTTTGTTTTTTTTCCACTTTACAGGGCTAATCCTGTAAGGAAGACAGGAAGGAAACATTCTGGTGTTGTTTCTAGCCTAATCTGTATTGCCCTGTTTACAGAAACTGCCTCTCTGGTTAACCCTTATTACATTGTAACAGCTAAGGCGAAGCTGTTATTGTTCTCACTCATTGACGTGAGTGATGTTGAGTTGGACACACCCGCACGGTCACATGACCATGGAGCCATGCCTACTCATGCCTGGTCATTAGGGCAGAGAACCAGTTGTTAAATTATTTGAATCCCACCACTGGCTGCAGCCCGATGCTGGTCCATTGACCAGGGGTTGAGGATCCCTGCTCTAAGGCCTCTAGAGATGCTTGAAGAGCTCACGGAAAGTAGAAAATGTCTCCATTAATTTCTTGCCTACAAGAGCCACATTCTGTTCATTAATGCTCTTGTTTTAGCACTCCCTTTATCCTCAGTGTCATTCCTTCAGAGATTAGGCCATGAGTGAGGAGACCATCTCAGTGATAATCATTATATTGCTCTAAGTCAGAAGACAACCTTTCTCCGTGGGAGAACCAATGTGGTAACCCAGGTATAAACAACCTTTTTTTCTGGTTCCTGTTCCACTAATTTTCTGGATCAAACAGGATTAGGAAAGCGATGGGTCCTTGTGTTTATTTTGACAGAACTTCATAAAGTTGAAAAAAATGTTGCTCAATAGTTAATAGCAAGAAAACATAATAGTATATGCATGGAGGATACTTGGTAACTGTAACCATACACTTTTATTATATCTGAAAAGTGGCAGAGACATGCCACTTCTTTATGTCAGTCAAAGGAGGAGAATGTCAAGGTTCCTTTATTTTCCTTTCTTCCTCTTCTTTTTAATGTGTCCAAAATTTACGTCTATGGAGATTCTCAGTCATCCAGGTCATGGTTGTCCCAAAGGTGGCAACCTTTCAAGAGGCAACTGGACTTTCTGTACTTTCAAATTTTACATTCAGAATTTCCAGAATTTTATATTAACTATTATGATTTACATTAATTTGAAATAAGGATATCTAATCTTTTTGAGAGTGCTGACTGTTTAGTGAGGAGACTCTTTGGAATTCTTCAGGGAATTCAAATCCCAGTATTTCCTGTGGAGATGGTGTGTCTGTGAAAGCCAGGGCCACCGAGAGGATTATTAACTGCTAGAACAAGACTAATATGCCCCCCGCCCCCCGCACATGCACCTGCGGTCCCCCGTACCAGTGGTGGGTTGCCCCCAGTTCGGACCGGTTTGCAAGAACCGGTAGTAAAACTGGCGGAAGGCCCCGCCGACCACCCTGGATGTCATCATTGGCGATCTGCACATGCGCAGAAGCTTCTGCACATGCGCAGAAGTAAGGCACGCGCGTGAGCAAAGTGCACACATGCACACAATCCCATTGCGAACCGGTAGTAAAGGTAAGTAGAACCCCCCCTGCCCCATACGCCCCCCCTGTTCATGCGCGACAGAGACCCCAAGACCATTTCCACACAAATTAAGTGTGTGACATCCACATGGTGAAAATAAAGCTGTTTCACATTGCTCAAGTATTCTTGCTTGTGCACCTTTATATTTTCTTGCCATGTTGGCTGCATTGTCATAGCCCTGTGCACGACACTCCGACAGTGGTATATCGTGTTCTTTTAATGTTTCTACTATAGTTTTTCTTTTTAAAAATTTGGTTTTGTAAAGATGTTTTTTTTAAATTCCCTTTCATGGGCCCCCTTTGAGCTCCATGGGCTCCGGAACAATGTACCAGCTGAAACCCCCCCTCTCCTCAGGACTGGTGAAAGCAGTCTATGTTCATCCATGTCTTTCATTGGAAGATAAAGATGCTGCACAGGTATTTTATAAATGTGCTTTAGGAAATGTTTGTTTAAAATCCTGATCTTACATTCAAGAACAGATCTGGTAGTAAATAAAAAGGCAAGAAAATCTGGAACCCTCAGGGGTTGTTGAAGATGCTGGTTGGGGTTGATGAGAATTTTGTGCTCCACAATATGGATGAGCCCATATATCCCTCTTACCTCTTCTAGACTATTTTCTGGACTGGGAATGTCTCTGTTAACTTTAAGACCTTTTTGCTACTCTCTACTTGCCTAATCTATCTTCCTTCTGATTGCATTTAGGTGTTGCTCCTCTGCCTGAAGGGACCCAAGGTAATGTATGATTTTAAAAGCCTAATCCAAATTTACTTTAAATTGAAAAAGACTACAGTCCACATAAAATTCTCAATCAATAAACAATAAGGTTTTTTTCATTTCAAAAAATGTTTGTGCCTTGAAATATGTAAAGCCATCTTTGTCATAGTGGTTCATATTTGGCTGGGTGCAAATCTCGATCCTTTAACTTTACAGTAAAAACCAAATGCATGGAATAATTCAGTAATCTGGAGAGAAGGAGAAAGTTGGATTATAAAAGGTGCACAACTAAGCAGAGGACATTGGTGGATTGATTTGCTTAACTTAATACACCGCTGGCTGGTGAAGTCCCTTGGCAGTTTAAGAATAGCTAGAAGAACAATTAAAAACAACAGAGGCGTAGGGAGGTAACAGGGATGGTCCTTAGCGTGGCAATCAAGATGGCAAGACGGTGATCAGTCGAGCTTTTTCATAGCCTTTCCTCTCCCACCCACTTTTTCCTTTTCCTCCCCTCGTCAGGCAGGAGCTGCATTGCGTTGCCACATGGCCCATAACTCTTGGCGATATTGTGTGTCTTTTGTGGAGGGGGGTTGACAAATTGTGAAGAAATATTTAATTGATTTGTTTATAAATTTATTTTGTATCTTGCGAGAAATCCCAGGCTGTGAATAAAGGGTCAGGGAAGGAATAAACAAAATTTATAAGGTAATAGAAAAGCACCATCAAACAGTGAATCATGTAATTCAATCTAACAAGGAGGACTCCGCCAGGCCGGTAATAAAAAGGACTCACCAACAGCCTATAAGGCAGAAGACAAATGGGATCTGGAGAGAGCGATGGAAGAAGAGGGAGGGTGGGAGGGAGGGGGGAACAGCTACCCTTCAAAGGGGGTTCGGGTGGCAGCAGTCAGGAGGCACCCAAAGTTCAGGCTTGGCCAAAAAAAAAAAAAAAAAAGAGGTTCAATGCTGCAGGTGCAATTTTGCAGGGCAATACTGACATTATGAGGGGGGCAGAGGGGGACATGAAAAATGTGTGTGCGTGTGTTTTATGCCAGCAGGCAAGCTTGATGAGAGGCTAGTGGGCTGTTACACCGGCCGGGAAATAAAAGCTTTGTTTTGGAAAGGCGGGGAAAAAAAAAACCCCTTGGGTTACTGCTTGCTCATTTTTTTTTTTTTAAAGAGGGAAGAGGGAGGAGGGAGCCCTCCTCCTCCTTTATTACCACTGCTGAGTTCCTCATAAAAGTCTCAGCCATAACTACTGGATGCTCCATCTCGGGAACAAATAAAGTCTCTCCCTCATTAAAAGGGGGTCCTTTCGGCTGCCCCTTCCTGGGTTTCTCTCTGGGCCTGGAATGATGAATGGGGCCAGAGAGGGTGGCAGCAAAAGCTGGAATTCCGCCCCCCCCACGGAGGGTGTGCATAATAACTATATTTTTATTGCACCTGTGTGTGTGAGTGTGTGTGTGAGAGAGAAAACATATTTTACTTCTCGTGTATCCCAATATGCCCCTCCACCTGAGAAGCCATTTTACGTGAGGGGAAGGGAAGATTCCCCTCCCCCACCTGAAGGCAGATAGGAGGGCGACATTCACAGAGAGATTCAAAGGTCTCCGGGGAGTATTCAGGGAAATGATGAAATGATTTGATTCATGGGGTTGTAAAAACCCCAATATGAGATACAACTGCTCCCAGGTTTTCCCTCTACCACTTAGTCTGGCTCTACGAGTCCTATACTTACCAAATGATTTGTCTGGAAAAGGGTCTGGAATAGGGATGGAAAGCTGCCTGCTCCTCAGTTGGAGCCCTGGCTTATTTAACGCAACATTGTCTGTATGGATTTGTACCAATTCCTCAGCTTTTCAGGTGAGGGTTTTCCTAACGCTATCTAGGGATTAAACCAGAGGCCTTTTTTTTGCAGGAAAAACGGGTCCTCTCCTGCCTAAGAATTTCTTCAGTTGTTTGAGATGAAACTGCTCATTTCCATATTAAAAGCACTTCCACACAGATACCATCATCATTTACCAATCTCTCACTCTCAGAGCCTGTCCTTTTATTTTATTTATTTATCAATTTTTTATCCCACCCATCTCCTCCAAAAGGGGACTCTGGGCAGTTTACAGGTTATAAAACAAATAAAACATAATTTAAAAAATTAAAATAACACCTAGCTATTGTGGGAACTCAGGGACGCGGTGGCTCAGTGGCTAGACACTGAGCTTGTCAATTGAAAGGTCAGCAGTTCAGCGGTTCGAATCCCTAGTGCCGCATAACGGGGTGAGCTCCCGTTACTTGTCCTAGCTTCTGCCAACCTAGCAGTTTGAAAGCACATAAAAAATGCAGGTAGAAAAATAGGGACCACCTTTGGTGGGAAGGTAACAGCGTTCCGTGCGCCTTTGGCGTTTAGTCATGCCGGCCACCTGACCACGGAGACGTCTTCAGACAGCGCTGGCTCTTCAGCTTTGAAACAGAGATGAGCACCACCCCCTAGAGTTGGGAATGACTTGCACATATGTGCGAGGGGAACCTATTGTGGGAATTCAGGACAAGCCTACCAAAGGTGACCAGTGCTCCCTCCGGCTATCCCCATGCCCTTGTCCCCATCCTTCCTTTGGTCTTTCATGATAGAAAAGTGTAATATGCAGGTTGCTAGTTACAAGGACTTTGGGGTGTTATGGTGGCTTAGTAGCTGGGGGCTGAGGGAGAGAATCAAGGCACCAGAAGATGGGGATTGGCAGAGAGATTGCAGCCCACCCCAAAATGTGGGCTCCAGCATGGCAAATTTTGCCATTGGAACTGGGCTGCAACTAAAAGAAAATCTGCTCAGCTGTCCATCAGTTCTGAAGGTGTAGGATTATTGGGAGGTGATGTTAACATAAATAGGACAAAAGTCCTTCTAAAACTGTCATAAATTAGATTAGGGCTACAAATTGCAAAATAATCACTTGTTGGAATTTTCTGCATGCTTTTGCTGCTATCCAATGGAAACGGGGATTTTTACAGTCCAGATCTGCAGATAAAAAAAATTCAGAAATACGGTTGGTCCTAGCTTTGAGTAGGTACTAAGGTCACAATCTCATGGCATGCTTACCAGTGACTAACTGAAGAATTAACCTAGTTGGCTGAACTCTGTTGGCTGAGTATGCACAACAGGTATTGTGCAAATCCAGCCTATAAATATATTGCAGATATTAACCATGCTTCTTACTCCTTAAAACTCACAATACTCAGAAAGATAAGTACTTCTGATGAAAAATCACATACCATAGGAATCACAATGTGTGTAATTGTGTATTATGTAACACAGCCCTTCTAAAATATCAACACTGTCTAGCTATTTATCTGGTTGGGTTTTTTTCAACATGAGTAATTGGTTGCTATCTTTTCAATCAATGCAACAAGCTAACAGGGACTAGACCCCTTGGAAAATCTATTCTCATAAAAAACTATATCTATCTATCTTTTCTTTTTATATAGATGTTTAACTGTTTCAGATACTGAAACATGAATGGCTTCGACCCAAGATATTTTTATGAGATTAAGCGTCTATGCGAAAACACACATTCTTTGACTACAGGTTAGTACTGGTGCTGTCTAGAACTGAAAATGATACTGTAATAATAATTAATACTAAATAACATTAAAAGAATTGTTATTTGGCCCAGGATCTAATGTGAGTTTTAGGCCTGTTTTAGGCATGAAAGCTGGTGGGGCAGGGGTGAAATCCAGCAGGTTCTGACAGGTTCTGGAGAACCAGTAGCGGAAATTTTGAGCAGTTCAGAGAACCAGCAAATACCACCTCTGGCTGGCCCCAGAGTGGGGTGGGAATGGAGATTTTACAGTATCTTTCCCCTGGAGTGGGGTGGGAATGGAGATTTTACAGTATCCTTCCCCTGGAGTGGGGTGAGAATGGAGCTTTTACAGTATCTTTCCCCTGGAGTGGGGTGGGAATGGAGATTTTGCAGTATCCTCCCCCTGGAGTGGAGTGGATATGGAGATTTTGCAGTATCCTTCCCCTGCCATATCCACCAAGCCATGCCCACCAAGCCACACCACACCACGCCCACCAAGCCACACCCACAGAACCGGCAGTAAAAAAAATTGGATTTCACCACTGTGGTTGGGTGACTTAGGCCAGTCATTCTATCTCAGCCCAACAATCCTCACAGGTTTGTTGTAGTGGGGTAAATAGGAGGCAGGAGTATTGGGAATGTTTATGCACTTTTTTCCTCGTGGCTCCCAAACCTCTCTGGAATAAGTAACCTTGATTTCATAGGATCTGTTTCCCACATATACATACATAGGTTTTTAGACTAGCCTTCCCTCAAATTGGGCCTTCAACTTCCAGAATTCTCAGCTAGGATGGCCAACAGATTCTGGGAGTTGCAGGATGCCAGGTGGGTTTAAACCAGTTACATAAACCTTCACAGAATTATATTTGTGCCAGCTGAACAAAACAAATAGCTATAATCAATGACCTTGGTTACCGTATTAATTTTACAGCAGACCACAATTGTGAGGAATGGTTCTGGCACAGGAACTCAGTGGAGGAAGATTTGCATATGAAGGTTGTTTGAAGCTTAATGGTGAGCAGATGCTTCTGTATAGAAAGGTACACTCCCAAATAAGGGGAAAACAGGATGTACGGTAGTAACAACAGCAGAAACAGCAACAATAATTAATACTAGATTGGGAACTGAAGATTCTAGAACCGATAAGACAAAGTCTATGAAAGGTCAAGAAGTGGCTTTGAAATAAGACTATGACATAAAGTGTATTCTATTTTACTGTATATCCATTGATCCATTTTTAAAATAGGTTAAATAAATTTGTTTTTCCTTGGGTGATGAAGATGTAGTAATAGGAAAAATGTTCTCTGAGTGGTAAGGTGAGATATAAATTGAATAAATAAGAAGCCATTGTAGTAGTAATATTACTAGTAAGGGTCAAGGCTTCTTAGCTCACTTCAGTAGTATTATAAATCACAGATTATAAAAAAAAAAAAACATGTCCCTTGCCTGCACCTGCCCTTAGCCAGTATGGAAAAAAAAAACACATTTCTCTCACTCTGACTCCTATTTTATAATCACATCCCCCACACATCAAGCTGTATGGATGAAAGCTTCACAGCACATTCATTTCCCCTCTTCACCTCACTTCTTCACTTCTTTAATCATTGTATGTGTCTACAATGTAAACCTAAATCAATTTTACATCAGGTTAGTAATAATTAACAACTATCGAACCTTACAATGGGTTGGTGAGTGGCTTGCAATCTTTCCAGGACTACACAGCCCAGGATTCCCTTTCACTGGAGAAAGAAAATGACAATCATCTTTGAATTGCCTTCAAAGATGAAGCGGGGCATATATAGAGTAGCCTTCTCCACTTAGTGGTATCCTTTTGTGGGAAGGAGAAAAAAACCCAAATTCTCAACCATGTTGACTGAATTCTGGAAATTGCAGTTCTAATATTATCTGGGAGGCTGCAGGATGGGAAATCAACCAATCAATCAAGGGCAGCTTCATAGCTGAAAGAGCGAGGGAATGCACATTGCCTCTATCCCAGTTATAAGGCTGCTATTTAAATTGGGGGAATATGGAGGGCTGCACGTAATCAATCCTCTGACTATAGTTATGCTGGCTGGGAGACGAGGAGTATTGTAATCTTACAACATAAATGAAAGCCACATCTTGTCTACATCATCTTTTATGTACACTGAGAGCATATGCACAAGACAAATTCCTTGTGTGTACAATCACACTTGGCCAATAAAAAATTCTATTCTATTCTATTCTATTCTATTCTATTCTATTCTATTCTATTCTATTCTATTCTATTCTATTCTATTCTATTCTCACAAAAATCTCTAGCCTCACTTTTTTTACCTCAAAATATAATGTTAATGCTAATGAATAAACAAGTTGGTGAGATAATGTGCATATGACAGCTAATTACTCATGTTGTAGAAAATCAGATAGATAGACAGAGTTTGCAGTTTGTTGTCGCTCTGGCTATTTGGTATTGACTGTACCAGCATTCGTCACTGGGGCTCTTGACCTTTGGATAGACCTGGAGAGAGAAAAAGAATATTTGGCAAAAGCAGTTCACATCAGTTTCTCTCCTTTGTGCAATTACAGAAGCCCTGATGCTGAAAAGAGTAGTGATACTAACAGTTTGGTTTTCAGGAACTACTCTGAACATTTTTCTTATTGTATCAGTTACTGCATGCTTGCTATCTAATTCGGTTATGTTTACTTTATGTGGGGAGTGAAGAAAGTGTGCTTTCATTCACTATTATTGATTGATACTCCTTCATGGCAAGCAAATATCTCTTTATAAAAAAAAAAAAGAAAAACTCGTTAAAATGGGTTTCTCAACCAGAAAAAAATTGAATGTGCCTTGCCATTCCACTAGTTAAGAATGATCTAAGAAGGCCAAATGGGGTGGTTTTTTTTTAAAAAAGCAAAACAGGAAAAATTCAATTTTGAAGTTACAATAAAGAGAAGACACTAAACTCTAATTTGGGCTTTGGGGGAGATTGTTGCAGGAACCTCTCTAAGCAGGGAGGAATCTGCCATGTCAGAGATTGGTTGCCAGCTTTGTCCAGCCTAATATTCTTTAAAAATGCTAGATCATAATTTTCTATATTTCAAATCAAACTATGCTTGTCTGTGTGTGGTGAACTGCCTGTCTTAAGTGTTGAACTTCATCTGGATAGTATCAGTATGCAGAGTTGAAGAATGACAATTGAAATAGTCTGTTTCAGTTCTTGCCCAGTTAATTATTCTGAGTATGGGCTAATTGATATCGTACCACATAAACTCACATACTAAAAAGACTTTGAATCTGTAGTGCGCTCTCTCTCTCTCTCTCTGTGTCTCCCTCCCTCCCTCCCAAATGAAAACAAGGTCAAGCATGGTGGCGGATGCCTAAGCTATGTGCTGAGGATCCAGTTGAAGCAATCTCACGAGGGAACAGTGGGAAACAGAAAGTTGCTGGAATATATTCGTGGCCCAGTTAATTGCGAGAGAGGAAAACTTCCAGATCTAGGCCAAGATCAGTTTAGTTGCAAGGTATTGTGGTGGAAATTGAAAACAGTATTTGGAGAAAGCTTGTTGAGTTACTCAGGACTACAATGTTTGGGGATGCCTTTACAGGCCCTGGTTAACAGTGTTATTTGTTTAAAACTGACCACATTAGAACACATTCTTGTCCTAATGGAGGATGCATCTTCTGCAACCCCATCAATCTTTCCTTCCTTTCCAACCATGGATCCGATCAGGATTTTCGACATCACTGCAGCTCCAATTCCTTCCCAGATACCATAGGCTCTCCTTTCCTTTCCTTTCCTCTACTCTTTCTACCCTGCAATCCCCCAACATCCTTTCCATTCTGCAATCCCCCAACATCAGGAGTTAGTCAGGAATGGACACGCTGGCTCCTTAACAGCCCCTGATGGATGATGCAGCAGGAGCGATATTGATCACTTCTCATTAGAAAAGCTTTTTCATCACCCAGGCAAAGTGTTTCTCTGCTCCCCTGACAAATAGGAGTGTCACAGGGTACTGACGACATCATATATCCTTCTCCCTTTGCAGCCATCCCCTCCCACCTGAGGCACTATGCTTCGCAGAGAAAACAACATGCTAGAAAACTCACATTGGGGTGCAGCGCAGTTGAATGGAAGAGGGAAGTGTGTGTGTGTGTGTGAAATGCCACTAATCAGTAGAATGGATGGGAATTCTACAGAATCAAAGGTGGCAATAGAGCAAGTAGGAGAGAACAGAGCATACTTTTAGTTTGGCTCAATGTGAGAACCAAAGCATTGAAAGTTGAGATTTTCCCAGGATGCACTAGAGGACAATGTGCTGAATTGACTTGATTTTGGGTAAAAGATGCTGTTGGTTTATGAAGAGGCAACCAAGTCTTAGAGGAAGTGAAAGCGAGGAATTCTTAAGAGGTGAAGTTATGTATGTGTTTTAAGAAAAGGAAAAACTGTTTTTCTCGAGGGGGAGGGCCTTCTCTGTGGGAGCTCCAGCCCTGTGGAATGAACTGCCCCCGGAAATGCGTAAGATCTCCAACCTCAGGGTATTTCGCTGTGCCCTTAAGACCCCGCTGTTCCGCCAGGCCGGGCTATCAATGTAATGATTTTAAATTGGATGTTTTAAATTTTTTATTATTATTATTAATTATTAATTTGTCAGGTTTCGGTGCTATCTTGAATAAACTTCATTCTCAAGCGCAAACTCTCTAATGAATCATTTTTATTTTAAGAATAGCAGTATCTGACATTTCTGATTCAAATTGCAGCCAAACTGGCCCCTCCTTCCAACCCCCTCCTCTTCCGCTCTCCAACCCCAATGTCCCATTGGCCATCATGCAGATCCATCTCTACATCCCGGCATGTTCTTTTCACAGGAATGTAGCCCCCATCCTCGTCTCCCAGGAAACACTATCTGTACATACAAAAACTAGGTAAAAGTTCATCTCAGCAATAAATCCAGCTTCTGCTTCATCTTGTTATGTCAGCGCTGGAAGAGAGCCTAATTTGGAACGCTGACATCATCATCATCATCATCATCATTATTATTATTATTATTATTATTATTATTATTATTATTATTATTATTGAATTTTTTTTTCACAAGGATTACTGCAAATATGCTTGTCCACAGCTAAATTTCCTTCACATAAACATGTGACCTGCCACCATTTAAACAGCAATGAAGTTTGGCTTCCTTTATGAAATGGCCTTGAAAGAACTGAGGCCCTTTATTGCCTGATCAAGGAACAGGATTCAAGCCAATTTTTGAATTATCCCATCTAGATTTGCTGTTAGCTTCTTTCTCATGTGGCATCTTTCATCCCCTCTTCATTTTTTCCTATTTTATTGCTCTAGAAAGGGTAGCTGTAATCTGTGGTTATATCACCCCCTCTTAACCCCACCTGAAAGGATTGTAGTGCAATCTTTTGCTCATACCTTCGGAAGTCAATTTCATTCAAGGGGACAAACGTACAGATAAATAGATTTGGGTTTACAGTCTGACAATAAGTCTCATGCTTTTAAATGCAACTGACTGTCAGGTAAATGATTATAAAGTGACAACATGTATTCCATCCCTTCCCAAGGTGAGTACCTTCTAGATGTGCACAGATATTTGGGAGGGGCAAGTGTCACGATGCACATACTTGCACCAGAGATGGGAAGCCAGATGTGCATCATGACATCACCACATGCATGTCATCATTTTTGTGTCATTGTGGTTTGCATACGGGTATTGCATTCCATACCTAGAAATCCCCTTTCTGAGAATTTTTTCAAAGTTGAAATTTAGTCCTCTATAGTGTTATTTTCAAGCTGAGGAATTCTGCTATATTTTATTAAAGCTGTCCTTCACTCAAGTGCCTTCTAAGAGCTGTTATAACCCATGCTTCATAATCACAGTTGATGGAAACCGAATGTGCTGTTCCAGTACCTTCTGGGATTAATAAGATACAAAGAATATTAAAAACCCTTACAGTACGTACGTAGTTCTGCATTGGGATCTCATGGAAAGATCTTGATGGTCTTTTTAATTTGTGCCACATTGGTACCCTGTAATCATTTTATGTTCCATCAATATCTCAAGAGTAGTGACACTTTTGAACTTTGGTGCTGGAGAAAATTAGAATATGTAGCTGAGAATTGCACACATAGCCAAGAAAAAAAAAATACATTCATAAGTGAACAAATCAATCCAAGGCATTACTCAAGGCGTGAAAATATCATACAATAGATGTATGATGAGAACACTTAATTCTCTGAAGAAGTTTTTAATGCTAGGAAAGGTTATAGGAAAAAAAAATGAGGATAAGTAGCAACAAGAAAAATGGACTCAATTATGTATATTTATTTATATCTCTTTATTTTTATAAATAGCTCAAGGCAGTGAACATACATAATATTCCTTCCTCCTATTTTCCCAAAAAGGAAAAAGGGTTAATTTGAGAGAAAGTGACTGCCCCAAAGTTACTCAGCCAGTTTTCATGCCCCAGGCAGGACTAGTACTCAGTCTCCTGATTTCTAGTCTGATATCTTAACCACCAGACCAAATTGGCTCCTTTTATTATATCACCAACTATAGCAGAGGTGGGTTTCAGCAGGTTCTGACCAGTTCTGGAGAACCGGTAGCAGAAATTTTGAGTAGTTCAGAGAACTGGTAGTAAAAATTCTGACTGGCCCCACTCACATCTATTCTTTGCCTCCCAAGTCCCAGCTGATAAGGGAGGAAATGGGGATTTTGCAGTAACTTTCCCCTGGATTCGGGAGTAAATGGAGATTTTACAATATCCTTCCCCTGCCATGCCCACCAAGCCACACCCACAGAACCGATAGTAAAAAATTTTGAAACCCACCACTGAACTATAGCAATGATGGGAATACTTTTGGAAGACCCGAAGAATGATATTGGGGGCAGTTTGTCCTGGAACTTTATGGTCACTAAGATTAGGATCAATCAATATCCCAAGATCTTTTCCCCAAATGTTCATTTTCAGTGGAACTGCCTGGTGCAATTGATAATATTTAGTGGTGTATCTTCAGAATTAGACTTTAGCTAGTGCTATTTTTCTTATAGCATGTGATTTGAGGGACAGAGGAGAAGAAAGAAGTCTACCTGAGGCTGTTTCATTCCAGTTTACTTGGGCTTTTGAACACAAAGAATGTGTTCTATAGTGGCTATAGATAGGATTGCAAAAGCATCTTGGCCAGTTCTCTCAAGTTCACCTTCAGATACTTTGGGTTTCAGCTTCCATAATCTTCCGGCTAGCATGGCCATTAACCTGACTCTCAAAGGCGTACACTTTGAGCTGTTAAGTAGTGGTGTAATGGAGCAGGAACACTGGAAAGTGCAGAAGCTAATAAATTGGATATTACGATATGTATTTCTGTTCTTTTGCTTCAGATTAAATCTATGACAAAGTATGTCCTTCAATTTTCAGGGGTTTTCCCTAATCAAAAAGACTTTTGTTTAATTTCTCCAAGTGTTTCAGAACCTACTTTATTCTTGCAAGGAGATGGAAAATGCTGTTCCTTATGCCATTCTTAAGCTCAAAGGGAACAATTTCCACATAATTCCTTTGGAATTTAATTGATTTTGTGTCTGAAGGTGACCAGATAGAGATGATTATACGATAAAAGAAATGATATGAAATAAAGGGCATTCATACATACTACTTGGTCACAATGTTAAGTTCAGTCAACTCTGCAAACATCTGTAAGAATTTCTCTGAAATATTCTTTTCCTTTAAAATATTTTTGAAAGCTCTTCGTTTCATATCAAACTGGACTGGGAGAAAAGGGACTTTCTCCCTTTCCCCTCTAGTTTAGATATGCAAAAGATTTGCACAATTTTTATTTATTTATTAAATTTATTTGCTGCCCATCTCACCACAGCCAACTCTGGGTGGCTTACAACATAAACAATTGTTTGACTTTTAGACTATCCTTGGGATGCAAGTCTCCGACGCTGTCACCTTTAGCTATTGCAATACAGAATTTACCTCTAAGATGCTGGCCACCACCTTCGCTTTGTTTCAGAACAGATAATAAAAAGGAAGATTCCTTGACTCGTTGCAGAACTGAATTATTTCATAAACTCATCTAATTCATTCTGGGTAAAGGCATTCTGTAAGGTCACCCGCTTGTTTAATGTTTAACCTATGGGGAGAACTGAATTTTGAATGTATTGATTTTGTATTGACTGGGTCCCAGAGTCCAACTTCCAAGCAAGTATGCTTAATGCCTTTCTCCTATTGAAATTAGTAGACTTCGCTATACTTGTTTCGTGTTTCAGTGGTGTTAAGGGACTTTTAGGCACACTGTAGTGATAAATTATTTTAAAGTTATATTCCTGTCTTCTCCCCTCTTCCTAGTTTAGAAAGCAGCTGGTACATTCCTGAACCACCCAAATACCCAAAGAGCATGAGAACAAGTTAAATCAAGGAGCAGGCATCCCTTGGCAAACCCTTGACTCGGCTTGTAAATATATCTGAATCTATTCTGAGGAAATTCTCCTACAAGTCCTATGTTTGGCACCCATTTCTTATCATCCATATTCTCCAGCCATTGGATTATCCTTGTAGAAATTTCCCAACACAGCACCTGGCCTCTCTGAAGCCAGCTGACTGCCCCTCCTGCCCAGCTCAGCTTCCATCTTATTCACCCCGGATAATTGCAGCAGCCATGAGTCAGGTTGTATTAATGATCTATAGATCCCAGGTCACCCATTGCGCTTAAGACTTGAATTGCAACACTCCATTACTATTGGCTATACAAGGGCAGAGCTTCCATCCGTACAGCCATAAATCTAGCCTCGTTGGGCCATCACTCAGCCCCACTCTGCCTGTCCATCTTCACCTGCCTGTGGGTCTTTTGTATTTTACATTTCTAATTAAATAAAATTACACACACAGACACCCGAGACAGACACACACTGGGAAAGAAAGGGCGGAGGGATAATGAATTCCTCAATGATTTGCTGTTATATTTTAAAGGGTCCATAAAAGCCAAGGGTGATAAAAATTGATTTTGTCGTTATCTGCTCCAGTGCTGGAACAGGAAAAGCTGTTCCCTCCTTCCCAGGCATGCTGGTTTCCCCAGATGGGATTTGACTATGGTGAAGAGTTACAGCAAACTGGGACTTACTGGTGGGAATGAACAGGCATGGCTGAAGCAGTTTTTCTGGACTAGGCCAGAAACACTGCTATGGGCTTCTCAAAATACCAGGAAGCAGAGATGGTAGAATGCACTGATACTGCATAGATATGAACTGCACACATGAAAGAGCAAATAAATGTTGAACAGAATGCAATAATTAGTTTTACTAATAAGAATTTTATATCTGCTGCTGCTGAGGATGAGGAAGATGGAGGTGATCCTGGATGTACTAGATTCCCTGCAGGACATTCCCTGATTCTTTGCTCTCAATAGTACTCTCAATAGTACTCAGTTACTATCAATAGTAGTAACTGTGAGAGGAGTCCTAGTGGACAACCATTTAGATATGAGCCAGCAGTGTGCAGCAGCTGCCAAAAAAGCCAACACAGTTCTGGGCTGCATAAACAGAGGGATAGAATCAAGATCATGTGAAGTGTTAATACCACTTTATAATGCTTTGGTAAGGCCACACTTGGAATACTGCATTCAGTTTTGGTCGCCACGATGTAAAAAAGATGTGGAGACTCTAGAAAGAGTGCAGAGAAGAGCAACAAGGATGATTAAGGGACTGGAGGCTAAAACATATGAAGAACGGTTGCAGGAACTGGGTATGTCTAGTTTAATGAAGAGAAGGACTAGGGGAGACATGATAGCAGTGTTCCAATATCTCAGGGACTGCCACAAAGAAGGAGTCAAACTATTCTCCAAAGCACCTGAGGGTAGAACAAGAAGCAGTGGATGGAAACTAATCAAGGAGAGAAGCAATTTAGAACTAAGGAGAAATTTCCTGACAGTTAGAACAATTAATAAGTGGAACAACTTGCCTGCAGAAGTTGTGAATGCTCCAACACTGGAAATTTTTAGGAAGATGTTGGATAACCATTTGTCTAAAGTGGTGTAGGGTTTTCTGCCTGGGCAGGGGGTTGGACTAGAAGACCTGCAAGGTTCCTTCCAACTCTGTTATTCTATTCTATTCTATTCTATTTTGCCTCCTTCTGCATGGAAAGTGACTTGCTGAGAAGTAGGATTTCCCTCACTTACTATTGAGGCTGCCATTCTCAGCTCATCTGTTCTTTCTAACTATGTTTGCTGCATGCAGAAACACACAGACTGAGGGCTCTGGAAGCAGGAGTGGGCTTCCTGAAGAGACAGAAGCTTCCCCAGGGGTTGGTCTACCCTATTCTCTTGATCTAGCTTGGATTGTAGGACAAGGCACGGATCTCAAGTCCACATATGGTCAAGGTTGGGAAACACTGAAGTGGGCAATCTGCCAGAATAAGTGATATGGAATAATTTTGTTTGTTTGCTTAATTTACTTGCCACCTATCTCGCCGTAAGGTTACTTTAGGTGGCTTACAACAATAAAAAGAAAGATATGAGTGTAAACAGAAGTAAAATAACAGAGCAAGAAAATGAACAATGAAATAGAACACAACGAGAATACATCAATATGATAACCAAAGGGTTGGATAGGTGGAGAGCAGAGTGTGTGTAGGGGAAGTGAAGTCTGCCATTAATCCAGCAGCCATTTCCTGGGTGGAACTCCCCCATTTGGTCCCCAGGACAACCGGCAAAGCCTAGTCTTTAGGCTCTAGTGGAAGAAGGAAGGAGGCAGATATAACCTTAAAAGGTAAGATGTTCCAAAGGGCAGGTGATGCAGCAGAGAAGGCTCTTCTACTGGATTCTGATAGTCGGGAGTTCTTTTGGTCAACTGGATCCAAAGTAGGCCCTCTCTGCCAGCATGAGTAAGCTTGTTCATTACGTTCCAATTCCAAGCAGCCTTCACTTGAACCAAAGTCTATTGGCAATCATAGTTTCCTGTCTGGCTACATGAGAAGGGAAAGGAATGCCAAAAAGAAAAAAAAAGTTGGTGCTCAAACCCCACCCCCTTTTTTTCTCCAGTCCAGCTGGAGTCCAGCTTCCTTCAGCTCCACTCGCCATCAGCAATGTGCAGCAGGACCCTCAATCAGAAAAAAAAAAAAAAAAAATCACGTTTTCCAAATCATAATTTGCTCAACTCAACAAACAACAAAAACCAGCGAGTTGCAGAAAGACCGCATTTTATTAGAATAGCTGCAACATGTCATATAAATATAAATATAAATATATACATATATATATACACCCTATACATAGACTTGGGGAAAGGTCAAGGCTGGGGGAAAGGGTGATTATTGCTCTGAGCGGCTATTATATTTAGTGGGGGAAAAAAACCCTCAACTGTTTAGGAAAAGGAAAAAAAAACAGACGAGGAGAACACAAAGCCACAAATGCAGGTAACAATGAAAAGGATTTCCAAAAAAATGTGAATGTATAGCTATCAAACCTGTGCTGTGAGTGTTTAGTTGTCTGATAGATGGCAGCAAAGATACAAAAAAAAAAAAAACCCTCTAACTCTTTGCTACCATCTAGTGGTCATTTTGACTTCCATCCTGGATCTGATAGCTGTTCAGGCATGAAGAGGCATTTTGTAGCATTATATCTTCAAAAGGCACAGTCCTTAGAGAGGTTTTGTCTCTCTCTCTCTCCTTCTGTATCGATACAGCAGGATCTGGATCTTACATTCCTCTCTTGTGACTCAAATGAGAGGTCAAAAGGCAGAAGCAAGAAGAAACTGCAACCCACCCATCCCACCTCACAAATAGAAGGAAGCAAATGCAAAATTCAGCAAGTGCCGGAAAGGGAATATATATACAAGGGTTATGATGTCAAAGGAGAGGCAACTAAAGCCAAAGGCGCTATCTCACAGAAAGGAGACACATGCATCAGTAGTCACACGGCAGCAAGTTGAGAAAGAAGCAATAGATTCAGCACAGCATTGGGAAAGAGCAACTTAAGAAAAGAGGTGAAGACAAAAAAACCAAAAACAAAATAAAAACAAAACAAAAACCAAGTCTACTTAAGGAACCGTGGCTGGTCGAGAACCACCTTCACATTTGCCCCCTTGCACTTGTCTCTTCTTGTATGTCTTGGATCTCATTTACTCATGTAGCCCTATCATGATTGACAGCTTCTTCTACAAAGAACCAGATCAAATTACTGATGCCATGTCTCAGGTTCCAGTGCTCCTCCAAAACTCTCTTTACAACGATGTATTAGGTGCATTATCCTAGAACCTTTCCCACTGTCATCCTGCAAATTGCCATTATTATTTTGCACAGAGGGAGATATGTTCACGTCGGAACATGTGAACATAGGTTCCCTCACTTGCAGTTTAAAATGGTGCATTCCATCTCCAAAGCCTCAGATTATGCCTCCATGGGGGATTAGCTGCAGGTATTGTCCAAGAGACGGAATCCTTGCTGGAAGAAAGATACTCATGGGTGGGCCTCTAGATGCCTACCAGTCAGAGCTAGCATTGCATATGGATGCATCCCCAGTGCCTCACCTGAGGTTTGCACCAAAGGCTATGATTTGAAGGGGGAAGGAGCCTTGAATTATAAATCATGTGTCAGGGAATAACTACACATTCTCAACAGTTCAGAACTGTAGGTACAATGCAAACAACAGCAACCCATGTTTCTAGATTTTAAGGCAAAATAATCTGAATAGGACTGGCAAGGTTGCTTTAACTCTAATCAATGAGGTTTTGCATACCAGGCAGTTGGTGTTGGCACTCTTCATAACTTGATCTTTGGCTATTTGTAGAACATCCCTGCTCTTCACATCATTTAACTCCATTTTCTGCCTTTTTCTGCTATTGACATTCTTTGCTACATTGGATTTGTGTTATTTATGATGAAATTTGTGCAAATATAAATCTATTGTATATATTTGTGCTAATATAATGTATCATATATGTTTGTGCTAAATATATATTGAGTAATTAAGCTAACCTGGGACTCTATATCTTACGGTAATTTAATTTGGTTTTTCTTCTGAAACAGATACATTTGCTATCTTTTATTCTGGAAGCATAATTTATTTTAGTATGAGCTGACTTGCATAATGGGGCTAATTTATTCTGTGGTGAGAAAATGAAAATCTGGAGCCAAAGCACATTTACGCACAGCTACGATCAAAAGCATCGAGATAAGCATGCTTCGATGTTTTCTCCAGGTGCATTGTCCCTAGCTCAAAAATATATGTATTTCTGCTTAATACTAATAACACTAATGCTATGGCAAAATGCTATTCCTGTTGCTAATTCTTAGAGTGAATCATCTGATCAATTAATTACATGCTGCAAAGTTCTCATGCAATAGCCAGTGCAGTGTTGGGTTGTTACCAGTTCACCCTGGTTTAGGTGAACTGGTAGCAGTGGCAGCGGGAGGCTCCGCCCACCCGCCCTGATGCTGTTGCGCATTCGCGCGAGCACCCACAAGCAAACCGGTAGTGATGGGTTTTGAAACCGGCCCCTTAGCCAATGCTATTTTTTCTGCTCTTTATTCATTTTGGTTCCTTTTGGAAGGAAAATGCACTGATTGCTATTCTGGTGGGAGATAAAGTTAACTTGATTAAAACCACTTCAATTAATTTCTGATTTAAAGATATCTCTTACGAATATCCTTCCTCACCCCTTTCCATTCCTTGAGAGAAATAGCAGTTACTGTACATTACTGTAATGTCCTTGTCCCTTCTTCTTCAGTTTAAATAGTAGCGTTTGAATATTTGAGAACGGGAATTATAATAGAATAATCTTGCCTTTTGCTATTTATGTAAAGGTAACAGCCACATTTAGGAAAGTTATTGATCATGTTTAAGGGAGAAAAACAACCTTGCCTGTGAATTTGTATAATGTTGTTCTCTCGTGGTGATGAGATATGCAGAAAGAGATTTTATGGAATCTCTTCTCTATTTTATTCTAATTTACATGTCTGTGAGTATGGTTGCTTTAGCTTTTATTTTAAAAAGCCCACATACAATGCCATATAATATATAAATATAAGCAATAAAATCCTTTTGAGGTTTTGTTGGAAGAGTTACCAGTAGCTAAACCAATAAATAGACAATCCGTTCGTTTGCATTTCATTTGTTCTCTTTCTTTTTACATACTGAGGAGTTAAACAATAGGTGGGCCAAGCTCTCATCTGCCACGGAGCTGTTCTATATTTAACACTGAGAAGAGAGGGGAGTACCCTCTAAACATGGACATTTTTGCCCCCCGACTCTTTTCCCCAAACTCTTGTGTTGTAGATATAAATTCACCCAACTATTTATAACCAAGGAATTTACATCCTTAATTTGAGAACTTCTCAAATACTGACTTTTGGTTTATTCCAGGGGTGCAGAGACTGTACCTCCCCAGATATGGCTGGATTCCAGCTGAAATCAGCCACAAGGACTCTTATTAGACCTGGAGGCCAGGAATCAAGCAGTCCTTATAATAGGAAAACCAGATATGGTGCTGCATGGTTGACTGGAGCCTCAATACCTACACAACTTTTAAAGGCCTTCCTTCCCCATTCATCTCAATATGGCTGCTATCAATAAGGAAACTGAAACCTCTTCTTCTGTCTCCATTTGCTTGTTAATGAGCAACCCAGGTGGTCCAGTGGTTAGAGGGCAGTATTGCAGGCAAACTCTGCCCACAGCCTGGAGTTTAATCCTGAGGGAGCTCAATCAGCCTTCCATCCTTCCAGAGTCAGTATAATGAGGACCCAGGTGATTGGGGGCAATATGCTGACATTGTAAACAGCCCAAGAGAGTGCTGTATAGCTGTAAACCACTATTGGGGTGGGGGTGGTGTAAATAAGCCTATGTGCTAAGTGCTATTATCATATCTCACTTGCAATTGCTCCTGACTTTCTATAAAGTCTACAGAGTTCTTTCAGGGCAAAGGTCAGAATATCATTACCTTCCATAGTGAGGAGATCTGATGGTCACTGAACAGTATGAAAACAGCTGATTTCCTTGCACGGCATAGGGACCCCTGACTTTCTTGCAAGGCATAGGGACCCTAAAGCTTCTGGGCATATGCACAGGGAGGACTTACATATTATTTGATGGGTTTTGTGGATACCAGCATTTTCAAGAATTTTGCAGCACCGATTCACTGGCAGGCAAACAAGAAGGCAAAGTCATTGTGGATCTCTGTAAAAGATCACACAAAACGCCTGGACAACTACCGCTCTATGGCGATAGACAGCCCATCCTGCTACTGTTTAATCTCACCTAGTCCCAATCCCTGAGGATACAACTCCTGATGCAAGATGGCTCTGACTGTTCTGCCTTGGAAGACAACAGTGTTTTTTTTTTACAGCCGTCAACCCAATGACAGAATTGTGCTAGAATAATTCGTTCTTTTTAAGAAACTCTCTATGGAAGCAAGAGAGGGGAGGAACCAGCCTGAATCCTACTGAAACGACGGGGGGGGGGGGGGGAAACAAGGGGGTGCATGATGGTGGTGATGGAGACAAGAAGCTTATTCAAAAATAAAGGGGTCGTGGGTGCTGAAAAAGAAGTGCCCGTCCACATGCGTATCAACAGTTTCCTTGTCACTCTCAGGAGGGAAGCGCTCGTGGCAGATGGGACACTCCTTCCAAAAGCCTGGAGAAGGCAGGTCCAAGGGAGATGCGCCCATTCCGGATGGTTCTGACATCTGCCGCCCTGTCAGCCCACTGAGCACGGAGGAAAAGTATGGGAAAAAGAGAGAGAGAGAGAAAAAATTAAAAGGAGCGCTCAAAAATTGAAATTTAATAAACTGATCTTCTGAATGTTTTTCCGTAGAAATCATTGTGCAAAACCAGAATAGAGTGAAGAGTTGCTCAGGCAGTCAAGGTCCAAAATGCCTAGAGTCACAGAATTAAGGTCAGTGAGATTTGACCTCCAGTGTAGGCCAAGATACATTCATCACAAATGAAGGCAGGGGAAAGGTTTCATCCTTCAGATACACAGGGCCCCTTAAGCTAAACAAGTCCTTCACTAAGCATAGAGCTTAACACCTGTGGCAATCAGCAAGGAGAGAGAAGAAAAGCAGTGGAGGGGGAAAAAAAAGACACCTGTAAGTGGGAGGCTTAGGGGTGCAGAAAGGATGGGAAGGAAGAGGATACTGAGACAGGATGAATTTACAGGACAGAAAAGTGGGCAGAGGAAAAAGAAGCTTACATACCAAAGAATCAGCTTTTACTCTGAAAAAAATATGGGAAACGTTGATCTCAGGTTTCCACAGCTAAGGCTGTGTATATTCTCTGAGTCATTATATATACATACAGTTTGGCTGTTAGACAATCCAGACTGGCACTCTGGGCAACTAAGATGAAACCCTTAATTAAACTGGGTACATTTGCATGCATTTCTTATTTTGCATAATCAGCATTTTCTTTCTTTCTCTTCTTTTCAAGCCATGACCTGTCTGGCTTTGCAATTTTTACGAAGTGGCTAAGGAGGACTGGAGATTACCGAATTACTGGAACCCTAATTTGGCCAGGTCCCTCTCGGTTCTGAACTTTTGACAGGTACTATCTAGAAAATGTTCAGATGTTGCCGGTAACACTTTTCCTCCCCTCACCCATGAAGAAAGCCAAGATTCTTACAGAAATAATTGCAGTTTCTGTATTTTCATCTTATTCTTCAGCATACTCCCAAATCTGGCACTTGCCCAGAAGGTGGGTGCCAGGAGTGATTACAGGTATAGTCCAATACATCCAGGGGTGGGATCCTATTGGTTGAACAACCGGATTGCTGATAGCGCACGCGCCAAATGCGCACTGTGCAGTTTCCATAAAATTGAACTTCCGTGTTACAAACAAGGAAAGGAGCAAGGAAAACAGCTGAGGAGGGCCAATTCAATCTGCCGCCCCTGATCAGCTGGGCTTCAGAAGAAGAAATAAAGATCAGTATAAATCGGGGGTGGGTGGACGGGCCCACTTTCACAGCAACAGAGAACTGGTTCGCTCTCAGTAGGAAGTGGGAACTACCGGTTCACTTGAACCGGTCCGAACTGGTAGAATCCTACCACTGAATACATCTGAGAGAGGACAAGGTTGAAGAGAAAATGCAGTACAGATGGAATAACTTCCCCTCACCTGGCCACTTCACAGAAGCCATTGCCCAGTTCTGGAAGGAGTAGATTGGTTTCTTCACCACCACTCTGAGCAGCTGCCATCAGAACTGCCTTCTCATCTTCAGCTTCCTGCAAATAGAAAGAGAGGCATGTTTTCAGTATGTTTGACTTTGGCTCATGCTCACAACAACTGGCCTGTTCTTCCTATGCGGGAGGGCACCGCAACTCCTATGCCTCGATAAGTATATGCATACATACAGAATCCTCCTTTCAGGACACCTGATTTGCACAGAAAATATCTAGGTTCAACGGTCTCTTGGTGCTAATCGCATTTCTTGTCCCTTTTGGATATTATTATTGTTTCTCTGAATTTACAAAATTGGAAGCTGGTATCACGAAAAGTAAGCACATCAACCTTTAGTGCAGATGTCCATGCGTGTACACACACACACACACACACACACACACAAACCCATAATGCCCCTGGATCTGACAGACACTGAGAAAATAAAAATGATGAGTAGCTGTAGACCTGCTATCTTCCTGCCCACCCCCCAAAAAGGTAAAAAACTAAACCAGTGTGATAGGAAGCATCCTTTAGGAGAGGCCAGTGGGTTGATGGGCAGCATTTTTAACACGTCATCTTCCTAGTGATTATGCTCCAACAGTAAACATTTTGTGAAAGTGCCAGGCCTCCTTCGAGGATTCCATGGCATCAAGGCACTCTCAGTATGCTTTCAAAACCTCAAAACAGGTGCTCTATCCCTGGGCTAGTTCATCTCTTTGCCTGGATCCCCAAAGCAACTCTTTCGCCCTTCGCCTTGGACAGCTATATGCGGGCTGGGCTAGGTCCTTCCGTGCTTCTCAGGGCCTCACCGAGTCAGAACTGGAATCCTCAGGCAGCTGTTTGATCTGACTAGCAATAGGAGCAGGCTGGCTGATCACCACTGTGTGAGATAACCCATGGGCACAGGGAGGCGTGGTGGTCACTGCTCGGGTGTCACACAGGCTGTAAGAACTGAGCTGGGTAGGCAGGCGCATGTCCTCAGGGCATTCGTCCTCTGAATCAGACAGGGAGTCCAGGGAGCCTGGAAGATGAAAATGAAGGAGATGGCGTTAGGTGTATGTGTGGGTGTGTGTAAAAAAATCTCTCCCAGAGAGCAATGATGCTCCCAGTAGAGACTGACCTTGCAGAGAAAAACATTGCTCAGTTTGCTCTAGGGCAATTTGCCTTAGCCTCCTATTGGGGCTTGAACCTGAAACTGGATATCTCTTAGGAAGGAGATAAGGACAAACCATTTCTGAAAAACCTTGCTGAAAAACCCGCAGAGACTTCGCTGGGCAGTTCTCAGGAATCAATGCTGACTTTATTTTTATTTTTATTTTTTATTTTTATTTTTGTTTATTTTTATATGCCGCCCTTCTCCGGAGACTCAGGGCGGCTTACAATGCGTTAAGCAATAGCCTTCATACTTTTGTATATTTTATACAAAGTCAGCTTATTGCCCCCACAAACCGGGTCCTCATTTTACCCACCTTAGAAAGGATGGAAGGCTGAGTCGACCTTGAGTCTGGTGAGAATTGAACTCGCAGTAATTGCAGGCAGCTGGATGTTAAATGCTGCCTTAGTAGGAGGCATTAGCCTCCTACGCCACTCAGGCTCCTCCTTGCCTCAGACTTGAAGGCAAGAAAAGTAAAGAAAAAGAAAAAGAAAAAGGAGGACAGTAAATATTTCCTAACGTGCTTGGCATGGATTTGGGGAAGGGAAGCAAAAAGCTCTCTTTTTGAAAGTTCCTAGGAAAGGATGTTCCATCCACCCAGAAGAAATATCTCACAAAATCTAAAGTCTGACTTTACAGCTTCATTATGGAATACTCCAAAGAGTTCCCGCAGAGTAAGAAAAGAATGGAAGAATTACAAAGTGCGACAGAGAGAATAGATTTTCCCAGTTGTGGCCCTAACCACCAGGGTAGTAAACATTCAGTACTCAGATATCGCTGCACTGCAGCTCCTGTCATTCCTCACCATCAGCCACGGCAGTGGTGGGTTGCTACCGGTTCGGGCGAACTGATAGCGGCGGAGGCTTCACCCACCCGCCCGGATGCTTCTGCGCATGTGCAGAAGCACTGTGCATGCGCATGAGCGCACATGCACGAGTGAACCGGTAGCGACGGGATTTTGAACCCGTCCCTGGGCCACAGACTCACAGGAATTAAAATCAATCAACCACATATTGCACATTTCAGATTAAATATGGGAAGAAAAGGTTTAGCTGAACAAAATTCTGGAGAAGCAGCTTCAACCTCAAGGTAAACTCCATCAAGATCCCTGACCACTTTGTTCTGAGTAAGTTTAAGGATGCTTGAAAATTTAGATTCACAAGGCTAGTTTTAGAACTCAACAATGTCTGTTGATCCCTACATTTTTATATTTTTTTGCCTTTGTCACTGATAGCATGGACCGGGCTCACTAAACATACCGTATTTTTGGGACTATAAGTCGCACCGGAATATAAGACGCACCAAGATTTCGAAAAGGTAAACAAGAAAAAAAAAAAAGGTTTTGCCCTCCCCAGCCCCCAGGAGCACTCTGCAGGCCTCCCAAACCCTCTGCATGCCCCATTTTTCGCAAAAATGGGCTCGTTTTTGTGAAAAAGGGCCCGTTTTTGGCCTCCCAAACCCCCTACATGTCGCGTTTTTGCCCTCCCCAGTCCCCAGGAGCACTCTGCACAGCTCCCAAACCCTCTGCGCATCCCGTTAATGGGCCTGTTTTTGGCGAAAACGGGACAGGGTTTCTGGAGGCCAAAAATGGCTGTATTCAGTGTATAAGACACACCAACATTTTCACCCTCTTTTGCGGGGGCAGGGGGGGGAACTGCGTCTTATACTCCAAAAAGTACGGTAATTGGCAGGGCTGCCAGCTGATGGTGGTGGGACTAACCAGGAGTATCCAGAGCTCTCTCCTCTTCGTCAATCAGAACTGATTCACTCCATTTCTCATCTGCTACTTTCTCCAAACGTTCTTCAAGGCGGCGTATGTACACCAGCAACTCCTGTAGGCAGACAATGGGCAACAACACATCAGCATTAAGCCCTGAACTGCACTGCGTTCCTCCTCTCGCCACTTCGTATCTTCTTCTCATACTAAATTCAGGCTATGGTCGGCCTTCCTTCCCTCCATTTGGATGCCACACCAACCTGTTTTTCGGACTGCAGTTGTTCTTTCTCCTTCTGGCCAACCTGCAGGGCGGCCCGCAGTTCCCGAAGCTCACGGCGGCTCTCAGAGACTTGAACCTGATGAGGGCAAACGTGACATTTGCCAAAGCAGAATTTTAGAATAACACGTATAGAGAGTTATGAAGCCCACTAGGAAACTAAATACAGGTAGTCCTCGACTTACAACAGTTCATTTAATGACCGTTCAAAGTTACAATGGGCACTGAAAAAAGTGACTTAGGATCATTCTTCACACACACTGCAGCATCCCTGTGGTCATGTGATCAAAATTCAGATGCTGGTTCATATTTTTATGATGGCTGCAGTGTCATGTGATCAGCTTTTGCGGCCTTCTGACAAGCAATGCCAATGGGGAATCCAGATTCACTTAACAACCGTGTTAATAACTTAACAAATGCAGTGATTCACTTAACAACTGTGGCAACAGAAGTCGTAAAATGGGGCAAAACCCACTTAACAAGTGTTTCACTTAGCCACATAAATGTTGGGCTCAATTGTGGTTGTAACCCAAGGACTATCTGTAGTTAATGCTCATGCCCAATGCTGGGATTTTAAGAAAGCTCCTTTCCTTTTTGGAAAGCTCTGTCCATTTTCTAGGGCCTCTATTTTATTCATGGGGCAGAGCCTCCCCTTCATCGCTGGCCAACTCCATTTCCTAAAGGACTTTTAGGCTTCTGTTTTGATTTATTGTCACACTGCACTCGCCTCTTACAGCAGGCCTGCATAACCCGGAGAGGGGAAAGGGCCACACTGATGAATTAAAAATATTTGTGGGTGCAAAGCAATACCTGGTGGGCCAATCAGCTGCCAGTAGAGAGGAGGCAGCGCTTGAACAAAGGGTAGCAATGAGGCCCGAGGTGCTCAGCAACACACCTTTCTGAATGGTAGTGAATTTAATGACTTTTTAATAAGCAGCATCAAACCACACAAGGATGTTTGATGAGCCTTGTGTTGTCCATGGTCCTTATGTGGTCCAGCTTTGTCTTAGAGATTGTGCCAGCAAAGGTTTAAACAAAATAAAAGAACTGGCATGCTGGATCCATTTAAGCCTTTCCTAACTTGGTGGTCTCCTGATACAGTGAGACAACAACTCTTTGACCTCCTGGCCAGGATGGTCAAGACAGATCTAAAGGAGTTGCAGTCTAGAGAGCACTGAAGTTAGGAAGACCTATTCTGTAGATGCACCTAACCAAATAATCGGATATACAGGACTGTTGAAGGTCTGCACAAAAAAATTCTCAGGGAGGACTAAGGATGGTCAGTGACAACAGGATAAGGTAAAGGTAAAGGTTCCCCTCGCACATGTGCTAGTCGTTCCTGACTCTAGGGGGCAGTGCTCATCTCTGTTTCAAAGCCGAAGAGCCAGCGCTGCCTGAAGACTTGTGGCTGGCATGACTAAACACCAAAGGTCCACGGAATGCTGGTGGTCCCTATTTTTCTACTTGCATTTTTTACTTGCTTTCGAACTAGGATGGCAGAAGCTGGGACAAGTAACGGGAGTTCATCCCATTACGCGGCACTAGGGATTCGAACTGCCGACCTTTCGATTGACAAACTCAGCGTCTTAGCCACTGAGCTACCGCGTCCCTTTGATAAGATATTTATATATCATAGATAGATAGATAGATAGATAGATAGATAGATAGATAGATAGATAGATAGGATTGCTGTCCCTTCGACAACAAGATAGTGGCTGGCAAATTGGGGGAAGAAATAAAATGGAAGGATAGGCTCTGTTAGCCATTAGTCAATAATTCCAAAAGTCACAGAAAGAATCATGCATCCTGTAAGAGAGGGAGAGCATCAAGAGTTCTTTTCAAAACTTTCTCTGCTGGTGATCCTTGCAAGATAAAGATGTCTTGCAACCCATCTAGACAGCAGGCAAGGGGGTTAAACTTCTTCCTGGAAGCTTGGCAATCTTAATCTGTAAACGGCTCTGTTTCCCCTCCCTCCTTGAATGATGGAATCCTTTTTCCAGGGGAGATAGTTTACCAGGCTGGCATCCCGTTCCTGTACCAGCTCCATACGCAACACCTGGCGCTGTGCCCGCTCTTCTTGCAAGTTATTTTCAAGACGGAGAACCTCAGCACTCAGCTTCAGGATCTTATCTTTCTCGGCCTAACAAAACATAAATTTGAAAGGAAGGGTCAGTGCAGGATGAGATTACTCCCCCCCTCCCCCCATCTGCTCTATGGAAAGCTATTAAAGTACTTGGCAAGGTTGGATTCTTCGTGAAATATGCAGGGATGGAAAACCCAAGGAAGTCTAGATGTTACTTAACGACAATAATGGTTCTCTACTACAGTTTTTAATTGGTTTTAATAAATTATGTAAACTCTGTAAATTTTGTTTTAATTGCGTATGCTGCCCAGAGTCACGTGAAAGTCAGATGGGCAACTATATACATAGAAATTCAATAATTAAATAAACAAATATAAACCCACCAACTCCTCAGCAATGACTATGTTGACAGAGCTAGCAAAAGTTTTAGCTCAGGGACATCTAAAACCCTAAAGAGCAGCTAGGTTAAGAAGGAGTCATCTATAGATTTGTCCATTGATTTAGTTATCCCAGCAATTTTGTCCCTGTTTTAACAGAGTGTGGGAAAAGGAAGGAAGGAAGGAAGGAAGGAAGGAAGGAAGGAAGGAAGGAAGGAGCAAGGAAGAGAAGGAGGAAGGGAGGGAGGAAGGAAGGAAGAAGGGAGGGAGGAAGGAAGAGAAGGAGGGAGGGAGGGAGGAAGGAGGGAGGGAGGGAGGCAGGGAGGCAGGGAGGCAGGGAGGCAGGGAGGAAGGAAGGAAGGAAGGAAGGAAGGAAGGAAGGAAGGAAGGAAGGAAGGAAGGAAGGAAGGAAGACCGCAAGGAGGATTCAACATAGTTAATACTGACAGAATAGTTCTCCACAAGATCGACACTATTGATAAAAGGGGTCCCACAGAGCAAACTGGATTGCTGAACATTTTTGTTTGTGGTCATACTGGAAAAAATTGACACATGTACAAAACTCAAACATAAAATGAGATTCCTTTTAATAGTTAAGTAAAACGCTTCAAATTTGAAACTTTCAAGGCAAATCATCCCAATCGGAGTTTGGAACAGCTACTCAGACTTCAATGGATGGTTCAAAACTGTTTTGACCTTACCAGAAGTGTTTGAAATTCAAACTAGCCCCACTTTAATCTCAGAATGCCAATTCTATAGGATTGTTTTAAGTTCAGAACACTTTCAGAATGGTCGGAAGAACACTAGAGTCAAAACACCCACCTTCAAATTCAAATATTCCAAATTCCTAACACATAAAATCTGAAATGATGGAAACCTGCACCTTTTAACACATCCCTCTCAATAGACTTAGCTTTATTTAGCTTATAGAAGATAATGTAGTGCAGCATACTAGGAAAAGTTTATCCCTTGCTAGAAACGTTCCCCAGAAAGGGAATCTGGGGAAGCATCTAAATGCTTTAAAATACTGTGGGGTCCCTGGTGCTCTCTGAGCTTGGTTGTTTTCTTGCAGACTTTTTGTTACCAAACTCGGTGACATCATCAGTACTAAGGATGTGCTAATGATGTTAGCTAGTTTGGTAATGAAACATCTGCAAGAAACAACCAAGCTCAGAGTGCACCAAGGACCCCACAGTTCAACCCTGAGCTACAAATATTCTCTTTGATCTCTTTAAAATATAGAATAATTTAGTTCCAAAGCAATATCATTCTTCTTCTTCTTCTTTCCTTTTTTTGAAACTCCCAAACATTAAATCTCGGCATTCAACTACTTGGGGATTTTGTTCTTTCTGCAAGCACAACTAATTAAAAAAATTCCCCAGAACTTAATTTGAATCCAAAATAAAAGATCAATGATTGCATTAATGGATGTCAGGATCTTTTTGCTTTATTCCCTCTATACTACGAAGAAAATAGGCAATGCAATGCTTATGTGGATTGGGGAAGGTAGTATTATGTATAGTGCTGAAAATATTGGCCATGGGTAAAGGGGATCTGGTGTCGAAATTCCACTTGATTAGAGTAGAGTAGAGTAGATGTCAAGTTTCGAGGTCGTCTCAAATAAATTGCATTTCAAACAAAGTCTTTGAAGAAAACTCGCATTTATTAAGCACAACATTCAAAGCCCGACTCATTGTAGCCAACACTGACTTCCAGACCCAAAATCCTCCCTTTTCGTTCCCCACTCCCCTGCACTCATTGGCCATCTTCCAAGTCACTCTACCCCTATCTACTGCTCCAACTCAAAGGAATTTCCCCCCTCCCATCCCATCTCCTAGGGGATATTATCTCCAGGGAAAATAAGTAGGTGAAAAGTCAAACGTCCCTTTCCAGACGCCTCCGCTCCTCCTTCTTATGTCAGTACTAGAGTAAATGCAGCTTGAAGTGCTGCTCCTCCCCCTTCATTTTTCCAGGGTGGCCTGTGTAAGACAAACAACAAGTTAAGTACTGTTACCCCATCCAGGGGTGTGGGTCCTGCCCCCTCCCGCTTTGCCCGGGTGATCTGCACGGAATTTGGCTATAAGGCGGTCAGCTTGGATGTTTCTGCTTTTCACCCAGGAAGCCTCTGACAAAGGGTAACCCTTCCACTTGATTAAGTATTGGAGGTGTCGCCTGTGCCACCTCGAATCGAGAATTTGCTGTACCTCATAGTGAGTGTGGCCCCCAATAACCAGGGGCCCGGGGGGTCACGTGGCACTGGCCTTAAAGTTGACCCCACCACAGTTTCAGGAGGCTACTGTGGAAAACGGGGTGTATCCTCCCTAGTAGTCGGGGCAGCTGCAGTTGTACTGTAACCGGGTTGATTAGTTTTACTATAGGGAATGGTCCTATAAATTTCGGGCCCAGTTTCCTGCTCGGGAGTCTGAGTCTCAAATACTTGGTGGAGAGGTAGACCTTCTCTCCCACTCGGAATGGTCTTTGGGGAGTTCGGTGCTTATCTGCTTGTTTCTTATAGGATTGTGCCGCCTTGGTTAATGCCTTCTTGACGTTCTCCCAGGTTTCTTTCAACATTTCCATCCAATCGGTCAAACGGACTGAGGAAGGAGGCTCCCTTGGGTACTCTGGCATGGGGACGAAATCCATACCTTAAATCACTACCTTAAATGGGGTTAGTCTTGTGCTACTGTGGACAGCATTATTATACGCAACCTCCGCAAAAGATAGGAGGTCCGCCCAATTAGACTGTTGGTAGTTGACGTAGCACCTCAGGTATTGCTCTATCATGGCATTCTCTCCGCCCTCCCCCATTGGTGCTTGGGTGAAACGCTGAGCTGAGGCCTTGGGATGACCCTATGGACTGTAGGAATTCCCTCCAGAATTTTGCTGTGAACTGGACACCTCGATCGGAGATGATTCTTCTGGGTACTCCATGCAGGCGGTAGATGTGTTTCAGGAACAGTTTGGACAACTGGTGGGCTGAGGGTAGCCCGCTGCAGGGTATGAAATGTGCCTGTTTGGAGAATAAGTCTATTACAGTCCAGATCACTGTGTTTCCACCACTCCTTGGCAGTTCTACTATGAAGTCCATTGCAATCTCCTCCCATGGTCTTGTCAGTTCAGCTACTGGCTGCAGCAGCCCGGGAGGTCTTCTTGGTCTTTTTTTCATCGTGGCACAGATGGTACAACTTTTTACATAACTGTCTACGTCTTTTCTCATGTGGGGCCACCAAAACTGTCTTCGTACTAAGTGCAGAGTCTTTAGGAAGCAGAAATGCCCCGCTGGTTTAACATCATGGCTCCTCTTGAGGACCAGGGTGCATAGAGTCTCTGGGACATAAGAGTTTTGTCCCCTTCCGTGCTAGGTCATCCCTTTTTGTCAAGAGATGTTGATTGTCTTGGAACGAGGGGTCCGCCAATGTCTCCGTTTTGAGTCTTGTCGTTAAGTCACTTGCTGATTGGTCATGGTGGTCGCGACGTTGCCGTCTGGTGACTACCTGACCTACTCCTTGGGCAGAGGGGATGATGGCATTCACTACCTGCTCCCGCTCATTGTTGTATTGGGGCATTCGGGAGAGGGCATCGGCCAGAAAGTTTTTCCCCCCTGGGATGTGCTTCAGCTCAAAGTTGAAACGATTGAAGTATTGGGCCCACCGGATTTGCCTGGGCGACAACTTCTGTGGGGTCCTGAGGGCCTCCAGATTCTTATGGTCAGTCCAAACTTCGAACGGTCTCTGGCCTCCTTCTAGCAGGTGTTGCCAGGTCAACAGCGCCCATCTCACTGCGAACGCTTCCTTTTCCCACGTCGCCCATCGTCTTTCTGTGTCGGTGAGTTTGCGGGATGTGTAGGCACAAGGTTGTAGATTCCTTTGGCTGTTCTTTTGCAGTAGCACAGCCCCCACTGCCACATCGCTGGCATCTTCTTGGATGACGAAGGGTTGTTCAGGGTCAGGATGCTTTAAGACCGGTTCTTTTGCAAACATTTCTTTTAGTGTTTTGAATGCCTGTTGGCAGGCCAGGTCCCACTGTAGAGGTTGTCCTGGGAGGGGTTTTGTTGCTGGATTCCCTGTTTTTAGGAGGTCCATCAGAGGTTTGGCAATTCTTGCAAAAGAGGGGATGAATTGTCTGTAGAAGTTCCCAAACCCCAGGAAGCTTTGTAGTTGTCTGCGGGTGCGAGGGGGTTGCCAGTTTAGGACTGATTGTACTTTGGCTGAGTCCCATTTCTATCCCCTCGTTTGACACTCAGTAGCCTAAGTAGTCTAGCCATGACTGGTGGAACTCGCATTTTGATAGCTTGACATATAGGTTCGCCCCCAGCAGTTTTTCCAGCACTTGGCGGAAGTGTTTGTCTATGGTTTCTGTGAAAATGAGAATGTCATCTAGGTAGACGAGGACCCCCTTATAGAGGTGCTCATGTAGAAACTCATTTATCAATTGTGTTAGGATATGGTTTGAGCTAACAAGTTGTCCAGGCAATATATGTGTTCTGTAACTTTAATATGAATATGTATTGTGTGACTTTAAAGTTTTTCTGCTGATTCATTGTAATGCTGAGTCATACGGTAATTAGTTGTGAACGTATTTAAGAAAGGTACTGTAACGTATTCAGTTGATAAGCTACCATTGTGTGTGGAGTTGCAACCATTGTGCTATCATTGGTTGGATGGATCTGCTACCATCGTGGTTTGTAACCAGAGTGAGTTTGTTATTCTAACCAACTACTGTTTGTGTGGTAAGAAGATTTTGTATCACTGGACTGATTTAACTGGCAAAGACTTGGATTGATTTAAAGACTATGAGATTGTTTTTTCACTATAAAGTAAACTTTTGATAAACCAGTTTGCACATCTCTTATTCATTGCTCTCAGCAACGTTTCTCTGTGCTCTACACTCTGCTGGATGGTAACACAACAACAATATCCTTAACATTGGTTATGGGCCCAGAGCCAACCAGAACTAACTAGGATTGTTAAGAGTTAAACTGAGAGTTAATGTGAATAGTACAAACTGTGTTTGTGATATACAATCCAAGTGAAGATGGCACTAGAACAAGCAGCAAATTTTTCCATGATAACCCGGCTGGATGGAACAAACTATATATCCTGGTCTACAAAATGTAATCTACTTTTGCGTAGAGAAGGACTGTGGGACATAGTTAATAATCCACTGGATCTAACAGCATGGAATCCTGCTGATGAGGAAGATGCGAAGAAAATAGCCAAGTTTAACAGAGACAATGAACGAGCTCTTTGCATTATTGGACTAACACTGGGTGACCAGCAGCTTGTCCATATTCATGGCGAAGAGTCTGCTGCTAGGTGTTGGACCAAGTTGAAGAGACTATATGTTCGTGACTCTGTGGGTGCTCATATTTATCTCACACGGAGATTATTTAAACAACATCTTAAAGGTGGAGATATGATGGCTCATTTGGAATCCATGACCAGAATTTTCCAGGAGCTTCATGAAAAGGAACTTGTTTTCTCAGAATTACAACAAGTTTATATAATTCTTTCTTCTTTGGACGATACTTATGACGACTATGTTTCTTCGTTAGAGGTTTTGTCCAGAGATGAACTGACATTGGCTGGCATAACCGGTAGGTTATTGGAAGAATCCAAAAGAAGACAAGAAAGGGATCAGTTGAGAGTGCAATAACCAAAAGAAGAAAAAATTTATTCAACTGCCTATTTTGTAAAACATAGTTTTGCTTGTGGGGCTAAAGGGCATATAGCTAAGTATTGTAAAAATAAGAAAATGTCTGTTAGGGACAATACTAGACCCAAGAAGGGTTGTAATTTAGCTATATCCAATTCAACTACTGATGTTAACCAGGATTGTTGAGTTGTTGACAGTGGTGCTTCTCAATCTATTTCTAGAAATAGAATTTTTTTTGTTAAAATGGAGAAGAGTAACCAACATGTTAAACTAGCAAATGGCTGGAAGGTTAAGGTAGCTGGAGAGGGTGTTGCTCGTTGGTCATTTAGTAATGAACCATTGCCTATGTTATATATTCCTGGGTTAAAATTCAATTTATTATCTGTTAAATCATTATTGCAATTTGGGTTTACAGTAACATTTAAAAATGATTAGTGTTTTATTGAGAAAGATGGCAAGATTGTTACTGCAAGTTTAGAAAATGATTTATTTATTTTAAGGGATAACCCAGTATTGGTGGTTAAGTCTAAGTCTGTTTATAAGAATGTTAAACTACATGATGAATGTATTCATCTGTTACACCAGAGACTTGGGCATTTAAATTTCAGGACGTTAAAGAAAACAGTTCAGTTATCTGAAGGGATAAAACTACAAGCATGTAGTAAATATATGAATTGCAATGCCTGTAGTCAGCAAAAAAGTAGGGTAACACCAGCAAACCGTGTTAATGATTTTAAAACCAAAAAGCCATTAGAGGTAGTGGTTGTAGACCTAATTGGACCCAAGAAACCCAGCACAGGAGGTGCCTGCTATATTCTAAGCATAGTAGACCAGTATTCAAGATACAGATTCTGTTATCTTATGAAAACAAAAAGTGAAACATTCCAGCATATTAACAACTGGCTGTGTTTTGTGGAAAGGAAACAGAAATTTAAGGTTAAATGCTTAGTGACTGATAATGGTACAGAATTTACCAACCAAAGGTTGGAAAAGTTTTTGCAGGATGCAGGGATCCAGCATAAACGGTCTGCTCCGTACAGACCACAACACAATCCATATATCGAGAGAAGAGGTCAAACATTACAAGCCATGACTAGAACTATGTTGGCAGATTCTGGTTTGCCTGAAAATTTATGGGCTGAGGCTGTTATGTGTGCTAACCATGTGTTAAACAACGTGGTTCATTCCTCTACAGGTGAAATACCATTGACCTTATGGCATGGGAGGAAACCAAATCTTAGTTACTTACACACATTTGGAGCCCCAGTTTGGGTACCTATTCCATCTATTTTAAGGAGAAAGGATCAATAGAGAGCCAGAAAAATGTTTTTCGTTGGCTAGGAATCAAATCATAGGTCTTTTAGATTTTGGGCACAGGGAACTACTAGTGTTTACTGTAGTGCAAGTGCTAAATTTCTAGAGCACGAAGGATGGGATAAACTAGAACGTGCAGATTATAGACATGATAATAATACTGTTAGTATAGAGCATCATATTCCTGATTATATTCCTGAGGATTTAGACGATGTAGAATCCTCTATCAAGGATGAAGAACAGGAAGTAGGTTTAGAGGAGGTAGTTTTAGGGGAGGAGCCAGATGAACCATCTGCGGTAAGTCCTGTATTATCTAGGAGATCTACTAGGGAAAGGCATCCACCTGATTGATATAAAGCAACCGTAGTTTGCCAGGTTAACATAGAACCTTCAAGTTATGAGGATATCGGGCTTTATCCTGAAAAGGAGCAGAATGCTTGGAAGGAGGCAATGAGTAAGGAAATTAATTCTTTAACTAAGTTAGGTGTTTACGAAACTGTGAAATTGCCACCTGGTGAAAAATTAATAGGTTGTAGATGGGTTTACAAAATTAAGAAAAGCATAGATGGGACAGTAACCTATAAAGCTCGCCTTGTAACTCAAGGTTTTTCTCAGACTGAAAAAGATTTTGATGAGGTTTTTGCTCCTAGTTTACGTGCTAGTACTTTAAGAACAGTACTTTAAGAGATTGTTTTTTCACTATAAAGTAAACTTTTGATAAATCAGTTTGCACATCTCTTATTCATTGCTCTCAGCAACGTTTCTCTGTGCTCTACACTCTGCTGGTTGGTAACACAACAATATCCTTAACAAATTGCATGAACACCGCAGGGGCTCCCTGCAGTCCAAATGGCATCACCTTAAATTGGAAACTCCCTAGGGGGCAGTTGAATGCTGTTTTCCACTCATCTCCTTCCCTGATGCGTATCCGGTAGTAGGATTCGCGGAGGTCTAGTTTGGTGAAAACTTTCCCTTTGGACAGGTGGGCTAGCATGTCTTTCATGAGGGGAAGGGGACATAAGTTGTGTACGCAGACAGCGTTGATATCTCTAAAATCAACCACCAGGTGCATAGAGCCGTCTTTCTTCTCTTTGAAGAGGACAGGTGCCGCGACTCGTGGTTTGGCTGGTTCAATTAAACCCCTTTGTAAGTTCTTTTCTATGTAGTTCCGCATTTCTTGCATTTCACGGGGCGTCATGGCATACAATTTAGGTTTAGGTAGTTTTGCCCCAGGGATGATCTCGATGGCGCAATCGGCCTCGCGGTGGCGGACGAGGGGTATGTGTTCGTCTATGGTTTCTGTGTAAATGAGAATGTCATCTAGGTAGACGAGGACCCCCTTATAGAGGTGCTCATGTAGAACCTCATTTATCAATTGCATGAACACCGCTGGGGCTCCCTGCAGTCCAAATGGCATCACCTTAAATTGGAAACTCCCTAGGGGGCAGTTGAATGCTGTTTTCCACTCATCTCCTTCCCTGATGCGTATCCGGTAGTAGGCTTCGCGGAGGTCTAGTTTGGTGAAAACTTTCCCTTTGGACAGGTGGGCTAGCATGTCTTTCATGAGGGGAAGGGGACATAAGTTGTGTACGCAGACAGCGTTGATATCTCTAAAATCAACCACCAGGTGCATAGAGCCGTCTTTCTTCTCTTTGAAGAGGACAGGTGCCGCGACTCGTGGTTTGGCTGGTTCAATTAAACCCCTTTGTAAGTTCTTTTCTATGTAGTTCCGCATTTCTTGCATTTCACGGGGCGTCATGGCATACAATTTAGGTTTAGGTAGTTTTGCCCCAGGGATGATCTCGATGGCGCAATCGGCCTCGCGGTGGCGGACGAGGGGTATGTGTTCGTCTATGGTTTCTGTGTAAATGAGAATGTCATCTAGGTAGACGAGGACCCCCTTATAGAGGTGCTCATGTAGAACCTCATTTATCAACTGCATGAACACCGCTGGGGCTCCCTGCAGTCCAAATGGCATCACCTTAAATTGGAAACTCCCTAGGGGGCAGTTGAATGCTGTTTTCCACTCATCTCCTTCCCTGATGCGTATCCGGTAGTAGGCTTCGCGGAGGTCTAGTTTGGTGAAAACTTTCCCTTTGGACAAGTGGGCTAGCATGTCTTTCATGAGGGGAAGGGGATATAAGTTGTGTACGCAGACAGTGTTGATATCTCTAAAATCAACCACCAGGCACATAGAGCCGTCTTTCTTCTCTTTGAAGAGGACCGGTGCCGCGACCCGTGGTTTGGCTGGTTCAATGAAACCCCTTTGTAGGTTCTTGTCTATGTAGTTCCGCATTTCTTGCATTTCACGGGGCGTCATGGCATACAATTTAGGTTTAGGTAGTTTCGCCCCAGGGATGATCTAGATGGCGCAATCAGCCTCGCGGTGGGGGGGCAGAACGTCACACTCGGCCTCGCTAAACACCTCTGCAAGGTCTTGGTACTCCTCTGGGATTTGTTCTGTCTCATGGGAGCTGTCGGGTGTGGCTGCCAGTTGTTCTAGTGTACCCTTAGGGAGGGACCCTTGTGTCAGTGGCTTCTTCCCTTGCTGTGGCGGGAGGGATTGGGGCCCCTGCATGGGGGGCGTCTCGCCTGGTTGGAGCGTCAGGGGTTGGGGACCCTTTGCTATCCTCAGCCTACGGGTTCCCTCTTGCCACCAGATGATGGGGCCCCATTTGTCTAGTCAAGAGAGTCCCAGTATGACTGGATCTGTCATTTTGGGGGCTATTATGAACCGAATCGTTTCCCAGTGATTTGTTAGCTCCAGCTTCACTGGTTCGGTCAGGTGTGTGGCATAAGTTCCCCCCACTAGAGACCCATCAACTTGTTCAAATCAAATTGGGTGGTTGAGCTTTTTGACTCGGATCCCCAATTTTAGGCCTGTGGGTAGGTTAATCAGGCACCTCGTGCAGCCCGAATCTATTAGGGCTTGGAAAGTCCCTTGGGTCCCTGTTTTTGGGGCCGTTAGGCGTATAGGGAAGAGAAAAGGGTGGATGGGTCCACTCACCATTGGGTCGTCTTCACCCTCGTCCTCGCTGTCATATGATTCAGGGGATTGATTTCCATCATCTGGGATCCCCCTTGTTTCGAATAGGTGGGCGAAGACCTCTGGACCCTGGGGGATTTTCCGTGGCGCATTGGTGGCGCGCTTGGGCCCTCGTTCCGGTCGTGCCTTGGGCGGTGGGTCTGATCTCGGCCTCGGGGTTCCACACGCTGCGGCCAGGTGACCAATCCCCCCACACCTGTAGCACCTCAGCGGGCTCCGTGGGACGACAGGCCTCTGGGTAGGCCGTGGTGCTGTGGTTTCTCGTCTAATGGGTGGTCCCTGGTCTGGTTGGCCTCTCTGCTTGCCATCTGGTTGCTTTGACATGTCGTTGGCTTGCAACCCTCTGTCGACTTTTATCGCTACTCGGAACCATTCGGAGAGTTGGTTCGGGATGTCCTGATAAGCGGTCACTTGGGCGATTCGCTTGTCTAGGCTTGTTCTAAAGAAATACACCAGTAGTCGCTCTGGTAAGGGAGGTAAGGTCCCAATGACTCTCCTGAATTCACGGATATGCTCTCTGATGGGCCTCCCCTTCTGCATTAGGTTCCTGAGCTCGTCCTCCACATAGGGGTCCTCCTCTGCCTCCTCGAACCGGGCTCGTAGTAGTTGTAAGAACCCATCTGTGTCTTGCAGTTGGGGGGCCCTGTTCTTGTAGAGGGCTGCTGACCACCTCCTTGCTTCTCCCTCCAACCCTTCTGAAATGGCATTCACTAGGGCTCTGGGAAATGGGTAGAGGTGTCCATAGCACTCTATGTAGATCTCAGCTGTGTCGAGGAATTGCGCTAGCTGATCTGGATCACCATCGAACTTCCCTCTGAAACGGGGTGGGTCCTCCCTCGCTGCCCTCTCCTCCCACTCCGGGACTCTGTAAGCCTGCCCTCGGTGCCGCTGGTCCTCTTCCTCATCTCTCCTTCTAGGGTAGGGAGGTGATGTCCCATCTAGGCTGCTCGGCTTGCTGTGTAAGGGGGGAACCCATGGATGCATCTTTGAGCTTCCTCTCCTTCTGCTATGGGAGTGGGGAGGGCTGTGCTTCAGTCTACGGCCTCTCGGTTCAGCAGACCAAACTGGCTCCCCCTTCTCCTTTGGCCTGCCCGATGGCCCCTCCTCCCGAATGATGGCATGGTGAAATTTCTCCTTCAATTCGTCTATGGGGCTCTCGAGTAGCTTCCCTGAAGCTTCTTGGTGCCTGGCTTGCTGCCAGTCCCATAGCCAATCTGCCCTCCCCAATTCACTCAGGGGTTTCCCCTTCCCTTGCATGTTCGGGAAGGGAAACTCAGTCTCTGCGGATTTTGGCAAAGCCCACCAATACTCATCTTTTTTTTTCTTGGTTTGTGGCATGATTGTCTGATCTTGGCTGTCTTGCAGCTTCGCTGGAGGAGGGAGGGGTTGAGGCTCCGTTGCACCCAAACTGGCTGGGATCAAGACTGGCTCTTTTCCAGTTGCCTGGATTAAACTCTCTTCAGAGAGTTTGCTTTCCGCCATGACGTCTGGACTTCTTCTCCACTCACTCCATACATCTGGCAGGAAGCTGGAGATCTGGAGGTCAGCCAGTTTGGCTTGGAAAGGAGTGTTGGCCATCTGTCAAGTTTTGAGGTCATCTCAAATAAATTGCATTTCAAACAAAGTCTTTGAAGAAAACTCGCATTTATTAAGCACGACATTCAAAGCCCGACTCATCGTAGCCAACACTGACTTCCAGACCCAAAACCCTCCCTTTCCGTTCCCCACTCCTCTGCACTCATTGGCCATCTTCCAAATCACTCTACCCCTATCTACTGCTCCAACTCAAAGGAATTTCCCCCCTCCCATCCCATCTCCTAGGGGATATTATCTCCAGGGAAAATAAATAGGTGAAAAGTCAAACGTCCCTTTCCAGATGCCTCCGCTCCTCCTTATGTCAGCACTAGAGTAAATGCAGCTTGAAGTGCTGACAGTAGAATAGAATAGAATAGAATAGAATAGAATAGAATAGAATAGAATAGAATAGAATAGAATAGAATAGATTTTTTTATTGGCAAAGTGTGATTGGACACACAAGGAATTTGTCTTGGTGCATATGCTCTCAGTGTACATAAAAGAAAAGATACGTTCATCAAGAATCATAAGGTACAACACTTAATGATAGTCATGGTGTACAAATAAGCAATCATAGATAATTCTAGAACATTTGTTCCCTCTCAGTCCAGTCTCAGCCATGGATTGCTGAGAAGGTAAATGAGATGAGGCTCCACATGCATGTTTTAGACTTCCCAGCAGACAGAAGGAACATAAATGATGAAGACCAAAAAAAAAAAACCCAAAACCACAGAAGTTTGCTCAACTGACTTAGGGGATCACATGCACAGGTGTCCCACATACCTCTACGTTCTGCAACAGCATGGCTTTCTCCTTCCACCATTGGCCTTTGCCTTCTTTCCACTTGAGGGTCATGTCAGCAAGCTTGATGTTGACCTCAGCTCCCTCAAGGCGGCTCTTGTGGAGATCAGAGATGGTGCGGTCTCGGATGGAGGCCACACTGGCTAGCTCTTCCCCTAAAAGAGCCACTTTCTGTTGGCTGGCAGCCAGAACGTCCTGTGTGGTGCGTAACTGTTCACACAAGGACTCCATCTGTGCCTGGAAAGAGAGAGGACTGAGAGAAAGAGGCCTAAGAGAAGGTGGAGAGGCCATATCCAACCTTTATGGTACTAGGAGAACCCCAGGAAGAGAATAAGTGGTCTATAATAGCAGCCATTAGAATTCAGCACACTTTCTAATCCTGAAGTGGGAACCTGCCCAAGCAAGTGATTATGGAGGATGGGAAGGTCTTCCAATACTTGATGTATTTCAGGTTTTCAAGCTCTAATCTAATTCTTGTACAAAAAAAAAAAAAAACCTTGTCTAATTTTCACAAAGAAAGAGAGAGATATCTGTTAGGATATGGTTTGAGCCTAACACGTTGTCCAGGCAATATATGTGTTCTGTGACTTTAATATGAATATGTATTGTGTGACTTTAAAGTTTTCCTGCTGATTCATTGTAATGCTGAGTCATACGGTAATTAGTTGTGAACGTATTTAAGAAAGGTACTGTAACGTATTCAGTTGATAAGCTACCATTGTGTGTGGAGTTGCAACCATTGTGCTATCATTGTTGGATGGATCTGCTACCATCGTGATTTGTTACCAGAGTGAGTTTGTTATTCTAACCAACTACTGTTTGTGTGGTAAGAAGATTTCTGTATCACTGGACTGATTTAACTGGCAAAGACTTGGATTTGTTTAAAGATTATGAGATTGTTTTTTCACTATAAGTAAACTTTTGATAAACCAGTTTGCACATCTCTTATTCATTGCTCTCAGCAACGTTTCTCTGTGCTCTACACTCTGCTGGTTGGTAACACAACAACAATATCCTTAACAATATCGATCTAGTTTCTTTCCCTGGGCCAAGAATAAATCCCTGGGTTCTGGTTCCCACCCATCCACTCCTCTGCCCTGCAAGTCCTGACAGAACAAGTGGTTTTGCCTAGATCAGGGCTGGCTGATTTTTCAGTTCTTTCTTGTTCTCTAACATGAAACCAGTTCTGTTGGCTGTAACTTTGTTCCAAGTCTATTTATGAAACAAAGTCCATGGGTTTAAGGGACTTCACCCATAATTAAAATACCTTATTTCTCCTAGAATTTTTAAAAACTAATTCATGAAGTGCCCAGTAGAACCTGGTGCCATTTTGTACATGAATCTTCTTCCACAAAACACAAGTTTGGAGAAAAAGGGTTGGACCTGAAGCAACATCACCCTAGATTTTTTTTTCTGCCTATGACATGTCCTGATCTGTGCTTTGCTTGTCCAACCTTGTTTTTTTATCAGTCTGAAATATGAGCCGAGGTGGCGCAGTGGTTAGAGTGCAGTACTGCAGGCTACTTCAGCTGACTGCTAGCTGCAGTTCAGCAGATCGAATCTCACCAGGCTCAAGGTTGACCCAGCCTTCCATCCTTCTGAGGTGGGTAAAATGAGGAGCCAGATTGTTGAGGGCAATAGGCTGACTGTGTAAACCACTTAGAGAGGGCTGTAAAGCACTGTGAAGCGGTATATAAGTCTAAGTGCTATTGCTATTGCTATCATTCTGAAATCCTGGATTCTTTCTTGTTGTAAGCTACTACCTTTCTTTTGGTAATGGAAATAGCATAGACCACTGGATTAGAGATATCCACTGGATGGCTACTTAAGGCTCCATACTCAAGGAAATGAGACGGTTACTTGCATTTAGGATGGGCAAAAAGGGGGTTCCTTGCATAAGGACAGAAATTACTAGGTGCTGGAGATAGGTTATCAAGACTGGGTGTCTTGAGAAGTTCTGGGAGAACACCAAGATCATCTCCCATTTATCAAGTGCTGGGCTTGATAAACCTTATTTTTAATATTCCTAGAGGCTTCCTGTCTTCAGGTACTTACTGTGCGGCGGTTAGCAGCTGCCAGCTTCTGCTGCAACTTCTGAATATCCTCCTGAAGCATGAGAGCCTGGGAGATTTTCTCACCATGACGAGTCTTGGCTTCTTGCAAGTCGGAGGCCAGGCTACGGCTCTCCTCCTTGGAAGCCTGCAGCTTGACCTGGAGAGGAGAGGAGACGTGTTTCCAACATGCCAGCTGCTTGGCTAACAATGCCAGCTCTGGTTTCCTGCTCCTCTTTTGTGTCCCTCTTTTCAAACCTGTTGTTCCATGCTCACCTGGTACTGCTCTTTCTCGGCATTCTCTTCTTTGAGCTGATGGTGGATGTGTTCCTGCTCCCTCAGGAGTGACTTCACTGTGTCTTTCACCCTGCAGCAGAAATTATGCAAACAGTATATGTACGTGTGAGGAATATTCACTGTGCTCTTTCTAAGTCAGGGGCATCTCTAAAATAGGTCTGTCTGTCTGTCTGTCTGTCTGTCTGTCTGTCTGTCTGTCTGTCTGTCTGTCTACCTACCTACCTACCTACCTACCTACCTAACCTACTGTACCTATTTAGAAACCACCCTTTAGTTCCATCCAGTGGTGAAATCCATTTTTTTTACTACCAGTTCTGTGGGTGTGGCTTGGCGGGCTTGGCAGGTGAAGGATACTGCAAAATGTCCATTCCCTCCCTACTCCTGGGAGAAGGATATTGTAAAATCTCCATTCCCACCCCACTCTGGGGCATTCAGGGGTGGTATTTGCCAGTTCTCTGAACTACTCAAAATTTTCGCTACTAGTTCTCCAGAACCTGTCAGAACCTGCTGGATTTCACCCCTGGTTTCATCTTTGCATCTTCCTCAATATAGCACAAGCATCTACTAGCCCAGCAGCCTAATTCCAAGATGATATTTTAGCAACAACCTATTAATTTCAAGGCATCACTAGGTTACTAAACAGATCTCTGTATGAAAACATTCCCCAACATAATCTAATTCACGGACAGTGGGCTTGTTACAAACAATGTAAAAAACAATATTGATCCCTAAACTTCCTTCATTCCTGTACTTCCTCCACCTACGTTTAATTCGTGATCTGAATGGTAGTGGACATCCTCTGATAAAACCAAAGATATGGAAACTAGGACACAATATATTAAATCCTGGGACAGTTCCTTGAGATTTGAGTTAGAATGGCACCGAGAACTGATTCCATGACGATTCTGACTTTAGCATGAGAGAAGATAGAGCTCAGAAGATATTGTCCCCACACTCCCATCTCTCTCTTCCTCTTTTTCCCTCCTGCCATCCTTCTCCCTTTTGATTGTACTTGAGGTGCTTTCTTTGACATGGCCTTGACCTGTCTAATTCCGTCTCCCTCTGAAGCATCTTCTCTCCAATTCTCTGGATATCTCCCTCCAGTTCCTGGATTCGGGCCAAGTGCCCAGTTTCTTGAATGCTTAGAGTGTCTCTCTGCTTGGAGATTTCTGTGTAAGAATTTGACAGTTCCTGATTGAGGATAGAGAGGAAGAAAAGTGAGGGACATGATAGACATTATAACATTTGAATAAAATCTAAAAATCCAGCAGTTAGTTTTGCTGACAAAATTGAACACAACAACATATGAATAACCCTACTGGATGAAAGTAAGGCTCATTTTGATCCAGAATAGTTATTTCTCACAATGCCCAACCAGACATAAAAGTATGAGATGGAGACATACCGTATATACTCGAGTATAAGCCGAGTTTTTCAGCACATTTTTTATGCTGAAAAAAGCCCCCCTCGGCTTATACTCGAGTGAGGAAGGGATACCCAGATCTTGCTTCAGGCTTGGAGTCAGATGTTGCACAAAGTTTTGTGGCCACCTGAGTTTTTGCTTAGTAAGATGAGGGGAACACAACACCTTTCCTGAAGCTTGGGAAGAAGTGGGATCTGGAAGAGCTGGCAAGTCCTACTGCAGAACCTTGCTTTCTGCCTTGCCTTATATTGTGCAGCCAGCTTGGTGTGTTCATCACGTAAGGAGTTAAGTGCTGCTTCTAGATCCGCTGTGCGGCTTCTCAGTTCTTGAACCTCTTCCTTCAGGCGGCAGGACTCACGCAACAGGGCTCCTTGTTCCTGACGACTCTCTTCCAGCTGAGTCTGTGGGGAAGTAGAGAGAAAGAGATACGGTACCAAACTACAAAGTCATGGGACACATTCATTCAGTGGACTGAATTTTACCATCTTTGTATTGCTATCCTAGAAATAAAAGCTGATTTAAAAAAATTAAATCATGATATAATCTTTCGAGGCTGAAATATTTCAAGGCTATTTGTATGGTGCATTGCTTTTACAAAACAGCTTTGCACAAGGAAAACTCAACATGCCAGGGAAAAGCATTTATCTCAGCCTTCAGATACTTAATTTTTTATACAGCAAAGCCAAATAAGGAATGTCTCAGTAGCAGTTTAATGGTTCTGGTATAATTCCAGAAGATTGGAAAAACTCTGCTATCTTGGCTTGATGAAAGCAGAAGGTCAGCCATTTAATATTGGATGGATGGTCCAGGACATCTTGAAACTCTTGCTCCATCTCATTCATTTTGGCACCTTAGGAGGACAGACTGGGCACAGAGATGTTGTTGGACTACTTTCTAGATTGCTAGCCAAGTTAGCTGAGATGGATGGAATTTGGAGCCCAAGCACATTAAGAAGACCAACTTCTGACACCAATGCTAAGGAAAACATCAGATCATAGGTCAATATTTTAATTTGTGCCATGATGTACCTCCAAATTTGAATGTGGAAAGTGAAGATGCAGACTCAAAGGAAGCAACCAGTATCTTTTCCACCAATAATCACCAGGGATAGGGCCTTTCCCTCATTGCTGGTATTGCTTAGCCTTTAATTGTATCAGAAGATACTGTATATTTAATATGGAAATGATAACATTCCCTTTGTATTAGAGATGATATGGAACAGAATTAAAACCAGGAAACATGAGTTTGTTGCAGTTTATTTCTAAGCAACCCCTTCTCTAGAGGGTGCTAAGAATGTCTACAATAACCTCACAAAATTGGTTGGGTTGAAAAAATGTAAAAACAGGCCTAAAATCTAGAGCATTTCATAGCTGAGTGAAAGCCTGAATTTAGAATTTCCTGAGCTGAGTTGAATGCTGTAGTTAGGCAGCAAGCAACTAGTCATGAAAAAAATTATATTCAAGGAAGGGAATATCTCAAGTGGGTTTAGGGTCAAGAATGTTGGCTTACAGTGAGAACCAAGGGTTGCTTAGAGCATCTTACCTCAAGTAGAGCGGCCTTGGGAACTACCAGCAGCATATCAGTTCCTCCTCCGTCATCGCTGGCCTCCTCTAGAGTGACGAGCTCATCCATGGGACGGGGTTCGCTGAATTGGAAAGGAGAACTTTGGCCACGCACTTCCCCATGATGATCCACATAACGAAAGTGATATTGCTGCGGACCTGGCTTAGGTAAGTAGCTGGCTGTGAAAAGACAAATATATTTACTGTATTATTTTTCTGACTTCTGAATATGAGGCTTTCTTTTATTTCTTGACTCCTAATGAGTCACAGATAAAAGGAAAACCAAAGATAGGAAATTAAGGATCTCAGTTTTGATTAACATTCTCTTTTCTTAATTTCTGATGAACTGTTAAAGATCTTTTTGCTTTGCTTTTAGTACAAATTGGCATTTTATTTTGCTCCCAGTTTCATTACATGGAATTGATTTCAGCACTCCGGACCATTTTATTGTTTCCCATGAACTTTTCCCTAAGCTGTTTTGAATAGCTGTTTTGAAAGGGCAGGCCAGATAGATTGCTGAAGCCAAGTTTAATAAGACTAGTTGTTCTGTTTATCTCCTTTATCTTGTGTCACCATTCTGCTTGGGCAGGAAGTCATTCTTCAAGTGTTACTCAAAACATTTAGCCATGTATGCTTTGATGAATCTGCTCTGAATCACTTGTAACATGCCTACCTTGGAACTGGACGCTGCAATGAAGGGTTCCTTCAGAAGCTCCACCATCTGGCATTATGCCCCACACAAAGGTATAATAGTCACGTACCGAAGAAGCATCCGCCTGAAGCAAGGAATGGGAAAAGTAGCAGTAAAAGATATAGTACTTGTGTAACTCTCCCTGAAGGTCTACCATTGCAAACCCAACAATTTTGAATGGAACCACCTTTTGAGTGCGAGAATGTATGTTTTTAATGCTGCTCTTTACACAAAATTCCTATCCTAGATAACTTTTGTTAATTTTAATTAACCTGTTTCCCCCAAAATAAGACAAGCCCTGATAATAAGCCCAATTGGGCTTTTGAGCACATGGCAATAAGGCCAAGCACTTATTTCAGGGTTCAAAAAAATATAAGACAGGGTCTTATTTTCGGGGAACACGGTATCTAACGTTTTAATGTTTTATAATGTTATTTTTATCATGTTGAAAGTTGCCCAGTTGCTTGATAGTGAGATGCGTAGCATATACATTTAATAAATAGAATTCCTTATGAATTATGAAGACAATGGTAATCAGAACATTGGAAATGCAAAGTTCTAGCTGAGCTGTGCTATCTTTCGACTTGCAGGGTATTTTGATTATGGGCAGAAGAGAGTATGTCTTAATTGCTAATGCTAGCTGCAGTTCAAATCTCACTGGTTCAAGATTGACTCAGCCTTCCATCCTTCCCAGGTGGGTAAAATGAGGACCCACATTGTTAGGAGCAATATGCTGATTCTGTAAACCACTTAGAGAGGGCTGTAAAAGCACTATGAAGTGGTATATAAGTCTAAGTGCTATTGCTATTGCTAATTGAAGGAAGATATATTCTCCTGGTAAATATGAAGGACCCAGCTAGATGGCACCACCAATCAGCTTTGGCTGGTTTTGGAAAGCTACACAGGTTTAGATTTTGCTTAGTTCTTGGATGAGAGACCACCAGAAAATCTTGTCTGTGGGCTTTTCCTACTTTGAATGCTGTTGTTGAGAAAAAGATATGTCCTCTCCTGATGCTACAAGAAGGGGATTTGGATTTGAATGAGTCTTCAGCTTTTTACTCCACAGTTCCTGAGTGCTGTCACAACTGCAAGTAGTAAAAATAATAGCTAACAAAAAGTGTGGTGTTCATATACACTTGATTACAATTTCTCCAAAACTCCTGAAATGTGACCATACGCATTCAAATGTAATCATCCCACTTGTCCCCATTGGCAGTACCTTAAAGATCCCGATCCAATCTCTGGTCGATGGCTTCATGCCAGGTAGCAGATTGTAGTGGCACTCCACCTTGGTGTGGGGTACGTAACTTGAGGCCACATTCAGGAAAACTACCCTGGGGTGGGACTGCGCCTCTTCCATCTTATTAACTTGAGCTGTAAAGTAAATGAAAGTAGTTGATAGTGCAAGAAACATGATTTGGTGCTAAATCAGCCAGATGGGCACTTAATGGGCAAACCATCTTGTTGTGCAGGTGGATTGTTTTAGATTCTGCCCTTAGTTGAGGAAGGGATGTCTTTTGCAATGCATATTATTTAACTTAACTTTATGATGTCATAAGATAGCCCTGCTTTGATTAATTAATTAGTTCTGCTCTTTCTTTGAAGATGGGAGACCTAGCTTTCTGCCCCAAAGTCTTGCTCTACTGGCTTCCCTGCAAATGCATCTCAGGGCATGACCTGAAATATGAGCAAGGCTAGTTTTATGCACCAAAACAGTGTTGACAAAGGCCACCATGTCAGAGGCAATTAGCCCCGTTACCTTCCTGGGGTAATTGCTTGGATCGTGGCATTTTCCTTGTGTATACCTTTGAAAAATAAGACCGGAATACATCTTCTAATTAACTCATATTTATTGTAAAGAAAATAAAACATCTAACTATCTAAATATTTAATGTGAAAGTGAAGAAGCAAGTGAAAGAATGCGGACATGCGTAGTATCAGTTACTGATAAGAAATTTTGGCAAGCTACGGAAAGTCTTGACAGTCCAGAAATAATGAGCTCAGCTGGTAAATACAAAAACGCAGTGACACACCACTCAGGTCCTGCCACCTTCAGTAGCAGAACAGAGGAAAGCCTTTCTTCCTGCTAAAAACCCTTGACAGCCACTGCTAATTGGAGCAGAAAGACAGGATAAAGGAAAAAGAAATCTGTCTTAAGACAGGAAATTATCATCTACTCATCAGAGAAGAGAACAGGAAATTTGTAGTTATTATCTATACAGTATCTATAGATTTAAAAAAAAATATACCAGGAAAAAGCTGAAATTCATATTATTTCTGATTATTCCTGGAGAATTCGATTTCTGCTGGGCATAGGTAAGGATAGGATGGGTATGTGTGAAAGTGCATGCTCTAAAAGTAAATATGGCTGGACAAGAGAATGTACATTTACAATATGTTTATAAGAAATAAAATAAAATAATATGGAGTAAATATGGTAAATATGGAAGAGTCTACTACATCTACCCACTTGTCATTCATCTTAATATTTTCCCTGGCATTTTCCTCAAATTTGCAAGCATTTTTTTTTGCGCACAATATTGCTTACAGATGGGAGACACAAATTAAATTATGTAATTGCATTAAACTGCTTACTGCACACGAATGAGTTTAATCCACATACTTTGGTCCTAAAGTATATGTTTTTTTCCTGAAACAACAAGGAGCGTTTAACAATTTTGGGGAGGGTTTTTTTTTTTTCTGACAGGAAAGGAAATATGAATAAGCATTAGGAGTGGCAGCGTACGTACAATGGAACATGGATGGAAGCCAGGAGGAAGGGACAGAGCCAGGATGGCCTTCTTAATCTTTGCAGATTGTTTTTCCATCACTGGGATACTTTGGTTAATTATTGATTGTTATAATGATTTATTTATACCACACCATCAGTTTACATGGTACATTGCAGCCTATACACACACACACACACACACACACACACACACACACACACACACAGAGTAGGTACATAAAAAAGAAAAATCTTTGTCCCCAAGGCACTTACAGTCTAGTTAATGATGGAAAGAAGCAGCAGCAGGAGAGAGAGAGAAAAAAGGGTTTTAAAAAATGTCAGCCAATGCAGTTCAGAGCTGTAAGAACAATGGCTTAATTTCAGCAAAGGGAGTGCAGCAGGGTTCAGGGAAAGGTAGCAGGAGAGCCAACGGTTCAAAGGATGGATGTAGAAGGGACGGAAAGAGAATAAAACTGAAGGAGAAAAGCTCTGAAACCCTTTTTTTTCTTATTTGCATAAAAAGTCTGAACATAGATCTGTCATCCTTTTCGCTCCCTAAGCCCTCAGGGATGCTTTCACACCGAGCTTGTGATCATTCTTATTGCCACAAGACACCGAGAAGCCCAATAAGCAACTAGTGCTCCCTCCCTCCCTCCAAGAAGAGAGTATAAAAAATGGCAGCAGCAAACAGACACACACCCAATTTCACTGATTTGGTGCTTTAGAAAAACATTGCAGCAATTCATTAAACAGAAGGGCCACCCTAGTAGCATTCTTGTGCTCGCCCTTTCACTGATCCATGGCCTCTAAGATGGTATTTGATTAGAGAACAAGCACCAGGAGGACCCAGCGTTGGGGGGGGGGAACACCTGTGCCCCCCCACCTCTCTGCATTTCAGTGGGATAAAACTGGACTCGTAAGTTTTGAGCTGCACTGCATTTGAGCCAGAAATGAATTACTGAGTTGTCAAATAGGAGCGTTATTGTGGGGTCACAAGGGAACATAGAACTGATCCTGGAGCAACATGAATTTATTTATTTATATTTTATTTCTTTATTCATTTTCTATAGCCGCTCATCTCAGTCAATGACTCTGGACTGGTTATATGCTATGTATGGAATCGGCCACAGAATCTATAGAGGTAGACTAATCCTATGTATAGATGGGCCGAGGGAAAGCAAGAAACTTTAAATCAATGGCAGGGTTTTTCCCTACAATTATACCTCCATGTGGAAAGAGGATGAGAAACCACACCCAACACTTTATTTATTAAATTAATTTGATTTATATGCCCCCTTCTCCGGAGACTCAGGGCGGCTTACAATGCGTTAAGCAATAGCCTTCATACTTTTGTATATTTATACAAAGTCAGCTTATTGCCCCCACAAACTGGGTCCTCAATTTACCTACCTTAGAAAGGATGGAAGGCTGAGTCAACCTTGAGCCTGGGGAGATTCGAACCTGCAGTAATTGCAGGCAGCTGAACGTTAATAACAGGCTATTAGTCTGCTGCGCCACCAGGCTCTTAATCCTGTGCCACCAGGCTCTTAATCCTTATTAATCTTTCATCAATCTATTAGTAATATTATTCTTTCTCAAGGATTTCTCTTGTGTAGGACTCGTATTCAAAACACCTCCTTGCCTGTCCCTGCAATGGTATTTCATGGCTGAACAAGACTAGAATGATCAATGCCTTTCCAATTCTTACTATTTTGCTGCAGTTCACTTAGGCCACAATTGGGACTGGCAACTCGGTCATTTAGTAAAGTGGTTGCTAAGTGAAACCACAGCTGTCCTTACAGACTTACTTCAGCTTTCCTTTGCTTTACAGATCTTGCGAGGATTGGTCGCAAAGTTACTTTTTCATTACCATCAGAACTGTGAACAGATGCTAAATGAGGCAGTCACTGAACAAGGATTGCTGGTACAAGTACGGGACTGGTAGGAAATAAACCTCATGCATTGAAGCTGGTGCTTTCTTATAGCTTGCTTAATTGGTGCCAATAACGAACACAGATTAAATCTGATTTTACATGTATTGACTGCAGCGAGAATAGTCTTTGTACAACAATGGAAAAGTGAAGAGATCCTAACAGATGAAGATGTGATTAGAAAAATATTAGAACGTGCAGAAATAAGTAAGCTAACACAATTAAGAAAGAAACTGAGTATTTTTTTTTTTTACTTTTTGGGACTTATTTTATCAGTGGCTAGCTGATAAAAACAGGAGCTAGAAATTGGGAAATATATGGAAGGATCAATGATCTAAGGAAGATATGTTAACTTGGTTAAATAATAACCATGATGATTATTAATATAATTGATATTAAGGCAATGAATATTATTGTAAACACTTTATTATTTCCTAAAATGATTTGTACTCAGGCAACACACTTTCAATTGAAATTGGAATTTTTATGTTATAAAATAAAATAAAAACTTATTATAAAAAAAAAACAAATACAAATAAAACAAATACAGATTAAATGTGGGGCTCTTTATATTCTGTAACTGGTTCCCTCCTTGAAATCGTACATACCGCTGCCCATTTTTCACTCACTATGACTGGGCGTAGAAGGCAATGATGCTGTTATGACAGGTTTCCCCAGCTTGGAAACACAACCAATGTGTGGACCAGGGGTGGGTTCTACTTATCTTTACTACCAGTTCGCATTGGGAGCGCGCATGCGCAGATCACCTACGATGACTTCCGGGTTGGTGGGCGGAGCCTTCCGCCGGTTTTACTACTGGTTCTTGCAAACCGGTCTGAACCGGGGGCAATCCACCACTGGTGTGGACTTGTTACTTAGCATCATGGATAGTGAATTTGAGGAACTAAAGAAGTCCTCCAATTTGGGGAGCACTTAGGTTGAGAAAGGCTGTGCTAAGGGATTTCATTTCAGAGGAGGAAGGGGGAAAAATAAGTCAGATTAGAACAGTCTCCATTTAACTTGGGGCCTTTCGGATATGTAGGATTACAACTCTTATCTGGCACAGCCAGCACGGCCAAAGAGCAGGGATGATAAAAGAGCTGCAATCTGATAATAATGTCCAAAGGACCACAATAGCTCTTTATCTTTGTTCTATAACCTCAGCTTATACATGAAGAAGTTTTTTATTTATTTTTTTCAAAACTTAATTGCTCTTAAGGATCCAGCACTTTTCAATCTGGGTCGTCTCCCCCCCCCGCTTTTGTGTTTGTGTATGCATATGTGCTAGTCGTTCCCGACTCTAGGGAGCGGTGCTCATTTCTGTTTCAAAGCCGAAGAGCCAGCGCTGTTCGAAGACGTCTCCGTGGTCATGTGGCTGGCATGACTAAATGCCAAAGGTGCACGGAACGCTGTTACCTTCCCACCAAAGGTGGTCCCTATTTTTCTACTTGCATTTTTTATGTGCTTTCGAACTGCTAGGTTGGCAGAAGCTGGGACAAGTAACGGGAGCTCATCCCATTACGTGGCACTAGGGATTCGAACCGTTGAACTGCCGACCTTTCGATTGACAAGCTCAGCATCTTAGCCACCGCACTCCCAAAGTGAATAAAGGCGTCAGGCAATCAATTTAAGCTTGGGTTGGACCACAACATAGCCTGCATGAAACATCTTCCTTCAAGTTTGTTACCTGGGATCAAAAATGAAGTGGGAGGCACCCAAACTTTCCTTTGTTGTAGAGAATCCTGAATCTGTGAAAGCTTTTCTTAAGAGACCAACATACAGCAAGAAAGGATGTTGCTCTTTATCCCAAGCAGTTCATGACCTTACAAAGTGCTTTAAAAAGACTTTTTTCCCCCTATGCCTTTCAATATACACTTGCAATGTAATTTCAAGGCTTTTTTTAATGTAGTGTTTAGTGGAAATGAAACTTTTTGTTGGAACCTCACAATGAAGGGCAGATCTGTTTGAAGGCAACCAAGCGGTGGCCCTGGCATTTTAGCACCATATTATTACAAGGACAGGATGAGAAAGATTTGCTATCAACAAGGCAAGGGATCAGCCCCTCACAATGGGATGTGGCCTAGATAATAGCTGCTTGTTTCTGGCATTTACAACAGAAGCAAAGGGTCACAGCAAGTATTAACAAGTTTGGCCATGAAATTGTAATGGCAACCAGCGTGGTTTCTCAACGATATAACTGCGTTTGACAATCCTTCTTCTCCTTCAACCCAGGAGATCTAGGAGCAAGCAGGCCTAATGTGACAATTTGCCACCCTGTAGTACAGCAGAGCACTTCAGAGTTGATATACTGGTGTTTTGGGGTTTTTTTCAAAAGAAGGAGAAAGCTCCATCACGAAAATGATGAAACACCCATGCACACCTTTGTGTGTAAGACATGTACGCTTGAAATATATAACTGCCTTGCTTTATAAATCAGTAGGAAGGAAGGAGGTGGCAGGAAAAATAAGATTTCAGAAGTATTGGATATGCTCTCTCTCTTTTTTTTTTTACATGATTCCCAAATCCACTGACTAGATGTTCAAAATGATGGTGGGGCTGGGCCTGAAATACTCAAAAGTAAATGTTTCTCAGCACCATGCCAGGTCCAGGTCAGGACTGCATTAGAATTAATTTTGCCTATATAAAATCCACTTCCGTGCAACTTTCTTTGTTTCAACAGCCTGGTTTTATGCCAGCAGAAGACTTTTTCTATTGTTGCTGTTGCCCAATCGGGACTTGGAAATTTTTGGTACTCTACTTCAAGTTAAGAGATCTATTAGCAGAGCCAAATCTGCATTCTGTTCACCCTCATTTTAGGCCATCAAATCAACTCTCTGCCCGAGGCAGGAAACACAGGGCTAGAGCATATGAGCTCACAGATTGAGCACCTGGGCAGACATCTGGCTATTGGAGTTCCAGGAAAGCCAAACCAAGCTACAGCCTTCATAACTAATGCACCCATAATCCCAACCATGGTCTCCAACAAAATCCACTTGTGAAATTAATTTCACTGGACAACGCAATGGCTACTGCTTTAAGAAAGAGATTAAATCAGCCTACCTGGCATGCAAACATACATCATCATCATCCCAGCAAATCCTGACTGCAGCAGATGAGATTTATTTACTTATTCATCCATCAATTTATATTTTAGATTTCTAAACTGCCCATTGTTGTGGACCACCAGCTGCCAGCAGAGCTGGTAACAAACTCGGACAATGAGGAGGTTGGGGAGGAATTTGGGCCAGTCGTGGAGTCTGGGGAAGGCTCTGATGGATGCTCTGCGTCGGAAACAGAGATAGAGCCAGGGCCATCCAACATTTCCCAGCTGCCTTCGGAGTCGGAGATAAGTGGGGAAGAAGAACAGCTGGGGCCTGTTCCAGATGCCTATGCGCAGAGCTGTCAGGAGAGGAGAACAACTGAGGACAAGGAGTCGATTCTGGAAGAAAGGCACACATGGACACCGAATGGCCCCTCCCTGGATGGGGAATAAACAGAAGTAAAAGGGGACTGGTGGTTGCAGAAAACAACAGTTCATATTTTTGCAACTGGGAGCTCTCGGCCTGGCAATTATCCAAGGAATTATAAGGTCTGTTACTGCAATTAACCTTTGGAAGGATTATTGTCTGGACTTTTCAGTGTATGAATGCCATGAATTCACAGTAGCTAAATAAAGAGGGATTTTTCGGGACAAGGAGTCTGTTTCTTGGTTCTGCTAAGGCTGGGTCAGAACACCACTTCCCTCAAAGAGATTAAAGATTATAAACATAGGATAAAACCCAAGTTGGGGATGGGAGCTTTTTTTGGTGTGTAGGTAAATCACAAGATCAAACACATAAAACAAACTGGAACATCCATGTATATAAACACTGGACCTTGGAGTACCAGTTTCAAGAACCGAGAGATGAGGAGCCCTTTTGTTCCATACATCAAGTTTCCAGAGGTATCCAGTTATAAACGTTTGGAAGCAGAAACAAGAATAAAAACCTTGGCTTTTTCCAATGAGGTCGTACCTTAAGAAGGTAGATTAGGGATTGTTTACCTGAACAGTATGCTATCGTCAGAGAAATGAATTTATAGCCTAGGGATAGGAGAATGTAATTCTCCTGTCTGTACGGCCACAACTATGTGGACCTGACTCTGTTTAGTTTTTTCGGTATTAATTCTGGAGCATTAAGAGGAATCATACTGGATGAAACCAGCCACATAATCTCACCACATCTGAAGCAAGAAATGAGCTTGAAAGGAGTCAAAACCAGAACATGTAGTGGCAAGATAGCTGTAATACCTGGCAACTAGCATTCAGAATAGATATCTGGTGCTTGTGGTTAGCATATATGCCTCCAGATATTTTGGGCCTATATGTTTCAGAATAGTTCAAGTCAGGCTGGCTAGAAGTGGTAGGAGTTGTACTTTTAGCAAATCAGGAGGCCTCAAAATTGGGAAATCTATATAATTTTAATAAATAAGGGACTTGAAAATGCATCCTATTTGTAGATCAGTACACTGCATGTACCTCTTAGTTGGTGGAATGCGAACAACAATACGTTGATTTGCAAAGTACTAATTTGAGTTTGTACTAATAGTCTGGGCATGTTTGAGGTGAAAAAAATGTTGGTTGTGTTTATAAGATACAATCAAAATATGTCAAAACTAACTGGTACCATACTGTCATTACTGTTAGCAGAGTAGCATAAATATAATTAAAGCTAACCTCTTAGGTGAAATTTACTAAAAGCATTATGTGAAATATAATAAAAATATTATGTCAAAGCCATAGTTGTACAAAGTTGTACAAAGCCATGGTGGTAGAAATCATAGCTGCAAGTTGGGTAGATGGCCACGGCCATGGCAAGGGAAGAGTGCAACTTGAAAGGTAAAAGGATACGTCACATGTTAAGGAACATGAATAAAAAGGAAGGGACAATATATGGTGTATATCTGTGAAACTTAAGGAAGGGGAAGGATGCAATAGATCTGAATAAGGAAGTGGTCTGATGAATAAATGCAAGTGAAAGTGTAGGTTAATTATGAATGAAAGAGCTAAAACATATGTCAGAAAGTATGAAATAGTGCTATTTAGGATGTTACAGGTTTCATATCAGAGGTGGGCTTCAGCAGGTTCTGACCAGTTCTGGAGAACTGGTAGTGGAAATTTTGAGTAGTTCGAGAACCGGTAGTAAAAATTCTAACTGGTCCCGCCCCCATCTATTCTCTGCCTCCCAATTTCCACCTTATTGGAAATGGGGATTTTGCAGTAACCTTGCCCTGGAGAGGGGTGGGAATGGAGATTTTACAGTATCCTTCCCCTGCCATGCCCACCAAGCCACCCACTAAGCCATGCCACACCCACAGAACCGGGGTAAAAATTTTTGAAACCCACCACTGTTTCATATGCAAGTAAAACTTCAGAGTTTGGTGATAATTGCATGTTATGCTCCAATGAATTATGATAACGGAAGGACCAAAGATGAATTAGAAGAAAACTTGTGCATTATTCAGATTGAAAGTAATGAAGGGGGAAATTATTCCATTAGGTGACATGAATGTTTTGGTTGGAACAAGAAAAAAATTACAGAAAAAAGGATGGTGCCATTCAGAGAAGATGATCAGAGGAGATGGTGATCTTGGTAAATGGCTGCTTAGACAAAGGACTAAACATATTTGCTTTTGAATACATAAGCTTGTTTCACTTGCAAGTGTTAAACATAACTCTGTTTATACATCCATGGAATGAATATAAATCTTAAAGCATTATTCATTTATGATGAAGGATTGAGAGAAATGCGGGACAGACATTTTTTTGGGATAGAGATAAAAGTAGATTTTGATGAAAGATAGATATGGAAGATAATGCAAGAAGGGAAAGAAATAAGAGTGGAACATAAGATAGCAGGAAGAAAATGTAGCATCCATTATGAAAAAGTATTAGAATACCAATCAATTTCCCAGTAGATTGAACAGAATATGGATGTAAGGAATGTGGAGTATCCTTTAAAATAAATATGTTACTGAGTACTGCATCATGGAAGCAGGTGGAGTTATGCTAACAGTAGTATGAAGAAGAGTGCTTGGTAAAATTATGACATAAAGGAGGTTGTGTTTCAGAAAAAACACTTACAGAAGAGTGATTGCCGCAAAAATGAAGATGAAAGAAATATGCTGTATAATGCATATGCAGAGAATCAGATAGTACAAAGAATATATCCAAAGAAAGCTAGACACAGTTAAGAGTCAGAAGAAATGCAGAATAGTTTTGCTTTAAAAATACAGTCTTTTGAAAATGGACAAAAAATCCTAAACAAAGGGGCCTACAACTGAATGACTGAGATTAAGAATTAATTTGGGAAGAAACTGAAGTGAGAAAATGCTGGAAGGGATATTTGAGAGACGTAAGTGAAAATGGTAATACGTTGCAGAATTGAAGTGATATAGATACAATCTATGTTTTAAAAAATGGGGAAAAAGAAATCATAAGTAAGAAAGTGTTGAAAAATGATAAAACTGCAAATGTACATGGTGTAACTGGAGATGTTTCATGCTTTTCTACAGGCTTGTAAAAACTCTGCTCTTCCAGAAAACATGTATGAACTGATATGTGTGGAGTCATCAGTGCCAAAATTCTGTGCCAATTTTTTTTTTATTATTTTCATCACTCACTTATAGTTCATATCAGATTGTAGTAGTAAATAAATAAATCTCATAAATAAATGGGAAAGGTTGTAAGAGGTAAAGGGGATTAGTTGTTAAGCATGTCTGGGAAGGCATTTAATAAAATTCTAAATGAAAAGGTGTGAGAAATGTAATTGAGAAAAATTTGTAAATGCGGTGTAGCTTTACGCATTGCAGGTGGCATATAGATTACCTTTTTTGCTCTTTGATAGGTCATTCAGAATTGTGTGAATGTGTTTTGGACAGAGAGGTATGAGCCATTCCAGTGCCAGCTTCAGAAATCAGTGACAATCAATTACCTAAAGCTGAATCAGCAGAAAAATCAGTAGGAACAGGTGCCGAAGAAGTCAAGTGATGAAGGTCAAACCCTGGTATATAACCCAGGCTCAAGATGTACTGGAATCTGAGCAGCCATCAGCAAGGTCATGCTTCCCTATATTTTCTGGAGCACTGCATGCACTTGCACTGGCCACACTATGCCTTTGTAATTTACTGCAAAACTACTCACCAGTAAACTCCTTGTAAATCAGCCAGGCATATGTGATATAAGTCTGAAACAGAAAAAAAATGTGAGAATGTCCATGGGTGATTTAGAGAAAGTGGATGATATAATAAATAGGCTTCAATTACAAAGTAAAACAAACATATAATAATATAGAAGAATATATGAAATACTTATTCAATGTTGAGCATGGATTAAGACAAAAATAGTTGATTGCATTTGTGGACAAAATGTATAAATAATGCATGTGATGACATCAAAAGTATGTGAATTGAAGATGTGAAATGTATATAGACTTGTATGCAGATGCCGCCACATTGCTACACCAAATAATTTGCAGAAAATTGCTGACAGATAAAATGGCAGGCCTAGGAATGTTTTAGTAACACCGAAGTGAGAAGGGCATGTAAGGAGAAACACAAAAGTTGAATGTTGTGGGAATGAGTTACTGAAGAAGCATGTACAGTATAGGAAAACATGACTAAAAAATAAGGGGTCAAGATAAACAGGTGATGAATGAATGTGGACTAAACATAAAAATAAGTGACCAGTATGAAAGAAGTACATTTGGTAGCTTGGTTATATAGAAAGAATGAATGTGAATCAAAGTAATATGGAAGAATAAATTGAGAAGGGGAAGACCCAAAAAACTGTTATTTGCATAGAGCTGATAAGAGAGAGATGACAGATGACAGATTTAGAGTACAAAACACACTATGAACCAAGCATTGTATGGATATGGTAAAAACAAAGGTGCTTTGTAAGAGAGAGAGAAATGGAGAATTATTTAGCTATCTTTCTTATCTCATGTTTTTAATTTATTTTGTTTGCAGCTTATTCCTTTTCTGGACTTTGTGTGACACTGCTTGCTTTGAAAGCAAATAGTATTAAAGTTATTTGTATTTTTATGTCCTATCAGGATGACTGAGTGTTTTCTCCCAAAGAATTCTGCCTAATGGCCATGATGATCGCACAAGGTGCTGTTGGTTCTGTTGCATCCTATGGACATTGGGTATCAAGAAACAAGAATAGCTTTTCTGTTGAGACTCCCATCCTGAGAAACAGCCTCCTCTTTAGAGGATTTCCCTGTCATTAAAGTCAAGATGCATAGGGAAAAATCCTTTTTCATTCACATTTTATTCATCTTGGCATTTTTGACATTTAATGTTATTACAGCGGCTTGTGGCCACCGATCATTTCCTAAGCTCTATTATTCCATTCTTTTTATTTATTCAAATTGTACAGCTGCCCATCTCACATACATATGCAACTCTGGGTGGCTGAGTTTTCGCTGTTATGTTGTCTTTCTTGAATGTTAACATTAAACTCGGCCTGAAGATGTTTTTTCCTAATTATTCCTATGATTATCTTCTCTGAATTTAATTGCCTTTTCAAGTTACTAAGTATTACATCTTGTGACAACCAATGCCCTGTTTCCCGGTTTTAACCACGGAGATACCGCAGTGGTGGTTTTTTCTACCTTTCTAGCCGACGTTCAGCTTCTTGTATTATTTCAAAGGCAAAAGGGAGAGCTCGTTGTCCCCTCCCCAGCTGCAGTATTCAGCTGAAAAGACCAATCCTCCTGTCCTTGCAGATAATTTATATTTACAACAGGGGATGATCTTACATAAGCTGAGAATACAGCAAAGGGAGAAGATATTTTTCTATCTAATCTTCGGGGGAACGGAGGAATCTTTTTTTTTCAGATAAATAAGGGCGTTCTTGTGAAGACCTCTTAGGCTTCCATATTACTAGTGTAAACCGGGGGTGGGAGAGTGGGGAATGCTCGGACGTGGCAAACCTCCCTCACAAGAGAGGCCTGTTATGAAACCAGGTGGAGCCAGGCTTGCCCGCACTAGACAGTCTCTCTCCTCTCCACCGCATGCCAAGGGAAGGAGCTTCCCCCCTCCCCCGCGTGACCCAGACGAGCCACGTGGGCACGAAACCCAAGCCTGGCAGCTCCCGGCACTGCTGCTACATTCCTTTCCCCGGGAGCAACTAGAACCTCGGGGCGGGGCTTCTCCAAGACAAACGCCAATCAGAGACCGAGAAGGAGCCCAGCAAAACAAACTAGCGATCGGGGAGCCGCTTATGGGAAAAGACGACGGAGGCGTGGGAAGATGTTGCGCCTCGCTGGCCTGATGCGAGAGGTTTGCGCAAAGACCCTCCCCTCCCTTCCCGGTTTCTGATGGACTTTTAGGGAATGGAGGCAGCTCTTCATTCCCTCCCCCCTCCTTGTTTAGGGCTGGTGGGGGGGGGGGGGGAAGCTGTAACTCTTCTGCTGCAAAGGCGCCGTCCTCTTGGCGTCACACGGTTTAAGACTGGGCAGCTTCAAGCCAAACAAAGAAAATGACTGTAAGCTTGCAAGAAGCCACAAGTCTCATCACGTCCTGCCTAGTTCTCCCACATAAACACCAAATCGTGCGAACCTCGAAGCTTCGTCGCAGTTACGTTTAGGATTTGGGAATGGGAGGGGATTTGGGGGCTCGGGGAGGGGGCAGACTTTTGGGAGTCAAAATGGATCCCGAAGTTAGATTAGTAGAAAGGAGCGAAAGATCGCAGGCAGCGAATATCTCCAGCACTTAAAACGGGAAGAAAAGATTTGGGGTGTCCCAACACCGAACAGTACTTGTCTGTATATAAAGGAAACGGGCAGATCGATGTGAAACGGAGGTTAATAAAAGAGTTTTCAAGCTAATCAGGTTAGAATTTCTCTTTTTCAACCAGTGTTCTTCCCAATTGCCTGCTTTTTGTGCAGCAAGTTCAGAGTTAAAGGCCCACTGAAGCCTTTCGTACATTTTCTCTCCCCTTTCATGCAGGGAGAAGTGAAAACCTGTGCATCCACAGCCTCCTTTTTGATTTTGATTTCTGTCCCGACAGGAAGTACAGTTGGTTAAAAACTCCTGAACTCGGGAGAGAGGGAGGGAGGGGTGTTCCCCCTCCCCAAATGCACCCCAAATCTGATGCTTCCGAGCAATTAACAAAGATAAAGCAAGGAGGAGAGAAAATAGAAAAGCCCTTTCCCCAGTACAGAAGACGTCTCTTACCCAGAGAGCAACCAGCTGGTCCACTAATCTTTTAGTAACAACAATAACAGCCTTCAAGCCAGCTGAGAAGAGGCGGAGGCCGGTGGAGCTCTAAGTGCTGCCGGGAGTTGTAGTTCTCTTTCCCTGCTCGTAAATTAAAGATGAGCGAAGAGGTAAGATTCAAGTTGCCACGGAGGGCCGAGAGAACGCCTGGGATTGTGGGTTTGGTAGTTCCGGGGCCCAGGAAGACAAGGGGAAATAGTGCCAGTGGGACTCCAAGTTCCATGGAGCACCTGGGTTTCAGGAAGATAGGAAGCAGTTCACGAGGAAGGAAAATAAATTATTGAGAAGGGCTCAAGTTGCCAAGGTGGTAAATCTAAGATTCTGAGAGTTCGTCTCGGAATATTTTCTGAGGTTATTTTCCTAAGTACTATGAGCAATTTCCCCCACAAAATCCTCTGGGATCTGACTAAAACTACTACATAAAAATTCAGAGATGACAACAACAGGGCTATAAAATGCATATGAACATTTGAATATACACGCAGGGCAATGAATATATAAAGACATTGTATACAATGATCATGATCCAAAGATAAAAATAGGAAATTAATCATGGGCATCATGCCAATAAATAGCTTAAAAAGATGTTCAAGTGACTAACATTAAGGTCAGGAAATCAATCTCAAATGCATATATACATACCGTAAATAGAGAGCAAATACATCGAGGAAATCTCTATTTTCTGTTACATCATTGTTATAAAAGTCCAACTGCAGATTTAATAACAACACAGCATAGATTTTTGTGTACAAGACAGCACTCTACTTGTCCCTAGCCATGTTATGAATATTTTAAATATTTCAATTATACAAATATTTATATGCTGCAAATTCCTAGTACTACATAGTACAGGAATAAATCACCCGGAAAGCTACAAAACCGACAATAATTAAACAACATCAAATAAGCCATCCTAGTAGCCACTCTCTCGATTAGATGTGCCATTGTTATGGATCTCTTTCCTTTCCAAGTACTATACTAATCTGTTACACTGCTTTTGGGAAAAACAACACCTGGCCATTTTAACCTTGGGGGCAAACTGTTCCAAAGTGATGGGAATGTACTAGAAAAAGCCAGGTCCTTCCCTTACCCCTGGGGATAGAAATGTGGCACACATCTTCTTAGCTTGCACATATTGCACAGGCAGATTATAGTTGGAGGAGCGGTCCTAAGGATAATGAGGACTAGAATCATAAAAAATTTTATAGGAAAAAACTAGTACTTTGAATTAGTCCCAGAAGCCTCTCAGCAACCAGTAGTTACAATATCTGATGATCTAATGAGAGCCAGTTTGGTCTAATAGTTAAGGCACCAGTCAGAAAGCAGAAGATTGGGTGACCTTGGGCCAGTCACTCTCTCTCTCAGTCCAACCCATCTCACTGGATTGTTGTGCGGAAAATAGGAGGAGGAAGGTGTGTTGGATATGTTTGCTGTCTTGAGTTATTTGTAAAAATGATAAGAGCGGGAAATAAATAAAATATCTATCTTTGCTGTACTGGGTTCCATCAGTCAGCAACTGATGGAAGAAGCCACCCTGTTTACCAGCTATAGTTTCCATTGTGTCCATGTAAAGTAAATTGCAATAATCTAACCAAGAAAATACAAAGGCATAAATCTTGGTAGCCAAGATTTGTTAGCCCTGAAAAAGTTGCAAATGGTGAACCAGCTGAAGCTGTATGGGATATCCAGAATCCATGCATGGTGCTTCAGTGAGAATGTTACTCAGTCATGAACTAAAGATGGTGTTAGCCTAGAACTAGAGCAAGACTGTCAAACTCCCGGCCCATGGGCCAGATGTATCACGTGCTGGCCACGCCCACGCCCGGTTTAGCGAAGGGGAAAAAAGTCCCGATACGTCACGTGACGACAACGTGACGATGTGAGTTTGACACCCCTATACTAGAGGCTCTCTGAATAAAGTAGGTCTATTTTGATGGAATTCTTTCTGAGCCTGTCCAATCCCATCCAATCTGTCCCAGGTTCGAACAACCAGATCAAAACTTGCACTTCATCTCCTGCTTGGCCTGGGGTAGAAACTTTCAGGTAGCTATCTTCAGCATATTTATGATACCTCCCCATGATGATTTGTTTCAGAGATGGGGAGGATGAAGGCTTGGGGAGCTCACACAGAGGTGTGGTTCAACCTATCCACCCAAACAGTGCTAATTGGAATCACCCCTCATGAAGAAGTAAAACCTCTGAAAAAATGTCCCAATCTCCAATTCTTGCAGTGGTCCAAAAGGATATTTTAATACATGGAAAATGGTAGGAGAAGGAGGAATACAGCTCCCCCTCATCCTAGTCCCACTACAAGTCTTCCATAAGAGCAATCAGTGCAGTTTTCATTCAGTACCAAGGCTTAAACCTAGACCAGAAAGACTGAGGTGGAATGTATACAGTCACTAAAAAGCAAAGAGGCAGATCAGTATGGAATCTTTGGTATGCAGGAATAGAGCCAGGGAGGACAGTTCCTATCCTTTCACAGGGTATTTTTAATACTTATGCAGATTTGTGCTTTAGTCTGGCAAGATTCCTGTCTATAGGCAAGCAACAATCAAGATACAGCTCCAAAGTAATTCCTTGTGTTGTTCTTTGTTCCTTGTTCCTGACAAGGACCAAGATTACCATATTTTTCGGTGTGGGTGGAAATGTCTGTGTCTTATAGTGCGAATGTTGCCAAAGCCCTGCCCACCCGCCGGCCCCCATCTTTCGGCCTCTGCCTCCCAGCAATTTGCCTCCTGGCAGCAAGCAGCAAATAGCCTGGTTAGCTTCAGCACAGGCTGATTTAGCACAAGCAGCTGATTGGTGGTTGGATTTGCCTCACGGAATACCACCTATCAGCTGTTCCAGGCTGCAGGGATCACCAGCAGCCATTTCCACTGTCGCCTCCCATTGCCGCTGCCACCTATCGCCGCCTCTGTGCACCCCATTTTCAGCCTCTGCGCGCCTCATTTTCGGCCCATTCCAGACGGCGGGGATAGGTGGGGTGCATGGAGGCCGAAAACGGGGTGTGTGGAGGCAGCAATAGATGGTGGCAGCGATCGGCAGCGATGGGCGGTGGCGATCCCTGCAGCCTGAAACAGCTGATAGGTGGTATTCCAGGAGGCAGAGCGAACCACCAGTCAGCTGCTCATTCTAAATCAGGCTGTACTGAAGCTGACCAGGCTGTTTGCTGCAAGGAAGCAAATTGCTGGGAGGCAGAGGTAGATTTTTTTTCTTGTTTTCCTCCCCAAAAGCTAGGTGCGTCTTCCAGTCCGGAGCATCTTATAGCCTGAAAAATACGGTATCCACTCCACCCAGAGCCTTCCCTAATTATCTTCACAACCTTTCCCAGCATGAAAGGTTGGAGATTGGGCAATATTTAAGATATTGCCCACTGGCTGGAAGAGTTGGGGATGGGGGGCACCGTGTTACGGTGGTTCTCCTCCTTTCTCTCTGACCGGTCGCAGTTTGTATTGGCAGGGGGGCAGAGGTCGACCTCGAGGCCTCTCATCTGTGGAGCGCCTCAGGGGTCGGTCCTCTCGCCCCTTTTGTTCAACATTTATGTCAAGCCGCTGGGTGAGATCATCCGTAGCTTTGGGGTGAAGTACCACCAGTATGCTGATGACACCCAGCTGTACATCTCCACCCCAGGCCACCCCAACGATGCCCTTGAAGTGATGTCTCAGTGCCTGGAGGCTGTGCGGATCTGGATAGGGAGGAACAGGCTCAAGCTCAACCCTTCCAAGACTGAGTGGCTGTGGTTCCCAGCATCCCGATATAGTCAGCTGACTCCATCGCTGACTATTGGGGGCGAGTCTTTGGCCCCCTCGGAGAGGATGCACAATCTGGGGGGAGTCCTGGATACGCAGCTGTCCTTGGAGGAACATCTGACAGCTGTAGCCAGGGGGACCTTTTGTCAGGTTCGCCTGATTCGCCAGTTGCAACCCTTTCTTGATCGGGATTCCATGTGCACAGTCACTCATGCCCTTGTCACCTCTCGCCTGGACTACTGCAACGCTCTCTACATGGGGCTCCCCTTGAAGAGCACCCGGAGGCTCCAACTGGTCCAGAATGCGGCCACGCGGGTAATTACGGGAGCTGCATGGCGCTCCCACATAACACTGCTTCTGTGCGAGCTGCACTGGCTCCCAGTGGTCTTCCGGGTACGCTTCAAGGTGTTGGTTACCACCTTTAAAGCGCTCCATTGCATAGGACCTAGTTATCTTCGAGACCGCCTGCTGCTACCGACAACCTCCCATTGACCCGTGCGCTCCCACAGAGAGGGCCTCCTCGGGGTGCCATCAGCCAAACAATGTAGGCTGGTGACCCCCAGGGGGAGGGCCTTCTCTGTGGGGGCACCTACCCTATGGAACCAGCTGCCCCCTGAGATAAGGAGAATCCAAGACCTTGGTGCCTTCCGCCGTGCCCTTAAAACTTTCTTTTTTCATCAAGCCGGGCTGGCTTAACTTATTTTTAAATTTTAAATTTTTAATTGGTTTGTCATTTTAAACTGGGGCCAAATTAATATATATTCTTTTAATTGTTCTTAATGTTTGTGTTGTATGTTTTTATCTGGCTGTACACCGCCCTGAGTCCCTTGGGAGAAGGTGCGGTATATAAATTTGAAATAAAATAAAATAAAAAAATAAAAGATTAATTGAGTAATGAATCTTGAAGAGGGATAAACCACTACTTTTTGTAATATATTATGGACAACCCCTGTTCATTGTCATAGCCTAATGACATTTATTTCATCTTAATCCTAGCCACTCCTAGAGTTGATTTGTTCTTCAGGTTTTTGTGTAGGTTGTCCCCCTTATCCTGACACAATTATTGCCCTGCAAACAATTTGACATGCTTTATCAACCATTTACTTGCAGTTCCCACAAGGGAACCTATACAGGTCTTGCAATCTGCATTACATAGCTGAAGTTAGAGCAAGAGAGGAGTGGTATCTAACCAGCTATAAGTTGAGTCACTATTGTATAAACATTCTATCTCTTACCTATAACTTTACATGCAATCTTCATTCATGGCAAAACCTGTGTGAGGGGAGAACTCTGATCATTTACACAATTGTGCGGTTCCTTAATTTCTCTACTTCAACAATGGTTCGTATAATTTTTTTTTCATGCCTCCTGAAAATCTAAGAATAAGTAAAGTAGCCCTTGGTGTCTATCAATCAAATTGTTTTGGTCCTAACATTGAGGTTTTTGATGTGAGTGGTTCAGCAGGCCATTGGGGGGGGGGGGGGGGTCATACTGCATTGCAAAGTATTTGATGCTTTGCCCTGAGAACAATTTGGCATGCTTCATTGAACATTCCGTTGCTGTTCTCACATGGAAGCATATATGGTCCTTGAAGTCAGCATCATGTAGCTGAGCAGAGCAGCAGCGTCTAATGTTGAAAGGTATCCCTTTATAGTTGTGCCACTTTTGTATATTAGTCAATTAAACAATGGCCTGTATCAGGACTCAAGAAGTATGCCTTCTCTGTTTGGTGCATGTCCTCTGGAATGGTATTGCCCAGAGATAAACATAATTTCTCCATTCTGATTAGTTCCAGAAGTCTTTAAAACGTGGCTGTTCTCCTAGGTCTTGGGGTAGGATGTTTGTGGAGCCCCAGTTAATTGTTTGCAATGCTATATAATGTGTGGTTTGTCCAAACATAGGTTCTTTTGATTGCATTCTATTTTTAAGCATAAGATACCCACAGTTATTTTGGCATTGGGCAGTCTGTAAAATCTTAACAACATCAACAATAATAATGCTATACTAAAATGGAGAAGGAGTGTAAATAGAATAGAATAGAATTTTATATTGGCCAAGTGTGATTGGACACACAAGGAATTTGTCTTGGTGCATATGCTCTCATTGTACATAAAAGAAAAGATATGTTCATCAAGAATCATAAGGTACAATATTTAATGATAGTCATAGGGTACAAATAAGCAATCAGGAAACAATATCAATATAATTCGTAAGTATACAAGCAACAAAGTTACAGTCATACAGTCATAAGTGGAAGGTGGTGGGAATGATGAGAAGATTAATAGTAGTGCAGTAAGAGTTCGCTGGTGGTCAGTGTGAGAGATTGCTGCAAATATGACTGGACTGCTACAGGTCAAAGTGAAGGACAGAATTTGTCCTTTTCTGACAAAAATCTTTTCCTTAAACATGGTGTTAAATATCAATTAAACCAAGAATTGTTAGAATTGTAAAATTATTTTGAAGAGAGGATGGGAGGAACTTGGATTGTCATAATATGGGTCAATCCTTTAGCAAATAACCCTAATCCTTTGTCTTCAGCCTCTCATTACTCCAGACCATAAAGTCTCTGGTTCTTCTGTCCACATGTTTATGCATTGTTCTCACTGTAGAGAGAGATCAAAGAAAGGCAGAATGAGAAATTATTTTACCAATGTGGGTTGAAGTGATTTTATTTGAAATTCTCATGTGTATATTTTATTGTGCATTCTTAGTTTCTGTTACATAGCTCCGGTAAACTAGTATTTCAGTGCATATAAATAGCCATCCAAAATGCGACTGAAAATCTCTCTGTGGGTTTTTAATGCTCATTTTGTTGGATGAAAATTTAATAATTAGAACTTGGAAACTTGCAGCACACTTCATTAGTGGTGTACTCAAATACTGTTTTGCTTGTTTAAGGATGTAATACGTTTTGTCAATTTTTGGCAAGAATATGCTTTCCCTGGCTTGCTGGTTTCCTAATGTATTGTATCTTTAATTCCTACCATATCCTATACAATCATCCTATAGATACTCAGTGGTTTTAGTTCCCCTGTGCCTCTTTTTTCTTTTCGTTTTCATTTGCTTTTAAACTGAGGCAGCTTTTTTTCCTGTCTGTCTGGGCAAACTCAGAAATGCCTTTTCTGTATATTTTGGTGAACATGGTTGCAGAGGTGAGTCCATGGCAGAGTGACTAGCAACCCTTTCCTAATTTTTACATTTCAACACGAAAGGAGATGAGTGAAACAAAAGAAGAAGGAAGTGGTATAGACTTAGTAGAGGACGAACATACTGAGGTCCTCCAGAAATCAGCAGAGGGCCTCCTGTGAGCTTAACCATCTATTAAACCTTCACAGTTAACAATTCCACAATCCTGGTTTGCTGTTCCTGCTAGAAAACATGGTAGACTGAGATCTTGGTGTTGCTGGAGAGAATGGCACTTACCCACATAAGATTTTAAGATTTATGAATCTTAATTCATAAGGAATCTTCCTTATGAATGCTATTCCAAAACCTTTATCTCTTTCTTGTCAATATGGCATAATTTGGAGATAATGTTTCAGACTGTTGTTTTGCTTAAATATTCAGCAGTTTCTTCACTTTCTGTAGAACATTGGTTTGAAGACCAAGAAAAGCCTCTGTCTGTCCTGCCCCCAGACTGGTCACCTCTACAACACAGACACCATAGTAACTATAAATGCCCTGCTGAAAAGTTTAGCTGATGCTGAACAGCTCTCCACAGATTCACAGTATACATTGCATATAGAACAATGATTTGATGGGAAAGTTCTCAATAGAAAATCTTTTCTCCAACCTCATCATAAAAATCATGGTTTAAAATATGCAAAAGAAAACACGATAAGCCTCAAGTGCTTTGGAATAAAGTGCTTTGGAGTAGCGAAACAAACATAAAATACATTTGGAGGAAAAAAGGGACAGGTACTGTATCTTTGAGGCTATGTGCTGCCAGTGGCACAGGAAATATGGTCCAGAGGGAATTAAGGATGGATTCAAAAAAACATCAATTTAGTAGGAATTAAAAGTTCCAGTCAGTGAAAAAAACCGACTTCCAAAACAACTTTTTAGAACTTAAAGGAAAGAACATAAATGTTTTGGAATAGCCTTCGAGGTCCCCAGATTTGTGTATTAATGAAAAATCTATGGGATGATACAGTGCACACAGAAAGATCTAAGATTATTTTTGAGTTACGAGAGTCCTTCTTCATGCTAGGGCTGAAGTCATGGCCTAGCCCTCTACTTCATGCCCGGCATTTTTTGCTGCTGCTGAGTGCCACTATTCCAGGTGGCCTAAATGGATTGTAGTGGTGATAAAAGAATTGTTTCTCTTTTGTTCAGTGTGTGTGTGTGTGTGAGAGAGAGAGGGGGGGGGGGAGAGGGAGGGAGGGAGAGAAAGGGGGGGCAGCAGAGTCAACATTAGTTTTCCAGTTGTAGTGGTAATAAGAGAATTGTTTCTCTTTTGTTTAGTGTGTGCGTGTGTGTGAGAGAGAGAGAGAGATAGGGAGAGGGAGGGAGGGGGAGAAAGAGGGAGTGAGGGAGAGAGAGGGGGGGCAGCAGAGTCAACATTAGTGTTCCAGTTGTAGTGGTTATAAGAGAATTGTTTCTCTTCTGTTCAGTGTGTGTGTGTGAGAGGGGGGGAGGGGGAGGGAGGGGGGAGAAAGAGGGAGGGAGGGAGAGAAAGGGGGGCAGCAGTATCAACATTAGTGTTCCGGTTGTAGTGGTTATAAGAGAATTGTTTCTCTTGTTCAGTGTGTGTGTGTGTGTGTGAGAGAGAGAGGGGGGATGGGGGGGGAGAGAGAGAATGAGAGAGGCGCCAGCAGAGTCAACATTACTGTTCCAGACCAACAATTTATAGATGTCTTAACCAGAATGTATGGGTACTTATTGTATTCCGTTCCTCGCCCCCTCCATAGCAGATTTTCAGGAAAGACAAAAAGACTAAAACAATGCTTACAAATAGGGGGGCAACACTGTATGAAAGCTCACCTCTTCCCTATCCATGCCTCCATAAAGTTCTCTGAATGTGAGAGGGCAATTAGATATTAAAAGCCTCATCTAAAAGCACCCTCTCTCTTTCTGGAGTATTGCCAAAGCAATTTCCAGACAAATTGTTGGAAATTTCTGCCACAAGCAAGTGGGTTACCTTTTAATTAGCTTGCTCACCTGTTGGCCAGGATATTAAAAAATAACAGTTGTACCCGACATCACTATTGATTGATATATTCTGTTAGAAAAAGGCCCTCAGCATTTAAATGAACCCACCCGCTTCCTCTGACTAGTGTATAGATAGGCTACTGTTCCACATTGTCCACTTCTGTTGGGAAGGGAAGGGATGAACTACTACTCGCCTGACATATTAATAGAATTTAGACAGCTGAAGCTTCATGCGTTACAGTATTTCCACACGAAGAAGAAGAATAACTTGATCGGTTAAACATAAAGGAGGCAGACAGATTGAAAGACAAAAACAGAGCATGTCAAATATTGCAATACTGTTAGATTACTGAGAAGTGGAGAAAACGCTTTTAGGATTGCATCTTTGACAGAAATAGATCCACAAACAGCTTCTATCCAGCACCCCATTCCTGCATGTGTGTTGCATTGTTGGTTATATTGTATGTATGCAAGGGAGTGGGACAAATGTTATTTATGTATTTATGTAGTTTATATAGCCACCCATCTCACACAAGTGAATTGCAAAGATTGAAATGCAAAAAACCTACCGCACATAACCCTGTAATTTATTTATTAATTTATTCAAATTTTAGGCCGCTAACTTACCTCAAAGTAATGGTATGTGGGAATGACTTTGGGAGGCAGGAGGAAGAGCCACAGACTTGGCAATGGTCAGGTAACAGGCAGATGAGCCGGCAAAATGAATGAAATATGGCAAAGGTCTCAGAAGGGAGCCTTCTTAGTTTTTTCCAAGTGAGTGGAGAAATATAATTTCAAGCCCGCAAGATTCTGTCAATGTAACTTTACAATAAAGATATCGTTAATATCCTGAGTGTGTTTCTAGTCTGGAGTCTCACAAGATGACACCCCCCCCCCCCAGTGCAACAATAACCCCAGTGGTGGGTTGCACCTGGTTCTGTCCGGTTCTTTAGAACCGGTAGTAAAAGTGGCGGGAGGCTCCGCCCACCCACCCAGACATCATAATTGACGATCTGTGCATGCGCAGAAGTTGCGCGTGTGCGCTCCCGTTGCAAACCGGTAGTAAAGATAAGTAGAACCCACCCCTGAATAACCCCCACTTTTTTTCTAAGCCGCTCAAAGTCACTGAGAGTGAGTGGACAGCCGTATATATTTTCCTAAATAAATTAATAAATAACACTTACTAAAAATGCACACCATTAACAACAGAGCTCATCTACCTGCCTGACTCAGATAGCTGTAGAAACATCCATGTCTTTAAAAAAATCTTGCAAAAAGCTAACAGGGTCCGCCTTTATCAGTGTGGCTTGCCTGCACTGAAGTGTTGACTTTATTTTTAGCCCTTTCAAGCTATAATTTGTTTTTGGCATCTGCTTCAAATTACGTACATTGGTCAGTAATCTAAATTATTGACTTTAAACCAATATCTGGTCAACGTTTGGTACTTCTCAAAATCGTATTTGTTTCTTAATGGCCCAAGATGGCCTCTTAAAACATAGTACAGCATACTGATTGAGGTTGAGGCCTACCTGTACAAGCGCAGTATTAAAGTACTTTTCCCTGTAAAGTGAGCTTTGTTAGTAGCATTCTGAGAAAGTAAGAGAATAGAAAGCCCTGAGAGGGAGGGAGAGGGAGAGAGAGAGAGAGACTCCTAATATTTTGGTCCCACCAGATCGTGAAAAACTGCCTCACTGTGCTTCTTTGCGGTGTCTCACCAAAGTTATTCCAGTGTGAATGATGCTGGTTTGTGCAGTGGAAGGGAAGCACAGGAGGCAGTGTCTGCTATGCTGAGCCTTCACTTTTACAGCTACTTGGGGCTTCATAACATAAAAAGCAACAAGAGCCTTATTTGATTTAAAACAGGAACTGAAGTATCTTCAGAGCGTGCTTTTAAGATCCCACAGAGCTCCATGTCAGCAAGTTTCTCAGTGGCATGAATGCATGTGTGACAAGAATGCACGAATCTGTGTGCGCGGGTGGGCGGGGAGGGGAGGGTGGGCTGAGAACGTTGTTGCTTGCGCATAAAAATGTTTTCTGTGCCCCAGCTTGCTGTAGCCATTTGGAGGATGGTGACGCTGCACAGTGCTAAAAAAACAGAGACCACTGCTTGAGAGGGACCTAATTAAGTCTTCGATCCGGCTGGCTCATCTGCCTCTCTGATGCCAGGCCTGGCATTAAAATGAACAGAAGGGGCTGTTGGCTCTGCATTCTGCGGCCAGCCCCGCACTGTGTGCCAGCCCGCCTTGTCGCGCCAGGCCGATTTTCTTCTCCCTCTGCCTGCCAATCAGTGGGTCTAAAGTGAACCTGCTCATCAGAAGAACATTTGGCTCGCACATACACACACGCATATCCATAACTTCCATTTGTGAGTCAGATGATTTGTTGTTTTTCTCATCCTTCATTAAAAACAAGCGCAAAACGGCCTAAGTGCAATTCTGCTCTTTATACTAGGTCTACTTGCATCATGGTTCTTTTCAGATCTTGTTTATGTTACTCTTTTGACTTTATCTCCCTTAAACATCCTTCTTTTGTTCACCTGCTGAAGTATTGATCATGTGCCTTGGGAGACAGGGAACTCTTTTGGTGGCTCATTTTTTAAAAGCACCATTGACAGCAGGAGTCTCAAACTTGTGGCCCATCGGCCACATATAGCTTCCAGATCATTTTTCATGGGCTGCAAAAATATCTATAAGTCCTGAGGACACTACCTAATGAAACCTGGGTGCTGCATAGATACACAAGTTGGTGTATAGAAAATGTTCCAGGAAAGGGAGCAAGCTAGAAGAGGTGGCCTCAGATTGACTTGGTGGCTTTCTTGACAACATCGGGGTGCTTGGCTGGTAGCTGCACATTTAATGTCCTGAAGCATCTTGCATCAAGCAGTGCTGCCTTCTTGAGTGCTTTGGGCCCTCCAGGCATTGACAGTGAAGCTTGCTCTGGGAAGGCAGGTCAGGAGGCTGGACGTGGTACAGGGTGGAGGGCAGAGGTAGGTTCCACTTACCTTTACTGCCGGTTCGCAGCGGGAGTACGCGTGCGCCCTTCGCTTTGCTCACGCACGTATACACACTTCTGCACATGCGCAGAAGCTTCTGTGCATGCACAGATCACCCATGATGACATTTTTTGCTTGTTTGATGGCGGGTGGGCGGAGCCTCCTGCCGGTTTTGTTATCAGTTCTATAGAACTGGACTGAATTGGGAGCAACCCACCACTAGTGGAGCGGATGGGAAGGAGGCAATGGCTGAACAAGAGACCGAGTCCAGTTGCCCCACCATGAGGGTTTTTCTGCAGTTGAGTGGAAATGAGATTGAATAAGCAAACAAACTTTCTCTACTAGTCCAAGGGAGGGGGAAAAAAAGACACTGCTAGGCAGGGTAAGAAGCAAATGAGAAAAAGACCCAGGAAAGAAAGCTTTCTCTGGTCAGCAAAGAATGAGAAGAAACCAAAAAGCAGGATTTTGGCTCCTCTTAATTGCATGAATTTCTTAGATTGTATCATTCTAAATATGATCTTTAAAAAATATATAAATAAGGTGAATTAACTACTAAGACTGAATGTTGCTATTCTGGTTTGTGGAAAACACTGCCAACTAAGACGCCAAAGTGAAATGTCTCTCTTTGTAAATAGCTCTATTATAGTTTCAATACTTTTATGTTTATGGCCTGCCATGATAATCTTTGGTTTTAACTCATTGTTTTCATATCTATGTTTTAAAAAGGCTTTGATGTTTCAGCCCTTGAGCTAATAAACCCACCCTGAGATAGCACGCTTGATGATTTGAGAGCCCTGATCTACACTGTTGGGACTACACACACACACAGACACACACACACACACACACGTGTGTGTTTGTGTGTATAGATAGATATAGATATACTGTATATGTATGTAATATATGTATGTATATATGTGTATATATACTGTATGTGTGTGTGTATGTGTGTGTATATACCCTGTTTCCCCCCAAATAAGACATCCCCTGATAACAAGCCCAATCGGGCTTTTGAGCTCATGGCAATAAGGCCATGCACTTATTTCAGAGTTCAAAAAACTATAAGACAGGGTCTTATTTTCGGGGAAACACCGTATGTATATGTGTATCTCTCTCTCTCTCTCTCTCTCTGTGTGTGTGTGTGTGTGTGTGTGTGTGTATGTAGGTCTTTGGTTATTCGGGTTTTCTCCCGCATAAAATTGGAAGTGTCTTGGCGACGTTTCGACGAAGTCTCATTTGTCATCTTCAGGCTGGTGTTTTCGGCTTCGTGCTTCTAGGAGCAATGTGTGATCGCAGCTGTTTCTTCCTTTTAACTGCCAGTGGGGGTGTGAACTGATTGGGTGGGAGCTTGGCTGTGTTCTGATTGGGTGGAGGTGTGTTCTGATTGGTTGGAGGCTTGGCTGTGCTCTGATTGGATGGGGGGTTGGCTGTGCTCTGATTGGATGGGGGTGTGTTCTGTTTGGGTGGGGGCTTGGTTGTGCTCGGGTTAGTCTGAGTTGCAGGGGGATTTGAGCTGGTGGGCTGTGTTGCTGTTGTTTGGCTTCGCGTTCGAACACCCGCGAAAACCTCAGAAAACATATATATATATACATACATACATATGCATATACATCTATACACACACATATATGCATACATACACACGTCTATACACACATATATACATACACATTTATATATGTATACATACACACACAAACACACATGTTGGCTTCATTTGTTATATGAACCCATACTTCGTTTGAATCATAGTTCAATGAATTAGTGACTGAATACAAACACGAATCATGATTTAGAAACCATTAACAGTTGAGTTTAATTTTCATAATCGTGTTTTAAAAAGCCAAATGACTTGACTGAGTGCTACGTCTTGCTAACCCAAAACAAATAAACATTACATCTTAGCACATTAAACTCTTGCTCTAGCTCACCTTCTTAGCTCTTGGTTGTGGCAAAGAGAGGCCAGTGCGGTGTGCTAACAGCCTAGCACCAACAATGCTAGGCTGTATCAGAAATGAACCCCTTGATTTGTGCTTGATGCCTACTGACCTTATGGCCATGTAGTTTCTTTGACAACACTATGGAAGTTGCTTGGCAATGCCATCCCCTGGGATACTACTACGCTCCTGACTTGATACCATGTTGCAAATGGGGAATCCTCCAGACCTTTATTAGAATGATGCTGTTAACCAGCTATCTTGGCCAGTGGTCAAGGATATTGGAATTTACCCTATTTGAAGCAAATCACTTTTGTCTCTTTCAGACTGACCTGTTCTAAATAGCAGGATGCGATTCCCTATATCTGTTTCCTTGCGTTGTTAAGTCCCAAAATACACATGAATGAAATATTCAGTCAACAATGGTTAAGCCAGAGCTCTGAAGGTAAGACATTTGAGGGTTTGTTTGTTTGTTTTGCCTACAAGCCAGATTGAGGTCATTTTAGAATAGCAAGGAATGAGTATGCGTAGCTCAGTATTATTGACAATATCCGTGCCACATTATTTGGGAATACGTGCTGTTCAATCCCCTATTTTTCAGTAAATATAATAACACAAACAACTAGAAGCTAATTCTTGATGTTGGGTCTGCTTACATCTGCCCCTTCACCTCCCATTTTCACAATCCGGAATCCCCAGCATGGCTCTTAAGTGCATCTGTGGGCCGTGAAGAGTTTCCTTACCAGCTCTCCAGACCTCTGATCTCAATTTTAGTGTTTAAACATTACTAAAGCTTGAAACAAATCTAAAAAGGAAGATGACATGCAAAGCAAAAGTGTCAGCCCTGGAACCATTTTCTTTTCCCCCTCCCTCCCGGGCACTTTCAGGGCTGCCACAGCGAAGCTAGTCGAACTGTGGGAATGGGATGGCGGAGGAAGAGATAGCTAGAGGATTGTAGCCATAATAACATTCTTGGTGCGAGCAGGTGGGATCTACGACCAAGCGGCACTTGGACTGTGACCTGATTGGACCATGTGAGGGATTGCATGGGCAGGGAAAAGAGAATTCTACTTTTAACTAAGAGGGAAACCCGAGGAGGGTTTAGAGTTGAGTTTCCCCAGATGTGCCAATATGACATGCCTAATAAATCGATACTTTGAGGCAGTGGTGAAATCTAAATTTTTTTTACTACCGGTTCTGTAGGTGTGGCTTGGTGGGTGTGGCAGGGGAAGGATACTGCAAAATCTCCATTCCCACACCACTCCAGGAGAAGGATACTGCAAAATCCCCATTCCCTCCCCACTCCTGGGGGAAGGATATTGCAAAATCTCCATTCCCACCTCACTCTGGGGCCAGCCAGAGGTGGCATATGCTGGTTCTCCGAAGTACTCAAAATTTCTGCTGCTGGTTCTCCAGAACCTGTCAGAACCTGCTGGATTTCACCCCTGCTTTGAGGAACGTGCCTCCATTGGGTGTGTGTTACATGGAACCCTGACAAAAAGACTACTCCAGAGCTCTCCTCATTCCCATAGTGTTGTTGATTTCTGCATCAACCTTGTAGGAATTCTTAGAATTTTTTTTAAAAAAGGTTGTTATACCCCTGGTTTTGCTTGAGAAAGTGGTCCTGAAAAAAAAAGGAGGGGGGGGGAGTAAAAAAAAAAGTATTGTAGATGGTTGAAGGATGTGGTAGCTGCCAGTTTGCCTTTCGGTAAATGGATATTCTGTGACTGGCTGTGTGCATGTTTTGTGAATGGACCTACTCCCCAAATATCAGATACGCTTACTGTTCCAAAAATGTTGGAGACTCCCTGCTTTTGATGGTCATTTGGATCCATTCAAAATGCCAGGCCTTCTACTTCAAGTATAACCCATAAATCACTCAAATCAAAGGCTGTGAGACAAGCTATGTGTTTGTGGGGTCCCTCCTGCTGATTATTCGAAGAGGCGTCTCTTTCCCTCCAAGTTGCCTGATAGCACCCTGGAACTTAGAATGTGGCCAAATGTGCGCAAATCGATTACCAACGAAGACAATAAACTTGCCTGTCCTTTGATAAACAAAGGAATCTCATGCATCCTGTCTGTATCAGTGCAGGTACTCCTCGACTTACAACAGTTCATTTAGTGACCAACGTTACAACGCCACTGAGAAAAGTGACTTATGACCATTTTTCATACTTATAACTGTTGCAGCATCCCCATGGTCATGTGATTTACATTTGGATACTTGACAACTGGTTCATATTTATGACGGTTGCAGTGTCCTGGGGTCATGTGATCCCCTTCTGGCAAGCAAAGTCAATGGGGAAGTCAGATTCACTTAACAACCATGTTATTAATTTCAGAACGGCAGTGATTCACTTAACAAATGTGGCTAGAAAAGTCGTAAAATGGAACAAAACTCAGTTTTTTGTTTTTTGTTTTAATTTGATTTATATGCTGCCCTTCTCCGGAGACTCAGGGCGGCTTACAATGCGCTAAGCAATAGCCTTCATTCTTTTGTATATTTATACAAAGTCAGCTTATTGCCCCCACAACTGGGTCCTCAATTTACCTACCTTAGAAAGGATGAAAGGCTGAGTCAACCTTGAGCCTTGGCGAGATTTGAACCTGCAGTAATTGCAGGCAGCTGTTCTTAATAACAGGGTGCTTTAGACCACTGTACTACCAAGGCCCTTTAGACCACTGTACTACCAAGGCACTTAACAAATTTCTCACTTAGCAAAAGAAATTTAGGGTTCAATTGTGGTCATAAGTCGAGGACTACCTGTATTATATTTGCAAGATAATTTTTGGGCACACCCTACTTATATAATTCATTGCCGCAGGAGATTTGTCTAGCATCTTCCTTATTGGTGTTTCTATGCCTCTATTTTAAAAAAATCCTTCCTAGTTTCAGTTAGCACTTAAAGTTTATTTAGTGGACTCTTATCTGTTACCCTATTCACATTTATTTATTTGTTTAATACGTGTGTTGGTTTAAAAGATTAAATCAACTTTGAGCAATTAAGATTTGCTCAATGTTCAACAGTACAGTGTTATGTTTCTCTCTCTGTTGTTAATTGCCAACGGTGCACAGGGTCTATATTTTACACTGGCCAAAATGCATATTTGAATTGCAAACACCTCGGTTCTGCAGACATTGTGATGAAAAGCGAATAGTGCTAAAGAAACCCATGAATGAAAATGACCAAAGCCGTCCCTTGCACGCACAGTTTACAATAGGGTTCACGCTCCTATGAGAGTCTAATGCCTGATTACTTAAGGTAGAGCTGAAACAGTGATGCTAGCTCTGGGTAGTGGCTGCAAATACAGATGAAGCTTTGCTCACTCACTTGTCACTCACCTCCAGGTGTGTAGCCTGGTTCCTAACAGGCCATGGATTCGTACCGGTCCATGGCCCGGGGATTGGGGACTCCTGCTCATGTTAGGGAAGGATGGGATGTGCTTTTTTTAGGTATGACACACAGGTGCTCCATGAGTAGACCACAAATGAGTCTGATTTTCATGATCTTGTCCCTTATGGTTACTGTGGAACAGAAGAGAGATTGTGCTGGGTGGAGTTCAGTCACAAAGTGTATGCTTTGCCTGCAGGAGGTCATATATCTTTATAGAATAGAATAGAATAAAATAGAACAGAACAGAACAGAACAGAATAGAATTCTTTATTGGCCAAGTGTGATTGGACACACAAGGAATTTGTCTTTGGTGTATATTGGCATGATTAGAAGAAGGAATGTCTACCTGAAACCTGTAAGTTTTGGCTCTGACAATACTGAGTTAGATGGATCAGTAGAAAACAGTTTCCTATGTTTCTTCTGTACGAAGACCAAAAAAATTGGACCAAGATTCTGAACTGGGCTACTGCATGCATGATGCTTTTTACTGAAGTTCCATGCCAGATGTACAGAATGGAACCTTCTGCTTTGTAGCCTTCCTAAAGGTTCAAATGGGATAGTGGCATGTCCCAGAATAGCATTGTCCCTAGAAGTCTCTGGTATATCCATTTCATAGGGGGGTCACTGAGTTGGAACAAAGACTCAGTATTAAATGAAGTAGCAGACTTCATTTCATGAGGTCACTTGATCCATTGCTTCTGCCTCCTTGTCTTTCTCTTCATTCACTCTGGATGCTAGGAAGGCCCTGAATCCCTTCGACAGAGATACTCTTCAAAATCCAGGCACTGAGAAATATCATTAATTGGAGCCACATAGAGCTATTTCCGGCTGCTTTCATTGAAAGCATCTGTGCTAAAATTCATAAGGCTCCATCGCAATACCAAACTTGCTGGTGTGTTCTCATTTGGCCCAGCTGGTCTGAGCAGACGGCCCTGTGACATCCCATTTTGGCTGGACTATGTCAGTATGGTGAAAGGAAGATGGGACCCATGCCATAAATCAGGTTTTATGGAGGTGGAACTGGCAAAGTTGGCTGTAGACTCCAGGGGTGTGCACACATGAACCTGTTGCAAAGCTCCTATCTCATGCAAAGTCCCTTCTTGGGAAGAGTTTCAGATCATAAGAGACAAAATAATACAATCAAACAACTGAATTGTGGGGGATAGAACATCCGGTTAGTGAGTTCCTTTACTTGAACGGCTGCATTGTCGTGTTGAGCTCATCGTTTAAACTACAGCGATTTAGAAAAATCTTTCTTCTTACAATGCAAAAGGATTATAATTTATACTTAATACATAACAATACTTAATATAGATAGATAAGCCTTAAGATCATTTGATTTTATTTGTATTTACAGTATGACAAATGTATTCTATTTTACGCAGTTAGATGAAGGTTTCTAAGATCTATGCTTATTCTCAGAACATGTGTCTCAAAGTGTTATTTATTCACTTTTCTACATGTTCTCTTATTCTGTTATCTTACTAGATAAAGCAAAGTATGCTTGGCAAGGTTTCGGATCACCACTTCCAGTTTTTCTGCTGTTTAATTAATGTGGGCTTTAAATAAACTAGACTAGGTACACAGACTGCCCTCATTAAAATGTATAAACATAGTGGAGTGAAACATACATTATTTTCTCCCCTGAGTCAACATTTAAACTTCTGGGGCTTTACCTATCCCCCTACGCTCACTTTTCTTTCATTCCCGCATAAATTTATGTGGTGTATTTTGTGTTCTTTCAGGGCTGTGGATACTTATAGACTATTCAAAGCTGCTTCTCGGAGTGGGATATAAATCAGGATAAACACGCCGCTAAATAAAATATGACAACATAAGAGTGTTTTTGGTTTAAAATAGATCTTGAATCATATGATATGAATGAACTCTATGATTTGACAAGGATGTATTGACTCATGACTCTAGACAGCTGGATTGGGGAAGAAGCTCAGAGAATGATATGATGCAGGTCTTTTGCAGAAGCGAAACAGGCCTGGTCTTTAAATAGCACTCATTTATAATTATATCCAAGTTACTCAAAAGCAATTATTTTGAAACCTATGGTAAATTGTTGTGATTAATGCTCATTCTCTCTTGTGTCTTTTTTTACCTTTTATATACATACATACATACATACATACATACATACATACATACATATATATATTACTCATATTACTCATGTGCTGGTCACCTCACGGATTGACTACTGCAACGCTCTCTACATGGGGCTGCCCTTGAGGACCACTCGGAGGCTTCAGCTGGTGCAAAATGCGGCCGCGAGGGTTGTGATGGGAGAATCCCGATACTCCCATGTTACACCCCTCCTGCGCGGTTTGCATTAGCTACTGGTTGCCCTCCGGGTGAGATTCAAGGTGCTGGTGTTGACCTATAAAGCCCTACATGGCTTAGGACCAGGATATTTGGCGGACCACCTACAGCCAGCAACAACATCCCATCGCCCGGTTCGCGCCCATAGAGAGGGCCTACTCAGAGTGCCGTCGGCTAGACAGTGGCGGCTGGTGGCCCCCAGGAGTAGAGCCTTCTCGGTTGGGGCACCCACCCTCTGGAATCAACTCCCCTTGGAGCTCTGACTAGCGCCTGACCTTCACACCTTCCGCCGGGAATTAAAAACTTGGCTTTTCAAATCCCTTGACCTGGTCTGATGACGGGGTTTTAAGGGTTTTAATGGGTTAATTTTAACTTTTTTAGATTTTAGTCTTTATTTTTATTGTTTCTTACTTTTTTCTTCCTTTTTGTAGGTTTTATGTGTGTGTTTCTTTTAGCCAGGTTTCTCCTACGTAACCAAGATTTTTCTTTCTACAGCCCTAGCTCAGTGGAGTCACATCCACTCGATTCTGGACTTTTTTCTTCTGGCAGCCAGCAGGCCCTATGCTGCCCTCTGCTGCCTAGTGAGAGACTTATATAGATCTATTTCTGGCTTGTTAGCCATCATCAGTAAGCCACACCCACATCTCATGTATCGTAGGAGAAACCTGGCTAAAAGAATTTTAAACTTTTTAACTAACTTATTTAACATGACACGGGAAAACACCCGAGATTTTAAATTTTTTGCATACATACACCTGCGAAAACTTAAGAAGACACACACACACACACACACACACACACACACACACACACACACACACACACATATATATATATATATATATATATATATATTTATTCTTTTTAATTCATAGGTATAAATGTGTGATATTTTTGCAATCAGGGTTTTTTCCTATGTTAAAAGATGGTAAAAGGCCATGGTGGGATGAAATCTCTAATCATCGCTTTCAGGCCTGTCAGACATTTTATGTTGTTTCTTCTGAGACTTATGGGAGACTGGGATAGCACTATTTCGGTCTATTTTGACCTCTTCAGCCAGCCACACCCATATTTTATGACTCCTCCCTGTAAAGGTCAAATATTTATTCTTTTTAATTCATAGGTATAAATGTGTGATATTTTTGCAATCAGGGTTTTTTCCTATGTTAAAAGATGGTAAAAGGCCATGGTGGGATGAAATCTCTAATCATCGCTTTCAGGCCTGTCAGACATTTTATGTTGTTTCTTCTGAGACTTATGGGAGACTGGGATAGCACTATTTCGGTCTATTTTGACCTCTTCAGCCAGCCACACCCATATTTTATGACTCCTCCCTGTAAAGGTCAAATATTTATTCTTTTTAATTCATAGGTATAAATGTGTGATATTTTTGCAATCAGGGTTTTTTCCTATGTTAAAAGATGGTAAAAGGCCATGGTGGGATGAAATCTCTAATCATCGCTTTCAGGCCTGTCAGACATTTTATGTTGTTTCTTCTGAGACTTATGGGAGACTGGGATAGCACTATTTCGGTCTATTTTGACCTCTTCAGCCAGCCACACCCATATTTTATGACTCCTCCCTGTAAAGGTCAAATATTTATTCTTTTTAATTCATAGGTATAAATGTGTGATATTTTTGCAATCAGGGTTTTTTCCTATGTTAAAAGATGGTAAAAGGCCATGGTGGGATGAAATCTCTAATCATCGCAAAAATATCACACATTTATACCTATGAATTAAAAAGAATAAATATTTGACCTTTACAGGGAGGAGTCATAAAATATGGGTGTGGCTGGCTGAAGAGGTCAAAATAGACCGAAATAGTGCTATCCCAGTCTCCCATAAGTCTCAGAAGAAACAACATAAAATGTCTGACAGGCCTGAAAGCGATGATTAGAGATTTCATCCCACCATGGCCTTTTACCATCTTTTAACATAGGAAAAAACCCTGATTGCAAAAATATCACACATTTATACCTATGAATTAAAAAGAATAAATATTTGACCTTTACAGGGAGGAGTCATAAAATATGGGTGTGGCTGGCTGAAGAGGTCAAAATAGACCGAAATAGTGCTATCCCAGTCTCCCATAAGTCTCAGAAGAAACAACATAAAATGTCTGACAGGCCTGAAAGCGATGATTAGAGATTTCATCCCACCATGGCCTTTTACCATCTTTTAACATAGGAAAAAACCCTGATTGCAAAAATATCACACATTTATACCTATGAATTAAAAAGAATAAATATTTGACCTTTACAGGGAAGAGTCATAAAATATGGGTGTGGCTGGCTGAAGAGGTCAAAATAGACCGAAATAGTGCTATCCCAGTCTCCCATAAGTCTCAGAAGAAACAACATAAAATGTCTGACAGGCCTGAAAGCGATGATTAGAGATTTCATCCCACCATGGCCTTTTACCATCTTTTAACATAGAAAAAACCCTGATTGCAAAAATATCACACATTTATACCTATGAATTAAAAAGAATAAATATTTGACCTTTACAGGGAGGAGTCATAAAATATGGGTGTGGCTGGCTGAAGAGGTCAAAATAGACCGAAATAGTGCTATCCCAGTCTCCCATAAGTCTCAGAAGAAACAACATAAAATGTCTGACAGGCCTGAAAGCGATGATTAGAGATTTCATCCCACCATGGCCTTTTACCATCTTTTAACATAGAAAAAACCCTGATTGCAAAAATATCACACATTTATACCTATGAATTAAAAAGAATAAATATTTGACCTTTACAGGGAGGAGTCATAAAATATGGGTGTGGCTGGCTGAAGAGGTCAAAATAGACCGAAATAGTGCTATCCCAGTCTCCCATAAGTCTCAGAAGAAACAACATAAAATGTCTGACAGGCCTGAAAGCGATGATTAGAGATTTCATCCCACCATGGCCTTTTACCATCTTTTAACATAGGAAAAAACCCTGATTGCAAAAATATCACACATTTATACCTATGAATTAAAAAGAATAAATATTTGACCTTTACAGGGAGGAGTCATAAAATATGGGTGTGGCTGGCTGAAGAGGTCAAAATAGACCGAAATAGTGCTATCCCAGTCTCCCATAAGTCTCAGAAGAAACAACATAAAATGTCTGACAGGCCTGAAAGCGATGATTAGAGATTTCATCCCACCATGGCCTTTTACCATCTTTTAACATAGGAAAAAACCCTGATTGCAAAAATATCACACATTTATACCTATGAATTAAAAAGAATAAATATTTGACCTTTACAGGGAGGAGTCATAAAATATGGGTGTGGCTGGCTGAAGAGGTCAAAATAGACCGAAATAGTGCTATCCCAGTCTCCCATAAGTCTCAGAAGAAACAACATAAAATGTCTGACAGGCCTGAAAGCGATGATTAGAGATTTCATCCCACCATGGCCTTTTACCATCTTTTAACATAGGAAAAAACCCTGATTGCAAAAATATCACACATTTATACCTATGAATTAAAAAGAATAAATATTTGACCTTTACAGGGAGGAGTCATAAAATATGGGTGTGGCTGGCTGAAGAGGTCAAAATAGACCGAAATAGTGCTATCCCAGTCTCCCATAAGTCTCAGAAGAAACAACATAAAATGTCTGACAGGCCTGAAAGCGATGATTAGAGATTTCATCCCACCATGGCCTTTTACCATCTTTTAACATAGGAAAAAACCCTGATTGCAAAAATATCACACATTTATACCTATGAATTAAAAAGAATAAATATTTGACCTTTACAGGGAGGAGTCATAAAATATGGGTGTGGCTGGCTGAAGAGGTCAAAATAGACCGAAATAGTGCTATCCCAGTCTCCCATAAGTCTCAGAAGAAACAACATAAAATGTCTGACAGGCCTGAAAGCGATGATTAGAGATTTCATCCCACCATGGCCTTTTACCATCTTTTAACATAGAAAAAACCCTGATTGCAAAAATATCACACATTTATACCTATGAATTAAAAAGAATAAATATTTGACCTTTACAGGGAGGAGTCATAAAATATGGGTGTGGCTGGCTGAAGAGGTCAAAATAGACCGAAATAGTGCTATCCCAGTCTCCCATAAGTCTCAGAAGAAACAACATAAAATGTCTGACAGGCCTGAAAGCGATGATTAGAGATTTCATCCCACCATGGCCTTTTACCATCTTTTAACATAGAAAAAACCCTGATTGCAAAAATATCACACATTTATACCTATTGTCACGAGTGTTTCCAGGATTGCTGTGGCTATCTGCCTACTCACAAACAGTATGGTTTTAATCAAGCCATCTACTGTTGCCAATTACCTGCAAGCCTTCCCCGCCCTGGATAATTGCAGGTTGACTCCTTACATAAGCAAGGACCTTTTGCTTGCTACTTGGGCCTAGTCTTCTAGGCCTAAATGCACAGCTCCTGCAGGAAGCTTCGTGCAACGCCGCAGATGGGAGAAGAATGCAGATAAGGACTCCAGACGTCCCTACGGAGAGACTCCCACGGATGCTTGCCTTTTGCTGTTTTGAAACATGCAAGCTATCATCGGGACTGCTGCTGGACCTTTTTCCTCCCACAAGCTTCAAACAATGTTTGCTGTTTGAACTGTTTTTACTTCAGGTGACTTTTAGCTGTGAGGCTCGTGCTGCCCTCGTTATGATTGCCTTGATGATGTATCGACGCCGAAGCTGCTTACCTTCATGCTAGCTTTATTCTTTTGTGAACTGTTTTCGGTATTGTGGAGAGGGATCTAGGGAGATAGCCTTGCCTCACATACCCAGATAAGACTTTGTTTTTAATGTGTTTTCTTAAAGACATAGTGCTTTTTAAATGTTTTAAAGTAAATTATATTTTTACACAAGACGCCTCTGTCAGAATTATTTCAGTCTCAGTGTGTTTACTCATGAGCTGGTTCACGGTCCGGGGTACCCCTCAACCCCATTTCCTAACAGTTGGTAGCAGAGGATGGTTTAACGAACTTACGCTCATGTGGTAACGCGCTAGACTGGAACGTCTGCAGTTGAATAGATGTTGACTAGGGCAGCAGCAGCAGCAAAAAGTATGAAGTCACAAACTGGACTGTCTGGGGCTCAGGCCAAAAATGTTTTGGCTGAAAAACCCCAAACTCTAATTGATTTAGAGAATAGTGGAGCTGTAAGTTTTGGAGCAGAGGCCTCAACTTGTGAAGGGCCTAAGATAGTGAGTAAACCATCATCACCTAAAGAAGTAGAGACTGGAAGAACGCCACTTCAGGTCTTGAAAACAAATACAGAGGTGGATGATGAGTTTAGGAAGGCAATCCTTCAGTTTTTAGGTTTGCCCACAGTAAGTCAGAACCCGACTGCTGATTCTAGCGAATTATTAAAGAATTCAGCCGTGAAAGGAAAGAAGATCGAAGTCCTACAAAACACCGGATCGGTAAGAGACTTTCAATCTTTTCCTAAAACCCCCACCTCAGACCATAAGTGGAGAATGGGGGATAACAGACTGCCTGATTCGAATGTTCCTGCTTCTTTGTTAAACCAGCATGGCCAAGTTGATATTGCGCCATCTGCTGTTGAAGCCATCATAGATCAGGCCATAAAGACTTTAGCTCCCTTGATGACATCAGTGACTTCTGCTAAAATAAGAGACTCTCATGTTGAGCATAAGGTTGCAAGTGTGATAGAAACTTTGGCAACCATTTTAGGCGATGGTTTGCAGGCACCATCGGCTCAACAAATAGTAGCTGCACATACCAAAGCACCCTTGATGTCTGCGACTAATTCAGCGCATGCCACGAGTGGGATATATCCATCCGTGATGACATCGACATCCAGGACGGTTCCGGAGGCTGCCTCAACTGAAGATAGGAATTTGGGAGCACGTCCAAAAATTCTTAGAGATGTGCACCAGAGAGGACCCTCGAGCTTTTGTGATCAAACCAGGATGAGCTTTGCATCCGCACAACCTGAAGTTTTAATCCCTCCCATTGGGGAGGAACGATTGTCAGAATGCCTGATGGAAGACACTGTGCTGTGTGCTTCCATTCCAATGCCTTATTGCCCGTTCCAGGATGGACCACATTTTGAACATCAATTAATGTCTGTTTCCATGTTTAATAATGTACAGGTCCTTCCTCCTAATTTTAAAAGTTTAAGTGTGGGTGGAGGAAATTTTAAGGAATGGGTTAAAAGTATTCAAGTAATTTTAATGAAAGAAAATGTTTTATCGTTGTTGTTAAAACCCTCACCTAGACCATGGTCCTTAGAAGTTGATCTTTTACATCATAAGGCCTTTTGTATTTTATTGATGTCTATTAACCCTGCACTATATCCCAGTATACCTAGTAACCTGACCATAACAGAAGTTTGGGTGAAACTGCATAAGCTATTTTGTTCAAAAAGCTCCCATGTTACAAACAGAGTTTATAGGGAGTTCTATTCCGCAAGGTTGAAGGCGGGAGTAGATATTAATGAACACTTATGTGAGTTAAACAGGTTAAGGCAGGAATTGATGTTGAGGGGGGAAACAGTGTCTGAACAAACCCTCATTACTGTTATACTCAATTCCCTTGATCCTAGCTGGGATAATTTTATATCGCAATTGGATAATGTTAGTTGTAATAACTTATCTTTAGAAATGTTATCTGGCAGATTGATTGCAGAAGATAACTTGCGAAAAAGCAGGGCGGCTTTTCACAAAAAGGAAAAACCTTTAAGAAGGCCCGATAGTTCAGATAGAGCATATACTATCGGAGAATGCTTCAATTGTGGTTCAAGAGAACATTATAGAAGGGATTGCCCACAAAATGTAAATGCTAGGGCATGCTCAAATGTACCTTCTGATAATAAATGTAAAAGGAGGTCATTGCCTCCTGGTAGAAAGCCAAGTATAGATGTTCCTAACCACAGAAGGGGTAAAAAGCCAAATGAAGGCAACAAAGGGAACAAACCCAGGTTTAATGATAGCTCTGTAGGTATAGTGGAAACTACTGAGTCAGAGCTTACAAGGGAACAGCGAGACCAACTATGGTTAATGGACAGTGGAGCCAGTAACCATGTTGTCAGTGACCAAAGGTTGTTTGTTAATATGAGAAGGCATCAATCCATGGTCAAAGTTGCAAATGGTAAAAAGGTGAATGTTGTTGGCATTGGAGATGTTTATATTCCTGGGATAGGAAAGATTCATGGAGCACTGTATGTACCAGAGATAGATCATAATTTGCTAAGCCTAATGAGGATATGTGAGAACCCCAGAATGGAGATTCTGTTCTCAGGAGGAACAGCTGTGATCAAAAACAACAAATGTGTGATTGGGGAGGTTTTGAAGATAGGTGGTTTGCCTTATTATTCCCCCAATACGAATGCTGAGTCCTGCAGCGATAGCAATTACACTATCTCATTTGGTAGTAACAATGAATCACAGTTAGAACTAGGTGATGAGGATCAAGACTTTCACCAGAGGAAGCCTTGTAAAGACAAATGTAAAGCTAATAAAAGGTTTTTAAATTTTAACTTAGAGTCAGATAGTAGGGAACCTGAAAATGCTAATGCAATTGCTATAGGTGAGCCGCTGCATAACGAATGTGCTCACTTGATGCATCGCAGGCTAGGTCATGTGAGTTTTCCTGTAGTGAAAAAGGTAACCGAACACTCAAGGGGAACCAAGATCAATGATTGTAACACATTTCTAGATTGTTCAATTTGTAGGAGTGCAAAGTTGAAGGTGAAATCTGCGCCCAAGAGGTCTCAGAGGTACTCTGAACACCCGTTTCAGCTCGTCCACATGGATTTGGTGGGTCCATTCGCACCTTCCGTGGGTAAGAGACGGTACTTTCTTACCATAGTAGACGACCATAGCAGATTTGGATTCGTTTTTCCCCTAATGTCCAAGAGTGAAACGTTGACTAAGTTTAAGGAATTTTGTAACTTAGTCCAGAACCAGCACCAGGTCAGAGTTAAGAAGATCTTAACTGACAGGGGGACTGAATTTAATTCCAGGCAGTTCTCCAGCTGGTTGAGAAGTAAGGGGATAGTCCACTTACGCACCGCGCCTTACTCTGCGTTTCAGAATGGCGTTGCAGAACAGCGCAGCGACGTATTACAAACAATGATGCGGTGCGCCCTAGAGGATTCCGGACTAGACTTCGCGTATTGGGTAGAAGCAATTAGATACGCGAACTACACCTTGAACCGAGTGTGGTCTAGCGTGGTGCAGAAGACCCCATACGAGGTGCTATACGGCCATAAGCCTAGCTTGGCACACCTCCACGTTTTTGGAGTGATGGCCGATGTTCATGTCCCGAAGGAGCTCAGGAGAAAGGGAGACCCAATCTCTGTTAAACTGAGATTTGTTGGTTATGAGCAGGGCTCCAAGGCATTTAGGTTTGCCTACCCTAACGGGAAACTAATGATATCAAGGTCTGCCACTTTTCACGAAGGGGCCAATTGGAGTAAGATCCATGCCAATGAGATTCTTACTCAGAACCCTTCCCGCAGTTGTCATAGGCGAGCGGAGGATGTATCGGAGAACCTACCTGAGGATAGGGATACATCTGGTTCTGGGAAGCGTGCATCCCAGGCACCCCTGAAAGGGGTATTGAAGCGTAAGATGGGGGTAGCCAGGAAGGATAGGCACCCAGCTTCTGAGACGCATAGTGATAGTCACGAGGTAGATGACTCATCGGACGACTCTGATGTGAGTGACTCTCCTAAAGGCAGACCAGTTAGGGTTACCAGGGGCAATAAGCCTAAGAGGTACGACGACTTTGTTACCTCAGTCGACCAGGTTTTGGCCACCCCTCAGAGATATGAGGATGTGTTGGCCTTACCTGACCATGAACGACAGAAGTGGCTGGCCGCCATGGATACGGAATTAGACAGCCTGAAAAGGCTGGACGTATTCATGCCAACAAGATTGCCCAAAGACAAGAGGGTGATCGGCACCAGGTGGCTTTTCAAGCAAAAGCCCATTGAAGGTGGGGGCTTTGTCTATAAAGCGAGACTAGTAGCGCAGGGATTCTCGCAGAGATTCCCTGATGATTATGAGGACACCTTCTCGCCCACGGTGCGCCCTGAGAGCGTGAGAACAGCTCTCACCATCGCTACCATGCGAGGCGAACATGTATATCAGTTCGATATTCAGACCGCGTACCTGCACGCCCAGTTAGACAAAGAGCTGTACGTGAGGATTCCTCAGGGAGTAAGCCATCGGGAAGATGATGTGTGGTTGTTGAACAAGAGCCTATACGGCTTAAAACAATCTGGTAAACGATGGTACGAGTGTCTCACAAAAAGCCTGAGAGAGATGGGCTTTTTACCATCGTCGGCTGACGAGTGTGTTTTTGTCAAGGAAGATCAGGGCATTAGGGAAACAGTACTGTTGTACGTTGATGACATCCTATATATTTGCAGATCAGAGAACAGGCATAAGAAGTTCTCTGAGGACCTAAGTAAGAGTTTCGCCTTAAAACCATTAGGTCACATTAGCAAATTTTTAGGGGTGCAATTCGTAAAAACCGAGAAGGGGTTTCAGCTCTCTCAGGAAGATAAGATTCAGGAATTGCTTAAAAAGTGTAGCATGGTAGAGGCGAAGCCATGCGATACCCCTATGGCAACAGACTTCCTTAAGAATATGTACACTGAGAGCACGGAGCTTGAGGATAAGACCCTTTACAAGTCCGTGATTGGGTCGTTGTTGTACATTGCAAATTGGACTAGACCGGACATCAGTCTAAGTGTAAATGTGTTATCTAGACATTCTGAACATCCCACACAGTACCATTGGAGCGGAATCAAACGACTCCTGAGATATTTAAAGGGTACTGTGAACTATTCATTGTTATTGGAACCAGAAGCAACTAGAGAATTGAGATTGAGTTGTTTTTCGGATGCCGATTGGGCAGGGGATGTTAGATCTAGAAAAAGTACCTCGGGGTACATTGTATACCTAAATAGTAGCCCCGTGTATTGGTACTCTGGGAAGCAGAAGTTAATTGCAACCTCCACAGCGGAAGCTGAGTATGTGAGTTTGTCCAAAGCTTCCAATAACCTAGTTTGGTTTGACGATCTTCTGGTAAGCTTATGGAGGCAGCCCATGCAACCTATAAAAGTCTATGAGGATAACATGGCTGCCATTAACATATCGGAAGCTGATGCTGTAGGCCAGAGATCGCGCCATATTGATATTAAAATCAAACATGTGAGGCAATTGGTGAAAACAGGTTTCATTAAGACTGTATATTGTGAAACCAAGGAACAGGTAGCGGATGTGTTTACCAAACCGCTGCCCCGTGACCAACACCTCTATCTCCTGGGTAAAATGTCGATGGCTATGTGAATGTACTTCCCATTGATGCATATATGTACCCAATGTAGAATGTATGTTTGTTAACCAGTCAAATAGCCGCAGAGAAGGGGATTGTCACGAGTGTTTCCAGGATTGCTGTGGCTATCTGCCTACTCACAAACAGTATGGTTTTAATCAAGCCATCTACTGTTGCCAATTACCTGCAAGCCTTCCCCGCCCTGGATAATTGCAGGTTGACTCCTTACATAAGCAAGGACCTTTTGCTTGCTACTTGGGCCTAGTCTTCTAGGCCTAAATGCACAGCTCCTGCAGGAAGCTTCGTGCAACGCCGCAGATGGGAGAAGAATGCAGATAAGGACTCCAGACGTCCCTACGGAGAGACTCCCACGGATGCTTGCCTTTTGCTGTTTTGAAACATGCAAGCTATCATCGGGACTGCTGCTGGACCTTTTTCCTCCCACAAACTTCAAACAATGTTTGCTGTTTGAACTGTTTTTACTTCAGGTGACTTTTAGCTGTGAGGCTCGTGCTGCCCTCGTTATGATTGCCTTGATGATGTATCGACGCCGAAGCTGCTTACCTTCATGCTAGCTTTATTCTTTTGTGAACTGTTTTCGGTATTGTGGAGAGGGATCTAGGGAGATAGCCTTGCCTCACATACCCAGATAAGACTTTGTTTTTAATGTGTTTTCTTAAAGACATAGTGCTTTTTAAATGTTTTAAAGTAAATTATATTTTTACACAAGACGCCTCTGTCAGAATTATTTCAGTCTCAGTGTGTTTACTCATGAGCTGGTTCACGGTCCGGGGTACCCCTCAACCCCATTTCCTAACACCTATGAATTAAAAAGAATAAATATTTGACCTTTACAGGGAGGAGTCATAAAATATGGGTGTGGCTGGCTGAAGAGGTCAAAATAGACCGAAATAGTGCTATCCCAGTCTCCCATAAGTCTCAGAAGAAACAACATAAAATGTCTGACAGGCCTGAAAGCGATGATTAGAGATTTCATCCCACCATGGCCTTTTACCATCTTTTAACATAGGAAAAAACCCTGATTGCAAAAATATCACACATTTATACCTATGAATTAAAAAGAATAAATATTTGACCTTTACAGGGAGGAGTCATAAAATATGGGTGTGGCTGGCTGAAGAGGTCAAAATAGACCGAAATAGTGCTATCCCAGTCTCCCATAAGTCTCAGAAGAAACAACATAAAATGTCTGACAGGCCTGAAAGCGATGATTAGAGATTTCATCCCACCATGGCCTTTTACCATCTTTTAACATAGGAAAAAACCCTGATTGCAAAAATATCACACATTTATACCTATGAATTAAAAAGAATAAATATTTGACCTTTACAGGGAGGAGTCATAAAATATGGGTGTGGCTGGCTGAAGAGGTCAAAATAGACCGAAATAGTGCTATCCCAGTCTCCCATAAGTCTCAGAAGAAACAACATAAAATGTCTGACAGGCCTGAAAGCGATGATTAGAGATTTCATCCCACCATGGCCTTTTACCATCTTTTAACATAGGAAAAAACCCTGATTGCAAAAATATCACACACATATATATATATATATATATATATATATATATATATATATATATATATATATATATATATATAATTTTAATTTATTGTTGTACACAACTTACATTCACTTTTTGTGAGATGAGCAGCCATATAAATTTGATGGATTTGGATTGCAGAGCAAATCTGCTTATGACTGAGTCCAGTCTAACATCTTGTGTCCTCCTGTTGTATTATATTGTACTAAACATTTAATCATCAATGTGAAATTACTAGACATTGGGGAAAAAGTATTTCTTCCAAAATGTGGGCTGCACTTAGCCTTTGAATCTTGTGCCTAGGACCAACTTCAAAAGATAGGGCAAGGGGCCAGACAAAAATGATGCAATTTGATACATAATTATCTTAAAGTCAAATATAGTTAAAATGATTACCCTCTATCTAAATTTTTATATTTAAGGATTTCTCTTTCTGTTAGACACTAATAAACTTTTATTAACAATTTTTTGGAGGACATACCCAAAGACATTTGGGACCAATCCAGTCCTGTGATCTTAAGTAGGTCATTTCTACTGAACATTTGTTTAGTCATTAAATTTACATGACTGCCACTTCTCAGAAATGTGACTCTATGAAACTAATACTTAAAACATTATTTGAATATGGAACCCAGTCTTATGTTCTACATTGGGGTTCATCTTATGACTCTGAAGAGGTTGTAGCTAATATGTTCAGTGATAAACGTGAGGGATAGTAATGTTTGAAATTCAAAACAACCAAAGATCCCAATCCCATTGTGGGAAAAAAAAACGTAAAGAATGAAATGGCTGTGAATATTCAAATTGTGGCCTCCATCTGGTCAGCTTTGGATGCATCATTATGACTGTAAAAGTCACCCTCTCAGAAAAATGTGACCCAACTTTGAAGAACTTCTATCAGACATGTACTTACTTCTCCCTTTAATATGGAACCCAATGCTCAGGAGGTTTCCTTCTCATCATTCTAGAACCTCAGAGATCTTCTTTGCCCACACTGCTTTCTGCACTCTTGGCCAATGAATGATTAAGCAAACCATTGACTGGATAATTGCAAAGCACACAAGTAGTTGCTATTATCTCTGGGACTCAGTCTGTTATTGCTGAACCATTGTGGTAGGTAATGACTCCATTGCAGCTGAGTGAACATACTAATTATCTGGAGTGAGAAATGTTCCTCAGGATCCTCTAACAGGGCAGGGTAGATGCTGAAGACCAGCTTGTGACAAAGCTCTCCTGAGATAGTTTAAACAGAAGTCACAGTCTTTAATTTCCTGAGTTTATTCACCAATGTCCTACCAAACTACGTGAGGTATGTTCACAGATTCATGCTTGGATACTCTTGAGATTGCATTAGTGAGGAGGGTCAGCCTTAATACTAAGCAGTGTGGCCTCATCAGGAAGAGGATGAGTACAGTGATGGCAGTTTCCTGGTGACCTTCTTGTGTTCTCTGGACACTCCCCTCTTTTGGAAGAGAGAGTTTTATGTGGTACACAATCTTTCCTGCATCTCCTAAACAGACCTGTGTCCTTCAGGCATGTTGGAGGACACAACTATCAACCAAATGGCATCTGCAGATGGAACAGAAAGAAGTGCCTCAGGCCATCCACTTGTCTTGGGCCAACCCTGCTAGTAAACAAATCCTATTAGATACAACAGGCCTTAATTCTGAATACAGAAATTTAGAAGTAAGTATCCCCTCCATTTTCAAGTGTAGGACATATCTGAGGGCACATTCTTAAAAGAAGGAAAAGTCTGCTGCCTAGAACAGAACAGAATGCAGTTTGTTAGGGGAAAATGTACAAAGAGGAATGAAACCAGCTCTGTCTAATGTGATGCCCTTGGAATGGGCTTCAGCTACAATTCTTATCATCCCTACCCAATCTAGGCACTGACTTTGGATGATGAGTGTTTTCTTTTAACATATGTGGAACATATAAGACAGCAGAGGTCTATTGTTACCCTTTTCAGTGCTGTGAGGAATGGGATGGATGGATGAGCAGGTGGCGTATTTGAAGCAAGGCACCAGAGATCTTATCTTTGTTGAATAATATGCTTTTAGTTGCAGAATAAGTAGGCAATCACCCTGCCAGCACTGACCAGTCAGTAGAGGTATGTGCCGACTGCCATTTCCTGTTGCTGCTTAGGTGATAGTGAGGGATTATTTAAGCAGAGATCCCCAACCTGTGGGCTGTGACCTGCTACCGGTCCGCGGCCTATTTGCAACTGGGCTGCATGGTGCACGAGTATTGTGGGTGCTCAGGGCCCCACTTGCTCGAGTGTTGCAGGCACTTGGGGCTCCTCTCGTGAGCGTTGGAGGTGCTCTCAGCCCCACTCACACAAGCAATGAGTACTTGTGCGCTTGTCCCACCCACAAAACCATCCCCCTGCTCTAGGCCACCAATCTGGAAAGGTTGGGGAACTCTGATTTAAGGCCTCTTTGCTTGGGATAGCTCTGCTTAAAATCCTTGCTTAAAGATTTGGTCTTCAATTTCTTATTTAAATTTAGTAGGTTGTTTGCTCGTCTTATAAAAGATACGAAGTTGACTCTGTTGTTGCTTGGCCATTTTGTTTAGCCTATGGGATGAAGAACCCAATTTGCATTCATTTAACAATCACCAAACATGCACCTTGGTAGCTGATAGGCCATCAGAGATCATGGCTGATCACAGTGACTCAGATGGTGGTGTTTTACTGGCACACCTGGAAAGGGACAAAAGGTTCTATGAATCTAGCCATGTATGAAGGCTAGCCATGCTTGCTTTTTGAGTGTTGTACTACAGTCTGCTTTTAAGCCTAGCAGGATAAACTAAGATAGGACAGTGCGGTAATTAGTGGTGGGATAGAAATATGAACTACAGGGGTCCAATTTCAAGCTTGAGGTTTGAAAGTGGTTGCACACCTGCCATTACAGGTATCACTTCTGCTTGATGATAGGTGGTGAGGGAGAAGAAAGTTGGGCAGTTCAATTTGGAGAGGATGCCTTTATCATTCATTATCTGGGTTAAACCATAGGAGAAAAGGGTCAGTCCCTAAATTCACATGGAACAGGCTGTAGCTTTCCTTATGCAAATCTTTCTGCAGTTTGACAAAGCAGCTTGTTACTGTTTCATGAATAGGATTATTAGGGGTTGGTTGTGTGTGTGGATGTTCTGGTATTTGTTACAATAATATTGTGCCATTCCCCAAAAAGGTCTGTTGTGTCTGTTGGAGGAAGGCCAGGGAAACTACCAGATCCTGGGCAGCTTGAATTGGGGAAGGAGAGGGGATGGGACTGTATGGAGAGAGAAATCTTGCCCCAAGAACAAACAATCTGAGATAAGGTTTTCGGTCTGGCCCAACTGGCATCTCTATGCCATCTGTAGGAATGACATTTTGGTGCTTCAGATTCTGTCAACCAGCAATCTTAGAGAATTCTTTTCCATCTGTCATAGGAGCAAAGTGCTGCATCTTGGCAGCTCCCATGGGGTAGGTTCTGCTACAGCTTGAATCAGAGAAGAAAGGTGGCTGGCCCTGCACATCTGGCTTCTCTTGGCCAGCTGGAGAAATGGCCTCTGCCACTGAGACCAGAGACTGTGTGGCTCCTAAGCCATCAACCTGCAATTGTTTTCATGGAACTGGCTTCATCCATCTGCAGATAGCGCAAAGTTCTTCTACTGATCTCCAGCCATGTACTAGAACTAGAAGTTTCCTCAAGATAATCAGAGAGATTTAAGAAACCTTCTGGTGCTTCTGAGTTGGATGTAAACAAGGAAATAATTTAGGGATGGGCTGTTCATTTGTTTAACCTAGCAGCTTAAACAAGTAGTACAACCAGTTCTTTTTCACCCAGGAAGATGCCCATACTGAATAATGCTTCTGAATTAATATTCTTCCTTCCCTCTCCCTCCCTCCCACCCACTCTCCCTCTCTCAACAAGTTCTACTTTTTTATCAGCTATTGAATGTATGAGAGAGATTGCAATTGCATCCAAGTATGCTAAAGATGTCAAGGAAAGATTATGCAAAATATAAGTGATGGCATGCAATACTGTAGGTTACAAATAAAATAAAAGAATAATCAAATATTGAACAAAAGTGTATATATGATTGAATGGGCATATACATAGGAACGACATTCAATAGAGAGCTATCTCTGAATAAACCGCTTGCACATTACCTTCAATCCACATGGTTTACATTGCGCACTGTAGCATTTTTAAATTTGATTTAAATTTGCTTAGCCATTTGTTACCTACTTTTCCCCCCCAAAGCAAACTATATTGTAAGAAAGACTTTCTATGCCTGGCATACCCTGCTCTACATAGAAGGATTGTCCCATTGTAAGGACTTCAATGTTTTTACTTCTTATCCTACGTACATGACCACTATCCAGCAAAGTTGGTAAAAAGAAGAAGAAGAAGCATTTCCTCTTTGATAGAGCCATTGCCTTCTTTGTGATGGTCCCAAAAGGTCAACAATATGACAATCATTTCTACTCTCTGGCTTTTAACTTGTTTCTGAAGGGTATTTTAACGCCCTTTTGTTACAATTGGGCTTATCTGTTTACATTTAGTATGGTTTCTATCTATCTTAGATAAGTAAATCTATTGCTTATCCACAGTGTGGAATAATTTGCAATTAGGATACACCATGCTCCCACTGCTCCAGAACCATTCTCAGATGAACATTATTACATGATATATACTGTATCCATACTCCTCTTTCCCTACCCCATAAAAAGTAAAATGTAGGTCAGGTGCTTCTTGTTGTAAATGCAATTTCTCTATTCTGTCCACATTCACATAGCAATGCTATCCCCCTAAAAACAAAAATGATTTTGAAAACAAATGATGGAGCCCATTAAATGGCTTGTGTGATTTGCTGTGGCCGGGGCGGGGGTGATTATATTACATTAATTTATTTGATTTTTTAAAAATTAGTGGGTTTTTTTGTTGTTTTTTTTGTAGTGTACCCATTTGTGACCGGACCAAGACTTCGTTCTTGAAAAAATTTTCTTTTTTATGTTTATGTTGGAAAAAATAAAATATTTTTTAAAAATTAGTTTTATTGTTTTAAATCAGGTTTTATATTCTGTAAACCGCCTTAAGTTGCCATAGGCGAATAGGCAGCAATATTTAATTAATTAATTAATTAATTAATTAATTAATTAACTAACCCTTCCAAAAAATAGCTCTTCCCAAAAACAATTCTCCCAGGCAGTGATAAAGCCAGACCCATCTGGTAGGGACAAATGCACCGTTTCCCTAGAACTGTGATGGTTTCTGGCATGCACATGTGCTCCAGCCAGCTGGTCTTCACAGGCAGCGGAGCGCCAGAAAATGGCCCCCAAAACACCCAAAAAACAGGCTGTTTTCCGGGCCGTTTTCTGGATGTTTCTGGGCCATTTTTCAGGCCAAAAACAGCCTGAAAACAGCCCGAAAAACAGCCAAAGCCAGCTACAAAACAGGCATGCGCGTGCCGGCCAGGTGGTGTTTGGGTTTCTGGCACGCATGAAGACCAGCTGGCTGGTGCACATACACGTGCCCAAAACCTAAACACCAGCTGGCCGGCGCGTATTCGCATGCTGGAAACCCAAAGATCAGCTGGCTGGCGAGCACATGCACACCAGCCAGCTGGTCTTTGGGTTTCCACCTCTCCGGCACGCGCACATGCACGTGCGTTCCGGTTTGGGCACTCGGTGCTGAAAAGGTTCGCCATCACTGCCCTAGAGGATAAAATCACAAAGAATTTTATGAGCTATAGTCCACTTCTGTTGGAATACTTGTGAGGCTTTTTAGTAGGCAAATACGCTACTACAGAACTATTACGCTTTTAAATTGTGCATATGCTCATGTTGATCACACTGTTAAAACAGTTGCAGTTCATTACAGGGGATGCTGATTTGCAGAAGTGACAGGATGGAGTGTCCTTGCAATGTCTTCCTCTCACATCACTTGCTATGAAGGTTAGAGCATAAATTTCCAAATGGAATAAACTCTGGGGAGGAATAAAGGTCCAAAGGGGACACGTCCTTTACTGCAGCCTCCTGGGTCTCCCTGAGCCTCATGGGTAACAAACGTACCTGAGAATCAGACCAAACTAGGTATTTATTTTTATTTTATTTTTATTTTATTTTAAATTTATATACTGCCCTTCTCCCTGAGGACTCAGGGCGGTGTACAGCCAGAATTAAAAAAACATAAAATACAAATATTAAAAACAATTAAAATATATATAAATTTGGCCCAAAATTAAAAATACAAACCAATTAAAACATTTAAAATTTCTTCTTAAGCCAGCCTAGCTTGCTGGAAAAAATGGATTTTAAGGGCACGGCGGAAGGCGCTAAGGTCTTGGATTCTCCTTATCTCTGGGGGCAACTGATTCCAGAGGGTAGGTGCCCCCACAGAGAAGGCCCTCCCCCTGGGGGTCACCAGCCTGCATTGATTGGCTGATGGCACCCTGAGGAGGCCCTCTCTGTGGGAGCGCACGGGACGATGGGAGGTCGTTGGTAGCAGCAGGCGGTCTCGAAGATAGCTAGGCCCGATGCCATGGAGTGCTTTAAAGGTGATAACCAGCACCTTGAAGCGCACCCGGAAGACCACTGGGAGCCAGTGCAGCTCGCACAGGAGCGGTGTTACATGGGAGCGCCATGCTGCTCCCATCACTATGATCGCTGTTCTATGATGTAGAACAGCGATTTCTCCCAGCTATTTTCTATCCCACAAACATCTAGATCTATTCTTCCTTAGCAGAAGGAAGGAGAGTATGTTGTCAGAATATGTTGTTTTCCCCTCTGCTGAGGAGAAATGGATCTAGGCCAGAGGTGGGTTTCAGCAGGTTCTGACCAGTTCGGGAGAACCGGTAGTGGAAATTTTGAGTAGTTCGGAGAACTGGTAGTAAAAATTCTGACTGGCCCCGCCCCCATCTATTCTCTGCCTCCCAAGTCCCAGCTGATCGGGAGGAAATGGGGATTTTGCAGTAACCTTCCCTGGAGTGAGGAGGGAATGGAGATTGTACAGTATCCTTCCCATGCCACGCCCACCAAGCCACGCTCACAGAACCAGTAGTAAAAATTTTGAAACCCACCACTGATCTAGGCCAGGGGTGTCCAACTTTGGCAACTTTGAGATTTGTGGACTTTGACTCCCAGAATTCCCCAGCCAGCCATGCATAGCATTGGATGGCATGGGGAATTCTGGGATTTGAAGTTCACAAGTCTTTAAAGTTGCCAGGGTTGGACAGCCCTGATCTCGGTATTTGTGTGGTTCTGTCTGGGAAAATGGCCAGCCAAATGGTTTAAACATTCCTCCCTTCCGCTTCTCCTCCAGTCAAAAATCACAGCTCTCGACAACTATGTTTTGGTTAAGAAATCTAACATGAGCCTGGATCTTGGACAACCACAAATCATAAATCAGGCGTTGAAAAAATGTTTACCAACATCAAATTAGATTTTTACTTCTCTTCCTGCATACATGAAATCACTAATCAAATTGCCTCAGGAGCTTATTAAGGGGGCAGAGTAACAGAGTTGGAAAGAATCTTGGAGGTCTTCTAGTCCAACCCCCTGATCAGGCAAGAAACCGTATACTATTCCAGACAAATATTCCAATCTTTTTTTAAAAAACCTCCAGTGTTTTGGAGGCAACTTGCTCCACTGATTAATTGTTCTAACTGTCAGGAAATTTCTCAGTTCATCCTGTGATTGTGTTCCTGTTCTATACTTTTGCTGAGCGCGATGGTTTTATGATAGCTTTCTTCAGTAAAAGCCCAAGTCAACTCTTCCTATATACTATATCCAAGACTTCTTTGGACTGATTTCAGAATGAGATACTGAATTTTGATTACTTTCCTCTTCCTTCTCCCCCACCTTCTATTGTTACTTTTTTGTAAGAGAGATACAGAGATAGACAGACAAATAAATAAATAGAATGGTTATTTACTGCATATAGTTTTTGTAAGATGTTAAGATTTATTTTGACTGAAGTGGTGTACAGACGCTTGTAAATACATGAATAAATACATTTACAGAATTATTGTCGTCAAATGTCCTATCTTGTCTTTCCTCTGAGGAGTTTTAGCTGGCATTCATGCCCTCGCAAGGTATATGGTTAATAAGAATCAACCAGCAAGAGTACGTTGGCTTTTAATCTCTGAACTGATTTGTGCAGCCCTTATTGATTTAAAATCAGGCTAATTATGCAAGCTGGATACCAGTGTAATACTGGGAGCTGTTAATTAGGCAGTGCCCTAAAAATTCCAGAAGGATGGTTCACACATTGAAGACTTTTCTTTAAAGACCACTGAAGACCAAGAAAATGACCTTTCAGCATGAACCCTAAATTAGCAAAAGGCTAGAGTACACTGATGACAGTGAGAGCGAGAGAGGGGGCGGGGACAACTGATCTGAGCCTCCCTCACTTCTTTCCTTAATTAGTAATCAGCTGTGTTGATTGTGGACTGTGTTGTAGTTTGGAGATAGATGATGTCGTATCTTTCCCCTCTGTTGAGATAGGGCTGTTCAATTTTGACACAGATGGCCTCTTTGACCCCTCTTTCAAACCTATCTGTCCAAAATGTGGACTTTGCAGTCTTCAAAAGAGTGGTCTTTGTCTTCTAAATGCAGGTAAACAGCTGAATCTTGTCCTGATGGGTTTGTTCTCCTATGTTGTGCCATGCGTTTGTGAAGTGGTTGTTTTGTTTCCCCAATGTACAGATCTGCATTGTGCTGCATATACCACATTGCTTAGTTTGTGTTTGGGTGCTTTTATCCTTGGGGTGGGCAAGCTTCTTCCTTATTGTATTCTTGGGTTTAAAGTGTGCACATATTGTTGTGTTGGCTGAAGATCCTCCTGAGCTTTTCAGATATTCCTGCAGAATCTTGCAAGTCTGAATACGCTTTTCCCTCCCTCTTTATCTCTGTGGGAATTAGGGAGGGTGTTGTTCTCAGATTACAGTTCTGTCCCAGACACAGATTTCTTTTATCTGACTATTGTCTCAGTATGGGCGCTTCCTCCTGTCCCTCAAGGCCATTCCCTCATCCACCTACAGATTTTCAGGTGAGGGTCTTTAAAAGCTCTACCTGAAGATACTAAGGATTGGATGCAGGCCTTTTACATGTAAAACTCGTATTCTTCAACATGGTGGTGCCAGATTGCCAGCTCTATACTTCTGTTGTGAGTCTGTTTACAAGATGTTTTACAACATCTTGTAAAAGATGTTGAGTGCTCCTTAGGTTGGGGTCAGCCACCATGTGTAAGATCGTCATATAAGCTAGTCCAACATCTGTCCTTCCAGCTTTCACCATCCCTTCTCTGGAGATTTTAACTGCATTGACAAAAGCACAAGTTTAGAAGCAGCTTTGATAGGGCTCTCTTGGGTCCCACCCACCCGCCACCACTGCTCTTCAAATTACTAAGGCATTCAGTTGTTAAAAGACAAAACCTCAATGCCCCTATAATAGCAGTGCTGGTTGTAATGCTGAGGTCCCAAGAGATCATTTCATGAGTGACCTTACCTAGGATTTGAACCCAGCCTCTCCCGAGGCAATTAGTGGAGTGCATTAGCACAAGATGTCACCAGAGCCCAATAAGAAAGCAACGACAATTTGTAATGGGCACAACATTTTCACGAAAGCTTTATGCCTGGCAATTATTTTTTATGATTACACCTTTAACGTGACTTATCCTTAAGGACAAATTGAAAAAAAAACCCAAAATAACCTTGTAACTAAGTGCCCCTTCTCTGCATCCAGAAAAACAAGGATCCTGTCTCTTGGGTGCTGGAAACAGGATGATGGGATTTGATCTTCCTTGAGCCAACCCTCAAACAGCAGGAGCCAGAGAGAAAGAAAGCCATAGATATTGTTTAAGATTTTCTTTTCTTAAAAAAAAAAAAGGCAAAGAAAAAAAGTGAGACAATTAGGAATAATAAAATTCTACATAAAGCCGAGTTCTACCTGTTCTAACACCCGGTAATTGCTAAATTGCTGAACCATCTGCTGACTTGCTTTACGTAAATTACCAGCTATATATAAGTCTCTGTGCATCACAGCCTTTCGGTGGCATAGACCTGATGACTTTGAATAGAGCTTGGGGACTCATTAAGCCTCTTTTACGAAATTTTAATTGTTTTCTGTCTTATTCTGGGAAGGCAGGGATACAGGTGAAAGTTTTTTCCATTCTTTCCTTTACTAACTGCCCCTAAACATATTTTTGATTACTTTGCTTATAGGTGGTGGGATGTGAGGTGGGTGGCAATGGAGAAACACAATTTACGTTGTAAATCTTGCTTTCTGCCAAGAATATATTCAGAGAAAAACATTTTTTTTCCTTCTTACTCATGCAAGAAAGAGGGACAATTCTGTATCAATTCTTGCAAGAAAAAATGTAGAGAGGATCATCATCAATCTTAAATGACAATAAATGAGCATTTGACCTGTGTCTTCAACTAAGCTTGTCTACATCCCTTATTTAATGATGACATAAGATGTGATGTTATTGCCGCCATTCCATTTTATTGGTTTCACTGTCATGGCAGAACTACCAGTAAGAAATGCAGAGTGATGACACATAACAGATACCTCTGTTAACTCAATTCACTTTCAAACCACTGCTTATTCTAGTCCCCAATCTCTGAGCGAGCAATTGGAACCTGTTCTACAATTGGCTTCACTTCTGCATCTCTCTGAACGCGAAGAACATTCAGAAAAAGCAGTCAGTCAGTTAATGCACTCCCCCGTTGATCAATAGGAGGCTGCAAATGGTATAATTCAAATAGTTCCCTACTCTGAGCTTGTTCTGACCTAGGCTTCCTGATATAGTAAAAAGCACACAATTAGTCCCCCAAACCCCCCATTTTTTATTTTAACGGCTGTGAATTCCTTTCATTCACAGCACGTGCTGAATCACCAAGAGTTTATAAATAGTCCAACAGAAGTCTGCCACAGTCCTTCGGATAAGGCTGGTAAAAACCCACCTTTATCTTCTTTGACACGCTGCCAAAGACCTAATTGGCAATTATCTTGGCAAGGCCACACAGAGTCAAAAATGGAGCTTCAGGGCTGACTTCTGGTCTGGAGCCGCGGTGCCACAGTCGGGGAAATAGCGGGCTCTAACGAGTCCGTGAAAACCCCGACTGACAAACCACCGTCCGATCGGTCTTCGTACCGTCCCTCATCTTGTAGGGATGTGGGGTGAAGAGGAGCGCCTCGGTGTGCCAAGAGGAACAGGCAAGTTCCTCGGAGGCCAGAGGGAATCCTCGAAGTCAGCGGTGGGGGTAGGCAGCCATGGTGGCTGCCACAAAGCCGCGGCAGACCGGGACACAAGATCGTGCAGGAGAGAAGAAGAAGAAAGAGCAAATATCTTGAAGCCGGGTGAGTGACACCAACCCAGGCAAAATAATAGGACTATTTGGCTTTTTTTTGGAAAAAAATAAGACCCCAACTTTAAATAGCGGCTACAGATCTGTGGGGCTTGAAGATCAAAAGGAAAAAAAAATGGAAATAAAGACCCAAAACAGACTTTGTTTTAGTAAATTTGGAAGAATTGGCTTTTAATAATTTAGAAAAGTGACTTTTTTCCCCCCTTATTTGGAGTGGATTGGAGAAATGTATCTTTGGGAATTTACACCTTTGAAAGTTAACGAAGCTAATGAAGAAAGACAGATGGATGGCTACATAATTGCCATGGAGTCTGTGGTGACTAAGCAGGAGAGTGGATTGAAAAGATTTCCCTTTCTCTCTCCGTTTGGAAAAGAAACTTTTTAAGTGGCTTTTTACTTTGGATTACTTTGAAATTAACATTAGATCTATGGAATTTGGAGACCTTTATTCTGTCCTGGATGATTTTAAGAAGAAAGAAAGAACATTTTGGACATTTGACAATGGAAATTAACAAGCTTAGCAAAAAATAAAAATAAAAATAGGTGTGGCGTAGGAAGAAAAGACAGGAAGTTGATGCATCACACATAGAACAGACATTATAAAGCATTAAAGGGACATACAAAATTTTTTAACTTGAACAGATGAACTTTGAAATGGAACATTTATGGACAGACAGAAAAAGGAAGAAAAGGAAGAAATAAAGTAGATAAATTTAAATGTAACTAAATTGAAATGTAAAGTTTAAAGGCCTAAAGGTATATATGATTTTTGGATAAAAACAGGAGGGTTTTTGGGGTAATAAAAATAGAAAATAAGGGATGGCAATTAAAATAGAGGATGATATATGGGTGATTAAAAACAATAAAGAAGAGTATATTTTAATGTGAGACAACTTTAAGAAAATTTACTGTTTGATATAATATGTTTTAATTTTAATATGCAAACAAATGCTAGAATGGTGATTATGTTTGATTAAGGTTTTATTGAACAAACTATAAGATACACAGATTTTAGCAACAAACTATGATTTAATTTAACATATGCTGGAAATGATGATTATTATGAAATATATTGAGAATTAATTTGAAAGAGCATGTTGGGAAACTGACACAAAATAGATAACTATATTGTAAGAGAAAATTAAAATAAGAGAGATGGATACCAACTAGATAAGAGTTCGAGACTCGGAGGAAATATGTTGGAAACTAGTTAAAATGCTGGAAATCAACCAAATATTTACAGGAGAGTTGGAGGTGAATATGCTGGGAATCAGCCAAACAAGAGTGGGAGCCCTGGAGAGGACTATGCTGGGAATCAGCCAAACAAGAGTGGGAGCCCTGGAGGGGACTATGCTGGAAATCAGCCAATAAAGTGCTGGAAATCAGCCAATAAAATGCTGGAAATCAGCCAATAAAATGCTGGAAATCAGCCAAACAAATAGGTGGAGAGTTGGTGGAGATTATGCTGGAAAATATGCTGGAAATTAACTAATAATGGTGGTAGGCTTGGAGGAGACTATACTAGAAATTAGCCAAAAATAGTTGGTGTTTTGGAAGAGACTATGCTGGGAATCAGCCAGACATAATATGCTGGAAAACAGCCAAACAATAGAGGGAGGTATGGAAGAAAATATGCTAGAAATTAGTTTAAATAAAACATGTTTTTGTGATAAATCTGTGTAACATGGAAATTGTAATAGATGATAAGTGTTTTTAAGTTTGTTTAAGATACTAAGATTCGAGGAAAAGGGTCAAGAGATTAAGAATTAGATAGAATTTTGTTTTAGAAAGTGTAATAAAAATGGAGTTGTATTGAACCTGAAATTAAGATTTGTGGTGATAAAATTGTAAGGTAAATAATTGGAATAAGAGGTTAGAATATTGTTAAAAATTATTTTGACACTGATGGTAAAAGATACAAGGTGAAGAAGAACAAGATAAAATCAGGATTGACATATAGATATAAAAATGAGCGAAAGTTAGTTTGAAAGTAAAATTGTATTGCTATAATGAATTTGTTTAGGTGGAGATGCTAGACTTTATGTTAAAAAAAATTTTTTTTTTAATGTTTTGAATTTCTATCCACAAAAGATGTAATGGGAAATTGAATGGAGCTTGTTAAAGGAATATAAGCATGGTCACCATCTATGACCGGATCGAGACTTTGTTCTTAAAAGTTATATTTTATGTTTATGTTTGGAAAAAAAAATAAAAAATATTTACAAAAACAAAAACGGAGCTTCAAAGTACAAACCGACACCCTCCACAACGTTGCTTCCTGCAAAGGCCCACGTGCCTTTGCTCTTCCTTTATGTTTTATGGGAGGGCCAATCATCTCCAAGCCTTACTCCTGAGTCGTCCCTTTTGTTTTAACTATTCTTGCCTTCTGGCAGCTCTGCGCATGCACGCACTAGGAACAGGCTCCCCCTGTTCCTCTGCCTCTCTGATGTCTGACTCTGGAGGGTCTGGAGTCCGCACATAACTCTAGATGGCCCTGGCACCATCTCTGCCTCCGACGCAGAGCCCTCGTCCAAGCCTTCCCCAGACTCCAGGACTGGCCCATGTTCCTCCCCAGCCTCCTCACTGTCTGACTCTGCTGCCAACTCGGCAGGCTGCTGGCGGAGCACAACAGAGCTTTAACAATCCCAGAGAAACAAAACTTCCCCCTATAAGCAAAAAGGAAATAAGAAATTGCTGGAACTCCTCTGCCATCCATTAGCTATGCAGTCTTAATTTATTTTTCTAGTTGCTTGCAAAACAAAGCAAAATCACTCGTTACTGTGAGGAGAAGCTTCTTGGCTGCTTAGCCATGCTTATTGCATTGAAAAGCAGTGCAAACTGGAAAGGCAAATTGTTGATAAATTCAAGCGAGGCACTTTCCCCAATAACATTACAGTATTGCTTTTTGCTGTCATTCTGGATCGGAGAAAAGGAAGTTATAGTAATGCCTATAGATGAGCAACAGGAAAAAGATGATGAAGCAGTGAGGGAGGGTAGGAAGGTAAAGTTTGCCTTGAGTTGAGTGCTAGGAGACAAAGTGAGGCAACAGTTCTCACAAGCCAGACCATATAATAGTGCTACAAACACCTACCAGTTTAGTGGTAAGTACTATGGTAGCTTTCCTCCAGTTTCAGATAAATTACTATATGTATGTATGTATGTATTTAGATAAATTACTGTACGCATATGTGTATGTATATATACACATATACAGTATATATGTATGTATATGTAATTCATTTATTTAATCTGCATGATGTAACTTTGAATGCATTCATACATATGTACTTAGATATTATACACATCTTTCTACATTGAATATTTGTGTAGACTTAATATGTTGTTTGTACAACTTAATGCTGATGTTACAGAGATTAGAAATAAATTAAATGTTTGCAGATACCACAAAACTCTTAAAATGGTAGCCAAGTTATTAAGGTGGGAATGAGGCAGCCCTTCTACCTGATGTGAGAACCGCCTTAGTAAAAAGCTGTGGCAGCATTTTATAAACATTTTGGGCTATGGAAAAAGACATTGGCAAACATCATGCTGGGATTCAGGAGCTATGATGCTGAGAAGTTACATATTTCCTAGAATAATGTGGGAAAGATATACCGTATATTCATGGTTTTCATTATCGGCATCTCCTTTTTCTCTGCTGCACCGAATTAAAATTATTTTAACCCAGTGGAGCCGTATCACATGTCACTTGATCTAGCAGCTGATCATTCTTTTCCAGGCCCAGAACAGAACTTTCATGTGGATACATATCTTCAGGATATGTAAATCAGATCTAAGTTTTTTTAAAAGCAGAATTTTATTAATTATGTCTCATTTTCACTTTGCTCAGCAGATAACATAGTACACAGATGCCCCTTCTCCAGCAGAAGGAAAAGCTTTTCAATCGTGCCTCACATTTATTTTATTTTATTTTATCCAAATCCAAGAAAGCACCTGAAATTTTAAATCTGATTTCAATTACGGAGTAGATAGGAATCATGTCACTAGAACTTAATCCAGACCAGACAAATGTATTTCTTGCCATTCAGAAGGCAGATAGGGGAACTGGACTTCACATAATTTGGGACTACATTCTTGCCAACCCAGTTTTGCAATATGATGTTATCTGGACACCTGAGTTTCTGCATAGCCCAGCAGTATATGTTTTCTCAGCTAATGTTTGGTGCCAGCTGTGTCTTCTTCTTGTTGTGCCATATCTGTCATCGGACGTTGGGATCATGTTGGCAATCCACAAACTGTGTCCATACATCATACATTAAGGTATTATATCTGGCAACAGCGATACATACCTTAATTCAGACCTGGGCATTTGATGGCTCATGGGCCACATCCAGGTCTTTGGCTGTCCCTGTGTGGCCCATGGCATCAGAGTCAGTGGGAGGGGCATCATCATGGGCGGGGCATCAGCGGAGGATTGGGCATTGGCAGCAGTGGCCTTCCACAACAGTCCCAGTTTCTCATGTGCCTCCTTGGGAAAATCAATTGCCCATCCCTGACTTAATTTCATTTCATTCTTCCGAAATGTGCTGGATTAACATGAATCTCAGAATTATACCTCTTTATAGCCCAGATACTTCTATGGAAGGGTCAGGACCTCCAGATGGTCTGCATAAATATCTCTGGACTGATACAGAAATAAACAATTTATGAGAGATCATAGAATAATAAGTAATATATTGGATGACTGGGACAAATATAGGAAGATAATACATCCAGATTTTCCCCCTTCGCTTAATTATTAAATGTCTACTTTTATGAAGAGGAAAACACCAAGACATTTGTTCAATGGAAGGTTAATAGCTCATTTATTTTGCAAAATTGATTTATCAATTAAATGGAAGACAAAATCTTTTGAGATTCTTACTTTGTAATGGTCTCGTTTACATGATTATTTTCAAATAACTCAAATAACAGCAGAAACAAGGGGAAATACCAAGAGACTTGACTTGAATTTGAATTGCTTCTAACACGTGATTTAGATCATTTGTTAGACCAAATTTATACATTGTTGTGAAACATGCTTCAAAATCTGAACAAATTAGAGGTTTTGAGATTAAATGGATGCTGAATGAAATAAGAATGGAAAGTTTGGTGCAAAAAAATTAAATTTACTCTATATATCATACTCAGAGAAAATCAGTTCAAGATGTTTTATCATTGGTATATCGCTATAATCTTAATTGCTAAAATGGATAATTCATGTTCTAACAATAGCTGGAAATGTAAGGTACAAGTCAATGTTACATGCAAGCCAGATAATTTTTTCATAATTGGTGACAATGTTTTAAAGCTCAATAATTCTGAAAAATGATTCATTCTATAATTAAACAAATTTTTAAAGTTGAATTCCCATTTCACCCTGTGATATTCTTATTACAGTTAATTAAACCATATATTATCTTTAGGTACACTGAGTTTGCTTTTTATATTCTAACTTTTTAAACAATATTATATGATTCTGGAAAAGGATACTGGATTCTCTTTGAAAGAATGGTTAACCAAGTTGTGTATGCTTCGCCATTGAAAATAGTTTTATACTTCTAAGTAAATCTGACTTAGCATTTCATTCAAAATGAGATTTTTTTTGGACTACCTCATCTGAAAATTTGTTTTTTGTTTAGTTACAGCATCCATACTTCAGTTTTATGGGATATTTACACTGAATAGATTTTCAGTGTTGACTCAGTCTATTATAGCTAATAAGATTATTTGGTGGTTTATACTGTGTTGACCATGGCTCTTGATATTTAACCTTTTGTAAAGTTTAATGGTGAGTTTTAGTAATTTAAAGTGATATATTCAATCATTCATAATTTTACTAATGAAATACTAAAAAAAATCACGTTGACATTTGTTTACTCATTTGTGCTTTGTTTCTTTTTGTTTTCTATTTTGTATTTGTGTTGGTTTATATTCTTTCGCTAAAAGTTAAATAATAAAAAGAAAATTGCTGGATTTATAACTTTCTCTACTTTAGAATATTTCAGAAAGATCAGTTGATATACAACATTGAGCCAAACAATGGACTGAAGCTTGCTCATTTTCTAAAAATAATTTCAAGTGTTGTTTATAACTCTCTACCCTGTTTCCCCCAAAATAAGACATCCCCTGATAATAAGCCCTATTGGGCTTTTGAGCGCATGGCAATAAGGCCAAATGCTTATTTCAGGGTTCAAAAAAATATAAGACAGGGTCTTATTTTTGGGGAAACATGGTATATGACTAGGAAGTACTTTCTCATAATAAGCCTGCTCACATGAGGACCATTTGGTGAGAAGGGTCTTCTGAATGACTGTTCCAAGGCTTGGTTCTACCTCAGGGAGATCATGATGTTTGCTCTAGACAACCTTTGAACGGTTACATCATCCTTATTGAAATAGCTTTTAACAATTGGAGCTTGTTTATTTAATAATTTGTGATGTGCTTTTTAACTGATTTTGATTTTAGATTTTTAATCACCCAGCCAAGCATTATTTTGCTGCAAAAAACAGTTCGATAAATAAATAAACTACGAAATGGCCTATCAACATTTGCTCATCAGGTTCTTTTAGCTATTATATTCCAGTAGGCAGTTTTGAAGTTGAGTGTGTGTGTGTGTGTGTGTATTAGTCAGTACTTCTTGATGCAGGATTGTAATGATCCTATTTTATGGTGTTACTTTATCACTTTCCCCTTTCGTGTTGCTGCAGTTTCTATTTTTTATTTGTATGCCACTCCAAGTTTAAAAATGAGGCTGCATCTGACCAAGTCCTTAAATAAAATACAAAAACCAACATTACTTGTGTTAAAAGATTAAAATCCAAAGAGCAGATCCACGTCATGGGATAGAGATTACAAACAGGGTAAGTAGCTTGTTTCCATAGGATTTGGCAGCTGGCAATCCCCCTTGAATCGTTTTTCAGAAGCCTAAACTTCAAAATGCACATTTGCCATTCAGTACAAATCACATATTTCTGCTCCTGAATGCCATAAATCAGTATGTTATCAAAGCACTATAAAATCTTGTTCCCAAATCTGAGTGCATTCAGGATTTTAATACGCTCTGTGTGTGTACTCACTAAGCTGTAACTAGACAGAATGTTTAGTATTAATAGGTGTATTTAAGGGACATAGTCTTTACTGTGCCATTACACATAGGGTACTGAACCTATTTAATGGAAAACAGTTTCAAGGCCATGTCCCAGCAAAAAAGATTCAGTCCAAGAGTTCTACTTTGATTTTTCAAAAGTCTATTAATCCTCAACAGTGTTCATTAAACGACCAAGAATATGTAGGCCACTGATAAGGAGAAACCATTGAAGTATTATTTTACTCTCCCCTAGGTTGTTTGGCAGATCCTTAATCCCACAAAAATAAATAACCCATCCATAATCATTTGCTTATGAAAAAAAAAAAAATTCAAAATAGGCACATTTAAAAGAGTTCTTTTTTTCCTAGCAAGCAAAAAGAACATTATTTATTTTTAAAATAAAAATAAGACAATCTTTCTGAACCACTTCAAAAATTGACAGGGAGAAAACACTCTCCAGTATAAGGACTGGCATCAAATGCATAGTTATAATTAATATATTTTTTGCTTTCCTCAAGCAAAAAGGGGAAATTTTACCTAAATACTGTAGGAATTCTCAAGTTACCAGTAACACTGGTTTTAAATGAAAATTAAATAGCATCTCTGAAAAATTGGCAGAGGAAGAAAGGGATGTATTAAATCTGAATGAAAATAAAAATAAATAGAAATAAATTCAAAGAATGTTTAAGAATTGTTCTAGAAAGCAGCCCAGTCTTCTTAATTCAGGCAGCTTAATAATATCTTCCTCCACACAGTGCCAATTTCAGATTTTGTTGAGTAAGATGTTGTATTGTTAGATCCTTTTATTCATGAATTAAAAATCTAAAATGAGGAAGGAACATCCAATGCTTTTGAAATGCCAGCTTCCCATTACCTGGTGCTAGAAGAACAATAAATCAGCTGAAATTTGCCATGCTTAAGGATGACCATCTATCCATTTTAAGAAAAAAGAACAAATGTATCACCAAGAGAACAAAAAAGAGCAAATATTTGTATAAATATGAGCACGTTCCAGTAGATTGACAGAGGCATATATTTAGAAGTAATTACTGCAACATAAATGGAAATATCCTGAGGAAGATTATAATCAAATGATTTGACTTGTATCATTCTGCTGTTGTGGGTTATTTGATTCTTCTGTGGTGTTATTAGCATGTTCAAGGTGCTTCTCTATGATATTACTTAAAGTACTGTTTAAATTAGACTTTAAAACCTTTCAAATGAGAATATCTTCCGATAGAGGTCTATCCTTTGTAAAGGAGGATTCAGGGATAATGTAACTCACTCTCCTCTACTACCTAGTATTTGTAGCTAACTCTTAAATATCCAGGATCTCATAAAGTAAAGTTTCCAAAATTGTGAGGTGTCCCTTGGAGGGTGCAGACAGAGTCCAGGGCAGTATAAAGAATTCCACCTTTCTCAAAGGTTCATTGTATTGTTTACGTTGTTCATTTGTGTTCATTTTGCTGTTTGGATCTTAGGAGTTGTGATGGCAAGATGTTTAGGAGTCGCTGCCTTAAAGCAGTAATGAGGAATTTCAAGCATCTCCCAGCACTGACCCACAAAGCATTCACAGCAAGATACGCCCCCTTCTCATATTTATTCTCTCCATTTCAGTAGGCTTCTCATATTTTATCCATGATTAAACCTTGATGTAGTTTCCATGGTTTTGTTGTTCTTTGAATCAACGTGCAGGTTGATAATCAAGATCCTGGGGGTTAAACCGTACTTGTCCCGGTGGTCTTTTTACATTGGCTGGTCCTCTTAATTGTTTCCCACCCATTGTTCAAGTTGCATCAACTTTCCTATCAGACGACATTCGCAACTGAGCTCAAGAGAACATGGGGAAACAGAAGAAGAATGGAGGAAATGTATTATGGAGAAGGGAGACTAGCATAAAAAAGGGTGAGAGAGTGAGGGAAGAACATCCAGACTAATGGATGTTATCCATCATTTCAACTGCTCTCAAAGGTTATATACCAGTGATGGGTAACCTCTTCCGGACCGAGTGCCCAAAGCGTGCATGTGCATCCGAACCCCCACAATGCAATGCGTGTGCGGCCCCTGCGCATGTGCCCCACCTCCCCATGCATGTGCACATGCCCCCTGCATGCCCCCTGCCCACGCGCATGCATGTGTGTCCCCTGCATGCTCCGTCCCCACATGCATATACATGCGGCTCCCCTGGATGTGCCCTGCCCCCCCACATGCGCAGCAGAGACCCGAAGACCAGCTGGCCATGCTGAAGTGGGGCAACAGCTTGCGTGCACACAGAGAGGGTGCTGTGTGCCACCTCTGGCACATGTGCCATCAGTTCACCATCACGGTTATATGCTATCCACCATTTCAACTACTCTGAAAGATTATATACTGGTTTTTCTGTCTCCCATTCTTTCTTTCCTTTCCCCAAACAATTTTTGTAAAAAAAATGTCTGAATTTCAGAGATTTCACATATGCGAATATCTCCAGGTTGTTTTATACACAGAAGGGGGGTAAATTGGAAAGACGGGAGGGAAAGAGCTCCCTCCTTTTGCACTTCCCCACCCCAGAGAGTCTCTGGAAAGTTGGAGGGGAAATGGCAATTCCAAACAAGCCAACTTCTGAGGACTCCACTAAGCTGCCCTGCCCTCCCTACCGCTTTGGCAAAGAGGCATGTGGTCGGCCATTTTCCTGTCTGGCAATAAAGCAAGGAGTAATGTAGGCTCTCCAGAGCAGTCATTTAGTATTCATAGAATAGCAGAAAAGCAGGCACATCTGCTTAGCACAGCAAGTCCTGTCATATAACTGTCTCTCTCACTATCTGTCCATAAAGAATGTCCCGGAATTGGTGTAATTCAGAGAAATTAATGATAGCTTTATGTGGGAGTGCACCCCGGAGGCAGCTTAACACTTCATAGTCCATCTGATCAGTTACACGCAGGGCACCATAGCAACAATTTGGACCCCAGCCAGCTGCATTAAAGGTTATTACTGAAAACATGACCTGAAAACTAGATCTGCATTACAAGGCCCAATGAAAGAAGCGGGGGGGGGGGGGGAAGGAGGAGGAGAGATGAAGGGTGGGTGGAGAAAAAGACAGGAGCAAAAATAAAATAAAAAGTGTGTGCCTGTGTGTTGGGGGGGAGGTGTTTGATAACAGAAAATAAAGTTTCAGCAGATGTACCCGCAAGCTCTCTGGTGAAAAATAAGATATCATTGCAAAGCTCCATGATTCCGAAGATTCAAGGATTCAGAGTTGTAAATCCAAGGTTTCCCTTTCTCTGTCTTTTGGACTTCATGATACAATGGGGCAGAGTTAATTTTGGAGCAGGACGGCAGGTTAAAGAAATGGACAAAATGAGCTTCAGTGTTATATATTCATGGTCCACAAAAAACAGGATTAGGATGATCAGTTTGGCAGAAGGGAATCCAATCAGATCTCTCCTTGACAGTTTGTTTTTTTAAATAGAATATTAGCCCTGGAAAACAGGAAACATACAGTATATGTGTCTATATATCATCTATCTTTGTATCTGTATATGTTCTAGACATCTCTCTATATATGATATGAAGAAGAGGAAGAGGCAGTAAACAGATCAGTCTTGTCTTTTCTGCCTCTTTACTGAAGTTTTCCTGAACAGTGGCAGTGGTAGGATAGCGGATGATGGAAGACTTCAAACCCAACATGGTGGCTTAGGAGGTGGAGTTAATTATCCACTGTGCCACAAGGATTGGCAGACATACAAATCTAGCTATAAGTTTTCGGGCGACCCGGATTGTTATAATGCAGTTCTTCCAAATTACCCGTAGAGGTGATGGGCACTCCTTCATTGGAAGTGTTAGAAGTTAGATAGCCATCTGTCTGGGATGCTTTAATTTATATTCCAGCACCAAGCAAGGGGGTTGGATCCAATGGCTCCAACTCTATGATTTGCCAGCCAATTTGCCCAACAACCTGTCCAGAAACATTCAGTTTCTATTCCTGATTTACAGATAAGAAATTTTGAGTGCAGGCAAACCAAATAACATAAGCCCACGTTTTACTTTCTGCTGTCATTTGTTTGCTTCATCTAAGCCCTGAGATTCATGATCTACTGCAAATCACAAAGGAATCTACCAGTAGATCCCAGTCTTGCTCCTGCTTGCTCCTGTAGTTGGTAAAGGCATCGGTATGGGAATTATATTTCTTATTAATTATAATAGAATCTGTGGAGAAACAAAGAAAATCAATTTCTTTCTTTTCTCATTGTTCACATCTTGTGTTGTGTCTACATAGACTCTCCCAAAATGGTTAGAAGATAGATTAAAAACAAATAAAATGATATCACAATACAGTTGAGACTCTTAAATGGAGCTATATTGAGGGCCTGTATCTCTTTTCACTAGTGGGCAGATTGGGATGGTATATCCTTGATTTTATATACCTAGCACTGTTACCACGGTCTTTTTTTCTTCTTTCTGAAGGGAACAGCAGTTGTGAGGTTGTGCAGAAGAGTGTTGTACATCTGTTAATATTTTTACACCAGAATTTTGGAAAGACAAACTATTCCTAAATCAGAAAATGTTATTTTAATCTTTACTTTGCAATCATGAGAAAAAGGTATTAACATGTCAAAATCGTTAGCTTCAAAATGCATAATCCAGTTTACTGCTATAAACTATATATTCAGTAGAAGAACTTTCCATGGGGAGCAGTGCTTTCAACCTTAGTGAATGCTCTATGCCCATTTCCCATCACCAGAATCAGAGTAGTTACATGGACATGCAGAAATATCTATCACTCCTACACAAACGTGCTTCTTGGCATCTCCAAACTGTACATACATATTAAAATGCTAATTAGCAAGCAAAAAATATAAAATGACAGGCAGGGATAAAGCATGGAACTCATTTTAGAATAATCTTTTTGCATCTGAAACTCAAGAATTCTGATGTCAAACAATTATTTTAAAAGGTGCATTTCTTCTAAACTATTTAGTGTGAGATGGATTAGCATTAGAAGTCCTCCTTCACCTTCTCCCCCACACCTCTGGAAACTTGTTCTTCTGTTGGGATTTTGGAATTTATGTTCTTCTGTTCTGGATCTTCCCATATAAATGGATTATTGCCATCAAGAGGAAAACTGGATGAAAATGAGGTGCAGCATGAATTCACACCTAAAGGATGACATCATCTGGAATTACCCCTGTGGAATTCTACAGGTACAGTGCACATCGAAAAGTCAATTTACATGCTATATACTCTACCTGGAACTAAAGTCTCAGAATTATTTTTGCATAAGAAAAGAACAGCAGAAACAAAATCCTCTATAATAATCAAGGATATTAGTCCCAGGGACAGTAGGAACCAATGTTGCTGGTGGATTTACCTGCCTCAACTATATGAGAGTAAATATCAATACATCCATGTCCTCACCTTGATCTAATGTAGAGTAGTAGAGGAGAGATTTCATTATATTTTTCAATAAGGGCCAGAAGAAAATAAAACTTTACAGAAAGGTTGAAAGTGGATGGCTTTTCAGACTGGCTGTTCCTATACGTGAAATAAAAATAGCAAAGACTGTGGGTAGTTTATAGGAAGAGTGGCTGGTCTGACTATAACAGAAAAGGCTCAGTATGGGACACAATAAAATTTCATCTACATCTATGTAAATGGATGCAATTTCAAGACAAGAGCTTTTGTATCTAAGACATTAACACATATATACTGTATTGTGAGAGTGGCATATTAAAAGTTCTATTTTCAAGAAAGCGATGCTGAAAAAAATAATTTGTAGCAGCAGGGTGCAAAGTTCAGACATTTCAAAAGCTTAATGAGACAAGAAAGCTTGGAGCATTCACTTAAAAAGGGGAAACTGACCAAACTTCCAATAGAAAGAGATTATACATGCTGTCTCATTTCTCAAATGTTCCTACTTTCAAGATAAATGGGTACAGAGAAAAGGCTCCAATAAAGTTCATAAAAAGCAAGCAGATTCATGTGTTTCAGATCACCAGGAGATTAACTTGGGGCTGCTAAAGAATAGCTGATCAAAAACAACAGAATTCCTAGAGCTGTTCATTTTTGCAGGGTTTCATCCAGGGGTGAAATCCCGCAGGTTCTGACAGGTTCTGGAGAACCAGTAGCGGAAATTTTGAATAGTTTGGAGAACCGGTAGCAGAAATTATGAGTAGTTCGGGGAACTGGCAAATACCACTTCTGGCTGGCTCCAGAGTGGGGTGGGAATGGAGATTTTGCAATGTCTTTCCCCCAGGAGTGGGGAGGGAATGAGGATTTTGCAGTATCCTTCCGCTGCCAAGCCTGCCAAGCCAAGCCAAGCCACGCCCACAGAACCAGTAGTAAAAAAATTTGAATTCCACTACTGAACTAAGGCCTTTGCATCCTATTTCATTTTCTCCATATTGGGGAACTGATGTTTAATGGAAAGCAGAATGACTACCAGTAGAGAACATTATCTTGTATGAAATCACTGAACATGGTCATATAAAGCTTTCTCAGATATCTTGATAAGTATTAAAAGAATGGAAGTCAAGATGGATGTGATAACTTTTCCCAGTGTTTCTTGTTTCTGTCACTAAAACTCAGCTCCAGATTTGTCAGGTGTAACATCACCTTTTTTGCAATCTACTTTATATATTTTGTAGTGTGTTACTACTTCATTGCTGAAGCAAGTGGGCTGTCAACCACATAGCGTATAAATACAGAAATAAGAGATTATGAAAAGTGAGTTCACAAATGGTAAATCAGAGTATTCCTTGATGTCTCTTGAAGATTCTCAAAGGTTTCCTGATTCAAAATGTGGGCATTCATCAAAGGAAATGAATTCTTGAATTTGATTCATGAACATAAAAAACCTCATGCGTTTCAGTTCTACTCAGCAGTTTGATTACAGACTTCCTCTGGGAAGATCTTTGCTTTGGAACTGGAGTTCTGAGAAGGATATTAGAAGGTCAGTACCACCAAGGAAACATAGACATGACTCCTCCAAGAGTTCTGAAGGACAGTTCCAGGTGACTGCTTTCTGCTGTAACAGGAGCACAAAGCAGGAGACAGAAGAAAGCATTTTGGCAAAGATGCTTGTCTAAGTCTTATCCATACATCCTGCTTGGCGTAATACAAAGATGACCCTCTAATGGTGTGTTGAGGATACAAATGCCCAACATTGCATTTCACTCATCCCTAGGTAAAGGTTCCCCTAGCACATATGTGCTAGTCGTTCCCAATTCTAGGGGGCGGTGCTCATCTCCGTTTCAAAGCCAAAGAGCCAGCGCTGTCTGAAGACGTCTTCATGGTCATGTGGCCGGCGTGACTAAACGGCAAAGGCGCACAGAACGCTGTTACCTTCCCACCAAAGGTGGTCCCTATTTTTCTACTTCCATTTTTTACGTGCTTTTGAACTGCTAGGTTGGCAGAAGCTGGGACAAGTAACGGGAGCTCACCCCATTACGCGTCACTAGGGATTCGAACCGCTGAACTGCTGACCTTTCGATCTACAAGCTCAGTATCTTAGCCACTGAGCCACCACATCACTTATTCACTCATCCCTAGATCACTGCAGAGGCAGCTTCTGCCTATTGTTTTCTTTTTCTTCTGTCTGATTCTCAGAGGCTGGCTGGACTAGTCTCTGCTGTTTTCTTGGCAAATTCATGTGATTCATCATGAGATAAGATTAGGGCTGAAGTTCTGTCTGTTTCTTTTTTGGCCATGGGCATGATGCCACTGATTTTTTTCCAATTGATTATAATTCAGAAAGGCTATTTGTTTTTTGTTTTTTAGCAGTGAGGCATTCAGGCCTCTCTCATCATGCCAAAAGCTTTATCCTACTTATCTTGCTAATCTACAGGTGGTAGAAATGGAGAGAGAAAGAGAGACACATGGTTCTCCTGCCACTTTGCATCGTGGAAGGGAGAAGGAGGACAAGTGGAAGTTCTGGCTGTCAGGTCTCCAATCACACAGAGCAATGGGATCAAAGAACCGGTAGCAAAGAGCTGTCTTATCTCTGTTATCCTTATTGCCATGCATGGAAAAGAGAATCAGGGAGAAGGGAGAGAAGAAAAGCCAGTCCCTTTGGTGCCCGTTTTTTCCTGGCACAGAAAATATCTGTTTCCCTTCATGATGTGGAAGTTCTCCAATTACATTCAACAGGAAAGAAAAGTGGTAGAGAAGCAACTCTTCAAACAGCAACTATCCACCTCCTCTGGCTTAGGTGCTGTAGCATACAAGTCAGTGGTGGAATTCAATTTTATTTACTACCGGTTCTGTGGGGGTGGCTTGGTGGGCGTGGTATGGCTTGGTGGGCGTGGTAGGGGAAGGATACTGCAAAATCCCCATTCCCTCCCCACTCCTGGAGGAAGGATATTGCAAAATCTCCGTTCCCACTCCACACTGGGGCCAGCCAGAGGTGGCATTTGCCGGTTCTCCAAACTACTCAAAATTTCCGCTACCGGTTCTCCAGATCCTGTCAGAACCTGGTGAATAGCACCCCTGATATAAGTGCAGGGGCCTTCCTCTGGAAGACCACTAGACATATGTCATAAATGTCTCCCTAAGTATTTGTGAGTTGAAACACCATCAGCCTTGTGAGGTAATCCACATAGTAAGCCCACCCATATGAATTAATTGTACTTCATTGTCAGGTTACCTTAACAGAATCTTGCAAGTCTAAAAATACGCTTCTCTGTGTTGCCTTGGATGCTTTTGATGTATGATGTATAGAAAGATCCAGTCAGCTTAGTTGCTGTAGGATCTATGCCATGATGGGGTTGCACTTACTTGTGTGTGTGTGTCGTGGGGGTGGGGGTGGGGAGGCATCTACAGAAGAACTGTAGCTTTGCAATTCCACCATAAGGCTGCCCATGGTTTCATTGTAGGAAGCGTTTCATGTGAAGAGAAGTGGAGAAAAGGTTCTTCAGACACTACTTAATGAGGAAAAAAACCCAGCTCATTTGGATGCTATCCCTCCACTTCTTTTCCCACAGTGATGGCAGGAGAAGACAGAGATAAAGACATGGGCCCAAATGACTGCTTTGGTTAGGGTTAGCCTCTCCGTTACAAAACTCAGTGCAAAATCTGGCAATCCAAACAGAGGCCAGTTCCTGTTTCTGTCACACTTGGCTAAGTGTAGTAGTTTGCCCTCAGTCACTGATAATGGGCAATGACTCTTTCTGAGTGTCCTATAAAGTGAATTTGGATCCACACAGATAATAGCTTTACCAGATGGTTTTCTTTAATTGTTGCTACCGTGATCCACGCCTACTCGGCAGGCCTATAACAGAAGGATCTCTGGCATTATTCATATGCATTCTTTAATAAGGTGAGAGTATATTGTGATATTATTACAACCAACTGCTCCTGCTTTATAGTGTCACTTTTAAACTGAACTGTAATTCTTTACTGCTTCTCCATATACTGTGGTAGTAGAAACTTCTACTGCGCCTCTTTCCTTCGTGTAGTAAAATATTAAAATGGTTCACAAGCATTAACTTGCTGGCCTGTTTTATAAGCTACCGTGGTTGGCCAGTGTTGTTATCCCCAAAGGTAGGACTTAGACTAGGAGCCTAGAAATCTGTCCAGACTATCTGTTGACTTCAGGGGATCCTGCAGGAAGAGCATGTATTTGGCCATTAATTTGTGGGGTATTTCTGGTTTGATGGTAACACTACTGCATCCGTTAACTGGAAAAAAAAAGATATACCACAGCCTCCCTGGCTAATAGAAGAGTTTCATGCAGGGACGGGCTGCTGGGGGTTTGCAGAGGTTCAGGAGAACCTCTAGCTAAGATTCTGTGCAGTTCAGAGAACCCCCAAATCCCACTCCTGGCTGGCCGTGCCCACCCCTCCCCTCACAGGATTTCCCCACACGGCCCATTTTGGATGTAGGTAAGTGCAGGGCGCGCGCGGAGGCTCGGGGAGGATAAAAAACAGGTCTACCAGATGTTAGGGATGTTTCCGGCCTCTAGAGGGCTTCCGGAGCCTGGGGAGACTGTTTTTGCCTTCCCGGAGGCTCGAGGAAAGCCTCTGGAGCCCAGGGAGGGCAAAAACGCCCCACCCCACTGTGGTACAGGAGGCCAACTAGACCACACCCACCATAGCCATGCCCACCCAGCAACCTGGCAGAGAACCCCTTGTTAAAATTTTTGAAGCCCACGCCTGGTTTCATGATGTCTAGTAGAAGAGAATTTCATTATGTTCCTTGGGGAAAGTCAGATTTTATTTATTTTTGCATAAGACTAAGACCTGCTTTATAGTGTCACTTTTAAACTGAACTGTAATTCTTTACTGCTTCTCCATATACTGTGGTAGTAGAAACTTCTACTGCTCCTCTTCCTTCATGTAGTAAAATATTAAAATGCTTTACAAGCATTAAAGTGCTGGCTTGTCCTAGAAGCCACTATGGTTGGCCAGTGTCATTATCCCCAAAGGTAGGCTTACTTAGATGCCTTCTGGATTTTGGGGACACTCACATTCAGAATTTCCTTAGCATTGATCCTGCTGCCTAGGATTCAGGGAAGTTTATTTCTTTATTTAGCAAATGTATTTGGTTGCCTGTGTTAATTCAATAACTCTGGGTAGCTAACAGAGCATAGGCAAAAACACTATATAGAAACCATAGGCAACTCTAATTTAAACAATAATTGAGACTATTTATAAACAGCCTGATAGCATAAAGGTAAAGGTAAAGGTTCTCCTCGCACATATGTGCTAGTCGTTCCCGACTCTAGAGGTGGTGCTCATCTCCGTTTCAAAGCCGAAGAGCCAGTGCTGTCCGAAGACGTCTCCATGGTCATGTAGCCGGCATGACTAAACGCCAAAGGCACTCGGAATGCTGTTACCTTCCTGCCAAAGGTGGTCCCTATTTTTCTACTTGCATTTTTTAATTTAATTTAATTTAATTTCCAATTTATATACAGCCCTTCTCCCTGAGGACTCAGGGCAGTGTACAGCCAAAATAAGAACATAGAATACAAATATTAAAAACAGTTAAAAATATATATAAATTTGGCCCAGAAATTAAGAAATCACAAACCGATTAAAAGAATTTAAAAAGTTACTTCTTAAGCCAGCCCGGCTTGCTGGAAAAGATGGGTTTTAAGGGCACAACGGAAGGCACTGAGGTCATGGATTCTCCTTATCTCAGGGGGCAACTGATTCCAGAGGGTAGGAGCCCCCACAGAGAAGGCCCTCCCCCTGGGGTTCACCAGCCTACATTGTTTGGCTGATGGCACCCTGAGGAGGCCCTCTCTGTGGGAGCGCACGGGTCGATGGGAGGTCGTCGGTAGCAGCAGGCGGTCTCGCAGATAGCTAGGCCCTATGCCATGGAGCGCTTTAAAGGTGATGACCAACACCTTGAAGTGCACCCAGAAGACCACCGGGAGCCAGTGCAGCTCGCACAGGAGCGGTGTTACATGGGAGCGCCATGTTGCTCCCATCACTACCCATGCTGCTGCATTCTGGATCAGTTGGAGCCTCCGGGTGCTCTTCAAGGGGAGCCCCATGTAGAGAGCGTTGCAGTAGTCAAGGTGAGAGGTGACGAGGGCGTGAGTGACTGTGCACAAGAAATCCCGATCAAGAAAGGGCCGCAACTGGCGAATCAGGCGAACCTGACAAAAGGTCCCCCTGGTTACAGCCGTCAGATGTTCCTCCAAGGACAGCTGCATATCCAGGAGGACTCCCAGATTGCGAGCCCTTTCAGTGGGGGCCAAAGACTCGCCCCCAATAGTCAGTGATGGAGTCAACTGACTATATCGGGATGCTGGGAGCCACAGCCACTCTGTCTTGGAAGGGTTGAGTTTGAGCCTGTTCCTCCCCATCCAGATCCGCACAGCCTCCAGGCACTGGGACATCACTTCAAGGGCATCGTTGGGGTGGCCTGGGGTGGAGAAGTACAGCTGGGTGTCATCAGCGTACTGATGGTATCTCACCCCGAAGCCACGGATGATCTCACCCAGCGGCTTCACATAAATGTTGAACAGAAGGAGCGAGAGGACCGATCCCTGCGGCACTCCACAGATGAGAGGCCTCGAGGTCGATCTCTGCCCCCCTGCCAACACAAACTGCGACTGGTCGGAGAGAAAGGAAGAGAACCACCGCAACACGGTGCCTCCCACCCCCAACTCTTCCAGCCAGTGCAGCATGATACCATGGTCGATGGTATCAAAAGCTGCTGAGAGATCTAACAGGACCAGAACAGAGGAACAACCCCTGTCCCGAGCCCTCCAGAGATCATCAACCAAAGCGACCAATGCCGTTTCCGTGCTGTGCCCAGACCTGAAACCCGACTGGAACGGATCTAGATAAGATGTTTCCTCCAGGAATTGCGGAAACTGTCGCGCGACCCACTCTCAACAACCTTCACCATAAAGCGAAGGTTGGAGACAGGACGATGGCCAATATTGCTGGATCCAGGGACGGCTTCTTGAGGAGAGGCCTCACCACCGCCTCTTTCAGGGCAGCGGGGAAGTGACCCTCACTCAACGAAGCATTAATAACACCCTGGAGCCAGCCTCATGTAACCTCCCGGGAAGCCAGTACCAGCCAGGAGGGACACGGGTCCAGTAAACATGTGGCCGCACTAAGTCTCCCCAAAATCCTGTCCACATCATCGGGAGTCACAGCATCAAACTAAGTCTCCCCAAAATCCTGTCCACATCATCGGGAGTCACAGCATCAAACTCCTCCCAGATAACATTCTCAAGACTATTCCTCATCACCCTGCCCTGATCTACCCAGTCAGAGTCCAAATCCCCCCGGATCTGGGCGATTTTGTCATACAGGTATTGTCCGAAATCCTCCGCCCTGCCTTTTACTTGCTTTTGAACTGCTATCAGAAGCTGGAACAAGTAACAGGAGCTCACCCCGTTACATGACACTAGGGATTTGAACTGCTGAACTGACGACCTTTCGATAGCATATACGGTAGCAAAATACATATACAGGTTCCACTCACATCCTGGCCCCAACACCTGAGGGAAAAGTCAGGTCTTCAAGGCTGTTTTCTAAAACATCTAGCAAGCACCACATTGCCTGTTGTTCATTTCTGCATGACCATTTGCATCTGTTCTTCAACATTACAGATCTCCTGCCCCCTTTTGCACAAGTACATGCCTTCCCAAAACAGTACAATCACACACTGCTTCAAGAATAACCTGCTAAGGGCAGTTACCAATTGGATCAAACGTAAAAGCCTTTATCTGCTGCTCATTTGAGATGTGCTTCTCATAACCTGCCTCTGAAATTGTAGGGCTATGGAAGCAGGCATGCCACCCATCGGTCCATTTAGAAATTGCAATACAGTTAGCCCTTGAAATGCCTGCAAGTTTTAAACAATGTGCCTTCATGTGTAACTTTTTAAAGGATTCAATCTATCTGGCAGGAAAAAAAAAACCCATTTATTTACACACACTTACATAATTTAATTTATGCAAATGACCAGGTCATCTTCCCGACACGCGTATGTGCATCGGGCGACTGCTCCTATGGTTTCCGGCGCTCCCATGTGTATGAAGACCAGCTGGCCGGTGCGCTGGAACCCGGAAGAGCAACAGATGATGATTCGCGTGCCCGGAGAGATGGCTCTGTGTGCCACTTCCGGCACGTATGCCATAGGTTTGCCGGGTCTAGTTTATTGAAAGGTGATTTGGGGAAGAAAAGGAGAAAGGCATATTTGTGGATTTTTTTCTGCTCCTTTGAGGAACATCTGGCCAGTTATAAGCGGTTAAAAGCCAAAGTCAAAAGAAAATTGAGTAAGATGTATATGATTGGGACTATTTCACCAACAAATGTAGATAGGGTTTTCTTCTGTGGTGTTATATTTACACTGAACGGTTGATATTCTTAGATTTAGTTCTTAGATACTGGGTAGATGTTTCCAAGGAAACCTAAGGTGCCTGCGCTTCTTGCTGTGCTTTGCGTATGTCAAAGATAGAAAGAAGACTTTTGATAGTGCTTCTATGCAGTTACAAAATTATTTGATGGCTCTGGTGGAAATCTTTGGTTGCATTTCAACCTTTGTCTCACCTAAAATCAGATGTCTCTTGTCATTGTTGTTGCCTTTCACTCCCTATTTTTGCATGGAGTTGTGCACTAGGATGGTGGCTCCTGCCTATTTTACACATTTTAATGTCTTGTTTGTCTCTGTGGCCAAGGTAAAAAATTGCTTACTGATTATGTTTCTTCATCTACTGTTATAAATGTCTGCTGTAGAATAATTTCATTTCACTGCCTTCCATTTTCTAGTTGCAGCTGAAACTTGTCAATTTGTCTTGTTTCTCCTGGTTCTTTTTCAGACACACACCACCCCCTCGATAAGAGTTTCTTTTTAATATATCGGTTTGATCAAAGATAGGATAGGACTGATGGAAGCAAATAACAAAGTGAACAGGTAGAGCATACCAAAAACATAAGATTTTTTACAAAGCCAGTCTTTCATCAGCCATGATATGATGTGACTCCGTGCAGAAAGACTGGGCTAACGACCAGTTCAGAGTGTTTTTATTATTATAGTTTGACAGTTATATTTCTGCAGAAAAAAAATATATATTGGCAATTATATTTCTGCATGAGAAATGTAACTTGTTCGTGATGGCAATGAGTCCTGAACTGAAGGCTTCCCAAATGATGAAGTGTTTTGAAAACAAGTGCATGATTTGGCCTGGGTTGATACCTACAAAATGGATAGCAGACTTGCTTTGAAAACACAACTCGACAAGATTATGGAAGAAACTTGCCACAATTTTCTTTTAGAATTAATTGGAATGATCTGCCAGCAAGAATTCCACTGTGGCACAGATGGCCATAAACTATGGAGTTGTCTAGAATCCATCATTTTTAGATAGCACTTTTTTGCACGGAACAGCATATATTTAAGAAAGATGCATAGGAAACAAACATATATTGGGGAAAACCACAAAGAAGCAAAAATAATGCCTCGCAAAAAACTTTCATCTAAAAAGTGTATAGTGGGAACAGCTGCATTAAAAACAGACTCTATTAGAGAAAGCTGAATTTAAAGCTGCATTTATTAGGGAAATTTGCATGTGATGATGGTCACAGGTTTTTAAATAGTAATTAGTAAAATAATGCAATGGAGCATTAATGCAGCAGTTCTATAATGTGTTGGTCTTAGGATTTCTTCACATTCTTAAAAATAATTCAGGACCCCAAAGAGCTTTGGTGTATGTCAATTATGCCTATTGATATTTACTGCATTAAAAATGTAAACTGAGACATTTTAAAATATTTATTTATTTGACTTCGCAGACCCCTGGAACAGTCTTGGTGATCCCCAGAGGTTCCCCAAAACACACTTTGAGAACCACAGGATTAGATTAAGGGGAATGACCTGAAGAGACAGGCAAGATTAGAACCCTAATAAAAGCTAACTAATACATTTAGCAGAATGAAGGGGTTCCCGCTTCTCTGCACGTTTCCTTCAGTCATCTCCTTAGTCGTTCTCTCTGTATTCCAAATGGTTGTTGCAAGGAAAGGAATGTAGAAGCTGTGCAAACTTGTGGTTCTCCAGATGTTGCTGAACTTCAGTTCCCAGCATCTCTCATTGGTCATATTGGTTGGGACTATTGAGAGAGCAACACCTTGTTCCCACCCTAATCCAAACCCAAATTAAAAAAACTCTTTTCCATAGCTAGGTTCGGTTGAGTGTAACTCAACTCAAACCCTTCTTTTCAGGGATGGGCTTCAAAAATTTTAGCAAGGGGTTCTCCTCCCGGTTGCTGGATGGGCATGGCCATGGTGGGCGTGGCCTAGACAGCCTCCTGCACCCTGGTGGTGGTGGTGGGTATTTTTGCCCTCCCTGGGCTCTGGAGGCTTTCCTTGAGCCTCCGGGAGGGCGAAAACAGCCTCCCCAGGCTCCGGAGGCCGGAAATGGGCCTGTTTCAGGCCTTCCCAAACTTCCGGTAGGCCTGTTTTTCACCCTCCCCAAGCCTCCACGCGCGCCCTGCACTTACCTTCATCCATTACAAGCCACGTGGAGACTCCTGGAAGGGGCGGGTCAGGGTGGGCAGGGCCAGCCAGGAGTGGGATTTGGGGGTTCTCCGAATTGCACAGAATTTTAGCTAAAGGTTCTCCTGAACCCCTGCGAACCCCCAGCAGCACACCCCTGCTTCTTTTCCCTTTTGGTTTTTGGACAAAACTCATCCTCCTCCTTTGCTCTGGAATTACCACTAAGAGAGCCTTTCTTTCCTTGCATTTATATTCACCCCCCAAGTCATTGTGTTTATGAGGCAGCTTTAAATTGTTCCTAGGTGTATTGGTGTTCAAAACAGATAAGATCAACAGGTAACCCACTCAGTTCTAGAAGAAGGATGTAGATGAGATGGACCCTCTTGGCGTCTGTCATAGGTGATTTGGCCCAGTAGCTGCAGCAGCAAAACTGAGAAGACTAATTCTCTCTCCAGTTATTTCCATGCAACCTAATCCAACACCTTCCAAATGCATTAAATTACGTTCTAAGCTTGCAAGAATGTTGGCCAGACTGGCTGAGAATTATTGAAGCTGCAGTCCAACATATCTGGAGGATAACATGACCTTTCGTAGAACTGCTGTATTTCCAAATTATTAAAACACTAAGCTATTGGAAATGTTGTATGTTTTTGCATCTGAGAAGGAAGGGGGGAAAGTGCTCTTCTAACTCATAAAAAAGTCCTTGAATCTTCTATCTTTTATCTTGATTCTTCAGTCCGACAATACTGCGTGAGGAACACAGTATATTTTGCAACCAATGTCCTTTTCAGTGCCTGATTCTTTTGCTTTGCTTTTTTATACTGATTTCAAGGCAGGAAGGAAAAGCCATCTAACAGCAAATCAAATAACAGATCCATTTTCCTTTGCCATTGCAGCTCATCTATGAGAAAAAAAAAGGGCGGAGAGCTGTAGGTTATTTTTGAAACTGTGTTGTACAGGAAGAGAAAAACTGAGTATAGAAGGAGGAGAAACAAAGAAACAGGGATATAAAGGAAAGGAGCAAATCAGTTGGAAACAGCTCCAAAGTCATATCTGAAAAAGGCAGAAGGGAACATATGACAATATCCATAAGTGATATCTCCCCTCTTTTCTTCTTGTTAGATAAAACCTTACATACTTTGCATTACAGTTGTTCTGTATGGCCAGTTTTTTCTTCAACAGATTTAAATTATTTTAGACTTTAAATGACAGGTTAGTACTTTATTGTATTGAATTTTTTATTTTGTAAACTACTAAGGAAAACTGGCTGTTAGGCACTATAGAAATGCAATATAATACAATTAAAAAAGCAGGAGGATCCATATCATCAATGTGGAAATCAACAGAGTGAAAAAGATTTTAATATTATTTATTTCATTATTTATTATGCTATCCAGTTGTTATTATTGTCACTGAATTTAAGCCTGGCATTACTAGGCATTACAGTACTTTCTCACTGAAGTGCAAACACACACACACACAGACAGAGAGAGAGACAGACAGAGACACAGAGAGACACACAGAGAGAAACAGGAGTAGATTGGTTCTAGCAAATTTTTATGACCATATCTCCTAGCCCAAGAATTGCAACAAGAATTACAATATCATACCAATAGCATATTTGGATTTTTCCCTTGACTGATCCAAATATTCCTCTCCAAAACTGTCACCCAGCATAGGCTTGCCAAAAGAAAAAGATGCTAGCTCTTAATTGGCCCCCAAAGTTCTTTGGATAAGGGAATGAAAATGAGGGCTACAGAGAAGAGACATATCTCTAAAGTTACATGTCTTTCTTACAGGTTTCAGTAAGACTACAAAGACCAACAAGCAATGAAGAAGGGTGAAATGCACTGAATCTCATTGCTGGCTAACTTGTTTAATGTGAGAGAGTTGAGAATGTCTCTTAGCTTTCTCCTCCTCCATATCCCTGACCCATCTTCTCATTTCACCAAGAGTATAAAATAGTCCTAAAAAAGTTGTAGAAAGTTCAGACAAATTTGCGGAAAGAAAGATAAGGAAAGGTTACCTCTTTTTCATTTTAAGGTTAATGGCTTGTACTTTCTTCATTTGTTGGTTATTATCGTTTTTTTTGGCAGAAGAGGACTAAAACTTCCTAGAGGGCTTTTTCCAACATCCCATCTTTTCTCCAGCTATCGGACATTGCTCACTTTTACGAAGATTTATGATAACACCCATTGACTTGGGTGTTTATTTACAGTTGGTTATTTATGGTTGAATGTGCTAAAGATAATGTTGATGACATTTACACAGCCCATTAGGCCATCTATTTTAGCTCCCATTTTTCAGATGGAAAGGATAAGGCAGAAGAAACGTAGCCAGACTGAAAACTTCACAGTTCTATCCTGGATTAAAATTAATTATCTGACTGATTTGAATGCAGAGGTGTGCAGGCACTCACACACATATATACACATGATGGCCTTGAAGATCTTATATTTAGGATCATACAGAATAATACAGCTGAACAAGAATACTCTTGAAAAATTTTCTGTGCTGGTTGTGGGTGGCAAAATGGATAAGTGGGAGAAATTCTTGCTGGGAGCAAAAAATGATTTTCTAGCAGTATTGATTGGAGTGAAAAAAAATATCAGAAAATAGGTACACAAATTTATATGTTCTTAACGGGGCACAAAAGTGGGGAATGACAGATTCACAATTCCTGCTATAGAGTCTGCTGTTATAGATGGAAATGCCCTGTATAATGCAACCCTTAGATTATAGCTACTATGATGGTAAAAAGATTCTTCTTCTTCTTCTTGTTCCATATCCATCATCGGATGTTGGTGATCCTATTTTTATCAACAGCCGCATGAAAAAGTGCTGCTGAGTTTTATCCAAACCAGTCCCTTAGATTTTGAGGTAAAGAGATTAAAGTCTGTATTTCTCATTTCTGGTTTTGTGCTGGAGATCTACAGTAGGCCTATGATATTTGGTCCACAAAATTTGGACAACCACAGGTTTGGCAACAAAGAATTACAGAAAACTACCTCTTTGATGCCATCTAGTGATCATCTTGAGGTTGACAGCAAAGAATTGCGGAAAACTACCTCTTTGATGCCATCTAGTGATCATCTTGAGGTTGACAGCAAAGAATTGCGGAAAACTACCTCTTTGATGCCATCTAGTGATCATCTTGAGGTTGACAGCAAAGAATTGCGGAAAACTACCTCTTTGATGCCATCTAGTGATCATCTTGAGGTTGACAGCAAAGAATTGCGGAAAACTACCTCTTTGATGCCATCTAGTGATCATCTTGAGGTTGGCAGCAAAGAATTGCGGAAAACTACCTCTTTGATGCCATCTAGTGATTATCTTGAGGTTGGCAGCAAAGAATTGCAGAAAACTACCTCTTTGATGCCATCTAGTGATTATCTTGAGGTTGGCAGCAAAGAATTGCAGAAAACTACCTCTTTGATGCCATCTACTGATCATCTTGAGAAACCTTGAGAAGTAGTCCAGGCAAGAAGCATCATCAGGAGTAATAGTTCTAACTTTATTCTAAGGTCTCATTAACAGAATCTTGCAAGTCTGAAAATAACCCTTGCCTTTCTCACTTTTATTCTCCAGAAAACGAGGGAGGATCCCTTCTGAGATATGTTTGCTACCTCTCCTGCTTATCCATAGGTAGCAAATGTTTCATAGTATTTTAATTAAGACTTTAAGGGTCAGCTTATCTACAGATGGCCTTGTCCATGAATATATGTACGTAACTGCCTGGGTGATGCCCTTTGACTCCCATCAATTTTTACTTTCCTATAAAAAATTATTTATAGGGCTTTTGATTTTTACAATATTTGCTGTACATGCAATGCCTGATAATACAGCTCTATCATAGATAGGCTGAGAAAATCCCAGGGGCCATTAGACAGCAATAAAGGACTCTTTCTTGATTAGGATTTAATACCTGCCCTACTACATCATGATGCTCAAGGTGTCCAACAACAACCTCACAATTAAAATAATAATAGTAATTCAAGCATTGAAATAACCTTAAGACATTATAAAGTGTGATATGCACTGATGATATTAAATTGTAAGACAAACATTCGAAACACATTAAAAGCAAATTAGTGGAAACCCTCAAGTTTCAGGGGATGCCAGAATAAGCAGGCAAGTCCTTTGCTCTTTGTAGAAAGATGGAGATACCATGGAAGATACGACTTCCACACGTATTCTTCTGCCATCTCATAACTGAAGTATGTTTAGCGAAGGACGTCTATTCTGCAATCCGTGAGAATTTCACCAACATGCTTTCTTGCTTTGAAATAAATTTTGAAAGCAAATTCTCCTTCCAGAATACCCAAATCACTTGAAGGCAGGACAAGAATCAAAGGATGGAATCTAATCAAGAAGAGAAGCAATCTAGAACTGAGGAGAAATTTCCTGACAGTAAGAACAATTAATCAGAGGAACGACTTGCCGTCAGAAGTTGTGGGTGCTCCAACACCGGAGGTTTTTAAGAAGAGATTGAACAACCATTTGTCCAAAATGGCATAGGGCCATGATGGCAAACCTATGGCACACATGCCGGAAGTGGCATGCAGAGCCATCTCTCTGAGCACGCCAGCCGTTGCCTGTTGCTCTTCCAGGTTCTGGGACATGCCAGGAAGCTGAGCTTCTGGTTTCCAGTGTGCGCATGCGCACCGGCTAGCTGGTCTTTGTGTGCACATGAGTGCCAGAAACCGGAGGACCAGATGACCAGTGAAGCACTCACAACTTCTGACTTCCTGGCGCACGCATTTTGCTCTTCTGGTTTCCAATGCTCCCTTGTGCGCGCGCACTCCTGTGTCGGCACTCGTTGCTGAAAAGGTTCACCAACACTGGTATAGGGTTTCCTGCCTGAGCAGGAGGTTGGACTAGAAGACCTCCAAGGTCCCTTCCAACTCTGTTATTCTACTAAGGAAAGTAGAAGAATTTTTCTGCAGGACACTAATTTTAGCAGCCATCCCTGGCTCTTCCTGAATTCTTTTTTCCCCTCTCTGTAGATCATAAACACTTCGAAACACATTTCCTTTGAGGCACCCAAAGTATGATCTCCTCCGTGTATGGCGTAGTGACAAAAACTGTGGCTGAACGAAAGGCCTGACAACCCCACTGAGCAACCGACAGGCCATGTGCATATTTCTGAGTTGATTTAGGAGTGCGCAGCAGAAGCAGACGGTGTGTTACAGCGGAGCGCTAAAATACAGCCGATGCTCCTCTCAGCAAGCAATGATACAGGCAATCTAGGCCAATTAAGGACAGCGTTTCTTATCAGCCTGGCAATATATCTCCACTTATTGGCGTGCCATGGCCTCTCCGTAACCCCCCTGCAAGTCTGTGCTGCTTGAATACTTGTGGCTCTCCAGGGTAGGGAAGGGTACCTGGCTTGCTGTTTTGAGAAATGGAAGTTCAATGGGAGTCCAGGCACCCGTGGAAGGGACCCATGTCTATTGAGGGTGGACAAACCAAACCAACCTCTTCCATGAAGACCCCTATCCTTACCAACACCATCTATACCAGGGGTCCCCAACCCCCAGGCCGAGGCCCACTACTGGACTGCAGCTCATTTGGAACCGGGCTGCACAAGCAGTGGGAGCTTGTGTGTGTGCCTGCCACTCACACACAATCACTCAAACTCTCCCCCCGCCCGGCTGGGCTGCCAAATCAGAAAGCTTAGGAACCACTTATCTATACTAAAGTATTATCTGCAATTTCATTTTCTAGGCCTGTTGCCAGTCTCTGAATCTTGGCGCCATCTCTAGGATGTGTTGGGTTACCCCTCCGTCCAATAGACAGGTTGACCAGGAATTTATAGCCCAGTGTCATCCATAAATTGATCTAACCTCATTGCTTGGGGGCGGGGAGGGCTGTATGATTTGTGTAAAGAACATTCAGTAAACATGAAACAAACTCATGAAATGCTAACTGAATGGTAAGAGGGAAATGGAAAATTGTTCTGCTTGGATATGTTTGTGTGTATATATCCAAAGAAGGCATGGCTGGCTAGCCAGTTAGTCGGGTGGCATCAGGGGTGAAATCCAGCAGGTTCTGACATGTTCTGGAGAACCGGTAGTGGAAAATTTGAGTAGTTCAGAGAACCGGCAAATACCACCTCTGGCTGGCCTCAGAGTGGGCTGGGAATGGGGATTTTGCAGTATCCTTCCCCTAGGAGTGGGGAGGGAATGGGGATTTTGCAATATCCTTCCCCTAGGAGTGGGGAGGGAATGGCGATTTTGGAACATCCTTTCCCTAGGAGTGGGGAGGGAATGGGGATTTTGCAATATCCTTCCCCCAGGAGTGGGGAGGGAATGGGGATTTTGTAATATCCTTCCCCCAGGAGTGGGGAGGGAATGGGGATTTTGCAATATCCTTCCCCCAGGAGTGGGGAGGGAATGGGGATTTTGTAATATCCTTCCCCCAGGAGTGGGGAGGGAATGGGGATTTTGCAATATCCTTCCCCTAGGAGTGGGGAGGGAATGGGGATTTTGTAATATCCTTCCCCCAGGAGTGGGGAGGGAATGGGGATCTTGCAGTATCCTTCTCCTGCTATGCCCACCAAGCCATGCCCACCACGCCACACCACGCTCACCAAGCCATGCCCACAGAACCGGTAGTAAAAAAAAAAATGGATTTCACCACTGGGTGGCCTGCTCCCTAAAGAAAACACCCTGTACTGTACCATTTTATTTCAAATCTCACTTATGGAAATAAATTCATCCTCCCTGGGCAGAAGCACGCATATTTTGGAATATCTCTGAATAGAGGGTTCTTGGGACCAAAAGCAGGGCAGAGGGGATGCTACCAAGTGCTGCTAGAATATTCCCATTAGATCATGCTGGATGCAGAAGAATTGGACTGAATGGGAATGGGCATGACCCAGTGGAGCTACCTGTCAATCTCATGTTGCTAAATATGCTGTGTTCTAGGCTGCCTATTACCCTGCTGGAAGTTGTTATAGCTCTTTTATGAGAAGTGTCCTATGAATGGATTGTGGCATTCTGGTCATGAATTCCATTTCCTCATTGGCCATAAATGAAGCCATATAGGATACGGTGTTTTTGGTATTGTGTTACTAAATGCACCTCTCTTTTGCTTCTGTTTTTCTGTCCCCCTCCCCACTTCCCTTCTTTTTCTATTGGACTTATTTTTAAGCCTGAAGTAAGCAACCTCCTATACCCCAGGTATTTAGAATTATAAGTACCATCAATCCCAGCCAGTATCATCACGATAAGTGGTGATGGAAGTTGTAAGGGCAACAAATGTATAGGGCAACACATTGAGTCCTTTCCAAAGCATCAAAACACAAAACAAGAAACAATGGTTGGAAACTAACCAAGGAGAGAAGCAACCTAGAACTAAGGAGAGACTTCCTAATGGTGAGACCAGTCAACCAGTGGTGGGTTGCTCCCGGTTCACACCGGTTCACAAAACCGGTAGTAAAAATTTGTAGTCGTTCCGAGAACCGGTAATAAGATTGGCTGGCCACACCCCCGAACCGGTCCTTGGCCCGGTCGCCACTCGCTTACCCCACCCACCTCATCAGAGGCTTTTTTTAAAAAAACTTTTAAAAGCATTTTTTCTACAATCTCTTTGGCCGAAAAAATGCTTTTAAAAGTAAAAAAAAAAAAAAAGCCTCTGATGATCCCGCGGCTCAGCTGGGATCGTCAGAGGCTTTTCAAAGCATTTTTTTTCTACCACCTCTTCAGCTGAAGAGGTGGTAAAAAAAAATGCTTTGAAAAGCCTCTGACGATCCCAGCTGAGTTTCCTGATCGGCAGAGAGGCTTTTCAAAGCATTTTTTTTTCCTGCAACCTCTTAAGGTTGTAGAAAAAATGCTTTTAAAAGTTAAAAAAAAAAGTTGGCCACGCCTACCCAGTCACATTACCCCCCACCCAGCCACGCCCAAAAAATAAGCCACGCCCACAGAACAGGTAGTAAAAAAATTTAGAACCCACCCCTGCAGTCAACCAATGGAATAGCTTGCGTTCAGACATTGTGGGTACTCCATCACTGAAGGCTTTCAAAAAGAGGCTGGGCAACCATTTGTCTAAAATGATATAGGGTCTCCTGTTCAAGGAGTGGGTTGGAGTAGAAGACCTCTGAGGTCTCTTCCAACTCTATTATTCTATGTTCTATTTTATTCTCTTGGAAGCGGAGGATGGCATCCACACCAGAGGCACTAAATACTGCTACTTAACTACTGCAACAGAGAGGCAGTTTGGTGTAGTGGTTAAGGCATCAGGAAGAACCCTAAATCTGCTGAGCCTGGATAGCTCAGCAGACTAATGCATTGTAATTTAACTCCAGCTGCCTGCAATTACTGCTGGTTCAAATCTCTCCAAGGCTCAAGGTTGACTCAGCCTTCCATCCTTTCTAAGGTAGGTTAAATGAGGACCCAGATTGTGGGGGCAATAAGCTGACTTTGTATAAATATACAAAAGGATGAAGGCTATTGCTTAACGCATTGTAAGCCGCCCTGAGTCTCTGGAGAAGGGCGGCATATAAATCAAAATTAAAAAAAAAAAAAAAGACATCCTAAATTCTAATCCCATTTTAGGCATAAAGCCAGTTGGGTGACCTTTGGCTAATCACACTCCCTCAGCCCCAGGAAGGAAGTAATGGCAAACCACTTCTGAAAGACCTTGCCCAGAAAACAGCCCAGGCAGTCTCTGCGAATTAGACACGACTGAACGTAAGAAAAAGAATGAAAGCACTATAGTACTACAGTTTGCAATCCTGAAAAGCAACTCAGGGATCCTTCCGAAAATCAGTTCCTATTTTGCAAGCCTGCAAAGCCTATTTGCATCCTTCATTCAGGCCTTTATGGTAGGTTAGGTCAGATAAAAAAACATGTCCCACCAGCAGTGGTGAAATTCAAATTTTTTTACTACCAGTCCTGTGGGCGTGGCTTGGTGGGTATGGTGTGGCTTGGTGGGCGTGGCAGGGGAAGGATACTGCAAAATCCCCCATTCCCTCCCCACTCTGGGGCCATCCAGAGGTGGTATTTGCCGGTTCTCCGAACTACTCAAAATTTCCACTACCGGTTCTCCAGAACCTGTCAGAACCTGCTGGATTTCACCCCTGCCCACAAGTAATATTGGAACTCTGCTTTATGGATTCAGGGCTTGAAAACCTGACATTTGTCCTCTCTCCCCCAGAGAGTGAGAGCAAAGCTAGTTTGTATTTTTTTGCTAATGTTTTCTTCCTGTCCTGGTCTTAAATAATGTTCGGTTGATTTCTTCAAAGTCATCTCTGTCATTCTCTGCATGAACACAATGGCTGAGCTCACCTGTCTCATCCAGCCAAAAAATGATTTCTTGAGTTTTGTTGTAGCACATTATGCCAAGGACTATGTATAGTTCAAACAGCTTAACCTCCTCCCCCCGCTTCACTCAACTGTGATTTAAATGGATGCTTGAATCCAGCTTGTAACTTTTTTTTTTTTTTTGGTGCTAGGACAAAATTCTGAGCAAACAGGAACATTTTCAAGAAGCGAAATGAGTCATGCGTTCCAAGGTTGCTTTCTAGGTGTCAAAAGCCACTCTGGCGAGGAACCAGTTTTCCAAAGAGGAGGGTTTCCAGGTCTGGCATTTTAGAGCCCCTTTTGGCAGGGGCTCTAAAATTCTCGCTTCCTCTGTCGATCCATTTGCAATTGAATCAGGAGAGGAATTCGCTTCCAGATTAGACTTTTATTGTGCAATTTCACGGCCTCATTCTCATAAATTTACAAGAGAGCCTGACATTACCTTCTTTTTGTAACCCTCAGGGGTCTCTCTCTCTCTCTCTCTCTTTCTTTCACTCTCTCTTTCTTTCTCTCTCTCTCTCTCTTTCTCTCCCCCGCTCTCTCTCCCTCCCTCCCTCTTTGTCCCCACTCCCTCCCTCCCTCCTCCCTTTGCTCTGCCAGCTTTTCCTGTCCTTTTTATTTCCACCAAATAAAGAAAAGAAAAATCCTTTACAAGGGGGAGAATGACTTAGCTGCAGAATGCCTCTTGCCTGATATTAAAGCCGTCAGCATGGAAGCACCTGAGGAGCCTCACATTTTGAAAATATGGGTTTCTTAGATTAATGCTGGGTGGGTTCACAAGGCCAGTCATTCATAACACCCTTCAAGTGCCTTGCTTTAAGGCACCTCTGTAAAACTCACAATTATTATTAATTAGTACTATGAATGCAAGCATTGTTGTGTTTTTAAAATGCTATTTTCCTGCAGTTTCGAGATATGTTTGCATCCTGGTTAACTGGGGGAGGGGGGCACGTTCCCATGCTGGCCAATGGAAAATGAGGCTTTAAAAAGGCTCTTACGAGTAAAAAAAACCCAAAAAAACAAAGCAGCAAAGGATATAAAAATAAAGGGACTTCTTTCTTTCTTGTCCTCAACATTATATCCCATATAATTTTCAATGGTAGCTTTTACATGAAGATTCTGAGAGGTGACAAAATACATTGCCACCTAGCGGTCATTCTGAAGTATTGTGCGGTTCCAAACCATCAGAGAAGAGGGTCCATTGTAAAATCTTTTTACAATGTGTTTTGTTTTGTTTTTACAAAGTTTTAGGAGAGTACATTGATTGCTCCAAACAGCAGTGATTTCCATCTCCTTCTGTAGGAAGTTATCACCCACCCCTCTCCTAGAAGAATGAAATATTTTAGGAAATATTAAAAAGGCAGAATATTATATTTCCCTGGATGAGAAATGGAGAAACATGTTTTAAAGACAAAGCAGCTTCCTGCCTCCCCCCCACCTTTGTCAATGGGCCATTAAGGCCTCAGACAAGCTCACTCATTCCCCCCACCTTTGTCAATGGACCATCATCTGCAACACAATAGGACTCATCTAGCAACAGAAACTCACCACATGGCACCTGGGAAGATTACATCAGCCAGCAAGGCTAGCTAAGACCTCCACCCCCTGGGAGTCTGACAACCAATCAGGATACTCTTCCTGTGCCCCAGGAAGTTCAGAACCCAGTGAGGGCATAAAACCAAAGCACGCTCAGCATCTCACCCCTTTTCTGCTCAGGAACTCAAACCATGTGATCCTGTCCACCATTTAAACCATCTTTCCAAGCAGTCTTCATGTTTCCAGTGTCTTTTCCCCTACTTGGAACTGACCCAGAAGGATATTTCTTCCAACACTTCTCTGACAGTGCTGAAAATGAGCTGGAAGGAAGGGCTCAAATGGCAGCACAGAAAGGACATGCCTAGCAAACCCTAGCACCTCAAAGTTTCTTCGTGTGTCCTAAAGAGGCATCCTTGCTTGTGGCTTATTGATTCATCCTGTTTTCATTGCTTAGACAGGTAATCCTCGTTTAGTGATTGTTAGTAATTACAACGGTGATTAAAAAAAAAAACATTGTGACCAATACTCCCATTTATGACCTTCACAGGTCTGTAAAGCTGAAATAAGATTGTAAAATTGTGAAATTTCACTTACCAACCACTTCACTGCCTGCTCCGTTCTTGCCAGCCAGAGATGGGGCTCTGTGCCACTGCCTCCCAGCCGGAGTGCCATGTTTGTTTGCTTGTTGGTTGCCTCCGAGAAGGGAGCTGCGGTCTGGTAGCCCAGGCCCCTGCCACAGGGGGACAGAGGGAAGGGGGGGGGTGTCTCCCTGACAGGATCCAGGTTGGAGTTGCCTTATTTTGCGTGGATCTCTAATGCTTGGCTTTGCTTGCCAGCTTTCACTCCCCCTCCACAGCCCAAGAGGTTAGATTCACATGACACGTGAAGCTGGGTAGGAGAGCACAGGTAGATCAAGGTGACCAGACATCCCACTTTTGGTGGGACAGTCCCGCTTTTGAGCAATTTGTCCCGCGTCCCGCGGCGTTTTAAAAAAGTCCCGATTTTTCATTCTGCCTCCTGAGTCCCAGCTGCCTCCTGAGTCCCAGCTGATGGCTAGAGGGAAAAAACCTGTTTAAACTCTTGCCGCGGGGCTTCAAAGGGCCGCCCTACGTTGATTAGCTTGGCTTCCCCCTCTCAGCTGATTTGCGCAGGGCTCTGCTCTTGCTAAATTGCTCAGCAGTTTTTTTTTTCTCTTTGTGCAAACCAAGCTCAAAACGAAACTGAAAGTAAAACAGGCTGTTGGCTTTGCTGTTTGCTTGCAACGTTGGAAAATTAGGCAGCAGATTTATTTTCCTTTTCCTCACTAAAAAAGGTAGGTGCAAACAATGGGAAATTATTTAGGGCAAAAGAGGAGAGTTCAAGATTTTAAAACACAAAAGAAAAAAAAGCTCTTTTTAACTAGGGAATTGTAATAATTGAGATACTATTAATTGTATACTGTGTTGAAAGCAGAAATGGTTAAGTTGTGGTTTGGAGGAATATATGGGGGAAATTATTTGGTTTATTATTATTGGTAAATATAATTAATTGATTTGTAAGAAATTGGATTGCATGGAAATAATTGGAATATTCATGTTCATATTGATTAATATACAAAAAAGATAGTTATATAACTAATTGATTTATATTAAAATGTTGAATTTGTATTAAACAACTGTATTACATAATTACATAATTAACCAATGTGAGGATGGATATAAAAATAGATGACAATGGGAAGGAGTATAATATAGAATAGAAGGGAAAAATTGAATTTGATTAAGATTAGAGATGAGGATGAAGGGTAATATTGTTTTTTTAAAAAAAATAGATGAGGAATAAATATGGCAAAAAGGAAATATAGAAATTGTAAATTTAATTGAAATGACTAAACACTGTTTAAATTTGTGAACCAGCCAAATATTCTGTTCAAAGAAAATACATTGTATGTTTGTATGTGTGTTTCTAATTATTGCTATTTATTCATATTTGTTCTCTTTTATTCTTTAAAGTTTAACAACTCATTCTTTATCTTAATATCTTTATATTTGTTTGGGGTTGGCTTTCTTCCCTTTCATCTTTTTTATTGTACAGCAATCTTTCTCCTCAAACCTACCACCTCTCTTTTCTTTCCTTCTTACTTTCTCTTCCCCCCACCCTCTTCTTCTCCTCCCTATTTCCTCTTCCTTTCTCCTTCTCCTCCTCTCTTCCTCCCTCTCTTACTGTCACTCCTACTCTAATTTCCCTTCCCTTCCTTCATCCCTCTCTATTACTGTATCCTTTTATGCATATGGACTACTCAGAGGGCTGAAAAAGTTATTTTTGACTGGTCCTCGCACTTTTGACCAGTCCTCGAACTTACGACTGTCCTCACATTTTACATTTTTGCCCTATCTTGTCATCATGGTGAAGAGAAGCAGTTGTGAAATGAGTGACATGGTTGTTAAGAATGCTGCACGGGCATAAATGTGAGGATGGTCATAAGTGTGAGGACCAGTCAAAAGTGCGAGGACCTGTCAGAAATGACTTTTTTCAGCCCTCTGGTTAGTCCTTTTGTACATATGGACTACTCGGAGGGCTGAAAAAGTTATTTTTGACTGGTCCTCGCACTTTTGACCAGTCCTCGAACTTACGACTGTCCTCACATTTTACATTTTTTGCCCTATCTTATCACCATGGTGAAGAGAAGCAGTTGTGAAATGAGTGACATGGTTGTTAAGAATGCTGCACGGGCATAAATGTGAGGATGGTCATAAGTGTGAGGACCAGTCAAAAGTATGAGGACCTGTCAGAAATGACTTTTCAGCCCTCTGAGTAGTCCCTATACACATAGCCATGGCCACCCGGTCACATGACCAGCTAGCCACGCCCACCCAGTCACATGGCCTCCAAGCCACGCCCACACAATAAGCCACGCCCACAATGGTGTCCTTCTTACCAATGTTAAAATCTGTTCACCTTACCCTATACACATAGCCATGGCCACCCGGTCACATGACCAGCTAGCCACGCCCACCCAGTCACATGACCAGCTAGCCACGCCCACAAAATAAGCCACGTCCACAATGTCCCTCTTTACCAATGTTAAAATCTGGTCACCTTAAGGTAGATAGATAGATAGATAGATAGATAGATAGATAGATAGATAGATAGATAGATAGATGAGACAGAGAGGGAAAGAAAGAGGGAGAAAGGGAGGGAAAGAAAAAGGGGAACAGACAGAGAGGGAGGGAGGGAAACAGAAAGAGGCAGAGAGAAAGGGAGGGAAAGAGAAACAGAGGGGGTGAAGGGAAAGAGAGGGAAACAGAAAGAGGGGGGAAAGGGAGAGACAGAGGTAGGGAGGGAAACAGGGAGGGAGGAAAAAAGGGAGGGAAAGAGATATGATATTGCAAAAGTTTTTCTTTTTTATTGTTGCTAAACGTAATATTTCAAAGCAGAAAAAAATGAAGGGGCATAAAAATGCATTTATCACATTTTTCTTAGAACAATTAGCTGAACTCTGCCTTGTTTAGCATTATTTTAGGTAGTAAAACCTCATTATTGAGGTTAAATTGCTGTGTTGGCACTTTGCAATAAATAAGTGAGTTTTGGGTTGCAATTTGGGCACTCGGTCTCTAAAAGGTTCGCCATCACTGTCCTGGAGAATGCTTAGAAAAAAATACCATGGTTACTAAGCAGCATTCACGGGTTTGTCAAGGAGAATCCATGCCTTATTTTTAAAAAACAAAAGAAACATTATCTACTTTAATAGATGAAGAGAATGCTGAGTGTAGTGCAGCTTAATGAAGCATTTGACAAGGTCTCTCATAACATCCTTCTGGACCAAATGGATAAATATGGGCTAGACAGTAATACAGCTTGTAGGTTGCATTTTGGTTTGTTTAACCAAACTCACCCTAAAAGTATTAAAGCCTTCAACATCCTAGAAAAGAAGCATCAAGAAGAATCAGAGCTATTCATTATAGCAATGTTCCTTAAAGCTGTTTTGGGATTCACCGTAATTTTTAAAAATAGTTCCTGAAAGAAAAAAGCCTAAGAAATACAGTACTAATCTAGAAAATGAAATGGCAGGGTAGCTTTTTAAATGTTCAGATAATGTTAGGAGGTTTGCTCAAATATCAGGATATCTAGGAGTTAGAATCCAACTGACTTTGAGAGAATTGAACAATGGGCCAAATCTGATAGGATAATGTTAAACTGAGATAAATTTAAGATCCTGCATCTTACGGAAAATCAAATTTATAGATACAGGACCGGGGAGATCTAGTTTGGCAACAATGCTTGTAAGAAGGATCTAGAAGTACTGGTTTACTGTATAAACATTGAAAAAACCCCATACTTTATGCATGGGCAAAGGCCCATCTGCCATTTTTCATGTGTAAAATATCTGTGCATATAAACACAAACTCCAAATCTCCTCCTTCAGACAGCTCCTTGTGCCTCAAACCAGTAAATAGGCATAACTTTGTACTGTGGAGAATGGAATTGATCTGTCTGTACTAACTAAGGAAATATACAACTGCCCATGTTTCCCCAAAAATAAGACTGGATCTTATATTAATTTTTGCTCCAAAAGACACATTAGGGCATATTTTCCAGTTAGGTTTTATTTTGGGGAAAATACGGTACTAAATGTGTCCATCTGGTTGACGATCTTAACTGGGGCTTATTTTTGGGGCAGGGCTTATATTACCAGCGTTCTGAAAAATCAAGCTAGGGCTTCTTTTCCAGTTGACTCTTATTTTCGGGGAAACATGAGTATGGAAAATTGATCTGCAGAAAACAAAAGCCCTTGTAATTTGGCAAGAAAAGACAGAACTATTCTGCTACTTTTCAGATTGAAAAAGAGAGCTGAGAAACTATTTCAAAAGATCAGTACTATCTGTCAAATATGCTCATCCCTAAATGCATAACTATCTGAAATATATAAACAATATTTGTCATTGTAATTCCTTAATGGGACATTGGGGTTGTAATTGGGTGGAGTGTTTGTGTTTGTGTTTGTGTTTGTGTGACAATTCTATTTCCATTTTTTTTAAAAAAAAATCAGAATTGAACCCCAAAATTTTTAAAGTGAGAATTGAACACCAATATGTGCTCACTCCTAAGAGGAATGTATCTTTCAATATTGCACACAATGTGCATTTGATAGTTCTCTGCTGATCCCTTTTCTCCTTTGTCCAAACTGCATATGAAATCTCAGAAGCTTTAAAAACAATTTGTAACATATTAATAATATTAGGGTTCAGATTCCTCTTTTGGTATTCTCATCATTGCTTACTCTATGGTTTAAAAAATGAGGATTTTCTATTTAGGAACTTTCAATGCCTTCCCCATGATCTTCAATTAACTTTGAACAACCATTTAGGTGGTGTCATTTGCCAGCTCATAAATCCCATAAAAGGTGAAGTCAGGTGGCAACGGGGCTGTGAGCAGGACAGAGGCATGTTCTGACTGTTTAAACAGGCACCATTGTACTTAAGCCAACAGTGGCTCTTTGGGTACTGGCTGGTAGGGGCAGGAGGCATAATATTACAATTACAAACCTTACACAGTTGCATTTTGTTTTTGCAAAGGCTGCTGGGTAGCCAAGTTTCAATCCAGGCATTTTAAAAATCAATTTAATTCTTAGGCTGGGACTGGACATCCCATGGTGTGTATTCAAGAATTCTGCAAATGTTTCTGGGCACATTGAATTCCCTGTGTGGGTGAGTGAATCCTTACAAGGATTTACCCATAGGGTACTTTACTTTTGTTGGTGGTGGATCAAAATGTTTTCTCTCCATGCAAGGGCTCTGATTGTGGAGCAGCACATAAATCATTGATTTACTCTGATCAGCAAAGATTAGGAGCAATTAATGAAATTTCCTGCCTTTTCATTTGGAACATCCAGTTTAGATTAAAAGATTAAAAAAAAAAAGAAAGAAAACAGCAAAACACAACATCGTAAACAAAATTATGTTGCAGTAAGATAGCGTTTTCTTACAACAAAATGTTTCTGGCGGTTTAAAGATCAAGTACCATTTGCAAATATTCTTGAAAATACAGGGAGGAAGCAGAGGTGGGATTCACTTACCTTCCCTACTGGTTTGCGCCACTTCTGTGCATGCACACGGCCTTTTGCGCATGTGCAGTAGTCGCACATTACATCCGGGCAGGTGGGCGGAGTCTCCTGCAGTCACCGCTACCGGTTCGCACGATCTGGAAGGAACCGGCTGAATCCCACCAGTTAGGGAGGAAGTCCCTAAGAACTACTGCAATGCTCTCTACATGGGGCTCCCCCTGGGGTGCACCCGGAGGCTCCAGCTGGTCCAGAACGTGGCCGCGCGGGGGATTATGGGGGCGACGAGGCGCTCCCATGTGACACCTCTCCTGCGCGAGCTGCACTGGCTCCTGGTGGTCTTCCGGGTGCGCTTCAAGGTGTTGGTGACCACCTTTAAAGCGCTCCATGGCTTAGGGCCGGGGTACTTACGAGACCGCCTTCTGCCACCAATAGCCTCCCACTGGCCAGTACGCTCGCACAGAGTGGGCCTCCTCAGGGTGCCGTCCGCCAGACAATGTCGGCTGGCGACCCCCAAGGGGAGAGCCTTCTCTGTGACGGCGCCCACCCTCTGGAACAACCTTCCCCCAGAGTTACATACAATAACAGACCTCTGGATTTTTCGTCGGGCCCTGAAAACCTATTTATTTCAACTAGCTGGGCTGGCTTGAGTTATTTCATTCATTTCATTTTCATTTTATTAAATTTGTATATCGCCCTACTCCCGAAGGACTCAGGGCGGTGAACAGCCATAAAATAAAACATATAGATACAAAATTTAAAATAGAGATAAAACTAATTAAATAAATTTGGCTGAACCATTTTAAAACCCCAATAATTTAAAACCAAATTTAAAATTCCATTTAAAAGAAGAAAGGTTTAGGTCAGGCCAGCTTGATGGAATAAGAACGTCTTAAGCGCGCGACAGAAGGTACGCAGATCCGGAATCCTCCGTATCTCCGGGGGGAGCTCGTTCCAGATCGTAGGTGCCCCCACAGAGAAGGCTCTCCCCCTGGGGGCCGCCAGTCGACATTGTTTGGCCGACGGCACCCGGAGGAGCCCCTCTCTATGGGAGCGTACTGGCCGGTGGGAGACTATTGGTGGTAGCAGGCGGTCCCATAAATAGCCAGGTCCTAAGCCATGGAGCGCTCTGACGGTGATAACCAAAACCTTGAAGCGCACTCGGAAGACCACCGGGAGCCAGTGCAGCTCGCGCAGGAGAGGTGTTACATGGGAGCGCCACGTCGCTCCCATCACCACCCGCGCGGCCGCACTCTGCACCAGTTGGAGCCTCCGAGTGCTCCTCAAGGGGAGCCCCATGTAGAGAGCGTTACAATAGTCCTGACGGGAGGTGACGAGGGCATGAGTGACCGTGCGTAACGAGTCCCGATCCAGAAAGGGACGCAACTGGCGAATCAGGCGGACCTGATGAAAAATCCTCCCGGTCACGGCCGTCAAGTGCTCTTCTAAAGACAGCCGTGAATCCAGGAGGACACCCAAGTTGCGAACCCTCTCCGTGGGGGCCAATGCTTCGCCCCCAATAGTCAGCGATGGCACCAGCTGACTATATCGGGACGTCGGAAACCACAGCCACTCAGTCTTGGATGGGTTGAGTCTGAGCCTGTTTCTCCCCATCCAGATCCGTACGGCCTCCAGGCACCGGGACATCACTTCAAGGGCATCGTTGGGGTGGTCTGGGGTTAGATTTTAAACTGATTTTAAATTGGGTTGTTTTAATTTACGGCCAAAATATTTAATTATTTTAATACTGTTTTTAAATTTTGTATGCTCTGTTTTTACTTTGGCTGTGCACCGCCCTGAGTCCTATTTGGAGAAGGGCGGTATAGAAATTTAATTAATAATAAATAAATAAATAAATAAACTTAAGGGCAAACTTAAGGGCAAACTTAAATAAACTTAAGGGCAACCATCACAATTGCTTCCCTTCCTTTTCTTCCTTTTAATATAGGCAACAGCTCCAAGTATTCTTGCCAATGATAAGAACCCATTCTGAACCAGCCTGGTGTCCTCCTGTGGTATTATCGTATTTTTCGGAGTATAAAACGCACCTTTTTCCCCCAAAAAAGAGGGTGAAAATCTGGGTGCGTCTTATACTCCGAATGTAGCCCCGCCCAGCTTCTCAAAGGGAGGTTTCAGAGGCTGAAAAAAGCATCAGAAACGAAGCTTCAGAAAAGAAGCCCCTAAACAGAGCTTCAGAAAAAAAGCCTCCAAACAGAGCTTCAGAAAAGCCCCCAAACAATGCTTCAGATGTTTTTTTTTTTTTTCTGAACCTCTGTTTCGGAGGCTTTCAGAGACAGAAAAATTTTTTTTTTCTGAAATGGAGTTGCAGAGGCAGAAAAAAAAGCAAAAAAAAAAAAAAAAAGTAAGGTACAGAGCTCACAACCAAGAAACCTGTTGCTAAAATTCACTTCTGGGAACAGCTGATTGGGGGTATTCCGGAAGGCCGACCCACCTGCCAATCAGCTTTTTTCTTATTTTCCTCCCCCAAAACTAAGGTGCATCTTATATTCCGAAAAATACAGCATATCAAAAGGAAATATTATGGAAATGTTGGATCTTTGCCTCTCAGGCAAAGTTGTGTGTTTGTCTGCGTGTATTTCATTCTAACACTGTCTGCCTCCCCATTCCTGTGTCTGTCTTTTCTCTTCCACCGTTGTAATTTCAAAACTCAGTTATATTAGCTACTGCTGATCTTAACAGCTTAAATTAAAAAGCAATGTTCTGTATGTGTCTTGAAACCACTGCATTCAGTATCCTATGAAGCTTGACCGACATTGGGGGGGGGGGCATCAGAGACAGATCCAATTAACAACCCCTCCCCTTTATTCTCCCCTGTTACTCCTTTTGTGTGTGCCTTGTTCTCCCAGTATTTAGACCCTGCAACATTTATATTTTTAATAATGCCCATAATGACCTTGTGGATTTACATGAAGACTCTGCAAAGAAGATACAGGTTTGTCATTTGTCAAAAATCTTCTCAGGAAAGGAAGAAAAGGGAGGAGAGTTCTTTGTCTGTCATGCAATTTCTCTGGGCATGGAGACTTGGTATGTCAGATTAATTTGTGGGTGTAAATGAGGGGAAGAGACCGAGATGGAGAAGGCAAGTGTTCACATTTAAGGCAAGGAAGGAGGGGGGGGGGGCGCGGAGAGTCATAATTAAAGCAGCTATGACATGGATGCAGGATCTATGTGTCTGGAAAGTAGCATTGATCCACAGAAAATTAATAGGGGACCACTTCCTCTTCAAGAAAGCAGTTAAAATGAGCTGCTGCATTTCTCTTCTATTTTGATTGTGGAAGCTTGTATTGTAACCAAAGCCTGGCAATCTCATAGCGGAGCCTTTGGGGTCAGAAGAAAAATCTAGTCCACTGCAGCAAAAACATTTTTTTTCCAAAAGGCAACTGGATTTCCTTTGTTTTTTCTTGAAGACGTTTCGCTTCTCATCCAAGAAGCTTCAGAACTGAAGAAGCTCCTTGGATGAGAAGTTTCAAGGAAAAACAAAGAAAGTTCAGTTGCCTTTTTTTTAAAAAAAAAAACACCTTGGGGACAACCATGATCTGGATGACTGAGAATCTTCATATGTACTGTTGGAAGAAATGTCCATCTGGGTTCAGTTCCAAGTAGGGAAAAAGACATTGGATTCATGGAAGTTGCTTGGAAAGAAGGTTTATTGATGAATAGGATTACATGGCTTGAGGTCCTGGGCAGAAAAGGGCAAAGATGCTGAGAGTGCCTGGGTTTTATGCCCTCTGTTGGGCTTTGAATTTGAGCTTGTGTTCTGATTGGTTGTCAGATTCCCATGGGGCCATGCAGGGGTAACTTTGTAGGTTGTCTTTTGAGTCCCAGGCTTGGTTGGCTCTTGCTGGGTGATGATGTAATGAAAGGGCTTTGGGCAATTCCTACTATGGCTCTGCCTGAAGGAGGTAGATCTTTGTTATGTAGAATAGACTGGCCCAGGCCTTAATGGCCCATTGCCAAAGGTGGGGAGTGGGGGCTGAGTTTCTGCCTCCCTTTTAGGGGAAGTATTCTGCCCTTCTAATATTTCCTAAAATATCTCATTTTCCTTGGAGAGGGGTGGGTGCTAACTTCCTACAGTACCAAATACAGTTTCTTGGACATTGGGTGTATGGATTAGGGTAATCCCCAATCAAATTTTGCACAGGTGGGAAGCAGCAACTGATTCTGGCTGATTTCAAAAAAAGCTAGGGTTACATCTGCTTAGCATATTTCCTGGATGGGTCATTGTCAGGAAAGCCGAGAGTAACAACAACAACAACAACAACAACAACAACAACAACAACAACACCTTGGGGGGGAAAAAAAGCAGTGGCAAGCATCTTCCATTCAGCTGCCAACAGAACGCATTGATGTGTCTGTGAAGTTATGAGTTGAACTTGGCTCAAAGGAATCTTCTTAAAAGCTAATTTTTGAATGTGTAACAATTGAAGATCATGTTCAAATAAGTTCTTCTTTGGAGTTTCATTTCAATGTTTATTTTCTAAGGCAGAGAGGTAGGTAGAGGGCACCATGAGGACTAGTAGCTGTAAAGCAAATATAATTTTTTGATTGAAATGTGTGGAGATTACTAAATCCCATGAGATCTTGATCTTCTCACAGGAGATGATGTAGGATTCTTAGACAAAATGTGTGGCTTCTCAGGAATTAATTCCCCAAATTCATGTGAGCCATTTTGAAAACATTTTTGAAGCCCATACCATTGTATTAGCTAGCATCTGCTGCCTGAAAAGCTTGCTAAATCTTGATTTAGGGACAAAGGACAGCTGACTTATGGGAGAGCAGGTTACTTAGCAAAAGTTAGAAAGTTTGTTCATGTCCTCTATAAGTATGTCTTCTATAACTAGAGGACATTAAAGGATGGGTGCTAATGACTACAAATGAACCTGGAATTTCTGCTGTAAGTTGTTGCGATTGTTAAGTAGGTCCCCAGGAGACCGGACTTGATTTTATGACTGCAATTGTGATGGTTGTAAAGCAAGTCACTATGTGATTAAGCAAACCATGTGGTCGTTAAGCAAATCCAACACGTTGGAAACTAGCAAAAACATCACAAATTGTGATGACATAACTGCAGGAAGTCATAAATGTGAGCCAGTTGCCCAGCACCCAAAATGTAATTATATAATTATGGGGCAGGTAGTAGTCGTAACTCTGAGGAAAAGTTGTACATAAATTTTGGGGGTTGGTCATAACTTTAAATGTTAATTAAAGTGAGAACTACTTTTAAGTGTTTTCCACAAAGCTAATGGAGGTTCCAGATGGTTTACTAGATAGGTACTTATTGAAATCCAATCTACGTATGGGATCACATCTGGCACATTAGTGAATATTTCCTTGTTTGTAAAAACCAAGACATTTTCAAATGACTGTATGGTACTGTCAACTCTGAAGCAAAGCTGGCTGAAGCCATCTTTTGCTGCCACATAGTTGCCATGAATCCTGAAAGGGGGAAGGAAGGGGCAGGGAGTAGATAGACTGGCTAACATCCAAAACAAAAAGTTTTCTTGTGGGAACCAAGGTCTTCTCAACAGGTAGCAGTTTGAAGGAGGAGAGGAGTGACTTAGCAACCAGCCAGCTTTGCTCATTAGACAATGTGACTGATGACACCTGGGAGGGGGGAAACTTGCTATTTTAATTAGGAGAATTTTAATTTGCTTGTCTGAAAGCCACATGACCCCTGGGACATTATAACCGTCATAAATATGAGTCAGTTGCCAAGTTTCTGAATTTTGATCAACTGACCCTGGGAATGCTGCAATGGTCGTTAAGTGTGAAAAATGGTCATAAATATCTTTTTTCAGTGCCATTGGAACTTTGAACAGTCACTAAATGAACTGTTATAAGTAGAGGACTACTTGTACTCCATTACCACCCCAACCCTACTGATCTTCTACGCTACATCTATAAGATTTTTTTTTAAATCTGAGAATAGTAAATGCAACTGGAGCAAACTTGATTCTTTGTTACCGCAGAATCATGGTTGAATGAATCACTGCCATACTAGGCTTACCACACAAATGGAACGAGAAACATTGATCAAAGAAGTCGAAGTGTTTTATGTGACAGTTAAATAAAATATTTGAACTATGGATTAATTCATATAACCGCTGAAATGCATGGCAGGTTAGGGGAAGGCGATCCTCAATCATTTCAGGGTACGCTACATTTGTTACAGAAAGGTACTGCTACGGGTTGAATTTTTCACTCCTGATTTGATGTAAGAGCTCTCTTCTCCCCCCCCCCCAACTTTCCTGCATCTTTTAAAATTGAAATAGTTATACCAATTTTATTTTAGCATTGATTGTGTTGTGCTTACAAGATTTCAGTGATTCTATTGTGAATCATTATTTTCATTCGTGACTTTTGAGAATATAGCATTGGAACTCAGCTGAATATATATATATATATATATATATATATATATATATATATATATATATATATATATATATATATATATATATATTTGTAGGTCTTTGGTTATTCGGGTCTTCTCCCACGTAAAATTGGACGTGTCTTGGCGACGTTTCGACGAAGTCTCATTCAGTCTTTGCTCCTGGAAGCACGAAGCCAAGAACACCAGCCTGAAGATGACGAATGAGACTTCGTCGAAACGTCGCCAAGACACTTCCAATTTTACGTGGGAGAAGACCCGAATAACCAAAGACCTACATACAAACACCCGCGAAAACCTGAGAATATATATATATATATATATATATATATATATATATATATATATATATATATATATGTCTTCAAATGTCTTGCTTATTTGGCTTAGGTCCAGGGTACTTGCAGGACCATCTCCTACCCGCCTCCCACCGTCCTGTCCGCTCACACAGGGCTGCCCTCCTCAGGGTACCGTCGACCAGACAATGTCGGCTGGCGACGTCCAGGGGCAGAGCGTTCTCTGTGGGCGCCCCTGCCCTCTGGAATGAGTTACCCACCGAGCTTCAGACGGCGCCTGATCTCCGCTCCTTCCATCGAGGCCTAAAGACTTGGCTATTTCAACAAATGGGCTGATTCTGATTCTTGGGTTTTATTATTTATTTGTCTTTGTTTTAAATTGGTTTTAATTTGGATTTTCCTTTATTAGTGTATGTTTTTTAATTTGTGTTCACCGCCCTGAGTCCTTTAGGAGAAGGGCGGCATATAAATATTTGTAAATAAAATAAATAAATAAATTTACCATTCTCACACCATTTATGAAAATTGTCTTTTCCAATCATTTCAGTGGTCAACTAATTTGGATTATAGAGTGCAGGGGTGTCAAACTTAAGGCCCGGGGGCTGATCTGCCCCATACGGTGCTTAGATTTGGCCCATGGGGCCACCCTGGAAACAGCAAAGGATCGGCCCACAGTACCTCTTCCAGCAAAAACAGAGCTCGGGAGGGCCCTGTGCAACCCTACCAGGCTCTGTTTTTGGCTGAGACAGCCTCCTTCAGCCTCTGCCAGCAAAAATGGCAGAGGACTGCAGGAGGCAGTTGCAGCTGCAAATGGAGTCCGCGGGGCACACACGGCCCACCCGAGCTCCGTTTTTGCTGACAGGGGGTTGCAAGAGGCTGTTGCAGCGGAAAACGAAGCTCAGGAGCCCATTTTTGCCAGCAGAGCTCTCAGGCCACCACAGGTGACCCCGACACAAGTGATGTCAAGCTGGCCATGCCCATCCTGGCCTCCGAGGTCAAATACAATCCTGATGTGGCCCTCAATGAAATTGAGTTTGACACCCCTGATACAGGGTCAAGAGAAGAACTTAACAGAAGAAACAGCAATCCTCTTTTGGAAAGTTGAGACATTTTCTGAAGTGGCAGGGAAAACCTAGAGGAACGAGTGCCTTTTTGCAGGAAAACATATCACGACATCAAAACTGCAAAGTCTATTTAATCTTGGCCACCATGGTGATGGCTTTGAAGAGAAGAAGTCTTTGCTTCTCTATCAGCAGTGATAGAAACAGGTTGGGGATTGAGTCATATCCTGGTTTAGCTTTGTATGCAGAGGCTAAAAGAATAATGGAGTGGACCGAACTATTTGCAACAACATAGAGCATTATAAGATCAACTGTTCCTATAGATATTTATGACGATTTCAGTGTCCTGCAGTCATATGATCATCATTTGCAAACTTCATAACTGGCCTCTGACAAGCAAAGTCAATGGGGAAGTCACAAGTCTCAGACAGGTGATTCATGCTTAATGACCTAGGAAGATTTGCTGTAAGTTGCGGGCAGTCATGCGGTTTTCACTTTACAACTGTGTTACTTAGTGATGGAATTGCCGGTGCTAATTGTGATTGGCGCATGAGGGCCACCTATATGTATGCAAATACACACAAGATATGGATATAAATATACACACATGGGTTAGTGCAAAACAGGATTCCTTTTCAAGAGGCTCCCTTGTTTCTGGATTTTATTTTTTCATTAAGCAGCTACAATTCACCTTCAATTTGCCCTGTTTCCTTCTTATTTTGACACCTCTTGGAACTCAGGCAGGTAGTTAAATAGAAATAGGGATTTTTCTCGAAGCTTTTTGATAAAAGGACAAACGAGGCCTGCACTTGGGTGGATTTGAGGGGTGTGGTGGAGGCAGATTGGTGGTGCTACTAAATAAGCTTGTCCCAGTTTTCCCCCTTTGGTTTATGTTCCTGGGCATTTTGCAGTCTTGCCATGTCTTTTCTGCTGTTTAAAATAAAATCCATTGGCATTGATCAGAGGCAGAAGTGAATAAATGAAGCAGGTAACTGAGCCATGGAGAATTACCTTGGACTTTATGGCTCGTCCTCCTCTCCAGAACTATTAAACGGATCCCCACCTCCTTCTCTGGAGTTCCTCTTATAGCCCTTCATCTCCAGCAACTCCTCTTGCTGTGGAACATACCCCTGGCTTCTGACACAAAGTGGTGCTGGGGCTGAAGCAGGGATGAAATGCTACTGGTTCGGACCAGTTAGGCCGAACCAGTAGTGACAGCAGCAGTGGTTTGGAGAACTGGTAGCGGTGGCAGCGCAAAGCTCTGCCCACCCGCCTGGTTGTTGTTACTTCCGGGGAAGTAACCTGTTTTTTACCCTCTGTGCATGCGCAGAAGGGTTTGCGCATGTGCAGAGGGTCCAAGCATGCACATGTGCGCGTGGCGCCTGCACTTCCGAACCGGTAGGGAAGGTAAGTAGATTTCACCCCTGGGCTGAAGCATGCCTGGACATCTCTTCCTGACCCACAAAAGAGCCTTCCTAAAGTCATGGATGGATACATGGAGAAGCGGAAGACGCTTCTTTATACTTGCTCAAACATACATTCATCTGGCTGTCATTTTTTTCCCCTAAAGTCATGTACAAAACTGTGAAAGAAACACTCTGAAATCTCCATTCTCTCTCTCTCTCCCTCCCTCTCTCCCTCTCCCCTTCCCCCTCCCTCTCACCCCTCTCTCTCACTCACTCACACACACACACATGGAAAAAAGATACCCTGTCAAAATGAAGACAACTTGGTCTCAATCAAGCAGAAAAATGGTTGCTCATTAGAGGCGGCTGTATTTACTGGAGGATGCTCCAGCATTAAAAAAAAAAAGTCCTTTATCTGAAAAGCTATCTCACCCACATCTATTTTGCTTGCCAAAAGGAACCACAAAACAGGAGGGCTCATTTACACACTCCACACTATGAAAAGCTTCTATGCAGCACAAAGGGCCAGCTAGCTTGAGATCTCTTCAAACATTAAAAAAAAAAGATGTTGCTTTTCTGCAGTATAAAGCTTGTTTGGAACGGTCCCACCGGCCTAGAAAAAAAGGCCATTTTTGTGAGACATCTCACAGGATGTTCTTAAAAGATCAGATGTTCCAAAACGTTGTGAGCTGTGTCTGTTCAAGAAGTGGCTGAGTGCAGAAATATCCCCAAGAAGCATATTTTCAGCATCTTATGTAACTTCGCTACTGATACATGAAATACAAATAGTTAGAAGATAAAAGGAGGGAAGGGAAAGGGGAAAGTGGAAATGGTATGTGGGAATGACCTTGGCAGACAGATGGAAGAGCGGCAGATTAGGCAATGGTCAGATAAGAGGCAGCTGAGCCTGCAGAAGAAATGGGGTATGACAAACATCTCAGATGGGACTATAAAGTCAAGTGGGGAAGAGGAGAGATGTACTTTCAGATTCTCTTAATCTAACCTTACAGTAAAGTTAGAACTATCGGTAGTACTTCTGGGTGTGCTTGTTGTCTGGGCTACTTCGCAAGGTTGACAAGAATTTTACAAATTTGCGTATGTATAATTTAAGACAGGTGGTAGGTTTGGGTCTCTTTTTTTCTTTTTGATACAGGTTATCCTCAATGTACGACCACAATTGAGCCCCAAATTTATGTTGCTAAGTGAAAAAAATTTGTTAAGTGACTTTTGCCCCATTTTATGACTTTTCTTGCCACATTTGTTAAGTGAATCATTGCAGTTGTTAAATTGATAACACGGTCGTTAAGTGAATCTGGCTTCCCTATTGACTTTGCTTGTCTGAAGGTTGCAAAAGGGGATCACATGACCCCGGGACACTGCAGCGGTCATAAATATGAATCAGTTGTCAGGCATCCGAATGTAAATCATGTGACCATGGGGATGCTGCAGTGGTCATTAGTGTGAAAAACGGACATATAAGTCACTTTTTTCAGTGCCATTGTAACTTTGAACAGTCACTAAATGAACTGTTGTAAATCGAGGCCTAACAGTAACAATAAAATCTACCATGAGGCCACCTTTTCAGTAATCCTGATGACTCCTTTGTGACAGAAAACTTTGCATTCTTCAAACATGTAAGAGTAACAGAGTTGGAAGGGATCTTGGAGATCATCTAGTCCAACCCTCTGCTGATGCAGGAGACCTGGGATTCGAACCGCCGAACCGCCGACCTTTCTGATCGACAAGTTCAGTGTTTTAGCCACTGAGCCACATAGAAGATTTTGTCAACTAAAATATATACCACAATATAAAAAAAGATATATTGAGACTCTGGAAAGAGTGCAGAGCAGAGCAACAAAGATGATTAGGGGACAGGAGGCTAAAACACATGAAGAACAGTTGCAGGAATTGTGTATATTTAGTCTAGTGAAAAGAAGGACTATTGTTCTGCCTCAGCTATGGGTCCCAAGAAGTGTAGCACACACACAGAGCTCCAAAAACTCCGTTTAATACAAACAGACCCCTTTCAAAATGCAGGCTTTAACCACAAATGTCCTTATCAGCTTGCTATGAATTACAGAGATTAAACAAAGTCCGACAAGGGTTGGCAATCAGCCCAGAAACCAAATTGTAACAAAAAACTCATTCTCAAAATGCTCTGCTTAGGACCAAACGTCATTTCCAGCAACATTTGCTATCTGTGTGCGAACTTAAATAGGCTAAGGGAGTGGCCAATCAACCCCAAGCCTTACTCTCGAGGAGACCTCCTCCTGAGTAGCCACTCCTGCCTTTTGACAGCCCTGCGTGCTCGAGCATTGAGAAGAGGCTCCTCCACTTCACTCTCTTCACTTGAAGGAGCCTCTGGAGGTTCTGAAGGCCCTGGCTGAGTCTCTGCCTCTGGCACCACATCCTCTTCAGCCTCCTCGCTGTCCAACTCGAGCGCCGGCTGCACAGGCTGCTGGCGCGACACCACACCAGCCTCCTCGTTGTCGGAATCAGCCACAATCCGCGCAGGCCGCTGGCGGGCCACAACAACTATGGGAGATATGATAGCACTGTTCCAGTATTTGAGGGGCTGCCATCAAGATGAGGGAGGCAAACTATTTTCCAAAGCACCGGAAGGCAAGACAAGAAGCAATGGGTAGAAACTAATCAAGGAGAGAAGCAGAACTAAGGAGAAACTTCCTAACAGTGAGACCAATTAACCAGTGGAACAGCTTGCCTTCAGAAGTTGTGAGTGCTCCATCACTGGAAGCTTTCAAGAAGAGACTGGACAGCCACCTGTCTGAAATGGTATAGGCTCAGCTCTGCTTTTTAAACAAGGGGTTGGACTAGATGATGTCCAAGATCCCTTCCAACTCTGTTATTCTATGTTTGTTTTATTTTTTTAAGAATTGCCATCAGCTGTACTTTCGCATTCTCAGGCATCCTATTCTTTTTAAGTGGCTGCTTTGGTAAAAGAGGAGAAATGAGAAACAATCCTTCCTCCTCCTGTTTTAAAGATGAGATTTAAAACCAAAGTAATCCAATAATTGCAAGTCTGGGTTGTGTTTTTAGAGTCTTTGTTGTGATTATATGATACCAACTCTCTCTCTTTAAATTTTATGGGGCTCTCCATCTTCTCTTCCTGCTATAGCTCACCTGGATGCCTGGATACTGTAATTGTGTTCTTTTTAAAAACTCTGTGGCTTTCTCTTTCTACGCCCTTCCTTCGACCACCTTCACCTTATTTTAATTCTGCCTTTCATTCTTTTCAGGCAAGAGGATGCTAAGCCAAACCAAACCTTTTTCCTTCCCTGAGATAGGAAAAAACACTTTCTGCATATATGTATGTGCAAGATCGCAGACCTCCGTGCAATTGCACACAGTGCCTGGAACAATAACTCTCTTGTCAGGAATAAGTTTCCAGCCAGTTCATTCTCCTCTCCCCCCCCCCCCCCCCCAGCACCAATTCCCCACAACTTCTATCCTTTGAGTCACAAAATCACCGTGGTCATAAATTTGCAGCTGCCACATTATCTGCATCCTGCCATCACTGAGTATATCAGCGCTTGTCTCAAATGCCTCTCTGGATGGAGCATTTTTCCGCATCTGCCAAAAAAGAAAAAGAAAGAAAGAAAAGGATTGTGTAGTGACAATAAACTGCCTCAAGCTGTAACAATCCGGTGCAGATTTGACTACCCTCCAGTTGCTCAGAACAACCTCAGTTTCTGATCCAGGGGAATAATAATGTTGGGATATGGCAATTTATGGCAAAGTCCTTATGACTTTTTCCTTTCATTCCCTTCTTCTACCCAATCCACTGGGGTCCTTCAGAATTGTGCCTATCTTCAGCTTCTGCAACACTCTTAGGGGAGCTAGTTTGCCCAGTGACCTTGCCATTCCTCAGGAGACAGGAACCTCACCCCTGCTGGCTTCCCTTCTGATGCTTATCTTTAATTTATTGCAAACAAAGAATGGTGATGCCCCCTTGCCAGACATGGGCTGGCTTGGATCTGTGGAAATGCCTGCCAGTTTCTATAGCAAGATGATGGAAGGCAGCACAAAGGGACGCTGGAATTCATTTTTTGTCTATTTAGGTTGAGCTTAATTAAGTGTTCCTTTGCCTTCTGTAGGAGATGACCAGGCTAACTTGGAGGGAGGGGTCAAATGTGTCATAAGCCTGGAGTCCCTTTGCACCCACAAGAGAGCCAAATCCAGGCCTCCTTGATTTCTGTTGACTCTTATCTACCGCCAATTTACCTTGACCGTTAGTAGTTCAGATTCTTGTTTAGAGATAGCGTGAAATAAACTTGTACTCATTTGAACAATTCTGTTTCCTGATTTCTTGCACCTCACACCTTCCACATCAGCGGGCGTTGGAATGAAAGGAAGGGAGGGAGGGAGGGAAGGAAGGAAGGAGGAGGAGACACCAAGCTGTTGCTAACAAATTCAAAGCCTGAATCCTAAAAGTGTTATTGAGCCACTTTAACAACAATTCCCCTGTTTCTTTCTTCTCTTTAATTGTCTCTGTCTGCTATTTCTGTTGACTATAGTGGTCAAAGTATCCTTCTAATCCATGGACTTCAACTCCCAGGATAATCAGAAAAACCCTTCCTGCTGGGAATTCTGGGAGTTAAGTCCTCAAAATATGAAAGAGGGCCAAACTGGGGGTGGCAAAGCAACAAAATCTTGTTGCACATCAAAATATATTTATTAGCTTTCTAAACCTCCACAGTCGTGGGGCTTTGGGCAGCATACAAGAATAATTAAAGACACAACGGAAAAACATCTACAATATAACAGTATGAGAGAATCCAAACGTGAAGAACCAATAACATGGAGGCAGCAGTAGAACTCTTCCAATGGTGTTCTCTCAATTGTCCGGAAGTCTGTCAGGAAGAACTCCATTTTAACTTGCCTCTGAAAAGATAGTATTATCAGAGCTAATCCAGCCTCTCCGGGAAGGCTGTTCCATAACATAGGGGCCATAACTGATCAACATCTCTTGTGGCCTCAGCCAGAGGGTGTATCCAATTTAAAATGGAGGCAGGAACAGCTGCTAGAAAACAAATATGGAAGGCCTGCAGAAACAGGTTCATGGCAGCCTTCAGAGAGCTGCAGGTGTGAAGCAAAGGCAGTGATGAAATTAAGTGCCATATCCTTGGCGAAAGGGTATTTTTCTGGAATAGTGGTCAGAGTTGCAGATTATCATCTTATCTTCTCTAAGGCAAAGCATATGGTTTTCCCCTTGGGATTCCTGATGGTGGCACTTCAGAGCTGCCCCCGTCTGGCAGCTTCAGTTCATTTTCGTACCAGCTTTTCTCTTGAGCAAAACCCCAGGAAGCTAATAAAATATTTCATTAGAAGCCCAATACATTTCTTCCAAGCAATGGCCTTCTTCAGGGGCTGTAGAAATCTCTGAAAAAAGTCCTTGTGATTGTTTAATGCAGCACTGACTGAGTTTATCTCTCAGACAAGGACGTTTTTGAGCAGAAAAAACATTGAGCTTACAATTAAATGTTTTAGCTGGGTTCTTACGAGTTTTCTTGGCTGTTTTCTGGGGGTTTTGTGTGAGATTGAGGCCTTGGATAATGGTGATGGAAATAAAACAGGCCCAGGGATGTTCTTCAAATCTTGTGCCATGCATCTGGAGTCAAGGGTACCCACAAAGCAAGGAAACAAACAGAATGAAGTTTTGGATGCTGTGTAACTTGTAGAATTGGATCAGGAGCTAAAATTGTGGCATTGTCTTCCCAATTTTGTCTTAACCTCCTCAACTCTTGCTTTCCCTTCATCCATTTATGACATGGTTCCTACAACTCGCATCCCATTTTGGTCACAGTTCCATTTCAAATGTGAATGCTTGTGATCTGCATCTCATCAGGTTGTGAGAAAATGAAGTAGATGCCAGCTGTAAAACACTTTTCACAGTGGAATAGTCTACAATGATGCTAGCAATCTGGAGCTCACAGAATACAGGCTGTTGTTTATTTCTAAGCCTCTTGATTTCTACAAGTTGCTTTAGAAAATCTAATGCTTCATATTTATAATATTTTCTCTCCCACTGTGGGTGTTAAATTAGTCGGAAAACAGCATTATCACCACTGTGAATGGTCATTATGCCTAACTTGTATACATGTTGGCTTTATTTAGAATCGTTGTAGATACACACTGGCCATATTGTTTGCAATTTGTCCTTCTGTATTTATAACCGATGTGTGTGCACACATAATATATCTGACCTGAAACTAATACATTATACGTCTGCTGAGCAGGGTCCCAGTCTGCAGAAGCTTGTAATACAATACATTTTTAGACACAAAGATGCAGTAAGGAGTATTTGTTGATTTGGTTTCAGATGCCAAAGCTGATAGTCCCCTCCCACCACTAGATACGGATAGCATTCAGATGGTGCTAAAAAGGCTCAAATGTTTTCATGCATTACTTCAATCAGTCTTCCAGTAATCACGTAATTGGGTCATTTTTTCAATTGTAGGCAAATGATGTGGAACTCTTCTTAAAGTGGCACTTCCTAAAATGGCACCTGTGAGTTCTAGTCCTGCCTTAGGCATGAAAGCTAGCTAAGTGACCTTGGGCCAGTCACTCTCTCTTGGCCCAACTCATTTCGCAGGGTTATCATTGCGGTAAAAATAGAAGGAGGAAGCAGTATTAGGTATGTTCAACTTCACCGCCTTGAGTTATTTATAAAAACAATAAAGGTGAGATAAACATGTAACAAACAAACTAATAAAGGAAGGGTATTGTTTTATCATGGATGTGGTACAAGGATCATGATAATGCAAATTATTGCAACAGTACAGAATTCTCAGGATTTCCATAAATTGAAAATGAGGTCTGAGATAATGAAAGAGCCAAGAAAAGGAGTTCTGAGTGAGGAAAGTCTTTCTGTATTGTATTTAGAAAAGAAGATGTCTTAATCACTGGATCAGATTTTAATTCTTTGGGGCTGCACTTCTAAGATGGAATCCCAGGTTGATTTTCTCCTAAAAAACAACAACAACCAGATGCCTTCAGCTGGGATGCAAGATTTATTGGACACAAAAATCTTTTGATGTCTTCACCTGGTCCTTCCATGATGGTCTGATTTCATGTTTACTTAATCTGTTAATATATGCAATGATTAAAAACCAAGTATTAGTTAGTTCTGAACAGAACTGAACAGAAGAGGGGAAGAACTATGTTCATGTTACTCATTTGTCTTGTTGCAGCTGCCTCGTTGTTTTCTTGTGTTTTATTGATTGTATTATGCAGGAGAATTCACTGCTATATGTTATTATTTATTTTATTGGTGGTAATTTACGTATTTGTTGCAAGCTGCTTTTAAGGAGTGGGAAAGGCCAGATGGGATATAAAAGATCTGAATAAAAAGTAAAACAATTATAATATTAATATTGTCATGGGGCTAATCAAAGCAGAAAATATGAGAAATAAGAAAAGCAACAATCCTTTTGCAGATTTCACACGTTGCTATAGTAGTTAGAAAAATTTAACCTCATCCAGATTACTTAAATATAGAATAGAATAGAATAGAATAGAATAGAATAGAATAGAATAGAATAGAACAGAATTTTATTGGCCAAGTGTGATTGGACACACAAGGAATTTGTCTTGGTGCATATGCTCTCAGTGTACATAAAAGAAAAGATATCTTGTTGTGGCATCTTATTTACCTCCTGTATTTTATTGCAAGAGTCATGGTGGCGCAGTGGTTAGAATGCAGTACTGCAGGCTAACTCACTGCTCACTCCAAGAGTTCGATTCTGAATGGCTCAAGATTGACTCAGCTTTCCATCCTTCCAAGGTGGGTAAAATGAGGACCCAGATTGTTGGAGGCAAAATGCTGACTCTATAAACCACTTAGAGAGGGCTGTGAAGCGGTATATACATCTAAGTGCTATTGCTATTAGCATGATAACATTTTCTATGTCAGATCTAGGGATGAAAGAGAAGTTTGTTCAATTCAAATATTTATTTAGATTGGGATCCAATTTTTATCTTACACACTACTACATAAAACACTTGTAAACGAAATCCAAATTCAACAAGATCTGACATTGTCTTTTAAGAGGCACTGGCAATCTTCCCTGGAAGTAGAAAGCAATGGTGTCCATGATAAGACACTGAGCCCTCAGCTTAATTTAAATGTCACATGCTCCTGAACAATGCGATCCTGGGGCATTATATGGTATCAAGGTAACAGTTGATGATACTCAGGACAAGGAACAGCAAGGCAATTAAGAGAAGGCTTAAGGAGATACCAGGTGTGGTCGTATTGGAGGCCTAGGGCCTTGGATTTGCTCAGGAATGCCAGAAGTTGGCGCTTGGAACCTATATAGTGCAATACAACTCTATATGAAGCATGGACCACAATTCCTTGTCATCTTGAATGTTCTCATTCAAAATGAAGTTTATTTCTTCTCTGAATTTGTGAATTGGACTGAACTAAAGACTCAGAGAAATCTAGGTAGGGGTATGGACCTCCTATTACAATCTGCAAGGCTTTACTCAAACCCATCAGGACATGATTCAGCAGTCTATCTGAATTTAAAAGACGAAAGCCACTCTTTCAAAGGCAGCAAAGTCCACATTTTGCACAGAGAGGACCGCTGATTTGAAAAAGGGGTCAAAGAGGCCATCTGTGTCAAAATTGAATAGCCCTCTCTCAACAGAGGGGGAGAGGTACGACATCATCTATCTCCAGTCTACAACACAGTCCCTTCAACAATTCCAAGAAGGCTCCACACTCGTTTGTACTAATCAGGTGACCCTGATGACCAGGGGTGGGTTCTAAATTTTTTTACTACCGGTTCTGTGGGCGTGGCTTATTTTGTGGGTGTGGCTTGGAGGTCATGTGACTAGGTGGGCGTGGCTAGCTGGTCAGAGTCATTTCTGGAAGGTCCTCACACTTACTACCAGTCCTCGCACTTACGACCCGACTCATTTGTTTGCTTTTAACACTGATCAGCTGTAGGACGGCCCTTTGAAGCCCTGCGGCAAGAGTTTAAACAGTTTTTTTCCCTCTAGTCATCAGCTGGGACTCAGGAGGCAGCAATAGATTGGGGGTGGGACCAAATAAAAGGTAAGAATAACGTGGGTGGGTGGGGGTGGGAGGGCGGGGGGGGGGAGAACCGGTTCAGTGACATCATATCATCACTGCTACTGGCTTGGCTGAACCGGACTGAACTGGGAGGAACCCACCACTGCTGATGACACAGATAAACCTGCACGTGGCCTTAACAACTCTCTAAAAGAATGCAAATGACCAGCTGTCTGCAAGGAGTATAAATCCTTCCATTCCCCACCATCCAGTCAGAGCTGAAGAAGCTTCTTGGATGAGAAGCGAAACGTCTTCAAAGAAAAACAAGAAAGTCCAGTTGCCTCTTGATAAGGCTTCTGTATCTTGCACTGATGGACAAACAGGTTGTTGTAGGCATTCAGGCAGAAAGAATAGTTATTCTTTATATAAAATATGGTTGGTGGATCTTTTGTGAGATTTTTTTTAATGTTAAAAAATAATAATAAAATAATAATAATAATAAAAAAAAAGTAATGTTGGCATTACTTTTTGGATGTTTGTTTTCTATGATCTCTGAATTATTTTTTTAATTGCCTTACACTGTATGCCTCTTAGAGTCAGGATGGAGTTGAGTGGATATTTTCATAACAACAACAGCAACAAACAATCACCATCAAACAACACTGAAGAATGCAGGGAACCTCTGGATTGCAATCAGGCTCTTTGGAGTCCTTCTCTTTTCTCTGTGTGCAGAAACGATGATATGCTAGATAAGAAAGATGGCAGAAGAGAATGGGGCGGCATTATACCTGGTCTGTCAGGAATATGGAGGAAGGGGAATCAGACCCATGAGTCAGAATCAGTTCTCCAGTCTGGCACTACAGTAAAGTCTCTCAACTATTTTTCTCTCAAAAGTAAGATCTTCCAGGGCAGAGTCTACAGTAGGCTTCCTCCAAATAAAGAGATGGAGCTGTACAGTTAACACAGACTTATTCTTCATTATCAGGGATGAGAGAACGGGCCTGATCAACACCTTAAAGACCCACATTCTTTTATTTAGGCTTTTGGGATTATGGTGACTTCATTGACGATCCGTGAGGTGGTGAGGCAAAGTAGGTTGGCCTCCATGCAAGGTCCAAGGTCTCTTGTCAGCCAGCAAGTAGATCCGAAAGGGTGAGGTGAGGTTACACACCATCAGCATATAATTATACATTAAATTGGCCCCAGGACAGAAAGACCATGAAAATGTGTCTCATGCATCTTTATGCAGAACAGGCTTTGAAAAGGATGTCAGGGCCATGTGACACGTTCCTTCCATCTTGCCATTTTTTCTCATCAAATCAAGCAGCTGACAAGTTAGGGGCAAGTCACCCTCACAGCTACCTGCTTCCTACTCGCTAAACCAGTTGCTTCCAGATTTGTCTTCAGGACTTCCCGATTTGACTCTGTCTCTGGCTCCCTTTTCACCTCTCCCCTTCCTTCCTTCCTTCCTTCCTTCCTTCCTTCCTTCCTTCCTTCCTTCCTTCCTTCCTTCCTTCCTCAGCTACCAGCCGACACCTGAGCCGCGCCCAGAGCACATTAGCAGTCGGTTTGGATCACCAGCAATAAAGCGGTTAAGGGGGGGTGGTAAATCTGTGCCTGTAAAACCAGGAAGATGTCAGACGAGTCATCTCCCATCAATCAGGGTGTCATCTGATAGAGGAGAAATGGGTGATAAAAAGAAGCATTTTCGGAAATTATGTAGAATATTCCATTTGTGGAGTGCTGCAGTCGGGGCCGGAGCAGAATTTTAATCAGGGGGGCTGCGGTGATGGACTGCGGTGTGTCTACTGTTATAGTGTTGGCATCAATCATCCCAGCACAAAGGCGTGCACTCCGCGCACACTCACTCGAAGCAGCTGAGGCTGCCAGAAGCTGCAGGAAGATTCCAGGGAGGAAGTGGAGTGGGTGTGTAGCTGCCGGAAAAGCACAAGTGTGTGGCACAGAGGGAGAAGAATGAAAAGGCAGGGAAAAAAGGGGGGGAGGGTTGAAGGGAATAGGAAAAGGGCAGGGTATGTGCTGGAGCTTTCCTTTGGCAGGCATTCAGTAGCAACACAGAACTGGATTTTGTGCAGAAGAAAAAGCCACTGTCTTAAAAGTGACTGCATTTGCGTCTTCCAACTGGGTGCCCTCCAGAATTCTGGGAATTGTAGTTCCAATTCTTCTGGAAGGGCAGCAGTTTGGAGAAAAGCTAAAGCAAAGCCACAACCCAACAAGAAGAGGCGGGAAATATATAAAATGGATAGGGCACACCCGAGGGCTTCAGACGAACCAGCTCACCAGAGAGAAAGCTATGGTTACAGAATTATACAGAAGATCATATTTGAAGAATATGCATCTTCAAAAAAAGAGACCCTCCAATGATTGTACAGCCTGGGCAAGCTAAAGTAGGGAGAGGCAATCCTTTAGATTTTTGGGTTTAAAACAGAACTGCATAATAACCAGTCGCCACCAGCCCCAGAGGGCTCTTTCTTATTTTTTTACTGCATTTTCTAATGTGCTGCAATCAAAAATGATTCTTGGTAGTTTACAAGATAAATAGACCCACCCACCCAGCCATCCACCCCCCCACCCCACATCCACAGAACAACTAATTAAAAACATCTAAAATCAATACATCCTAAAAGCATCCAACACAATAAATGAGTCTACATTGATGGCTAATCCTAAATTAAATGTTGTATGAAAGAAGCTGTGTTTTAGCAATTTTCCTAATATGATCAGAGATAGAACTAGTTTGATTTCCATTGGAAGGTTGCTCCTAAGAACTAGGAGCAACATTCTTTGAGAAGTTACATTCTTTATGGTTCTGTTTAGAAGTTAAATTGGGGGGTTTTTTTCATTTATTTTTTGTAAGCAGTCCCTGGTCACCTGTTTAAATTTTACTCTGTAAGTACAGGAAGGTCTCAGGAACAGAAGCATTCAAGTTTTTTTTTTTAATTTGGGGTGAATTTCTTCTGGTGCCTCATGTCAGCTTGATTGATAGTTTTGTTGTGAAAGAAGCAAAGGGTAGCCATCTAATGGTGACTTCTGTGCAACTCATTGAATATTTGCAGCTGTTTCCTCTTCTTGGCATAGTGCAACAAATTTAAATAAAGTTATGATGGAAAACCGACCAATCCATATTTTTTTTTATGAAGTGGGAAGGCTATTTAAAAAAAAAAGAAAAGAAATTGCCAAATTTAGAAATACTGTACTGCACATTCTGTAGTTTGATTGTATGTGCTGTATAAAGCCCCCACTATATTGTGGCCCTAACTTTATTTTAGAAGGGACCTTGGAGGTCTAATCCAATGCCCTGCCTAGGGAGCCAACATGGCCTTCCAGCCTCTTTTCCACCATCTGACAAAACAAATGTGTTAGCTTTTCTATAGTTCATTAGAACAGCATATGCCTTCATGGATGGGTCCCTACTTCAAACTTGGTGTCTCCTCTTCTTGCTGCTGGTGGAGAATTCTGGGAGTTGTAGGCTCAACATGTTTATTCATTTATATGTTAGATTTCTATCCTACCTTCTTGTCCAGGAATGTAAGGTGGTCTTGTCCCTCTTGTTTGTCTTCACAGATGCTCCAACTCAGGAGGTTGGGCTCAGAGAGTAGGACTGAGGCAAAGTCACCCAGGGAGCTCCTGTGGCTAAGAGTGCACTAGAACCCAGGTATCTCCAGCATCAGTATCTTAACCATTACATCACACCACTCTCTAATATTGAGGAGGAACCAGATAGGGAACACTGGTGTCCCTCTCAGTATATGTGACCTCACTTAATGGCCACTTTATGCAGCAACAATCTGAAGTTACAAAACACCTCCCCTGAATTACCTATGACCCAGTTCTAGAGTTGCAACAACTGCAGATTGGGAACACCGGTGCCCCTCTCAGTATATGTAGTCCTTGCTTAATGACTGGTTACTTAGCAACAATTTGAAGTTGCAACACACCTCCCTAGAGCTACTTATGACCCAGTTCTGGAGTTGCAACAACTGCCCCAGTGGTGGTATTCAGCCGGTTCTATCCAGTTCAGGCAAACCGGGAACGAGGGCTGCAGGAGGCTCCGCCCACCCATTCGGACGTCATCACATCCTGTCTTTTGATGTTCTGCGCATGTGCAGAAGGTCCAGCGCATGCGCAGAAGGTCTAGCACATGCGCAGAGGTGTTGTGCACAAGCAAAGCGAGCATGTGTGTGTGCTCATACTTGCGAATCGGTAGCAAAGGTAAGTCAATACCATCCCTGAACTGCCCTACCCTGTGGTCATATGATTGTATTTTGGGTGCATTTGGCTCACATTTACAGCTGTTTATGGCATCCTGTGGTTATGTAACCACAATTCTTAGCATTTTTTGCTGATTTCTGGCATTTACTTCTGGTTTCTGGCAAAAAATGTCCATTGAAGAAAATGGATTCATTTAACGATTGTGCTGTTTGGATGGGGTCGTGTGGTGACCACTGCTTAACCACCGTGATGTCTTATGACTGTAATTCTGGGCACAATTCCAGTCGTAAATTAAGTAATATCTTTCTAAGACTTCAAGTAGCCCATGCAAGTTCTGTTCATTCAAAATGTGAACATAGACAGAGGAGGGCTATGGGCAATGGATCTACCTGGCTTCTGCACCCTCATATGTGCCAATCTCAACCCCCATGCAGAGGTGCCTGAATGGGAGGGGGTATTAGAAAATAAAGGTATGTGTTGTGAGAGTATGATCAGAGCAGTGGTGAAATTCAGCAGGTTCTGACAAGTTCTGGAGAACCGATAGCGGAAATTTTGAGTAGTTCGGAGAACCGGCAAATGCCACCTCTGGCTGGCCCCAAAATGGGGTGGGAATGGAGATTTTGCAATATCCTTCCCCTGGAGTGGGGAGGGAATGGGGATTTTGCAGTATCCTTCCCCTGCCACACCCATCTAGCCATGCGCACCAAGCCATACCACCCCCACCAAGCCACGCCCACAGAACCGGTAGTAAAAAAAATTGAATTTCACCACTGGATCAGAGCCTCCCTCCTTTCTATTACCTCAACACACATACAACGGGGACAGGTCCTGGATCATGCTGCTGCCACTGCCATCTGAATTTTTTTGACCCGTGCTCAGTAGATGCCGCTGACAACCATGTAGAAGAGAATGAGGCTCTTACACAAATGGACTGTAAAGAAATCGATGTCTATTCTAGTTTTGGAACTGCAGTGCAATGATTTCTATTTTTATTCAAGCAAATGTGAGCAGAGAAGGGGAAGAGCGTGTTACCGAAAGGATGGGATCCACATACTTGAGTGGCCTTGTTGATGGGCCTGGTGTGCACAGCCCCTTTTCTTTACACACTCTGAATTCTCATCCAGAAGATGTGAAGAAAGTTGTTGTTTTCATCATATATGCATCGTATATATTCAAAATTACATTTTGCATGCCGGACTGGTTTTATAGATTCAAGTCAGAATAAAATTATTTTTTTAATACACCAGCCAATCAACCCTACACTGTGTGATGAAATCTAAAGAAAACAGCACTGATTTTCAAGGAGGGAACAAGGTAGGAGGTGAGGCGAGAAAATCCCAGAGGATTATTAATGGCATCATCTAAACTTCCTCCTAAAATTTGCTGAATTCTGTAATGACATGGTCAAGACTTGGCTGAGAGCACTGATCTTCCTGCTCATCCTTAGGATGACTCCAGTAGGGCAAGGGGATTAAAGAATCATGCCAATGAATTCAGAAAAGTTTTATTACGGCAAAGAATCTGTTTCAGCAAAATTATACAATAGTATCATAAAGAAACTGTAGAACACAATTTCCGAGATGCTTCTGGGCTGATTTATTCACTTGAATACATTGTGATACGAAGTTATAAGAATGGTTCGTTAACTGGTGAAGATGAAACTGAAACACTTTGGCCACTTAATGAGAAGGAAGGACTCACTGGAGAAGAGCCTAATGCTGGGAACGATTGAGGGCAAAAGAAGAATGGGACGGCAGAGAACGAGGTGGCTGGATGGAGTCACTGAAGCAATCGGCGTGAGCTTAAATGGACTCCAGAGGATGGTAGAGGACAGGAAAGCCTGGAGGAATGTTGTCCATGGGGTCGCGATGGGTCAGACACAACTTCGCAACTAACAACAACTATGTCATTATAGCTGACACAAAGGCATGCATTGCAAAATAAGGTTGAATAAAACCAAAATGGCTTGCCAAGAAACTTTGCACAAGCTGTTTCTTTCAGTCTACCTACCCCACAACAAGAAGTTAGTAATATATTTGCAGTTGCTAGCTGCCACTAGCCTTCAGAGGCTCTTAAGTCAGCATCAACTAGCAATAATAACTCTGATGCTACTTTTTTTCAAGTTTCTACTCCTTCACAAAGCATTCTTTGGGCCATTCTCTTTACAACTCTTGTTGAAATCTGTCTGTCCCAGCTACTTGATTTGTTCCAGTGTTCAAAATGTCTTCCTTTTCTCACTAACGTTCCTAACTCACCAGTTTCTAGACTGAAAACTTCTACAACATTTTGCTATTAATTACTATTATCTTCAGTGTTACCATTCTCTTCTTTACAACGATTAGGTTTTCATTCACTGTCTTCTGTAGAGCTTATTACAGGGGTGAAATCCAGCAGGTTCTGATAGATTCTGGAGAACCGGTAGCGGAAACTTTGAGTAGTTCAGAGAACTGGCAAATACCACCTCTGGCTGGCCCCAGAGTAGGGTGGGAATAGAGATTTTGCAATATCCTTCCCCTAGGAGTGGGGAGGTAATGGGGATTTTGCAGTATCCTTCCCCTGCCATGCCCACCAAGCCACACCCACCAAGCCACACCATGCCCACCAAGCTATACCTACAGAACCGGTAGTAAAGAAATTTGGATTTCACTATTGGCTTATTACCCTGTGTGTTAACCCCATTTATCCTAACAATAACTCAGTATAGTATATTACCAAAAGGAAACCACCCTAATCAGAAGTACTACGGTATTCATTGCTAGAGTAAAACTTAAATTAGGATTTCCTCAGAAAATTAGAGCTACCACATCTTACTTCCTCTAAGATTATATCACTGAATATACAGTATCCTGCTTTACCAGATATATCTTGCAATTTAAGAAAAGAATCTTGGTGATGAAATAGACATGAACATGAAGTTTTCCTGGCAATAGTATGATTAATAATTTGGTGAGCTTCTGTTGTTGTTTTTAATTCTTAGACTGGCCTAAAACCCAAGGATTTCCATATGAGTGCCCATCCAACTACCACTCAGACCTGATTCCACTTAGCTTCATTCGAGATCTGCTATAGGCAGTTCAGTGTCCTACTTTTGCATTTAACTGTACAAATTATGATTGCCCTACAAAAAACCAGTAATCCTCCAGCTGCAGAATCCATACTAGCTGAGATTTTTGGGAATGGTAGTCCAACACTTTCGGAAAGCATCAGATTTTGCAGTGGTGGATTGAACACTTGGTACTACCATATTTTTCGGAGTATAAATATACTCCCCCACTAAAAGAGGGTAAAAATTTGGGTGCGTCTTATACACCAAATGTTGCCCCTCCCATCCGCTGGCCCCCACCCTTTGGCCTCTGCCTCCCAGCAATTTGCCTTCTTGTAGCAAACAGCAAACAGCCCATTTCAATTTCAGCTTCAACACAGCCTGATTAGCACAAGCAGCTGATTGTCGGTTGCATCGGCCTCCTGACCATCAGCTATTTCAGGCTGCAGGGATTGCCATTGCCTATTGCCACCTCCACGTGCCCCATTTTCGGCCTCCGCTGTTTGCTGCAAGGAGGCAAATTGCTGGGAGGCAGAGGCAGAGGCAGATTTTTTTTCTTGTTTTCCTCCCCAAAAATGGTAGGTGTGTCTTATAGTCCGGAGTGTCTTATACGCTGAAAAATATAGTATATATCTGTATCAATCCTTTTTCTGTCATGCTTCCCAAATATTTGTATTCTGTTGAACTAATAAACACTTCATCTGCTCAGCATGATCTGGGTTTTGCAATCTATTTGCTTCAAATGTTCTGAAATATTATTTTTCTATGTTATATTAATTTCTTAGGTTCTTCTTTTTCAGCGAGAGAGAACCAAATATTTTCATTAAAGGCCAGCAGAATGAAGAGCCCAACTCTACTGTGAAATATATTCTTGAATTATACTATACCACTGCTAACTAAAGGTATTTGAACACTCTGTCCTTCCAGGTGACAAAGCACTCCCAGTGTGAAAGTGGAAAAGGGTAGAAAAAAAATAATCCCATATTTTGCTTTTGATCAGTGCCATTTTTTCAATGGGAACTGGCTTCCCCATTGACTTTGCTTCTCAGAAGGTCGCATCCAAATTTTGATCATGTGACCATGGGGATGCTGCAATGGTCGTAAGTATATGAAAAATGGTCATATAAGTCACCTTTTTCAGGGCCATTGTAACTTTGAATGGTCACTAAATGAACTGTTGTAAGTCGAGGACTACCTGTAGTGGGGTAACACCTATCCTTTTCAGATAGAGATCTGCTGACATCTTGTTCTTTCTGCGGGCATCCAACAAACGGTGTATGGATCTTATCCAATGACACCAAAAGCGGCAAACCATGTTCTTTTAGTGTACGGGTGTAAAACGTGCCGTACCATGTTGCTGTCACGTGATGTTTCGCGATGTTTTTCCCATTCACGGAGCTGCGGTGGGTGTAGCCTGCGCGTGATGCATCCAGCCCATGGGCCGCCAGTTTGACACCTCTGTTTTAGTGGAACAGTTTCTGTGATCCCCTGCTGTTATCTGGGTAGTTGGATGTAGGGTGGGCAATTTTTTCCTTTCCTTGATTTCTGGCAAAACAGAAAATCTGTTTCCCTCCTGATTTTCAGATACGTTTTTGTAGGGAATCTTAATAGATAAGCTAGCAGATGAGATGGTGCTGAAGAGACTAACCCCCAATGACCAGATTCATCCAAGTTTAAGTAATATTATTTTAATTCCCCATAAAATGTTGACATTCGCCCAAAGTAGCTGTTAGGGAATATTTCTACAGACATAAATGGGCCAAAAGTACAAACTACAGAGACATAACCAAAAAACCCCAACAACCTTAAAATGACTATCAAATCTCTCTCCCTGTTTTAAGGACTACTATTATCATCCTTTTATCTGCTCTCTTGCCAATCATGAGCTTCAGCTGCCAACTATCTTTTATCCCAGAATTTCCCCCCCTCCCCACTTCCCTCATATCAATAAAAAGTGGCTGTTCCACTTTGGATGCTGCTCTGCTCAATAATAAATTTCTGCAAATATTCATAGTCTCTAAAACATCACTTGTCAGCCCCACTAGGTAGATCAGACCATGAAATCAACTTCACGGAAGGCTAAAGCTACTTTTATTGAGATTGGCTAAAATAATAGACTCCTGGAAATCTGATTGTGCTGTGATTCCTTCACCTCCAATAAATTTGGGAGGAGTCTGTCTGAGCTACTTATAAATATTATCTGGTGCTCTGCACTAAAAAAACGCATCAGTCCCTTTTGCTTAGGTAGCATCATTTGCATATCTCTGTCAAGGTGATCTTTACATCAGGGTGCCAAAATTCAGGGGCGGTTGAAGTCCACAAGTTTTAAACTTCCCAAGGTTGGACAGCCCTGCTTTACATCATCCTGGATTATGTGAAGGGATGGGCTTCAAAAATTTTAACAAGGGATTCTCTGCCTGGTTGCTGGGTGGGCGTGGCCATGGTGAGCGTGGCCTAGTTGGCCTCCTGCACCATGGTGGGGAGCATTTTTGCCCTCCCCCGGCTCCAGAGGCTTTTCTCAAGCCTCCGGGAGGGCGAAAACGGCCTCCCCAGGCTCCTGAGGCCCTCTGGAGACCAGAAATGGGCCTTCCTGAGCTTCCGGTAGGCCCATTTTTTGCCCTCCCCGAACCTCTGTGTGTGCCCTGCACTTACCTGCATCCAAAACAGGCCGTGTGGGGACTCCTGGGAGAGGCAGGGTGGCGTAGGCAAAGCCAGCCAGGAGTGGGATTTGGGGGTTCTCCGAACTGGACAGAATCTTAGCTGGAGGTTCTCCCAAACCCCTGCGAACCCCCAGCAGCCCACCCCTGATTGTGTGTATGTGATTTTGAGTTGGTTTTGGATTCCTAGTGCCTGGACAAGTCTGAATTTTTCTTGGCAAGATTTCAGAAGTGGTTTGCCATTGCCTGCTTCCTAGGGCTGAAAAAGAGGGACTGGCCCAATATTGCTCACTAATTTTCAAGTAGCTTCATGCTTAAGGTAAGACTAGAACTCATGGTACCTTAACCACTACACCAAGCTGGCTTTCATCCTGGAATATAATAATAATAATAATTTTATTTCTATACCGCCCTTCTCCCGAAGGACTCAGGGCGGTGTACAGCCTTTTTAAAAACACAAATAAAACAACAATATAAAATTTAAAATAATTAAATAAAGTGGCTCAGATTTAAAACCCCAATAAATTTAAATATCCCAATTTAAAAGAACTATTATGTTGCTAGTCCGGCCTGACGGAATAATAGGGTCTTTAGTGCGCAGCGAAACGCCCGGAGGTCGGAAGTCTTATGAATTTCTGGGGGCAGTTCGTTCCACAGGGCTGGGGCTCCCACAGAGAAGGCCCTTCCCCTGGGCGCCGCCAGTCGACATAACTTGGTTGACGGCACCCTGAGGAGACCCTCTCTGTGGGAACGGACTGGTCGGTGGGAGGCTATTGGTGGCAGAAGACGGTCTCGGAGGTACCCGGGTCCTATGCCATGGAGTGCTTTAAAGGTGGTAACTAACACCTTGAATCGCACCCGGAAGACCACTGGGAGCCAGTGCAGCTCGCGCAGGAGGGGTGTCACATGGGAACAACGAGTTGCGCCCATAACTACCCGCGCGGCCGCATTCTGGACCAGTTGGAGCCTCCGAGTGCTCTTCAAGGGGAGCCCCATGTAGAGAGCATTACAATAGTCCAACCGGGAAGTAACAAGGGCATGAGTGACCGTGCGTAGGGCGTCCCGATCCAGAAAGGGCTGCAACTGGTGAATCAGGCGAACCTGATAAAAGGCCCCCCTGGCCACGGCCGTCATATGCTCTTCTAAAGATAGCCGTGCATCCAGAAGGACACCCAGATTGCGAGCCCTCTCCGTGGGGGGCAGAGATTCACCCCCAATAGTTAGCGATGGCACCTGCTGACTATATCGGGGCGCCGGAAGCCACAGCCACTCGGTCTTGGAGGGGTTGAGTCTGAGCAAGTTCCTCCCCATCCAGACCCGCACGGCCTCCAGGCAGCGAGACATCACATCAAGGGCATCGTTGGGGTGGTCTGGGGTGGAGATGTACAGCTGAGTATCATCAGCGTACAGATGGCACTTCACCCCAAAACCACGGATGATCTCACCCAGCGGCTTCACATAAATATTGAACAGGAGGGGCGAGAGGACTGACCCTTGCGGCACCCCCCATGTGAGATGCCTCGAGGTCGACCTCTGTCCCCCTGCCAACACAAACTGCGAGCGGTCGGAGAGGAAGGAGGAGAACCACCGCAAAACGGTGCCCCCTATTCCTAACCCCCTCAACCGCTGCAGCATGATACCATGGTCGATGGTATCAAAAGCCGCTGAGAGATCTAATAGGACTAGGACAGAGGAGCAACCCCTGTCCCGAGCCCTCCAGAGATCATCCACCAACGCGACCAATGCCGTTTCTGTGCTGTACCCCCGCCTGAAGCCCGACTGGTACGGGTCTAGATAGATAGCTTCATCCAGGTGTCGGGAAAGTTGTCGTGCCACCACGCTCTCAACAACCTTCGCCACAAAACGAAGGTTGGAGACTGGACGATAGTTAGCTAATTCAGCCGGGTCCAGGGAAGGCTTCTTGAGGAGGGGCCTCACCACCGCTTCTTTCAAGGCGGCAGGAAAGGCACCCTCACTCAGAGAAGCATCTATAATCCCCTGGAGCCAGCCTCGTGTAACCTCCCGGGAGGCCAGTACCAACCAGGAGGGGCACGGGTCCAATAAACACGTGGCGGCACTAATCTTACCCAGAACTCTGTCCACATCCTCGGGAGTCACAGGATCAAACTCCTCCCAGATAACATTCTCAAGACCTGCCCCGGTCTCCTCCCGTGGACTCATCCAATCGGAGTTCAAGCCATCCCGAATCCGAGCGACTTTATCATGCAGGAATTGCACAAAATCCTCAGCACGACCCTGCAGGGGATCTTCCCGTACTCCCCCCTGAAGAAGGGAGTGGGTCACCCTAAACAGGGCAGCTGGGCGGTTCTCTGCAGATGCGATAAGAGCGGAAAAATGGTTAGATTTTGCCGCTTTTATTGCCACTAGGTAGGTCTTGATATAAGACCTCACCTGTGTCCGGTCAGAATCGGATTGACTAGTCCTCCAAATGCTCTCTAGGTGTCTTTTCCGACGCTTCATCTCTCTCAGCTCCTCAGAGAACCAAGGAGCTAATTGAGATCGGCATCGGGTCAGAGGCCGCAAAGGCACGACGCGGTCCAAAGCTCCAGCGGCCGCCCTTTCCCAGGCGGCCACCAGTTCTTCAGTCGAGTCGTGTGTTAGAGTCTCAGGAAACGGCCCAAGCTCCGTCAGGAACCTTTCGGGATCCATCAGGCGCCTGGGACGGAACCATCTGGTTGGTTCCGTCTCCCTGCGGCGGGGGAAAGCGGTAGGAAAGTCTATGTGAAGGAGCGAATGATCTGTCCATGACAAGGGTTTGATGTCTAGGTCCCCTCTACCAAGATCATTCAACCACTGACCAGAGATAAAAATCAGGTCCAGAGTGTGTCCCCCTATGTGAGTGGGGCCCTGAACTAACTGGGTCAGGTCCAAGGCCGTCATGGAAGCCATGAACTCCCGAGCCACCTCTGACGCCTCACCTGTGGACGGGAGGTTGAAATCCCCCATGACAATAAGTCTGGGGGTATCGACCGCCACTCCGGCAATGACGTCGAGTAGCTCGGGCAGGGTTGCTGCCACGTGGCAGGGAGCCAGGTACGTAGTCAGCAGACCCATCTGCACCCCACGGCCCCACTTCACACAAAGGGACTCACATCCGGCTATCTGAGGAACAGTGGTCTCCCTCGGATAAAGACTCTCCCTAATGATCACCGCCACTCCCCCACCCCTCCCCTGGGCCCTTGGCTGATGAAATGCACGGAAACCTGGCGGGCACATCTCTACGAGGGGGACCCCCCCCTCTTGGCCCAACCAGGTCTCCATAATACCTGCCAGGTCTGCACCCCCCTCCGAAATAAGATCACAGATGAGGGAGGCCTTATTAACCACTGACCTGGCATTACATAACATCAGCCGCAGACCCTGGGCCTGAGGCTCTACACAACCCAGGACACGAGTCACGCATTGGGGGTCGGAGTGCGCAATCGCTCGGAGACAGCGTGTGCGCACTCCCGACACTTGATATGACCCCCTGCGCCCGTCATACCTGCCCCTCCCACTCATGATTTCAATTACACAGCCCTTTCTATCGTCCCCCTGCCCCCCGGTTAAATTTCCTTTCGTGACCCCTCTGCTGCAGCCAATTAATCCATCATCCCGTGCAGTCGCTATCTGGACCCCCCCAGGTCCACTTTTACAACCCCCTCCCTCCCTCCCGGGTCCCCTTAAAATTTTCCTTAAAAATTTAGCTAAAAAAACCCTCAGCCCCCTCTTTGCTGCATGCCATCTCTCGGGGTCCCAAAGCCCGTCATCAAGATAGGCCCTCGATAACGTGGAGGGCCAGGCCCGCGAGAGGGGGGAGTCTCGCAGTGCAAGAAGGTCGGTTTTTTGGAGCATCAACTGAACCAAAGATGGGAAAAGAAAAGCCAGTCCGGGTATCTGTCATAGTCCAAGGGATAACTGAGCATAAAGGTCATAAAATATCCATTTATAGAGCTGGACTCCACTGTCCTCTCCCGACAGGGAGAAGGTCCAAAGTTCTTTTTCTCCAACAGAGGTTAATGGCCAATCATCCTCTTACGACGGCCAGTCCCGTTAGAAAGTTAATGGGAGCAAAGTTCTATCCTCTCCGTTGGGATGTGGAAAATCCCTCAGCTCTCTCAAATGGTGCACAGTCTCTCCTAGCAGTGAGGGCGTGAGTGGAGCATAATAAGGGGTCAAGAGTGTTCAAAGTGTAGATGTTAATAACGATGGTAATAATAAAGATGTTAATAAAGATGATAATAGATCCATGGGCACAAGATCTTCTTTGAGGTGAGAGTAGGAGTAGCAAGACAGGAAAGTCCAATCCAGGGGTAGTTGGCCATTAAGGCCAAGACCCACCCATACCTGGGGGAAAAAGGGGGGGGGAGGAGAGGCCACCCGAGGCGACCAACCAACCAAACCATGGTCAGCCTCCCGCCTCTCCAGCCCCAATTTCCACAACCCCCAGTCACAGTTTTGTTTTAAAAACACCCCATCACAGTAAAAATCTACTGTGAGCCAGATGGTAATTCTAGGGGTGAGGTTGTCAGCTTCTCCCCCATCAATTTATATCAGTGCTTGAAGGTGGCTTTGTTACTTACATACAGTTGAGTATTCCTGTTCAGTTGTATTTATAACCCACAATGGGTAGCACAGTCTATTCCTTGTGGAGGCCTTCCAAAAGCAGTTTTGCTGTGCAGGTAGTCCTTGACTTACAATCACAATTGACCTCCAAAATTTCTGTTGTTAAGTAAGACAGTTGTTACGTGAATTTGCCCCATTTTTATGACCTTATTGTCACTGTTATTAAGCAAATCACTGCAATTGTTAAGTTACCAACACGGTTGTTAAGTGAATCTGGCTTCTCCACTGACTTTGCTTGTCAAAGGTCTCAAAGACCCCAAGACACTGCAACAGTCACAAATACATGCAAGTTGCCAAGCGTCCGAATTTTGATCATGTGACCATGGGGATGCTTGCAACAATCATAAGTTTGAAAATCAGTCATAAGTCACCTTTTTCAGCGTTGTAACCATTCACTAGATGAATGGTTGTAAGTGAAGAGCTACCTATTCTTTTTTACGTTAAAAAAACCCTGTATTTTTACGGAGAATGGAAAACCAGAGCCATTCCTGTTAGGGATATTTACAGAAAAATATACAAAGGAAATAAAATATTTGATACTACATATTTTAACAGCTGCTCGCATAGTTTATGCCCAGAATTGGAAAAAAGAAATTATATCAACAGATGAAGAGTTAATAAAAAAAAATCTTGGAATGTGCCGAGATGGATAGATTAACAAAAGAACTTAAAGAAAAGGAGGACACAGAATATTACATGATTTGGCATAAATGAGTATAAATGGTTGGAGGAAAGGAAAAATGAGGAAGAAAAATAGGGGGAAATGATAGAAACGTTAAAAAATAAAGAAAGAATTTGTTTAAGCATAAGAATTAAGAAATTGTTATGAATGACGAGAAATATATTGTAAATAAAATGAAGGGGACAAGTAGTAAATTGGAATAATAGAGAAAGAGAAATAAGAGGAAATTGTGAATAACAAAGAAAGACCATCACAAAATAGCTGTAAAAAGAGTATTCATATATATGTTGTATGTCCTGTATTGTTGTATTATGTTATAATAAAAAAAAAATTAAATAAAAAACCCTGTATTTTTAAACTAAATATTAAATATTTTTATTGCAAAACTGGTGAGATCAGTGGCTGCTTTGGGCTGAATATGCCTATGAGATCTTTTTTTTTTCCTTTTCTTTTTTTAAAAGAAAACCACTGTGGTTCATAAACTGGCAACCCAGTCTTTTTTTTTTTTTTTCTATAAACCTTTATTAACATTTAAAATCCAAAAATACAAGTTAAAATATATCTATAACAAAAATACATCCATAACAATTATACAATTCAACGTCATTCTGACAGTACGAAATTCTTAACTTTGTTAATCTATTCCCTCATATTCCTACTTAATCGACATATTTAAATACATTTTGTATCTTATTTTATTCTATCCATTGATACCAATTTTCCCAAGTTAAGTAGTATTCCGAGTCTTCCTTATTATTTAGTTCTAAAGTAAATTTGTCCATTTCTGCACATTTGAAAATTTTCTGGATTATTGCACAGTCTGTTGGTATAGTGGACATTTTCCAGGCTTGCGTGAGTACAATTCTTGCTGCTGTAGTTATATGAATAATTAAATATTTAATCCTTTTAGGGTAATTTCCTTTAATAATCCCCAGAAGAAACAGTTCAGGTTTCAATTCTATTTTACAGTGTGTGATTTCTTTTAGCCATTTTTGTAATTTAATCCAGAATATTTTAACATTTTTGCGAGTCTTGTTGGGACCGATGCCTACTGATAGAACATTTTATACTGGTTTTCTTTATATGCGGCAGATTTTGTTAATGTATAGTTTTTCTCCCAATTTTTTTCCCAATCTTCTAACTCAATGTTGTGCCCAATATTTCTAGCCCATGCTATCATCGATCCCTTTACAATTTCTTCTTTTAAATCAAAATTTAATAAATAATTATATATTTTAGATAATTTCTCTTCCGGGCCTGTTAATAATTTAATGGCAACCCAGTCTTATCCCCAAAGCAAAAACTCAAACTTAGCAAAAGCCATCTGGATTTTCCCTGGGTGCACAGAACTGAAAACAACTGTTTTCTGGTACTTGAGGGAGAAGAGACTCCATCCATCTTTTCCCAGTCTGTAAAAGGTAAACAAACTGAATAACAAATCATTTATTACTCTTTTATGGCATTTGGAACAACTACCTGAGTGTCCTCTCTCTAACGGTAGGGCCTGCCCTGGCAAAACAGACCAGGGTTTATTTGCACTGTGCTTGAGTTTTACCACTGCAGTCTACAAATACAGAAGGCCTCTCTCTGTCCAGTTCTTCTCCATAGAAAACCAGACGCCAGCGGGAAGCTTTCCAGCTTGGTTTTCTTGCCAAATGGTCTGTTTTATCCTTTTTTAATAGATTGCTTCCATCCCTTGCTGCAGGTTTAAGGTTTTAAAGCTCAGGCCCAAATTATTCATACCGAGCCTCAGCCTTGGATGGATGCATGTGTGTGTGTATTCGTAGTTAGCAAGCAAGACAATGTGGTTATAATTCTGTTTCTTCTCACCCTTGCGGCCTACTGTATTTCTCCTCTGCAAATATAATTTGGAAATGCGATTTGGATATTATGTATAAATGCCCTTCGAACAGAGTAGGCCTGGGTGAATTTTTTATCGCCCTTCGGAAGCTGAAATCAGCATTAGGACAGGGCTAAATTAACTGTAGTGCAAAGTGCACTTTAGAGGAGGGCTATAGCCTATTTGCCACTCTTGCTGTAGTCAAATTATCCAGAAACCATCTATGGTGCTGGGGGGTATTAATAACATTCTTTCTTTCTTTCTTTCTTTCTTTCTTTTTCAAATCCCCCACATCTGAGAAAATAGCAATGATTTGCTTGCCACAGGGCACACCCACACTTCCTGCTTAGCCTGTTGCTAGTTCAGGTTAACCACCTTTTCAGGGGTACATGAGAAGACAATGTTGTAATCCAGGGGTGTCAAACTCGATTTCATTGAGGGCCGCATCAGGGTTGTGTTTGACCTCGGGGGGGGGGAGCGGGTGTGTGTGGCCAGCTTGACATCACTTGTGTCGGGGGTGTGGTGGCCCGAGCACTCTGCCAGCAAAAATGGGCTCCCGAGCTCCATTTTCGGCCACGGTGGCCTCCTGCAGCCCTCTGCCAGTGAAAACGGAGCTCAGGGAGGCCGTCACGGCTGAAAACGGAGCCTGGGAGGGCCGTGTGCACTCCATTTTCACTGGCAGAGGCACCATGGGCCAGTCCTTCACTGTTTCCAGGGTGGCCTCACGTGCTAGATCTAAGCACGCAGGCATTGAGTTTGACACCCCTGTTGTAATCCCTCCCACTGCTTAACCCATTGCCAAAGTAAAAGAGTTTTTCTGACCAAGTTGCCTTAAATCTTTCAGAACGGAGTGTTCCAATTTATGGTACAGGTAGTCCTCTCTTACTGACCACAATTGGGACTGGCACCCTTGTTGCTAAGTGATGCGGCTAAGCAGAGACAGAGTTAGCAATGCCATTTTCCCCCACAGTCGTTTAGCAAATCATCTCAGTTGTGATCGCCATTCGCAGTTTCACTGCTGGCTTCTCTGTTGACTCTAAACGAGCTGTGAAGTGCACAAATTGTGATCACGTGACCCGTGACTGCAGAATGCAGTGATGGTTGTAAAACACCCATAGGTTGTGAAGTGCCTGAGTCTTGATCACATGGCCATAAGGATGCTGTAATGGTTGTAAGAGCTAGGACTTGTTTTTCAGCATGGTCAAAACCTTCAATAGTCACTAAACGTGGCAGTCATTAAGTGACGACTGCCTATAATAAACCAACACAGTTCAGAAAGGCTGGAAGGCTTGTGAGCACTTAGCTGGTCATTGCCCTATGCTGCCATTTGCTCTTAGGCTGCTGGATAAGTAGGATTTGTGCTTCCTTTTCTCTATATGTACTGTATGTATTTTAAAAAATACAGTTAAAAAAGCTTGATGGAAAATCTTTATATTTTAGTATTTTTACTTATCAGATTTAAAGCCGCTTGGCTCCAGAAGGACTCTGGGCAGTCTACTCTATAAATATTTTTTTAAAATAGAGTACACATGTCCAGACACAAATTCCAAACACTTCACCAAATGCACATGACCTGGCGTTCAACAACCACCCTACTCCAGACCATGGGAGAACAGCCAGTTTTTTAAAGGAATTCTGGAACGCTATCAGGGTCAGAGCCATGTAGAAATAGAGTAACCGATCCAAGCGTGGCACGATGGCCAATGGTTTTCCAGCTAGTGAAAGCTCATGCTGCATTCAGCCTCCTGTTATTCCCAGTAAGCAGCCCTTCAGTTTTTCACCAAACCATGTTAACCTTGCCCTTTCCACTCCCTTCCTACTGCATGGACAGTTCTCCTTGTCCCTGTGAGTTATAAAGTAAAATCTCTGAATAGGTACATTGCATCAGGCTTCTAAACAAAGAGGAAGGAAGGAAGGAAGGAAGGAAGGAAGGAAGGAAGGAAGGAAGGAAGGAAGGAAGGAAGGAAGGAAGGAACTACTATGAAGTATTTCACTCTGATTTAAATGTGACCTACAACTGCTACTCTCATCTGTTCGCTCTCAGTGTTCCTGATTCTCAAGACTATATTATAGTGACCAAATATCCTGAGTTTGTCTAGCTTTAAACCATGCAATCTACTGTCTATTTGGATTGCTAACGGGACCACACAGATTTCATCTGGAGAACCACCCAGCTCAGTGGTGAAAGATTGGACAAAACTAGGGTCAAGGAACACAATGGGGATAATGTAAGTGTGACCATCCCGTTAGATTTTGTTAGCATCAGGAAGGCCCTTTCCTTACTTGTATTTTATATGGGTACCAGAAAGTAAAATCAAACTTCCTCCTTGATTGCAGGTCACTAGTTATGTTGAGGCCCCAGTTTAGATCTTAAATCCTCTCATGCTATTCTTTTGAGCTTCAGGAAATAACTACAGGTAGTCCTTAACTTACAACAATTCATTTAATGGCCATTCGAAGTAACAATGCCACTGAGAAAATGTGACTTATGATCAGCTTTCATATTTATGACTGCTGCAACATCCACGTGGCTACATGATCAAAATTTGGGCACATGGCAATGGTATGTATTTATGACACGTGCAATGTCTTAGGATAATGTCATTTGTAACTTTCTTACCTGGTTTCTGATAAGCAAAGAAAATGGGGGAAGCCAGATTCGCTTAATGACTGCATGATACACTTAACAGCTGCAGTGATTCGCTTAACAACTATGGCAAAAAAAGTTCGTAAAATGAGGCAAAACTCACTGAACAATTGCCTTGCTTAGCGACTGAAATTTTGGGTTCAATTGTGGTCACAAGTCAAGGACTATCTGTAGCTTTTCCTGTTTAATTCATAACAGAACAAATGTTTTCTATTAGCTTTTTCCTCTGTTGCGTTGAATCAAACTTTAATCAGATATTGATTGATATCCAGAGCAGATGCCTGCATCTTAAGAGGATGTTGAAAAAGGTTGTATATATTGGTTATCTATCAGCAAATGTCAAAGGCTGACATGCTTTAAGGAGTCTTAATGGGGAAAGACGTCAGAACAAACAGAGGAATGAGTCTTGCTCTATGAGTCTTCCATGACTACAGGGCAGTGAATTTAACAGTTCCCCTCCCTGTACAGGTAGACCTCGATTTACGACCACAATTGAGTCCAAACTTTATGTTGTTATGTGAGACATTTGTTAAGTGAGTTTTGCCCAAATTGTACAACCTTTCTTGCCGCAGTTGTTAAGTGAATCACTGCAGTGGTTAGTAACACAGTTGTTGAGTGAATCTGGCTTTCCCATGGACTTTGCTTGTCAGAAGTTCACAAAAGAGGGTCCACGATGTTGTAACCATCATAAATATGAGTTGCCAAGCATCTGGATTTTGACGACGTGACTATAGGGATGCTGCAACGGTCATAAGTGTGAAAAACAATTATGTCACTTTTTTCAATGCTGTTGCAACATTGAACAGTCACTAAATGAACTGTCGTAAGTCAAGGACTATCCGTATTTGTTTCGAGCACAACTTTCTAGCTTGGAAGAAGAGTAGCCATGGATGTCCTGCCTGAAATGAAATATGCAGCGAATTAGTGAGTGTCTTTTATGCAAAATGTCAGTATTTTTTATTTGAACAAAAATATTTCTCAAGATTTGATTAGAAAAATAAGAAAGAATAAGTGTCTGTATTTGTATGTAGAGAGGCATTTTCATAAGTATTTCTATCCCCAGCTGAGACCTATGTCTGACAGTTGCACAATTGGGATGCAACCAGTGGTGGGCTGCAACCGGTTTAACAACAGGTTCTGTGAGCACGTGCTTTGCGCATGCGCATGCGCTTCACACACACACACGCCTAACACGCTTCCGCGCAGTGTTCAAAATACAGCAATTTGAAGCTCAGCTGCTTACCTTCTAAGGCAGCCCCAGTAAGTAGAACAGCAGAGGCGCACAAATCAGCTGAGCCAGATAGAAGAAAATATAGGACAGGATAGGGTGGGGCCGGGTGGGCGGGGCCAGCTGATCTTTGGAACTACCGGTTCGCTTGAACCAGTCCGAACCGGCAGCAGCCCACCACTGGATGCAACTCTCTACATTTGTAGATGGAAGTTGTGTTTCTAAGATTACTCTCCTCCAGCTGCTCTCACCAGGCATTCATTAGGACTGTACCAGTGGTGAAATGCATCCGGTTCTATCCAGGTTAGGCGAACCGGTAGCGCCGGTGGTGGGAGGCTCCGCCCACCCACCCAGACGTCATCACGCCCCGTTTTTGACCCTCTGCGCACACGCAGATGGCTCTGCACAGGCGTGGAGGAGGCGCACACGCTCACATTTGCGAACCAGTAGCGAAGGTAAGTGGACTTTACCCCTGGACTGTATGATGATTGAATCTGGACATTGGAGAGATTATTCACGGTCAATGGCTCTTTGCTGAATAATGTCAAAGGAGGACCCATGTTCCTTATGCCAGTGTGTCATATGACTAGACTAGTACTGTTTTGCCCTTTTGCAACTTTTAACTGCAAATCCACCCAAACAAGCAACTTTCCCTAAAGTCTTCCAGTCTTCTTGGCACCATATGCGCCTCCATATGGACCTGGAGAAGGGAGGAGGGAGCAGGAGTGTGATTTGCTGGCAAGAAGCTTTGTCTCTCTCTCTCTCTCTCTCTCTTTAATAGCAAAACCTCTCTTGATGTTGTTTTGTTGCTTTTAATATGCATTAGGAAGAAAAAAAACACCTAAAACACCTACCTCCAAAAGCCACAGTTATGACTTCAATTATCATAAAATGGATTGCAATGTATTTACGGCAGCGGCATGCCAGGCAGCCTTCCGATTGCTCCAGGAGATAATTCCGAACCAAGTATCTAATGCTTATCTTGTATAATTGCTGTTTCATTCTTCCTTTTCTCTTCTGCCTCCCCCCCTCCCCAAACACCCTCCCCCCCCCAAACAGCCTGACCTGTCCGCTTGTGCCGAGCCGTTTTATTAAAATTGCTCTGAGTTGGCGGCGAATTCATTAGCTGGGAATACGATGTAAAAGGCAGGATAGTGTAACATTTTAATTAGGCCTGAACAATAAACAAGCTAAATGAGGGGAGCATGGCTCCCTGGTGGACGGCCACCCGCCTTGAGGTTGTGAAGAATCATTACGTCTTCAGCCAATTTCATGCTGTCTCTGTGGAGAAACCTCATTATTAAAAGGCAAGGGGTGTGTGTGTGTGTGAAATAAAGAAACCCCTGCTAGACATTTCCTCTCCCCATATTTCTCAGCCTACTTATGTGGTTGGTGTGATGTCCGGGCTTGCCAGGCAGTGCTGTGTGAGGTGGCTGTGTGTCACTCCCCACTCCACCATCACCACCTCCGGCAAGGCAGGACCCTTCGCCCAGGCAAAAAAGGGTGGATTTCAACTGAAGATGTTACTTTGGAGTTTTGCCCCAGAAACTGATTTGAAGCCAGAGCTTAAAGTTGCATGGAATAATAGTGAAACCAACTGCTCTTTGGAGTGACCAGGCTGCAATCATTGTTACCATGGGGGGGTGGGGGTGGGGGCTTAAAAAGTTTAGGTTGAGGAGAAACATGGAGAGAGAGGCCATTGTTCAAAGAAGTGGGGTCCTTGTTTTTCTCAGTGAAGACTCAAAGTTGTCTTACCTCTTGAGGAAGCAAATGCTGTGAAATTAGAGCTGGAGGCAAGTGACTTTTGAAGCTGTCCAACCAGTTTGTTGGCATGGAAGTTGGATAGATGATTCTTTGGAAGTTCTCCAAGGAAAAGAAAACTTACGAACGAAGGCAAATATACGTATCCCAGGATAATGTTGCAGGATCCAATCTGGATCGGTCACCAGGACGAGAGGTTTATGGTAATCTCTCAAGCTTTCAGACTCATGTTGATGCCCATCCTTGGAAGATTAAACCTTTGGTCCTGGTGACTGACCTAGATCGGATCCTGCAACATTATCCTGGGACACGTATATTTGGCTTCATTCATAACACATTCCAGTAGAGAGAAGTTCCTTGAGGATGGGCTCCAGCAGAAGTCCGAAAGCTCAGAAGATTAAACCTCTGGTCCCGGTTCTCAGCGTTTCTTGCCTGTCTGTGCTGGATGAGTTAAACACAAAACTCAAACTTGGATTTAACTCAGTTTAATAACAGCTACCCAAAAACTCTTCAGCAAACACTGGATAAAGAATAAAGTTTGAGCTGAGAACGTCTGCCACTCAGCTCTTTTTTATAGGTCCTCCTGCTGGCGTCTCTTCAATCAGCATCAGTTGCTATGTGGTTCGACTTTCGTCTCCTTGAATCTGCCGCTGGAGCATTGCATGGGTCACGGGCATATGACATCATCGATCTGTGTCCGCGTCTTCCATGCCGCGACATCCTCAGCTCCGATAAGGGATTCCTGCCCCCAGCAGCCCACAGCCCACAGTCAATTTTACCGAGCCCCATTAATCCCACCACCTACATCTCTGCCTCTTTCACCCCATCTCTACCGCCGTCACCAACACCCATGCCCATTATTGTGGTAGCAAAATGTTTGGCTAGCTGGCATTGCACTTGACTGCTCCTCCCATTCAGTAAGGTGTCGAGGAAGGTTGACGCTCAACACCGATGACTCACCAGATTGGAGTATGCAAAAGAGAACCTGTCCAACCAGAGGTGAGGTTCACATATTTATATCACCAGTTCGCCTCATGCATGCCCACAGGCTTCATGTGAGCATCTTCCGTGCATCCACCCAGCCTCGAAAACATGGCTAAATAGGACGGCATAGTGCCAGGGTGGGCATAGTGCACTACTATTGGTAGAGCCTGATGGGAGATGCTTTATCATGACATCTACATAGGGATTAAATTGAAGTTGAGAAGCCAGAGAGGTGGCAGACTCTCAGAGAGACAATAGTGTGTTTGGGGATTGTTGGACCTGGTCTCTGGCTCAGTGGTGAGTTGCTCCTGGTTTGCACCAGTTCGCAAGAACTAGTAGTAAAAATTTGTAGTAGTTCGGAGAACTGGTAATAACATTGGCTGGCCACGCCCCCGAACTGGCCCTGGCCCTGTTGCCGCTCCCTTACCCCGCCCACCTCACCAGAGGCTTTTTTTTTTAACTTTTAAAAGCATGTTTTCTACAACCTCTTCGGCCGAAAAAATCCTTTTAAAAGTAAAAAAAAAAAAAAAAAGCCTCTGATGATCACCAGGCTCAGCTGGGATCATCAGAGGTTTCTAAAAGCATTTTTTTCTGCAACCTCTTCAGCTGAAGAGGTTGTAGGAAAAAAAAATGCCTTTAAAAGCCTCTGGCGATCCCAGCTGAGTTGCCTGATCGTCAGAGGCTTCTAAAAGCATTTTTTTCTGCAACGGTTGTAGGAAAAAAAGATGCCTTTACCATAATGATATGTACTGTATTTCCCCCAAAATAAGACCTCCCCCGAAAGTAAGCCCTTCCCCAAAAATAAACCCTTCCCTGAAAATAAGCCCTCCCCCAAAAGTAAGCTCTCCCTGAAAATATTTAACCACATGCGCAGCTGGTCCCCGCCATTTCCTCTGGTTAGGAATAGAGAGACAGAACTGGAAATCAGGTAAGATGGCAAGAGGAGCCCCGTCTTGCTCCACGTGCCCCAAAATGATAAGACCTCCCCGAAAATAAGGCCAAGTGCTTATTTCAGGGTTCAAAAAAAATAAGAGAGGGTCTTATTTTCAGGGAAACACGGTAGGATAGGAATGACTTAGGAGACAGGAGGAAGAGTTGCAGCCTAGACCACAGCCTGATAAATGAAATCTGAGTCTGTAGGAGAAGAATATCCAGATATTCTATATATCCAGATACTTCTATTTATCCAAAGCACAGACCACAAAGACAAATCCTGATGGGGAGGAGGAGGTCCCCTCTCATAGGTAGGAACCTGATGTAAAGGGAACCCTGTGAATCTGAAGCTGATTTATGAAGCTGACCCAATTGTGAGGTAGAACTGAATTAGCTTTCTTTCCATTAAAATATGATAGTTACATGTCAGTCAGCCAATAAGGCACTCTACATTACCAAAAGTGGTGACATTTCAATAACTACCATGAAGCAGTGAACATTTTCCTTACAAAAAGCGGTTATAGCAGTGCATCAGCCTAAGACTCTCCCTTGTCTCTAATAATTACAAGTAAAACAGGGATGACAAAAATAGCCTGTCTTGCTCTAAGAAATAACTATCAGATCTGCATTTGTATCTTGGCTTAATCACACTCCAGAGTCCTGCGAACAACAGTAATAATACAAGGAACATTTATTTATTATAATTAAGCTAGATTCTATACAATTACAGTTACTGTAGCATAAATATTGAATGCATTTTCTCTAAGCAGATAAATTAATCATTTTATGAGTATATGCTAAACTCTACAACCCAGGAAAAAATGTATCTGAAAGCATAAAACAGGCGGATTCATGACACCAATAGCAAGAAGGCAATGAAATAGAAGATGCAATTCACTGTAGATAAGAGCACAGCAATGCGTACATAGTTTGCGTTTATGTGGGTGTATATGAGGCATAATCCACAAATACATTAACATATATTTTGTACCTTAGTTGCCACTTGTCTCAGGTGTGAAGTCATCGAAATAAATGTCAGCAAAGAACATAAAGAAATTAAGGTGCCACAATGTTTTAAATTAGTTATATGTCTACATCTTGAATAGCATGTGATTTTCCATAGCTTGAAGTCAAAAGACAAATTCTTCCATTTAAGACAGTATGGGAATTAAAAATGTAGAGAACTCTTTTAACAGGTCCCACACAATGATTTACAAACCCAGAGAGGTTTATAGAAATCGTGTATGTTTTTTCCTCAATGGTACCCTCTTTTCTATCTCATACTTTTATTACTCACATATCACCTTTACTGTAATTTATTTATTGGTTCGATTTATATGCCGCCCTTCTCCGGAGACTCAGGGCGGCTTACAATGTGTTAAGCAATAGCCTTCATACTTTTGTATATACCTGCTTAGTAGGGCTTTCGCCTTCCCCAAGTGGTGTTCTTTTTTATACAAAGTCAGCTTATTGCCCCCACAATCTGGGTCCTCATTTTACCTACCTCGAAAGGATGGAAGGCTGAGTCAATCTTGAGCCTGGTGAGATTTGAACTCACAGTAATTGCAGGCAGCTGGTGCTACTTAACAGCACTTTAGTCTGCTGTGCCACCAAGGCTCTTAATAAACTGTTCCTTACCTATCCATCTGTCCATCTTGCTTTTTCTTTGTTTTCTACTTTGTGCTGGATTTTGGATGGTAAGCTTCTTGAGAGGACTTTTATAACCAAGCTAAGGTCATTTTCCTATGTCCAATTTATAAGATCTTCTAGAATAGGGATATGCATCTACAGGTAGTCCTCGACCTTATGACCACAATGGGCCCAACATTTCTGTTGCTGAGACTGCTGTTAAATGAGTTTTGCCCCATTTTACAACCTTTCTTGTCCCAGTTGTTAAGTGAATCACTGCAGTTGTTACGTTAGTGATACTATCTGGTTTCCCCATTGACTTTGCTTGTCAGAAGGTTGCAAAAGGTGATCACATGACCCTGGGACACTACAACGGTCGTAAGTGTGAAAAACGGTCATAAGTCTCTTTTTTCAATACCATTGTAACTTTGTACAGTCACTAAATGAACTGTTGTAAATTGAGGACTACCTGTATTTGGAGCTGGAATTGGGAAAGTTCTTCTTACTAACAAAAATTATTCTGCAAATGGTGGTAACTTGGATTGGAGCTGTTCAGGCTGGCCCTGCTCCTTCAAATAAAGATCTAAACCACACAATATGAACGTAGCAAACTTGGACTATAAATATAGCATGGCTTTTGCCTGTTGAGGTCAGGGTGCATTGATGGCAATTCAAATTTGAGTTCCAGTGTATAACTGTAAAGGACTTGGAACTGATATGTAACTATAATGCAGTTAAGAGCAGTAGTATAGTAGTATCAGAACTCTGCAAAATATGGCTTTACATAGGAAGAAACATTTTGCCTTCATAAGTTATTTAGAATAAAAATAGAATAACAGAGTTGGAAGAGACCTTGGAGGTCTTCTAATCCAACCCCCTGCTTAGGCAGGAAACCCTATGCCATTTCAGACAGATGGTTGTCCAATCTCTTCTAAAAACTTCCAGTGTTGGAGAATTCTCAACTTCTGGAGGCAAGTTGTTCCACCGGTTAATTGTTCTAACTGTCAGGAAATTTCTTCTTAGTTCTAGGTTGTTTCTCTCCTTGATTGGTTGCTTCTCTCCTTGTTACTGTTAATTTGCACTTACCATTCCCACCTAACCCCTACTACTACCCCATTCTACCATTCCTCATCAGCTGCAGCTAGCATTCAGATTAATTGTAAAACCTCACCTCAACACATGAAAAGTTGTGGGATGTTGCCGGTTTTTAAACCGGAATTCTCGAGCCTGCTGAACTAGAACTCCCTAAAATTCCTAGCCAATATGATCATAAGTCATGGTAACTGGTCTATTATACTGTATGTACCTAAAAATAGCTGACTTTGAATTTAAGACACCACTTTTAAGGGAAGATTAAAGAATATTTTACCATATTCTCAGAGAATCTAATGCGACTTACTCATCTTAATGGAAAATTCAGCTGGAAAACTGCAAGTTTTCTTTTTAGGAAAAAGTAGTAGTTTTAATATGCAGAACTCAGTGGCTAATATAAGTATACAGTAAATTGTTTGAATGGATTCTTATTGCTAGCAAAACAACTCACTATTAAATTAAACCTTCCCATTGCTTTTATTTCAGGTGAATTTATTTTAAAACCAATATATTGTAATTAACAGAGAAAGTTTTTTTTAAAAAGTTGTGAGGTGCTGCTTCTTTAAACCATTGTGTTAAATGCTTGAGAACTAACAAGGATTGTGAGGAAGACATGGTGTCACACAAGTATATGTAGACCACAGGTTTTTTTTATCCCCAATCAATTTCTCTTTTTCCCATAGGTCAATTAAAGTCCTATCTACCAGTTTTTCAGCCAGTTGAAAAATAGTTTGGTGTAAAATGTGCTGCCTCCTTTGCCAATTTTAATCCTGCCACAAACATGAAGTCAGCAGCAAATGCAGAGTCTTTATCTGCAAGGCTGGTTTGGAATGAGATTGGTAGACTCTCTTTCTTCCCACCCAAGTTACCTGCTGGTTGGAAAACATCCACCAATCATGCTCCTTAACAAGGCCTAGAGTTTGACAGTGCTTGATCTGCAGATTCAAACATCTGTTAAAAAATGCTCCAGGCTTTGCATCCATTCCTGGCAGCTGATTTCCAGAAGGAAGAATCAGGGTGCTTAACCTCTTCAAAGAGTGGTAGTCTCTTCAGAGCCTCCAAATTTTCAATGTAGGCATCAATCCATGGGAATGCCATGGTGGCGCAGTGGTTAGAATGCAGTACTGCGGGGCTAACTCTCACTGCTTACTCCAGGAGTTCGATCTTGACTGGCTCAAGGTTGACTCAGCCTTCCATCCTTCCGAGGTCGGTCAAATGAGGACCCAGATTGTTGGGGGCAATAGGCTGACTCTGTAAACCGCTTAGAGAGAGACAACGTGCTCTGGGATAATGTAACAATTCTATTTAATTATTTAAAATAAATAAAAATATTTTTTGCCATTCACATTTTATTCTGTTCCTCCTTTTGCATCCTTTCTTTAATGATTCTATTCCATCATTTGTTTGATATTAGTATAACTCTTGTCCCGCAGCGCGTTGTCCCACATCAAGATGGCTCTGGTGAGTTGTTCTGCAGCAAGTTCGCTGTGGCAGGTTGGCTGTAGCGAGTTAGTTGTGGTGAGTTGGCTGTGGCAATTATGTTGAATTGTCATAGACCCTGACAGACCCGCTCATACCCATACCTAGGCATTCTTCTCACCCCCAGTCCCCTCCCTCCTATTGTCTTCCCATTGAGTACTCTCATTTTTATCTTCATTTTGTCCCTAAGTAAGTGCTGACACTGTCACCTATCCTTTTTGATTTCCTTTAACTTTTAAGCTGGAACTTCTGAATGCTCTTCAAGGTTACCCCATGTGGAGCATGTTGTAGTAGTCCAAAGTCTTCCATTTTTTTTGGTGCAAGACATAATAACAGGTGGTGAAAACGTCTAAAGACACTTGATGGAGATTATTCCCAAATAATTATCTCCTGAATTGCAAGGCTTTGGTTTTGAGCTTCTAAAAACCAACACATCGCACAAGGAGACTTTCTTACTATGCCATTTGGTGTTGTGGCCCGCCAGCGGCTTGCGCGGATCGTGGCTAATCCCGACAAAGAGGAGGCTGGTGTGGTGTCGCACCAGCAGCCTGCACAGCCTGCGCTCGCGTCAGACAATGAGGAGGCTGAAGAGGATGTGGTGCCAGAGGCAGAGACTCGGCCAGGGCCTTCAGAACCTCAAGAGGCTCCTTCAAGTGGAGAGAGCGAAGTGGAGGAGCCTCTCCTCAATGCTCGAGCACACAGGGCTGCCAAAAGGCAGGAGTGGTTACTCAGGAGGAGGAGGTCTACTCGAAAGTAGGGCTTGAAGATAATTGGCCACTCCCTTAGCCTATTTAAGTCACATGCAGCTAGTGCTTTCTTGCTGGAAACAACTAGTATTTATTATCAGAGTATTTTGGTTTATCGTATCTTGTTTTCTGGGCTGGTTGCCAACCTTTGCTGGTCTTGTTTATTCTTGCTACTTAATAAATTTGATAAGGACCATTGGTGTGTGTCAATATCCTCAGAAATCCGGAGCTGGGGCAGAACAGGTGTCGAGGAACTTATCTCTTCTCTTCTTCTCCCTCCCCAGGTTGCATAAACTTCACATTAAGACTGATTGGATCTTAAATTGGATAGAGGCAGGGATGCTATTCAGCAGGTTCTGACAGGTTCTGGAGAACTGGTAGTAGAAATTTTGAGTAGTTCGGAGAACCGGCAAATACCACCTCTGGCTGGCCCCAAAGTGGGGTGGGAATGGAGATTTTGCAATATCCTTCCCCCAAGAGTGGAGTGGGAATGGAGATTTTGCAATATCCTTCCCCTGCCACGCCCACCAAGCCATGCCCACAGAACCGGTAGTAAAAAAAAAAAGAATCCCACCACTGGATAGAGGGACCCCAACCATTCTCCTTTGCTACCATGGCAACTCACAGGCCTTGCTTGTGCACCAGATGTGGGAGGCCATGTGTAAATTGAAGTAGCATGAACAGCAGTGGGTGTGGAGAAGATAGAGGCTGTGGGGTGGTTTCCTTTCCTTTCTTTCCCTCTGCACTGGTACGTGTGGAAAGTCAAAAGTTATAGACTAGGCACTTCACTGCTGCAATGAAAGGAGGCGTGTTTATATAGGTGCAATGTAAAAGATCTGGGCACTGTGAAGAACTGTAATGCAATACCATCTTCTTATGTTTCAAAGCTTCATTAAAAAAGAATTTGAAGTTGCTATGACATGCACCTTCTCAAATGTCATTCCTTCTGACATACAACCTTCGTCATTGATCTTGCAAACTGATCCATCTCTAGTTAGAGATAAATTTAATGGAGTTTAATCCTCAGTATTTGGATTGAAAACTACAGTTAAAAAACAAACCAGACCAGTGTACTTAAATCGGTTATGGTCACCAAAGTTTCACAAATGCTCCAAGACGTTGGTTTGCTTCTTTTTTATCTTCTTTCACTTGTTCTGAGGTCAATTCCTAATGGAAGAAAAAGGTGCCGGAAATTAGTGCTGGAAAAATGTGGAGGCATCAACTGAATTTTGAGTATAAATCAGCTACAAGCTCCTAGATCAGCCTTTCATGTGGCCTTTCATAATTGGACTCATCTGCCAAAATTCTGACAATTGGAAGGCGCCAAAGAGATAGTATAGAAAACCGCCACTCTGTGATGGCAATTTAGTGATCATTTTGAGTTTTATACCCCAGATCAGGCACTCCTAGTCTTTCTCAATGTTATATGTTCTCAGAATGTTGGAAGATGCAGGCTGGAGTTCACATACTTGAATTATTGCACTAGATTGAGAACTTTCATAAGAATTAGGTAACATCCATAAATTCATGCTGGAGTAGATATGCTTAAAGTTGTGTCCTAAACTGTGTTCTTCAAGAATCTCACAAATAATTTGAGATGGCATTCTTTTTAAGGACAGAAAATTGGAAGACATCAGCTGAGAAACAGAGAGAGGCAGAAAAGGAGAAAATGGAGATGATAATAAACGTTTAAATCTCATAATATTGCAGGACATGGGCAGAGACAAGGTAATAATAGCATTTTTAGTGGAGTATAATTGCAGAGGCAGCACATACTTTTAAACCTCATGAATTGAGAACTGTAGTTGTGGTTTCTCCCCCATTGTGTTCCTTGACCCTCGTTTTGTCCAATCTTTCACCACTGAGCTGCGTGGTTCTCAAGATGAAATCTGTGGGGCCCAGTTAGTGATCCAAATGGACAGTAGGTTGCATGATTTAAAGCTAGACAAACTCAGGATATTTGGCCACTATAATATAGTCTTGAGAATCAGGAACACTGAGAATGAACAGATGAGAGTAGCAATTGTAGGTCACATTTAAGTCAGAATGAAATACTTCATAGTAGATCCTTCCTTCCTTCCTTCCTTCCTTCCTTCCTTCCTTCCTTCCTTCCTTCCTTCCTTCCTTCCTTCCTTCCTTCCTTCCTTCCTCCCTCCCTCCCTCCCTCCCTCCCTCCCTCCTTTGACTCAGTTTTGACTCCTGGCGGCTGTCTAGACATGTTCCTGGAGTTTTCATGGCAAGATTTCAGAACTGATTTGCCATTGCCTTCTTCCTAGGGCTGAGATAGAAAGACTGGTCCAAAGTCACCTAGATGACTACATGCCTAAGATGGGACTAGAACTCAGAGTCCCCATTTTCTAGCCTGGTGCCTTAACTACTACACCAAACTGTGTTTCACACAAAGGGCTGATTTTTTTTCTCCAACTTCTTTCTCTCTTTCTCAGTGTATTGGACTGCAACCCCTTATTCTCCAAAGTCACCTGTTTGGGATTTTTGGAGTTATAACTCCAATAAAGCTGGAGGTACAGGTAAGGTGAGGTATGGCATGTAAGTGCAGGGCTCTGCCAACTTCCTTCTATTCTTTTCTATCCTGAGTCACTGAGTGCAGGGAAGAAAGCCAGCTGGGTAAGAATCAAAAGCAAATGCTCAAACTGAATGATGTATCCTTATGTTTGTGTTTACACAGGTAGTCCTTGTTTAGTTATCACAATTAGGACCAGCAACCTGGCCATTAAGCCAAAAGTCACTAACTAAAATTGCATGACTTTACAGTCATAACTTTACCATTTGCATACTTTGCTGTATGGATCTGCAAAGATAATAAATTTGAGGATTGGTTACTTTTTAAATCACCCCTGTAACTATGAACAGTTGCTAAACAAGGCAGGTGCTAACCAAGGATTACCTACAATGCCTTCTTTCTGGTTATATTGCACATATGGGTGAGCGAGTTATCTTTGTCAATTGTGGCATGAGATGTGCTTATTTATATACTTGCACTTGTGACTTTGTAAGAGTTATTTGAAGAGCCGTAGTGGCACAGTGGTTAGAATGCACTACTGCAGGATACTTCTGCTGACTGCCAGTTGCCACTAGTTCGACAGTTCGAATCTCACCAGGCTTAAGGTTGACTCAGCCTTCCATCCTTCCGAGGTCAGTAAAATGAGGACCCAAATTGTTGGGGGCAAAATTCTGACTCTGTAAACTGCTCAGAGAGGGCTGTAAAAGCACTCTGAAGTGGTATATAAGTCTAAGTGCTATTGTTCTACCAGGACTTTTCTCCATTACATTAAAAAAAAACCCAACATCTCATTTTCAACAAAGGGTTGGACCATTGTGGCTCTCTATGGCCCTCAATTTGCCAAAGCAAGCTGTGATCAGGGATGATGGGCAGTACAAACAACATTTGGTTGGTGAGTTGCACATTTCCCACTTTTATTTATATTCCTGTCCAAAGAAATTTAACCTGCTACCTCTCTGTATATTAAGGGAACAAGAACAGAATTACTGAAAAGATAAGAGGGAGCAAGGTGGTAGTTTTCTTAGAATTTTGCTTGGTTGCTTTTATAATCTACAGATGACAATAAATTAAACAGTTAAGAAGTTTCATCTCCTAATTACTGGAGATCAAGCTGTTTTTTCCATCAGTGAAGACTCTTTTCAACTTAGAAATCTAAGTGAAGAACAGGTTGCAAGAACAGCTACCTACCCCATTTTAAAATTTAAGTGTATTGGCAGTCCTCCACTGATTCCTGTTCCAACCCAGTGATTAAAAATTAACACACACAACCAGAATTTTGGGAAGTGCCAAAGCCTCTTTTTCATTGCTTTTTCTAATGCTGTTCTTACTTGTTTTGAAAAGCAGCCTACCTATCCTCCACAGACTGCCCCCCCCCCTTTCTAGCTTTTGCATATCTGGTTGCTGTGGCAACCTTAGTCGGATCCATCTCTACCTCATAAAAAAGATAAACCCTTGCCAATTTCAAGGATGGCGCATCTGATTAACTTGCACTCAACACCTCCCTGTGGAAGATAGTGGTATTTTTTTTTTTTTTTAAAAAAATTAGTCTGCAGAGCAAAGACTAAGATAAATGGAACCTGGTAATACTTTTCAGAAGGAGAACTGATTATAGCCCTCCCCCCAAAAACATTTTTTTTTTGCATCAAAAATGTATAAAAGGCTAACAAGTTTATAGCATAAACTTTTATGGATGAGGGTACCCGATGGCTCAGCGGTTAAGAAACTAAGCTTGCCAGTTGGAAAGCTGAGGGCCTGGGTTCTAGATACAAGCGCCACTTCTCACATGCTTCCAAGTGGGTATCTGTTGTGGCCTGCTCTGCTGGCAGCAGACTTGGATGAGGAGGAGTTTGAGGAGGAACTTGGGCCAGTCCTGGAGTCTGAGGAAGGTGCTGATGGATGCTCTGCATCGAAAGCAGAGATAAAGCAGCTAAGACTCAGGAAACAGAGAATAGATGGGGGAAGGGCCAGTCAGAGGTGGTATTTACCGGTTCTCCGAACTACTCAAAATTTCTGCTACCGGTTCTTCAGAACTGGTCAGAACCTGCTGAAACCCATCTCTGGTTGAGAACCGCTGGATTGGGTTACAGTTTTGAAAACAATGAGCATTTCCCCCCTGTGGGGTCTCAAATCAACAGTGGGTTTATACAGCAAAAATACCATAGTGAGCAGACCAAATTCCTCTAAATAGCCTCTTATAAGGGTATGCGTAACACACATTAAAAAAGGAGCAGGGCTTTAACCATGCAGTTGCAGCTATCTGAAATTTTTTCATTCTGTCTCTCGTGAATATTCTGGAAGCTTTCAAAAAGAACCACACTATTTGTAGTTCCTGAAATGTCAGTCTGAATCAGGACCATATTGGGATGAGACATCTGATAGAATGGTCTATGCTACTCTGCCTGCACTAGTCTCAAAAAAGAACTATTGTGAATTAGTCCTATATATTTTATTAGGACATATCTTCCAGAAACCACTACTCAGGAAGTTGTATCTAGAAGAGGAAGTCCATTCTACTAACCAGAGCTCACTCTGCATATTTCTCTATCATGCCGCCATCAGCCATGAATATGATTTCAGGAGCTAAATATTGAACGTTGGAAGGTGCCTCCTTTGTCATGAATTATTAGACAGCAGGGAGCCTACATATTTTATGTCCAAAACTGAGCTCAAGTCTAGAAAATATTTTTAATATGAAAGATGGAAGTCCAGGCTAGCTAACTCTCCTCCCTGAAGGCTATGAAATTTGGGTTGTAGCACCACTAGATGGTTTCAAAGAGATATAAGAGAACCCTAGCTATTTGCTGCCATCCAGTGGCTATGTAGGCATTTGCAGCACAGATCTGACACCTACTTCCTCTTTGAGATGTTTTAAACCAAGGTACAACCTGGTGCCAAAGTTGTCATGCAGGGGGCATCAAATCAAAATGAAATTACCCGCTATTGAATGTTTCATTTATAGATACTCTCATTGGGGTTAAAAATGTTTCCCACAGTCCTTTGATTATTTGTTCTGCTTGCTTACTTCTTTATAATTTTTTCTTAATCGTTCTATTTTTAGTAATAGTATTTTATTGCCTTTTTTTTATTATGTCTCAAAATATAACAGAATAACAAAATTGGAAGGGACCCTGGAGGTCTTCTAGTCCAACCTCCTGCTTAGGCAGGAAACCCTATAACATTTCAGACAAATGGTTATCCAATCTCTTCTTAAAAACTTCCAGTGTTGGAGCATTCACAACCTCTGGAGGCAAGTTGTTCCACTGATTAATTGTTCTAACTGTCAGGAAATTTCTCCTTAGTTCTAGGTTGCTTCTCTCCTTGATTAGTTTCCACCCATTGCTTAGTGTACCAACTACTACCGTGTTTCCCCGAAAATAAGACCCTGTCTTATATTTTTTTGAACCCTGAAATAAGCGTTGGCCTTATTGCCATGCACTCAAAAGCCCGATTGGGTTTATTAACAGGGGATGTCTTATTTTGGGGGAAACAGGGTAGTAGGCCAAGTTCAATCTCCTGTATTTACAATATTTTTAGGTTGTGTAAAAGATGCTTTCCCTTTGTCTTTCTCACAAAGAATAAAATAATATCTTGGGAAAATTCATAGAGGCACAATCATATTATCATTTTGAGTTGTCAATACTGGTTTTCCTTCCACTTTTCTTCTTGAATTCACTGTCAAAGAATGAGCAGTTGTTTGTTTAACTGCACTACAATTAACTGAGGGGAAATAAAGGAAGAATAAACTGCAGCAAGTGAGCATATGATGCAGGACTCTGAACAGGGTTGCTGCCCTTGAGCTGTGCTGTGAACTGGTGAGGAGGCCTCTATTCTTTGGTTTAAATTGGGTTGCAGGGGCTTTGTGTAGGGGCAGGGAGAGTCAATCTGGATCTGATAGAATTAGGTAGAGACGAAGTGGATTTGACCTTGGTCATATCTGAAAGGTAGGCAGGAAAAGGGTGCAATGGATGGAGATCATTTTGTTTGTTAAGATTTATTTTCTTCACCACAATCTTTATATAATTGGCCCTTTTCTTTGTTCACTTCTTAATTTGTTCCCCCATTTCAAAAACTTTCACAAATAGGCCAAATTAAAAGGGAGAAAACAGTTTGGAATACTGCACAACACTAATAAAAATTGGGCTGCATCAATTACGTCTTGATTTATCTTTCAGGATCCACTGTATGGACTGGTGAAATGGACTGTGTTCCATGGAATCTTGTTCAATAATCCCACTTTAAAAAAAAAAAAAAAGTCTTAATACTTCTGGGCACAAAGCCCCCTGATTTTTTTCTATTGTTTTTCATTCAATCTATTGAAGGAGGAAATATAAAGGAGAATTTCAGATTTCAAAAAAGGAGAAAGAAGGGGTGGGGAGTGCACTTGCCTTATTATTAGGTGGCTGAAGGATGTGACTGAATTATATAAAAGTCTCTGAATTGCAGTGCTCCAATTAAATTCCAAGGGAATACATCAAGAGATAATTTTTCCCTTGGGGCTTTTTAAGTAGTCCTGCTGCTGTACCACTATTAAGGGGGAGGCCTGTCCTTAAGACATTGGCGTAAGACTTCATCTTCCCTTGGAGAAATTTGAAGCAATCAGTCTTCTTGGCTAACAAATTGGTCTGAAAATTTTGAAACGCCATTTGTGCTCCGATTTGGTTTTAAAGTGCACCAGAGTCTTAAATGTTTTTAATCCAAGGGAGGCTGCTGCAATTGTGGGTAGGAGGAAAGGAAGATTACAAACAGGAGCAATGATTTAAGGGAGAAAAATACTCTGCAACACGGGTTGTCTGTAAAAAATAGCCTCTGTTGCAGTTTATGGATCTGTAGCCCACAGGCCTGCCTGCATTTATTGTTTCACCTATGCTCAGCCAAGCACATCACTTGTAGCATCTGGCTGTGACTTTCAACTGCATCACTCGAACCCATCCCTCCCAGATGTTGAAGAGATGTTACTTTTTTTGTGTGTGTTTTTGTTTTTTAGCAGCTGGGTTAGTATTTGGAAGCAAGATTTACTCCTCTCTGGATGTTCACTTTCATCATTTGAATAGTTTAGACTGGACAGCCTTAGAAGAAATTGCATTGCATTCACCATGGTGTTCAGAGGAGTCAAAGCAAAGTCAGGGCTGGAAATCATGGTTAATTTACACATGGTGCTATACTGTGTGTGGCAGGGGTGGGTTCTACTTACCTTTACTACTGGTCCGCATGCGCAGATCACCTACGATGACGCCTGGGTCAATGGGTGGAGCCTCCCACCGGTTTTACTACCGGTTCTTGTGAACCGGTCCTAACCGGGGGCAACCCACCACTGGTGTGTGGGCTTCTGGACCTTGGTATAATCCAATTGTATGCATTGATTCTCAGAACTGTTACTTTTCAGAAGGTGGGATGCTAACTTGCTTTCTTTATTGATGGCTATGCCATGGGCTGCTTAAGCCCTATTAAGACCCATTCTCCAAAGCACCTGAAGGCAGAACACGAAGAAATGGATGCAAATCAATCAAGGAGAGAAGCAACCTAGAATTAAGGAGAAATTTCTTGACAGTTAAAAAAACAATTGATCAATAGAATAGTTTGGCTTCAGAAGATCTAGGTGATCCATCACTGGAGGTTTTAAAGAAGAGATTGGACGACCATTTATCTGGAATAGTATAGGGTCTCCTGTTCAAGTTGGACTAGACGACCTCCAAGGTCCCTTCCAACTCTGTTATTCTGTTAAGGCTCCCCCCCCATCCCACTGGGCCCTTTAAAATTCCCCAGAAAAAAACAAGCTGAATTTTTGACTCCATGTTTTGGTTTTATTTTAGGGTTGGGGGGGGTGGATTCCCTAAACACGGCCCATTTTTTCCCTTTGACAGGATTAAGGAGCATCATATTCAGTGGTGGGATTCAAATAATTTAACAACTGGTTCTCTGCCCTAATGACCAGCTGGGTAGGCATGGCTTGGTGGTCATGTGACCATGTGGGCGTGGCCAACTCAACGTCACTCAGGTCGATGGGCACTTCGCCTTAGCTGTTACAATGTAATAAGGGTTAACCAGAGAGGCAGTTTCTGTAAGCAGGGCAATAAAGATTAGGCTAGAAACAACACCAGAATGTTTCCTTCCTGCCTTCCTTACAGGATTAGCCCTGTAAAGTGGAAAAAAACAAAATAAGATTTTTTCCAACAACTGGTTTTCTGAACTGCTTAGAAGGTTAACAACCGGTTCTCCCGAATAGGTGTGAACTGGCTGAATCCCACCACTGATCATATTATTCCTATTCCCTCCTCCAACCCAAACATTAAAAAAAAAACCTGACAACCTTGACCCCCATCTACTGTACCATGGGCCATGCCGCCATTATAGCTTCATAGCAATAAAAGAAAGGGCAATCCTGTCTCTGTTGTGTTTGTTGGGAGTCCCTGCCAAGTGGTGCTTTCTTGAATCATTTGTTTAAGGCAGTGTGGCTGTGGTTACTCCCCTTCAGCAAATCAGTACCCCGTGGGGAAAATACCCAGTCATCAGGGATGAATAGCAGGCGCCCCAGAACTCTGCTTACCTTTAGGCTGGTTGATCCTTTTCCTCTCTTTTCCCATCCCATTTCAGCATCCAGGTTAAAATAAGGTAAAGTGGACCTAAGGAAAGACCCCAAGGCTTCAATAGGCCCAAGGAGAAAAGAGAGAAATCTTCCCCCTTTGTGCAATCAGCTGTAAATGCTGGAGGAAAACAGGGCACAATCACCAACTTTGGTGAAAGCCAGGGGTGAAATCCAGCAGGTTCTGACAGATTCTGGAGAACCGGTAGCGGAAATTTTGAGTAGTTCGGAGAACCAGCAAATGCCACCTCTGGTTGGCCCCAGAGTGGGGTGGGAATGGAGATTTTGCAATATCCTTCCCCTGGAGTAGGGAGGGAATGGGGATTTTGCAGTATCCTTCCCCTGCCACGCCCATCAAGCCAGACCCATCAAGCCACTTCATGCCTACCAAGCCACACCCACAGAACTGGTAGTAAAAAAAATTGCATTTCACCACTGGTGAAAGCGTCTACTTTCCACAGCAGACATAAGATGGCTTCTGTAAGGGTGGAATTTTATGCATGCATTTATCTGAGTAAGCCTTGTTGGACAAGTGGAACTTTAATTGTGAATAAAACATATACAAGTAATTCCTGACTATTACACCTGTATTTAAAAATGCATTTTTCTTGAGTGGCAGATGGTCCTATTTTCCTTTTGTTTGGTTTCAAGGGCTTTGGGTTTATTGCCCTCTTTCAGTGTCATGGGAAATTAATTTCCATCTCTAATTTTTGTAGTAGTGTGTGAATACCTTTTTTTGTGGCCCCCGCCAGGGGTGGGTTCTATTTACCTTTACTACTGGTTCGCAACGGGGCCGCACGCTTGCGCTTGATTTGCTCGTGCGTGCAAGCGCTCTTCTGTGCATGCACAGAAGCATTCTGATGACGCCGGGGTCAGTGGGCGGAGCCTCCCGCCAGTTTTACTACCGGTTCTATAGAACCGGTGCGAACCGGGGGCAACCCACCACTGGCCCCCGCATAGTTTGGCTAAGGCTGCAGCCCAAAATGTCTTCTATGCAACTATCAAAACCTCTCTCTTCATTTGTCTGCCCACCTCTTTTCTGGAGCTTCAAATATGATCTCTGTTTTCTTATTGAGCTGAAGCCAACATTTAGGGTTACGGTTCTCATAACCCTTTGACATCTAAAGCAGAGGAAGCTAACTGGGTGAGAACAGGGTTAAATGCTGTTCCTTTGCCATTCTTCAGTTTGGCAAACAGCTACTCTTTTCCGACTCTTCTTTTAAAAGGGTATTCGGGTTTTATTGGTTGCTTTTCTGCATCTTATCTGGTTAATCCTTTTGTGCTTCAGTCATCATCAAACTAGTTTTCAAACTGAAGCACTCTTCTGCCAACCCTAAATGATTATTATTTTCATGCTCCACTCCTCTACTTCTAAAGGCCTTTCCCCCAAAGGCTATATAATATGCCAAGACTTTCTTCTCTGATTGCTAAGAAATAATATATTGCAAAATCCAGGTTTCTGAGCTTGGGTGACAGCGGGAATGGAAGTGACATTTATAAATACTTTATTAAGAATTAAATGATTAACTGAGATTGCTCTTTTCTTAATAAACTGGGGCTACAATATGGGCTCATTATGGAAATACCATAAATGCTTGTTACAAAGAGGCCTTCATTAATCATCTCCAGCCCAAGTTTGCGCCCGAGAGTTAATGAATGGAAACTGAATACAGATACAGTGAATTGATGTTGGTCAACTCTCAGGTTAGTTCTAGTTAAGGGAGAGCTCCTTCTTAAGGCTCTTATACCAACCACAGCATTAGATTGGAGGTGCCTTCACATAATTTCCCTCTAATATCATAGATACTGGTTTTTCCCCCCAGCAATACTTCTCTGGATTCTATGTACAACAAACTTTGTGTAAAAGGATTAATGGACTGTCGGAGTAATATCAGAACAAATTAACCTAGCAGGATACAGATCTTGAGGTAACTGTTTTGGAAGAAAGAATTTTTTACCAGCATGGTTGAAAGAAAGGCTGCTGAAATTACGTTCCTCAGAAGGTTTCAGGTCATCTCAGAAAGTTTCAATCAACTCAGTGGGTTTTTAAAACATTACAATTGCTAATTGATAAGGAACTTAACACACTGTGTATCTGCATAACCATCCTTTTCTCCCTCCCCCCCCCCCCCCGCCACCCTTGCCTTATCCCAGTGGTGGGATTCAAGTAATTTAACAACCGGTTCTCTGCCCTAATGATTTCTTCCAACAACCAGTTTGCCAAACTGCTCAGAAAGTTAACAACCGGTTCTCCCGAAGTGGTGCGAACTGGCTGAATCCCACCACTGCCTTATCCCCAAATTCCTCATCAGTTTAATCCCTCCATGCATCTGATGAAATAAGACACAGTTTCACAAAATCATATGCCTTTTTAAAAAATTTTAAAAAAATGTTAGTTTGAAAAGATGCTACCAGATTCCTTCTGAATTCTACCACATAAGTTTCTGTACTTGTGCTGTAGCTGCCTTCACCCTCTCCATAATGAAATATGAGTATTGTATTACATTTATGTGGATTTGCAGGAACAGAATGGTAAAGATGAGAAAGAAGTATGCTCTATTTGTAAATTTTTATAATTTTGCATTTTCAAAACAATAGAACTCAAACTCAGTTTAAAATTATCATAATTTCACTGTGCAATTCAATTCTGCAGAGATAGATGATAGATGGTGGATAGATAGATAAATAGATAGATATAGAGATAGATATAGAGATAGATAGATATAGACAGATATAATAGAGATGAAGTACCTTTTCATTAAAGGTAGCTTAATGTTTCAACTACATACTCATTTCATTATTTAATTAATAAAATTGGTACAAAATGCATTACAATATTAGGAAAATGTTTTATAACAAAATAGAAAGAAGTATAGAATTACAAACAAAATTATACTGGAAAAATGTGAACAAAATGTTCACACCTATGCATGTTTGTGCAAACTTAAACAAAACAGAACAAAAACTTATTAACATCAGTTGCCTGCAATTACTGCAAGTTCAAATCTCACCAGGCTCAAGGTTGACTCAGCCTTCCATCCTTTCTAAGGTAAGTAAAATGAGGACCCAGATTGTGATGGCAATAAGCTGACTTTGTATAAATATACAAAAAGTATGAAGGCTATTGCTTAACGCATTGTAAGATGCCCTGAGTCTCAGGAGAAGGGTGGCATATAAATCAAATAAAAAAAAATAATTAGTATCAAAATGAGGCATATGGATGATGTGCATAAGAAGCTCAGGGCTTCATAGTTAAGGAGCTGTAAAATCTGCTCCTGGCAAGACACATTTGCAGCAGAAGACTTGATATGCTGCCCTTTTCTCCATAGTGCTTTAGAACATGAAGACTCTGCGCACCTATACACTTTCAAACTACTGTACGTGGTATCCAAACTCTTAGAAATTCAAGGAAAGAAAGAAACCAGTGTCAGGATGGGAAAATTCTTGGGAAGAGGAAGAGAAGGGGAAAGAGGGGAAAATCCAGATATACGCAGGGAGGGCTTAGAAAGCCTCTTGCTTAAGGCACCCTCAACCCTGGCAGTGCCAATGAGTTAAGCTTGTTTACACACACACACTACTCACTCATTGTTTAAATAGGTTCAATTTACAGCCACATGGACCTCCTTCAAGACTGTTGTGTTATACCTTTGCTAAGTACAAATTAGGGCTTTAATGATACTGTAAGATGGTTTTAAGACTAAGCCTAGAATCTGATGATGATGGTGATGATGTTGGTGATTATAACTTGTGTACAAAGTTTTTCTTTTTCTTCTTTTCTTTTCTTTTCTTTTCTTTTCTTTTCTTTTCTTTTCTTTTCTTTTCTTTTCTTTTCTTTTCTTTTCTTCCCTTCCTTTCCTTCCCCTTCCCCTTCCCCTTCCCTTCTGCTTTGGTTCTATGTCTCTCATGGAATTCTATCAATGGTTTCCTGAAACAATTGAGAAAAAACTTCTCTAAGAGAGAAATAAGAGCATAAAAGAGATTAGTGTGCTCATATGGATTAATTTGAATTAAGTCTAACTCCAGGTTAAATACAGTTCATCTGTATTTAAGGCAAATGTGAAGATGAATGGAATATGGAAGAAAACGCAGATGTTTTTAAAGACTCTGTAATAAATCTCCAGTAGCATATCATCCAAGTACCTAATACTGTATCTGCAGGATCCAAAACATATTGGATTTTCAAGCTTGGCATCTTTTTCATTCAACACTCAAAGCCCCTTTCAGCAATATGTAATTGTCCACCTAACCTTGGAGGGCTTTTGATTCAGAAAAAAATATTTCAGATCCCAACCAGCAGAGGTCAGTGCAGATTCATCTCCCAAATCAGCCTCTCTGCACTGTTCTACCATAGTGTTGACAACCGCGAATGTTGGAATGTTCACTATCCTGGGAAAATACCTTTTAAATACATCCAATTATTACCATCCCTCTAGGAATAATAGTGGGGTTTTTTTTAATTGCCCTATTTATTATGGAGTAATTTCCACCATTGGCCTTAATGTCTATTCCTTCTGGCATCATGGAGATGGTAGGTTAGGAAAAAGACTACGGATACTCCCAGCTTTGATTGAAACCCTTGTATTGCCAACATTTTTGATGAGGGGGTCAAAAAGTTTACCTGCTGGGCAATATGCCAAATGGGGGCAAGATTCCCTTACTGCTTATACTGGCCGATTTCTGGCTTCCCAGCAACTCTTCAGCAGATAGTTGGAGAGTGAATGGCTGGTGGTGTGTGAGGAGGGAGAGGAGATTAATTAGCAATTAATGGACTCTAAGGCAGAGTTTTCAGTGCATTCATTTGCATAAAGAGAAGGGTAATGAACAGCGTTGGCACACATTAAACAAGACTAAGTCTTTCATTTTATTTGGGTGAGAAAGAGGGGACAGCCATAAAGACTGGAAGGCAAACACACAGAGTGAGTTTGCTTTGAGATGCAAAGAACTCTCAGAGCTCAAAAAGGCAAATCATAGGCAAATTACCTCCAAGAAATTCCTTTGTTCAAGCTCTGTCTCTGTGCTTATGTTAGAAATATGTATGGATGAAGAAGGAATATGTACGGATGCATATTAGATGACGTTATTGATGTTTTTGAACTTTAGTGTTGAAGAACACCGATTTCCTATTACCTATCTCCTCCCACTTATGACTATAACTATGTTGCTTGCATTTTTACAATTTATATTGTTCTGTTTGTTTCCTAGTATGATTTGATTGCTTATTAGTAACTTGTGATTATCACTAAGTGTTGTATCTTATGATTCTTGATGAATGTTTTTTTTCTTTTTCCTATTATGTACACTGAGCGCATATGCACCAAAGACAAATTCCTTGTGTGTCCAAACACACTTGGACAATAAAGGATTCTATTCTATTCTATTCTATTCTATTCTATTCTATTCTATTCTATTCTATTCTATTCTATTCTATTCTATTCTATTCTATTCTATTCTTCCATTCCATTCCATTCCATTCCATTCCATTCCATTCCATTCCATTCCATTCCATTCCATTCCATTCCATTCCATTTTTGGAAATCCAAAAATTGGCATTTGTGGAGGGAGTTCCATAAAAGTCTAGGTCTTTTGGATGTAATTTACAGGTTTGGTAGAATCCAGACTAGATTCCAAAGAAACAATTGCAGGATTTTGCCTATAGGCTACTTTTGGTGTTAAGGAGTACAGTTTCTTAGCCTCTAGCCAGGGGTGGGTTTTAAAATTTTTTACTACCGGTTCTGTGGGCGTGACTTATTTTGTGGGCGTAGCTTGGAGGTCATGTGACTGGGTGGACGTGGCTAGCTGGTCATGTGACCAGGTGGCCATGGCGATGTGTATAGGGACTACTCAGAGGGCTGAAAAAAGTCATTTCTGACAGGTCCTTGCATTTTTGACTGGTCCTCACATTTATGCCCATCCTCACATTTATGCCCGTGCAGCATTCTTAACAACCATGTCACTCATTTCACAACTGCTTCTCTTCACCATGGTGATAAGATAGGGCAAAAAATGTAAAATGTGAGGACAGTCGTAAGTTCGAGGACTGGTCAAAAGTGTGAGGACCAGTCAAAAATAACTTTTTCAGCCCTCTGAGTAGTCCATATGCACAAAAGGACTACCCAGAGGGCTGAAAAAAGTGATTTCTGACAGGTCCTCGCACTTTTGACCGGTCTTCGCACTTATGACTGGTCATCATTTATATCCATTGCAGCATTCTTAACAACCGTGTCACTCATTTCACAACTGCTTCTCTTCACCATGGTGACAAGATAGGGCAAAAACGTAAAATGTGAGGACAGTCATAAGTTTGAGGACTGGTCCAAAGTGCGAGGACCAGTCAAAAATAACTTTTTCAGCCCTCTGAGTAGTCCATATGCATAAAAGGATACAGCAATAGAGAGGGATGAAGGAAGGGAAGGGAAATTAGAGTAGGAGTGAGGGTAAGAGAGGGAGGAAGAGAAGAGGAGAAGGAGAAAGAAAGAGGAAGTAGGGAGGAGAAGAAGAGGGGGGGAAAGAGAAAGTAGGAAGGAAAGAAAAGAGAGAGGTGGTAGGTTTGAGGAGAAAGATTGCTGTACAATAAAAAAGATGAAAGGGAAGAAAAGCAACCCCAAATAAATATAAAGATATTAAGATAAAGAATGAATTGTTAAACTTTAAAGAATAAAAGAGAACAAATATGAATAAATAGCAATAATTAGAAACACACATAAAAACATACAATGTATTTTCTTTGAACCGAGTATTTGGCCGGTTCACAAATTTAAATAGTGTTTAGTCATTTCAATTGAATTTACAATTTCTATAGTTCCTTTTTGCCATATTTATTCCTCATCTATTTTTTTAAAAAACCAATATTACCCTTCATCCTCATCTCTAATCTTAATCAAATTCAATTTTTCCTTTATATTCTATATTATACCCCTTCCCATTGTCATCTATTTTTATATCCATCCTCACATTGGTTAATTATGTAATATTACAGTTGTTTAATACAAATTCAACATTTTAATATAAATCAATTAGTTATATAACTATCTTTTTTGTATATTAATCAATATGAACGTGAATATTCCAATTATTTCCATGCAATCCAATTTCTTACAAATCAATTAATTATATTTACCAATAATAATAAACCAAATAATTTCCCCCATATATTCCTCCAAACCACAACTTAACCATTTCTGCTTTCAACACAATATACAATTAATAGTATCTCAATTATTACAATTCCCTAGTTAAATAGAGCTTTTTTTCTTTTGTGTTTTAAAATCTTGAACTCTCCTCTTTTGCCCTAAATTTCCCATTGTTTGCAGTTTTGTACCTACCTTTTTTGGTAAGGAAAAAGAAAAAGAAATCTCTCTCTAGAGATTTCTAAAGACCCTGTTTTACTTTCAGTTTTGTTTTTTCAGCATAGCTAGGGGGAAGAAAATCTGCTCCAGCCCTGTGCAAAACAGCTGAGAGCAAATCAGCTGAGAGTCGGGAGGCTGATCTAATCAACTTGTGCTAATTAACTTATGCTGAAGCTGAAAGGAGCTGTTTTTTCTATTTTTGGAGGCACTGGTCTACTCATTTGTTTTCTTTTAACACTGATCAGCTGTAGGGCGGCCCTTTGAAGCCCTGCGGCAAGAGTTTAAACAGTTTTTTTTCCCTCTAGCCATCAGCTGGGACTCAGGAGGCAGCAATAGATTGGGAGTGAGCGGGGTAAGCGAACGGCGACCGGGCCGGGAACCGGTTCGGGGGTGTGGCCACAAATCTTATTACCGGTTCTCCGAACTATTAAAATTTTTTACTACCGATTCTTGAGAACCGGTGCGAACCGGGAGCAACCCACCACTGCCTCTAGCCCAGTGATGGCGAACCTTTTAGACACTGAGTGCCCAAACTGTGTGCGCACGCATGCCCAAACTGAAAGGTGTGTGTGCGAATGTGCACATGCGTGGACATGCACAGATGTGCGCATGTGCAGCAGAGACCTGAAGACCAGCAGGAGGCGGGGCATCCCAACACCGGCAGCGTGGCAAGAGATAAGATCTTTTTCTTTCATGAGCTTCTGTTTCATCGTTTTCAGGGAAACAGAAGCTCACAAAAGAAACGCCACGGAGATCTGACCTGCGGTGTGCCATAAGTTCGCCATCATGGCTCTACCTATTGCAATCAGTCACCCCCCTCCTTTATTTTTATTACCATGGCACCTTTTGTGACTACTTTTAGCCATTTGTTCAGGCACTAGCATGATCTGTAGTATTGTTGTAGTTGATTTTCCCATCAAAGTTTTCTTAGATTTTGATCTATCGCAGTTAGTGTTTTATAGCAGGCCCTCCACGGTAAATCATGGCCTTCCAAGTCACTTAAACCACTTATTCAGCTCTTGGCTTGACTTGTCAGAAGATATTCAGATGTGTTTTGGCTAGATTAGAATCTTTATTTCAGACAAGAACAAAGCCTTAAACGTAGCAGTTATTTGCTCACTGTAGTGCAAAGTAGATAGAAACTGTTTGATTGTTTATTTGATGTAGCACCTGCTGCAACTGTGAGACGATCAACGGTTTACAGCAATAAAATGTAGGAAATAAAAACAATAAAATATAGGAAATAAAAACTCACAATCAACAACTAAAATGACATAATTATAAAATCATAAAATCCAAAGACCATGGTATATTCATTCCTCCTAGGTATCTTGCTTCATTCGCACCAGCTTTGTTTTCAGGAGTTTCCGGAGGGCCAAAACTGTACATGCCAGGTTCCATTCAAGAGCCAATTTATTCCAAAATGAATTCCAAACAAGGGCTATGGAAAAACAGCGGTTTGAGGTTGCATGGAATGCAGTGGTGGGTTTCAACTGGTATAATAACCGGTTCACTTTGCGAAACGCAGCCGCATTTCGTTTAAAAACAGCTGAGGCATGGCAATCTACTCTGCCACACCTATCAGCTGGGCTAAAAACGAACAAATATAGGTAAGTATAGTGCAGGGGTGGGCGGGAGAGCCCAGCTGATGGTCAGAGCAAACCAGTTCACTCTCAGCTCACCATAGGAGAAACCGGTTTGCCCGAACCGGACCGAATAGGCGGAATCCCACCCCTGATGGAATGGAGCTTGTGAAATTGGGGGACAAGCAGAATTTGCTTGGGGCAAATAAGTCTACAGATTGATTCTGTTTTGGAATATACATATGTATATTCCAAAGATAGTCTAGATCTGGTTTTTTTTTCTTGCAAGGATATTTTTTGTTTATTTAATAAAAGAGCAAAGAAAAATATTAAAACAATAATGAAAAAAAACCACAGCAATAAAATACAGGTAGTCCTCGACTTGCAACCACAATTGAACCCAACATTTCTGTTGCTAAGCAAGACAGTTGTTAACTGTGTTTAAGACCTTCCTTGCCACAGTTGTTAAGTGAATCGCTGCAATGAATCTGGTTTCCCCGTTGACTTTGCTTGTTGGAAGGTTGCAAAAGGTGATCCTAAAACCAATGGTCATAAATATGAAACAGTTCCTAAGCATCCAAATTTTGAACGCATGACTGTGGGGATGCTGCAATGGTTATAAGTGTGAAAAATGTTCATAAGTCACTTTTTTTCAGTGCCATTTTAACTTTGAACAGTCATTAAACGAATGGTTGTAAATCGAGGACTATATATGTGTGTGTATATGCTATTATGTGTGTGTGTGTGTGTGTGTATGCAAGTCTTGGTGTATTCGGGTCTTTTCCCGTGTAAGATTGAGAGTATCTTGGTGACGTTTCGACGAGGTCCTACTTGTCATCTTCAGGCTGGTGTCTTCGGCTTCGTGCATGTGCAAGCAAAGCGTGATTGGAGATGCCATCTCTATAAATACTGGTGGGGAGGTGGGGAGTGCTGGCTTTGTTGTTGTAAGCGGGTTGGTTGGCTGTGTTGTTACATCTTGCTTAGTTGATGGAGTTGATGTTTGCAGATTAGTCACTGTTTCGTAACATCCTGTGTGGCCGAGGTCCTAGCTGTGTGCCCATTAGTCTTTTGTGTTGTAACGACCTGGGTAATGGGCCGTGTGGCAGCATCCTGAGCTCCAGTGTTGTGACATCCTGAGTCCTGTGCTGCAACATCCTGGGTTGTTGGCTGTGTTGTAACATCCTGAGCTTTAGTGTTGTAACAGCCTGAGTTCTGTGATGTATTGTCTTGAGCAGAGGGCTGTGATGCAACATCCCGGGCTTTGGTTTGGCTCCAAGTCTGAGGTCTTGTCATGTCCTCATGGCGTGTGTTAGTTTGCTTTGTGTGGGGATCGGAGGGGGGCGCAGCAGCTGGCGATGCTGCCGTGGTCCGGCCCCTGGACGGTGGCTGCATTTCGTCTATGGGATGGGATTGGGTTTGAATCTGGTGAGGATGATTGGTGGTGGCGTCATGTGTTATCCTGGGTCTGGTGTCAATGTTTGTGGCTGGGGTTCATTTGTTGACTAGGGCTAGTTTCCAGATGTCTGGTAGGTGGGAGGTATCATCACATTTATTCATGTTATGGGGATGTTTCTTTATTTCGATGGTTTCCATAATTATTCTCTTGTTGAAGTGTTCAGTTTTGGAGATTAATTTGGTTAATCTCTCAATCTTACACGGGAAAAGACCCGAATACACCAAGACTAGTCTCCTTAGTCTCCCAATGGGTAGCAGGGTGCTTGCTCCCTGCCTGAAAAAAGCCTAGAAACTAGTGGATTATGATTTCACTGAATTAGGGCTGCATAAAAATCTTGGTTTACATAGGAAGAACCTGGCTAAAGAGAAATACACATTAAAGCCTACGAAAAGGAAAGAAAACATATATATATATTCAATTTCAAATCTTTATTGTCAGTGCACAACGTATGTATGATGAGATTGCTTGAGCTCCCTCAGTGCACCCCCCCCAACACAATACAACTCACAGTGAAGACAGAAAATCTCTAACCCAATAAATCATATTAACAAAACACCCAGTCCTATTGCACCAGTGTGAACATGTTACACATTGCGCCGGCCCTGCAGTCCATCATACTATGTAGTTATGATGTTATTTCTCATTCAGGAGTCTGACAGCCCATGGATAAAAACTGTTCTTCAGCCTGTTTATGTGGCTGGCTATGCTTCTATATCTCCTTCCTGATGGTAGGAGGGTAAAGAAGTGATGACCAGGGTGAGAGCCGTCCCTGAAAATTTTTCTCACTCTTCTAAGGCAGCGAACCCTAGCGATCTCATCTAGTGGTGTCAGGGGACAGCCCACAATGTTTTGTGCTGTGCTCACCACCCTCTGTAATGTTTTTCTATCCTCTGCTGTCAAACCGGCACACCATATCATGATGCAATAAATGAGGATGCTTTCTATTGTGGACCGGTAAAAGGAGGCCATCAGTTGTTGTTCTACCCTGTTTTTATGCAAGATCCTAAGGAAATGGAGTTTCTTTTGGGCCTTTCTGGCCACCTGGATCATGTTGTTTTTCCAGGTGAGGTCTTCACTTATGCTTCATCTTTGTTTCAAGGCCATTGAGCCAGTGCTGTTGGAAGACATGTGACTAGCATGATGACACAGAGTGCAGTTACCTTCCCACCAAAGTGATACCTATTTATCTACTTATATTTCCATGCTTTCGGCAGGAGCTGAGGACAGGAGCTCACCCTATCACGTGGAGCTCAGGTCTCGAACCTGGGCTGCCAAGCTTTCCAGCCGACAATCCCAGCGTCTTAACTGCTGAGCCACTCTGTCACCTTGTATATAGTTTTAATAAATAACATATTTTTAATTTCAGTTTCAATAAATAACCACATTTCATTGTAATTGTCCATAAATAACCCGTAAGCAGCTGATACGTAAGTTACTAGCAACATCAGGTCTTCAATACTTTGAGTAACTGGGGCCATACATTTTTCTTCCCAGTTTTGAAGGCTAGTCTCTTAGCAGTAATAAGAGCACAGTGGATTCCTGGATTGCAATTATCAGTTTTTCTCATTTCCTATGTTAAAAGATAAATATCATTTATCTGTTGCCACCCACTGGCAGTATTTACAACTACAACATTTATTAAGCTCTGAATTTGGACCAGCACGTTTCCAGCTTTCTTACACCTAATTTATTAGAAGTGATCATTAAAACCTATGAAATAAAACACCCAACATTAGCCTTTATAAATGCTTGTTACTGATATGCCTATTTTGAAATCTGAATAAGGAAATGGAGTCCCCCAATTTGTTTAATCAACGGGAAAGCTTTCTTAATATCAGCATAAGCAATTTTGATACTCTTGAATGGCATCTTTTTCAACAAAAGAGAATACTTCATCTTTGTTGAATCTTTTATTTTATACATATGAAAAAGGTTTGAGTAAAGTCATTACATTGTTGGAGATGCAACGAGAATAGACTTCATTAAAGCATTTGTTTCTGTGATGTCCTGCATTTTTTGTGTCTTGGGAGGTGGTAATATCATCTGTTAAATTGATTTTGAGACAAAAGGTTAATATTTTTTAGATGTCCATATCCTTGAGCCTCATAGTATGATGTGGAACTAGATGTCCCTTCTCAGTTAATGAATACTTGGCGATCTCTTAATGCAATTGAGGATTGAGACACATCTAAGAAATGTTTTGCTTCTACCTGGGAACTGCTGATTCCTTTCTCACTAGCCTCATTCTTAGCACCTGAATATAAACCAAAAGCACCTTTTGTTACAGCTTGGCTATAACAAATTTAAATAATAAATAATTGGTGCCCATCAAAGAAATAAACATTTAGGAAAGGAGCCCCCCCCCCCCCCAGTAAAACATTATGTATCAAAATGACATTAAAGCTAGATGCTTTAAAAAGAAAGATACTTGGTGCAATTCATTTTTAAAAGGGTACGTTATAGAGCATTATGTACGAAATTCTACTACAGGGGAAATTTGTACAGAAAATTAAATGTACAAATTGAAATGTCAAAAGAAGGAATTTTCCAGCTGTTGATTAAAAAAAAATGAATAAAACAATAAGTGAAGATCTGAAATAGGAAACTCTGTATTGCTGGGGAATTTTGGGAGTTGGAATGCCACACATCTTAAAGTTTATTTATTTATTTTATTTTGTCGAGTACATATTAGATAATATATATATAAGTATAAGCGTGAATTGAATACATAAAATGAATACAATTAAAGAGAACATTAGGACAGGGACGGTAGGCACGCTGGTGCTCTTATGCACGCCCCTTACAGGCCTCTTAGGAATGGGGTGAGGTCAACAGTAGACAGTCTAAGGTTAAAGTTTTGGGGGGTTTGGGATGAAACCACGAAGTCTGATACTGAATTCCAGGCATTAACAACTCTGTTACTGAAGTCATATTTTCTGCAATCGAGTTTGGAGCAGTTCACTTTAAGTTTGTATCTATTGTGTGCTCATGTATTGTTGTGGTTGAAGCTGAAGTAGTCATTGATATTGTAGCAGATGATTTTATGAGCTATGCTTAGATCATACCGAAGGCGGCATAGTTCTAAGGTTTCTAAGCCCAGAATTTCAAGTCTGGTGGCATAGGGTATTTTGTTACGAGCAGAGGAGTGGAGGACTCTTCTTGTGAAATATTTCTGGACACACTCAATTGTATTAATGTCCAATATGCAGTGTGGGTTCCAGACAGATGAGCTGTATTCGAGAATTGGTCTAGCAAATGTTTTGTATGCTCTGGTTAGTAGTGTAACATTACCAGAGAAGAAGAAACAATGCTGAGAAACAATGCTCCTACCTATGAAGAGTTTGTGATGCTTGTTTTTAAGTGTTAATAGGGAATTCTACATTTGCCAGTTTTTGTTTCTTTTTTACTTTTAAGTCCTCTGTTTCGGGGAAAGAGCGATGAGTACAGTAAGCGTGCTGTGTGCTCATAGATGGATGCTTTTTAAATTTACAGCACCCTTCACGTGTGCACAAAAACACCATCTTGTTCACTTCTCCTGCTATCCGGCGTTTTCTTTATCTCTCTCTAGCAAAGGTTATATGATCACCCTGCAATCCATATATCCAGAGCTTAAGCACCCAGTCAGATTTACCGCTTTGATTTCCTTTCTGGGGTTGCATTAACAGTTAATGAGAAATTAGGCATTTAACACATCTGTGAATTATTCAGCACAATAAGATTGCAGAAGTGAGACCTGAATCTTAAAAGCACTCTCCACCCAATGGAAGGGGTGCTGCCTTGCTCCAACAGGCCATGCATACTTCTTGTCTGGAGAAGAGGAAAAGCCAGTGGAGATCCATTTGGAGGAGAAGGAAGTGGAAGATGGTGGAGTGTGTTGTTCTGTGACAATTGTGCCAAATGGAAACTGAACAAATTTTGCTTGCACTGTTGATGATCCTTAATATATGGGGTTATTGAGGAGGACCTCAATAAAAAACTCAATTTCATTGAGAGCTCCATCAGGGCTGTGGTTGACCTCGGGGAGTGAGCATGGGTGTGGCCAACTGGGTGGGCATGGCCAGCTTGATGCCACTCATTGGGTGTGGCTGACTGGGCGTGGTCAGCTTGACGCCACTCCCCAAACTGCTGGCATGTTTCCTCTTTGCACTGGGTAGACCAGGCCGAAGCCACGCTGGCCCGATGTTTCCTCTTCACATTGTGGAGACGGGGCCAAAGCAACACATTGTGTAGACGTGGCCGGCCCCTTACATTTTCAAGGATGGCACTGTGGGCCAGATCCGGCCCACCAGCCTTGTGTTTGACACCCCTGATTTAAAGAGGCTCCCGCATTGACGGTAGGAGCTTCATTGGCTATTAGTTGTTAACTCCCACAGGTGCAAGTATTTATTACACATGTCCAAAAGGTCAAACGGTTGTTTGGATCAATAATGGCCCTCTGTTTCTGTTCTACAGCACAGCTTTCTGACACACAGTCCTCCCCAGCATTATCACAAGAAATAGCACACACACAATCTCACAAATTATCATAGAAGAAACGATTTGGCAAAAAAACCCTGATCAGAGCAAATCAAATGAAATGACTTGGTTATGTTTCGGAGTTTCACTGCTAACTATTCATCTCCTGGAATGTCTAGCATGGATTTAAAACATCTGCAGGTAAAGCTTGATTTCTGGTGATGTACATCTTTAATTATATGCTGCCAAATTCACTTGAGTCATGATGGGTTCTCGGTAATAAAAACCTTCAGCAGAAACAATGAAAAACATCGTTACAATCTTGGCACAACAGAAATGAAAACGAAGAAGATAATTGTGACAAATATCTGGACATGTGGGACAGAGCTCTGTGCTAGCAGCTATTTTAAAAAGTTGCCAAATTGACACCAATCTGAACTCCAATAGGTGGAAGACTATTTCAACATATCTGCAAAGTTTTCGTGAGAATATCAGCAATCTGATAGCACATTTTCTGACCAACGCATTATATTAAAAGGCATCAACTTTTGTGACGAGGTAAGCTGAGCTTCTGAAAGATTGTGCCTTTTAATAAAATTTGTTAGTCAGAAAAGATCTTAGCAGTCTCCTGGTTTTTGCCACTGTAGACTAATGTGATTCTCCTCTTACAAAATTGACAACAGTGTGGAAGTGATTCACTACATTGCTTTCAAGGATTTTTAAAAAAACAAAAACCTTTCCAATCCAACTCACATTTCTGGAATTTTTGATGGGGTCCCATCCAAATACTAACCAGGCCAAAACCTGCTTAGCTTTTCAAGATGCTAAGCAGAAGGTAACAGAAAGCCTGCATTTGTGATGGAATTCTCTAATACTGGGTAAGAAAATGGATGCTTCCTAAACATTGCAGAACAAGAGTGGATGAACATGTCTGCAGTATTGAAATATTGTAAAGGATTGGCATCCTCTCTATTCAGCCAAGACTCAAAAGAGGAACATTTTGAGGTCGGTGCTTTAATGAATTTGTTGGTAAATGAAGCCAAGGTCTACTTGCCCAATTTCCATGGTTCTCTAACTTAACCCTATTTTTCCTTCCCATAAACTTCCTATCTTGATGAAAATCTTGCTTTCTTGGTTATGAGATGCTGAAAGGGGCTTGACAGTATTGCTATTGAAAAAAATGATATGAATTACTGCATCTCAATGATCTTGTGGTTGCTCCTGCATGGTGAACCATTGTATCATTGTAATAGGACCATTGTATTAAGATATATTACTATATTGTGATAAAAGAATTAAGGGGGGCATGATTATTATTATGGATGTTTTTAATTAGTTTCTTCTAGGACATTTTAATATTTGTATTTACCATGGAAGCTTTACAGTTTATATTTGTTTTGCTGCATATGACCAATGTGGTAGCTTGGTGGTGATGATGCTCGCTTTCCATTTGGAAGGTTGAGAGTTCAATCCGAAACTAGTGGCAAATATTTCTCTCTCAGGACACAAAAAAGAAATATCTGCTGTCAACTCCAGGTGGGCATCAGGAAGGGCATCTGGCCAGTAAACACTCACCTCCACTTAGTTGCCCTGACTCTATCCTGAATTAAGAGATTATAGTAAAAAGAAAAAAAAATATTTTACTGCATATGTGCCATGAATGGTAACCTACCAAGAAATGAAATAAAATTGATATTATGCTAATGGGAGAAATGAACAGATACATAAATAATGCTTTTTAGAGCTTTATATGCAGATGTGGGGATCCACTTACTTGAGTTGGATACTGGCTCTGTACTTTCTGACCTCTGAAAATATCAGATGAGTGAAACAGTTTAAAGCAGGGAAAGTCCCAAAGGATAATTGGAAGCTGGAAGAGGTTCATAGATGAAAGATTGGGCTTATATTTGATTTTTGCCAGATGCAGTCTTTCCCCTGAGGAAAGTTAGCTGGTAAGCAAAAGAGTGTTAGATGTGGGACACCAGAATGATATAAGTAATGTAATGATAAGGAGTTGGTTCAGCTATGCCAACTGAGGTAGTCTGGTTTCTTAAATAGCCCAGAGTGTATATGCAAAGAATGGGGTAATTTCTGTAATTTTAGAAGACAGATTTAGCAATACACCTTTATGTTTATTTATTTATTTATTAGACTTCTATACGCCCTTCTCCCGAAGGACTCAGGGCGGTGTACAGCCATATTAAAAGTTCCATATTAAAATGTTAAAAATTCCAGTAGCTAAAGAACAATTTTGGCTCCTCCCCTTTTTTCTTCTTCTGTGTCATTGGGAGAAACTCACTCGACTTTGTTATAACTCTAAGATTTTCCTCATTACGCTGATGATTTTCATGTCCCTGAAGAGCAGGACTCACGATATTTAACATGTTAGCTGAAGATTGCTATCCAAATGCTATCCATGCCAGGCCATATTTTATCTACCTTAGAAAAGTGGCTGGACAAATTTCAGAAGCTCTGCTATTGACTGATAGTCCCCAAGAAAGTAATAGAGTTTTTAAATTTATTTTAAATTTTGCCTTGGCTCATCTGGATTTACTGTATACGTATCTGCCTCTTCATTGGTCTTTGATTGAAATAAATGTTCTCTTGATTGTTCTCTCAGTAGAGTGAAAGCGAGGCTGCTCCAGAGGTTCAGGAATTGTGTCCCTCCTATTTGGCCATGCTGACTGAGACTGCTGGAAGTTTGGTTCAATAACATGGGGAGAATCTCAGGTTCTAAAGATAGACTCTACGCCTTCAGTTGGAATCAAAGTTGTCCTGAGGACTTTCATGCTGAAAGTGAATTATAGAATTCCAAGTGAGAAGTAGAAAGGCTGTCAGCTCTGTGGATGGAATTATGTCCTCCCTCCACAAGAGCTGAAGATCTCAAGGTAGTTAAGACTCAGAAGAGACTCACTATCTCACTCCTGCCCTCCAGCATTTGATGTGTAAGATACACATCACGCATTGCACAATGATACAGCTGGCCTGGCTGTAGTGGTGGGATTCTACCGGTTTGGACTAAACCGGATTCTACCGGTTTGGACTGGTCTGGGCGAACCGGTAGTTGCTGTGAAAGTGGACCTGCCCCCTGCCCCCCGGGTTATACTGACCTTTATTTCTGCTTCTGAAGCCCAGCTGATCAGGGGCAGCAGATTGAATTGGCCCTCCTCAGCTGTTTTCCTTGCTCCTTTCCTTGTTTGCAACACGGAAGTTCAATTTTATGGAAACTGCGCACATGTGCGCAGCTCAGTGAACCAGTTGTTCAACCTGTAGGATCCCACCCCTGCCTGGCTGGGCGTCTCCTCTTTCTTGCTAATGTCATTGCTATACTCTTTTCTACCATTATTATTATTATTATTATTATTATTATTATTATTATTATTATTATTATTTTTATTTCTATACCGCCCTTCTCCTGCGGGACTCAGGGCGGTGTACAGCCAAGATAAAACATAGCATATAAAATTTAAAAAACAATTAAATAATTTTGGCCCAAGATTAAAAAAACCCAATTAAAACTGAATTCAATTAAAAACTGAGAGGATCAAGCCAGCCCGGCTAGATGGAATAAGTGTGTTTTCAGGGCCCGACGAAAAGTCCGGAGGTCTGATATCGTGCGTATCTCAGGGGGCAGGTCATTCCATAAAATTCTTAAAATTATCCTTTCCTCATTAGCCTTTCTTTCCTAAAAAGAAGTAGGTAGATTTTTTTTTAAATCAGTGGCACATTATATAGATTGTCCCTCTTCTATCAGGCAGGAGCTGTCTCCTTGTACAGCTCTTAATACGAAGTTTATAATTTATAACATTACATGGCGTACTTTGTAATAGCGATTTTGAAGAAGTGGGGAGCAATTGGGCAAAACCAAATGCAATAGAGACCTGACACCAGACTTTTATGGGAGCTTAAGATAGTTTGCTTCTCTTAGGATGCAGAAAATTGCAGTGCAGTGATCTTTATATAATCCCATTGGGTTGTCCTTTTGCACTTTTTAAAGCACCCTGGACTCATAACTGCAATAAAGCGTAGACAATACAAGATTTAGACTTGTTGACCTGCAATTGCGGGATTGTTCAGAAATGGCTGGGAAACACCAACACCAAGTGAGTTCAATCTATCTCCGGCATTTTCTTTGTTATTCATTCTTTTTATTAAAATTAAGTATCCTCCTCTAAGTCCTCATTCGTTCTTTTTCTTTTTAATTTCCTTGCTATGCTACGTAAAGGAGGAATTGTCTTTGCTTTCCCCAGGCATCAAAAATCTAGATTTATGGCTCTCCTCATGACTATAAAGACTCAGAGGCACTCTGCTCTCCATTTCATTCCCAATTCCTGCCTATGATGGGGTGAAGGTTCCAACATTTGAGGGGCTCCTACAAAAGTAAGAGGGTCAAACTATTTTCCAAAGCACCAAAAGGCAAGACAAGAAACAATGGATGGAAACTAACCAAGGAGAGAAGCAACCTAGAACTAAGGAGAAATTTCCTAACGATAAGAACAACCAACCAATGGAATAGCTTGCCTCCAGAAATTGTGGATGCTCCATCACTGAAGGCTTTCAAAAAGAGACAGGATAACCATTTGTCTGAAATGGTATCGGGTCTCCTGGTTGAGCAGGGGTTGGACTAGAAGCCCTTCGAGATCCCTTCCAACTCTATTATTATATGTTCTATGAAGGTGAAGAAGAAGTTTGTTTTCCCTCCATAAGGATTATTTTATGCAGGAGCCCCTCATGTGAAAATAGATAGACCTGGATTTGCCTGTATGCATGTGTGTCCAGTATGGTCTCAGATAGCCAATAGGAACACAGCAGCCTCTTCTACAAGATGTATCACCTCTGATGTCTCCTTGGTAGAGTTTGTAGGGCAAAAGCCAAAAAGCCTCAGGGCATCCTTAACTTGAAGAGCACCATTTACCAGTCTTTCTACAAGGCAGAGAAGAGCTTGGCTACGGGGACATAGCAAGTCTAGACTATTGTGCTGCCTCTCAGACTGGAGGATAATGTGAGTTAAGCTGGTTTATTTAATGTGCTGTATAATAATAATAAACTTTATTATTTGCGATGAAAGAAGTAACAACTAGGGTGAAGAAGAGCCTGCTGACTTCAGAGATTTCAGTTTAAGGGGTAAGTTTTTTGATAAAGTAAATAAAAATAAAATAAGTAAATTAAAAAATTAAAAATTCTGGGGAAAGGGATGACTCTGCCCGGTCCAGTTAGTACAAGACATTTCTCCCCTTTTTTCTTTTTTTCTGAAAGAGACAGCTCTCAAATCCTTTCAACAGACAACCACATGTGCTATCTATAGATGGAGTCCTTAATAGATTCCACATGAGGCTACAGCTTGGTAAACATGCATAGAATCCAAGTGTGGAGATATATGAATTTTCATAATGCTTATGTAGCTCGTGGGCCCCGTAGGCAAAACTTTCAGTTGTTACTATAAAAAATTATCCTCTGAGCTGGCCTGTACAGTGGAGAATTTATTCCTTATTTTCATACAGTGATCAATATGTGCAGTAAATGTTCCCCGACCACCTGCCTGTCTTCTTCCCTGAGTTACTCCGTTTTCTTCTGATAGAACAAGAATGACAGAATAACACAGTTGGATGGGACCTTGGAGGTCTTCCAGTCCAACCCCCTGCTCAAGCGGGAGACCAGGGGTGAAATCCAGCAGGTTCTGACAGGTTCTGGAGAACCGGTAGTGGAAATTTTGAGTAGTTCGGAGAACCGGCAAATGCCACCTCTGCCTGGCCCTAGAGTGGGGTGGGAATGGAGTTTTTGCAATATCCTTCTCCCTGGAGTGGGATGGGAATGGAGATTTTACAATATCCTTCCCCTGCCACGCCCACCAAGCCATGCCCACCAAATCACACCACGCCCACCAAGCCACGCCCACAGAACTGGTAGTAAAAAAATTTGAATTTCAACACTGCGGGAGACCCTATACCATTTCAGATAAGTGGCTGTCCAATCGCTTCTTAAAAACTTCCAGTGATGAAGCACCCACAACTTCTGAAAACAAGCTGTTCTACTGATTAATTGTTCTCCCTGTCAGGAAATTTCCCCTTAATTCTAGGTTACTTCTCTCTTTGTGGCAGCTTGTTTTCTCTTCCTTTGTTCTCAGAGCCTCCAACCATGTTACATGGCTTTGCAGCATGAGAGAGGAAGACCTTGGCAGCTCCAAAGAATCAGTGATGGGTATGCACAGCTGCAGCATAAGGTTTCCATTGGATCTGGGCACAGTTGGGGTGTTAAGGTATTGTCAGCGCGTGTGTGTGGCTGGAATGCTGGGTCCCTGGGCTTGCAGCTGCAGGAGAGCTGGGTTTGCACACCCACACACTTACACACACATGCATGCATATTGCCAGGGGGACAAAGGATCGTACAATTAGCCCCTGGGTTGTAGCAGCTGCATGGCATGATGTCTAAGCCCAACCTTGGCTAGTCGTGTGCTGCTGGTTTGGGAGAGGGGAGCAGAATGAAGTTCGGAACTGATGCACAAACTGCAGATAATTATCTAGACAAGGATGAAGTGAGATGTTTGTTGGCTGCCACAATATGCTTCGTTCCTTCTGCAAGGTAGGTATCCTTGTTCTTTGTGAACTTCACATGGAACACTTTCTTCTCTCAATCTCCTCCAGAGATTTTATTTAAACCACAATACTGATTATGGATAAGGACATCCTGTGGAGGATTAAAATCTCTACCTACAGGCAAGCTCTTAAAGAGTAGAAAAAAATGGCAAAAGCATGGAGAATAGTTCTCTCTATGGTTATTAGTCATGGGAGGGAGAGAGAATCTTCCCTTACTAAAAGCAGTATATCTCTGAATAGCAGGTGGAAGAGACAGATAACGGCCTACTTCTATCGCACCATACTTCTCAGGGCCCAGTGGCATGTATCTGGCTGCACTGAGAAAGTGTTTCCAAGGATTAACCGATCTTGGTCTCATTCAGAAAAATGGTTATGGGAATGAGCTTTCCTATACCACTCCTAGCATTGTCCACACATTTTTGTAAAAGAAGCAATGTGGGAAACGGTACTGTATTTCCAATAATAAATCCGGGCCACCTTTCAGATTTTATAAAGCTTCCCACCTTCCTTGTGGACCTCTTTGTGTTTAGCACACCTGTTTGACCTTGAGCCAAGAATAATAATAGAAATTGCTATTGAAATTTCCTGACGAAACTCCCAAGATATTGTTATGGGACTGGATTTGGTTCACACATACATACATACATACATACATACATACATACATACATACATAGGGGCATCATAGAGAGGGGCTCCTCCAGGTGCTGTCAGCCAAACAATGTCGACTGGCGGCCCCCAGGGGGAGGGCCTTCTCTGTGGGGGCACCTACTATCTGGAACGAGCTCCCCCCGGAGATACGGAGGATCCCGGATCTGCGCACTTTCCGCCGTGCTCTTAAGACCCTCCTATTCCAGCAGGCCGGCCTGGCCTAATTTTCTCCCCTTTCTTTTAAATTTTTTAAACTGAAATTTTAATTTGTTTTTAAATTATTGGGAATTTTAATTGTCTTGGGCGAAATTATTTAATTTGGTTTTAATTATGTTTTTTTAACTTTTGTATTTATGTGTTTTATTCTGTGCCTGTTCACCGCCCTGAGTCCTTCGGGAGTAGGGCGGTGTACAAATCTAATAAATGAATGAATGAATGAATACATACATACACACACACACTCACACACACTCACACACATGGCTCTAGCTTCAACTTCATAAAGCTGCATGCTATCACAGAAACCTTAACTGATGTTCTTACTGTCCTCCAAGAGGGGCAAAGAGAAGTCTAGTCAGGTTATAAATTGGACATCAACAGACAAACCATCAGCTTTGGGGAAATTCTAAAAAGTTGAATTACTGTTTGAAAAAATCTGTATGTCTTCCTCAGGAGATTATATTGCGGACAGTGCCTTTTGGGATTATGGGCAAATCAGAAGGTTAGGAAAAATCATAGTAGCCAATCTTACCATTTACCTTGGAAGTTGAGTCCTGTTCCTTCATTATTTATTTATTTTGTTTGTTTGTTTTTTAACCTATCTTTTATGCAAGAACTAAAAGCAATGATGATAAGGTTTGCTCTCCCACAATAGTTGCCCTATGTGTGTTAAAGCTTCCTTCCCCTACAACAGTCACCCTGTGAAGTTGGGGTGAGACCAGTGGTGGGATTCAGCCAGTTTGTACCACTTCGGGAGAACCGGTTGTTAACTTTCTGAGCAGTTTGGCAAACTGGTTGTTGGAAGAAATCATTAGGGCAGAGAACCGGTTGTTAAATTACTTGAATCCCACCACTGGGTGAGAGGAAATGCCTGGCCCAGGGGTGAAATGCTACCAGTTCGGACAGGTTCAGCTGAACCGGTAACAATGGCGATGGGTGGTTCGGAGAACCAGTAGCGCTGGCAGCGCGAGGCTCCACCCACCCGCCCAGTCGTCGTTACTTCCTGGTTTTAACCAGGAAGTAACCTGTTTTTTACCCTCTGCACACGTGCAGAAGGGTTTGCGCATGCGCAGAGGGTCCGCACATGTATGTGATGTGTGCGTACATGCGAGCAGAGCGAGTGCATGCAGCGCATACACTTCTGAACCGGTAAGGAAGGTAAGTAGATTTCATACCTGGACTGGCGCCAAATAATCAAAGTATCTCCCTGCTTGTAGTCAAACATCTTAATCACATTCTATTTGGAGCGAGGCTGGACAATTAACTTTTTGTCAGTGCTTTAATTTGGGTTATTACAATGAGCAGGTGTTAGTATTTTAAATGGTCCCCTTCTTGAACATGCCTGCCAAATTCTGTCCCTGAAATAGAGATGACTTCATTGGATCTGCCTGTTAAAAGTTGACTCAGCCTTCCATCCTTCCGAGGTGGGTAAAATGAGGACCCAGATTGTTGGGGATAAAATGCTGACTCTGTAAATTGCTTAAAGAGCGCTGTAAAGCACTGTGAAGCGATATATAAGTCTAAGTGCTATTGCTAGTGCTAAGTATGTCAAATCCAATGGAAAAAATCAAGTGTGTCAATCCTCATCCATGATCTGCATTATCACAAAAGTAGTGAAAGAGTGGCCCAGATTTTTGTAATCTAATAGGTTGCTGTACAGCAACTCCCAACATCCTAACCATCCTATTAGAGGTTGCAAATTATAGTTCTGCAACATATGAAGCGGTATATAAGTCTAAGTGCTATTGCTATTACTATTGCTATTTGGAAAGCCATAAATTGCCCATCCCTGGTTTTGAGTTGTTATTTCTTGGATGGGTAAAGCTGCCCATTTTGTTTTCTCCCACATCTAAATATTTTTTCATGTTTGTTGTAACTTGTTTACAAAGAACTTCTCATATTTTACGAAGTTGTTAAAATGAGTAGCGCGAGCATAGGAGGAAGCACCATAGTTGTCCATGGGGAGTCATGGATAGGGTACTCCATGCCATAGTAAGGAGGGATGCAGGTGTCTGAATTGCTTTTCTGCTTCAAGAGACTATCTGGAGAAAGAGCCATAGCTCAGGGATAAATTGTATGGTTCTCCATGCAGAAGATTCACAATAAAAATAGCTATTAAAAAAAAAAGTGGATCCACCACCTCAAATTTAAAAAATGATTGATGTTTTGGGGTTCCATTATCCCCCACCCTCAAATAAATGTTTCTTTCTTTCCAATCTTTCCCACCTAGAAACATAAGTTCCATCTGCTCCACTGTCCCCATTTTCTATTTCAATTAACTTTAAAGAAGCAAATTTGAGAAAAAGGTAAAGCTTCGAAGGACTGATTTGGAAGTAATACAACTTCACACCATGTTAGACGAAAGCATCGTTGTCAGAAGGAAGTTATGGTCTTCCAAAACTTTCTAGACCTAATTTTAGTTAGTCCCACCCAGCACAGTCACTGGTATCATATGACAGATGTTGCCCTCTAATCAGGGGTGGGCTGCTGAGGGTTCACAGGGGTTCGGGAGAACCTCTAGCTAAGATTCTGTGCAGTTCAGAGAACCCCCAAATCCCACTCCTGGCTGGCCCCACCCACTCCACTCCTCCCAGGAGTCCCCATGCGGCCTGTTTTGGGGCGGGGGTGGAGGCTCGGGAAGAGCGAAAAGCGGGCCTACCGGAAGTTCAGGAAGAGGGCCTCTGGAGCCTGGGGAGGCTGTTTTCACCCTTCCGGAGGCTCAAGGAAAGCCTCCGGAGGGGGGACAACAAAAAGCCCTCCCCCCGCCATGGTGCAGGAGGCCGACTAGGCCGTGGCCACCATGGGCACACCCACCCAGCAACCGGGCAGAGAATCCCTTGCTGAACTTTTTGAAACCCACCCCTGCCTCTAATTCCTGAGAGAGCCACCCTATGCTTAAAATGCCTCCTTATGATTAAAAGCCTCAGATCTGTCCTATTTTAAAATGAGAAATGAATCTGGTGAGTCTGAAACCAGCAGTCCCCAAGTTGAAAATGTGTTATGCCCACATAGACCAGTTGTTTTCCAAGGCCAATAAAGAGAATGGTCAAGTTTCCTTTGACTCAGAAAGATGGGAGGAAAAGGCTAGAATTTCTCCTCTGGTGTAGACTTATTGGAGGACTTTGATTTCTGTGTACCATGTTGGTGTTTTTGTGATTTTAATCTTGTTTGAAATAAACCAACTGAGTTGTGTCCGAGAATTCTGCATCAAAAGAAGCCTATTTCTGAATGAAGAGTTAATTCTCTGAAGAGTTGAGATTGATAGCTAAACTGTGTGTGAAGCTTGACCGATTCCTCCTTTCATAGTCTTTATGGAATCCACCAGCCCTAAAATGCTATTTGTCCAGGGCAGGCGGTATCATAGCTTCTGAAACTCTGATAATGATCAAAGAATTGTTTTGCCCCCTCAGATACTTTTTAAGGAAACACCATTCTATATGGTGTTAAATACCATGCTATAGGGCACTGCACACCAGAACAACTAGACACAAGGACAGTTTTTTTCCCAAATACCATCACTCTCCTTAACAACTAATTCCCACAACACTGTCAAATAATTTACTAAAACTGTGTTACTATTATTCTTCTCTTCCTCACTAGTATCTATCTCTTCCCACTTATTACTATAACCATATTGCATGTATCTTTCAATTTATATTGTTTTTATGTGTTTCCTAGTACGATTTGATAGCTTATTAGTAACCTTGACTATCACTAAGTGTTGTATCTTTTTATTGTTGATGAATGTATTTCATTCTCCTTATGTACACTGAGAGCATATACACCAAAGACAAATTCCTTGTGTGTCCAATCACACTTGGCCAATAAAGAATTCTCTTCTCTTCTCTTCTCTTCTCTTCTCTTCTCTTCTCTTCTCTTCTCTTCTCTTCTCTTCTCTTCTCTTCTCTTCTCTTCTCTTCTCATCAGTGGTCTCTCTTTCTGCATAGACACAGACACAAGATTCTCTCTATACTCTTATAATTCCCCTCCATTTCAATTGCTTTTCTTTCCTCTGCCTTTCTTAATTACAGTTTGTATTTGTTTACCAAACGGTGCAAATAACTATGTAATTGGTGTAATTGATGCACTACTAAAATATGCATCTCTTTAACAGCTTTTATGGTTTAACAAAAGTGAAATATTACAGTAATAAAAGAGAAATCATACAGAAGAAAGCCGACTCTTTCCTCTTCCCTTCTAGCACCTAGCCTGATTATTGTTGGTTTTTAAAGTCTACTTGTTTATTTATTATTACGTTTATATGCTGTCCATCTCCCTATCCGAAGCAGCTCTGGGTGGCTCTTTAGTTCTCTCTACCTTTCCTTCAAAGTGCTGGATAGCTAGCAACCACTTTTGTCTCTGTCCTGTCCACCTTTGATAGAATACCTCTAAGGCCGTGATGGTGAACCTATGGCATGCGTGGCACAGGTGGCACGCAGAGCCCTCTCTGTGGGCATGCGAGCCGTTGCCCCAGCTCAGCTCCACCGCACATGTGTGTGCGCCTCCCGCTGGCCAGCTGGTTTTCGGGTCTCTGCTGCACATGTGTGGGGGGCGGGGCACATGCGGGAGACACTTGTGCCTGCTCAGGGGTGGGGCACATGTGCAGGGGTTGCATATGCATGCAAGGGGTGGGGCGCACACATTGCATTATGGCTTTCGGCACACAACGACAAAAAGGTTAGCCATCAGTGCTCTAAGGCATTTGATGGTACAGTGCCTTGATACCTGGAGTGGGTTGGTTTACCTCCTGACTGATATGATCAAGAATGTCCCAGTTACTCATAAATCACCTTTCAAGTGAATTTAACAGGGTCAGTTTTTTATTTGCTTGAGACATGCCTGTTCTCCGATTTGAAATATGAAATTCAAGAAATCAAACCTCCTCTCCTTGAATCCGTTTGCTCCCAAAGCAGCTAGCAAACAAGGGGTATGAGATAGAGAGCCAGCTGCAAGAGGCTGAGCACCAGGGAAGGTGCCATTTTGCAGAAGAAGTATAGAGGGCACTGGTGTTCCAGTTATGCTTTCTCTATAGAGCTGTGTACCTTCTCGGCAAATCAGAGGGATGACTTTGAATTGCCAGGGCTGGAGAGAATATTCACATTAAAGAAGAAGAAGAAAAAAAAAAAAGACAGCAGCTGATTTACTTCTCTGACACAGAGCACTAAGGGCTATTTTGGGGGAACTTCTTGAAGCTCTTTGGGGAGGCAATTGTGGCTCCCAGCTATCAGATGGAAAATATCTGTAACATGGGAGCAACAGGGATTATACACAAATTAGAGAAAGAACATGCTGGGGCAGAATGGTTAACTTTAGAACGGTACCTGAAATTCATTATTTTTATTAATATGTACTCTTCCTCTAAAGGAAGGGTGCAGAATTTGATGTACCAGGACAGCATGTGCCCCCTGGGGGCCCCAGATATTTTCCCCAAGATAGTAATTTTAAGACCACAGTAGGAGTATTATTCACCTCAGCTAGACTAATGTTATGAAATATTAATGACATTATAATATAATTGAAATTTAATCATTTAAAGGCTTTTAAAAAAAATCTATCCACGTTTTGAACGAACGAATGCCCTTTAAGGGGGTATGTTGAACAGGATGCCATTAAGGGCCTAAAGTGGCCCTCTTCCTGGAAAAAAAAAATAGTGTTGCTCTAAAGCAGAGGTGGGGAATGTTGGCCCCGTTTATGACTTGTGGACTTCAACTCCCAGAATTCCTGAGCCAGCATGGCTGACTCAGGAATTCTGGGAATTGAAATCCACAAGTCATAAAAGGGCCATCGTTCCCCACCCATGTTCTAAAGCAGGCCTGTCAAACTTGCGGCCTGCAGGCCGGATGCGTCACACACTGGCCACGCCCATGCCTGGTTTAGTGAAGGGGAAAAAAGTCGCGATACATCACGTGATGATGCCATGAGGACGAGAGTTTGACACCCCTGCTCTAAAGGGTTAGACCCCAAATATTTTTGCATTATCTTTCCCAAGGATCGAATTCTACAGAATTACTGGTTAACAATATTTAAGATATTAGCATGCCTTTCATAGCCACACTATAATCTATATATCACTAAAACTCTCCTATTTGTCTGTTTGTAACCGTCAATTAGCCCAAAAGGTGCCGCATGGCACAAACATTTTTGAATCAAGGCACCTAAAATATGCTAACTTAAAGAATGCATGCAAAAACTGGGGACCCTTTACTCCCATGTAATTGACATTTCAAGAACCTTCATACCACTTGCATTTGAAAATTTCTGGCTGTTGCAGCATGACAACAGTTGGCTGCAAACACATGACCATGATTTTCAATACACTCCCTGCTAGCTTCCCATTAGCAAAGTCAATGGGGAAGCTGGCAGGTAGTTGGAAATCGCTCCCACTCCCATTGTTTTTTTGCCCACCTGCGGTAGTTCTGTTTATCTGTTTATTTATTTTTATTTATTATAAAATGTATTGGCCGCCCATCTTACCTCAGGGCAACTCTGGGCGACTTACAATAATAAAAGGCTTAGCTAAAGAAATTTATCTGAAACTATGGTCATGGGTTCTCCAGTATGTGTACCAGAAGTGGGTTTCAGCAGGTTCTGACCAGTTCTGGAGAACTGGTAGCAGAAATTTTGAGTAGTTCGGAGAACCGGTAAATACCACCTCTGACTGCCCCCTGCCCCCATCTATTCTCTGCTTCCTGAGTCCCAGCTGATCAGGAGAAAATGAGGATTTTGCAGTAACCATCTCCTGGAGTAGGGTGGGGATGGAGATTTTACAGTATCCTCCGCTGCCATGCCCACCAAGCCACACCCACAGAACCAGTAGTAAAAAACTGGTAGTGTTTCTACAAAGTCAGTTTATTGCCCCCACAATCCGGGTCCTCAATTTACCTACCTCGGAAGGATGGAAGGCTGAGTCAACCTTGAGCCTGGTGAGATTTGAACTTGCACTAATTGCAGGCAGTTGGCAGCTAAGTGCTACATAACAGCACTTAGTCCGCTGCACCACCAAGGCTGGTGTGCCAGTATACCTACTCTAATAAATGGAACTTTGAGAAAATGCTTGTCTCGGAGTTTTTAATTGGACTTGGGTTTTTCTGGAACGCTGACGTACTCATCAATATATTCTGATCAGAGCACAATCTATTTGAATTTGAATTTAATTCAATATGAGTTTAGTTTTTCTTCCTGATCTTTCCTCCTCCCTTGTCCTGAAATGCACACATACACTCCATTTTGGGGGAATGCATCTCTCTTGCGTCTCTCTCGGAGATTCAGTGAAAACGTGATCCTTATAAAGGCCCCATGCTGCTGTCCATCTAAAACGTGGTCCCTTCTGTTTAGAAGCAGAAGCCACAGTACGTAAAGTGGACTCAAGGTCTGACTGACAGTCGAGACAACAGCCCAAAAGAGCTGTTCTTTCCCCACCCAGCCACCCAAAGGCTTGCAGGATCTTCTCGAGGCTCTTCCTCCCCATCATCAAATGTTATCATAAAGAAGAAACAGTCCCACTGGGGGCGGTGGGGTGTGTGTGAAGCTATTAGATGGATGCTGCTGGAAGGAGAATATAGAGGGCTATGCATGTGATAGAGAAATGCAAGCTAGTCGACTTAGTCCAGTGATAGATATGTAGCCTCCGTTAGGCTGAACCAGTGGCAGCCAAGGATCAGCCACTGATGGCTTTATTGGGCAAAGTGTTCCAGTTCTCTGATTTAAATGAATTACTAAATAATGCAATAATTATCCATCAGATCGTCTTTCCAAAATTTTCCTTGCTCTTCTTCCTGTTTGTAGCTTTGGGTTCCAGACTGGCAGCTGCATGTTCTAATTAGTACTTCCAGCATTGGCCTGGCCTGCGCTTAGCAACCTGTGTAGAATAATCTGTTGGGTCTTGTACTTGCTGGCAGCATACTAGACAGGGTTCCAATTATTTTGAAATCATCCTATCTAGTTTATGTCATTTTATGGGAAGTCCAACGGTAATTGCTTTCTTCTGTTTATCATGTCTTTTGCACACATACGCACCCTTTGCCGGAAAAAACAAGACAAAACAAAGTAGAGGAGAAAAACAGAATGGTTGTTTTGATAGCTCAACTACAGATTCTTACAGGGGATCCATGCTACTATATTTCTTAATTTTGCAGGTAACAGCAGAGTGAGAAAGAAAGCTATTTCTTCATTATCTCATGAGATCACACAGATAAAAGTGTAATAGTCCAAGATATGTCTATCGCTACTAAATCTTCTTGTGATCTAAAGACATTAATGGGATAGTGAACTTTTAAAGATGAATTTGACTGAAACATAGTTCAAGTCCATGCTATGCCTATTCTAGTACACCATTCCACATCATCCCACAAGCCACCTTTGGCAAGTCCCACCAGGGATATGCTTGTTATCAATGGCTAATTCATCTTTCTCCCGGGAGTGTCCCATATTATGGAGTGCAAAACCACCAGGGTTAAAATAAACCTTCCGCTTATTACAATTTAGGAAAGGATATCAAAACATACTTATTTTCCTAAGCACCATGTTTTATAACTTCCATTATTTATTTAAACATTTATATATTCATTTTTAATGGATGTTAGTGATGTTTTTACTGTTCCTTGTAAGCTGCCCAGAGCTGTAAAAGGAATAGATGCTATATAAATTTTTAAAACAAATAAACAAACGAAACACAATTACACTAAAGCCAAATGTTCCTTTGTGTTCCTCTATGTATGGAATGTGTCAAAATCATTTATGTGCTGGAAGGGAAGGGAAGGGAAAGAAAAAGCAGATGTGGTTTTCCTTAAAACCCATGTATGCCGTGGATATAAATGAAAGCAAATGTGGAAATATTAATAATTATTAACCCAGAATTCTCACTTTGGACACAAATGAACCAGGCTCAAATTATCCTACTTGGGACACATTGTGCAAAGACCTAACTTTCCGGAGAAGGATCATGCTGAGAGAGACAGAAGGAAAGAGAAAGAGGATGAAATCAGCTACAGTGGTGATGGGTGCACTTGTTGGAAGATCTGACAAATCAAGTTAGAATAGATCATCATGGATAAAATCTGTTTTCTGTGGTTTCTAGGAGTTGAAAACAATTTGATAGTGTATAATCAATCAATCAGCAATACATCTTACAATAGCAGGGGAAGACTCTAAGAGCAGTGATAGGAGATAGAACCTTTCAACCTCCTAATTCATCTCTGATACAGAATTGCTTATGGGCAACTTCAAAGCCTCTCCTTGCTCTCACTTTTAAGATATGTCTAAACAGGATTTCTTTGAACTATGGTGCTGGAGAAGACTCCTACGAGTCCCTTGGACTGGAAGGCAAACGAGCCGGTCAGTCCTAGAGGAGATCAACCCTGACTGCTCTTTAGAAGGCCAGATCCTGAAGATGAAATTCAAATACTTTGGCCACCTAATGAGAAGGAAGGACTCACTGGAGAAGAGCCTAATGCTGGGAATGATTGAGGGCAAAAGAAGAAGGGGACGACAGAGAATGAGGTGGCTGGATGGAGTCACTGAAGCAATCGGCGTGAGCTTAAATGGATTCCAGAGGATGGCAGAGGACAGGAAGGCCTGGAGGAACATTGTCCATGGGGTCACGATGGGTCAGACACGACTTCGCAACTAACAACAGCAACAAAACAGGATTTGGACTGGATCTCACCTTCCAACACATGGATTGTCCTTTGACAGGCTTCCAAATAGAAGATGTAAATTCACATAACTTAGTTACTTAACTTAACTTAACTTAACTTAACTTAACTTAACTTAACTTAACTTAACTTAACTTAACCTAACTTAACTTAATTGAGCCGTTTTGCTATAAGCCAGAAAGTCGCATCTGAAAAGGGCCAAATCCACCACATCTCCAAAATGTGGTAACAGAAACCACAAAGAGAAGGTATGCACCATGGCCATGGACAACACTGGTACTGCTCATAGGGACCCTGTTAGAAGTTCTGGCCACAATAATAAATGTGACCCCCATAACAGGGTCAGAAGCTACTTTTGAGAGACTGCTGTCCATACCGACTTCTTCAGGGAATGCCTAATATCCCATGAGTCCTTGCGCTGAAGAGTTCTGGGAAGCCAATATGTCGTTAACCCCTTCCCCATGGGCTCAGCAATAGCAATGGATTTGTCTTAGGTACTGCAGTCAATCACGTTCAGGAGATGTGCTCTGTGGATTGTCCTAGCAAATGGATTCTGCAATGGAAAATCACTTATTTATTTATTTATTTATTTATTTATTTATTTATTTATTTATTCATTCATTCATTTATTTATTCATTAATTCATTCATTCATTCACTTACTTACTTACTTATTTCATCAAGCATGTATTTTATGAAAGATACAAGTGTAAACAAAATTATAAATACATGAAAAGGATACGAACAAAAGAAAACATTAGGACAGGCACAGTAGGCACGCTGGTGCGCTTATGCATGCCCCTTTTTTTCCAGCTTTTCTTTGCAATGCTTTCCTTTGGATGGTTGACTAGACAGGAATTAGAATTGTTTCATCTCCAACTAGATCGTGATGCTCCCAGAATGGCTGACTGATGAACTGCAAACAAAGCTAGATTCCTCTGTCTTAACAGTAGCCATCTCTTTCTGGACTGCTGGCTGGCTGTGGGTTTATACTACTCATTTGCCATTCACTCAGTTTAGCATGCTGTCAGGAGTAGCCTTTCAAACCCCCCCTCCTCTTTTCCCCCAAGGAGGAAGTCATCCTGTTAAAAGGTAAGCTTGACTTTGGCCGAAGTTTGAAAAATAACCAACACTATCATCAGAGCATCATGATCATTGCTGCCCTTGGATTCAAGTTGGTTTCTTTTGCCAACACCTGACCCTTCCTCTTTTTTTTTTTGGCAGGGGCGGGTGATTGTACCATTGTACTAACGAAAGGAGGAGAGGAAGAATATTATCCTATTTTTATTGGCGTGACTCCACAGGCCCCTAAGATCTAATTATGGCTTATTAGAGGGTCTCGGTAGCTTTTAACAAGGCAGTGACATTTTTAAATTTTTTTGCCTCAGCCACAGGAGACTCCTTCCATGAGGTCAGTGCTGGTTGATTTATGGCCATGTCTGCCTGTCTGGGTTACGCAACAGCCTCTCCCTTATGCAAGACTGGTGACTCACAAACTCAACGTGCTTCCTGCATGGCCAAAGCCCAACTTTGGAAATGGCTTCCTGTCAAACGTTTGAGCCACCATGTTCTCAAAGGAGAAGCATTTACTAATCTCTCTTTATAGCTCCCATCCAACAGAGACATTCCAGGTTGTTTTTGAAAGCATCATACCCAGATGCCGTTAATAGTTGAAGACTAGGTGAAAAATTTCCCCATTGCAGGACAGATCAGGTCCCTGACAGTTACCTTTCACAGATGCACTACATTTTCAGGCTCCCAGGTTTCACCAGAATTGTATCCCTGGTAGTATCTACTTCAGTGGTGGGTTTCAAATTTTTTTACTACCGGTTCTGTGGGTGTGGCTTGGTGGTCATGGCATGGCGGTGGGCGTGGCAGGGGAAGGATACTGTAAATCTCCATTCCCACCTCACTCCAGGGGAAGGATACTGCAAAATCCCTATTTCTTCCCAATCAGCTGGGATTCAGGAGGCAGAGAATAGATGGGGGCGGGGCCAGTCAGAATTTTTACTACCGGTTCTCTGAACTACTCAAAATTTCTACTTCCGGTTCTCCAGAACTGATCAGAACCTGCTGAAACCCACCTCTGACCTACTTCCCTTTTAATTAATTTTCTTATTAATATTTCTGTGAGGTTTCACTTCCCATAATTTCTGAAAACATCTGAAATCTATTGCCAAGATACACTCTGAAGTTTATTGGAATATTGAAATATATCCATCTGGTAGTATTTAATCTGGAGAAGGCTCTTGAGAGTCTTCTTGGATTGCAAGGAGATCAAATCAGTCGATCTTAAAGGAATTCAACCCTGACTGTCCCTTGGAAGGACAGATACTGAAGCTGAAGCTCAAATACTCTGGTCAGCAAATGAGAGGAGAGGACGCATCGGAAAAGACTCTGATATTAGAAACGATTGAAGGCAAAAGGAGAAAGAGACAGCAGTGGTTGAGATAGTTAGATAGTGTCATCTATGCAGTGGACATGAATTTGGGCAAGCTCTAGGAGAGAGTTGAGGACAGGGGGGGCCCGGCGTGTTGTGGTCCATGGGGTTATGAGGGGTCAGACACCACTTAGAGACTGAACAACAAAACAATTTGTGAACCTACCACTTCCCCCCTTGTTTTTTCAACATCTCCTTTTCTCCTTTCATGTCATATCTTTTAAACCTTAAGCCCCCACACATTAACTCTCCCCCCTCCCTCAACTAATTCATAAACTCTTCTCCTCCCTCAACTAATTCTATGGGTAACCTTGCCTGGAAACCTCTGAGACTGAAGAGCAGTATAGAAATGCTTCAACTACTGACCAGGAACTAATACAAAAAATAATACAAAAAATATATACATGCGCAGAAATGGACAAACTAACTTTAGAATTACAGGATAAGGAGGACTCAAAATATTATGCAATATGGAATAGATGGTACCAATGGATAAACCAGAGGAAAGGAAATAGATAGAGATGAAATTTAGAAGAAATTAATATAACTAAAAACAGCACTGTCAGAGGGATAGAATATGAAATATGTTATTGTTTGTATATATGTACATATAATATACTTAATATATGTATATAGAATAATGGAAATTAGTCAATAGGTGAAGTTTATGTACTGTATATGTAAATTTGTTTCTTGATTGAGAGAAACTTGTATGTTTCAAATGTTTTTTTTAACAATTAATAAAGTTTTGTTTTAATTAAAAAAAAGAAATGCTTCAACTAAAATATCATTTATTAAGAAAATCTATATGATTACCTATTTTGAATAAATATCTCTGGGTTGCTAGCAATAAGATAAAACCCTTGTAAACCAAAATATTTTTTATTAAAAAAAAACAAAAAAAACTAATGCAGTAACCAAGCCACTGGATAACTATCAACACATGAACACATGTTGGGCTCTGCTAACATCCTGGCCTAATGCCTAGGAGAAAAGCCAAGTCTTCGTGGTGTTTCAGAAGGCCAAGAACATTAGATCCTCTGGATCATGGGGGATCTCAGCTCTCTCTGAAGGAGGCTGTTCCATGAGGCAGGTGCCACAACAGAGAAGGCACATCTCCTGGGTACCCATAGATGGCACTGTTTCATAGAAGGAACTTTGAGCATACCACTCTGTTGGGTTGGGCAGAAATCACTAGAGAGAAATTATAAGGATAATGATTTTAGTGCAAGTCCCAAAAAGAAGGGAGGGAGAGCTGGTTTTCTTTTCCTCGGTTGGCTCTGAAACTTTCCTCATCTTGCTCTTGCTCAGCTGAGATGACTGTGTGACCCAAGGGAACAACAACTGGAGCCATCTATATTTTTAAAAGTAGTTTTGGAATATTAAAGAATAGGAGAGAAAGACTTGCAGTTTCCTCTGTCCAATATTTTAAATTCAGTTTTAGTAGAGGTTTTTTTTTTTTTTTTTAAAGGAATCGAGAAGTTCTGAAGTAAACCTTCTGCTTTCTTGAATTCCACCCACAGCCCCTTCTTGGAAGCTTCTGCACTGCTGAACAGTCTTTGCCTGCTGAGGCTTCTTCTGTTTCAGGTGTGACTTTCATCTTTTTAAACTGGGGGGCGGGGGGAGGGGGGAGAGATGAACATGGCTGCTTCCTGCATGCCAACATGAAAGAAAACTAAATAAAAGGAAAACCACCCAGTGACAAAGATATTTTGGAAGTTCTGCCTTTGCCTGTAAATCTTCCACTATTGAAGCTTTCAGCAGCTCTTCTGTCACCAGATGAGTCGATCTGCAGAGAACATGTTGTGCTTGCAAAAAGTACCTACCAATTTCACTCAATGTTTTTAATCTGGTTTGAACTGCCCGATCAAGGAGATTTGATTTGGGACAAAAATTACGCACCATTTATGTAACAGAACTTGAGTTGAAACCAACTCTTTTAGTTTATTTTTCCTTATGGGGAGATGGAATAAACCAATTGAATCTTAGGCACAAAATTATTGAACGCCATTCCCAAATAAATAATAGACAATTGCCAAATTCTTGTTTCTGGCACAATCATACCAGAACTAACATATTTTAAAAATCATGCCAAAATTACTGCATTAGTTTGGCTGGTTGATTTTTATTCGGATTTGATGGTGATGGATGCACATTGACAAATTACCAATGGTGTTATCCATGTCGTAGGATGGAAACCAGTGCTGGGCCAGCTGCTATATCAACAGCTACATCCATCATAAATAAGCAACATGTACCTCTTAAACTGCATAATCAGCAGGCTGAGAGAACACGCTAATGGCAGGAAATAAAGCCCACTGCACAATCAGCTGCTTGGGGGAGGGGGACAAATCATTTGCTTTTCTTATTCATTTAATGCAATTTAGAGGCTGCCCAATTCCAGATGACTTTTGTTGCAATATTTAGGATCAGACTCAATAATGTCAATAAATGTTGAAGGCTCAAATATATATCCTTTTATTTACAATAGGCATTCTATATTCACTGAATATTCACAGATAGAAGCAGGGAAATAGAGGAAGGTGGCTCCTTATATATACAATGGGTGGAGCTATAAGTAGGAGTGGTGAGTCATGAATAAATTAAGAAATAAGGAATAAGTTAACCCTTGATATTCTATATACATACTATTTACACATTGAAGAATAAGGCATTTATATCTAACAAATCCCCCTCTAAATGCCGATTAGTTATACAACACCAATTACATTCAGATTCGGGACAATACAATACATTTAACTTGGATGTTAAATATTTATGTTGTTTAGAAGGCAAAGGCTTTGTCAATATGTCAGCCACTTGTTCTGAGGTATCACAGTGTATCGCTTTTATAAATCCGTCTTGAGACAATTGTCTTACATGTTTAAACTTTATATCTATGTGTCTGGACCTTTGTCCAATGGCATCTGATCTAGATATTTCAATAGCTGCTTTGTTGTCTTCATTCATAACAAAAGGTAAAGAAGGCTTTTTCCAAACATCTGAAATCAAATCATTAAACCACACAAGGTTATTCGCAGCTTTGGATAAGCAAACATATTCTGCTTCTGTTGTTGAAGTGGCTACTAATTCTTGTTTGCCGGTATACCAATAAACTGGACAGTTATTTAAAAAGAAAATATAACCTGATGTACTTTTTCTACAGGATGTGTCTCCGGCCCAATCCGCATCAGCATAACATATAAGTTTTGGTTCATTGTTATCATTAGGTTCTAATATTAGACAAAAATCTAATGTGTTTTTTAGATATCTTAGAATTCTTTTGACAGCTTCCCAGTGATACATAGTCGGCTTGCTGACATATCTGGATAATAAATTGAGTGGTAAGGCTATATCTGGTCTAGTCCAATTTGATATATAAAGAAGTGAACCTATGATTGACCTATAAAACGTATTGTCCTTAAATTCAGGAGATGATTCATCAGTATTTCTGAGAAAATCAGTTTGCATAGGAGTATCACAGGGTTTTGCATTAGTTAAGTTACATTTGTTCAAAAGTTCTATAATTTTATCTTTTTGATTAAGTTTGAATCCTTTTCTGGTTTTGTTAATTTGTACACCAAGATATTTGTTTATTTTCCCTAATGATTTAAGTGAGAAATGTTCATTTAATTTTTTTACAAAAGTTTCTCTTCTTTCTTTATGCTTTCCAATATACAAAATGTCATCAACATAAATTAGTACAAATTCAATATAATCATTACTCCTTTTGACAAAAAAACAGTTATCAGCAGATGTGGCATTGAAATCCATGGTTTTAAGTACTTTTACTAGACAATCATACCATCTTTTACCGGATTGTTTTAATCCATATAGACTTTTGTTTAATAACCAAATTTCATTTTTGTTGGTGTATTGACTGTGGGGGGCCCTCACATATATTTCCTTGTCTAGCTTTGCGTGTAAGTACGCAGTCTGTATGTCATATTGAAATACATCAAGATTGAGTGCTGATGCTACCACTAGAGCTGTTTTGACACTCTCTGTTCTTACAGTGGGGGAATATGTGTCAGTGTAGTCCTCTGGGTACTTTTGTGCATAACCTTGGGCAACTAACCTAGCTTTGTACAGGGTATTACCTTCTTCCAAGTTTTTAATTTTATATATCCACCTGGTACCAATAATGGTTTTATCCTTAGGTGCAGTTGTAGGTGTAAATACATTTAATTCTCGCAAACTTTTCATTTCTTTTTCCATGGCCAGTTCCCATTTTTCTTTTTCTTCACGAGGAAGTTTAAGTACTTCTTCGTATGTATTAGGTGTTATGGGTTCACCATCCATATGCATTACATAGTCTTTATATTTATTTGGCATCTTATTCCTGTTGCTTCTAATAATTCTTTCAGGTTTGCTATTGTTATCATGCATATATCTTGCTTCCTTTTTTGTTAGTGTATCAGTCTTTATTTTGTGTTGACTATTTGTCCATGTTTTTGTTTTGTTTGTTTGTTTGTTGATATTTTGTTTATCTACAGTTCTTTCCTCATGATATCTTGTTTCTTTATGTTTATTTGGGAATATCTCATTAAGATGTAGTTTGGACCAGTTGGCCTGTTCATGGAACACGGCCGTTCTGGAGACTATAAATTTGTTGTTGCTATCAATGAATTTATATCCTTTAGTACCAGTTTCGTATCCCATGAATCTAAGTCTTCTGGATACATTTTCTCCCTTTCTTCTCAACTGTTTAGGTATATGTACGTCTGCAGTGACTCCAAAGATGTGCATATGTGCTAATTTTGGTTTTCTATTATACATTACTTCGTATGGTGTTTTATTTATAACACTGGACCAGGTTCTATTTTGTGTGTAATTTGAATAATGTAATGCTTCTGACCAAAATTGTTTGCTTAGGCCAGCATCCTCTAATGTGCATCTAATCATGGTTTGTAACGTGGAATTCTTTCTCTCTGCAATTCCATTTTGGAACGCAGAAAATGGACTGGACGTGTAATGTAGCATTCCCCTATCTTTCAACCATTGAGAGAATTCTTTGGACATGAATTCACATCCCCTATCTGTCATAATTTGTTTTATCCTGATATTATGTTGCGTTTCTACGCGTTTATAAAATTCCTTAAATTTTTGAAAAGTTTCATCTTTGTGTTTCAGTGTATAAACAAATCCATAACGACTATAATCATCCACTATTGTTAGGAAATAACGTTTCCTATAATTAATTGATGGAGTTAGTGGGCCTACTAGGTCCATGTGTACTAAATCAAAAATTTTGTTGGTTGATCTAGTAGATTTTCTTGGTCTTGGACTAGTTTTCAGTTTTGTGGATTTACATACTGAACATTCCAAATAATTTTCACAATTTTTTATTTTGACACCTTCTGCGTGTTCAATCATTTTTTGTACTACAGGAAAGCTGGCATGTCCTAACTTCCTATGTAAGATATGAGCACACTCATCATGAATTGGCTTACCTATTTTTGGTTTTTCTATATTGTGTGCATTAGTATGATCACTAGATATTTTACATTCATCATTGTCACTGTTGCTAACATTTTCATCATCTACTTCTACACAGTCTTCTACATTTGAATCAATATTGTGTAACCATTCTTCTTTTGTAATTAGGTAAGGTAGACCTCCTTTAATCATTACAGTACCTATATTGCTTTTATTTTTCTCCAAAGTTGCTTTTCCTTTTGAGAAAGTTATATTAATGTCAGAGTCTCTACTTAGTTTTATGGCACTTAAAATGTTATGAGGTATTTCAGGTATTAACAATACCCCCTCTATTTTTCCTAGGCCAGGTAAAGTTACGTTCCCTCTGCCTAATACTTGGACCTTATCTTGGTTAGCTACCTTTATCACAAATTTGTCTTCTGTAAAAGAAGACAATATATTTTTGTTATTAGTGGTGTGATTTGTTGCTCCAGAATCAATAAGCCAATTATTGTTCTCATTTTGTTGTATTTTTATGCTGTCTTGTTTATTTAGACCATTAAGCGATCCTGATTTTCTATCCTTTGAATTTTCTCTGCCCCCTCTATTTTCTCTATAATTTGGTGGACTTCTATGTCTATGTCTGTCTATGGAGGAGTGCCTATAATTGTGTCTGTTCATGTATTCTGATCTATGTTTTTCTTTTGAGAATCTGGGGCAATTTCTTCTATTGTGTTCCTTGGACCCACAATTATAACATTTATATGTCTCATTATATTTTTCTTGGAAAGCTATTTTCCTAAAGGGTTTATGTTCTACGTGATTGCTAGAACGATTTTTTCTTGAATTGTCTTCTGCTATCAATTTGTTGGATAGGCTTTCTATGGATAAATATCCTAGGTTAATAGTGTCTAAGTGTGACATAAAATTGTCCCATGATGAATCAAGTGAGTTAATAATAACACTTTTCATTGTTTGATCTGAAATCACTTCCCCCCTCATATGCAGTTCAGCCCTTATTTTGTTTAAAGATATTAAATGCTCACTTATAGAAACCCCTGGTTTCACCCTAGATGAAAAGAAATCTTTAGACATTCTTGTGGTAGTAGCTACACTGTCACTGTGAAACAAATTAAACATGCATTGAATAATTTCTGAAACAGTCAGGTTTGATTTGATGCTATAATACATTGCAGGAGATACACTAGCTATTATTAAGAAAAAAGCTCTATGGTGTAAGCAATCTATTTTCAAAGTCCAAGGTCTTCTTGGGGGACTGGTGATAAAGAATAACAGATTCTCTTTCATAAAAACGACCTGGAGCTGCTGGTACCATTCTTGCAAATTAATACCGTCAACCCTTAACTTTGGGAAGTCACTGGGTAAGTTCCCCACATTATTTTGTCCGTTACTTACAACCTGAGGCAGTCCGTGGTCTCGTAAGTGTAGAAAATTGCAAAACGGCGTGGGGATGTCTGCAACGAGTCTGCGCGGTTCTCTCATCAATTCAAATCTTCCCGGATCATCAGCAAGACTTCGCGCATGCGCGTTGTCCATTTCTTCTTTGGCGTCGTCGTGGAAGGTTCTCTCCTGGCTGGTTCGCTCGTTCCGCTCCTCTTCAGACGAGTCGATCTCTGGCTCGGTCTTTGGAGTCCTGGTGATAATGGCTGTTCTTCTCCTCCTTTTGTGAGCGCTGTCACTTGCTTCGGTCTTAGGTGTAGGGCGGAATCGGCAAGGCTCTCTGGGTTCTGGTGTCGTCGTTCTCGAAGTTAGGGTGGAAGCATGTAGGTCTCGAAGCATCGGTTTGTTCGTTTGCTTCTTTGGTGATTCTTTGATGATTTTTAGTTTTGGTCCAAATGCAGTAAAAAGCGTTTTCATTGCAGACTTTATTTGGGACTTTGTTGAATCATCTTCACTCTCCGATTCTGATTTTTCTGAGGATTTTGAGTCCTCCTTCTCATTTTCACTGTCTGTTAACGTGTTTCGCGCCAGAAATTTTGAACTGAGCATTTTGATTGGTTCTGCTTCGCTCACTTTGGAGGCCTGTTGAAACCAAGATGGCTGCCATTCAAAATTTTGCGCGGGATCACATTTCTTCTTCTTTTTAATAATCTCTTCTGTAGTCATATTACTCACTATTTTTGGTTCTTTAGACTTCTCATTAGTGATGTTTTTTTCTCTCGCTGCTCCGCTGTTCTTCAGCATTTCTTGTAGTTTCGCGATGAGGTTTTCATCATTCTTTTGGCTTTTTAATAGTTTTAATATTTCTGACCTGAGTTCGTTATTCTCTATTTCGGTTTCCTCCTGGTCATCATTCTCATCTGCGTGGGTTTCTTTTCTTTTGGTTGTTTCTTCCTTTTTTATAGCGTTTTTGATTTTTGTGTTGATTTTTAGCAGCTTCAATAGTTCTGATCCGAGAGGACTGCTTTTCAATTCGTTTTTCTTTTGTTCATCGATTCCATCTATTATTTCTTCATCTTCAGTAGTGTATTCTTCGGTTTCTCTTGAGATTGCATTTGTCGATTCGTTGATTATTTCTTGTTCCGTTTCCATTTCTTTGCTGTAGGCCCTGGTGTTGGGTCTATCTTTCTTGGACATTTTAATTCTTTTTCTTTTATTGAGTCAATTAACCATCCTCTGCTACCAGATTGTTGCAATATTTAGGATCAGACTCAATAATGTCAATAAATGTTGAAGGCTCAAATATATATCCTTTTATTTACAATAGGCATTCTATATTCACTGAATATTCACAGATAGAAGCAGGGAAATAGAGGAAGGTGGCTCCTTATATATACAATGGGTGGAGCTATAAGTAGGAGTGGTGAGTCATGAATAAATTAAGAAATAAGGAATAAGTTAACCCTTGATATTCTATATACATACTATTTACACATTGAAGAATAAGGCATTTATATCTAACAACTTTGATAAACAATAAACAATAAAAAAGGAAGCATAAGCATTTCCAGGGCAGGTGATAGGAGGAAATTCAAGATCTGCTGTTCATAGCTTGGAATAAGAAGACAGTTTCCCTCTTCTTTCCAGTGAAGTAATGGAAGATTACAGGGAGGCAACCAAGGAGAGGAATGAGGCATGTTTCAGCATGTGTATTTTGTGGGGGGCAGGGTATATGTGGAAAAATTGTATGAATCAGGGGTGAAATCTACTTACCTTCCTTACTGGTTCAGAAGTGCATGCACCACATGCACATGTCACATGCGCACGCAGATTCTTCTGTGCATGCGCAGAGGGTAAAGAACACATTACTTCCTGGTTAAAACCAGGAAGTAATGACACTCGGGAGGGTGGGCGGAGCCTCATGCTGCCATCGCTACCGGATCGCCCGATCCAGTCTGAACTGGGAGCATTTCACCCCTGGTATGAATGTGAAGGGAGGTACACGTATCTACCAATCTGCCAACATCCATGGAAGGCACATGGAGCTCAAGAAAGCAGAATTTATTCCAGAAAAGGAGGCCTGCTTGTGAACTGCATTGGATTATGAGGGAATTATCTATGGACATCTGGAAGTTTTTTGTTTGTTTGTTTGTTTGAGATAACAAATTGGATTTAATTATGCAGTTTAACAGACTACCTATTTTTAAGTTATCTGAATACCCACTTCTAGAGATACTTCTGTCGAAGCAGATGTTTTCAAATGCATGATCTTCTATTTTTTTGAGATGATAATTGTATGCATATTTAAAAAACATGCGAATTAATAGATATGCAATGTCCACTCTAGTATTAGTATTAATACCAGAAGCCTTTCAGCATGCATGTGTGAAGTGTTTATAACTGACCACATGAAATGTTGCCAACAGACACATACACACACAAATCCCAAATTAAAATTTGGGAATATTGCAACATAATAAAGTGGAGTTCTCTCCCTCTTCCTTTGTGATAACATCCTCTGAGCAATGATATATCTACATTGTTCTCTCTTTCACTCTCGGCACATAGACTAAAACAGGTTGCTAGCTTGCCACTCTTTACAAATGATTTACCGTTTGCTGTTACTTATTCATATATTTATTTAGAAAATTTATATGCCACCCACTCCCTTGACAGCTCTGGACAGCTTTAAAGAAGCAACAATAAAAGCCTCTATAAAAGCCACATTAAAAATAGGCTGCTGCTGTGTTCTCCCTTGCACCAAATGTCAGCACAAACCAGGCCTGGAAATAGCTTCCCTCTGCTGTCTTCTCACAGGTCCTGATCCCCGGAGTGGGACAGACTTAAGTTCACCTGAACTGCACTGGTTTTAAAGTAGTTTCCCCCTCCTCGACTTCTGATTCCGATATCAGCCAAGAACAACCTCAATGTGTGGAAAATCTTGGCTTAGGCCCAGGATATCTGTCGGACTATCTGCAATCAGCAACAGCTCCCCATCGTCCGGTGCATTCTCACAGGGAGGGCCTATTCAGGGTGCCGTTGGCTGGCGACCCCCAGAGGTAGAGCTTTCTCTGTGGGCGCACCTACCCTTTGGAATCAACTCCCCCGGGGGCTCCGTTGGCCCCTGACCTTCGCACTTTCCGCAGCGAACTAAAAACATGGCTGTTTAAATTGCCCAGCCTGGATTGATGGGGTTTTGATTTTTAATGTATTTTAATATGCGTTTAATATGTATTTTAACATGTTTCTTACTTGGATTGAGATTGTATATGTTAGATGTAAATGCCTCATTCTCTAATGTGTAAATAGTATATATATAGGATATCAGGGGTTAACTTATTCTTTAATTCTTAATGTATTCATGACTCACCACTCCCACTTATAGCTCCACCCATTGTATATATAAGGAGCTACCTTCCCCTTTTTCCTTGCTTCTATCTGTGAATATTCAGTGAATATAGAATGCCTATTGTAAATAAAAGGATATATATTTAAACCTTTAACTCTTAATAATATTATTGAGTCTGATCCTAAAATATTGCAACAGTATATTTTAATTGTTGTGAGCCGCCCTGAGTCCTATGGAGATAGGGTGGCATATAAATCTAATAAAAATAAAAATAAATAAAAATAAAATCTGTTTGGCTTTCTCATCCCCTTGAAGGTAAGTCAGGTGGATATAGGGCCTGGGAATAGAGGCAAGAAAGACAGGATAAGAATTGGCAGGGGAAATAGCAATAGCACTTAGATTTATATACCGCTTCACAGTGCTTTACAGCCTTCTCTAAGCAGTTTACAGAGTCAGTCTATTGCCCCCAACAATCTGGGTCCTCATTTGACCGACCTTGTAAGGGTGGAAGGCTGAGTCAACCTTGAGCCTGGTGAGATTCGGTCTGCCAAACTGCTGGCAGCCAGTAATCAGCAGAAGTAACCTGCAGTACTGCACTCTAACGACTGCGCCATCACGGCTCTTGATGCAAGTGTCTGCCAACTTAAGGATGGGTGGAGTGCGCTATAACCCTAAGGTGCCCCAATTTGATACGTTGAGTTTACCTTCAGAAATTCACACCGACATACTGTAGCTATTACTCGATAGTGTTTTGTTTCTTTTTCCAATGTATCTCTTAGTATGAACTTTTGTCAAATCTAAGGTGACCAGATTTTAACATTGATAAAGAGGGACACTGTGGGCATGGCTTATTTTGTGGGCGTGGCTAGCTGGTCATGTGACCGGGTGGCCATGGCTATGTGTATAGGGTAAGGTGAACAGATTTTAACATTGGTAAAGAGGGACATTGTGGGCGTGGCTTATTTTGTGGGCATGGCTAGCTGGTCATGTGACTGGGTGGGCGTGGCTAGCTGGTCATGTGACCGGGTGGCCATGGCTATGTGTATAGGGTAAGGTGAACAGATTTTAACATTGGTAAGAAGGACACCATTGTGGGCGTGGCTTATTGTGTGGGCATGGCTAGCTGGTCATGTGACCAGGTGGCCATGGCTGTGTGTATAGGGACTACTCAGAGGGCTGAAAAGTCATTTCTGACAGGTCCTCACACTTTTGACTGGTCCTCACACTTATGACCATCCTCACATTTATGCCCGTGCAGCATTCTTAACAACCATGTCACTCATTTCACAACTGCTTCTCTTCACCATGGTGACAAGATAGGGCAAAAACGTAAAATGTGAGGACAGTCGTAAGTTCGAGGACTGGTCAAAAGTGCGAGGACCAGTCAAAAATAACTTTTTCAGCCCTCTGAGTAGTCCATATGCACAAAAGGACTAACCAGAGGGCTGAAAAAAGTCATTTCTGACAGGGCCTCGCACTTTTGACTGGTCCTCACACTTATGACCATCCTCACATTTATGCCCGTGCAGCATTCTTAACAACCATGTCACTCATTTCACAACTGCTTCTCTTCACCATGGTGATAAGATAGGGCAAAAAACGTAAAATGTGAGGACAGTCGTAAGTTCGAGGACTGGTCAAAAGTGCGAGGACCAGTCAAAAATAACTTTTTCAGCCCTCTGAGTAGTCCATATGCATAAAAGGATACAGCAAAAGAGAGGGATGAAGGAAGGGAAGGGAAATTAGAGTAGGAGTGAGGGTAAGAGGGGGAGGAAGAGAGGAGGAGAAGAAGAAAGGAAGAGGAAGTAGGGAGGAGAAGAAGAGGGGGGGAAGAGAAAGTAAGAAGGAAAGAAAAGAGAGAGGTGGTAGGTTTGAGGAGAAAGATTGCTGTACAATAAAAAAGATGAAAGGGAAGAAAGCCAACCCCAAACAAATATAAAGATATTAAGATAAAGAATGAATGGTTAAACTTTAAAGAATAAAAGAGAACAAATATGAATAAATAGCAGTAATTAGAAACACACATACAAACATACAATTTATTTTCTTTGAACAGAGTATTTGGCCGGTTCACAAATTTAAACAGTGTTTAGTCACTTCAATTAAATTTACAATTTCTATATTTCCTTTTTGCCATACTTATTCCTCATCTATTTTTTTTAAAAAACCAATATTACCCTTCATCCTCATCTCTAATCTTAATCAAATTCAATTTTTCCCTTCTATTCTATATTATACCCCTTCCCATTGTCATCTATTTTTATATCCATCCTCACATTGTTTAATTATGTAATTATGTAATACAGTTGTTTAATACAAATTCAACATTTTAATATAAATCAATGTTATAAAACTATCTTTTTTGTATATTAATCAATATGAACATGAATATTCCAATTATTTCCATGCAATCCAATTTCTTATAAATCAATTAATTATATTTACCAATAATAATAAACCAAATAATTTCTCCCATATATTCCTCCGAACCACAACTTAACCATTTCTGCTTTCAACACAATATACAATTAATAGTATCTCAATTATTACAATTCCCTAGTTAAATACAGCTTTTTTTCCTTTGTGTTTTAAAATCTTGAACTCTCCTCCTAAATTTCCTATTGTTTGCAGTTTTTCACCTACCTTTTTTGGGGAGGAAAAATAAAAATAAAAATGAATCTCTCTCTGCCTCATTTTGTCACGTTGCACCAAAGACCCTGGTTTCGGTTTCGTTTCTGAAGCTTAGCTAGGGGAAAAAAACTGCTTCAGGAACTCTTTACACTGATTGCCTGTAGGGCAGCCCTTTGAAGCCCCGGGCAAGAGTTTAAACAGTTTTTTTTTCTTCTAGCCATCAGCTGCGGCTCAAGAGGCAGAAGGAAAAATCGGGACTTTTTTGAAACGCCGCGGGACGCGGGACAAATTGCTCAAAAGCGGGACTGTCCCGCCAAAAGCGGGACGTCTGGTCACCTTAGTCAAATCTGATAAATCTAAAAGTAAAGAGCCCCGGTGGCACAGCAGTTAGAATGCAGTACTACAGGCTACTTCTGCTGATCACCAGTTGCCAGCAGTTTGGCAGATCGAATCTCACCAGGCTCAAGGTTGACTCAGCCTTTCATCCTTCCGAGGTGGGTAAAATGAGGACCCAGATTGTTGGGGGCAATAGGCAGACTCTGTAAACTGCTCAGAGAGGATTGTAAAGCACTGTGAAGCGGTATATAAGTCTAAGTGCTCCTGCTATTGCTATTATCTGCACCGCCTGGTTGTCCCCAGAACAGAATGGGGCAGCAATCATTTATGGAGGATAGGAATGAATGATGTTCCCCTGTGTCCCCGTCCCTCCCCCCACCCTCTCCCCGTGAATATGATTTCTGGGTTCAAGTTACTTGCTTTGCTTTCACTCTGTCTGGTTTGCCTGTTTGGCCTTTAATTTCTTCTAGGACAATCTTGTACTTTTTGGATGCTTTCCAGAGATAGGAAAGCTCCTTGTATGAACTGCAGAAGATTATTACTGAAACAACAACAACAAAAAGCTCAGCAAAAAAGCAGGTCACTCGGGAAAAGAAAAATAGTAATTTAAACCAACAAAACAACCTCAAATTCTCATTATGTCGGACAAGGGTTATAACCCTGGGCTCGGGAGAAGGACCCATTATCACAAGCAACTGCAGCAGAATATTTTGAGGAAAAGCTGGGAAAACAGCAATAAATAAAAGTTTGTTTTAAAAGGGATGTCCCCCCCCCCCCCCGTATGTGCATTTGATGCTCACCCACATACGCATGAGCGCATACACACATGTAAGTATACATGACCAGTTTTACCTGCTCACAGGAAGGAAAACGATTGGCCACTGCTTTGCTGGAGCAAAAGATGTGAGGATACAGGAGAAGGAAACTGTCCAATGAGAGATTGTGACTGCTTGCAGTCCTAAGTGACTACTGCACCTTGTACACTGCCACCAAGTGTCTCTGTGAGGTATTGCTAAAAGAATTATTGGGAGAAATTGGAAAAAATAATATTACTCCCAATACTAAGGATCACATTCATGAGATGTATAATCTACCTGTTTTTCAAAAGGCAATTGTATCTACTAATCAAGTAAATGGTACAGTATGTTTCGCGTTGGCATAGATTTTAAATTTTGTAGCAACTGAGTGTTGTTACTTATTCTTTAGCTTAGAAAAGTCAACTACTGTTTTACAGATATATAATGTATATGTGATATTATATGTGAGAATAGAATAGGAATGGAATGGAATGGAATGGAATGGAATAGAATAGAATAGAATAGAATAGAATAGAATAGAATAGAATAGAATAGAATAGAATAGAATAGAATAGAATAGAATAGAATAGGATTAGATTTATTTGGCCAAGTGTGATTAGACAAACAAGGAATTTGTCTCCTGTGCAGAGGTTCTCAAGCTACATGCGAAGCAGCAGAGTAATAACAAAAGTAATATAATACCAAAAAGAGGGAGTAGTAGAGAAGATGAAAAGGATCATCATAATATTACAGCCATACAAAATGGGCAAATATACTTAGACATAAAACAGTATACAGTGAGGATTAGGTGTTCAGCAGAGTGATGACACAAGGGAAAAAAAACCTGTCCCTATCTCTAGATGTTTTGCCATGCAATCCCCTGTAGTGGTATACTGAAGGGAGAAGTTGAAACAGATTATGTCCAGGATATGAGGGGGTCTGCTGATTTTTTCCCAGCCCTCCTTCTCACCTGTGCAATATACAGGTCTTCAATGGAAGGCAGGCTGGTTGCAATTGTTTTTTCTGCAGATCAATTGTATCTACTAATCAAGTAAATGGTGCAGTATGTTTCGCGTTGGCATAGATTTTAAATTTTGTAGCAACTGAGTGTTGTTACTTATTCTTTAGCTTAGAAAAGTCAACTACTGTTTTACAGATATATAATGTATATGTGATATTATATGTGAGAATAGAATAGGAATGGAATGGAATGGAATGGAATGGAATAGAATAGAATAGAATAGAATAGAATAGAATAGAATAGAATAGAATAGAATAGAATAGAATAGAATAGAATTAGATTTATTTGGCCAAGTGTGATTAGACAAACAAGGAATTTGTCTCCTGTGCAGAGGTTCTCAAGCTACATGCAAAGCAGCAGAGTAATAACAAAAGTAATATAATACCAAAAAGAGGGAGTAGTAGAGAAGATGAAAAGGATCATCATAATATTACAGCCATACAAAATGGGCAAATATACTTAGACATAAAACAGTATACTGTGAGGATTAGGTGTTCAGCAGAGTGATGACACAAGGGAAAAAAAACCTGTCCCTATCTCTAGATGTTTTGCCATGCAATCCCCTGTAGTGGTATACTGAGGGGAGAAGTTGAAACAGATTATGTCCAGGATATGAGGGGGTCTGCTGATTTTTTCCCAGCCCTCCTTCTCACCTGTGCAATATACAGGTCTTCAATGGAAGGCAGGCTGGTTGCAATTGTTTTTTCTGCAGATCTAACTATCCATTGAAGTCTGCATCTGTCCTGTTAAGTTGCTGTACCAAAGACAGTTTTCAAAGTACAGATGGCAGTGTTAATATTTCTTCTGTAGAATTGTATGAACAGCTCCTAGGGCAATCTGAACCTCCTGAATTGACGCAGGAAGAACATTCTTTGTTGTGCTTTTTAAATGATGGTTCTAATATTAGGTGTCCTTTTCAAATCCTGGGAGATAATAGAACCCCAAAACTTGAAAGATTCTACTGCTGATACTGTGCTGTCAAATATAGTAAGAGGTGGAAGAGTAGGAGGGCTTTTCCTGAAATTCACTCTCATCTCTACAGTTTTAAGCAGGTTCAGCTCGGATTGTTCTCTGCAGGGCCAGTTCAACCTCCCGCCGGTTTGCAGACTCATCACGGTCTCCAAAGAGACCAATGACTGTTGTATCATCTGCAAACTTCAGTCCTTCAACAGAGGGATCTTTAGAGATACAATTGTTGTACAGGGAGAAAAGAGTAATGGAGAGAGAGCACACAGCCCTGGGCGCGATTGTGCTAACCGACCGAGTGCTCAATGTAATTTTCTCTAGCTTCACCTGTTGCTAGTTTGTAACCCTAACAACGATTGAAATTCTTATTATGAGTTCAGTTTGCTTCATCAGATATATGAAGAGTTGCAAACCTCACTGTGTTCAATGAGGCTTACTTTCTAGTTCATTTAGGATTACAGCCTTTCTCTGCATTATACAGTGCGTGTGTGTATGTGTATACACATTACACACGCACACACACACAAAAGGATACACATTGCGGAAGAGAAGGAAGCAGAGCCTCCTTCAGTAAGCCACAAAGCAGTCTTTGGTCACGCTTATATCTTATGCAACATTCTTCAAAAAATATTATACTTTCCCCCAAGTATTAAGGATCATCAGATTGACAATTAAAAGGAACAATCATCAGTAAATTACTATAGTTACTGATGGCTGTTCCTTTTAATTGTCGATCTGCTGATCCTTAATACTCATCAAAGTACACAAAATGGTAGCCTTGGTGTTAGCAGTATAGCACTTATTCCCAGTCTGGCAAATCTTTCTCACACCTCTCCTCTTACCATCCTTTCTGCCTTGTTTCCCCACCCAAGAGCTTCTTCGAATGTCTAGAACAATGAGCCACCAGTGTCTTATGTAGCTGTCTGCTCCCAAGGATGGATTATTATACAACAATAGATTCACTCCGTGAGTGATTCATGACATTCTTTCTTCTCCACAACATTAAGGAGTCAGTGATCCTTGAATATCTTGAGTCAGAGAAAGAATGTGAGATTGAATGGGGGCAAAAGGACAGAATCATCAAGTTTTCCAAGAATTCGGCTTTCCACCTGGCACACACATTCTTTCTCGCACACACAGACCACAAAATGGGTGAAGACAAATACCATAGGGTACTTACTGGGAAGAGATGCTGGAAAACACGGAGGGCATGTGTGTGTAGGTGCTCTCTTCTCTCTGTCTGCCGATTCATTTATTAAATATAAAGACATGAAATATTTGTATTACTAATGGATAGAAAATAAACCATGAGTACATGTAGATTTTAAAAAGTAACAGCATTAGGATAGAATTAAAACCAAAAAGTTACTAACAGCTATTTCCTTTTTTTTCTTACCCACATTAATTACAAGGTGAACAAGACGTTACACTTTTTTTCCTATTGATTATGGAATTTTCTTACCTAGGCATGGCATGGATACTTTAATTTAATTTTCACTCAATTTCTCATTTTTCAGTGTATAAATTTGAAATAAAAGGGTGTGTGAAAATTAATGTGATATATTTTTGCGTGTATTTCTTCTTAAAAGAGACATTTTTGTGCATTTTTCATCATGAGGCCACTTTTTGCCGAGGATTTTGTCTGACATGTCTTGTCTGCATAATTTTCCTCACATTCATTTTTATGTGTTCCTTATGTGCAAGCTATATTGTAGAATTTTAAATTGTGAATTTCAGGATGGAAATATGAAGCAATATCCATAAAATTTTGGTGGAAATATAGGTCATTTATGTAACATTTCAGACCAAAGTTATTCAACATTCAAATTTAGAAATACATTTTACAAATCAAATCAACACTAAAATTACCACTTCTCACTACTCTGATAAGTTACAGGATTTCTTTTCTTCACTGTCCAATCACATGTTCCATTATATTAGATAAAAATTAAAACTATAATGAGCATTCTATCTTAATACTGGACTAACATTATATTCAGTATTTGGGGGTAGGGGGAAGGCAGATATTTCATTTCATTTCTTTTATTTTCAGGCCTACCTCCAAATTAAATATTTTTGGAAATTAAATATTGGCTTTTTAATTGCAAGTTGAGCCTTTGATGGCTGAATTATTGTGTAATTGTTCACATCCAAGAGGGGTGAAAAACACACCTAGGCGTAAAATATGGCACAATAAATCCTTGCCCTATTGTGTCTTATTGCTTAATTAGTCTATGTAATTACATGCTTTAGAATAACCAAAATGGGACTGCGCCATGTGACTCATTAAAGCAGAGGCACATTAGGAGCTGCTAAGTGAAGTGCAAAGTGAAAGCGATTCTGCCACCTGGTTTCATGGACCAATAATGGTCAAGAGCTTTGATGAGAGGAAAGTGAAAAACTCCAGGAGCCAGCTGAGCAGAAACGAGCAAAAACTGCCCGCTGAAACCTGTAATGTGTTTTTAATTGGATCTCTTGTCCTAACCCAGTTTGAAACAAGATTGGCAAATGGAGTGGAGGAAGCAAGGTTCCGTTTCAAGAAACAGCTGGGAATGAATTTTGCTTGGAGTTGTATTCAGGAAGACACGGAAGGAGACAGAAATGTGTAAAGCAGCATGGAGGAGAAAGGAGGTGTGACCGCAAAGTAATAGGATGAGGCAATAACAGTTTTCCTAGACTTTGTTTAATTAATAGCCAAATCTGTTTCCTTAATTAGTACTGAGAGCTAGAAATGAGCATTGATAGTCTGTGATGGCTTGTAACTACCAGCTAATGGGAACACCAAGGGGGCCTTAGCAGCCACTACAAGAGATAACAAGGATTAGCTAAATTCTGCTATAAAGTTGTTTGTTTGGAAATCCAATCCACCTGTTCAGTTCACACGAGGAATCCAATTTATGAGTTTACAGTTCATGCTGAGCTCTGCAAACTCTATTCTTTAGCACGTTTTCAGTTCGGTTATGTGTTGTGAATTCTTGTGGATGTAGGAAGGCTGCAAAATGAGGCGACATGGATATAATACTGGAAAGGTTGAACTGCTTGACTTTCTTGTTCTTGTTATTAGCACATACATAGGAAAGATAATGGACTTTTGCATTTAGGTTCACTGTTGTCCATCAAGGAGTGGGGGGGGGGCAAAATCTAAAAGATGCCAGATGCCATTGTCGAGATTGAAGGCTAACGCTTTTGGTATAACACCAAGATTCACAGGAAAGGGGCAGGGCTTGTATCCACCATGGTGCTGCATCCACCATTTTGCAGATTTTGACCCCTCCTTCTGGATGCTGTAGTGCAGGGTCCTGATGCATATACTTACTATAGATCATTGTATTTGTGTATTACACTAATCATTGCCTATTCATAGATTCTTACCAACATATTTTAAATGTGCTCCCTGAAAATGCATTTTAGTTAGGAGCCCTGGTGGCGCAGCAGACTAAAGCACTGTTATTAACATCAGCTGCCTGCGATTACTCCAAGTTCAAATCTCACCAGGCTCAAGGTTGACTCAGCCTTCCATCCTTTCTAAGGTAGGTAAAAAGAGGACCCGGATTGTGGGGGCAATAAGATGACTTTGTATAAAATAGAACACCGCTTGGGGGGGCCAAAAAAGCCCTACTAAGCAGGTATATACAAAAGTATGAAGGCTATTGCTTAACGCAATGTAAGCCGCCCTGAGTCTCAGGAGAAGGGCGGCATATAAATAAATTTTTAAAAAAGTTACACAGAAAACATATTAGCCTTGATGCTTCCTTCCATCATAGGTATCATCAGTATAACAATAGCAATAGCACTTAGACTTATATACCGCTTCACAGTGCTTTACAGCTCTCTCTAAGCGGTTTACAGAGTCAGCATGTTGCCCCCAACAATCTGGGTCCTCATTTTATCCACCTCGGAAGGATGGAAGGCTGAGTCAACCTTGAGCCGGTGAGACCCAAACTGCCAAACTGCTAGCAGCCGGTGATCAGCAGAAGTAGCTTGCAGTACTGCGTTCTAACCACTGCGCCACTACGGCTCTTTGTCCCCAAAAATAAAAGTATGTCCCAAAAATGCTTTTTCACGAGGCAACTGGACTTTCCGGTTTTTCTGTGAAGATGTTTCACTTCTCATCCATCTGAAGAGCTGAAGAAGCTTCTTGGATGAGAAGCGAAATGATTTCAAAGAAAACCAGAAAGTCCAGTTGCCTCTTGAAAAAGCATGTTTAAGACATACCATGACCCGGATGACTGAGAGTCCCCATAGACATATCATCAGTATGATGAGGATATGTAGCTGCATCTCTTCACCCCAACCAAATAGGAATCGCAGTGGAAGTTCTGAAGCTTGTGAGGGACTGGTTGGGATGGAATCGATTCTCAAGATAGGTTCAAGATTCTGTCTTGAATTCCAACAAGATTGAGTTGTCATTGGAATAGAAATCTTATGACTCCATGGATATTTCAGCCACTGCACTGGACGGGGTTGCACTGTTCTGAAAGAGCTAGAATGCAATTTGTGGCTTCCCCTAGATCCGTGATGGCGAACCTATGGCACGCGTGCCACAGGTGGCACGCAGAGCCATATCGGTGGGCACACGAGCTCAGCTCCGTTCGGGCCTTCTGGGCCCACCAGAAGTAGGGAAACAGACTGTTTCCGGCCTCCAGAGGGGCTGGGGGGGGGTGAGGAAGGCCCATTTTTTGCTCTCCTCAGGCTCCAGAGCCTTTCTAGGAGCTTGGGGAGGGCGAAAACGGCCTCCCCCCCCCCAGAGGCCCTCTGGAGGCCGGAAACTGTCCATTTGCCAACTTCTGGTGGGACCGGAAGGCCCATTTTTTGCTCTCCCCAGGCTCCAGAGCCTTTCTAGGAGCCTGAGGAAGATGAAAACAGCCTTCCCCACCCCCACCCCCCGAGATAACGGGCCATTTCTGGACTCCGGAGGGCCAGAGTGGGGGGGGGGACACTATTTTCACCCTCCTCAGGCTCCTAGAAAGGCTCTGGAGCCTGGGGAGAGCAAAAAACGAGCCTACTGGGCCCACCATGCCATCATGTGCCAAAAGCGGGGGGAGTGCAGGGGTGGCGTGCACACATGCATGGGGGTGGGGTGCATAGAATTATGGGTGTGCGCACATGTGCACGTGACCCCCCCCCCACGCTTACCCCGCTTTTGGCACACGATGGCAAAAAGGTTAGCCATCACTTCACTGCCCTAGATGCTTGATCTCAGCTGAAACAGCAGATAGGACTTATGGCCAGGAGAGCCTTTAGTCAGCTTTGGTGGCTCCATCACCTGCATTTATTCTTAGAGCAGGTATTGAAGATAGTCTCTCATACTCTTGTCATTTCTCAGACTGCTGCAGTTTGCTTTCCATCAGGTACCCTTGAGGATGCTACAGCTGGCACAGAATGAATCCGCCGACCTGCTAATGGCATTAACCAGTTTAACAGAATGTCACCAATTTGGCAAAAGCTGCAAAGTTTGCCAGGAGATTTTGGAGCCCAATTCAATGATCAATAAAGCCCTAAGCAACTTGGGCTCTTTGCTTCCTGAGAAATGGATCTTTGTCTCCATTTCTCCACCTAGCTTTTGGAATTGGTTAGGTTACTTCTCACCCTCTCTCCTTTTTCCTTTCAAAAGGTTGTTAAAATTATCCTCTTACACTGAACCTTCAGTGGAGGAGAATTTAATTGAAACTAACGGAGAGGGTTGGGGGGAATTAATCTGGTACTCCTTTTAAAGATGCTTTCTGTAAGCTGCTGTGTAAGCTGCATGAAATCACTCGAGTAGGTGGTATATAAATTATAATAAATAAATCATAATAAATAAACGAGGTAATGCGAGTGAAATTTGTGACAGCAATAACAGATCACAGGGCCAGAAGAAAACCCGTGCCTGGCATTTGCGGTTGACAAAGATGGATAGCAATTAAATTTGAGTGTAAGTATTGTAATGTAGGATGTATGTTGCACGAGGAAGAATCTATTGTTGCTTCTACACTTTACATCTTCATTTTCCCAGCATGCCTGGGGTAGGTAAGGATGGGGAAGTAAATTCAGCTCATCTCAGTTTTTTATTTTTATTAATGTCATATTTAACTTGCATGTACATGGAGGGAGCATATTTCTCATATGCATCTGTGTTTGCATCTTCGCCTAATACACTGCTAAAGGGAACACAAGCAGAAGGCATCCGAGATCTGAATGAATGAAATAGCCTTATTAAATACTTTGTTCATTACATACAGTAGTTTTGTGTTCCTTTTAGTTGTTTGAGCAGTGTATAAACTACTGTATGTATAGAACAAAGTATTTAATAAGGCTATTTCATTCATTCAGATCTCAGATGTCTTCTGCTTCTGTTCCCTTTATTTTTTTTGAGCAGTATATATACATGTCTTTGTGAACAATTTTTCTGAAATAACATTTCTTGTGCATTATTTTAATGATAGCCTGTATTTTGGAACAGATTTTAACTGAAAAACAGAATAACGGAGTTGGAAGAGACCTTGGAGTTCTTTTAGTCCAACCCTATACCATTTCAGACAAATGTTGGTCCAGTCTTCTTAAAAACCTCCAGTGTTGGAGCATTCACAACTTCGGAAGGCAAGCCATCCCCCCTGATCAATTGGTCTAACTGTTAGGAAATTTCTCCTTAGTTCTAGGTTGGTTCTCTCCTTGATTAGTTTCCATCCATTGCTTCTTGTCCTGCCTTCAGGTACTTTGCAGAATTGGTTGACTCCTTCTTCTTTGTGGCAACCCCTGAGATATTGCAACATTGCTGTCATGTCACCCCTAGTCCTTCTTTTCATTAAACTAGACATACCCAATTCCAGCATTTTAACACTTTCTTCTATTTCTAATTCATCTTCTCTCAAAGTGCTCAGGGTGAAATACAATCAATGAAAAAGTTCAACTATATGATAGACAGATAGATCTTTCTAAGTGGCTGAAAGTCGCCTTATAAGAGAGATGGATAGCACAGAAAGTTAATACATAACTAAAATAAACACATAGATGTACACTAACCCAATGTCGATAGCTTTGCTGTGGAATTATTTCTTGAACTTGAGAAATCAGTCTGAGGAATGAAGAAGTCATTTCACAGCAGCTCCCTACCTGTCAAACACAACATAAATTGAATCAACCTTTAGATGTGCTGGGCCAAATGCGCCATTCCTTGTGATAGTGCAGTGACATCAAGATCTGATTTGTTACCCAGATTATCTGTGTGCTTATCACCCCCTAAGGAGGAGCTTGACTTAATTCGTGTTCCCTGGTAATGTACAGGAAGTCCTCATATAGTGGCCACAAGTGGAACTGGCAATTTGGTCATTAAGCATAATGGCTGCTATGTGAAACATCACAACTTTACTATCTTACTTCAGCTTAGCTTGTTTTAGAGACTTGTGAAAGTTGCAAATGCAAGGGTTGGTCACAAAGTTACTTTTTCATCACTGTTGTAACTACAAAGGGTCATTAAACAAGGCAGTCGCCAAATGAGGACTACTGCGATTAAGCCCATTCTGATTTCCTTCCTATTTTTGATATATGCTAACATCAAGGCATGTGCTTGGTGACTTCCAGTACATTTTGGCAATAGACTACATAATACGCTTCGGGATGGATACCGCATGCCTCAGAGTTGTGGCCATTTTCCCTTAGAGTTGTCTGAAGGGAAATGAGTAAAATGTTTCTGTGAGCTCCAGCAGAAGTTAAAGACAACTTTCCGACTTGCTGAATGCACAATGTGTTGCAGAGTTTTATATCTGTGTGCATGTTGTATAGCAATGGCCCCAAAGCTGTGCATTTATTTTGCAGGATGGCAGGGCTTGGGAAGGCAAGAACTCTTTGCAAATTCTGCTTGAAATATTCTATTCCCTCAGCCCTAAGCCTCATATTTATCGGTGTTCATTTTGTAATCAGGGTTTTGAAGGCCACTGTGAAAGTTCTTTGCCAAACGTTTATAGCCAAAGCTGTGAAAGAACATTTTTCATCCAATATTAAACTGCCGCTGGTTGGGTGAGGTATGCAGGAGGCAATTAGATGTTTAACGTGTAGTTAGCTAAAACGCAGACATAACCTTTCATGCATACCTTGATACAGTTGGACTGGAGATTTCAGGGCCAAAAGGTGCCTTATGAGATCATTAAGACTAGCCTTGCCCAGCCTGCCTGGGAATTACAGGATTCACTGCCCAATCTAACTCACAGCTTAATTGTGCAGGAAAAAATTAAGATAGGAGCTAAGCTCACTACGTTGAGCTGGGGGAAAGGTAGCATATAAAAAGAAGATAAAAATTATAATTAGGAATGGGGACGATATTCCATTTGCTTTTTAATGTGAATCCGTTTAAATCATCCTCTCCAAAATAATGTGTGAAGCAGAACATGATTATTCTTTTTATTATTATAATTATTCCTTTGAATTTTGCAATGCAGTTTGCAACAATACAAAACTGCATACATTCTGAAAAATACATGGATAAATGCATAAGAATTTTAATGTTGACTTTGAATTCAAATAATGGTAATGGTTATGGAGAAGGGACCCAACGTGTAGTTCAGAAAATGAAAAAGTTTTAGACACGGAAACTGATACATGTGTAAACCCTAAAAGTAATGAGTTAATGCCTAGTTTTATCTATATGCTACTAATGCCCTCATTGACAAGACCTTTAACTGGGCAAAATGGTGTATCACAGAGCAACCATTTTTGAACCAACATACCTCAAATCGGCTAACTTACAGAATGTGTCCAAAATCTGGGACTCCCAAGGCAATGAAATTTGGGAAAGTTGTAGCTACTTCAGTGTTACTGTCTGCCTCGGGGCTGGAGGGCTGTTGCTACTGTCATGTAATATTTATTTTCAAAGTTCTATGACAGTTTCCTAGCCAATCTGGCAATCCTTTGCACCCTCCTCTACCCAGCAGTAGCTACTTATCTTTTGGTAGGACAGGGAAGTGAAGGGAGATTTCCAGAGGTGGTATTCAGCCGGTTTGCACCAGTTCGGGTGAGCCAGTAGCGGTGATTGCGGTTGGGCCTGCCCCCCCCGCTCCCCCCGCCCCGGCTCCAAGTCATGCTATTTAGGCATGCTTTCGAGACCGGGCGCCAGGTGTGGGTTCTACTTACCTTTACTACCAGTTCACAATGGGGTTGCGCGTGTGCTTGCTTCGCTCGTGCGCACACATGCGCGCTCTTCTGCACATGCGCAGAAGCATTTTGGTGATGTCACGATCGGTGGGCGGGGCCTCCCGCCAGTTTTACTACCGGTTCTATAGAACCAGTGTGAACTGGAGGCAACCTACCACTGCCGGGCACTTGCATGGAAAGTGCGCAAGCGATCAAAGTGAATGTGTGGAAGGCCAGGCACATGCACGAACAGCACACATGCATGCGGTAAAATGGTGGTAAAAGTAAGTGAAACCCAGTCCTGGAGATTTCTGATGCTTCCTGCCAAAACCTCCTTTGAAAGTGCTCCAATTTGTCATCCTCATTTTTTAATTGTTTGTCCAGATTTCATCCCAATGATCAGGATAAAGTAGACTGGAACAATCACATCCTGGAATCTTATTATCTTATCCTCTTACCAGTGGTGGGTTGGCCCTGGTTCAGACAGGTTCGCAAGAACCAGTAGTAAAACCGGCAGGAGGTCCCACCCAGGGCTCTGGATGTCATCATCAGCGATCTGTGCATGCGCGATCCTGTTGCGAACCGGTAGTAAAGGTAAGTAGAACCCACCCCTGCCTCTTATGCTACTGTTTTTTTTTTATTGAAAAGTTTAAAAAAAATTTTTTTACAACTTTCCCACCCCTCCTCCCCCCTCCCAATCCATCCCAACCCTCTGCTACTGTTGATGCAATCCCGCACAGGGTTCCTCTTTTTATCAGTTATAAAGCCAACCAGTCAAGCTTTATTTACAGTCCAAGACCAAGTCACAAAATATGAAAAATACAGCACCCCATTGTAAATGACTATATGAAGTACATATAATGTATGAAAGGAAGAAAACTTATAAAGTTAACTTTTCATAGAAGGAACTAAACAGTGTCTATAAGGTAAGGTTACAAAGAAAAATTTTCCTACTGATTTCAAAACATCTGGATATTGGTCTTTAAATAAGAATGGCCCCTTTTCTCATCACAAGTAAAGTTTAGCAGACTAAAGAGCAGAATAGCTGAAATTCTGTTTTTTTTCCCCAGACCTCCTACATTTTTAATTAAGTGTTTCCTGATGGCAATTCTTACCTATTTTGTTGCTCCTTCTCAATGCTGTTATGGAATCAATGCAAAGATTTTGCTGCTTGAATAAGTTGTTTAAGTTGTCCCAGTATTAATTTCTCTTTTAAAAAGAAGGGCAAGGGGGAGAGGGAGAAAATCTTTAATTTCTTCTTTCTAATTTAGTTCTCTTCCCCACTTTTTTTTTTTTTTTTTAAAGCAAAATAGTATTATTTCCTCCCTGGCTGAATCAGTTTTATTGGTATCATTGGAGAACTATCTCCGTATTTGTAGGTTTGGCCATAAGCAAACATTGTCTACAGACCAGGGTGTCTTATGGCTCGCGCTAACTCATTCAGAACACCATGAATACACATTACTTCCTCTTTGGAAGCAAGCTTTCATTCATCAGAGTAAAAATTTTGGGTTGGTGTGCCAAGGGACAAATTATACGGAATTAATGTGTACATTTTCCAGCCATCATTTTGGTTTTTTTTAAGGAAAAGCAGCTGCAAGAGAATGCAGTTTTATGGGTCGTTAGGGTGATGGTGGTGGGCAGGAGCTGCTGCCTTTGCTTACATGCTAGTTTTTTATTTGGACTTTCCTTTGGCTCCTTTCTGCCCCTTACAGAAACTGAAATTTTCTGAATTTGAAATTAAAATAAAAACAGCTAAGAGATATTTTAAGAATAAGCGGAAGTGTAATATTGTTTTGTTCCTTTAGCACAGGGGTGTCAAACTCAATTTCATTGAGGGCCACATCAGGGTTGTGTTTGACCGGGGGGGGCGTGGTCAGCATGACATCACTTGTGTTGGGGGGCGCCTGTGGCAGCCGAAGCGCTCTGCCAGTAAAAACGGACTTCCGAGCTCTGTTTTAGGCTGGGATGGCCTCCTGCAACCCTCTGCCAGAGAAAACAGAGCTCGGGGGGCGGGGGGGGGCAGCCCTTGCAACCTGCATTTTTGCAGGCTGAAGCACACAGGCTGGTCCTTTGCTGTTTCCATGGTGGCCATGCAGGCCAAATCTAAGCACCCTGTGGGCCGGATTCGACCCCCAGGCCTTGAGTTTGACACCCCTGCTCTAACACCATTAACAGACTTAACATTCAGTTTTCATACATTCAGAGATGATATTCAGCAGGTTCTGACCAGTTCTGAAGAACCGGTAGCGGAAATTTTGAGTAGTTTGGAGAACCGATAAATGCCACCTCTGACTGGCCCCGCCCCCATCTATTCTCTGCCTCCTGAGTCCCAGCTTATCAGGAGGAAATGGGGATTTTGCAGTGTCCTTCCCCTGGAGAGGGGAGGGAATGGAGATTTTACAGTATCCTTCCCCTGCCACGCCCACCAAGCCACACCCACCAAGCTATGCCACACCCACTAAGCCACATTGCATATGAATCAGCAAAATAGAATGGCAAATGCTCCAGTAACTGATTTGACTCATGAGTTCTCTAAGTCTGCATTATCATGATACTACTTAGTAGACTAATAATGTCAGACAGTGGCATAAGGCGTTTGCCTCCCCAGAATGACAGGAAAAGGTAATCGTGTTGTGATGTAGCAACAGTTTTGGCCCATTTCTTGGAAATAATGAATCTGGGAAGTGATGAGGAAAAGCATTGTGTGATTACAGCAGAAATATGTGGAAAAACATATCTCTTGCAAGACTAATTACACCCTTAGGGAGTAATTTATTGAGATGGATGGCTATAGAAATCAGTCAAACAAACATCTATGGAGATTCTGAGTCATCCAGGTCATTGTTATCCCAAAAGTGTTTTTTCAAACTGAGAAAGAACTGAAGAAGCTTCTTGGATGAGAAGCAAAATGTCTCCAAGGAAAAACAAAGAAAGTCCAGTTGCCTTTTGAAAAAGTAACTTTGGGACAGTCAGACAAACAAACAAATAATGATAGAATAAGGGGAAGTGGGATAGAAATATTTTCTTTTATGTATGCCAAATATTTGGTAGCAACCATTCCAGGAAGTTTTAGAAGTTTTTCAGAACATCAACCCATCAATTGGCCAATAATTTAAACATGTATTTTTAAATTAATAAACAATGTATGATTAAATTAAATTGGAATATTTTGGAGTTAACCTTTCCTTTTTCAGATATATACTACTATCCAGAGTGCTATGATGTTGGACAAGGTTCTGCTATATAATATAATTATGCAAACCTATAACTTGCAGAAAATGTTGACCAGTCAGAGGTAAGCAATAATGGTATGTCCTTTGGGAATGTCTACAGCTACTCTCCACTCTTATGCATCAGATTAGAAGTTGACAAAACTCCCTATCAAAACAAGCGATTTCATCACCCACGCCCCAACTTTTATATCTTTTCTACAACAGATGGCAGTAAGGAAACATCAGTGCAGAAAAATAATGCTCCAGACACAGCATTTAAGCCCTGATAAGCCCTTTAAGTAGATGAAACATGACATTGTAATGTTAAACTGGCATATTTTATTTATTTATTTATTTATTTATTTATTATATTTCTATACCGCCTTTCTCCCGTAGGACTCAAGGCGGTGTACAGTCAAGAAAAATATAGACACACAAACATATTACAGAAGTCAAGTTGGAATATGCAGTGTTTCACTATCTTGGGAAACCACAAAGAAGGGGGGGGGGGTTCAACCCAGGGGTGAAATCCAGCAGGTTCTGACAGATTCTGGTAGTGGAAATTTTGAGTAGTTTGGAGAACCGGCAAATACCACCTCTGGCTGGTCCTAGAGTCGAGTGGGAATGGAGATTTTGCAATATGTTTCCCCCAGGAGTGGGGAGGGAATGGGAATTTTGCAGTATCCTTCCCCTGGAGTGGGGTGGGAATGGAGATTTTGCAGTATCCTTCCCATGCCACGCCCACAAGCCATGCCCACCAAGCCACAACATGCCCACCAAGCCACACCCACAGAACCGGTAGTAAAAAAATTTGAATTTTACCACTGGGTCAACCTATTCTCCAAAGCACCTGAAGGCAGGACAAGAAGCAATGGATGGAAAATAATCAAGGAGAGAAGCAACCTAGAACTAAGGAGAAATTTCCTGACAGGAAAAACAGTTACTCAGTGGAACCACTTGCCTCCAGAAGTTGTGGGTGCTCCAACATTGGAGATTTTAAAGAAGAGATTGAACAACCGTTTGTTTGAAATGGTGTAGGGTTTTCTGCCTGAGCAGGGGGTTGGACTAGAAGACCTCCAAGGTCCCTCCCAACTCGGTTATTCTGTTCTGTTTCTATATGACTGTATACATGAAGGAGGATAAATTCTAAACCAGGCATTCACAAAAACTGGGGGGAGGGAGAACATTGGTTGCCAGTGGCTGTAATACCCTGGTTTTAAGTGGAAGTGAAAGTGCAGGTGGCAGAAAAAGAAATATCTTCCTTGGAAAATGATTTGCCTTATCCGCTGCAGAAGCATAGTAGATATCCTTGATGCAAGAACAATTAGTAATAGAAATAGAATAACAGAGTTGGAAGGGTCCTTGGAGATCTTCTAGTCGAACCCCCTGCTTAGGCAGGAAACCCTACACCACTTCAGACAAATGGTTATCTAACTTCTTCTTAAAAACTTCCAGTGTTGGAACATTCACAACTTCTGGAGGCAAGTTGTTCCACATATTAATTGTTCTAACTCAGGAAATTTCTCCTTTGTTCTAAGTTGCTTCTCTCCTTGATTAGTTTCCACCCATTGCTTCTTGTCCTGCCCTCAGGTGCTTTGGAGAATAGCTTGACTCCCTCTTCTTTGTGGCAGCCCCTGAGATATTGGAACACTGCTAGTCTCTCCTAGTCCTTCTTTTCATTAAACTAGACATACCCAGTTCCTGCAACCATTCTTCATATGTTTTAGCCTCCAGTCCCCTAATCATCTTTGTTGCTCTTCTCTGTCAGGGATCCAAATGTAAAATCACATGACCATGGAGATGCTGCAACAGTGTGAAAAATGGTCACGTCACTTTTTTCAGTGCCATTGTCACTTTGAATCGTCATTACATGAACTGTTGAAAGTTGAGGACTACCTGTATAGCCTGAATGAGGGTCCTCTTTGGTCTGACAGATGTTGCCTTCTACCATCAGAATGGATGGTGGAAAGGACCCTGTCTTGGTACTCTTACAGTACATGGGAGTGCATCCATGCATTTTCATTCATCTTTACGGACACATCTCTGACAAGTAGAGCTTTAGCCAGGCTGGCAATATTGTTCTAATGGATGAAAGTTCTGTCACAATATCCCACATTTATTTTGGGTCAATTTAAAGTGTTGTATATATATCTAGTGCTCTTGTCTCCTATTATCCCACAACAACAGCCCTATGAGATAGGTTGAGTTGTGAGAGAGAGACTGGCCCAAAGTCACCCAACCAAGCTAAAAGAAGACCAGAACTCGCAGTCCTTTGGTTTCTAACCTGGTGCTTTAAACATTAGACCAGGGGTCAGCAACCTGCGGCTCTGGAGCCGCATGTGGCTCTTACATCCCTCTGCTGTGGCTCCCTGTTGCCGGTCAGCTCCACAATTGATAGGGCTTTCGGTTAGGACAGGTAGAGGAAAAAGGATGCCATACTAGGAGGAGACTAGGAAACAATCAATATAAATATAAATCTCAAGGATACAAGTAATGAAGTTACAGTCATGCAGTCACAAGTGGGAGGAGATGGGTAACAGGACCGATGAGAACCGGACTTCCGGTCGGTTCCAGAATTGAATGGGGGCTTCCGGTTAGGAGCTTTGTGGCTCTTTGAGTGTTTAAGGTTGCCGACCCCTGCATTAGACCAAACTGGCTCTCTGCATTGGCTCTGTCTCCGGGTCTCAGCCTTGAAAGGTAGTCCAGACAAGAAGTATGCCTTATCTATCTTTATTATAAAGTTACATTAACAGAATCTTGCAAGCCTGAAAGTACATTTCTCCCTCCTTGCCTTTGTATTCCAAGAAATTAGGAATGTTTTGTCAAGTGCTGAGGACATCAGGAGATTCAGGAAGTTCAAATGAGAATAAAGATTTATTGCAAGCTTAAGCTCTCTACAAGAATCTGACCAGTCAAAGAAAATGAGTGGGAGATAAGAAAGGCATTCAAGGTGAGCTGGACATAGATCTCTTACGGGCGTCCAGGGACTCATGATTTATGACCCGTTCGACCCCCTCCCTCAGCTCAGCCTGGTCATCTCCTGCACAGTCCTTCTGATGGCTCAGCTTCCTTCTGCCCATTTAGCCCATTCAGCTGCTTCTTATCTAACTATTGTCTACTTTGTGACTCTTCCTTCTCTCTCCCAAGGCCATTCCCACGTACCGTTGCACCAGGCTTCCCGAATGAGTTGTGCTTGCTTTGTATCCCATTATGAACAATGCCTTCACCTGTATTCCCTAAAGCTGTATGGCAGTGGCCAAACCTGTATCCTATGTGGCTTCTTGTTTGGTGCATGCCACTTGATGTCTTTCCGAGCCCTATAACAGTTCTGAAGGATTTGCTGCAAAGCCTGCCCTCTTTTTATTCTTTGCAGGGACATAAACTACATTTATCACTTGGTTAAAATAACAGGAAGCTGAATACCCCAGCACCTTAATGGGGTATTTACACTTCTTGATTTGCCTTCCCACCTGCTTTCCTTCCCCCTGCACTTCCACTTCTCCCTGGGCCAACCCCCTCCCCCAGCACTCAGAAGGCCCGTAATCAGATCTCCATCTCAGATCTTCCTTAAAAGCTGTCATGTTCAATTGCTTTATTAGATGATAATATATCACTTTCGCTTCCCTTTGCCAAGACTACTTTCAAGAGCTTGTATCATAAAAAAGCACAAATAAAATATTATGGCTGTCTCTTTATGCGTGAGCTGGTATTTTCCAAGGATAATTGGGGCGTGTTCCGGGCCTTACATGAACCTAGAAACAAGAAGCCGGGCCACAAGTCAAATAGCTGAGCAGCAGGTAGAGCATAGAAATGCGGAATGACAGAGACAAAGAGAGAGAGAGAAAGACAGGGTCCTCTCTCTACCTCATTCCTGTCATTAAAACCTCCTTGGCAGCTGGCCATCCGTTTCTAACTGCTGGACCACGGCTGGCCGAAACTGAGAGGGGAGGGGCAGGCAGCTGGTGGATGCATTCCTATGTCAAATCCTTCCTCCCATAACAATGAGGAAGTGAGGCAGCTGGAGAAATGGAGGGGCATAGTTATTCTACTCTGAGAAACCAGCTGGGTTGTGGGGCACCTCTGGTCATTTACCTCCCCATTTGCAACAGGGATGGGGCCTACCCTAATCAACAATTGGTTACTGGTAGCAATAGCGCGTGACTTAGACTTATATACCGCTTCACAGTGCTTTACAGTCCTCTCTAAGTGCTTTACAGAGTCAGCATATTGCCCCAAACAATCTGGGTCCCCATTTTACCAACCTTGGAAGGATGGAAGGCTGAGTCTACCTTGAGCCAGTGAGGTTCGAATCCTTGGCTGTGGGCAGAATTAGCCTGCAAAACTGCGTTTTAACCACTGCGCCACCACAGTTATTATCTCTTATTCTATCCTATCTTATTCTATCCTATCTTATCCCATCCCATCCCATCCCATCCCATCCCATCCCATTAACTCAACTGCATGTACCTTTTCCTTCTTCTCCTCCTCCAATTCAGCCAGAATGCTGGACTTTAATCCAGAATGCTACCTTGTTCTCAAACGTCAGTAGAGTATATTTCAATGGGAGCTCTGGGGGTACAGGGGATAATTTGCAGGGATCCAGATCACAAAAACACAGAGATGAGCAGTCCAAGCCTTCTGTTGCAAACGACAAGCTCTTTGCTCAACTTTAGCCTGCTGGGCCTTCGTATGTTCCTCAAAGAAAGAATTTAATAACTGCCTTGCCCAATCAGATCAAACCTGCTGATTTATACTCAGATATCACATCTCTTTTCTTGTGATTCCCTCCCTTTTAGAATTCAGCTGCAGATTGCGGGGTACCTGACATGGGAATCTAGAATCAGACACCCATTAACAATGACATTTCTCTGCCAGAAGCTTCTTATCATGGACTAGATTATTTAGTGGCCAACCATCAAAGATAGCTAGGCCCTAACAGTCCATTTCTTCTATCCCGCTGACTGGTTGGCCAATAGGAATTCTGGGCAGGTTCCCTAGGACCAACATTTTCATTCCTGACCCTCATGTTTGCATTTTTATCTCCCCCCGCCTTTAAAGTTTTCATAGAACACTGAAGTTGTAACTCTCTTTTGTGTATGTTTGCAGTGTCACAACAGCTAAGAAAGCACTCATAGATTTCCTGCTCATTCTTCCCTGCAGTGTTGCCTTAATTTCCAGTTTCCCCTGCTGTGTGGCATATCTGAAGATTTGTTTGTCAAAGTAGATGAGGGAGGATTCCCCCCCACCCCAACAGGAATGGGGGAGCTATCTCAGCAGTCTTATTTCCTGATGTATCACGTGAAAGTTCTTTCCAAAGCCATAAGAACTGACAACTTTTCCCAACAAGTGCTATTAAAATGCATTTCCTAGTGGCTCAGCCAACAGAAAATTTTTCAAGTTCTTCTTGTCTTGGAATGAGTTCTCTGTGGTCAAGGGTGGAAGGAAATTTCCCTGACCACTTTCACCCCACAATACCTACCTCTGATGGAAGCCTAGAAAAAACTGCCATAAGAATTTTGTGGCAAGAAGTCCCTTCCTTCAGGCCATCTAGCAGAGATCACACTGGCCAGCTATGTGCCTTACAAAAAACAGATGTCCATGAAGGAGCAAGCCAGCCATGACCAAGGAGCTGTGGCTTCTTGTTTGTCCCAGGTGGAGTAGACTTCAATGATAATAATATTATTTTTAATGGATACACCATCTGCTCTGGATGCCTCCCTGAACTGATCTTGTCAATTTTTTATTTTATTTTTTATTTATTTATTTGTCAAGCACGTATTAGATAATATATATAAGTATAAGCATGAATTAAATATGTAAAATGAATACAAATAAAGGGAACATTTGGACAGGGACGGTAGCAGTGGTGGGTTTCAAAATTTTTTACTACGAGTTCTGTGGCTGCGGCTTGGTGGACGTGGCTTGGTGGGCATGGCAGGGGAAGGATACTGTAAAATCTCCATTCCCACCCCACTCCAGAGGAAGGATAACGTAAAATCTCCATTTCCTTCCAATCAGCTGGGACTTGGGAGGCAAAGAATAGATTGGGACAGGGCCAGTCAGAATTTTTACTACCAGTTCTCCAAACTACTCAAAATTTCCGCTACTAGTTCTCCAGAACTGGTCAGAACCTGCTGAAACCCACCTCTGGATGGTAGGCACGCTGGTGCTCTTATGCACGTCCCTTACAGACCTCTTAGGAATGGGGTGAGGTCAACGGTAGACAGTCTTAGGTTAAAATTTTGGGGTTTTAGGGATGAAACCACAGAGTCAGGTAGTGCATTCCAGGCATTGACCACTCTGTTGTTGAAGTTGTATTTTCTGCAATTGAGTTTGGCACGATTCACTTTAAGTTTGTATCTATTATGTGCTCGTGTATTGTTGTGGTTGAAGCTGAAGTAGTCATTGACAGGTAGGACATTGTAGCAGCTCATTTTATGAGCAACGCTTAGGTCATACCGAAGGCAGCATAGTTCTAAGGTTTCTAAGCCCAGAATTTCAAGTCTGGTGGCATAAGGTATTTTGTTGTGAGCAGAGGAGTGGAGGACTCTTCTTGTGAAATATTTCTAGACACATTCAATTGTATTAATGTCCGATATGCAGTGCGGGTTCCAGACAGATGAGCTGTATTCAAGAATTGGTCTAGCAAATTTTTGTATGCTCTGGTTAGTAATATAATATTACCGGAGAAGAAGCTATGCAAGATTAGGTTTACAACCTTTAATGTCTTTTTGGCGATGTTGTTACAGTGGGTTTTGGCACTTAGATCATTAGATATGAGCACTCCAATTTGCCAAGTAACCCAGGATACACTTAAAACGAACAAATATCTGCCACCAATTGACACCTGAAAACATGCTATCATTGATTGAAATTGGAAATATCCACATGACAACCAATGGATCGCCCTTAACAAGGATATCTTTACTACATTCCTTTTAAAGACTAACCTAACAATTCGGCAGCTGAGAACAAGGAGGCTCAAGAGCTTTGTCAATCTCCAGTAAACTTCATTCTAATTTGAACAAGAGAAGACCAGAGCCTGGAAGGGCAAGACAGCTGGAATATATACGGTTAGGGGAGAGGTATGTATGGCTTACACAATGTATAGCCCTGTAATGGTGAACCTATGGCATGCGTGCCAGAGGTGTCACACAGAGTCCTCTCTGTGGACACATGCGCCATCGCCAGCTGCTCTTCCAGGTTCTGTCGCGTGCATGTTCACTAGCCAACTGCTCTCTTCCCGGTTCTGGTGCATGGAACCCAGAAGAGAGCAGCTGGCTGGTGCACATGCGTGCGACAGAACCTGGAAGAGCAGCTGGCTGGTATGCATGTGTGCAGCGGCCAGCTGCTCTCTTCCGGGTTCCAGTGCTCCGGCACGCGTGCACACTCCATTTTGGCACTCAGTGCTGAAAAGGTTAACCATCACTGGTATAGCCTTTGAGTATTCAGATCAGTGGTGAAATGTAAAAGTTGTTACTACCAGTTCTGTGGGCGTGGCTTGGTGGTGATGGGGTAATATGACTGAGTGGGCGTGGCCAACTTTTTTTTTTTAACTTTTAAAAGCATTTTTTCTACAATCTCTTCAGATGAAGAGGTTGTAAAAAATGCTTTTAAAAGCCTCTGATGATCCCAGCTGACTTGCCTAATCGGCAGAGGCTTTGTTTTTACTTTTAAAAGCATTTTTTTTTGGCCGAAGAGGTTGTAGAAAAAATGCTTTTAAAAATTAAAAAAAAAAAGCCTCTAATGATTGCGCGGCTCAGCTGGGCAAGGGGGTGGGGAGGGATTTTTACTACCGGTTCTCCGAACCACCCGCCGCCATTGCTATCGGATTGGGCGATCCGGTCTGAACCGGGAGCATTTAACCCCTGATTCAGATGAACACAAGAACAGGCTATAATATACTGTCTTAAGTTGAAGGTATCACCGTTCCACGGGGTTAGTTGGCCTGGCTTCCACTTTTGTGAGTGCTGGTCCTTGACACTCTTCTTCTCACAGGTTCAATACCAAAGTAGGTGTCATCCTTGGCCAACATTAAAAATTCTCTTAACTTCAGCTTGCTAAAATTTAATTTTTGTTGCCCCTGGAAATCTAGACATACTTGTTTATTATTGTTGTTGTTGTTGTTGTTGTTATTATTATTATTATTATTATTATTATTATTATTATTATTATTATTATTTATTAGTTAATCTTTAGTGAGATTCACAGCCTTTGAGGCTGGTTAATAGCTCAGCAGCTCGAGTCTTAACCAAGAACCTAGGAACTGTTAAGGTATCGTCGGAGGATGTAAGCTGTTCCAAGTAAGGTGGTTTTTTGTAGAGTCAAAATGTTCAAGTCCGGCAAATTTAGAATTTCTAAATAGCGGGGTAGCCCTTTGGGTATTGCTCCGAGGGCTCCAATTACAATCGGGACAACACACGATTTCTTTTTCCACAGTCGCTCAACTTCAATTTGTAAGTCCCGGTACTTTGTGATTTTTTCTTGCTGCTTATCTTCAATTCGTGCATCACCAGGTATTGCAATGTCAATGAACCATACTTTTTTCTTTTCAACTATTGTTATGTCAGGTGTGTTGTGGACCAAGTGCCTGTCAGTCTGAATCCTAAAGTCCCACAAGATCTTGAGTTTCTCATTCTCTAAAACTTTCTCAACCTGATGTTCCCAGTGGTTTTTGCTGTACTCAAATCCAAACTTCTGGCACAATTTCCAGTGAATGATTTTAGCAACACGGTCATGGCGTTGTAGGTAGTCAGTTTGTGAAATTTTGCTGCACCCAATGATCAGGTGGTCAACTGTCTCCTCTTTCTCATTGCAGAGGCGGCATTTGCTGTTGGTGGTAACATGTTGAATTTTTGCCTTCATACAGTTTGTGGCTAGGGCTTGTTCTTGAGCTGCCAAAATAAAGCTTTCTGTTTCTTTTTTCAGTACTCCTGATCTTAACCAGTTCCAAGTTAATTTCTGGTCAGCTTTGCCTTCAATACTTTTCAAGTATTGGCCATGCAGAGCTTTGTGTTTCCAATTTTCAGCTCGCTGCTCAATTACTTCTTTCTTATATTCTGCTTTTGTTTTAGTTGCCTTTAAAAGGCCTCCTTTATTTACTTCCTTAATCATTGGTTCTTCACTTTTCTGGATGTAATCATTCAAGCTGCATTTTTCTTCTTCCATGGTCTGCTTTACTTGTAGGAGTCCTCGACCACATTATTATTATTATTATTATTATTATTATTATTATTATTATTATTATTATTATTTGAGTTTAGAGAAAATTGTTCCCAAGCACTGTTTCAGCCTCAGGTAATACTGTACTGTTTACTTGAATCTATCACTTTTGAGGCAGAATGCATGCTAGGATAGGGAAGGAAAACAATACATCAATTTTATAAATCAATTTGTGCTATGCGTGGCACACAGCAGAAACGATGTCCCTATTTTGGATCTTGACAAGTTGAAATGTGGGATGTAAGGACAAGACTGTGGGGTAGTGGGCAGATACTAACTTTCTCACCAGCAATAGATAATTAGTAATATATATCCCATTGGAGCCAACTACGATATCACAGCATAGTTATTGTAGATATTTCTGGAGGCTGGCAACAGCATCAACTACAGAATCATCTCCAAAGTGATCTGTTCTACAGCTACTTTCCAAGTAGAGGGAATTTACAGTGGATAGATCACCTCTTTTATCTTAGTCCAACCTTAATGGGCTGGGCTACAATAGCCATAAATCACACGCGCATGGAATTTATGGACAGCATCCAAAGGGTGGCAGATTGAGAAAAGTTGCCCTATGTTTTTATGCTCTCTCCGTGAAAGAGAGGGCGAGAAAGAGGTTTATATTTGTTTTTATTAGTTCTTAAGAAAAACAATCAGATTTTGATAACAAGTCTTGGTCCTCCTGCCCAATTCAAGAAGGCCAGGATTTGGCCCTGGCATGCCTGCAGAGGAATCATGCCATAATTTCATTTTACAGCTCTGTCAATAGAGACTTCTCTGATCCATGCAATTTATGAGGGTAGCTTTCGGATTTTATTGCTTCATTCTCACCCTCCAAAATGTGTAGTCACAACAACAGATTTGGGGGTGTGGGGGGGAGGGGGGGAAAGGGAGAATATGACTTGTTTCGTGCTCCCAATAACACAAGTGCACAGGCAATGTGCTAGAATACCAGTTTGAAGGATAGCTTGGGGACTTTTGATATTTTTTTAAGGAAGAAGAAGATTAAATAAGAATCAGGTCTGTTTCGAAGTATCCCTTTCTTCTTTTCCACAGGAGACTCAACAAGACTGCAAAGGACGCCAACAAGGCAAACAAATCCAGAAAGTACAGCATCTTTTGGCATTTGTACCAGTTAGATTACAGAGATTAGACTAGACTAGACTAAGAGAATAACAGAGTTGGAAGGGACCTTGGAGGTCTTCTAGTCCAACCCCCTGCTCAGGCAGAAAACCCTACACACCATTTCAGACAAATGGTTGTCCAATCTCTTTGTACAAACCTCTGCTGTTGGAGCATTTGCAACTTCTGGAGCAGGGGTGAAATGCTCCCGGTTCGGACCAGATCGCCTGCGGTTCAGCTGGGATCATCAGACCCTTTTAAAAGCATTTTTTCTACAACCTCTTCAGCTAAAGAGATTGTAGAAAAAATGCTTTAAAAACAAAAAAGGTGGCCACGCCCACCCAGTCACATTTCCCTCCCCCCACTAAGCCACGCCCACAGAACCGGTAGTAACAAATTTTACATTTCACCACCGTTCTGCAGGCAAGTTGTTCGACTGATTAATTGTTCTAACTGTCAGGAAATTTCTCCATAGTTCTAGGTTGCTTCTCTCCTTGATTATTTTCCATCCATTGCTTCTTGTCCTGCCTTCAGGTGCTTTGGAGAATAGCTTGACCCCCTCTTCTTTGTGTTAATCAGAGGTGGGTTTCAGCAGCTTCTGACCTGTTCTGAAGAACCAGTAGCAGAAATTTTGAGTAGTTTGGAAAACCGGTAAATACCACCTCTGACTGGCCCCACCCCCATCTATTATCTGCCTCAGGAGTCCCCTGGAGTGGGGAGGGAATGGAGATTCCCTCCCCATGCCCACCAAGCCACACCACGCCCACCAAGCCATGCCCACAGAACCGGTAGTAAAAAAAAATTTAGAATCCCACCACTGGTGTTAATCTCTGACATATTGAAACTACACTAGATTAGATTCCAATCTTAGTCTGGTGGTTAAGACATCAGACTAGAAATCTGGAGATGGTGAGTTATAGTGCCACTTTGGGCATGAAACTGTCTGGGTGATCTTGGGTCAGCTACTCTCTCTCCGCCCTAGGAAGGTAGCAATGGCACTGTTTCTGAAAAATCTTGCCAAGGAAACTAAAGGTAGTCTTTGACTTACAACAGTTGGTTTAGTGACTGCTCAAAGTTACAACGACCCTGAAAAATGTGACTTATTACCATTTTTCACACTTACGACTGTTGTAGCACCCCCATGGGGACATGATCAAAATTCAGATGCTTGGCTACTGACTCATATTTATGGCAGTCTCCCGGGGTCATGTCATCCCCTTTTGTGACCTTCCGACATGTAAAGACCATGGGGAAGACAGTTTCACTTAACAACTGTGTTACTAATGTAACAACTGCAGTGATTCACTTAACAACTATGGCAAGAAAAGTCGTAAAATGGGACAAAATTCATTTAGCAAATGTCTCACTTAACAATATAAATTGTGGGCTCAGTTGTGGTCGTGATTCGAGGACTGCTTGTACAGGGTCTTGTCCAAAAGCTAACTGGAACACACACACACACACACATAAACACACACACAGAGAGAGAGAGAGAGAGAGGGAGAGAGAGAGATAGATTGGAGGTATCTTCCCATATGTAACTCTGGTAGAGAAGTAACACAGTGGGAATAGTAGGGCTGGCTCAGCTGAGGCAACTCTGATATGCTAAAATTCCTAAGAATTTTTCAATTTGAAAATGCTCCCTCCCCCAATCTCCAATTTCTATGCTTGACTTGAACAATCTCATAAAATCCTGCCATGAGAGTTTCCTGAATGTGTAGATTAGTCATTAGTTTCACAATCGTATAACAATTGTCCATTATGTTTGAGCACAGAAGTTTAATTTTACTTTACACCTATTCCTGTGTAATGTTGGCAATTAACTTCTAATGGGCCTAATATCTTCTGACACAGATACAAAACTGGGAACTCGCTGGCTCTTGCTTTTTAAATGAAAATTGAGTCATTCCCCCTTACATGGATAAATGGTTTCACCAACTTAAGAGGCTGTTAGAAGAAACACATCGTGGCGAAATGGATGAACGATGGGTCAGGCTGTCAAGAGCCTTGATAGTACAGTGGCTTAATGCACCCTGTTATTAACACAGCTGCCTGCAATTTACTGCTGGTTCGAATCTCTCCAAGGCTCAAGGTTGACTCAGCCTTCCATCCTTTCTAAGGTAGGTGAAATGAGGACCCAGTTTGTGGGGGCAATAAGCTGACTTTGTATAAATATACAAAAAAGTATGAAGGCTATTGCTTAACGCACTGTAAGCCGCCCTGAGTCTCCGGAGAAGGGCGGCATATAAATCAAATTAAAAAAAAAAAAAAACCCATAGCCACCAGTTAGGATTGTTGGGGGAGGGATGGAGGATTCATGCATGTGGGGGGGGGGGGCTTATTGTGGAAGTTGTGATCTGCAAGGTTCACGGATGCTTTATTGTTGTTCCCACCTTTGGAGTATAGTGAAGTGTGATAGCTTCAAGAATCTGCCTTTTGGTCTTCTAAAGAGCCATGAAAAGAAAGAGGGGTAACAACAAGTGAATACAGCTTGCTGGGCAGGAAAAGAATCCAAGCAATACATTAAAGACCTTTTACTACTTTTCCTCTGGCCACTTTTTTTTTTTTTTTTTTTGCTATTTTCCCATGATATTGCCTTTAAATAATTCCCAGCCCATGCTCTAAAATAGAGGTGTCAAGCTCGATTTCATTGAGGGCCACATTGTGTTGACCTTGGGGGGCTCTGGGGACCGTGGCCGGGGTGGGCGTGGCTAGGTCTACATCATTCATGTCGGGGGCACCTGTGGTGGCCTGAGCACTCTGCCAGCAAAAATGGGCTCCCAAGCTCCATTTTCAGTGTAACGGCCTCCTGCGCCCCTCTGCCAGCAAAAACGGAGCTCGTGAGGGCCACACGCAGCATTCCCAAGCTCCATTTTCACTGGCAGAGGCACCACGGGCCAGTCCTTGGCTGTTTCCAGGTTGGCCCCTTGGGCCAGATCTAAGCACCCCATGGGCTGGATCCAGCCCCTGGGCCTTGAGTTTGACACCCCTGCTCTAAATCAAGGGTGGGCAACTAAGGCCCCTTTATGGCCTGTGGACATCAACTCCTAGAATTCCATGTTGGCTCAGGAATTCTGGGAGTTGAAGTTCACAGATCATAAAGAGGCTATAGTTCCCCATCTCTGCTCTAAATAGTCATTTTATTTATGGGTATTTTAATAGCACTTTCCCCCTTATTCTGGCACCCTTCAAGAACAGTCTCAAAGTGTGCAATCTATATTGGATTTTTCCATTCTTTTTCTTCAAGGGAAGTCAAACAACTGTAGTGATTTAAAACAGAGAAAATAAATAGGGGCTGGCAACGGGGTGGACATTTCATGCTGGTATTGTTTTCTGCCCACTTAAGGACAGGTGGAGAGTCCTTCAAGCCCTTAAGGAGTGAGTGGACTTCAACTCCCAGAATTTCCCAGCCAGCCTAGTGGTTGGAGACTTCTGGGAGCTGAAGTCCACCTGTCTTAAAGTTGCTAAGATTGAAAAACACTTTACACAAGTTGGCACCCAACTATTCCCAAACACCCAAAGAGGTGGTGAGCATTGCAAGATCTTGAAAAGCTTCATTAATTAACAGCCATAGGCTACTAGAGTTAATTATGCCCCAAGGAGAAAATAAATATGCATTATAAGGAGAGGGATTCGTAACAAACCTCTCTAGTGTAACAAGTCAAATCTTCTTTTGGGAAAATAAGAGGGCTCAGCTTGCATTTTGGTCATTTGGTTAGTCAGATCATCCTGCATTATGGGTTTCTAATGGGGAGCCAGAAATACAGGTTGTCTTACAGTAGTTACGATCCTTGTCTATGTTTGGACTTAATGTGAGGTCATTAGTATCAGGATAGCGCAGCCACAACTGGCCCCCAGCCGATGAGTGAAAGAGGACAGAGAAGTGATCTCTATATCTAAACTTCTGGAGAGGACATCAGTCAGAACAACCTCTTTTCTGCTTTCTTTTGGACTTCAGCCAAGGTGACTTAACTAGTTTAACTTAACTCTCCCTTAATGTGAGTCCAGCCAAACAATCTAAAAAAGGCATAAAGATTCAAGTGTAACATCATGCTGTGATGAATGCTGCATCAATATTTGGCTGATAGGATTAAGTGTCTTGAAATCTGTATGCTGTACTGTCCGTGTCATCTGTACCAAATTACAATATGTCAAAGTAATGACAAACATACAGTGATAATCATATACTTGTTGTCATTTGCCCCGGACACCATGTACACCAATACTTCATCTAGAGCAATGGATCTTGGCTGTAGGTGTGCATGTTCATTAAACTTAGTTCTCTTAAATCATATTCATCAGGCCAAGAGAGAAGCAATGTAATATATAACACATTCTCTATAATCTATACCCTGCCCTGGGTTATGAGAAAGGACAGACTGTTTCCAATGGAAGTACAGGGGGAAACTACTTGTCTTGAGTAGCGACTACATAAATATGTTCAGCAAAGTTGCATCCAGGAGAAGATGTGCAATGGTTAATACAACAACCTGAAGTTATATGCAGACATCACAGGAATGGGGCTGATGGACATTGCATAAAGGAATTATATCGACTATTTACCTTCATGTGGCAAAAATATGTTAATAGAGATTATTCTGAAGATGCTCAATGTAACAATGAAATTATGATTTGCAACACACCAATTATCATCTGACATCTATCCTGAATTCACCTTGAGAAAGAAATTCACAACAGTGGCAATGCTGAAGAAGTCTGCGAGAGGGGAACTTGCTTTGAGAAGGGCAGGAGAAGAACCGAGCCCTTTCATCTAATTTACCTCCCTAAATCCCACCTCAGCCACTCCACTCTGTGGACTTTTAAAATACGGTCATGATCACCTGAAACGAAGTGCTCTTTTCCTTTCTCTGGGCTTCCATCATCTATACACCTTGTGACACAGAAGATACTTGACTGCCAGGCAAATTATACTTGGGGAAAAAAGCATCTGGGAATGCCCAGACTTTCCTGAAGTTTTCTGATCCTAAAGTCCAGGTTCAGTAGCAGCAACCTGGTCTAGTTCCAGGTGATTTTGCAGACTTGGATATAACTACTGTAGCTTAGCTTCCTCCTCCAGCTATTGCTAGTCCATCAGAGGTGGGTTTCAGCAGGTTCTGACCAGTTCTGGAGAACCGGTAGCGGAAATTTTGAGTAGTTCGGAGAACCGGTAAATACCACCTCTGACTGGCCCCACCCCCATCTATTCTCTGCCTCCTGAGTCCCAGCTGATTGGGAGGAAATGGGGATTTTGCAGTAACCTTCCCCTGGAGTGGGGTGGGAATGGAGTTTTTACAGTATCCTTCCCCTGCCACGCCCACCAAGCCATGCCATGCCACGCCCACCAAGCCACACCCATAGAACTGGTAGTAAAAAAATTTGAAACCCACCACTGTAGTCCATCTACATAAATCTACAGTCCAACAAGTTTCTGTTGGAGCCCAATTCCAGGGCTAACTCTTTAATCATCATTTAACAAAATAAGTCTCTTTTCTCCATTCCTTCCCTTGGTCAGGATAAACAATATGTGAAAATGATCTTTATGATGGGGATAGCATTGAAAGGAAACATCCTCTTCCACATTAAGAAGCTTCATAAGAGTTGGAGATAGAAAGAATGGAGAAAACAGGTAGCAAAAAAGAAAAGAAAAGAAAAGAAAACCACATTGCTTTCTAAATTCCCTATGGCAGAACCGACATTTTCAAACTTACTTAATGTTTGATATTTAATCAATTTTTTACAAGCCTCTATGGAACCAGAGAAAGAAGAGCCCTGGGTTGTTATTCAGCAGGTTCTGACAGATTCTGGAGAACCAGTAGCGGAAATTTTGAGTAGTTCAGAGAACCGGCAAATACCACCTCTGGCTGGCTCCAGAGAGGGGTGGGAATGGAGATTTTGCAATATCCTTCCCCCAGGAGTGGTGAGGGAATGGGGATTTTGCGGTATCCTTCCCTTGCCATGCCCACCAAGCCACACCCACCATGCCATGCCATGCCATGCCATGCCACGCCCACCAAGCCACGCCCACAGAACTGGTAGTAAAAAAATTTGAATTCCACCACTAGTAGGGCTACTCAAACAAACTGGGTACATATCTAGAGACAGGGTTTCACCAATGTTTCTCAACCTTGGCCATTTTAAGATGTGTGGACTTCAACTCCCAGAATTCATCAGCCAGCATGCTAATTGAGAGATTCTGGGACTTGAAGTCCACACATTTTAAAGTGGGCCAAGGTTGAAAAACACTAGTTTGGATATTGGAGAAAGGTGTTGGGGGGGGGAGGGGGATACCAACAAGTAGGACTAAGAAGTCGTGGCTATCTTTCCATAATACAAAAAGAAGCAACAGGGAGAAATAGTGGGAGATTTCTAATTGATGCCTCAAATCAGTCAGATGAAAAAGCCAGAATATATACATGAAAAGTGTTTGAAATCTGAGAATTAGGTTAGTACCAGACATGAAGAGATAGACTTTTGCTCATCTGTTTCATGCTTTGGTAAAAGCATATTATCATCAGCATAATAATTTTCATTTTGGGCAGTATAATTCAATATTTTTGGGCAAGCCTTGCTTGATACTTGATAACCAAGTGTTGCAATCCATATAGAGATGATACATTGGGGATTTGGGTTCCTTCACATGATTATTTTTGCCTTCTTCCCTGATTGCAGCTGGCTGGAAAGGATTAACAATGCAGACCCCGATTTATATATTTGTTCAGTGGACAACGGATAATACAATGTAAAAGTATTGTAAAATGCACCATAAAATCAAAGAAACACAGGTGCAAACAGTCATAAAGCAGCATTAACATTTAAAATTGCACACAGGGTTAAGAGCATGATGGAACAGTAAAAGTCTTTCTTGCCAGTCTGAATTGAAACTAAGACATGGCCCTTTCATTGCCCTCAGAAAGGAAATTCACAGCTGGAGCACTGCTACCAAAAAGGCTCTGTTTTAAGACCTCACCTATCTATAGCTGTGGGATATATAACAGAACCTCAATTATGTCTGCAAATGTATGATTTAGTTATACATTTGCAGCAGTGGTGGGTTGCTACCTGTTCGGCCCGGATCGGGCGAACTGGTAGCGGCAGCGGCGGGAGGCTCTGCCCACCCACTCGGACGCTTCTGCGCATGCGCAGAAGCATTGCGCGCATGCCCACGAGTGAACCAGTAGCGATGGGTTTTGAAACCCACCCCTGATTTGCAGACATAATTACTTTAGGAAGGAGGCAGCCTTTTAAAGACCAAAAGCCAACCTATATGGAAATTAAGGTAAGTCACTGTAGGTTTTCCTTATACATGCATACTCTATGGAACTGTCTTTCTTTGTAAGAAGTATATTATAGGAATGCCTCTCTCTCTACCCCCTCTCTTGTCTCTTCTCTCTCTCTCTATTTCTCTCTCTCCCTCCCTCTCTCTCCGTCTTTGAGTCAGTCTTGACATGACTCAAAGAAAGTACATGAAGAAGTCCATGCAATTTTTTCCCGCATCATTTTTCCAAAGTGGTTTCCTTCTTCCGAAGAAGAAGTGTTTTGATTTTCTTCAAAAGGCTGAAAGAAAGTGAGTGGCCCAAGGTCACTCAGCTGGCTTTGTACCTAAAGTGGGACTAGAACAGGGGTGGGCAATTGTGGCTCTTTTACAACCTGTGGACTTCAACTCCCAGAATTCCTGAGACAGCTTGGCTTGGCTGTCTCAGGAATTCTGGGAGTTGAAGTCCACAGGTTGTAAAAGAGCCACAATTGCCCACCCCTGGACTAGAACTTACAAGGTCCTGGTTTCTATCTTTAACCAAATTGACTTCTTAACCAAATCCCCCCAAAACAAGCCATCCTTCTTTCCTTAGATGCTGTCTCAACACAGACTGTGCTTCAAAAAAAGGGGGGTATTTACAACATATCCTGTTTACAACAATTCCGATATAGTTCAGTTAGGTACAAGGTGTCACTGTCAGATATGTTGGAGATCTGCAAGTTCTAAAATTCTGAGCTGGCATTATGGAAAAGAAGAAGACAAGGAAAATGGAATGAATTCTGTGCTTTTTCTTGGAGAAAGAACAAAGGCATAGAAAAGGCTGAGATCTAATGGCCCAGAATGATCTTATTCCCCATAGACAATGAATTGAAATTATTTATCTAGTTAGGAAATAGTTAGGAGATCTAGAGTTGTGGTGTTGCAGTGGTTATAATGCAGTATTGCAGGCTGACTCTGCCAACTGCCAGGAGTTCAATCCTGATGGGCTCAAGGTTGATTCAGCCTTCCATCCTTCTGAGGTCGGTAAAATGAGCACCCAGATTGTTGGTGGCAATATCTTGATTCTGTAAATTGCTTAGAGAGGGCTGTAAAGCACTGTGAAGCAGTATGTACGTCTAAGTGCTAGTACTATTGCTAGGATTGTAATTCTAGCAATTCCTAAAGTGGCATTCCTCCCAATATCAGTGGCTGTTATTGAAGATGATGATATTGGGGGTGGGGTGTGTGGAGAGATTTTAGGCTGAATCTTTACTAAAACATGAGTCAGATTGACCATCCTTCCCTCTTTCCAGAAAGATGAGGGACAGGGGGTGATTGGTGGAAGAAAATTATCATCTTCTTCACAAATCACAATTCCCCAGGTGTACTGGGGGAAGACGTGACAGTTAACCTTGTGTAAAACCCAATATAAGCTTATTGACAGAGTTGAATCTTTCTTCTGTTCCTGCGCTGTCTTTTTCTAGTTGTGAGATTTATTGTGTAAATTGGATAATTTAATGACTCTCGGTAGCTAGGCTTTGCTGTTTAATGATAGTAAATTAGATTATAAAAAACCCAAGAATCAATTTGAACTATATTTTAATGATCAGCTACATTATTCTTCTTGGTAATGGCAATGGTAATTTGTTTTTGCATATTATTCAAAGGCTGAGCCTTGACTATTTCTTAAGTTGTAAAATGCAAAACTCTTTATGGATAAATAAAATGCAGAAGGCAGGGGAGGATGTGAAGGCTCAGTATACCCATTCATTTTCCAGCGTAGATCCTGTTGTGATCCTGAGTTCAGTGCAAGCTGATTCATATGGAGTCTTTCCTATCTTGTTCCTTATTCCAGAACAGTGTTGTGGACTTATATCTCTGGAATCTTCACAATACTCTACTCCTGTGAAAAAGCAGCCCAAACAATCACTGAATACCACAGGGAGAGTTGTGCCATGAAGCAATAGAGGGAGGTAGAGCATGTGGCACTAAGAAGTCCCCACTGCCACCACAGCTAGTCAGCTGCTCAGCCAGGTTGATTCTAGGTTTGGAGGTTCTGACATACATACTGAAGAGCCCAGTTTGAAAAAATAATCAGACTGAATGAAAGTCCCCAAAAGACTGGGAAGGTGCCTGTGCTGCTAGGTACAAGCCAAGGGGTGAGAGGATTGGGGGAAACCCACACTAGATTCTAGATTCAAGCTGATAGGTGCTAGGCTGATTCTACTTGATAAGAGTCACAGGGCTGTGATATTGGCTGAAGTGTTTTAGATGTACCCATAACACAATAGTGTTGTGGTCTGCCAGCAGCCTGCGGAGCTGGCAGCGGAGTTGGATAGTGAGGAGGCTGGGGAGGAACATGGGCCAGTCCTGGAGTCTGGGGAAGGCTCAGACGAGGGCTCTGTGTTGGAGGCAGAAATGGGGCCAGGGCCTTCTGGGAGTTATGCGCGGACTCCGGAGTCTCCAGAGTCAGACATCAGAGAGGCAGAGGAACAGGGGGAGCCTGTTCCTAGTGCACACATGCGCAGAGTTGCCATAAGGCAAGAACAGTTAAAACTAAAGGGACGACTCGGGAGTAAGGCCTGGAGATTATTGGCCCCTCCCATAAGGCTTAAAAGAGGAGCAAAAGCATGTGGGTCTTTTGCAGGAAAGCAACATCGTTAATTCTGTTCCCAGTTGGCATCTCTGTTTGATTCTGGAATCCATGTGGCTTTGCCAAGTAGGTCTTTGGCAGAGTGTCAAGGGAGATAAAAGTTGGTGATTATCCCGAAGGACTTCTCCCGAATGGCTTTTTGCAACTAATTGGGACTCAGCTGCAAATGAACGTAATTCACAGCTGTTGCAATAAAAGAGGTTTTTGGGACTATTTGTGTGTTTTAATGACTCAGGAAGCCTAGGTCACAACAAACAGCCATGTAGTTTGCCTACTTAACGCTACCTTTAAAACTGGAATAGCTAAGGATGACTCTTAGGCTACCCTGGTATGGCTTGGGAATGAGATGAAGGCAGTATCTTGAGAACATGGTAGAAAAAAGAGGATTGTTGGGACATGTTTAAGCTGTGGAAAGGTATAACGGGGAAAGGAGTACAGTATTTCTATCATCTGCTGTGAGAAACGTATTTTAGCCTTGCAATTTACACAAGGGTATGTCCAGACAAACAGAAGAGTTATTTGGCAATTGATCTTTTCTCTTCCCAATCCTCCCATCCTTCAGATTGTCTTGATTTTCCTTCTTCATTGATAAAGTTTCTGCACTTATTTCAGTGTGAAAAAAATGCATACAGATTAGTTTAGATTTTAAATTATCTGGTACTGTAGCATTTCTGAGCAACTGTAATAGTGTGAACCTTGGGAGACAAGGGAAAGAGCCACAGCCAAGGCAGAGAAGAGGTAGCTTAGACTGCAGAAGGTAAGGTTGGTTGCTTTCCAGATATATCCGGAAAAAGATAGGAAGGAAGAAAGGTGCTTGTGTTATACCATAAGAGAGTCTTGGTTTGTTTAACTGGTAGCCATTCTCCAATAGATTGAAGACAGCAGTCATTTCCAATTCGGAAAAATTTCTATTAGTTCATTAAGCCAGGGATCCCTAACCCGCAGGCCGCAGCCCACTACCGGGGCACTGCCGTTTCAAAACCGGGCCATGGAAGAGATGGGCAAACATGTGTGCATGAAGCTCCACTCACATTAGCGGAGGGTACTTGCGCTCATACACAAAGTCCATTTGCTCGAACGGAGCTTTCTGCACGAGTGCAAGTGCCTGCCACTCATGCGAGTGAAGCTTTGTGTACAAGCGCAAGCTCCCTCCACTCGTGCACGAAGCTTCATTCATGTGAGTAGAGGGTGCACATGCTCACCATTCGCACAAATGGAGCTGTATGTATGCACATGCTCTTGCCACTTACACACTCCCCCACCCCTGTACCTGGCCGGGCCGCCATGCTGGAAAGGTTGGTGACCACTGCATTAAGCAACATTCATAGAATATTTTCATGGTGGGATAGAAGGTTAATACAGCCCTTCCTTTCTGAAAAGGTACATGAGCTGATGGCAGAGTCCTGATCTACATTCAAACAACCTCTACAGCAACTTTGTCCTATTTGAGTGGATATCGTCTCCCAGCTTTAAGGAAGGATAGAAATTCTGGGACATGAACCTAATCCAACCCATCAGAAGCTGTCTATCAATAAGCTTCCCATTATTTTCTGGACTCTGGCTGAATTCATCTTGATTGACATGTGAATAGATATGTTACGATTGACCTGTGAGTCGACTGAGGAAATTCCTCAAAACAGACAGCTGCCCATGGATCTGAAGGTTTCCAATTCTATCTCCTTGACTATCCTTTATCATCCTAAAAATTCATGTATCTCTTTAATGTCCTTCTTTTTTAAAAAAAACAGACAAGAGTTTTTAAAATGTGAATAAATTGAATGCTGGGTAAAATCTTCTCGTTTGAAATGTCACATTACAATTTTGGATGGCAAAAATAAGGAATGTGGGAGCATCTTCTGATAACACTCAGCTTCAAATATGGTTATTTATTTCATATGGTGTAGCAAAATGAAGCATGGTGCATAAAATTCACAGAAACAACACATGAAATGTGTATCAAAATATAAAAGAGCAGAGCAGTGAATCATTTTAAAATCACACAGGGCAAGTGATGAATAAAATTATGAATAGAATTAAATTATGTATGAGCAGTTGCTGAAGTGACTAAACCTATGGTTGGATATCTAGATTGTTTAGCCATTGGACAGCAGTGCCTTCGAGATTATGTATTTCATGCTGGGATTCAGGGAACTTTCTAAGCGGGCATTCCATCGCAACATAATGTAAAATTTGTGGGAAGTTCCCATAGTCACAGTTAGGATTATCAACCAGCCCTCATTTATATTTCCAGTATTGGCACCTGCCATAGTTAGTTCAGATCTGGTTGAGCACTGTTCAGATTTTCCTTAGGAGATAAAGCTGAAGGGACGTTATACTGGAGCTGACACTAAATTAAACAAAACTGGGTTAGAAGTTGCCCATTCCTGGTGCCATGCTATCTCAATGTAAATATGTGGGTGTTTGGATAAAATAAAACTCCCTTTTTTATGACCCTGTAATCCCTTAATTTGGGGTAGATTCGGGGCGACCGAATGGAGCTGAGCATTTACTGGCCAGATGCCCTTCCTGACACCACACAGAGTTCATAGTAAGTTTTTTTTTCTTTGCACCCTAAGAGAGAAATATCTGCCATGCCCTAGAATTGGACTCTCAATCTTCTGAGTGGGAAACAAGCATCACCACTAGGCCACCACGCAGCTCTGTTTGGATAGTAATATAGATAGAATAAAAACCAGGAACAATATTCTTCATAAACTTTCTGGCACCAGTTAGGGAGTGAGTGCTACTGTTCTTAGGATATTAGGTCTTCCTTTGATATATTTGGTGGCTGAGTATCGATTCATGTGGTTAAACAGTGCCCATACAAAAGCACTGGATTCACAGCTTAATTACACTATGAGGCTAATATCAGGAACTATTAAATCAACACCTACTGGTATTATCTAGCACCGTGATGGCGAACCTATGGCACGCGTGCCACAGGTGGTACACGGAGCCATATTAGTGGGCACGCCAGCTCAGCTCTGGGGCGCATGCGTGTGCCGGCCAGCTGATTTTCAGGCCTTCTGGGCCCACCAGAAGTAGGGAAACAGGCTGTTTCCTGCCTCTGTAGGGCCTGGGGGGGAAGGCCCATTTTTCTTTCTTACCAGGCTCCAGATCCTCTCTATTTATCTGGGAAGTGCAAAAACAGCCTTTCCCACTCCCTTGGAGGCCCTACAGAGGCTGAAAGGGCCCATTTCCCAACTCCCGATGGGACAGGAAGTGACTTTTTTTTTTTATTTGATTTATATGCCGCCCTTCTCCGGAGACTCAGGGCAGCTTACAATGTGTTAAGCAATAGCCTTCATACTTTTATATATTTATACAAAGTTGCCCCCACAAACTGGGTCCTCAATTTACCTACCTTAGAAAGGATGGAAGGCTGAGTCAACCTTGAGCCTGGTGAGATTCAAACTTACAGTAATTGCAGACAGCTGGTGTTAATCACAATGCTATCAGTCTGCTGAGCCACCAGGCCCGTTTTTGCTGTCCCCAGCCTCCAGAGACTCCTAGAGAGGCTCCTAGAGACTCCTAGAGAGGCTCCTAGAGACCCCTAGAGAGGTTCTGGAGGCTGGTGACAGCAAAAAATGTCACTTCCTGTCCCATCAGGAGTCGGGAAATGGGCCCTTTCAGCCTCCGTAGGGCCTCCAAGGGAGTGGGAAAGGCTGTTTTCGCCCTTCCCAGATAAATAGAGAGGATCTGGAACCAGGTAAGAAAGAAAAACGGGCGTACCATGCCATCATGTGCCAGGAGCGGGGGGGGGGGGTTGCGTGTGCATGTGCGTGGGCACGTCCGCACGTGACCCTCCCCCCCTCCTGGCACGCGATGGCAAAAAGGTTAGCCATCACTGATCTAGCATACCACCACCCATCTAAGAAGACAATCAGCCTTAAAAGGGAAATGACAAAAACGATCATTACCTATACATGAGGACTGCTGCGATCAAAAATATTCAGACTCAAATCTCAGAATCTGCGGTGGAAACTTCAAATATTGTAACAACTGTTTTGATGGAACTCCTGATTCCTAACAGATTGCCAGATTTTTATTCAGTGTTTTTGGACTTCGCAAAACATATTTTGTATATTTTGGAATGGGTTCATCTTTTGGCATTAAGTTTTGACCTGTAAGCAAAACTACTATAGTTCAAACTTGAACATAATTATTGCAGCATATAAAGTCAAGCAGTTTCCAAGCTTACCCAGGAGAAGGTCATGTTATCTCCTCACGCCTCTCCCCATCATTTTTCTGTCATGTGCCAAACATACCAGCAGGGTCTGGAAAAGGGCCTCTCAAGCATCGTAGCTCAGTCATAAGGTTGGAATTTGGCCATTGCTCAAGCTGCTAAGAAACAAAATGTTTAGGTTTGGAGTTGATTTCTATGTTTTTATAAAACACAATTTGATCTGTCTATAATCACGAAGCTAAAAAGAGAGAGAGAGAGGGAGAGGGAGCAGAGTCAAAGAAACAAACAAACAAAACCCATTGGCCTATGCATATAGGCCGATTCATGGAGTTGGCCTGTCTCATGCCTGCTGAGACGAGTCAGCTGCCAAGCTTAGAAGTCGCTTCGCTTCTGCATCCTCAAAGCATCTGCAAGTAAAGGGAAAATCAGAGTTTTGCCAATAAATTGCTGACAATGGAATATAGCCCAAAGAGCATGTTTTAATATCCTTGGATTGTTCCATGCAGAGCTTTGGTTTCCTTTTGTGTTCTCCCCCCCCCCTCACAACAGGAAGCAGTGCAGAAGTCTTATCTCTGGAAAAACCTTGGCAGTGCATGATCTATGGGGTGCTTTGGGCAAGCATACAGTTTGCTCTTTCAACTGCGTTGTTTTCTTTCCAATCCAAAGAGTAGATGTCCTTGGGACATCTGATTGACGCCTCTGGGAATTAGATGGGCCTACCTTGCTCACCCAGGTATCCTGCGGGTTTTATTACACTGGGATACTCATCTTCCCCAGTGAGCAAACCCAATGACAATGTTGGCAGAGGATTATATCAGTTGTCATCTGACCTACTTAAAGGAGACTAGTTTGAAGAAAGGTAAGATCCAGCAGAGTGATTTTAGAGATGTTCTTCTCATAGAGAAGCAGAAGTCTTCTCTTCCCAAGCCTGCAAATTTGGACTACGCTCACAAGGTCATGCTGCCTGGGATTACAGACCTTGAAGTCTAACACATCTGGAGAACATCAGATCACAGAAGGCTGCACAGATGGAAAAGATAATCTTTTCCTGTTGTTGTCATGATATTTGTGTTTCTCTTCCAGGAAAAGCTAACATCACGGCCTTGGGAGGATTGTGTGATGGGATGGGACGCTTGCGTGATACTTTCTTTTCTTTCTTTCTTTCTCCTCAACTACTACATAGCAATGTGGTTGTTTCAGCTTTTCAGGAGGTTCTTCTATTTCGTAGCAGGGAAAAGTTATTATTCAATAAAATCCAATTATCAATTACATACCCAATTGAATTACTTTACATTACTGCATGCTCGATTAGTACGGCAAGCATGGTCCAATCTCGATGTCTTAAACCTCCTTCTATGATGGGTTCTAGTTTGGGTGAAAGAAAATTTGGAAATGATGCAGCTGCCTTTCCCTCCATAATCTCCCAATTTCCCTGTTTTATTTCTCAGCAATGAGCTCAGCAATTCCCAAAGGTGTTTTCTTTCAAAAGGCAATTGAACTTTCTTGTTTTGCTAGAAGATTTAACAGATTAACAGAGTTGGAAGGGACCTTGCAGGTCATCGAGTCCAACACCCTGCCCAAGCAGGAGACCCTACATCTGCCTCTACCTAGGATTGAACTCACAATCTCCTGATTGTGAGGCAAGAGCTCCACCTCAAGATGTTTCACTTCTCATCCAAGAAGCTTCTTCAGTTCTGACTGAATGATGGAGAATGGGTTATACAGTATTCCTTGCAGTTGTTGAATATGCAAGTAGGAGTGAGCCTTATATCAGCCTTCACTCATTGGTTCATTTTCCCACCGGTGGGAAAATGAACAAGTGTCAGTGGCTGACAGGCTGGACAGCTCCCGGTAAAAGGAGCTGCAGCCTTGGGCAGTTCTCAGTTCGTAGTTATTTTGTTGTTGTTCCCTGTTGCCTGGAATAAACAGTTGTTTTACTTCACTGCGATCGTCCTGCCTCTCTATTTGTGTCTGGACAGCACTCATGTAGTCTTCTTTCTGAGAGTCATGGAGCCAACTTGGAGGTTTATCTATGCCCTCAGGGTCACCTGAATCCTGTAGTCTGCATGGTTTTTTCCTGGAAATCCTTTTATACTCCTGGACCATTCGAAAGGTGTTCATCCCAAAGTGCATAGCTAATTGTCTATGGAGATTCTCAGTTATCCGTGTCATGGTTGAATTGAAGAAGCTTCTTGGATGAGAAACAAAATGTCTTCTAGCAAAAAAGAGAAAGCCTTTTGAAAGAAAGCACAGCAAATGCATACAAAGGAAGAGTGTATGACAGGCAACTCGCCATTGTCCTTTCCCTGCATGTAGATATCAAGGTTTCAATTACCTCCCCAAAGCTCTTCCAGTAAAGGGCTCTGATTCTCATTATTCTGCAGCCTCTTGTAATTATACAATTGCATGGAACAGATTAAAGCTTCAAGGTCACTAGTGAAAATGGGGATGAGAAGTCCACATACCTTACAGCATATTGAATCCCAAAGCCTTTTTATAGTCCCTATTATCCTGGGAGATTGTATTACCAAACTATCCAATCGGGGAGGCACAATAACTTATTGATTTTCAGTTGGGAACAAAATTATAAAGTGAACTTTATAAAGTGCAACATTCCTTCTCCCAAAACTCCCAACATACAAACACACACACACAAACACACACTTACACCCAAGTCTGCCCAAAATCTCATAAATTGCCATCCACACAAGGCCCTCCTCACTGTGTATTTTGGAATCTTTAAATACGTGTGGACTTTCCTTCTGCTTTCTAATTACCCAAAGTTATTGACGCTGGAATAAAAGTGTATCATAATGGGGTTTTTTCCATTTTTGTTTCAGGCCTGTTAACTAAGACACGCAACAAGAGGCAAAACTCTAGTGATAAAAAATGATGACATTCAATATTTTTTTCCTTCAATCTCCCAGGGTTCCTAAAAACATGATTGGAAAACACCTGTATTAGAACATGGAATATAGTGCACTATTCAGTCAGTCCCAATCACTTATGTGCAACATTTAGCAGCAAACCAGTTCAGCTAGATCAGAAGAACTCTGGCTAGTTTATTTATTTATTTGATATAATTTATATATCCACAGAGCACTCAGGGCAACATGCAAAATCCCAATAAAAATAGCAATGGAACTATCAAAGCAAAGTAATCATAGCTATAAGACTTTAAAAAAAAAGAAAACGGGAAGCATTTTTCACAGTAAAATCAAAATGGCATGAAAAACTTGATAAAAAGACATAATCTTCCCCGCTAATATAAAACATGATGGAGCCTCAGGGAGCTCTCTTCATGCAGGAACTCAATAATTGAGGACTAGCTTCAGAAAAGCCCTATCCTGCTTTAAACTGGCCTTCCCTACTCTGGGAACCCTGCAGATGTGTGGACTTCAACTCCCAGGATTCCATTGCTGAGAATTCTGTGAGGTGAATTCTGCATATCTAGACTGTTCTTAGGCTCTGGAACACTGCTGCAGATTTTAATAAATAATTTTTTTTTTGCAATTAGATAAGAATGCAAGGAGGAGAAGACTTCAAAAAAGATGCTTTTCTGGAGCATGATATAGGTTTCCGCAGGTGTTTGTATGTAGGTCTTTGGTTATCCGGGTTTTCTCCCGCGTAAAATTGGAAGTGTCTTGGTGACGTTTCGACGAAGTCTCATTCATCATCTTCAGGCTGGTGTTTTTGGCTTCGTGCTTCTAGGAGCAATGTGTGATCGCAGCTGTTTCCTCCTTTTAACTTCCAGTGGGGGTGTGAACTGATTGGATGGGAGCTTGCCTGTGTTCTGATTGGGTGGAGGTGTGTTCTGATTGGTTGGGGATTTTGTGCTCTGATTGGATGGGGGGTAGGCATGACCATAAACCAGAAGCCAGACCACAGCTGCATCATTAGTCACTTTAAACCCCTCCAATCCATACATGAAGCAAACTGACACCCACCATGAAGATGTGGCACGACCACGAACATGAAGCCAAACAACAGCAATGCAGCTCACCAGCTCAAATCCCCCTGCAACTCAGACTAACCCGAGCACAACCAAGCCCCCACCCAAACAGAACACACCCCCAGCCAGTCAGAGCACAGCCAACCCCCCATCCAATCAGAGCACAGCCAAACCCCCAACCAATCAGAACACATCTCTATCCAATCAGAACACAGGCAAGTTCCCACCCAATCAGTTCACACCCCCACTGGAAGTTAAAAGGAAGAAACAGCTGCGATCACACATTGCTCCTAGAAGCACGAAGCCAAAAACAACAGCCTGAAGATGACGAATGAGACTTTGTCGAAACGTTGCCAAGACACTTCCAATTTTACACGGGAGAAAACCCGAATAACCAAAGATCTACATATAGATAGATAGATAGATAGATAGATAGATAGATAGATAGATATAACACCACATTATTAACTGTAAGAACAACACTGTTTCAATGATTTTTTTTTCAAAAAGTCTGTTAACTTTCTAATTCCTTATTTAATGAAACATTATTTTAGAAGCAATACTTCTAAAAGAGCCTTGGTAGTACAGGGGCTTAAGGCACCCTGTTATTAAGCTGATTAAGACCAGCTGCCTGCAATTCTGCAGGGTTCGAATCTTGCCAAAGGCTCAAGGTTGACTCAGCCTTCCATCCTTTCTAAGGTAGGTGAAATGAGGACCCAGTTGTGGGGGCAATAAGCTGACTTTGTATAAATATACAAAAGGATGAAGGCTATTGCTGAGCACATTGTAAGCCGCCCTGAGTCTTCGGAGAAGGGCGGCATATAAATCAAATTAAAAAAATATATATATATATACTTCATGTTTCACACACCCATATGGCAGTCCTGAGAGTTGCCTCCATAGAAAAGAACTCTGTGTTGAAAGGCAACTATGCGCTGTAGGAAGTTAGCACCCACCCCTCTCCTAGAAGAATGAAATATTCTAGGAAATATTAAAAAGGCAGAATATTATACCTCCCTGGATGAGAAAAGGAGAAACATGCTCTTGGCAAGCAGCCCCCACCTTTGTTAATAGTCCCAGAAAGACTGGGCCATCCTATCTACAGGACAAAAGGCTGGGCCAGCTTATCTACAACACAAAAGACCTTAACCCTTAGGACATAATAGGATTAGCCTTCTACCCATCTCACCACATGGCACCTTAGAAGATTACATCACCTAGCAAGATTCAACCAAGCCTGGGACTCAAGACAACCTACAAAGTTGCTCCTGCATGGGCCCATGGGAGCCTGACAACCAATCAGAATACATTTGTTTCACAGGAACATAAAGCAAGTTCAAAGCCCAAGAGAGGGTATAAATATATCTCACTCTCCACTCCATGTGGTCAGCTATCCAGGACTTCAAACCGTGTGGTCCTGTTCACCATTAAACCATCCTTCCAAGCAGTCTCCATGTTTCCAGTGTCTTTCTCCCCACTTGGAATTGAAGCCAGATGGACATTTCTTCCAACAGCACCATTGTACTGATGCAGGACAATATATGCAGACAGTGAACGTGGTCTATCTAACAATCTTTCTATTTTGTTCCTTTTTTTCTTTTCCTAACCAAGAGAAACATTTGCAGCGGGTGTCTAGAACCTATAATTTCAGTCTCACTACTCTGTTTGGCCACAAAACTCTCTTGGAGGAAAAAAAACGGGCCAAGAATATCTTTTAGGGGGGGAAATATGGTTCCAGGGCCTACGGAAATTCTCCCTTCCTTCCATGAGATTGTAAGTGCATGCTATTATCAGCAGCCAAGACAGCTCTATTACAAAACATGGAAAAGGTCATCATAATTAAGACTGATTTTTATTTATAAAGCACCAGTCAACTCCCATCTCTCATGGCCTAGTCACTGGAGGCTCAGTAGAGACAGTTTAAAGGGACCATTAACAGAAAGTCATGGTAGCATAGTTCATGCAGTCCCCTTTCCAGGCATATATTCTGGGTTATTAATTAATGAGGACCGTCAAGGGGGCTATTATCAAACCAATGACAGCTCCTGATTGATGTGACAAGGGCAGCATAAATGCAGGAAAGAAAGAGAAGAGCTCTATCAAAGGGAGGCATCTCCACAGGAAGCAGCCGTCGATCATCACTGATGACATTTTTGGGGTGTTGTTTGTCAAGATGCATTTGTCAGTCAGTGCACTGTTTGGTCCTGGGAGCTGTAATTTCCATTGGTTCCCCTGATATTGGCAGCCAGAAACAATTGCTTTGTGAGGAAGAGCAACAAAATTCATGGGATTTCCTCTGATGTAAGTATAGTTGAAACTACCCATTTGGGTTTCTCCTGGGTTCTTCTTCTTTGTGAGGTATGTTCAGTTTGGATTTTCTTTGAGTGTCTCAATTTTGGAACCAGGCCTGTGCTTCTCATTGGCCTCTGAGGGCCCCTAGAAAGATTGACCCCGCCCAGAAGGGCAGCGTCATGGATGTTAGCAGTGGTGGAATTCAATTTTTTTTTACTACCAGTTCTGTGGCTGCGGCTTGGTGGGTGTGGTGTGGCTTGGCGGTCTTGGCAGGGGAAGGATACTGCAAAATCCTCATTCCCTCCCCACTCCTGGGGGAAGGATATTGCAAAATCTCCATTCCAACACCACTCTGGGGCCAGCCAGAGGTGGCATTTGCCAGTTCTCCGAACTACTAAAAATTTCTGCTATCAGTTCTCCAGAACCTGTCAGAACCTGCTGAATTTCACCCCTGGATGTAAGCCTTTTAGGGGAAGCTAGGGAGATTAAAGGAGTGAGAAAAGCTCTGCTTTTGCTTCTTAACCCACCCACCCCGAAAGCTCACTATTTTGTGGTGGGGATCAGCATTTTGAGGTGGTTCCAAGAAGCATGCCCCTTAAACTCCCATTCCATTCCTTGAGAAAAATTTAAATCTTTGGTGTTCCTTTGGGGCACTCTGGGGGTTGCATCCCACATATTGCAACCACCCACAGGTGGTTCCTCCCTGCTGTATAAAATTGGCCTCCTCAGAAATGCATTTCATTTACAGCTTCTCCTCCCCTCTGCTGGTTTCCACCATCTTCTTCTCTAGTACTCTGTCTCCCTGACTGCTTTTCTACAATCCCTTCCTTTCTTAAATCTTGCTGAAGTTTCGGCTGGGTTGGACCAATCTTTGGGTTGTCTATGGTTATATTTGCACAACATGCATTTCTTGCTTTACTGAATTAACCCATTTCCTTGATTTGTGAAGCCATAGCAAAACCAAACCCAGCCGAGGAAGCTGTCTGAATGCAGCTGCAAACTTTTTCACCCGCATGGTTAAACATCCTGCGTGAACCAAGCCCAACTGTAGTTCTACTGATCTGAGGATGTTTCCTATCTCTAGTTAAATTTCAGTCAATATGTTTGTGCATGTTCTATGACCTCACAATAATTCATTTTTGGATGAAGTCAGAGGAAATTGAAGTGAAGTGCCTAGGAACACTGAGTTTAGATCTCATCAATAGCTAAATAACACGTTTGCTCCAGAATGTGTAGAATTCTATTCTTTTTTTTTTTTTTAATTCAGGCGCTCTCTTTCAGTATTCCTACACAAATATTTTCTCCATCACAGTAAAACAGCACCATGAGAAACACAACAGTTAAGCCTCTGGGAGCAAGAACTGTCATTTTCAGAGATACATCTGACCAACTTTGACTAAATCGTGCATTTTGAGAGCCAATGAGATGTCATACGTAGATACCGTGATGAGCTTATATGGAGCTAGGTAAATTTTGTCTATCTTGCAGAATCATTATGAAAGTAAAATGGAAGGAACTTCCTTCCCCTGTTGAAGGAAGATAAACATATTTAGTAAAACCGAATCATTGGGGTGGTTGATTCAAAACCAGTTATGTTCGAGCATCAATAATATTCCTCAACTGATTTTTGTTTCTACTTCTAAGCAAGTGTTATAATAAACATGCTCTGAGATGCATTCTGGGCAGAAAATAAGAGAGAAAGTAGAAAAGGAAGTGATTTTGTAAATGACCCTAGAGAATACAGGCAGTCCGCGACTTACGACCACAATTGAGCCCAAAATTTATACTGCTAAGTGAGAAACCTATTAAAGGAGTTTTGCCTCATTTTATGACTTTTCTTGCCACACTTGTAAAGTGAATCACTGCAGTTGTTCAATTAGTAACACGGTTTGTTAAGTGAATCTGGCTTCCCGGTTGACTTTGCTTATCAGAAAGTCAAAAAAGGGGATCATATGACTCTGGGACACTGCAACTATCATAAAGACGAATCGATTGTCAAGCATTTGAATCTGAATCACATGACCATAGGGATGCTGCAACGGTCATAATTGTGAAAAATGGTCATAAATCACTTTTTTCAGTGCTGTTGTACCTTTGAACAGTCATTAAATGAACTGTTGTAAATCAAGGACTACCTGTACGTTCTTTTGGGGGGTGGGGGCAAAAGTTGTAATTCAGCCTTGAGCACTTTTGATTAAAGTTTGTGGATAGGAACAACAGGCTGAGAAGGTATTACCAATCAGTGTACAGGTAGTCCTCAACCTACGACCACAATTGAGCCCAAAATTTATGTTATTGAGAAATTTGTTAAATGACTTTTGCCCCATTTTATGACCTTTTTTTTTGCCACATTGGTTAAGTGAATCAGTGCAGTTGTTAAATTAGTAACCCGGGTCTTTAAGTGAATCTCTTTTCCCCCATTGACTTTGCTTGTCAGAAGGTCGCAAACGAGGATCACATGACTCTGGGACACTGCAACCATCATAAATGTGAGTCAGCTGTCAAGCATCCGAATGTAAATCACATGCTGCAACGTTCATAAGTGTGAAAATGGTCAGAAGTCACTTTTTTCAGTGCGGTTGCAACTTCGGTCACTAAACTAACTGTTGTAAGTTGAGGACTACCTGTATAACTAAAGGCTGAGTCTGTATAAAACCACTGCTTCCTAAATCTGTAGGAGGATAGGCAACAGGGGAGAGCCAGAAAGGTACATCTGGTAAACCAGTGGTGAAATCCAAATTTTTTTACTACCGGTTCTGTGGGCGTGGCTTAGTGGGTGTGGCTTGGTGGGCATGGCAGGGGAAGGATACTGCAAAATTTCCATTCCCCACTCCTGGGGGAAGGATATTGCAAAATCTCCATTCCCACCCCACTCTGGGGCCATCCAGAGGTGGTATTTGCCATTCTCCGAACTGCTCAAAATTTCTGCTACCGGTTCTCCAGAACCTGTCAGAACCTGCTGGATTTCACCCTTGCTGGTAACCCAGGGCTTTCTGAGGATGTGACCCTTGGCAGGAGCTTGATGATGTCAAACCAATATTGGTCTTATACTGGGAACACTTTTCATACTGTAGTAGAGTATATGTGCTTCTGATAGCCATACCAGAGTCAAGTTGGCCTCATGAGCAATCTTTGAAGCATCCCTAACTGGCATTGTGAACAGGGAACAGGATAGGACATCAGTCAAGTTTACGCATCCATGAAGGAGTTAATATTGGCGGTATCAAATCACTTCCCAGAGCGGGTGGGACTCAGACAAATGGGGCACGAGTAGGAGGGCAGATGGGGAGAAAGGCTGGAGCTGAACACAAGGGGAAAAGACGTGAATCTGAAGCTCCTGGTAATGGGTTCCATGGTTACGGTTGTCTAGGCAACCGCGACACATATCCATTTCTCTGCGCAGGGGTTGAAAGTGAATGACAATTTGGAGAGCTGCGAGCCCCGGGAATGTAGGGGGCCTTAAAGAAGATTGATAGGAAAATCAATGCCTTATAAAAAGAGAGAGAGGTGACTGCTCCACTTTGAAGACAGGTGCTGATTCGTCCAGCAAAGCCAGGAGGTGTAGAAAACAGACAATGAAAGCAGCTGGGGAATAGTTTCTCCCCAATCCCCCTTTTGCACCTTTCTCCGAAGCCCAGTCGAAAAATTGCCACCTGCTTCCCTCCCTCCCATCCCGGCACCTCGGTCGTATGCACGGGATGGCAAACTGGCCATAAAATTTTTTACTACCCTAGTTCTTCATTCAGGAAATAACAGGTTCATAAACAGTCCAGACAGTATGGAGCTCCAATTCCAAGCAAGCCATCTCTCTCTCTCTCTTTCTCTCTCCCTCCGTCTCCTATCCCTCTTGCAACAACTTTACTGGGCATTTCTGAGGAGCCAGCAGGCCCATGATTCACCCACTCTCATTTTTTTTCCCCATCTGCAATTTCTGTGGGGAGCTACTGTTTGTGAGGGGCGGGTTGAAAGGACCCCCAGTTTAAAGATAGGCACATAGGCCGGGTGCTCCTGGCAGTAGGGAAGCAATTCCTGCTAGGTTTTTCTTTCTCTTTTGCTGGAATCTCTGCTCTTAGGTGACCATTGGGAAATATAGAGTTCATTCTAGGCTACAGTGTTATCAGGAATCCACACAACGTGTGGATGTAAAATCTCCGATCTGGGGAAAGCTTATGAATGCTGTGGTAAGTGTTTGTTTTCAATGTCTTTCTTTCTCTCTCTCTCTCTCTCTCTCTCTCCCTCCCTTCCCCTCCCTCCCTCCCTCCCTCCCTCCCTCCCTCCCTCTCTCTCTCTCTCTCTTTCTTTCTTTCCTTCCTTCCTTCCTCTTTCTTTTCTTTCTTTCTTAATTTCTTTCTCTCTCTTCCTCCCTCCCCTCCCTTTCTTTCTTTCTTTCTTTCTTTCTTTCTTTCTTCCTTTCTTTCTTCCTTTCTTTCTCCCTTTTATTAGATTTTTATCCCAGCTTTATAACGCAAGGCCGTGAACATACCTAATGCTTCCTCCTCCTCCTATTTTTCCCACAACAACCCTGTGAGGTAAATAGGGCTGAGAGTAACTGGCCCAAAGTCAACCAATTGACTTTCATGTTAAAGTGGGACTAGAACTCACATCTCTTGGTTTGTTTGTTCTTTAGCTTGGAGCCTTAAGCACTAGGCCACACTGGCTCTCCAAATATATATCCTAGAATTTGAGTCAGCCCATTTAGCTTTCTTCCCCAATATCCTAGTTTGAGTGAAATAAATGCAGTTTGCGGAGTTTTAGAAATTAAATGGCAGCCAAGATCTATTTGTACCTCTTCTTTCCAGAAGGCTTGAAAAGCTGGGTGCATGTTGTCTCGATTATTTGCATCTGAGGTTGCCAAGTTTGGATTTTCCAGTAAATTTACATGGCTGGCACCCAGGTACATACACACAGAGCCAGGAGAGAACCCAAATGTCTTCCTTGTCTTGCAGGTTTGGTTTTAGGAGAAGCTCTTAGAGGAAGGATTGGGTTCAGACATGAGAAAATTAACTACAAAAAATCAAGTTTCTAGAGGGCAGTGGATTACAATTCCCATCAGCCCCAGCCTGCATGGTTAGCAGTCTGGAGAGTGTTAAACAGCAGCCTCAGGAGCTCTGGAGGCTTCAGGTTGGGAAAAACGAGGCTAAACACCTAATGCTACTCTCACACCATTAAACCAGCAGCTTCTTGAAGCCAGCTTAGAGCTTCATCAAATTGGGATATAAATGGAATAAGTAGCCAATTTATTGTTAGGTTCTTACTCTCTTCCATTGTGCCATCTCTTTAGTTATTCCACCCCATCCATCATTTTATCTGACTCGTTTTCCTATTTATTCCTTCTCCACGCATTCGGTTACTATGTTCCTGAAGCGCAACAACCTATTTTCGAAAGGAGGCACCCACTTTTATTGTTCCTTTCTTCCCAAGTGGGATCTGATATATGGGTGGGTTGTTTTAAAAGCCATTTGGCAGAATGTTCTTCTAGCTTGTTATTTTAATAATGCTTTCCCTCCCCCTTTTCTTTCTTTCTTTACTGGCAGGAGTGACCACTTTGAGGCCTCTGGATGAAATGGATCCCCTGCTTCTTTTCTGGAACCACGAAACCTCTGGCACTGTAGCTGCTGAAATTCACAGTGTTTCCACTTGAGTTGAGCATGCCATTCCCAGATTGGTTCTGCATCCCTGGGATACCAGCCTTTTCTTGGAAGTTCAACTTCCATATAATAAAACATGGAGGATTGAGTAAGAGAGAAATAATGCCAAATGGTAAGCATTAGTCGGCTCTGCAGTTTAATAACCCTGTAAATTAACTTTTTGCCCGCTCTAAATAATTTCACTGCATTCTTAAATTCTTTTTTTTTTTTTTTTTTTTTTTTGTAAATTCTCTTCTTTGCCCTCCCTCCAGCATTCCTCTTGTAGAAAGTTAGGAATTTTATTTTTCAGGTTGACTCAACCAACTAAATGTTCTTTGGGATGGGTGGATGGGTGAATGGATGGATGGAGGAAAGAAGGAAAGGAAAGGGAAGGGAAGGGAAGGGAAGGGAAGGGAAGGGAAGGGAAGGGAAGGGAAGGAAGGAAGGAAGGAAGGAAGGAAGGAAGGAAGGAAGGAAGGAAGGAAGGAAGGAAGGAAGGAAGGAAGGGTAAAATCCAGCAGGTTCTGACAGGTTCTAGAGAACCGGTAGCGGAAATTATGAGTAGTTCGAGAACTGGCAAATACCACCTCTGGCTGATCCCAGAGTGGGGTGGGAATGGAGATTTTGCAGTATCCTTCCCCTGCCATGCCCACCAAGCCACACCCACCAAGCCACACCACACCCACCAAGCCACGCCCACAGAACCGGTAGTAAAAAAAATTGAATTTCACCACTGGAAGGAAGGAAGTCTTTTTCTTCATGTAAAGTATTCTTATCAGCAAAAATATTAAATGTGCCCTGATCCCTGTTCACTTGACAGGAAGTCACAATCAAACTATGAGCACCTGCTGAAGCCCCTCGGCATGTGCCTGTGATCCTAATGTCCCCTTGTTGCCATGAAATGTCCTTTTTTTATTGGGACAGAAGTGGGAAATTATTGAATCTCCCTGGAATAATCATGATAATTTACAGGGTTATTAAACTGCTAATGCTGAATTGATACTTCTAATTCCCACTCTTAGAGCCATCTTGAAGAGACCTGAGGGAGCTTCGGTGCTCCTTGTGGAAAACCTTCTGTGATTTAAGCCCCCATGGGAATTAGAAATCATTTTCCTTCAGCACTTGGGAGTGCACAATACACAATTGATATTTTTATGTCTTCCTACTAGCAATGAGACACATCCTGGGAAGTATCACCAACAGACTTTGTCTTCCTCTGAAGGACACTGGAAGCTTTTTACAGCTGAATCCAAAGAATCTCCCAGAATGTCGGTTTAAAACCAGAGTTTCTGATGCCTTTTCAAGTGCCGCCAAACCAAGCAATTAGAATTTGTGCTGATGACAGGGTAGACACGTCTCATGATTAATGTTGGGCAATGTCACACGCTCCATTTGCTTATGACGTCTCCTTGAGATGCTTTTCCTTAGTTTTTGAGTCAAAGGGAAAAGGCAGAATGCTGGCAACCAGCAAGGGTGCCTCTTACTGACCTGATCCTTAGGGCCTCAGGATGCAACCGAGTCCCTGCCTCATCTATATTGACTGGCCGTTCAATTAACCATCGGAGGAGGGGGGATTCTGAGATATCTGCATCTTGTTTGAATCGATGCTAAATGAGTTTAAATGTAGCTTAATAGTGAGGAATGTGTGAATCAATACAATTCTTGTTGGTGAAATTATTAGTATTGGAGAAGAAAGCATGGAGAAACCGATTCTGTCAGGAAGTGATTGAAAACAGAGATCAGATTGAATAAGGAGAATGTTACTTCTTCCAGCATCTTATCCAAGACAGAATTATTTCTATAAAGAAATATAGATTGTTTTTACATACATACATACATACATACATACATACATACATACATACATATCTGAATTTGACGGATTGTTTCAAATGACTTATTTCAATAGAGATTCTATGGTTCATTATAAAGGTGATTTTCCTACTTTCCATCTTAAAGTTGGAGAAAAAAGATCCAACTTCAGGAGTCTCCTGAAAGGCCCCCCCCCCCCCCCCCCCAGTATCAGAATTCTGGTGTTTTGAGAATAAAAAAAGGGGGAAGAAGTGAAAATAAAACCCTGTTCAATGTGGGTGTTTGGGAGAATGTCAGAAACACTAATGGAGAAACAAGCAGGTGACACTGTCTCCTCTATTTTACCAGCCTCAGTCAACTGAAACATTAATGGGTTTGTCCTGAAATTTTTTTGCTTATGTATAGCAGAACACAAAACACAAACCAAATTTGGAACCTTCCCAAAGTCTTAACAGAATAAGAGTGGTGGAAGGGACTTTGGAGGTCTTCTAGTCCAACCCCCTGCTCAAGCAGGAAACCCTATACTGTTTCAGACAAATGGTTGTTCAATCTCTTCTTAAAAAAACCTCCAGGGTTTAGCACCTACAACTTCTGGAGGCAAGTCATTCCTCCAGAAGTTTTGGGTGCTCCAACACTGGAAGTGATGGAAAGGTAATAGCAATAAGAATTCTTATTGTCACCTTTCCCTTCTTACTACTAGAAGTGCCCATTAGGAAGCTCTACTTTGGGAAATCACATGGAAGCAGTCCTCACTGCAACTATTTCCTCACCCTTTACTTCTGGGGATCAGATTGGCAGCCGGGTAAAGGGAGAGCCACGGCCACTGGGTCCCTTCCCTAATTTAGGCTTAGGCATAGGAACCTGAGGCAGAAGAACAGCTACATTTCCACTGCAGTCCTCTGGTCCAAGCATACTTGAAGACCCAGACTGAGAGACTGACTTCAATACCTTTTTGTTTGAATCACCCATTATCATCACTAGCCCTATTGGTTTAATAATGGAGAACAAGAATCCACAAAACATCAACAAATCCCTTTTTACAATTAGGAAAGCCACTTTCCCGGCCCCGTGACAGATATCATGTCTGCTCCCAAAATCCCAAATGTATTCATTGGCCTAGAAAAGGAAAAGAGCTTTAACACAGATTGCAGACACGCAACAGCTAGTAGTACATGCTCTATCTTCTGCTAGCAATCTATTTCAAAAGCTGTTGATCACGATTTCCCTTTCAGAAATGCCAGTGGTGAAATCCAATTTTTTTTACTACCGGTTCTGTGAGCGTGGCTTGGTGGATGTGGCAGGGGAAGGGTACTGCAAAATCTCCATTCCCACCCCACTCTGGGGCTAGCCAGAGGTGGTATTTGCCGGTTCTCTGAACTACTCAAAATTTCCGCTGCCGGTTCTCCAGAACCTGTCAGTACCTGCTGGATTTCACCCCTGAGAAATGCTGCTTTGGGCTCTGCAAGGGAGATATCACAACCGAGTGGACAGAATACAAGCTTGCGTGCAGAAGATCCCAAGTTCAAGGACTGGGTCTCCCATTTAAAGTTGTCTGAGATGCTGGAGTGTTTTTGAGAAAGCAGAAACTCCTGGATTAGATACATAAGTAGTCCAAAGCAAACTGTGTGGTTGTGTTTTTCTATGTCTTATTTGCTAGTAGATAAGGACTCCCCCCCCCCCCGCTTTTCCTCTCCAGATCTACTGTTCCCAGAAGACAAACCTACGGAGTGATCTGAAAGCCTTATGCAAAATGTGGAAAGTTGAGAGAGAGTTGTGCATTTCTTTATATTCCTTCCCTCTTCCCTCGTGCACTATTGATGAATTAAGCTTTCAAAAGCGTGGAAAGTCAAAATGAATTGACTTCAGCAATTGTAGCTCAATCCTAAGGAGCCCCTTTCTGAAGACAACCAAGAGAGTGCTTTGCAGATCAATAATTGATCTTCTTGTCCTATCTCTTTTTCCCTTGGATGGGTCATTAGGCAGGAAAGTTAGAAAGCGGGCAAATGCCGGTTTCTATGGAAACAACAGAAATCTGCATTTCTTCCAATTCAGTGGGGAAGCTGCAATTTGTATGCAAAAGACACGCACCTTTGTAACCAAGACAGGAAGGTGAGAGAACAGCAAGGCTTACCCCCACCTGGACCTGCAAAGAAGAAGGGGGAAAAAAGATAGAAAGAAGCAAGGGTTTAATCTACAGGTAGGATGCTTCATAGTGGAGAATATTATTTTCTTTTATTTAGTGCTCTCTTATAAGTGCCACGGGAAAGATTTCAATCACAAAGAAGATTGCCAAACAGAAAATGTATAAAACTAGAGTGTAAAGTTACTTTCTCCAGCTGGGGGCCTTCCATATATCTTAGGGCTATGGCTCCCAGAATTCCCAGTGACCAAAGTCTTTAGCCAGTTTGAGCCCTGATCTCCAAACATTTCTTTAAAAAAAAAAAAAAAACCCACCAGATTGGGTATACTGGTATAAACCAATGCAAGAGCTGATTCAGTGTAGTGGTTAAGGCACCAGGCTAGAAACTGGGAGACTGTGAGTTCTAGTTCTGCTTATGTGCAAAGCCAGGTGAGTGACCTTAAACCAGTCCTTTTCTCTCATCCCTAGGAAGGAGGCAATGGCAAACCACTTCTGATCAGACTTGCCAGAAACACTGAAGGGACTAGTTCAGATGATTGACAGGTGTCAACACTGACTCAAAGTCACCAAGCAAGTGGAAGGGGGTTCGGTATTTGACCCTTGTCAAAGGCTTAGTAAATCACAAATTATTTCTAGGTTTAGTCATGAGTTCTAAATCATGCATTTCCCACTCTAAGATGGGAATTTTCTGTTATAGATCTGGATGAGAGAAAATCTGGGTTCAGGATCTGGTACCACAGCCAAGCTTCTTTAAGCGAATCACTGTTTCTCAAACTAACTCATAATTATTTTGTTTTTACAGCTTGACACTGAGTTGCCTGTAGGACAGCATCTCTTCCTTGGTTTAAACCTCTGAAGCATTGCCTTGAATTGCCTGATAACAATTGCTTTCAGTGGGATGCCTGCTTGGAGACACATTATGAAGCAAAGGAAGATTGGTGAAAATGCTTTAGCAGGAGGAAGGAGTCCCTTTTCCTCTCCCCATTGAAATGACATGCATGGCACATGGGATTAACAGCCTTTGTGGGAAAAGATAAAAAGCCTCTTTAAATTTGGCATAGGAGTGTGCTGCCTATAATGACACACCTGATGACTTCTAATGTTTGATACCAAATAAAATAACCTGGTTTCCTCTAAATATTTTGGACTTCATCTTACCTCAACCCCATGCTACATGGTAGAGATAAGAGACTATGATGAATGTCATCTGAAAATTTTACGAATTCCCAGCATCTGAAAGATAACCCAGCCCAATGCTTTGCCTCATGCTGAAGTAATGGATTCCTACCCTTAGGATAAAGGATCTTCAACTCTTACATTCGATGCTTCTGAGCTATAATCGTGAGCTTTAGATGAGATCTTGTGCTGGAGAGGAGAATAGCTTTGAATGGTTCAACTGGTATAGGCTGGTTAAGCAGCTTTTGGGAAAACAATGCAAAATTTAACCTTTCCCAATAACGAGAGAAATTAAGTAACAGAATGTGGAAGCACTCAGCATTTGTCACTCACTGAACAATGAATTAAATCTGATCAGAGTCTGTGTGCTGGAGTGGGTGGCATAAATGAATGAATGAATGAATGAATGGATGGATGGATGGATGGATGAATGAATGAATGAATGAATGAATGAATGAATAAATAAATAAATATCCCCATTGTCCAGTCATGTGCTGTGCTACAGTGTGATAATGCTATATTGTTACCGCAGGTATCTGTCCTTCTCTCTCCCCCGCTCCCTCCTTCTCTGTCTCTGTCACTCTCTCTCTCTCTCTCACCTCTCTCTCCCTCCAGTATATCTGTTTTATGTTGTCTCAGTCACAGAGCAAATCTTGGCACCTGATTCAATAGAATTAAAAATGCAAGTAAAAAATAACAAGTAAAAATAACAGAAGAACATCAGAGAGGTCAAGGTGTGCACTGAGGAAGGATCACTAAACTATTGGTGGGGGAAAAGATTGGTGACCTCTCATGGGCAGCTACCATTTTTGGGTTTTGTTTTTTTTAGCACATACCATCTTCCTAGTGATGTTAACATGTCTTCCAAGGGTGCCAGAACACTGCTGTTGATGGATGCTTCTCAGCCCAGTGCGATGCTTTTAAAATATATGGATAAAAAGGTAGGGGAAAACTCTATCCACCTACTTTTCTACCAATGGGGGTGGGGGGGGGAATCCAATGAAAATAATTTTCCATTTATTAATACATCTTTTTTCAATAAACTAGTACATTTCATGGACTAGGCTGCTGGCAAGTGGAATTTTGGTTTTTACTAAAAGCTACCAGCAGATGGCAGCACCAGTGGAATGCACAAAGCAAGCATAGTTGTCCCCAACATTAGCACCTCAAATCCAGAGGACTAATTAATCAATTAGTCTTCGCATCCTGGCATAGTGCTAACTCTGTCTTTATTACCCACCGACAATCTCCTATTATAGATAGGCATGTTTTTCTCATTAGTAGTTGGGTGATGAGTTTTTTCAATGCACTGACTGTTACTGGTCATGGTTATATAGTACTACAAAAAATATGCCAAATTGCAACTTCTCTTAGTAATTAAGTGGTCCCTTGTCACAAGCAGCATAAGCCAAGAGACCGAGAAGCAAAGCCAGATGCAAAAGAGGGTTAGGATAGTTAGTAATAATGTAGTAGATATAATATTAATCAAATAATATTATCCGCAACATAGCTGCCCAGGCCACAGCTGTTGATTTCTTTCTGGGCAACTAAATCTATGTTGGGTTTTGCCACTTCAGCTGCAGACCAAGGCATGTCTGATGGGACATATAAAAATATTCTTTGCCCCAGTAAATTATAAAGGAGGTTATCACAAAATGTTCTAATGTTCAAAGTTTCAATCTTTCATTTCTCCAAAGAAAGTCTATCATCTCTGTCCCTATCTCTATAATCTCTATTGTCTCTATTTCTCTCTATTTATTGTCTGTCTCTCTCTGTCTCTTTCTCCCTCTCTATGTCTCTCATCTCTCTCATCTCTATTTCTATCATTCTCTCTCTCTCATCTCTCTCTCCCTGTCTCTCCCCCTCCCTCCCTCTCCCCTCTCTCCAACTTGGCTGATAAATTAGTACCAGCATCTTACTTATTGGTTGGTCAGGAACAGATGGATGATGTAGACAGAACTTTGTTAATGCACCTGCAAGCTTTTTTCTGCTCCATCACATATTCATCACATTCAACTTTTTTTTTCTTCTTTTAGACCCCCCAAACTTAACTTGCATCCCATCCCATGCTGTGCTGAAAGTATGTGACTCTGTGTAGCAGCACAGAAGTATACAAAATAACATCAGAGTTGCCCAAATGGGCCCCACTCCCTGAATAAATAATAAAACTTGTAGATGTACAGCTCTATGAAACCCATTCTTGTTAGGACCATCAAACACCACCCCCACCCCCAAAATACAGTAATTGGGGACATAACCAGCCATACATCTCTCCCCCTGTTTAAATCAGTAAATAGTTCCAGCATACAGACAGGTCTAGCATGTTGTTGAAAGGTTGCTGTATATATATTCAAAAACAGGTTTGCTAGTCTTCCAAAAGCTTGTGCACCTGTGCAGATGACACTACGTAAAGCCTAATCAGCATTTTTTTTTCAATAGCCAGCTGTGCATTACATAAACAGATGCCTCGGGGCATGTCAAGTATCTGGTTTCTCTTGCAATCCAACCCAAAATGGCCCTCAAGGGCAAGGTCCAATGGCCAGGAAGAGAGGGGGAATAAATATTGGAACTTTCAGTAGCTAATAGGAGCTGGCAGGAACTACCACCTGACTGCAACATTGCCAGCACTGTCAATGAGGCATTAGAAATTGTTCATAAGACATCAGGCGTGAAAGACCAGGGCTTGCTCCATTCCCTTAACCATCTTAGTGGTCTCTAGTTCTCCTACATTCCTTTTGATGTATGGTGACCAGTACTACAAATGTTATTTCATATGTAATTTTACTGTTGATTTATGTAAGGGCATTATAATATTGGCACGACTGTTTCCGGTACTATTTCTTACTAATTCTTAACATGTCATGGGCCTCTATTTACAGCAGATGCACAATTTAACTATTTACCATTTCTCCAGGATACTTTATCAGTTACTGTTAGATCTGATCCCATTATTAGCATGAGGGGTTAGGATTTGGGGCACCAATGTTCATCACTCCAAAGCACCTGACGGCAGGACAAGAAGCAATAGGTGGAAACTAATCAAGGAGAGAAGCAACCTAGAACTAAGGAGAAATTTCCTGACAGTAAGAACAGTTAATCAGAGGAACAACTTGCCGTCAGAAGTTGTGGGTGCTCCAACACTGGAAGTTTTTAAGAAGAGACTGGACAGCCATTTGCCTGAAATGGTATGGGGTTTCCTGCCTAAGCACAGGGATGGACCCTTCCAACTCTGCCATTCTATTCTATTCTATTCTATTCTATTCTATTCTATTCTATTCTATTCTATTCTATTCTATTCTATTCTATTCTATTCTATTCTATTCTATTCTATTCTTTTTTAATTTGATTTATATGCCGCTCTTCTCCGGAGACTCAGGGCGGCTTACAATGCATTAAGCAATAGCCTTCATACTTTTGTATATTTATACAAAGTCAGTTTATTGCCCCCACAAACTGGGTCCTCATTTCACCTACCTTAGAAAGGATGGAAGGCTGAGTCAACCTTGAGCCTTGGAGAGATTTGAACCAGCAGTAAATTGCAGGCAGCTGTGTTAATAACAGGGTGCATAGACCACTGTACTATCAAGGCTCTGTACTATCAAGGCTATTCTATTCTATTCTATTCTATTCTATTCTATTCTATTCTATTCTATTCTATTCTATTCTATTCTATTCTATTCTATTCTATTCTATTCTGCTTGCTCATGTTGAACGACATCTCAAATTTTGAAGGCCACTCTTCTAATGTGCAGAAGTCCCCATGGAGATCTTTGTAGCCCTTATTGTTTTTTAACAGTCTGAACAATTCAGTGTTATCAGCAAATGCGGCTAGTCCATTACTCACACCTGATTCCAGATCATTTATAAATATGTCGAAAAGCACCCATTCTAGGACAGAATCTGGGGGCTTCACTAGTTGCATTCCTCCATTGTGAGAAATATTCTTTTATTATTTATTTTCTATTCTTCAACCAGTCATTTCTCCAGAGAACCTGCCCTTTTATTCCATGTCTATAAAACCTCATGAGAAGCTTTTGAATTTTATTGAAGTTTTTTGAAAATGTAGATAGATGGTGTCTGCTCGCTTACGCTTATCCTCATGTTTATTAATACCCTCAAAAATTCTAGTATAACTAATATACTTACCATGTTGGGTATGCTTGAATGAGGCCTGTGTTTCTAAGTGTTTGGTAATTTTATGTTTAATAGCAGTGTCCACTACCTTTCCCAGAAGAGATATCAGGTGACGGGTCTATAATTCCCTGGATCTCTTCCTAAGCCATTCCTTTAAAAATGGAATTACACTGGCCAGTTTTCAGTCCCCAACTACCAAGGTCAAATGTAGATATAGGTCGTATATTTTTTTTAGCTAGGAAGTCCACACTGTCAGCTTTAAACTCCTTAATACCCCTTACTTTCTAGAAGAGAAAGCAACATCATGGAAAATAGTATGGTAGAATGGATGCAGGTTGGATTGAAGAAGAATTCATCATAACTAATTCAATAGTCAATTTAATCAGAGGCCTCTGCTGAGTTGGATGGAGAGATATCAGTACAGAATTCAGTACTCTCAAAGCTTTTTTCAGCAGAAACATTTCTGACTTATCGGTGCAGATTAGATGAACATTACAAGAAAGATTATGGGAAAACGAAAGAAAGAAAAGAAAATGGGAGACACAGTGAAACCAGCAACACAAGTAAGTGCCAGGAGGGCTTGAAACTTGTTTAGAAGTAGACTTCTTCTTCAAAACACACACACACACACTTAAATAAAATTAATTTCAATTAGCAATAGCACTTAGGCTTATATAGTGCTTTACGAGGGATGCGGTGGCTCAGTGGCTAAGATGCTGAGCTTGTCAATCAAAAGGTCAGCAGTTCAGCGGTTCGAATCCCTAGTGCCGCGTAATGGGGTGAGCTCCCATTACTTGTCCCAGCTTCTGCCAACCTAGCAGTTCAAAAGCATGTTAAAAATGCAAGTAGAAAAATAGTGACCACCTTTTGTGGGAAGGTAACAGCATTCCGTGCACCTTTGGCATTTAGTCATGCTGGCCACATGACCACGGAGACATCTTTGGACAGTGCTGGCTTTTCTCCTTTATGAGCACCGCCCCTAGAGCCGGGAAGAACTAGCACATATGTGCAAGGGGAACCTTTACCTTTACCTTTAGTGCTTTATAGCCCTCTCTAAGCGGTTTACAGTCAGCATGTTGCCCTCAACAATCTAGATCCTCATTTTACTTGAAAGGATGGAAGGCTGAGTCAACCTTGAGTTGGTCAGGATCAAACTGACTGCTTGCAATACTGCATTCTCACCACTGCGTCACCAGCCCGTAGTAAATCAGGTAACACTTGCCTTAACCAACCATGTGTTGAGTTGCCTTGCCATGTCTAAAACTGGGACGGTCTCCTCATTTTGGGGCTATGTAGAGGAACCAATTATTCTTGGGCTGTCATTATTGAGACAAATTCAGCAGCCTCCTCTCCTTTTGGGTTGCACTGCTTCTCCAGTTCATCAGGTGCTGAGAAAGATGTAGCTGTAAATTACAGGTTGCTGATTGTGCCACAGACATTGGTCTCATAATGTCTTTCTGGAAAACTCCAACAGTGGCATCTTTGTGCTAGTCCCTCCCTCCCTCCCTTGAATGTGGAATAGGATAAAGATCCCCCGCCTTTATTATGGTAGAGCTTTTTTTTTAAAAAAAAAATGCTATTGAATATTAAATTTAAATGAATGTTAGCTAATTTTAAATTAAATATTAAAATTAAGTATTAATATTTTAACATGTTAATTAAATAAGCATTAAAATATTATTATCATTTAAATATTATATATTATTTGGGGAGCAGATAGTCAGAAAATCACTGAGAACTTCTAGATGGTATGCAGATTTAATCTGGGATCATGATGACCTCTCAGCAATCAAAAGACACCATAACTTATCTATGGGCATGATACAAAGATGGAAATCCCATTCTTCCCCATGTTTTTTCCACAGCTGGGAAACAAGTGTTAATGTGCAGTAAATTCTGTTGCCTGAATAGTTTGATTCAGGAGCCGTGGTAGCACAGTGTTTAGAATACAGTATTGCAAGCTAATTCTGTTGGCTGCCATCAGTTCGATTCTGACCGGCTCAGGGTTGATTCAGCCTTCCATCCTTCCGAGGTCCGTAAAATGAAGACCCAAATTGTTGGGGGCAATATGCTGACTCTGTAAAACACTTAGAGAGGGCTGTGAAGCGGTATATAAGTCTAAGTGCTATTGTTAATTGAAATTAATTTTGTGTGTGTGTGTGTGTGTGTGTGTGTGTGTGTGTCTCACAGACATTGATTCTGCTTTTTTGTGCTTGAAGTGATGATCTGAGCTTCCAGAGGCATCCTGCCCAAAAAACCCAAGGTCGTGGCAATAGTGATGCAATCAGTCTTTCATCTCTTTTTATTGTGCAGATGAAACTGGGACAGTTCAAAAAGTGTCATCCAGCCAGCGCAACTAACCTCTATGTTCACAGATAGTCTTTTTTATTCATGTTTTTGTTATTTGTTAAGGATGCACATCGAATGAATGATGATGGGCCTGAAGAGGATTGCTTAAAGGGGTCTTTGGTGGTTTCCTTTGTTTAGGTGGATGTAGGCGAAAATAATTGGCAACGGCAATGAAGAAAGTGGGACAGGCGGAAGTTTACATTTTTGTAGTTGGTTGACAAGAATAATCTGCACCAATTCCAAAGAAAGCTCCTGATGGAACAAAGACTGCTATTAAATCAGTGATGTCTGTATGAATGACCATCAGGTCTCTTCTTAACCTGAATTTGTGAAAGCCATAAGTAAGCCTCTCTCTCCTCCTTTCTTCCTCTGTCTTCTCTGGATCTGGAAGAACTATCATAACAATCTCTGAAAATTATGCATGGCGAATTCTACCATGCAGCAAAGTGCAAAGGTTGACCAGGTGATGAAACATAGCAGGATAGAGAAGGAATCAGAAGCTGAATGGTCCAGTGAAATGTTAGGGAAATATTGCCCTGGTTTGGGTCAATTCAACACAATATTTCAGGCAGCAGTAAAATAGAGTGGAGGAATCTTTTGTACGCCCATAAATATATTGTAGTGTACACCTGGGATCTATTAAAATCACAAAGAGTTCCCGCTACATCTAGTCAAAAGTCTGTCTACTCTGGTGTTTCGTTACCCATGATAGTCAACTGTTTTTCTTCGACAAACCAACAACCACATTCTCCACACTATGTTTCATATATATCAGGAGTCTGTCTGTATTACAAAGAATGGAAAAACCATAGTTATATTAGATGAAATTCATATTTCCAACTAGGGGATCCAATAACCATCTGTTTCTTCTCCTTTTAAGAAGCTTTGGGAGACCTCCTACCAGTGGTGGGTTTCAAAATTTTTTACTACTGGTTTACTACTCCTACTACTGGGTATGGCTTGGTGAGTGTGGCATGGCTTGGTGGGCATGGGAGGGGAAGGATACTGTAAAATCTCCATTCCCTCCCCAATCCAGGGGAAGGTTACTGCAAAATCCCCATTTCCTCCCAATCAGCTGGGACTCGGGAGGCAGAGAATATATGGGGGCGGGGCCAGTCAGAATTTTTACTACCAGTTCTCCGAACTACTCAAAATTTCCGCTACCAGTTCTCCAGAACTGGTCAGAACTTGCTGAAACCCACCACTGCCTCCTACCCAATGCAAATTCTTTATTCGGTAAGTTCCAATGCGACCTTCCACAAATAGAGGTCACCATTATCTGCTTTCTGTGTAAGATTTTAAAAACAAATTTGCTTCATCAAAGATCTTGGAAATCCAAATGCTTGCGACGATGTTATAAATTATAATAAATATCTTGGGTAGAGACTGTGAAATTCAAAGAATCATTCTGATTCTGATTCTGGTGGGGTAAATACACAGCCATAAAACTATTCTCTATCACTAGCCGTGAATTTCTCCAATCTTCTTTCAACACCCTTCAGGTTCATATAATTGGACATCATGACTTCTTGGGACAGCGAATTGTATAATAAGACTCTGCATTATGAAGAAGCCCCTTCATTCTGTCTGATCACAAATGAATTGGGTCAAATAGGTCTTCTCACAGAGACCTATGCTCATTCAGGGTTAAGAACATCAGATGAAGAATTAAACTGAGACCATTATGCCTTCTTGATGGTTTGCGTTTCTTCAGAATGTGGGGCCCTAAGAAAAGATGCGCTTTGAGGATCTCACATATACTTCTGGATGCTTTACCCAGTGACTTATCTTTTTTTTTTCTCTTTACCTTCCTACTTTCTCCTTTTCCATTTTCTCCATTTCCCATCATATTGGCTTCCAGACATTGGGATATAATTCTTTCCCCCTTCAAGTTTCGAAAGATTTGGAGTGCACACAAGAACAAAGCATGAAAGGCTGTGTTTCTCCAAAGGGTGTTGAAGAGAAAGAAAATGTGGAATAGGTATAGGACAGGACTTCTGTTTTTTTTTTAAAAAAAAAAAGTTCCTACACTTTATGGACTCATGGTCTCCACAGTCTTCTGGATGGTGTCCAATCTTTTTCTCATAAATTCTGCTCCTCGTCAACAGCCCAAAAAACTCAGGAGGAATTGACCCTCAGTTTTGCAGTGGTCCCTTTATCAACCCAGTCATAAAAAGTCATTCGTTTCTTGACAAACAATGTCCATTCCCAAGAGTAATTACCCAAATCTTTTGCCTTGCTGAGTTATTTTCCCTCTGCTCTTAAAATTGCCTTCTAAGAATAAGAAACAATGAAAAATCTATATAGTTTTTTTCCTGATGGCTTCTATTACCGCAATCCTTCCGGGCTGTTCATCAATTCTGGCAATCTTGATTTAGAACTGATTTTTTTCCCTCACTCTGTCTGTGGAAGAAAGTGAACATCTCTGAAATGACTTTCTGAATAGATCCTGAGTTTCAGAAACACACAGCCGCCTGTTTTGTTTTCCGAAGGATTATCGGGCAGAAGACCAGTTGAGAAAAAGCATTTTGCCACTTGCTAGTGTTCCCTCTCACTTTAGAGGGTACATTTCATCAATGGCCCCCTGACTCATATTGTAGCAATAAACCATTTTTTCTTAAGTACCCTCCTTAGCCTCTTAAATTTTTCATTTTTTATTTCAGTTGCCTGACACATTCAGGGAGGGCTCGTTCATAATCCCGTTCCATTCCACGTATGCCTCAGTCTGCATGTTTTAAAAATGGCAAGCATCCATTTGGATATATCATTATGCAAGCAGTCCCCTCACATCCAGTTTCTAGCACACACCTGTGGAACCATTCCTTTTGTATTTGTATTTGTGCTTTAGTTATTTCTGGGTGCCTCGGTTGTTGGACTGAATAAAAAGGCAAATTATAAGTAGAAGAACTAAAGATGAATTTCTTACCAATTTTTGTCAGGAAATAAAAAGAAATAGTTGCATTGGGTGTTTATTAGGACCGGCCTATTAATATTAAAAATAACACTGCCACACCCCCATGTCATCATAATTTCACCTGTGCTTTTGCCCCCTTGAAAATTTTCTTTCTCCTACCCTGCAATACAGGTACTGGTAGTTCTCAACGTACAACCATTCATTTAGTGACCATTTGAAGTTACAACGGCACTGAAAAAGGTGACTTATGACCATTTTTCAGACTTATAACCATTGCAGCATCCTCATGGTTACATGACTTACATTTGGATCAGGGGTGAAATCCAGCAGGTTCTAAAATTTTGAGTAGTTTGGAGAACCGGTAGTGGAGATTTTGAGTAGTTTGGAGAACCGGCAAATACCACTTCTGGCTGGCCCCAGAGTGGGGTGGGAATGGAGATTTTGCAAAATCCTTCCCCCAGGAGTGGGGAGGGAATGGGGATTTTGCAGTATCCTTCCCCTGTCACGCCCACCAAGCCATGCCCACCAAGCCACACCCACAGAACCGTTGGTAAAAAAAAATTGGATTTCACCACTGATTTGGATGCTTGGCAACTGGTTTATATTTATGGTAGTTGCGGTGTTCCCTTTTGTGACCTTTTGACAAGCAAAATTAATGGGGAAGCCAGATTCACTTAACAACCATGCTACTAACTTAACAGTTATAGTGATTCACTTTAATAACAGTGGAAAGAAAGTGGGACAAAACTCACTTGGCTTAGCCACATAAATTTTGGGCTCAGCTGTGGTCGAGGACTACCTGTAATAGCCCTTAGAGGGACTACACAAATAATCCTCACCCCCACTCTCCACATCCATCAATTTAAAACCTTTTTTTTTTAAAAAAAAAAGATTCGCAAACATTATAGGGAGAGATCTTTTCTTTTTTTAAAAAAAAGAAAACATTGAGCACCAGAGGTTAAAATATGACTTGACAGTACAAATAAAAATTGATAAATTTAAAAGGCGAGGGAGAGTTTTAAAAAAGTCTTCATTTACTGCCATCATAAGAGTTAGAGGCCTTTGATGTGAAGCCTCTTCCGTGGGTCTATGCCCAACCTACTGTAGCATGAAAGGACGCTTCAAGGCAGAGCTTGAGATTATGAATTATGTGGGAAGACGATCTTTCAGCATTTAGGAAACCAAACTGAACAGGCTTTACACTTAGGACCGAGCACTTTTGACACAGAAGCAGAGAAAGAACCAGTGAAAATCACACTACCTGTATGTTGCATGATGTGATTAACACTTCCCATCCCTTCAGCAGTTTAAGGAACATATTGTGGAAAATATAGACAAAAGAGTTTTGCTAGAAAAGAAATCCACTTTATATTTTAGGCATCTGGGTTAGGTCAGATTAAGAAAACTAGCTTCTAGTGACAGATAGTCCGGTAAACAATTGCAGAGTTGTGGGATGTTGCAAAAAACACCTTCTCCTTTGTGTTTCCTAATATGAGTGGAGAGCTTGTTTTGCAGATTTTAAATTGTGGGTGGACCAGTAGGATTAATCTGGTCCTTCAGACTGAAAATACGAGTGGTGTATGTGTAAATTGAGGAGGTACAAAAACTCTTACACCCATTTTCATAGTCATATATACACACACACACAGTCCCCATGCAACAACGTAGTATCCGGAAGCTTCAATTGGTCCAAAATGCCAGGGCCGCCGAGAGGATAATTAAGTGCTGGAACAAGACTAATATGGGCCCCCTCACCTCATTTCATAAACTGAAATGGAATATAAAATATATTCATGAACGAAATGAAACTAAACTTGCAAACTTAAATAAATCAGTAATGAAATTAAAATTCAATAAATTACATTACATAAAAAACTGTTCACAGATTAATAAAGGTTTTGTCAAACGAGGCTGCAAGGCGGTTTTGCTATACACACAAAGTATAGAGTATGAAGTATATATCCAATATTGTTTTTCTTTTTAAAAAATTTGGTTGAGCTCCATATACTGGCTGCACTCCCCTCTCCTCAGGCCTACAAAATGCTATGTGTCACCTCTCCTGCAGGAGCTGCATTGGCTGACAGTTTGCTTCCAGGTCCAGTTAAAGTTCCCAGTTGTCCCTTTCAAAGCCCCATATGGTTGGGACCAAGTTATTTGAAGGGCCATATTTTCCCAATTACATGTATCTAAGGTGACCAACTTTTTTACAATGAGAAGGAGGACACAAATAAATTGAAGGAAAAAAAAAGAAGTGAATCTAATCGGTGCGCGTGTGCTCTGTCATGTTTTGGTAAGACGTAAACAAAGCCACTTGTGCACGACGCACTCTTGCGCGTGGCGCACTCTCTCAAAACAATTCTCCTGTGCGGAGCACATGCGTCTCATAATCATGTCTCACCGCACTGTACCGTGTGATGTGACGTATTTGTATTTGATATGACGAATCGTCATGTCAAATACAAATACATCACATCACACGCAACGGATCGGATCGGCATCGATCAAATACGGAGATTTACAGATTAGTCTTCAAACATCGAAAAGGAGGACATGTAGGAGGACACTTTTCAAGAGAGGACGAACCTACAAAAGAAGGACAGACCTCCCTAAAGGAGGATGATTGATCACCTTAATGTATCCAATCCACCACAACAAGGTCCATCTGATGGGACCAAGAAGAAGGGCCTTCTCTGTGGTGGCTCCCACCCTGCAGAGATAAGATTGCCCCCCCCCTCAGTTTGACATTCTTTTGCAAGGCCCTGAAGACACTGTTCTGCCTTGGAACCCCAGAATTATATGGAGCCCATCAAGTGGCTCGTTTGATAGTTGTCGTTGGGGAGAGGAGTATGGCTTTTTGTGTTGTTTTTGCATTGGGGTTTTATCTTTGTAAGCTGCCCAGAGTCACTGAGAGTTATTATATTGGGAGGCCATATAATTTTTCTTAAATATATAAAATAAACAAAAAATGAGATTTTAATCATAAACAATTTTTCTTATGACCAAAAGTTCCAAAGGTGTTTTTTCAAGAGGCAATTGGACTTCTAAAGAATGCAAATGACCAGCTGTCTGCAAGGAGTATAAATCCTTCCACTCTCCACCATCCAGTTAGAACTGAAGAAGCTTCTTGGATGAAAAGCAAAATGTCTTCAAAGAAAAACAAGAAAGTCCAGTTGCCTCTTGAAAAAGCACCTTTGAGACGACCATAACCTGGATGACTGAGAATCTCTGGAGACGTTTAGGACCAAAACTATTATTCTAAAAGAAATTCCTTAATGTATGTTCTCCCTTCATTTTTTTATTATATTATATATTCATTATACTTTTTTTATTTATTTAAATGAAATTCTTTATAAAAATAGTACATTTGACAATACCAAAAAGCAATCAAAGGTTTTACAATAAGGCACTTTGCACATGTTTTTGGTATGCTTTTAAAAGGATGGGAAAACCATTCTTCAGCTGCTGGAACTGCAACTCCCAGCAGCCATATATTCATTATACTTAATTTTAAAGAAAAGTCAAACAATAACATTATAATATTAACATTCAAGACAGTAATTACTGTTGATAGAATATACACTTTTTCTTTTCTATATTTAATTCTCTACGGCACCTACATAATAGAATATCAGGAATCTAAGTATATTACATAAATATCATTGTATTGAAATAACATATTGTATTAAAACTGAGAATATGGAGCAATCAAATGTTTATATGGCTATATTTAATAATACTTTAAAGGATTGAGCTAGTTGTATTTTAATTTTTAATGGATATACTTTTCTATAAATTTCATACATGTAATCATTATACTATATATAGGTTTTCTAATTTTATTAGCACTGCTATATTTTTAGTTGTACTTTGTCATATGTTTTGGTTGTTATTTCACACACACACATTTATGTGTACAAACACACACAGACAGCCACCACCACCCAAAAAAAATGAGGAGAAGTAAATACGCAAGAGAAAACAAACAAAAGGCTGCACTTTATTTATTTATTTATTTTATTACATTTATATGCTGCTGGTGTCACTATAAAAAGTGAACCTGCTGCCCAGAAGTTATTCTTCATCTATGTTTCTCACCAGAGAGTTTCCCTTCAAGGTCAGATATCTGAACTGTAGAAAGTTAGCACTCACCCCTCTCCTAGAATGAAATATTCTAGGAAATATTAAAAGGCAGAATATTATATTTTCCTGGATGAGAAATGGAGAAACATGTGATTTGAGGCAGGAAGCAGACTCACTCTTAATAGCCCCCACCCTTCTTAATTGCCCACAGCAGATGTCAGCACTTAAGAGATGAAGAGATGGCTAGGTCTATTCATAAGCAAATACCCTCACCCAAGATCCAACAAAGGTAGGATTAGCCCTCAGCCACAATAGGAAGTGCCCAAAGCCCCTTCATTACATCACCCAGCAAGATTCAACCAAGCCTGGGACACAGACAGTCTACAAAGTTAGCTAAGACCTCCGCCCCTTGGGAGTCGGACAGCCAATAGGATACGTGCCCTTGCCACAGGAACAGGAAGCTCAGGTTCAAAACCCAAGAGAGAGTATAAATTACACGCACTCTTCACTCCATATGTTCAACTGCACCAGGACCATGTGCTTAGTGGTTCTGCTCCATTATCATCCTTCCAAGCAGCCTCCATGTTTCCAGTGTCCTTCTCCCCATTTGGAAATGAACCCAGATGGACATTTCTTCCAACAGAACCAGTGGTGGGATTCAAATTTTTTAACTACTGGTTCTGTGTGCGTGGCTTGGTGGGCGTGGCAGGGGGAGGATACTGTAAAATCTCCATTCCCACCCCATTCCAGGGGAAGGTTACTGTAAAATCCCCATTTCCTCCCAATCAGCTGGGACTCGGGAGGCAGAGAATAGATGGGGGTGGGGCCAGTTAGAGGTGGTATTTACCGGTTCTCCGAACTACTCAAAATTTCCGCTACCGATTCTCCAGAACTTGTCAGAACCTGCTGAATACTATGTCTGAACAGAATATACTTGGGAAAAGATTGCTTTGCTCATTTTGGTCTGCTCTGTGATTCAAAAAACATAAATGAGGCTTTTGAAAAGGGCTTTGCTCCTCTCGGCTGCCGCTTGTGCTATGAATCAAACAACCCCATGTTCTTTGGGGAGCCACATTCATCACTGATTGCATTTTTCACACCCTCACACACGATGATGGGCAAAACGTGCAACTCATTAGGGACAGATGCAGAATTGTTATTGTTGTTCTCCTTCCTTCCTTGCTCTCTCACAGATACGCTCCATTCCAGGCGCCTCTCTTGATGTGCCTCTTGAGGGAAAGGGGCAAATTGGTGGATTACAAAGGAAGAAAGTTTAATAGATTTTCTGTCTGGCTAACAGTAACCAGGAGAATCCCCTTTCTTAACCGAGGGTGCACGATCCACCTGTTCTATCCGATAGAAGTGATTTAGCTGGGTTTAGGTTGCCCAGTGGAAAATGACAGTGATCTCCTACAAAATGAGAAACACAAACTGGGTGGCCATCTGGGGCCTCTCCCAGGCAATGGGTTTTTCAGAAGCTGATAGATTGGCAAGTGGGGAGAAAGTACCTGTGTCTTTAACTAGGCCCTTTAAGTGAATTATAGCGGCAGGGAGAAGCCTCTGTAGGTTGCTGGGAAGGCAGTTGCAGAGAGATTGTAATGGGTACATACTAGAAAGTCCTAGAAAGGTACAACTGCAGGGACTTAATCCAGGCAGTTGCCAGGAGTCAACACTGACTGAAAGATGTAAACACACACAAAAAGCCAAGAGGATCCTCACAGTTTTTCATAAAGCCAAAACTGTTGCAAGGCCAGGGAGGAAGAGAGGAGGCAACGTACAGGGATGACCTTGTTCAATTGTGGGGTGTACCAATTTATTAGGTGTTTTAAAGCAGCTACTAAAATGATGGTTGCAGAGGATGTTATGATAGCTATAGCGATCCTTAATCATTTTAGCAGCTAATAAATGTGGATCTAGATTTACTTTGATGGGCAGCAATATTTACAGGAATAAAAAATATTTTAACAACATATACCTTTGTGTGATCTATGGGTAATCCCTCCTTTTCATGAATTAAAGCAAAAGATTTGGTCCCGTTTGCCTGTTGCTGTCAATTCAGGTGCAGCATTTATAATGAAGACTAGGGCTATCTACACTTTTTTCCTTGGGTAACAGCACATAAATAAACCCATTACCCATCACAACAGAGAATTTAAATTGACTTAAAGATTGCCAGGAGTACTAAAATATATTCAAAAATCTCCCTAACTATTCCCGTTAAGATGAAAAATGGATGAAATTACCAATGGTCATTGGTCAAAGATTATTCAATGTACATAAATAAACAATTATAAGATCATTAAATTTAGATAATTAAATAACTATTTAATGTATAGAAAAGTAATCTATAAAATTTGAAACTATGTAAATACGGGTGATACCGATACTGGAACGCTGTAGAGAGTGGAAATGTGGTGTAAAGGTTGAAACCGCCCTGAGTCCGAACGGAGAAGGGCGGTATAGAAATCTGATAAAATAAATAAATAAATAAATAAAAATATGTTTAATAAAAATATTTTTTAAAAAAGATTATTCAATGATGCTGTTTTTAAAATACAGGAAGTTCTCTAATTATGACCATTCATTCAGTGACTGTTCAGAGTTATGATGCTGCTGAAGAAAATGACTTACAACTGAACCCTGAAGTTTGTTAAGACTTTCTGATAAATAATTTTGGGTAATGAAAGAAAAACTTTGGGTAGCAATGCCTTACCTATTGTGTACACGAATGCTCTGTTTTTCATTGTACAATTACCAGTGTAACAGTCTGCATCCTTATTGATGAAATATAGCAGAGAATTTGTTCAATTTACAAAATAATCTGATTCAACTCTTTTAAATCAATACGTGCCGTGAAATAATAGTTATGCTTACATATTTACATGTTTTTGAATTTTGCAATGCAATTTTTTTTTCTTTTAAGCCTATTAGGGCCAAGTCTACAGAAAAATGCATTGGTTCATAAAAATAATTTTGTAAAATGCACGACCGTGGGGAAATTTGCAAACGTAGCAGACAGAAATGCATAGCTTTGGAGAAATTGGCATAATAAATAGATTACACACACACACACACACACACACACACACACACAGAGAGAGAGAGAGAGAGAGAGAGAGAGAGAGAGAGAGAGAGAGAGAGAGAGAGAGAGCGCAACCTCAAACTCATGCAGCAATAGGATACGTTGGATTTATCATGCTGCTGCATCTAAGTTCCTTTAGCTAACACCCAACTCCTTCTATCCTACCTCCTCCAAACTGTAGACATACACAACAGCATGCCTGCTTATTCTATTCTCCAGTTCCAGCTTTGATTGCTGAAAGTCCTACACAGGAGGGCTTTCTAAGCATCAAGATGTGATCTCCAGGTGTTTTGGTACCTGCATTCGATCTTTCTGCTTTATTAAAAAAAGATGAGGGGTGAGAAGGTGAAACTCCCTCAGATCAAGCTGAGTGTATCTATGCAATGCTACAAAAATGATTTGTCACTGACTTTTTCAGGGATGAAGTTTTTTTCAATCTGCAAGAAACTATGGGTAGAACATTAGATTTTATTATGGTTAAATAATAAATTGTATATCATTTGCATCAAGACACTATTATTGTCCAGGAGATTGCCATCATCACTAACAAGAAAGCGAGTACACCATTTTGTGCTATTTTGGGTGGCCTTAAAAAAGTATCGCCTACTTGATGATGAGGATGATGGACATTTTAGTTTTTTAGAAGTTTGCTTCTGAATATCTCCACCCTGTAGAAGGCTCGCCTTTTGTCAGTCTGTTTTGTTTGCTCTGCTTCTGGAGGGCTATCGTATCCAGGATGCAAAACCTCGGATGAACACCAGATGGCAGCAAAGAGAAAGAACCAGTTGATGCCACCTAATGGTCACTTCGATTCTTGCAGCTCAAATATAGTAGCCCTACTTTCTCAGTGGCTCCTAGGATGAGACTTAGAAACATAAGAGAAAATCCAGGTACAACATTGATTTGGAAGTTGCATCTATGTTGTGGTGAACTAGGATAACCTGGGCAAGAACAGAGCAGGTGAGGCAAACAAGTGAGTTTTGAGGCAAGCTTCCAAACTTTTCTTCTTTCTTTTAGCAGCTACCAATGCAAATTTTAAAATTTACCAGGCAACTAATACTGCTGTGACTTGCTAGTAAAAAGCAAAAAAACCCGCATGTATATCGGACATTGAGTCAGGAGGGTGGGGGTGGGGGGGAATATAGATGTGCTTAAATATACTTTGAGCAAAACACATTATTTTCATAGATTTCTCTTTTTTTTATTTTAAAGGAGCATTTATTTATTTTAAAAAGCCACTCCGCCTTTATTTCATCCTGTCATTACTTCTTAGGGTATTTTAATGACCACCCTAGTATTGAACCATTTGTTGACATAAACTTTGAGAAAACCTTGGGAAATTCCAGATGACTGCAGGGAAAAGGAAAAATGGTCCTGATCTTCAAAAAGAGAGAAAAGCAAGATCCAAGGGACTCCAGACCAATCTACTCCAGACCAATCAAACAGATTGATCTGTAAGGACTTTCAAAACAGTTTGGTAATTTTATCCCAGATCAATGCAGACTTGTCAAAAACATGTCTTTTCACATGAGCTTTATCTCATTTTTGGATTGGAGACTTTCGTTAACAGTATACTGCTGCAATACTTCATGACGTTCTGAGGAAAATGTTAATTATGTATGGACTGAATGGTACTACATTTCAGGGGTGGGTTCTACATTTTTTTATTACCGGTTCTGTGGGCGTGGCTTATTTTGTGGGCATGGCTTGATGGTCATGTGACAATTCTTTAGGATTTAGTAGAGGTACTGGTCTACCAGGCTTTTAAATGCTTGCAGAGCTGTACCAGTCTACCCATTTGTTTTAGGAGACACTGGTCTACCACCACACTGCCTTTTAACACTGATCAGCTATAGGGCAGCCCTTTGAAGCCCCGGGGCAAGAGTTTAAACAGTTTTTTTCCTTCTAGCCGATCAGCTGGGACTCAGGAGGCAGCAATAGATTGGGGGGGGGGCAAATAAAAGGTAAGAATAACGCGGGGGCGGGGGGGATAGGGGGGCAGAACTGGTTCGGTGATGGCATATCGCCACCACTACCGGCTCGGCAGAACCGGGTGGAACCGGGAGGAACCCACCACTGCTATATTTCTCTATCATCTCTCTCTCCCTCTCCCCCCTCTCTCTTCCCTCCCTCCCTCCCTCTTCTCTCTCTTCTCTCTCTCTCTTCTCTCTCTTTTCTCTCTCCCTCCCTCCCTCTCTCTCATCACATCTCTCTCTCCCCCCTCTCTCCTCTCTCTCTCTCTTCTCTCTCTCTCCCTCCCTCCCTCTCTCTTCTCTCTTTCTTTCTCTTCTCTCTCTTCTCTCTCTCTTCTCTCTCTCTCTTCCTCCCTCCCTCTCATCTCATGTCTCTCTTCACCCCCTCTCTCTCTTCTCTCTCTCTCTCTCTCTCTCTCTCCCTCCCTCCCTCTCTCTTCTCTCTTTCTCTCTCTCTCTCTCTCTCTCTCTCTCTCTCTCTCTCTCTCTCTCTCTCTCTCCCCCCAGTTCAAAAATTGTAACAGAATAACAGAGTTGAAAGGGACCTTGGAGATCGTCCAGTCCAACCCTCCTGCAGCTAAAGAAAGCTCATCAACAGTTCCTTGGTATAGATATGAATGAGTGAGGTATGACTAGGTATAAGAAAATTAATGCTCTGATCCTATGGAGTTTCCCCCCACTTTTCTTTCCTCCCCCTGCTTCTTTTGTTCTGAGTGACAGGTGAAAGAAGGGAATATGATGATGAATCTGCTCAACTTAACTTGGTGTATTGTACTTCAGTTGGCCAGATGGTATGGCTTGTATCAAAAGAAGCATAGATATTACCATGCACTTGTGTCAGAGCAAGCCCAGACCTGGCTGGCTGCAACAACATCCATTCAAGTTCTCTCTATGCCTCTGCTGGATCATTCCTAGTCCTTGGTAGCAGATTGTGTGGAAAATCAGGGCAGGTATATTGAACTTTGGGGCTCAGTAGGTAATCATGATTGGTTGCTATTTTTGAGGCAAGACCATTTCACAGGATGGCCATGAGGACATAGGAGGAGGGAGAGAGAGAAAGAGGGAGAGGGAGAGGGAGGAGGAGAGGGAGGGGGAGAGGAAGAGAGGATATTCTGGGAGTAGGTCTTCAGGACATACACGAGCTGGAATAAGTTCTTTGCTTTGGAACAGTGAAATGCCAGGGTTAGAGCTTATATCCTCCCCACCCCATGTATTTGCATAGTTTTGCCTGCCTGTGTTCTAGTGGAATATGAATATAATAAATAAAAACTTTAAAATCATTTACACATTTTTCCTCTGTGAGCATAGTTCCTTGCTAGCAGCATACATCGGCTAAAGGAGATTATATATGAAAAAGCGGTGAGTCTTTAGGATCTACCAGATTACAAGCACCAACTAACCTTGACCAATCCAACAATAACTGAAGGAGCTCCAGTATTCTAGTCTTATTACTGTAAATTCTCATATGGGCCATTTGGCCTCTGTAATGTCTCTAATGTATTTAGGATGGCTGGTGGAGAAATATCTTGCTTTTGAAAATGTATTATTTTATCTCACATATAAAATCACAGTACGAAAAAGTAAAAAAAAAGGAAAAAGAAAATCATCTTATAAAGCCACCATAAAATCAGTGAAGCTTTCACTGCAGTCATAAAATTCATCCTGTGCGTATGTTGAAGAAAAAAAAGAAAGAGAGAAAGAAAGGAAAGGAAACTCAAACCTTTCTCTTTTTTTGGTCTGTTTTTCTAAAGACAAAAAGAGAAAGCAATTCGGGCAAAGGAATTTGGTGACTGGGATGCTATGGCAGGAAAGAGCCTTATAGGAGAAAAATCTTGCCCCCAAGCTTTGGGGCGTGAAGAGGTTGTATACATTTATAAATGTGACCTTCTTCCTACCAGACATTTGCAATAAAAAAAAAGAAGAATTAAAACTCATCATAAAACCAAAGTCAAAGGGGAATTCCATAATTCAACGATAGAACTCTAGGATTCAATCTGAACCAATTTCAGGTAGAGGCTAAGAAAGATCTCTGTCTGAAGAACCTAACATGGAATTAAACCTAGCATGGAATCACAGCTTCGTAGTTCACAAAACTCCAATCAGAGGAGTCTGCAGGGTGGGGTCAGTGACAGTGCGATCTGAGCATTGCTTTTAACCTACAGGTAGTCCTCGACTTACGACCACAAATGAGCCCAAAATTTCCGTTCTTAAGTGAGACGTTTGTTAAGTGAGTTTTGCCCCATTTCACGACCTGCCTGTAGGTTCGCCATCACGGTCTTAGAGAGTTGTTGAGGCCACAGACAAACCTCCAAGTGGCCTCAACGACTCTCTAAAAAGAATGCAAATGACCAGCTGTCTACAAAGAATATAAATCCTTCCATTCAAGTCAGAGCTGAAGAAGCTTTTTAGATGAGAAGCGAAACGTCTTCAAAGAAAAAAAGAAGAAAGTCCAGTTGCCTTTTGAGAAAGCACCTTTGTGTCAATGTTGCTATCAAAAAGGTCCTATCCCATGTCTCCTCAAAGCTAAAATCTTTAGGTGGTACAACATATTCAATCTCTCTAGCGGTGCCGCAAATTGCATGCAGGTTCCTACGACAGGAAACACTCTTTCAAATAGCCAACTCTACACTATTTTGGAGCTTTATGGGTCAAACTCACTAAACTGAATTGTTTCCAAGAAGAAACCTGAAGCCTAGTAACTTAACCCAAAAAGGCCTACAATAAGAACTCTTCATAAAAGTCCAAGCACTGCTTTTAACAACGACTATAGTTTTTTTGTATGGGAGAAATGTCATACATCTGGAACATAATAAATATAATCATCTGTACAGATCTATACGATGTGGAACAGGCATACTTTATGTTGTGGCCAATGACTGTCTTTGAACTAGTTGAAAATCCTTTTGATTTGCTGGATGGAGTAGTAACAACTCCTCAGTTGCATTTCACTCAGTGCCCTGCAATTCCTGAAAAGTTATTTTATATTGGGGGATCCTAATTTAGCATCCTTCAGAACAGTATAGAAAATGTTACAATTCCAATCTGTCAGATTTGCTTAGCTTTTTCATGAACTGATGCTAGGTAAGTCAAGGAGACCTCTCAGGTTTGATTATAATTTCCATAGTAGCTCCCATTAAGATTCTGAAAATATTTTTGATAAAGGTACAAATATAAAAGTAAATGTGGGGAAAATGTTACAACAAATGAAAAGATAATATCAAGATATGACAAATATCGGAGGAGTAAGAGGAAAAAAAGATGTATTCAGATGATACACTGATTGAATGATTATATATTGTAAGTATGCGTGTTTATAAAATAAAAACTTTTTTTAAAAAAGATTCTGAAAATATTCCTTGATATGCTTCTAAATATTTGCATCTTCATCCAATGTGGCCATTCATTGTTCTTGCTATCATAATTTTAAATTACTGTTATTGTTGTTTCTACTAATTAACGATCCTGCATATATTGTATTTCTCCGAGAAGCATTTATGGTTCTCTACTTCCTTTTGACTTTAAGGTAGGTTAATCCAGGAGTGAAATTCAATTTTTTTTACTACCAGTTCTGTGGGCATGACTTGGTGGGCGTGGCTTGGTGGGCGTGGCTTGGTGAGCATGCCAGGGGAAGGATAGTGCAAAATCACCATTCCCACCCCACTCCAGGGGAAGGATAGCAATAACAATAGCACTTAGACGTATACACCATTTCACAGCACTTTCCAGCCTTCTCTAAGCGGTTTACAGAGTCAGCATATTGCCCCCAACAATCTGGGTCCTCATTTTACCGACTTCAGAAGGATGGAAGGCTGAGTCAACCTTGAACCTGGTGAGATTCGATCTGCCAAACTGCTGGCAGCCAGTGATCAGCAGAAGGATACTGCAAAATCCCCATTCCCACCCCACTCTGGGACCAGCCAGAGGTGGTATTTGCCGGTTCTCCGAACTACTCAAAATTTCCGCTACCGGTTCTCCAGAACCTGTCAGAACCTGCTGGATTTCACCCCTGGGTTAATCGACAGACAAATGATTCACTCAAGGTTGCCCTGCGAACTTTTAAGTTGGAATAGAATGTAGACCAGGGCTTCCTTAGTTTACAAGTGAGATTCAACCACACGACACTATGCTGTTATACAGTACACTTCTGTACTATTTATAATTTTGCTTTGGTAAGAATATTTCAGAGAAAAATGGCCCAATGTTTTTTGATGGGTAGTGATTGCTCCCTCCACAATACATCCCTCTACATCAGTGTTTCTCAACCTTGGTAGCTTGAAGATGGGTGGACTTCAACTCCCAGAATCCCCCAGCCAGCAGCGCTGGCTGGGGGATTCTGGGAGTTGAAGTCCACCCATCTTCAAGCTACCAAGGTTGAGAAACACTGCTCTACATGCAGAGATGAGAAGATGGCCAGATGGCCAACAGCATCAGTCACTGGATTAAAATTTCTAGAAGGGCTTCATTGACTCCATCAAATATCCTCCATTAGGTTCCATGGGGATATAGTTAGAAACTGAACTCTAGCAGGCTTTGTCCTCGCTTGGACCACCCTGAGTGGCAATGGCCAGTCATTCCCCCCTCCTTTTTTTTTTTTCTGGATTAAGTCTGCTGTGCCTCTTATTTATATAAGTGGAGAGTAGACAAAAGGGGAAGACTGAAATTGTCTTCTAAGGCTCTTATCTGGGGTCACTTTTTCTTTAGGCTTTGGGGTTTGCAATTTTAACTAACCATATCAGTGTGGCATTCTTTTCTTTCTCTAGTGATTGAATATTCTTTTGGGGTGTTTTTTTTTTTCACTCAGTGAATTGTTTAGAAGAGAAGATGAGAAGCTGCAAAAATTAACAACAATCTATTGCTTCTGTCAAGCCTTAGAAACAAGCAAGCTTAAAAAAAAACCTACTCTTTGTCTTGTTTTTTTCTCCTCTAGTCTCTTTCAGTTAAAATCACCCAAAGTATTTCTTGTTACAAAAGCAGGTAGAACATTTTCAAACAAGAGAATGATTTTAAGTTGGCAGTGTCCCTTTAATATTTCATTTTTATTTCCTGTTGTAAATGACAAATTGTTCTGAATTTTATATCACATCCCTCCAGGCAAACTGGTCATGGGATATATGTTTTGTCTTTTTGTCCTCTTTTCCCCGCCTTTTCTTTTTGGGTTTTCTTGGGAAAAAAGCCATAAAATCCTATAATAAAAAAATTTAAAATTCTCAAACAGATACTCTACTAATGAGCACCTTTGAGATGCCAATAAAAACAGGCAAGAGAAGAGAGGATATGCAGAAAAGGACCCAAGGTTATGTGTAATTTGTCTTAGCGGAAACAAATCAAACCAGCATTCAGCCCAAGTTTCTCTGCTGACAAGGACTGCTGGATTTCTACAACCTGTTTAATGTGATACTTACAAAAGAAATGTCCGTGCAGTTCCTTGTTTTCACATGCTGCTTGACTCGTGCTAATCAGGCGAAGGAACAGAGTCTGATTCAGAGAAAGATTCTCTGCTCTAAGGATATCCAATGCTCTCAGGTGTTTCGGACTATTATTCACATATATTCCCAGCTTGCAGGAATGATTAAGGCAATTACAGTCCAAAACACTGAGAGAGCATGTTAATTTGTTAATTGGTCAAGCCTGTTCAAACATGGATCTTCATGTGTGCACTGAACATTTAATATTGAAAATGATGTAGTTGACTGACAGCTGACAACCCCCTGCATGATGACTGTTCCTGGATTGGTGCTCTTTATTAAATATGCCCAGGGATGAAATCCAGCAGGTTCTGACAGGTTCTGGAGAAACGGTAGCGGAAATTTTGAGTAGTTCGGAGAACTGGCAAATACCACCTCTGGCTGGTCCCAGAATGGGGTGGGAATGGGGATTTTGCAGTATCCTTCCCCTGGAATGGGATGGGAATGGAGATTTTGCAGTATCTTTCCCCTGCCAGGCCCACTAAGCCACACCCACCAAGCCACACCACGCCCACCAAGCCACACCCACAAAACCGGTAGTATAAAAATTTGAATTTCACCACTTAATATGCCCCTTTACTGGCAGGGATGTATACAAATTTATGCATAAGATAGGTCTCAACTCTTCTTTTTTTTTCTCCAGCATCTGGACTATGCCTTCTTTGATATGTCCTGTTACAAAAGCTCTCTTTATAATTAATTGTATTTTGTCTTCTGAGAAAACAAAATGGCTTATACAAAGTCTTTCCTTACTTTCCCCAAAAACAATAACCTTCTAATGTAGACTGGGCTGAAAGGGAGTGACCGATTCAAAGTCACCACTGAGCTCCAATCTAAATTCATCACTTCAACCATTACGCTATACTGGCAACACTTCTATATTTAACTGGCATAGAACATATGAACCACCATTTATTATGGGAACACAGAAACAAGGAAGGGTCCATAAACTGAGCCCTCTTCCTGAAAGATGAGGCCCTACTACTACTACTACTACTACTAGTAGTAGTAGTAGTAGTAATACTATTACATTAATGTTGGGAGCACCGAAACACTTCTGGGTTGAGAGAATTGGTCAGTGACATCACCGTTCCTTGGGGGATACCCAGTTGGGGTCCTTTCATGTCCCTGTTAAGCCCTCCATCACAGGGCAACCAGGTTTTGAACACGAGCCTGCCGATCATCAGCCCAGCATCCTAACCACCCCTCCCAGATGGGGCCCTGACATCTGCCCAAATAAGCCAAGCTGAGGCACCTTCTCACTGCTTCCTCTGTGGGCTCTAGGGAATGGAGCATGCTAATTTTTCTACCACTACCATCCCATCAAATAGATTTTCCAGTTCTACTGGCTGAGTTTATGAGCCAGCTCTTCTTGTCTGCTTCTCCATTCATGGAGAGAAAATGTACAGAAGTAGAGTTAGGGTTAGTGGATGATATATGGATATATCATACCCATCCACCAAATGACTTCCTTCAAGGTACAGAATAGAGAGGGTTAGAGCTATTCTATTCTGCTGACAAAACAGAATTAAAGCTGTAATAACCAAAGGCCATTTCCTCTGGGACTTTTATAACTGCTCACAATATTCTTCCCACTGGAAGTTTCTGTGCAGGAGCAGCATAAATCGAATGGCACAACCAAGTAACTGGTCTTTTGTACCGGAACATCTGCACAGTGAATGAGCTACAGCTGTGATGGCGAACCTATGGCACGAGTGCCAGAGGTGGCACACAACACCCTCTCTGTGGGCACGTGAGCCGTCACCCCAGTTCAGCTCCGCCATGCATGCGCACATGCATCCCGCTAGCCAGTTGGTCTTTGGGTCTCTGCCACGAATGCATGGGGGGCGGGGGGGCACATGCACATGCGGGGACGCGTGCATGCAGGGGGGGCATGGCTTGTGCGGAGGGCATGTGTGCATGCATTGGGGGCGGGGCACATGCATGGGGACACGCACGCATTGTATTTTGAGGGTTTGGGCACACATGCTTTGGCCACTCGGTCCAGAAAAGGTTAGCCATCACTGGGCTATAGCTTCCCAGATCCAGATGGGAGATCCAATAGAAGGTAATGGAGAATAAGAGGGTTGTGTAACTTCCAAATCCAGATGGAGAGGCAGATACTAGCTGATCAACCAGTCATAGAAGACAGTGGCAGTGATAGATATAGTGGTGTCAAGCAATAGCAACATCAGGAAGAAGGAAGATGAGAAACTGGAGAGATTTTAAGGCCTGGAGAAGGAACTAAACAGGATGTAAAAAGTAAAAGCCAAAGTGGTCCCGGTAGTGGTGGGAGTACTCAGGGCTATGACTCCTAAACTTGAAGAATAGCTCCAACATATCCCAGGAACAACGTCACAGCTCTCTGCCCAGAAGAATGCAGTCCCTCAGACTCCCAGGCCTTTGATAGAGGCCCCAAGATTGAGAAAGGCACATACCATCCATAGGAGTGAGAAGTGATTTTTTTTTTAATAGCAATAGCAGCAGCTATTATGGTAGCTACTTAGACTTATATACCGCTTCACAGTGCTTTAAACTCTGTAAACTGCTCTCTCTAAGCAGTTTACCGAGTCATCCTATTGCCCCCAACAATCTGGATGCTCATTTTACCCACCTCGGAAGGAGGGAAGGCTGGGTCAACCTTGAACCAGTGAGATTTGAACTGCCAAACTGCTGACAGGGAGCAGAATTAGCCTGCAGTGCTGCATTCTAACCACTGCGCTATGATGGCTCTTAAGATATAAAAATATACCTCCTATATCTACATACGGATACATGAAACATATCCATATCTAGAAATATACAAATAATATAGATTCCCTGCTTGTTGTTCATGTCCCGCTCTTCCTGCCTTTGTTTACCTTTTGTCCCATTTTGCCAGTTAATTGTTTTTGATGTTCACTGACCTTTAATTTTTTTTAAAAAAAACTTGAAGCTACACTTTTGCTGGATGAACCGAGTGGCATACGTGTTTGATCTGTTCTTAAAATGTGGATTGACTGGGAGTGCGCTGGATGTACACTAAACTGGAAATTACCCAAAGTAATTTTCCAAGAGTTGTCACCCTGGAAGTAAGAGTTTGAGATTCTACACTCTGCCAGTAAAAGAAACAAGGATGCGCTGTTGAGAATGACATAGTGACTCATTTCTCAGTGGTCTCTTTCCAAACATTACAAACTCTGTTAGTTCAGCCCTGAAGTGAAAACTCAGCAGAATCCACCCTAGAACAACATCTTACATCATGCTGTTGACATGAACCAAATGTAGTGGAGGACTTTTCTTGAGACAGAAGAGAAGATAAGGTAAAAGTAAAGGGTCCCCTCACACATATGTGCTAGTCGTTCCTGACTCTAGGGGGTGGTGCTCATCTCTGTTTCAAAGCTGAAGAGCCAGCACTGTCTGAAGACGTCTCCATGGTCATGTGGCTGGCATGACTAAGTACCAAAGGCGCACGGAACGCTGTTACCTTCCCACCAAAGGTGGTCCCTATTTTTCTACTTGCATTTTTTACATGCTTTCGAACTGCTAGGTTGGCAGAAGCTGGGACAAGTAACAGGCGCTCACCCTGTTACGCGGCGCTAGGGATTAGAACCGCTGAACTGCTGATCTTTCGATCGACAAGCTCAGTGTCTTAGCCACTCTCCCTAGAAGAGAAGATACCAACCATGAATTCATTAAGTAGAAAAAGTGGTATCTATATGTTGTTTCCTCAGTAGGATTTCCATTCAAGATAAACTGGAACCCCTAAAATTATTTCTGCAGGAGTGTGCAAGCAGAAACCTCCTTGTCTGACCGCAATGGCATTGGCTACCAGTTAATTTGATGCTCTATTCATTCCAACCTGGTACAGGTAGATTCAGTCGAGTTATGACCACAATTGAGCCCCAAATTGATGTTGCTAAGTGAAACATTTGTTAAGTGAGTTATGCCCCATTTTATGATTTTTCTTGCCACATTTGTTAAGTGAATGGCTGCTGTTGTTAAATTAGTAACACGGTTGTTAAGTGAATCTGGATTCCCCATTGACTTTGCTCGTCCGAAGGTCACAAAAGCTGATCACGTGACCCTGGGGGAACATGGCAACTGTCATAAATATGAACCAATTGCCAAGCATCTGAATTTTGATCATGTGACCATGGGGTTGCTGCAACGGTCGTAAGTGTGAAAAACAGTCATAAGTCACTTTATTCAGTGCCAACTGTCACTACATGAACTGTTGTAAGTCGAGGGCTACCTGTATCGACCTGGAGGCTGTCCATCTTATTCTATAGCACACCGTTAGAAGGCATTGTCTGCTGGAAGTAGACATTCTGGTCCATATCCCAGGGTTAGAAAAGCAGAAATGAAGAAGGAAGAGTAAGCATTCATTTCACTAATGAAGGTAATAAGCAGGGCTAGAGTAACAGGTTGTCTGGCACTGCAGGGTATTTGTTAAAACCCAGGTAAGGGGACTGACTATTAATCGGTTGGTTCTTCTTGTAGTCAACAGGTGTGAAACCTGCGGCATCACGTTGCCGTCATGTGATGTTTCGTGACATTTTTCCCCTTCGCGGAGCTGGGGTGGTCGTGGCCTGCGTGTGATGCATCCAGCTTGCAGGCCGCCAGTTTGACACCCCTGTTGTAGTCATTTGCTACAGGGGTGGGTTCTAAATTTTTTTACTACCGGTTCTGTGGGCGTGGCTTATTTTGTAGCTTGATGGTCATGTGACAATTCTTTAGGATTTAGCAGAGGTATTGGTCTACCAGGCTTTTAACTGCTTGCAGAGCTGTACCAGTCTACTCATTTGTCTACCCATTTATTTTTTCAGGCACTGATCTACTCATGTATTTTTGCAGACACTGGTGTACCCATTTATTTTTGCAGGCACCGGTCTACTCATTTGTTTTATTTTAACACTGATCAGCTGTAGGGCGGCCCTTTGAAGCCCCACGGCAAGAGTTTAAACAGTTTTTTCCCCTCTAGCCATCAGCTGGGACTCAGGAGGCAGCAATAGATTGGGGGTGAGGCCAAATAAAAGGTAAGAATAAGGCGGGGGGTGGGTAGGGGTGCGGGGGGGCAGGGTGCGGGGGGGGGGCAGAACCGGTTTGGTGACATCATATCATCACCGCTGCCGGCTCAGCGGAACCGGGTGGAACCGGGCGGAACCCACCACAGATTTGTTATTTGCCTGCCTTTTCTTGTGTAACCCTCTTTTTTTTTTTTTAGACAAGTTTTATTTTAAAAATTTCCTTTCATCATACATATTTTATGAACAGTGTTGACCAGGTCACGACTTATACATCTTATATATAATCAAAATCATCATTATAATATATCTTAATCTTCCCGTTTTTTCCAATATTTATCTCTTTTGTATGTCCTTTATTACAAATTTATCATTTTTCTCCATCTCTTCTTATTTCAACTTCTGCCATATTATTTTCTTTCCATCATTTTTTATCATTTTCAATTTTATATTTAAATTACATCACTTTACGCTTTATGCTTCTTCTCAATTACAATTACTCCAGTTGTTTACATTCTTTCTTCATTTCCGGAAGTAATTCCTTCCTTCTACCTGATCGTTAACAGTAAAATATTCATCTTAATTTACATTGTTATCAAAATTAATGATATTCTTAGATTACTTATTTTCACCTTTCCATCTGCTGTGGTTTATCACAAACCTGTTCTATTCCTTCTTAGTCACTCTCATAATTTCAACATTGTTATTCTCTTTACAATTAACATTTTAAATATTCATTTTAATTTACATTGATATCAAAATTAATAATATTGTCAAATTGCTTATTTTCACATTTCTATCTATTGAGATTTAGTGTAGACAAACTCTATTCATTCATCTTTATCATATATTCACTTATAATCATTTTCCACCATATCATATTTTTTCAACTTCTACCATATTACTCTTTCATATTTCTTTATCATTTCATTTTCAATGCTTTCATCTTGCTAACATCACAGTATATCCAGGGGTGAAATGCTCCCGGTTCGGACTGGCTCGGGCGAGTAGGTAACGATGGCGGCGGGCAGTTCGGAGAACCGGTAGCAAAAATCCCTGCCCCCGCCCCCCCATGCCCAGCTGAGCCGTGCGATCATCAGAGCCTTTTTTTTCTTTTAAATGGCTCTGATGAGCCAAGCTCTGACGATCCCAGCTGAGTTGCCTGCCAATCAGGCAACTCAGCTGGGATCGTCAGAGCCTTTTGAAAGCATTTTTTTACATGGTTTTACATGTAAAAAATGGTTTTAAAAGTAAAAAAAAATTGGCCACACCCACCCAGTCACATTACCCCACCACCACCAAGCCACGCCCACAGAACCGGTAATAACAAATTTTAGATTTCACCCCTGAGTATATCCTAAAATTCTTCTCTCTTACCACTACTATAACAATTAAAATTCCATTCAAATTTTAAAAACTATCAGAAATACTATTATTATTATATTGTCTACTTTCCCATTCCCATTTATTGATCTACCTCATTTATATTTGCCAATTCTTACCCCATCATCCTTCATTTTTAACCATCATCTTTAAATCTTTTCAGCATCCCCTTTTCTAATAATTTTTTGCACGACCCTTTATCTCTCTATAACGTCTTGTGTAACCCTCTTGATATGCTTTTTTTTTTTACTCCTTCTAAATTTGGCCTGAGAAATAAGAATTAGCCCAGCACACATTCTTGGATAAGAATGTCCTAATGTACTAACACTCTAGTGTACTATTTCCCTCTGGTCCTTAGATAATCATATTTATTGTCCATCTATCTGAAATCTCTCTTAACTCCACATAGCAAAGTGATGGCTGATATTCCATATACAGTGTGTGTCAGTGGTGGGTTGCCCCTGGTTCGCACCCGTTCTATAGAACCGGTAGTAAAACCGGCGGGAGGCTCCGCCCACTGGCCCCGATGTCATCAGAAAGCTTCTGTGCACGTGCGCGGCCCCGTTGCGAACTGGTAGTAAAGGTAAGTAGAACCCACCCCTGGTGTGTGTGTGTGTGTGTGTATGTATATGTATGTATATATATATGGAATAATAACACGTGTGTGTGTGTGTGTATGAAGAGTTCTATCTATCTATCCTTACTATCGCTAATGGTTTAAAATTGCTGCCTTCAGTATATTCAAATAAGATCTCCCTGACTATTAGCTCAGCTGTTAACATATAATGGACTGTTTGTGGATATTCCAATTGCTTACAAGTTTGAAAAATTGCCAGACTGTGTGACAATAACTTAATAGCTGCCTTGGTTTGCGATGGAAATTCTGGTCTTGTCCCAATTCTGATTGAGAACTACCTGTACTGTATTTCTTTGAATCCTCTGAGGTTCAGAGAGAACAACTGATTTTAAGAAACCAAAAGGGTCAATAACATGGTATGGGTGAAACAATACCAATGCCAACATTTACAGTTAAGTATTGGTGATGGTATATCATCCAATATCTTGGATATCTATTCATGGATAATCAAGTGTGCTTAATAACAGTTTACCTGTGATGAAAGATGGCTGATTAATGTTTGTGCCTAGGAAATTCAGTTTTAGCCCTGCAAGCTGTGAATAAAAGAGGCAGGATTTCATTAACGTAGTCGTGGATATACTGAATCCATTTTAAATGCAGAATAGAAAAGATAAATCATCTCAGAGCCGGCTTAGCACTGGCAGTATGGCAGAGAATATGCCTGAATCTGTTTTCTCTGTATTAAGATTATGATTAAATAATAAATAGTGAGAAGTGTAACTTACTGTCATATTACAGCAGACGTCTCAAACCTGGTATCATCATGATGTGCTAGTAGCTGGATACTTGCAGCTCATCATGCTTGTATTACACTAGATACAAAATCCATGTGCTAGCAGCTATGAAGTTTTGAGGTCTTCTCTTAAAGAATTTATTTTGAAATTTAATGAAACAGAAGGGACATTCACACAAACCAAATCTGATCCAGATATACCTGATATCCAGTTTTGGTCATCACGATGTAAAAAAGATGTTGAGACTCTAGAAAGAGTGCAGAGAAGCGCAACAAAGATGATTAGGGGACTGGAGGCGAAAACATATAAAGAACAGTTGCTGGAACTGGGTATGTCCAGTTTGATGAAAAGAAGGTCTAGGGGAGACATGATAGCAATGTTCCAATATCTCAGGGTCTGCCACAAAGAAGAGGGAGTCAAGCTATTCTCTAAAGCACCTGAGGACAGGACAAAAAGCAATGGAGGGAAACTAATCAAGGAGAGAAACAACCTAGAACTAAGAAGAAATTTCCTGACTGTTAGAACAATTAACCAGTGGAACAAATTGCCTCCAGAAGTTGTGAATTCTCCAACACTGGAAGATTTTAAGAAGAGATTGGACAAACATCTGTCTGAAATGGTATAGGGTTTCCTGCCCAAACTGGAGATTGGACTAGAAGACCTCCAAGGTCCCTTCCAATTCTTTCACCTTTCCAGGCATTGGGTAGCAGGCTCAAAGTTGTTTACAGACAACCATCCAGCCTGAAGTGGATTCTCACAAGCAACAACAGGACCACAATGTTAATGCTGGAACCAAACTTTGCAACGCACCCAGATATCTAATTTTGCCCATATATCTATTACCAAAACTACCATCATAAAGGCACACAAGCTTTTTAGTTTAATGTGATATATACCGGCATCTGCTAGCAATGCCCTTAGGTTTCCACCTAAGACAAATGGGACAAACTTTGTGCAAAAGGATTAATCAACACTAGTTTGACATCTGGACTCAAAACAAGGACAAAGTAATATTCAGAGCATTTCGACCTCCCAGGATGCTCTGTTGCAGTGACTTCAAAGTGACCATTGTAGAAAAACGAGACAGGAAAACCATGTCTGTGCAACCAACTGCTGAACTCACATACATCAAAAAGTTTCAGGCTCTCTCAATAGGTCTCAACAATGGGATTTTAACACTTTACAATTGTTGATTGATACAGGACCTGTAATCTGTCTCCCATGTAACCTTCATTTGTGTAACCAATCTGTCTTCTTTACCCTTCCACCCTTCCCAATTTAACTCTATATCAATTTAGGTTCCCCAGGAGGCTTCATCATGCAGCTGGTGAAAACATGCCTTTTAATAAAATGTGTTGGTTGGCAAAGGTGCTACTACTGGACCTCTCTTGTTTTGATCCCAGGATGAAATGAGAAAGACACCCCACATTATTTTCCAGGTAATGCAATAAGAAAAACAGGGCTGATGAATCTAAAAGTAAAGATGCATTTTAATTTAGCTGGTAAGCACAAATATGCTCTCTGTTTTTCCCCCCTATGAAATGGTGGAGCTCTGCTCTGCTCTCCTGGACCTTGTTGGAAGTTTGGAGAGAAGAAAATGATGTCAAAAATAGAAAGGATGTGCAATGACAGGTATGAAATGAATTCAGGAAGTCCAGGGCTAATACAGAGGGCAGAGGCTGGGACAGAAATGGCTATGAAAGTGGCTAACTGGGGATCAGAAGGAAAGGAGTAGGTCAGTGGTGGAATTCAATATTTTTTACTATCGGTTCTGTGGGTGTGGCTTGGTGGGCATGGTGTGGCTTGGTGGGTGTAGCAGGGGAAGGATGCTGCAAAATCCCCATTCCCTCCCCACTCCTGGGGGAAGGATATTGCAAAATCTCCATTCCCACTCCACACTGGGGCCAGGCAGAGGTGGCATTTGCCGGTTCTCCAAACTGCTCAAAATTTCCACTACCAGTTCTCCAGAACCTGTCAGAACCTGCTAAATAGCACCCCTGGAGTAGGTCCATGTCTCCCACTAATCCCAAAGCACGTCACGGAGGTTCAGGGGAAATTTGGCGTCCTCAAGACATGATTGTGATTACGGGAATGTGGAAGCTGGGACAGAGCCTAACAGAAAGACTATTCACATTTTAATTTATTCAGTTGAGCTGTGTGTTTTTTCAACTACACATCTCAAAAGATGTTAGCAGTGTCGTTGTGATGTTTTTAAAGCATATCTTTCAACAATAAAAACATTTTGATTGTAACCAGTCTCTAGTTTATCCTTCCTCCCTCCCTCCCTCCCTCCCTCCATCACTATATTAATATAATTAAGGAGCCTTGGTGGAGCAGCGGACTAAAGCGCTGTTAAAGTAGCACTTAGCTGCCAGCTGCCTGCAATTACTGTGAGTTCAAATCTCACCAGGCTCAAGGTTGACTCAGCCTTCCATCCTTCCGAGGTAGGTAAAATGAGGACCCGGATTGTGGGGGCAATAAGCTGACTTTGTATAAAAAAGAACACCGCTTGGAGCGGGGGGCGAAAGCCCTACTAAGTAGGTATATACAAAAGTATGAAGGCTATTGCTTAACGCATTGTAAGCCACCCTGAGTCTCCGGAGAAGGGCGGCATATAAATCGAACCAATAAATAAATAAAATTAATTAATTAATACAACCAACAACCAAATTGGGGAATTAGGGAAAAAATGGGGAGATAAAGGAGATGGTTTTCCATTTCTCCATTTTCCTGACTTGGGCGCTAGAAACCCAGTCCCTTGGGATGGACTAGATATAACCACTTTGTATCTTTTTCTGCAGGGATTTCACAATATTTCCTGGTATGTGTGTATGCCCGTGTATGTATATGCACATAGGTATAATTAATAAATATGTATATCATGTGTATATATGTGTATACAGTATGTGTATATAGTATGTACATAAACATGCACATACATACATATGGTACTGTGTATGTATATATACCCCTTATACATCTGTCAAAAACACTTGAATAAATGGGTGTCTGAGAGGTACATTCTCAAGTGCCTGAGAGTCATTAACACTGTTGCAAATCCCTCATGAGAATTTTCCAGCTCAAAAACCTCCTTGCTCACCCTTAGCATAATGATCATGATATAAAAAAAAACTAATTATATTTTATTTGCCCATCAAAAGAAAATATGACTTGCCCTGGGCAAGCAGGGAAGAACAGCAGAAAAATTGGGTGGCGTGCAGAGCTTTGCATAAACTATTTGAATGTTCTATCTCTTCAAGAAAAGGTTTTCTAGCAAAAATTCTCTGGTCCAAATCATACTGGAAGAGGTCTCTGAAGAAAAGCAGCGGTCTTGTTTGATCTGGCACCAGATCGAGTTAGGTTGGGACTCTGAGCCAATCAGATTGCCAATCTGGCATATGACATTAATCATGCTGCCTGAGGATTCTGGGAGTTGTAGTTCCATTTAGAAAATCAATGATAATTGATCTAGGCATATTGTGATGATATCCTGGTTAAAGGAGCACAGGCTGATTCAGGCTCATGTGGTTAGGATCAGAGGTGGGCTGCTGCCGGTTCGGACCGGTTCGCCTGAATCAGTTGTTCCGATTCTGCGCGGTTCAAAGAACCGGCAAATCAGATCACCAGCTGGCCCTGCCCCGCCCATTTTCCAGGCCATTTTTGGCCGTTTTTCGGGCTGTTTTCAGGCCATTTTTCAGTCCAAAAAACAGATTAAAAAATGACCTGAAAATGGCCCAAAAAAGCTGGCTGCAAGAGGAAGAGAAGCCGGGTGAGCCAGGTGTCCCAGGTCCCCTTGTCCCTGAAGCAGCAACTTTGTGAAGATGGAGAGGGAGAAGGGGGCAGCATTTCTGTGTGCTCCTGTTTCTGTGTGGCACTTCCCTTCAATGCTAGCGGTTGCCTCTGCCCCCTTCTCCTCTCCCTCTCCACTGCTGGGTGATCCTGTGCAAAGAAGGGGGCTAGCAGAGAGGAGAGAGTGTGAGTTTGCTGCTTCTGGGATGAGGGGACCCGGGAAGTGTCTGGGTCCAGCTTACCCAGCTTCTTTTCCTCTCGCAGCCAGCTTTCCCAGTCTTTCTCTCTCTCTCTCTCTCTCTCTCTCTCTCTCCCTCTCTCTCTCCCTCTCTCTCTCTCTCTCTCGCACACACACTCACACACACACATACACACACACACAAACAGGTTGGATCATTCTTTCCTCCTGCCCCCCTCACCGGAGACCCCTGGATTCCCACCCCAACCCTGCCTGTCCCATACAGGTACCACCCACGCAAGTGACGTATTGTTGGCCACACCCACTCAGTCACATGACTCTCCAGCCACGGCCATCCAGCCAGTCTTTAGGGCAGAGAACCGGTTGTTAAAAAATTTGGAGCCGACCACTGGTTAGGATGCTGGGTTGACAAACAGCAAGCCTGCATTTGAGACGTGAATGCTGTCGTGGGGCGGTGTGAGCGCCTGTCCTTCGCTCCAGCTCTTGCCAGGCACATGAAAGGAGCCCCTAACTGGGCATTCTCCGGGCAACAATGTCATTGTTGACATAGGCAGCCTTTGAGTTATGGTCATACTCCAACAATGTGGTCTAATTAAATCAACCCGGAAGCACAATGTGATCCTAGGCTAGACCATTTTTTTCCCCCCACTTGTGCCTGGGAAAAACCAAAGCTTTCAGCAATCAGATATGTTCCTGGTTTACTCAGATTCTTCTGGCTACATCTATCCCACCCCTGGGGTCCAACAATGACGTCACTACTTGCAGTTTTCTCTCTAAGCAGAGCAGGGCATTCATACTACCCCATAGCTACTCTCTGAAGGATGCTGAGGTCTATTGTTCTTCTGGTGAAACTTTCATGTAATGAAGCCATTCAAATTACAGAGTGAATTAGTCAACTGGTGCGCAGATATCAAATAATTCTATAAATTGGGTGTGAGGAGGAGTATAACCAACTATGCATTTCAATTTAGTCACTTTTAGATCTTTAACAACGTTGTTTATTGATCACTGTCTACCTAGCTGTCTACCTACCTTGGGTTCAATGTGGTTTTATAGTACAGTAATTGCCATCCAGAATGTTTATTAGCAGGGCTAAGTAAAAATGGACACATCAATAATGGCTCTATAGTAAAAGCATGATTTAATCAAAACCAAATTATATTCACTGCCTCAGCGCCGTTCTGCCATTATCTCGAGATAGGAAATGAAGGCTGCAATCCTGGGCACAATTCCATTAGGCAGCACGTAGGCATTGACTTCTGAATAAATTTGCATTGGATTCTGCTGTGAAGCTACAATTCTGTGCACACCTATTAATCCCCATAGAATAAAGTGGAACTTCTGATGAAAGCACATTGTGTTTAGCTACATAACCTGCTTAGACTAATGTTTAGCCAGATGCGAAAGGCTGGGCGAGCAGGGTGCCTTGGAGGAAATTGCTGGCTCTTATATTCCTTCCCTCAAAGACAACAATGGAACACCCTGAGGTTTCAGAAAGCACTGGAATATTTAATCCTAAATTATTATCGCCCTCCATAAAGGATGTTATTTTATTGAATTGCAAGGGATGGAACACTAGGGCATAAAACTGATAAATGAATGGGAGTCCTAGAAGAGGCTTTGTTAGTCAATCATGCTTACCAAAAGCCATCTATCTGGCAGCCGGAGGCAAGTGGAATATTCCCCCAAGCAATCAAGTAAAGAAGATTTTGAAAACGAAGAGCCACGTTTAAACAAGTCACTCTTTGCACGTTTGGATCTAAAGTGTAAATCAGAATTTAGAGTTATCAACCAGGGTGCTTCCTTCCAACAGGTATCTGAGAGGGGAAAGTAAGGTAAAAGGTAAAGGTAACGATCCCCCTCGCAGATATGTGCTAATCATTCCCGACTCTAGGGGGTGGTGCTCATCTCTGTTTCAAAGCCGAAGAGCCAGCCTGTCCGAAGACGTCTCCATGGTCATGTGGTTGGCATGACTAAACGCCAAAGGCACACGGAACGCTGTTACCTTCACACCAAAGGTGGTCCCTATTTTTCTACTTGCATTTTTTTTTTACGTGCTTTCGAACTGCTAGGTTGGCAGAAGCTGGGACAAGTAATGGGACCTTACCCCATTATGCGGCACTAGGGATTTGAACCGCTGAACTGCCGACTTTTTGATCGACAAGCTCAGCATCTTAGCCACTGAGCTAAGAAAAATGGCAGGCAAATGGTGTGATTGGTGCCCCGCCCCTTTTAGATGTCGCTCCTGTGTGTTAAAGAAAATTAAAAGAAGAGCTTCACTTGTACAGAGGATCACTCGTATTGACAGTACAGATTGTATCTGAGGCAGTAGATGGTGTACTGTCACATGATCTATTCATATTTGTAAAATATACTCCCCTTCTATGTGTATTTTAATTTGGTCTCTGACCGTAATAAAAGCTTACTTACTTACTTACTCACTTGTACAGTCACACCTGCCATCTGGACTGGATGTTACTGGCATATCACAAAGTTTCTCCTATAATTTTAGGTTTAAACCAGGGGTGAAATCCCAATGTTTGCCCTATCGGTTCTGTGGGTGTGGCTTGGTTGGTGTGGTAGGGGAAGGATATTGCAAAATCTGCATTCCCACCCCACTCTGGGGCCAGCAAGAGGTGATATTTGCCGGTTCTCTGAACTACTCAAAATTTCCGTTACCAGTTCTCCAGAACCTGTTAGAACCTGCTGGATTTCACACCTGGTGTAAACCAATTTTTAAAAAATGTTAGAGCAATACGTTTCAAATGAGGAAAGAAACATTCCACCTTCATCCAGTGACACCTACAATAATGTTCTTCCTACTTTGGAGAGAATTTGAATTTCCAGATACCTTCTTTTGTTGGCAGTTGGGGGTCTAAGACTTTATTAGTTCCGAGTTCAGGAAACTGTAGCCTCTGAAAGCCTTAAAAAGATAATGTGGTAATAACCTCTGCTGTTGTTCAACATATGGGAGATGTTTAGACTAGCTCTAAGTTGATCTCAGTTTCTCCCTCTAGGAGAAGGAACAAAAGATGTGCTCTCCAAGTAAGGCCACCCTTCCAGGTTCTGGAGAGGTTATCTATCTCCCTCTTGAGAGTGGTGGGATCGATTGAATTATTTCAGTAATTGAGATGGTTAATAAATTGATTAAATAATTACATACATGAATTTAAGACAAGGTTTATATGTTATTGTGTCACTTGAACCCAACATGGCTCCGATTCTGGGTTTCTGGAAATTGCAGCTTGCCTTCAAGGTTTGCTTTAGATGATATGTTATGGGATTTTTTTGGAAATCAATAATTTGATTAAATTGTTGCGCCTGATAGGGAAGATAAGAGAAGGAAGATTGGCAGAATAACAGCCTGTGTACAATTGAGTCTTTTAGTTTAGCATATTATATTAACACAACCACTGGGTAATTATGAGATCAACCCATCCTATGTCCCATCCTATGGAAAAACTCATCCCAGAGGCAAGGCAGGTCCCCCATTCCCCAGGCCTTCTGGAAGAACATTAAGACTTGGCTCTGCCAACTGGCCCAGGGGTCCAAGAGTGCTATGGACGGTTGATGGATTGAAGGTGCCCCATCTGCCTTTTTAACTTCATAATTGTCTGTTTTAACTTGGTTTTGATCTTGTTTTTCACTTGTTTTTACCTATAGCTTCTATATCATTTTACCGTTTTACCTGTAAACCATGCAAAGGCATGCAAGTGTGATGGGAATTTGATAGATAAATAAATAAATAAAAATAGCTGCTTTCCTCCTAAGGCAGGGGTATCAAACTGGATTACTTCGAGGGTTGGATCAGCATTGTAGTTCTCCTCTGCGGGCCGGCCGGGAAGGGAGGCGGGACAGACATCTCCTGCAGCACCCTGCCGGCCAAAACAGGGCGCAGTCAGGGGTGAAAGCCAGCAGGTTCTGACAGGTTCTGGAGAATCGGCAGTGGAAATTTTGAGTGGTTTGGAGAACCGGTAGAGGAAATTTTGAGTAGTTTGGAGAACTGGCAAATACCACCTCTGGCTGGCCCCAGAGTGGGGTGGGAATGGAGATTTTGCAATATCCTTCCCCTGCAATGCCCACCAAGCCACGCCCACAGAACCGGTAGGGAAAAATTTTGAATTTCACCCCTGGGCGCAGGGGATCTGGCCCGCAGGCCTTGAGTTTGACACCCTGTCCTAAGGCATCTGATACAAATAGACAGTGTGAAATGTGCATATGTGAGTTCCTTGAAGGAAGAATGGAATGAGAACGCATCTCATCATCATTCAAATTAATCCTAATTAGACAAGCACACATCATGATAGTGATTTATGGCCGTTTGACAGAATTTAGAGTTTCTGAAGAGAGCATTTGGTGAAGGGAATTAGCGTGTAATGCTTGTCCCATCTGGCTGCCCCTGTCTTCTCCTTGGATTTCCTTCTGCTTTTCTGACACTGGGGCACCATTCCTGGTGTGGGCTTAAGTCATTAAAAAAAGAGAGAGACAGGCAGAGAGAGGGAACAAGAACAGACAACACTAAGTCATAAATATGCCAGGTGCAGTTTTCCCAACGGTCCTGACCTTGTGGAAGTTGGAAGGTACAGTGAAAAAGAAGAGCAAGGAGAGAAGGTGGAGACAGAGAGGGACACCCTCCCTTTCCCTCCCCCCCCCGTGTGTGTGTGTGTATGTATGTGTGTGTGACACAAGTACTACAGCCTTGTTCTATCTAACTTTTATTCCAAGTTCACATTTTGTAGAGAGTGAAGGGAAACCTATTCAGCTACGCATGCGTCCTTAATAAAAAAAACGTCAGATTTGGGCCAAGCTGTATTTGTGTGTGTGTGTGTGTGTGTATGTGTGTGTGTGATGATTCACTTGTCATCTTTATTAGTATTTCAAACTTCAATTAAGGGTGACAGTCACTGATCCTCCTAGGTACAAGACCACTCTTTTTGTCCAATGGGTGCCATGGAAGGTGGCCACGGCTGAACACACCTGAACCACTTGCTGTCTGTGTAAAATTTAAGGATTGTGATGGGGTAGAAATCAGAGGTGGGTTTCAGCAGGTTCTGATCAGTTCTGGAGAACCGGTAGCGGAAATTTTGAGTAGTTTGGAGAACTGGTAGTAAAAATTCTGACTGGCCCCGTCCCCATCTATTCTCTGCCTCCTGAGTCCCAGCTGATGAGGAGGAAATGGGGATTTTGCAGTAACCTTCCCTCAGAGTGGGGAGGGAATGGAGATTTTACAGTATCCTTCCCCTGTCATGCCCACCAAGCCATGCCCAACAAGCCACACCCACAGAACCAGTGGTAAAAATTTTTGAAACCCACCACTGGTAGAAATTCATGCTTAATATATGGGTGTCCTTTCCAGCTGCCCTTCACTCTGGGCAACTGCTTGGAATAGTTCATGGAGGTTTTTTTTTTTGGCAACATTTTTAGAAGTGATTTGTCCTTGTCTCCTTCCTGAGAAAGAAGATAAGGCCCAAGGTCACCCAGCTGGTTTCATGCCAAAGGGAAGACTAAAGTTACCTGATTTTTTTTTTTTTTTGGCTGCTGGCCAGCTCTGACATCAGAATACTAAAACTGGGCATACCATTGCTTTGCCCTTTTCTGAAGACTCTCTTTCCCTTTTAATGATATATCTAAAATCTATAATTAAAAGCTAAACCTGAAAGAGAAACAACAATTATTATATTTTAGAATTCAATCCTAATTAGGAAATTTGGGGGTTTATGAATTTCTAGCTTAGAAATTCACATAACAAAGAATGTCAGTAAGGGGAATTACCTTTCTAAATGGATTTTTGGATAATTTATATTAACAACCATATAAATTAGGGAAAGATGTGTACCAATTCTAAGCCAATGTGATTTAACAGAACATTTATGGGAAGGGCAACCATTACACTAAATGTTCTGTTAAAATAGAATGCATATAATTTACACCCATTTTAGATAAATACAGAATCCCACCAATTGCATAAATTGACCGAATGACACCTATGATCCAGAAACTGAGCTATTTCTTAAGAAGGGTCTAATGCTGTTTTAAAAGAATGCTAAACCTATATCCAAAAATAGTCCAGCTGACGCGTAGCAATCAAGAAGTGGCACCAGGTGAAGTAAGAGGGATCTCTTTCGAATGAGCACCGATCACGTGGATATATGGAACCCATACAAATCCTGACCAATGCTTAAGAAGGCACCAGTCAGGTGCTCAGTAGGAGCTTAGCAAACCCTAGTTCCAGACCACATCAACAACCACAAAGACATTGTCAATGCAGCATATTATTTTGTGTCTAGAGCAAAAATAGTTTTGTCTGGAGAGAGAAAGTATTACTTTAATGCAGGGGTGGTAGTCACTTTGCTACCGGTTTGCAAATGTGAGCATGCACGTTCTCATGCGCAGAGCATCAAAAACGGGACGTGATGACATCCGGGCGGGTGGGTGGAGCCTCCCACAGCCACCGTTACCAGTTTGCCCAAACCGGATAGAACCGACTGAATGTCACCACTGCTTTAATGCTGGAACAGCTAAAGACAACCAGGCTACCTTGGTTATGATCTGGAAAGGAGACAGAGGCAGTTTCATGAAGATGTGATGGTTACTAAGGCCTGTTTATGCTGTGGTTAAGCTAGAGTCAGAATTAGCCCTTATTCTACCACTCGGCAGCCTTCCAGCTGTTTTCTTGAGTTCCCCAGCACCAACCCTCTCTGCTGAGGAAAGAGAACCCTGTTTCCCATGTCACCTGCTCCACATATCATAAAATTGGCCTACTACGTCTACATATGGTTGCTTATCACTGGTAAAATGATGGCGTCTTACTGGTGGGCATTTCTGCCAGCTTCTGTATCTGAAATGAGGAAAGGTATGAGACCCTCTTGTCCTTCTGCAAGAGGCTGAAGATGTGGCTCTGCCAGTTGGCTTGGGGCCCCAAAGGAGGAACAGCAGAGCAGAGGTGGTAGTTTGACTAATAGCAGCTGCCACCTCCCTCTGCCCATGCATTCTTCCGGTTTCCTCCTCATTTTTTACTTTTAGTTATAATTTGTATTTTCATTATGATTTTATTAAGATTTTACATACACACACAGAAAGAGAGAGAGAGAGAGAGAGAGAGATGGAGGGAGGGAGGGAGAGAGATGGGGAGGGAGGGAGGGAGGGAGGAAGGGAGGGAGAGATGGTGGGAGGGAGAGAGAGGGAGGGAGGGAGAGAGGAGAAAGGGAGGGAGAGAGAGGGAGGGAGGGAGAGGGAGAGAGGTAGGGAGGAAGGGAGAGAGAGGGAGGGAGGGAGAGGGAGAGAGGGAGGGAGGAAGGGAGAGAGGGGGGGAGGGAGAGGGAGAGATTTTTATTTTGAAGTTGTACGTCTTCCCTTGCAGCAAGATTGGTAACAAACAAATTTAATAAATAAAATAAAATAAAATCAGATAATAAAATAAATCTCAGGCAACAAAACATTTCAGGCCTGTCCTGGTGACTATTATACATGTTACTTTTAAATAAAATGAGAAGACACTTGAGAAATCTGATTATCTATTCCCATAGTGCTACTAGAATCAGCCAAGCTAGACATTGTCTTGTTAATTAATTCAGTCTGGAAACTACCTGAGTCTTTTGGGTGCTGTTATCGCCACCACCATTTTAGTGAAGGTTTCTGTTAGCAATGTTCATAGCATGGTATGCATTTTCTGCAATTGGTCCCTTCCTTCCTTCCTTCCTTCCTTCCTTCCTTCCTTCCTTCCTTCCTTCCTTCCTTCCTTCCTTCCTCCTTCCCTCCCTCCCTCCCTCCCTCCCTTCCTTCCTCTCTCTCACTATATAACAAATACATTTATAACATTTCATTCAACTAGTGCAATTTATGTAATTCACAAAAACACATCCTATAATAAATGTTAGTTTTGAAGGTGCCCTAGGACAAACATTTTGTTTTTAAATGATGGACTAGCACTTCCATCCCCCTGGAAATTGCTTTAAATGAGAAGAGTATTCTTAGAGCATCAGGGTTATCATTCTTTGCTTTATTGATTTGCACCATTTTTCTCCTGAACTGGCAATTGTAAGCACCACAGGTTGTCAGGGCAGTGATGCCTTTAGCACATTTTTTTCCCTACCTCCTTTCGATAACTTTCCTTTCATTAAGATGATGAAACAGCTCTTCCACTTTATTTCAGAGGGGAAATCCATTTGAAGATTGTTGCCTGAGGCTACTATTGTCCAAAATTATCCTTGGGAGCATTATGAGGTTCCCATGCTCCTTTTTAATGAATAGATTACCTTTGACAACTGATTTTCTTGTGGGGAGGTGAATGTCCTAAACAATTTGGGTACTATTGAGATCTTTAGGGTTGCAGTTCAGGCCCTTTTTCAAATAATCTTCCATCATCTTTTCCCCTTTGGGATAGAAATAGCAGGTTAAAGGGGAGGACCATCCATTGCTACTCTCGAAAACTATATCTTTGGGGAGGGGAGAAAGAAGGAAAGAAGGAAGGAAGGAAGGAAGGAAAAGAAAGAAAGAAATAGCAATAGCACTTAGACTTATATAACTGCTTGTGCTTTATAGCCCTCTCAAAGCAGTCTATTGCATATTGCCCCCAACAATCTGGGTCCTTATTTTACCAACTTTGGAAGGATGAAAGGCTGGGTCAACCTAGAGCTGGTGAGACTTGAACTGCCAAACTGCTGGCAACGGGCAATCAGCAGAATTAGCAGGCAGGCAGGCAGGCAGGCAGGAAGGAAGGAAGGAAGGAAGGAAGGAAGGAAGGAAGGAAGGAAAGAGAAAAAAAGGAAGGAAGGAAAAGAAAGGAAGGAAAAGAAAGGAAGGAAGGAAAAAAAGAAAAAGAAGGAAGGAAGGAAGAAAGGAAAGAAGGAAAGAAGGAAGGAAAAGAAGAAAGAAAGAAAGAAAGAAAGAAAGAAAGAAAGAAAGAAAGAAAGGAAGGAAGGAAGGAAGGAAGGAAGGAAGGAAGGAAGGAAGGAAGGAAGGAAGGAAGGATTCAGATCACTCCATACGATCTGTTGTTCTACGATTTGTTCTAGATTCAGCCGTTAGCTTTAATATTGTTTCCAAATTTTGACTTTATCATGCTGGTCACATACCAGTAGTAGTCAATCATCCACCTTCATATGCTCTTGTTCTTGTTGTGTATTGTGGTTTGCTTTGGTTCATTATTTCCAAAATCCAATATCAGTTGTATAGTCAAGAGAACTCTTGATCTGCTTGATTTGCAGATATATATATATTTTATTTCTGTAGAGGAATGGCAGCTAAAGTCCTCCTTCATATTATAACACATTATTACTGGCAGACCTATGTTGTATTCTTCTCTGTCTTTGGTCCAGTTTGTCTCTTTATAGAATAAGAATGCTGCCCTCAACAATGGAGCTCCAGGCCTGATGGCGTAACTGGACTTATCAAATATCAAAAGGATGGAGTTATTCTATTTGGGGGAATGAATGTTCCATAAATTGGGTGCCACAGAAGAGAGAGCACATCTCTTGGGGCCCATCAAATGTAGTTCCCTAGCCGATGGTACCTGCAGCATGCCCCTCTCTGCCAGATCTAATGGGGTGGGCTTATTTACAGTAACCAGGAAGAGATGGTCCCTCAGATAGTCCAGTCTGATGTCATGAAGGGCTTTCAAGATTAAAACCAGCACCTTGAATTGGAAGCGAACTGGTAACTCACGCAATCAAGGCAGCTCACAGAGGAAAGGTATAACACTCTTCTAGGAGCACAGATAACATTAAAAGTAACAACTATGCAGCAATTTTTAGATAAGATTTGGGAGCTTTATGTGGCCATGAAAGTTCAGCCTTTATACTCCTGGCTCAAATTGCCTCAAAATTTCACATAGAATCCTCAGATATTCTTAGAAAATTGGAATGGTGGGGGGGTTGCAGTCCATCCTGGAAATATATCCATGCATATCTAGAGCCGGTTTGATGTAGTGATTAAGGCACCAGACTAGAAACTGGGGTGTAGGAGTTCAAGTTCTAGTCCTGCCTTAGGCATCTTGAACCAGTCCTTTTCTCTCAACTCTAAGAAGGATATATCTATAGGTACACACACACACACACACACACACATATACAGGTAGTCCTTGACTTAACAACCACCATTGAGCCCAAAATTTATGTTGCCAAGTGAGACATTTATTAAGTGAGTTTCACAACCCCATTTTACAACCTTTCTTGCCACATTGTTAAGTGAATCATTGCAATTGTTCAGTTATTAACGGGTTTGTTAAGTGAATCTGGCATCTCCATTGACTTTGCTTGTCAGAAAGTCTCAAAAGCTGATCATGTGACTCCAGTACACTGCAATTGTCATAGATATGAGTCAGTTGCCAAGCGTCTGAATTTTGATCACATGACCAAGGGTCATGCAACAACTGTAAGTGTGAAAAACATCATAAGTTGCTTTTTTCAGTGCCATTGTAACTTTGAACAGTCACTGAATGAACTGTTGTAATTCGAGGACTACCTGTACATATACTGTTATGTCCTTATAAGGACATCCGCCCTGATTGGCTGCCAGCCATCGGGCGGGAGATTTGAATCCCTGTCAAGGGGCGGTGCGTCTGCCGGGAGCAAATATAAGGAGAGCTCCGGCAGCACGCCAGCAGTCTTGACTCGTTACTTTGTACTTAATAAAAGTTGCTAAATGTATCGAGCTGGTCCAGTCTTCCTTTCCTGCGCCTGATCTAACACTGGCGACGAAGGACTAGAGGAGAGAACCTGACAAGACTCGTGGCACGATCGCCCACCGAACAGAATCACCACACCACAGCGACCTTCCAGAATGGCTACCCCGCAAGCCCCGATGACCGCGCTGAACCCGTTCGACCCATCCCGGGAGAAGTGGAGGTCATACATGGTCCGATTCCGGCAGTTCCTGCGAGGCAATGGATACCAGAACCTCGACGATGAGAGGAAAAGAGCCCTCTTCCTGGCTCATTGCGGATCGGACGTCCTGGAGATGGCGATTGACCTCGTGGCACCCAGGGACATCGAGGAGATGTCCTGGAACGGCCTGCAGGAAGTCCTACAGGAGCACTATGCACCTACAGGCACCCCCATCGCAAACAGGTTCACCTTCCAGCAAAGAAACCAGCGGGAAGGTGAATCCATCAAGGAATTCGTGGCAGCGCTTCGCCAAATCGCTGCCAACTGTGAGTTCGATAATGTGGACAATGCCATCCGGGACCGCATTGTGTTTGGAATGCGAGATGTGGGGCTGCAAAAGAAGTTCCTCAGCCGGAAGAGGATCCCGCTCAAAGATGTCCTCGACGAGGCAACAGCGGCTGAAACGTCCGAGCAAGCAGCCGCCGCAATGGTGAAAGCAAGAGGGATCCATAAGATCCACAAGTCGGGCCCGACCTCATCGGACGAGGCAACCACCCAATCCAAGTCGGATGAGGAAATGGCCGTCCACAAGGTTTCCCGCCCCCCCAGGCGGGACAACCCACAGCATGGCGACCGGGGAGAACGATGCGGCAGCTGCAGAGGCGACCACCCCAGGGCAAACTGCAGATGGAGGGATGCGACCTGCCGCCGATGCCTGAAGAGGGGCCACATCGCCGAGGCCTGCAGAGCCACAGATCCAGCCCTGGAACCGCCCAGACCACGATTCCGGGAAAATCGCAAAGATAACCAGAGGACATCCAAACGGTCCTCAAACCAGTCCCAGCGCGGGGAGGAGGAATATCCCCGCAACAGAACGGTGCACCAGACCACCACCATTGCTCACACAAGCGACGAGGGAACCACCAAGTTCCACGTGACGCTGCTAGCAGAGGGGTCTCCGTGCAAAATGGAGGTAGACTCCGGATCCGCCTACTCCATCATGGACTGGCAGCACCTACAACAGCTGATACCGGCATACAAAAGGACCCAGCTGAAAACCCCGAAAGCGAGACTTGTGGACTTCAACGGAAACCCCATTGAAATCCTAGGCAGAGCCACCATCCACGTGAAGTACAACGACTTCGACGGAAAGCTACCCATCACCATCGTGCAGCACAGCCGACCGAACCTGTTGGGTGTGGAGTGGTTCAAGCCGCTGGGACTTTCACTTCAGGGCATCCACGAGATCCGCAGGGACGAACTCGACTCCATCATCGAAGAGTTCAAGGAAGTCTTCGATGGTAAGCTGGGGAAATTTGTGGGGAGGCCAATCTCCTTTAATCTGGACAAGGGAATCACCCCAATCAGGCTCAAGCCCCGCCGAGTTCCGTTTGCCCTGCGGCCTAAAGTAGATGAACAGCTGGATAAGCTGATCGCCCAGGGCGTCCTGGAACCGATCGATCATGCCTCATGGGAGACCCCCATTGTGACCCCACTGAAGCATGATGGGTCTGTGCGCATCTGTGCTGACTACCGTTGTACCATCAACAAGGCGTTGGCACAGAGCGCATACCCAGTCCCAGTGGTGCAACATCTGCTGCATTCCCTGGGATCTGGATCAATTTTCGCGAAACTGGACCTGGCCCAGGCTTACCAGCAACTGCCAGTGGATGACAAAACGGCGGAGGCTCAAACAATTGTCACGCACAGGGGGGCATTTAAATGTAACCGCCTCCAATTTGGAGTCAGCGCTGCCCCTGGTATCTTCCAATCCATGATGGAACGCCTTCTCCAAGGCGTTCCAGGGGTGGTGCCTTACTTCGATGATGTGCTCATCTCCGGTGACTCAAGAGCCCAACTCCTTGAAAGGCTCAGGCTTGGCCTGCAGCGGTTCAAGGCCAAGGGTTTGAGGGTCAGGCGGGACAAGTGCATCATAGGAGTACAGGAAGTCGAGTTCCTGGGCTACCTCATTGATAGCACAGGCATACACCCCACCAAATCAAAAGTGGAAGCAATCCATGAAGCTCCAAGCCCAAAAAACAAAACGGAGCTTCAGGCTTTCCTTGGGTTGCTCAACTTCTACGCCATCTTCTTAAAACAGAAAGCCACAGTTGCTGAGCCACTCCACCACCTGCTGGGGAAATCGGCTTCCTGGAAGTGGGGCCAGGAAGAGGAAGCGGCATTCCGGGCCATCAAAGGACTATTGACGTCCAGGAGCGTCCTCATCCAATACAGCGAGACGCTCCCCATCAGACTGACCTGCGACGCGTCGCCTTACGGGGTGGGGGCAGTTCTCAGCCACGAACTGCCCAATGGCTCGGAAGCCCCAATCGCCTGCTTCTCAAAGACCATGTCCGGCGCAGAACGGAACTATAGCCAGCTGGACAAAGAGGCCCTGGCCATCGTGGCCGGAGTGAAGCGCTTCCACGAATACCTCTACGGAAGACGTTTCACCATAGTCACAGACCACAAGCCTCTCCTGGGACTCCTCGCAGGCGACCAACCAACCCCGACCTTCATGTCCCCAAGGATGACGAGATGGGCCATCTTCCTAGCCGGCTACTCCTATAGGCTCGTGCACCAGCCAGGCACAGCCATAGGGAATGCCGACGCGCTCAGCAGATGCCCATCGAAGAAGCCGGTCGAAGACCCAGCCCCCACGCTCCACCTACTCCACATTGACGATGACGCCAGCTGCCCTGTGTCATCCGCAGATGTGGCCGTCCACACCCAAAAGGACCCCACACTCTGCCAAGTGAAGTCCTGGATCCTCAGAGGGTGGCCATCGGGGAAGCCAGAGGAAAAGTTCAGCCCGTTCGCCAGGAAGCAGGAGGAGCTGTCCACCATAAAGGGCTGTCTGCTATGGGGAGACAGGGTGCTGATTCCAAGCACTCTGCAACGGCGGACGTTAGAGAGCCTGCACAAGGGGCATCCGGGCATCGTCCGCATGAAGGCCCTGGCACGGAGTTATGTCTGGTGGCCCTCCATGGGGCCATTGAACAATGGGTCTCCAGATGTGACCCGTGCCAAGAAGTTCGCCCAGCGCCGCCGCAATCCGAAGTCGCGAAGTGGGAGACCCCCAGCAACCCCTGGTCGAGGATCCACATTGACTTCGCGGGTCCGATGCAAGGGCGACACCTCCTCATCGTGGTAGATGCCTTCTCCAAATGGCTCGAGGTGGTGCCCATGGCATCTACCACAACAGACGCAACGATCCGAGCCCTGCGCCGCCTCTTTGCCACACATGGTCTACCGGACGTGCTGGTTTCAGACAACGGCCCCCAGCTCACATCCCTGACCATGGAGTCCTTCCTGGCAGGACTGGGCATCCGCCACGCCCTGTCCGCCCCTTACAGGCCGGCCGGAAACGGACAAGCTGAACGCATGATCCGACTGACTAAAGAGGCCCTCACCAAGATGGGCCCGGGGGACTGGCAAGAGCGCATAGACAATTTCCGCCTCACCCAGCACATCACGCCACACGCCACCACCCACAAGAGCCCGGCCGAACTGTTGATGGGCAGAAGGTTGAGGTCACCCTTGGACCGGCTGCACCCCCAATACAGCCCGGAAGTGACCGCAACCGCCAGCCGCCCGCTTCGCGCTTTCAGCAACGGAGATTCAATTTTCGCGCTGAATTTCAGCGGCTCTCCTAAGTGGCTGAAGGGGAAGATTGCCAGCACAACCAGCCCCAAATCCTACATCGTCGAGTTGGAAGATGGACAGTTCGCGAGACGTCACATCGACCAACTCCGAAAAAGGTGGGGGGGAGCACATGAAAACCAGCCTGACGAGGGAGGCCTGCAACACCCCGACGAGGTAGGCCTCCAACACCCCGGCGAGGTAGACCTACCACACCCAGACCAGGTAGGCCTACAACACCCTGGCGAGGTAGGCCTACGACACCCCTACGAGGTAGGCCTACCACACCCCTGCGAGGCAGAGCAGCACCACCCCGACAAGGTCGGCCCAGCCCACTACCAGGTGCTGTCACGTCACCAGGCCAGCGAGGTAGACCGGGGTCAACCGCACGGGGGATGGCAACACCAACCCAGCCAGGTGGGCACCCGGCACAGCAAGGCCAGGGACCTCCAACCCAGCCCGCAGGTAGACCGGGACCTGCCCAGCGGAGAAGCAGCGCACCCCACCAGTCACAGCAGCCTATGCCAGCCCAGCCAGGGAGACTGCAGTTCCAGGCGAGTAGACCGGGACCCAGCCAAGGCGGACACCCCCCGACCCACGGGCGAGGGTGGCACACGACTCCCCGGCGAGGGGGACCCCCGCCCATCACAGAAGACAACCCAGAAACAACACCCCGACCCGGATGGCCCCAGGCTCCAACCGATGGTAGACCAGGGACTAGGGGGAAGGGAAAGCCAACAACAACCCGGCCAGGGAGACCTGCACCACCCCGGCAGGGGAGACCACCGCCGACCCACTGAGGTAGCGCTGCAACAACACCCCGGCCACGTCGACCACCGCCAGCCAGACCGGGTAGACCAACGCCAGCCCAACCGAGGGGACCAACGCCAACCCTGCGAGGTCGGACGGCACAACAACGACTACGAAAGCCAGCGCCACCCGCAGCCGGCGGACCGGACCCGAGGCCACCGAGTGGAACCACCCACCGGACAGCAGCCAGCCAGACCGCAACCGAACCGCAGCGCCCGGGAGACCAGGGAGGAGCAAGCAATGGACTTACCGAGACTCAGACGCTCTTCCCGGGTCGGAACCGAGCAACCGAGACAAGGCGAGAGATCCACAGGCCAGGAGGAAGACCAGCAGAACCAGCCATCCAAGGTCTGCGGTCCGGCCGGAGGCGCTGGGGGTGACCCCGCTCACTCGACAGCCGAACCGAGCCCGGTTCCGGAGAGGGAACCAGGAGACGAAAGAGCCCCGTCCTTCCAGGTCAGAGACGGAGGAGAAGTGAGACTGCGCAGGTCAGCTAGGGTGCCGAGGCGTCCGGCGTACTTGCGCGATTACGTGACTTTTGTGAACGAGATTGACAGTTCGGACTAAGGGGGAGGAGTGTTATGTCCTTATAAGGACATCCGCCCTGATTGGCTGCCAGCCATCGGGCGGGAGATTTGAATCCCTGTCAAGGGGCGGTGCGTCTGCCGGGAGCGAATATAAGGAGAGCTCCGGCAGCGCGCCAGCAGTCTTGACTCGTTACTTTGTACTTAATAAAAGTTGCTAAATGTATCGAGCTGGTTCAGTCTTCCTTTCCTGCGCCTGATCTAACATATACAGTACATACTCATCTATCTATCTATCTATCTATCTATCTATCTATCTATCTCATCTCTCTTTCTATCTCTCTCTCTTTCTCAGCTGAGATACTTAGAAAGCACCCCTGAAGGCTAGGACACCAAAAGAAAATAATTTCATCACTTTGCTTCCACAACCTACCATGATGCTCACTTTGTGAATAGATAAGCTTTTCATGGCAGCCATTTTGCAAGTGTCCACAACAGGCTATCAAAATATCAAGTGTGGCCCTGCCACCTCCAATTTGCCTATCCCAGTCATACATTGCCATGTTCACTGGATGACTTTGGTTTGCTTAATCTCTCCAGTCCAATCTTCTTTATAGGGATGTTACTGATGGGACAAAATGAAGGAAGGTCCCTTGAATTCTTAGAATAAATATGGGATACACATTGAAATCATAATCAACAATATTTTTCCCCTTCAGACAAACATGATCCAGAAAGAGCTCAACAGTCATGGAATAGAGACTGAAAGTTGGAAAAGGAGAATACAGTAGAGTGGAAGGGATAAGCAAAGTGTTTTTCTTCTGGATAGGCTTCTTCTACTGGTCTTACACTACAACATTTTGTTGGGCTTTAAATTGTAACTTATACTACCTGCTGTCAGATTGATAGTAAGGAACCAACTAGGTCAGCGATGGCGAACCTGAGTGCCGAAAAGGGAGTGCATGCTCGTCTGGGCTGCAACCTGGAAGAGGAGCTGCCCAGGGGGCATGCACACGCTGGAAAATCAACTTCCGGTTTCCAGCACGCACATGCACGCGGGCCAGCTAGTCTCCCAGTTATTGGCATGCATGTGCACCAGAGGTGGGTTTCAGCAGGTTCTGACCAGTTCTAGAGAACCAGTAGTGGAAATTTTGAGTAGTTCGGAGAACCAGTAGTAAAAATTCTGACTGGCCCCGCCCCCATCTATTCTCTGCCTCCCGAGTCCCAGCTGATCGGGAGGAAACTGGGATTTTGCAGTAACCTTTCCCTGGATTGAGGAGGGAATGGAGATTTTACAGTATCCTTCCCCCGGAGTGGGGAGGGAATGGAGATTTTATAGTATCCTTCCCCTGCCATGCCCACCAAACCATGCCCACCAAGTCATGTCACGCCCACCAAGCCATGCCCACAGAACTGGTAGTAAAAAATTTTGAAACCCACTACTGATGCGCACGCAACGATCAGCTGGCCGGTGCACATGCTCATGCTGGAAAATGGAAGACTAGCTCTTCCAGTTTCCAGCACTGCTGCACATATGAAGGCCAGCTGATCGTCTCGTGTACACGTGCACCAGAAACCCGAAACAGGAACAGGCGACACTGCACGTGCCAGGTGACATGGCTCCCCGTGCCAATTTGGGCACACGTGCCATCATGGAACTAGGTTAATCATGCCAGCCAGCTACATCGTACACTAAGAGTCACAAGTCTCAATCCCAGCATACCTGGACTAGTGGCTGATCTCATAAGTGTGTGGGTTGAAGTTTTTAAGAGTATACAAAGATGCGAGAGTTGGGATCTGAAAGCTTCTTCCACAAAGCAAGTGAAATTTCACAAAATTATGAAATAAACTTTCAGGATATTCTAACCCTCTCTACTCATGCTTGGAATTTAGCAGGTGAGCTGTATAGTGAAGCCTGGGGAAATCTCATCTTTCAGAAGTGTGTAAAAATGAGATAATCCCTTAAACAAATATTAATGTGAAAATAATGAGCTATGATAATTATGCAATGGTGTTAGCCAGATGGTTATTTTTAATTTTCCCTCCGAAGACGTGTCTTCAAATCCAAACACAGAACAATAGAAGATGACATACATCATTCTTGTTTCTAGCGAGCTCATTTCATTACAAATTGTTGCTGTTATATTTAAACAATATAATTAGTATTTTTTTTACATCTTCAGTTTGCTTTTCAAATAACGATGACATTATTTGGAAGTGATTTCAGGAAAGAAAATGTTGCTGGTGAAGTAACAGATGTCTAGCATTTTCCAGCTGTTACTCTGTCTACAGCAGTAAGGGAATTATCTTTTGCATGTATTTGCATAATTGTTTCATACAATGGGAAGTCCAGTCTTCTAAGGTAGGAATGGATAAATTTGCCCATTTGGATCAGTTTCTCCATTTTTATGACCAAAACAGAACTTGTCCCTCAATTGGGAAAAACACTCCCATGTTAAAAATTCCTATTTGTTTATTTATTTTTAAATTTCACCTAACGTAAACAGTTTTGTATATGCTTTGCTTAGCTTCAAGTGTTTTTGGCAATCTATTCAATTTAAGCACTTACAATTTAATTTATTTAATCCAGTTTTAATCCAGTTGCTCCTTCTGACATTTCATGGTGGCTACATTGTGGCTTTCAAGCCAGAAACCTTCTCTATAGGAAGTTACTGAATTGGACAAATGTTATTTATGTGGCCTTTGGAACAACCATTTTGAATGTCCTGCTTTGATAAATAACTGGGGGATGACATTAAACAACCTTGTTTAAGTATCCTTGTTTTATGTATACTGTCTATGTCAAAGATAGTTTAATAGTGGCCCTTATTAGTACAGTACAGTACAGCACAGCACAGTGATCTTTACAGACAGAAATGCAAATCAGGAGTTGGGCCATGATCAGTAGTGGGATTCAGCCAGTTCGCACCACTTCGGGAGAACCGGTTGTTAACTTTCAGAGCAGTTTGGCAAACTGGTTGTTGGAAGAAATCATTAGGGCAGAGAACCGGTTGTTAAATTATTTGAATCCCACCACTGGCCATGATCATATGTGGTTTGGTCTTAACTTCTTTTGGTTGGATTTTATGCTGATCAACAGAATGGTTAATATTTCTTGGATCAATTGCTAATGTTACAGATGCATGTGTTGTTCTTGGCTATCTTCATTATTTCAACTCTCTCAATATATCAGGAATAATGGGGCTTTATTTGTTATGGGAGTTGCAGCTATTGATGGTTGATACATCCTATCTCATGTTTGAATTCTCCTCCTCCTCCTCCTCCTCCTCCTCCTCCTCCTCCTTTTGGTCATATGGGAAGCACATGGATTTCAAACAGTTTGGTTAACATTTTGGAGTTGCTTTGTGTATAAAACAATTTCTTTCTCCACCCACCACTCCATTTAAAAAAAAATGTTCTTGTTGATTCTGTAGCTATGTAGATCCTCTAAATCTCTTATATACATTTATATATTTAAAAAAAACATTTGCATAACAACAATATTTGGAAAAGGCTTAGCTAGACAGAATGATCGAGTGAGTGATCAGGGAGCTGTCTGAATGAGAGACGGAGAGATTTATAGAAATTTGGGTAATATGAGAGAATTGCCCCTCCCCCCCTCCCCGTTGTTTAAACCTCAACAATCTTGTAAAACATCCTGACAAAATAGAGTGTCATCTTCATTTTCCCAATAAGCTTTAGGGACAGTAAAAAAATAGCACTCGCTGCTACTTATTTCTATAATATCTGATGTGAAATGCAAGACTGACTTCCAAGTTAGATTGAAATGTGAATTAGGTCAAATATTTACTTCTTTCATAAGAAGAGGAAAGAAAAGAGTCAGTAATAGTGGTTGCAAAGTATTCCTCTCCAAAACCAGACAACATTCACTTGTTTTGCTAGGCATTGCGTGCTCCCCCAGATGTGTTGCTCGTGTTTTTGGTTGTGCACAGGGGTGTGAATTGCTTTGGAGGCAGATCCCACCCCATTAGAAGAACGACATAGCTGAGTTGAAGTCTCTGAGGATGTTATAAAAGGAAGCTGAGATGGAGGAGAGCATCTTCTGCTCTCATTTTTGGTACTCTCCAGCAGACCCTTTCAATCTCCTCTCTGTGTACCCTCCATGTTTCCCATGGCAAACCTACACTGTTCTCCCTTATGCCTAGAGGAGAGGTATTTTTTTCTTTTGGCTGCTAATTCAGAGACCTTTCCATTTAATTTTGCCCTGATTTTGGATCAGCAGTATTGCTCCCTGCTGTTGGCATCCTGCTATGCAGATTCTGATCACTAGATGGAGAGAGATAACAGTTTCATAAAGCGTGAAATCCAGAGCATCAGACAAAGTCCAACTCTTTGTGTCTCCTTCCTTGCTGACTGGCATTTTCTGCTCATGCCCCCCATTTTGGTCCTTCTTCTCTGTTTGCATTGAAAAAGCAATTTTCTTCCCATTGAAGAACCTTCCCAGGCGAACAAGGATTTTTTCCCCCTCAAACATGCATTGTCGGGTTTTTTGATCTTCATGAATACAAATATTCCACATTTATATGACATTGCTATAATCCCTGAACAGTTTTTCCCTATACCAAAAAAGCCTAGAGATATGTTATCAATAAGCTTGGTCTACATGTCCAGATTTTAATGATATATTATAGGGAACACACATGCACAGATGTGGGAAACTGAAACAGCTGGTGTTCATTCATGTGACAGACAGTATCTGTATGCATAGACAGGCAGGGCATCTGCTTCTCAGACATACTACTACAAGCTCAGGTACAAGTAGAGTCATCCTTTACCTGTAGACTAACATGGATCCCCAAAGGTTGAAGCCATCCCACATCCATGGGCTGCCAGAATTGGCTTAGCTCCCTCTATGCTGGCTGGGGGATTCTGGGAGTTGAAGTCCACCCATCTTCAAGCTACCAAGGTTGAGAAACACTGCTCTAGAGGGAAGTGATCAGAATTAGGTCTAATACTAATGATCTGTGGCTATAAAGTTACAGAGATCCCCAGTGGTGAAATCCTCTGCAGATTGCCACTGGTTTGCTTCCCGCGCATGTGCACTGCGCACCAAACACATGCTGTGAGTTAGTTAGTTAGTTAGTTTATTAAATTTCTATACCGCCCTTCTCCCGAAGGACTCAGGGCGGTGTACAGCCATGTTAAAACACATATAAACTCACAAAATTTAAAAACAATTTAAAATGACTATATTAAATTTGGCCCACAAAGTTAAAAATTGACAAATAACCCAATTTAAAATTCATATTCTAAGCCAGCCTGGCCTGTTGGAACAACAGGGTCTAAGGGCACGGCAAAAGGTACGAAGGTCGGGGATCATACAAACCTCCAGGGGCAGGTCATTCCAGAGGGCAGGTGCCCCCACAGAGATGGCTCTCCCCCTGGGTGTCGCCAGTCAGCACTGTTGGCCGACGGCACCCTGAGAAGTCCCTCTCTGTGGGAGCGTATTAGCCGGTGGGAGGCTACCAGTGGCAGAAGGCGATCTCATACATACCCAGGTCCTAAGGCATGGAGCACTTTAAAGGTGGTAACCAACACCTTGAATCGCACCCGGAAGACCACCGGGAGCCAGTGCAGCTCGCGCATGTAGAGAGCATTACAGTAGTCCAGACGGGATGGGATGAGGGTGTGAGTGACCGTGCACAAGGCGTCCCGGTCCAGAAAGGGACGCAACTGGTAAATGAGGCGAACCTGATAGAAAGCTCCCCTGGCCACAGCCGTCATATTTATTTATTTATTTATTTATTTATTTTATTAAATTTCTATACTGCCCTACTCCCGAAGGACTCAGGGCGGTGAACAGCCACAGAATAAAACACATAAATACAAAAATTTAAATAGAATAAAAACGAATTAAATAATTTGGCTGGACCAATTTAAAATACCCCATAATTTAAAAACAAATTAAAATTTACATTTAAAAAGGGGAGAAGATTTAGGCCAGGCCAGCTTGATGAAATAAAAAAGTCTTAAGCGCACAACGGAAGGTGCCAGATCCGGGATCCTCCGTATCTCCGGGGGGAGCTCGTTCCAGATCATAGGTGCCCCCACAGAGAAGGCTCTCCCCCTAGGGGCCGCCAGTCGACATTGTTTGGCCGACGGCACCCAGAGGAGCCCCTCTCTATGGGAGCGTACTGGCCGGTGGGAGGCTATTGGTGGTAGCAGGCAGTCCCGTAGATAACCAGGTCCTAAGCCATGGAGCGCTTTAAAGGTGATAACCAAAACCTTGAAGCACACTCGGAAGACCACCGGGAGCCAGTGTAGCTCGCGCAGGAGAGGTGTTACATGGGAACTCCACGTCGCTCCCATAACCACCCGCGCGGCCGCACTCTGCACCAGTCTATGGTCTTCTAAAGACAGCCGTGCATCCAGGAGAACACCCAAGTTGTGAGCCCTCTCTGAGGGGGTAAGGATCTCGCCCCCAATAGTCAGCAGTGGAGCTAGCTGGCTATATCAGGACGCCGGAAACCACAGCCACTCGGTCTTGGAAGGGTTGAGTCTGAGCTTGTTTCTCCCCATCCAGATCCGCACAGCTTCCAGGCACCAGGACATCACGTCAAGGGCATCATTGGGGTGGTCTGGGGTGGAGATGTACAGCTGAGTATCATCAGCGTACTGATGGCACTTCACCCCAAAACCACAGATGATCTCACCCAGCGGCTTCACATAAATGTTGAACAGAAGGGGCGAGAGGACCGACCCTTGCAGCACCCCACAAACAAGGTGCCTTGAGGTCGACCTCTGACCCCCTGCCAACACAAACTGCATACGGTCAGAGAGGAAGGAGGAGAACCACCACAACACAGTGCCCCCCACTCCCAACCCCTCCAATCGACGCAGCATGATATCATGGTCGATGGTATCATAAGCCTCAGAGAGGTCTAATAGGACCAGGACAGAGGAACAACCCCTGTCCTGGGCCCTCCAGAGATCATCAACCAATGCGACCAATGCCGTTTCCGTGCTGTACCCCGGCCTGAAGCCGAGTGTTTGTTTGTTAAATTTATTTCCTGCCCATCTTGCCATGTGGCTACTCTGGATGGCCTACAGGAGTAAAAATGAAAAATATGATTTAAAAAATGTAAACATAACAATAGCAAAGCAATGAAACGATAAACAATGAAAGTACAATACTATGAATTAAAAGATGGCCTTTTTGACTCTCACAAACAATTAGATGTGGTTGTCTATGCATCCTTGGTTTACAGAATTTAATGGCATAGTCGTAATAAAAGAGAAAGTTGGTTTGGAAACCAATTAAAGCCCTTGTTTATGTGTGCATTTCCATTATGAGAAAAGATTATAGTAGATTATACAGTGTATGGGCTGCAAAGATCAGATTAAGGACTAGATGGCAGCAAAGAGACATGGAGCCCCCTAACTTTGCTGCCATCTAGTGGTTGTATAGCTTAGATATGGTACAGTAGTCGTATTACAAGATGGACCAATGTCAACACGCTAACTTATGGGGTGCAAAACAAACCATGCTGCACAAAGGTCTCTTCTTTAATATCTCACCTTTGCTTCTCACCACCTTTCCCCAGCATATGCTGCCTGAGCTGCTTGTCTCAGACTAATAGTGGATGTAGCTGTGGTTTAGATAAGCCAAAGGTGTCAAACTCAAGGCCTGGGGGCCAGATCCGGCCCACGGGATGATTAGATCTGGCCCGTGGGGCCACCGTAGAAACAGCGAAGGATTGGCCAGCAGTGTCTGCCAGTGAAAAAAGAACAGTTTTTGCTAGCAAAGGGTTGCAGGAGGCCGTCACAGCTGGAAACAGAGCTTGCCCGAGTTCCATTTTCACTGGCAGAGCGCTCGGGCCACCCCAGACACCCCAGACACAAGTAACGTTGAGCTGGCGATGCCTACCCTGGCCACACCCAGCCCAGCCTCCCAAAGTCAAAGACAACCCTGATGCGGCCCTCAATGAAATCGAGTTTGACACCCCTGAGATAAGCCAAAGATCATATAAAGAAAAGGCTGCTCAAATGTTATTTCCAATTTCATGTAAGAAACAGTTGTCCTAAATGACTACGGAAATTTGAGTACAATATTTCTGTTCACAGAAGATGCCTGGTCATGTAAGTTAAGCAGTTAAGTCTCATGTCACAATATTCTGTTTTGCAAAACAAAACTAAAAAACGCCCCCAAAGTAAAATTAAAGACCCTTCAGTTTTCCCTCCCATAAGAAATGCCGCTTGGGCAATTTTAAAAACATGCTTGAGTGGGTTTTATTCCTATTATTATTATTATTATTATTATTATTATTATTATTATTATTATTATTATTATCGCATGTTATCGGCAGGAAAATAGTATCCACTGGAAAGCCGCTCTACCAAAGGAGATTTTCGTATTACCTATTCGTATTACCTATTTTACTAATTAATTATATATACTTATTGATTACACAGTAAAGTACATCCTCTGTAACAAAGGTAGGTAACTTCCCTGAGCCAGTAGGCCCATTTAAAAATCTGAACAGATGCCATGGGCACTCTGCCCAAAAGACTGCTAGCAATCTGGGGGATGTGGTCATTCAATTTTCAGAAGGCACCCTGGAGAGGTTGGCTCCATGTTCCTCCCACCCACTTCAGATTCTCCGTATTACCATTGGAATTTGGAGGGCAGATAGCCCCAAACTGCACCCTCCTCCCATTTTTATTTTCTAAGAATGCCTGCGGTGGTAAGAGTTGATTATGTCAATAAAAGTTAGAGACTGACACCTTATTTGCAACCAGCCAGCTTCCCTTATACTTTTAATTTAAAAATCTTGTGAAAAATCAAAGTCATATTGACAAAATGACTGGCAGCAATTTCCCCTCCCCACCCAAAAAACTCCCCAGTCCCAAGGTCACAATAGTGCTCCCAGATATATATATATTTCCTCCTGTAGTTGCTCTTTAAATAAAAGTATTTTAAATAAAAGTATGGGCCTAGAAACTCAGGAGTCTGTGAGCTCTGGTTTTGCCTTGGGGATGAAAGCCAGCTGGGTGACTTTGAGCCAAACACTCATCCCATCCCACAGGTTTGTTTTTTGTGGGGAAAACAGGAGGAGGAAGGACTAAACTAATAAAGGCAGAATAAAAATCCTTAATATAATTATAATAAATATATATTGATATGATATGATATTGTTACGTTATATCTAATTTATTATACCCAGTTCCCCAAAAATAAGACCCTGTCTTATATTTTTTGAACCCCGAAATAAGCGCTTGGCCTTATTTTCAGGGAGGTCTTATTATTTTGGCACACATGGAGCAAGATGGGGCTCCCCTTGCCATCTTATCTGATTTCCAGCTCTGCGTTTAAATATTTCGGGGAGGGCTTATTTTCAGGGGGAGGCTTATTTTAGTGCATGCTCTCAAAAGCCCAATTGGGCTTATTATCAGGGGATGTCTTATTTTTGGGGAAACAGGGTATATGCCCTTATACCACTTCAATACATAGCATATCATATCAACAAAAGTTGCATTGGTTTGTTTGCTCACTTGCAGGTCTCATATGTGCTCAAATGCAAAAGAGCCTCTGCTCGTAACAAACTTTCCGTAATGTGGACAGGAAGAAAGCAAATCTTATTTCTTCCACAGGATGAGAACTCTGCTTGCCGAATCACATCCTAGCATCCGTTTTTACATTTGAGTCAAAAATTTTTTTTTGCTCCTGAGCAGCTTTTTTTCTGACCGGGGCATCACGCGTTTTCTTCCTCGGGCAGCAAAAACACTCGATTTTTAAAAACAGCTAATAATAACATTTTTAAGCATGGAATTCCACCCCGAATCACATCCTAGCATCCGTTTTTACATTTGAGTCAAAAAAAATTTTTTGCTCCTGAGCAGCTTTTTTTCTGACCGCGGCATCACGCGTTTTCTTCCTCGGGCAGCAAAAACACTAGAGTTTTAAAAACAGCTAATAATAACATTTTTAAGCATGGAATTCCACCCCGAAACACATCCTAGCATCCGTTTTTACATTTGAGTCAAAAAAAATTTTTTGCTCCTGAGCAGCTTTTTTTCTGACCGCGGCATCACGCGTTTTCTTCCTCCGGCCGCAAAAACACTCGATTTTTAAAAACAGCTAATAATAACATTTTTAAGCATGGAATTCCACCCCGAATCACATCCTAGCATCCTTTTTTACATTTCAGTGAAAAAATTTTTTTTGCTCCTGAGCAGCTTTTTTTCTTACTGCGGCATCACGCGTTTTCTTCCTCGGGCAGCAAAAACACTCGATTTTTAAAAGCAGGAAATAACAACATTTTTAAACATGGAATTCCACCCCGAATAAAATCCTAACATCCGTTTTTACATTTGAATCAAAAAAATTTTTTTGCTCCTGAGCAGCTTTTTTTCTGACCGCGGCATCACGCGTTTTCTTCCTCAGGCAGCAAAAACACTCGATTTTTAAAAACAGCTAATAATAATATTTTTAAACATGGAATTCCACCCCGAATCACATCCTAGCATGCGTTTTTACATTTGAGTCAAAAAAAAATTTTTGCTCCTGAGCAGCTTTTTTTCTGACCGCGGCATCACGCGTTTTCTTCCTCGGGCAGCAAAAACACTAGAGTTTTAAAAACAGCTAATAATAACATTTTTAAGCATGGAATTCCACCCCGAAACACATCCTAGCATCCGTTTTTACATTTGAGTCAAAAAAAAATTTTTGCTCCTGAGCAGCTTTTTTTCTGACCGCGGCATCACGCGTTTTCTTCCTCCGGCCGCAAAAACACTCGATTTTTAAAAACAGCTAATAATAACATTTTTAAGCATGGAATTCCACCCCGAATCACATCCTAGCATCCTTTTTTACATTTCAGTGAAAAAATTTTTTTTGCTCCTGAGCAGCTTTTTTTCTGACCGCGGCATCACGCGTTTTCTTCCTCCAGCAGCAAAAACACTCGATTTTTAAAAACAGCTAATAATAACATTTCTAAGCATGGAATTCCACTCCAAATCACATCCTAGCATCCGTTTTTACATTTGAGTCAAAAAAAATTTTTTGCTCCTGAGCAGCTTTTTTTCTTACTGCGGCATCACGCGTTTTCTTCCTCGGGCAGCAAAAACACTCGATTTTTAAAAGCAGGAAATAACAACATTTTTAAACATGGAATTCCACCCCGAATAAAATCCTAACATCCGTTTTTACATTTGAATCAAAAAAATTTTTTTGCTCCTGAGCAGCTTTTTTTCTGACCGCGGCATCACGCGTTTTCTTCCTCAGGCAGCAAAAACACTCGATTTTTAAAAACAGCTAATAATAAAATTTTTAAACATGGAATTCCACCCCGAATCACATCCTAGCATGCGTTTTTACATTTGAGTCAAAAAAAATTTTTTGCTCCTGAGCAGCTTTTTTTCTGACCGCGGCATCACGCGTTTTCTTCCTCAGGCAGCAAAAACACTCGATTTTTAAAAACAGCTAATAATAACATGTTTAAGCATGGAATTCCACCTCGAATCACATCCTAGCATCCGTTTTTACATTTGAGTCAAAAAAAAATTTTTTTCTCCAGAGCAGCTTTTTTTCTGACCGCGGCATCACGCGTGTTCTTCCTCGGGCAGCAAAAACACTCGATTTTTAAAAACAGCTAATAATAACATTTTTAAGCATGGAATTCCACCCCGAATCACATCCTAGCATCCGTTTTTACATTTGAGTCAAAAAAAAAATTTTGCTCCTGAGCAGCTTTTTTTCTGACCGCGGCATCACGCCTGTTCTTCCTCGGGCAGCAAAAACACTAGATTTTTAAAAACAGCTAATAATAACATTTTTAAGCATGGAATTCCACCCCGAATCACATCCTAGCATCCGTTTTTACATTTCAGTGAAAAAAATTTTTTTGCTCCTGAGCAGCTTTTTTTCTGACCGCGGCATCACGCATTTTCTTCCTCCGGCAGCAAAAACACTCGATTTTTAAAAACAGCTAATAATAACATTTTTAAGCATGGAATTCCACCCCGAATCACATCCTAGCATCCGTTTTTACATTTGAGTCAAAAAAATTTTTTTGCTCCTGAGCAGCTTTTTTTCTGACCGCGGCATCACGCGTTTTCTTCCTCGGGCAGCAAAAACACTCAATTTTTAAAAGCAGGAAATAACAACATTTTTAAACATGGAATTCCACCCCGAATGACATCCTAGCATGCGTTTTTACATTTGAGTCAAAAAAATTTTTTTGCTCCTGAGCAGCTTTTTTTCTGACCGCGGCATCACGCGTTTTCTTCCTCGGGCAGCAAAAACACTAGAGTTTTAAAAACAGCTAATAATAACATTTTTAAACATGGAATTCCACCCCAAATAACATCCTAGCATCCGTTTTTACATTTGAGTCAAAAAAATTTTTTTGCTCCTGAGCAGCTTTTTTTCTGACCGCGGCATCACGCGTTTTCTTCCTCGGGCAGCAAAAACACTCGATTTTTAAAAACAGCTGATAATAACATTTTTAAGCATGGAATTCCACCCCGAATCACATCGTAGCATCCGCTTTTACATTTCAGTCAAAAAATTTTTTTTGCTCCTGAGCAGCTTTTTTTCTGACCGCGGCATCACGCGTTTTCTTCCTCCGGCAGCAAAAACACTCAATTTTTAAAAACAGCTAATAATAACATTTTTAAGCATGGAATTCCACCCCGAATCACATCCTAGCGTCCGTTTTTACATTTGAGTCAAAAAAAATTTTTTGCTCCTGAGCAGCTTTTTTTCTGACAGCGGCATCACGCGTTTTCTTCCTCGGGCAGCAAAAACACTAGATTTTTAAAAACAGCTAATAATAATATTTTTAAGCATGGAATTCCACCCCGAAACACATCCTAGCATCCGTTTTTACATTTGAGTCAAAAAAATTTTTTTGCTCCTGAGCAGCTTTTTTTCTGACCGCGGCATCACGCGTTTTCTTCCTCGGGCAGCAAAAACACTAGAGTTTTAAAAACAGCTAATAATAACATTTTTAAACATGGAATTCCACCCCAAATAACATCCTAGCATCCGTTTTTACATTTGAGTCAAAAAAATTTTTTTGCCCCTGAGCAGCTTTTTTTCTGACCGCGGCATCACGCGTTTTCTTCCTCGGGCAGCAAAAACACTCGATTTTTAAAAACAGCTGATAATAACATTTTTAAGCATGGAATTCCACCCCGAATCACATCGTAGCATCCGCTTTTACATTTCAGTCAAAAAAAATTTTTTGCTCCTGAGCAGCTTTTTTTCTGACCGCGGCATCACGCGTTTTCTTCCTCCGGCAGCAAAAACACTCAATTTTTAAAAACAGCTAATAATAACATTTTTAAGCATGGAATTCCACCCCGAATCACATCCTAGCATCCGTTTTTACATTTGAGTCAAAAAAATTTTTTTGCTCCTGAGCAGCTTTTTTTCTGACCGCGGCATCACGCGTTTTCTTCCTCGGGCAGCAAAAACACTCGATTTTTAAAAACAGCTGATAATAACATGTTTAAGCATCGAATTCCACCCCGTATCACATCCTAGCAAACGTTTTTACATTTCAGTCAAAAAAATTTTTTTTTCTCCTGAGCAGCTTTTTTTCTGACCGCGGCATCACGTGTTTTCTTCCTCGGGCAGCAAAAACACTCGATTTTTAAAAGCAGGAAATAACAACATTTTTAAACATGGAATTCCACCCCGAATAAAATCCTAACATCCGTTTTTACATTTGAATCAAAAAAATTTTTTTGCTCCTGAGCAGCTTTTTTTCTGACCGCGGCATCACGCGTTTTCTTCCTCCGGCAGCGAAAACACTAGATTTTTAAAAACAGCTAATAATAACATTTTTAAGCATGGAATTCCACCCCGAAACACATCCTAGCATCCGTTTTTCCATTTGAGTCAAAAAAAATTTTTTGCTCCTGAGCAGCTTTTTTTCTGACCGCGGCATCACGCGTTTTCTTCCTTGGGCAGCAAAAACACTAGAGTTTTAAAAACAGCTAATAATAACATTTTTAAGCATGGAATTCCACCCCGAAACACATCCTAGCATCCGTTTTTACATTTGAGTCAATAAAATTTTTTTGCTCCTGAGCAGCTTTTTTTCTGACCGCGGCATCACGCGTTTTCTTCCTCGGGCAGCAAAAACACTCGATTTTTAAAAGCAGGAAATAACAACATTTTTAAACATGGAATTCCACCCCGAATCACATCCTAGCATGCGTTTTTACATTTGAGTCAAAAAAAATTTTTTGCTCCTGAGCAGCTTTTTTTCTGACCGCGGCATCACGCGTTTTCTTCCTCGGGCAGCAAAAACACTAGAGTTTTAAAAACAGCTAATAATAACATTTTTAAACATGGAATTCCACCCCAAATAACATCCTAGCATCCGTTTTTACATTTGAGTCAAAAAAAATTTTTTGCCCCTGAGCAGCTTTTTTTCTGACCGTGGCATCACGCGTTTTCTTCCTCGGGCAGCAAAAACACTCGATTTTTAAAAACAGCTGATAATAACATTTTTAAGCATGGAATTCCACCCCGAATCACATCGTAGCATCCGCTTTTACATTTCAGTCAAAAAAAATTTTTTGCTCCTGAGCAGCTTTTTTTCTGACCGCGGCATCACGCGTTTTCTTCCTCCGGCAGCAAAAACACTCAATTTTTAAAAACAGCTAATAATAACATTTTTAAGCATGGAATTCCACCCCGAATCACATCCTAGCATCCGTTTTTACATTTGAGTCAAAAAAATTTTTTTGCTCCTGAGCAGCTTTTTTTCTGACCGCGGCATCACGCGTTTTCTTCCTCGGGCAGCAAAAACACTCGATTTTTAAAAACAGCTGATAATAACATGTTTAAGCATCGAATTCCACCCCGTATCACATCCTAGCAAACGTTTTTACATTTCAGTCAAAAAAATTTTTTTTTCTCCTGAGCAGCTTTTTTTCTGACCGCGGCATCATGTGTTTTCTTCCTCGGGCAGCAAAAACACTCGATTTTTAAAAGCAGGAAATAACAACATTTTTAAACATGGAATTCCACCCCGAATAAAATCCTAACATCCGTTTTTACATTTGAATCAAAAAAATTTTTTTGCTCCTGAGCAGCTTTTTTTCTGACAGCGGCATCACGCGTTTTCTTCCTCGGGCCGCAAAAACACTCGATTTTTAAAAACAGCTAATAATAACATTTTTAAGCATGGAATTCCACCCCGAATCACATCCTAGCATCCTTTTTTACATTTCAGTGAAAAAATTTTTTTTGCTCCTGAGCAGCTTTTTTTCTGACCGCGGCATCACGCGTTTTCTTCCTCCAGCAGCAAAAACACTCGATTTTAAAAAACAGCTAATAATAACATTTCTAAGCATGGAATTCCACTCCAAATCACATCCTAGCATCCGTTTTTACATTTGAGTCAAAAAAAATTTTTTGCTCCTGAGCAGCTTTTTTTCTTACTGCGGCATCACGCGTTTTCTTCCTCGGGCAGCAAAAACACTCGATTTTTAAAAGCAGGAAATAACAACATTTTTAAAAATTGGAATTCCACCCCGAATAAAATCCTAACATCCGTTTTTACATTTGAATCAAAAAAATTTTTTTGCTCCTGAGCAGCTTTTTTTCTGACCGCGGCATCACGCGTTTTCTTCCTCAGGCAGCAAAAACACTCGATTTTTAAAAACAGCTAATAATAACATTTTTAAACATGGAATTCCACCCCGAATCACATCCTAGCATGCGTTTTTACATTTGAGTCAAAAAAAAATTTTTGCTCCTGAGCAGCTTTTTTTCTGACCGCGGCATCACGCGTTTTCTTCCTCGGGCAGCAAAAACACTCGATTTTTAAAAACAGCTAATAATAACATTTTTAAGCATGGAATTCCACCCCGAATCACATCCTAGCATCCGTTTTTACATTTGAGTCAAAAAAATCTTTTTGCTCCTGAGCAGCTTTTTTTCTGACCGCGGCATCACGCGTTTTCTTCCTCGGGCAGCAAAAACACTCGATTTTTAAAAACAGCTAATAATAACATTTTTAAGCATGGAATTCCACCCCGAATCACATCCTAGCATCCGTTTTTACATTTGAGTCAAAAAAAATTTTTTGCTCCTGAGCAGCTTTTTTTCTGACCGCGGCATCACGCGTTTTCTTCCTCGGGCAGCAAAAACACTAGAGTTTTAAAAACAGCTAATAATAACATTTTTAAGCATGGAATTCCACCCCGAAACACATCCTAGCATCCGTTTTTACATTTGAGTCAAAAAAAATTTTTTGCTCCTGAGCAGCTTTTTTTCTGACCGCGGCATCACGCGTTTTCTTCCTCCGGCCGCAAAAACACTCGATTTTTAAAAACAGCTAATAATAACATTTTTAAGCATGGAATTCCACCCCGAATCACATCCTAGCATCCTTTTTTACATTTCAGTGAAAAAATTTTTTTTGCTCCTGAGCAGCTTTTTTTCTGACCGCGGCATCACGCGTTTTCTTCCTCCAGCAGCAAAAACACTCGATTTTTAAAAACAGCTAATAATAACATTTCTAAGCATGGAATTCCACTCCAAATCACATCCTAGCATCCGTTTTTACATTTGAGTCAAAAAAAATTTTTTGCTCCTGAGCAGCTTTTTTTCTTACTGCGGCATCACGCGTTTTCTTCCTCGGGCAGCAAAAACACTCGATTTTTAAAAGCAGGAAATAACAACATTTTTAAACATGGAATTCCACCCCGAATAAAATCCTAACATCCGTTTTTACATTTGAATCAAAAAAATTTTTTTGCTCCTGAGCAGCTTTTTTTCTGACCGCGGCATCACGCGTTTTCTTCCTCAGGCAGCAAAAACACTCGATTTTTAAAAACAGCTAATAATAACATTTTTAAACATGGAATTCCACCCCGAATCACATCCTAGCATGCGTTTTTACATTTGAGTCAAAAAAAAAATTTTTGCTCCTGAGCAGCTTTTTTTCTGACCGCGGCATCACGCGTTTTCTTCCTCGGGCAGCAAAAACACTAGAGTTTTAAAAACAGCTAATAATAACATTTTTAAGCATGGAATTCCACCCCGAAACACATCCTAGCATCCGTTTTTACATTTGAGTCAAAAAAAAATTTTTGCTCCTTAGCAGCTTTTTTTCTGACCGCGGCATCACGCGTTTTCTTCCTCCGGCCGCAAAAACACTCGATTTTTAAAAACAGCTAATAATAACATTTTTAAGCATGGAATTCCACCCCGAATCACATCCTAGCATCCTTTTTTACATTTCAGTGAAAAAATTTTTTTTGCTCCTGAGCAGCTTTTTTTCTGACCGCGGCATCACGCGTTTTCTTCCTCCAGCAGCAAAAACACTCGATTTTTAAAAACAGCTAATAATAACATTTCTAAGCATGGAATTCCACTCCAAATCACATCCTAGCATCCGTTTTTACATTTGAGTCAAAAAAAATTTTTTGCTCCTGAGCAGCTTTTTTTCTTACTGCGGCATCACGCGTTTTCTTCCTCGGGCAGCAAAAACACTCGATTTTTAAAAGCAGGAAATAACAACATTTTTAAACATGGAATTCCACCCCGAATAAAATCCTAACATCCGTTTTTACATTTGAATCAAAAAATTTTTTTTGCTCCTGAGCAGCTTTTTTTCTGACCGCGGCATCACGCGTTTTCTTCCTCAGGCAGCAAAAACACTCGATTTTTAAAAACAGCTAATAATAAAATTTTTAAACATGGAATTCCACCCCGAATCACATCCTAGCATGCGTTTTTACATTTGAGTCAAAAAAAATTTTTTGCTCCTGAGCAGCTTTTTTTCTGACCGCGGCATCACGCGTTTTCTTCCTCAGGCAGCAAAAACACTCGATTTTTAAAAACAGCTAATAATAACATGTTTAAGCATGGAATTCCACCTCGAATCACATCCTAGCATCCGTTTTTACATTTGAGTCAAAAAAATTTTTTTTTCTCCAGAGCAGCTTTTTTTCTGACCGCGGCATCACGCGTGTTCTTCCTCGGGCAGCAAAAACACTCGATTTTTAAAAACAGCTAATAATAACATTTTTAAGCATGGAATTCCACCCCGAATCACATCCTAGCATCCGTTTTTACATTTGAGTCAAAAAAAAAATTTTGCTCCTGAGCAGCTTTTTTTCTGACCGCGGCATCACGCGTTTTCTTCCTCCGGCAGCAAAAACACTCGATTTTTAAAAACAGCTAATAATAACATTTTTAAGCATGGAATTCCACCCCGAATAAAATCCTAACATCCGTTTTTACATTTGAATCAAAAAAATTTTTTTGCTCCTGAGCAGCTTTTTTTCTGACCGCGGCATCACGCGTTTTCTTCCTCCGGCAGCGAAAACACTAGATTTTTAAAAACAGCTAATAATAACATTTTTAAGCATGGAATTCCACCCCGAAACACATCCTAGCATCCGTTTTTACATTTGAGTCAAAAAAAATTTTTTGCTCCTGAGCAGCTTTTTTTCTGACCGCGGCATCACGCGTTTTCTTCCTTGGGCAGCAAAAACACTAGAGTTTTAAAAACAGCTAATAATAACATTTTTAAGCATGGAATTCCACCCCGAAACACATCCTAGCATCCGTTTTTACATTTGAGTCAATAAAATTTTTTTGCTCCTGAGCAGCTTTTTTTCTGACCGCGGCATCACGCGTTTTCTTCCTCGGGCAGCAAAAACACTCGATTTTTAAAAGCAGGAAATAACAACATTTTTAAACATGGAATTCCACCCCGAATCACATCCTAGCATGCGTTTTTACATTTGAGTCAAAAAAAATTTTTTGCTCCTGAGCAGCTTTTTTTCTGACCGCGGCATCACGCGTTTTCTTCCTCGGGCAGCAAAAACACTAGAGTTTTAAAAACAGCTGATAATAACATTTTTAAGCATGGAATTCCACCCCGAATCACATCGTAGCATCCGCTTTTACATTTCAGTCAAAAAAAATTTTTTGCTCCTGAGCAGCTTTTTTTCTGACCGCGGCATCACGCGTTTTCTTCCTCCGGCAGCAAAAACACTCAATTTTTAAAAACAGCTAATAATAACATTTTTAAGCATGGAATTCCACCCCGAATCACATCCTAGCATCCGTTTTTACATTTGAGTCAAAAAAATTTTTTTGCTCCTGAGCAGCTTTTTTTCTGACCGCGGCATCACGCGTTTTCTTCCTCGGGCAGCAAAAACACTCGATTTTTAAAAACAGCTGATAATAACATGTTTAAGCATCGAATTCCACCCCGTATCACATCCTAGCAAACGTTTTTACATTTCAGTCAAAAAAAATTTTTTTTCTCCTGAGCAGCTTTTTTTCTGACCGCGGCATCATGTGTTTTCTTCCTCGGGCAGCAAAAACACTCGATTTTTAAAAGCAGGAAATAACAACATTTTTAAACATGGAATTCCACCCCGAATAAAATCCTAACATCCGTTTTTACATTTGAATCAAAAAAATTTTTTTGCTCCTGAGCAGCTTTTTTTCTGACAGCGGCATCACGCGTTTTCTTCCTCGGGCAGCAAAAACACTAGATTTTTAAAAACAGCTAATAATAATATTTTTAAGCATGGAATTCCACCCCGAAACACATCCTAGCATCCGTTTTTACATTTGAGTCAAAAAAAATTTTTTGCTCCTGAGCAGCTTTTTTTCTGACCGCGGCATCACGCGTTTTCTTCCTTGGGCAGCAAAAACACTAGAGTTTTAAAAACAGCTAATAATAACATTTTTAAGCATGGAATTCCACCCCGAAACACATCCTAGCATCCGTTTTTACATTTGAGTCAATAAAATTTTTTTTCTCCTGAGCAGCTTTTTTTCTGACCGCGGCATCACGCGTTTTCTTCCTCGGGCAGCAAAAACACTCGATTTTTAAAAGCAGGAAATAACAACATTTTTAAACATGGAATTCCACCCCGAATCACATCCTAGCATGCGTTTTTACATTTGAGTCAAAAAAATTTTTTTGCTCCTGAGCAGCTTTTTTTCTGACCGCAGCATCACGCGTTTTCTTCCTCGGGCAGCAAAAACACTAGAGTTTTAAAAACAGCTAATAATAACATTTTTAAACATGGAATTCCACCCCAAATAACATCCTAGCATCCGTTTTTACATTTGAGTCAAAAAAAATTTTTTGCCCCTGAGCAGCTTTTTTTCTGACCGCGGCATCACGCGTTTTCTTCCTCGGGCAGCAAAAACACTCGATTTTTAAAAACAGCTGATAATAACATTTTTAAGCATGGAATTCCACCCCGAATCACATCGTAGCATCCGCTTTTACATATCAGTCAAAAAAATTTTTTTGCTCCTGAGCAGCTTTTTTTCTGACCGCGGCATCACGCGTTTTCTTCCTCCGGCAGCAAAAACACTCGATTTTTAAAAACAGCTAATAATAACATTTTTAAGCATGGAATTCCACCCCGAATCACATCCTAGCATCCGTTTTTACATTTGAGTCAAAAAAATCTTTTTGCTCCTGAGCAGCTTTTTTTCTGACCGCGGCATCACGCGTTTTCTTCCTCGGGCAGCAAAAACACTCGATTTTTAAAAACAGCTAATAATAACATTTTTAAGCATGGAATTCCACCCCGAATCACATCCTAGCATCCGTTTTTACATTTGAGTCAAAAAAATCTTTTTGCTCCTGAGCAGCTTTTTTTCTGACCGCGGCATCACGCGTTTTCTTCCTCGGGCAGCAAAAACACTCGATTTTTAAAAACAGCTAATAATAACATTTTTAAGCATGGAATTCCACCCCGAATCACATCCTAGCATCCGTTTTTACATTTGAGTCAAAAAAAATTTTTTGCTCCTGAGCAGCTTTTTTTCTGACCGCGGCATCACGCGTTTTCTTCCTCGGGCAGCAAAAACACTAGAGTTTTAAAAACAGCTAATAATAACATTTTTAAGCATGGAATTCCACCCCGAAACACATCCTAGCATCCGTTTTTACATTTCAGTCAAAAAAAATTTTTTGCTCCTGAGCAGCTTTTTTTCTGACCGCGGCATCACGCGTTTTCTTCCTCCGGCCGCAAAAACACTCGATTTTTAAAAACAGCTAATAATAACATTTTTAAGCATGGAATTCCACCCCGAATCACATCCTAGCATCCTTTTTTACATTTCAGTGAAAAAATTTTTTTTGCTCCTGAGCAGCTTTTTTTCTGACCGCGGCATCACGCGTTTTCTTCCTCCAGCAGCAAAAACACTCGATTTTAAAAAACAGCTAATAATAACATTTCTAAGCATGGAATTCCACTCCAAATCACATCCTAGCATCCGTTTTTACATTTGAGTCAAAAAAAATTTTTTGCTCCTGAGCAGCTTTTTTTCTTACTGCGGCATCACGCGTTTTCTTCCTCGGGCAGCAAAAACACTCGATTTTTAAAAGCAGGAAATAACAACATTTTTAAACATGGAATTCCACCCCGAATAAAATCCTAACATCCGTTTTTACATTTGAATCAAAAAAATTTTTTTGCTCCTGAGCAGCTTTTTTTCTGACCGCGGCATCACGCGTTTTCTTCCTCAGGCAGCAAAAACACTCGATTTTTAAAAACAGCTAATAATAACATTTTTAAACATGGAATTCCACCCCGAATCACATCCTAGCATGCGTTTTTACATTTGAGTCAAAAAAAAATTTTTGCTCCTGAGCAGCTTTTTTTCTGACCGCGGCATCACGCGTTTTCTTCCTCGGGCAGCAAAAACACTCGATTTTTAAAAACAGCTAATAATAACATTTTTAAGCATGGAATTCCACCCCGAATCACATCCTAGCATCCGTTTTTACATTTGAGTCAAAAAAATCTTTTTGCTCCTGAGCAGCTTTTTTTCTGACCGCGGCATCACGCGTTTTCTTCCTCGGGCAGCAAAAACACTCGATTTTTAAAAACAGCTAATAATAACATTTTTAAGCATGGAATTCCACCCCGAATCACATCCTAGCATCCGTTTTTACATTTGAGTCAAAAAAAATTTTTTGCTCCTGAGCAGCTTTTTTTCTGACCGCGGCATCACGCGTTTTCTTCCTCGGGCAGCAAAAACACTAGAGTTTTAAAAACAGCTAATAATAACATTTTTAAGCATGGAATTCCACCCCGAAACACATCCTAGCATCCGTTTTTACATTTGAGTCAAAAAAAATTTTTTGCTCCTGAGCAGCTTTTTTTCTGACCGCGGCATCACGCGTTTTCTTCCTCCGGCCGCAAAAACACTCGATTTTTAAAAACAGCTAATAATAACATTTTTAAGCATGGAATTCCACCCCGAATCACATCCTAGCATCCTTTTTTACATTTCAGTGAAAAAATTTTTTTTGCTCCTGAGCAGCTTTTTTTCTGACCGCGGCATCACGCGTTTTCTTCCTCCAGCAGCAAAAACACTCGATTTTTAAAAACAGCTAATAATAACATTTCTAAGCATGGAATTCCACTCCAAATCACATCCTAGCATCCGTTTTTACATTTGAGTCAAAAAAAATTTTTTGCTCCTGAGCAGCTTTTTTTCTTACTGCGGCATCACGCGTTTTCTTCCTCGGGCAGCAAAAACACTCGATTTTTAAAAGCAGGAAATAACAACATTTTTAAACATGGAATTCCACCCCGAATAAAATCCTAACATCCGTTTTTACATTTGAATCAAAAAAATTTTTTTGCTCCTGAGCAGCTTTTTTTCTGACCGCGGCATCACGCGTTTTCTTCCTCAGGCAGCAAAAACACTCGATTTTTAAAAACAGCTAATAATAACATTTTTAAACATGGAATTCCACCCCGAATCACATCCTAGCATGCGTTTTTACATTTGAGTCAAAAAAAAATTTTTGCTCCTGAGCAGCTTTTTTTCTGACCGCGGCATCACGCGTTTTCTTCCTCGGGCAGCAAAAACACTAGAGTTTTAAAAACAGCTAATAATAACATTTTTAAGCATGGAATTCCACCCCGAAACACATCCTAGCATCCGTTTTTACATTTGAGTCAAAAAAAAATTTTTGCTCCTTAGCAGCTTTTTTTCTGACCGCGGCATCACGCGTTTTCTTCCTCCGGCCGCAAAAACACTCGATTTTTAAAAACAGCTAATAATAACATTTTTAAGCATGGAATTCCACTCCGAATCACATCCTAGCATCCTTTTTTACATTTCAGTGAAAAAATTTTTTTTGCTCCTGAGCAGCTTTTTTTCTGACCGCGGCATCACGCGTTTTCTTCCTCCAGCAGCAAAAACACTCGATTTTTAAAAACAGCTAATAATAACATTTCTAAGCATGGAATTCCACTCCAAATCACATCCTAGCATCCGTTTTTACATTTGAGTCAAAAAAAATTTTTTGCTCCTGAGCAGCTTTTTTTCTTACTGCGGCATCACGCGTTTTCTTCCTCGGGCAGCAAAAACACTCGATTTTTAAAAGCAGGAAATAATAAAATTTTTAAACATGGAATTCCACCCCGAATCACATCCTAGCATGCGTTTTTACATTTGAGTCAAAAAAAATTTTTTGCTCCTGAGCAGCTTTTTTTCTGACCGCGGCATCACGCGTTTTCTTCCTCAGGCAGCAAAAACACTCGATTTTTAAAAACAGCTAATAATAACATGTTTAAGCATGGAATTCCACCTCGAATCACATCCTAGCATCCGTTTTTACATTTGAGTCAAAAAAATTTTTTTTTCTCCAGAGCAGCTTTTTTTCTGACCGCGGCATCACGCGTGTTCTTCCTCGGGCAGCAAAAACACTCGATTTTTAAAAACAGCTAATAATAACATTTTTAAGCATGGAATTCCACCCCGAATCACATCCTAGCATCCGTTTTTACATTTGAGTCAAAAAAAAAATTTTGCTCCTGAGCAGCTTTTTTTCTGACCGCGGCATCACGCCTGTTCTTCCTCGGGCAGCAAAAACACTAGATTTTTAAAAACAGCTAATAATAACATTTTTAAGCATGGAATTCCACCCCGAATCACATCCTAGCATCCGTTTTTACATTTCAGTGAAAAAAATTTTTTTGCTCCTGAGCAGCTTTTTTTCTGACCGCGGCATCACGCGTTTTCTTCCTCCGGCAGCAAAAACACTCGATTTTTAAAAACAGCTAATAATAACATTTTTAAGCATGGAATTCCACCCCGAATCACATCCTAGCATCCGTTTTTACATTTGAGTCAAAAAAATTTTTTTGCTCCTGAGCAGCTTTTTTTCTGACCGCGGCATCACGCGTTTTCTTCCTCGGGCAGCAAAAACACTCAATTTTTAAAAGCAGGAAATAACAACATTTTTAAACATGGAATTCCACCCCGAATCATATCCTAGCATGCGTTTTTACATTTGAGTCAAAAAAATTTTTTTGCTCCTGAGCAGCTTTTTTTCTGACCGCGGCATCACGCGTTTTCTTCCTCGGGCAGCAAAAACACTAGAGTTTTAAAAACAGCTAATAATAACATTTTTAAACATGGAATTCCACCCCAAATAACATCCTTGCATCCGTTTTTACATTTGAGTCAAAAAAATTTTTTTGCTCCTGAGCATCTTTTTTTCTGACCGCGGCATCACGCATTTTCTTCCTCGGGCAGCAAAAACACTCGATTTTTAAAAACAGCTGATAATAACATTTTTAAGCATGGAATTCCACCCCGAATCACATCGTAGCATCCGCTTTTACATTTCAGTCAAAAAAAATTTTTTGCTCCTGAGCAGCTTTTTTTCTGACCGCGGCATCACGCGTTTTCTTCCTTGGGCAGCGAAAACACTCAATTTTTAAAAACAGCTAATAATAACATTTTTAAGCATGGAATTCCACCCCGAATCACATCCTAGCGTCCGTTTTTACATTTGAGTCAAAAAAAATTTTTTGCTCCTGAGCAGCTTTTTTTCTGACAGCGGCATCACGCGTTTTCTTCCTCGGGCAGCAAAAACACTCAATTTTTAAAAACAGCTAATAATAATATTTTTAAGCATGGAATTCCACCCCGAAACACATCCTAGCATCCGTTTTTACATTTGAGTCAAAAAAAATTTTTTGCTCCTGAGCAGCTTTTTTTCTGACCGCGGCATCACGCGTTTTCTTCCTTGGGCAGCAAAAACACTAGAGTTCTAAAAACAGCTAATAATAACATTTTTAAGCATGGAATTCCACCCCGAAACACATCCTAGCATCCGTTTTTACATTTGAGTCAATAAAATTTTTTTGCTCCTGAGCAGCTTTTTTTCTGACCGCGGCATCACGCGTTTTCTTCCTCGGGCAGCAAAAACACTCGATTTTTAAAAGCAGGAAATAACAACATTTTTAAACATGGAATTCCACCCCGAATCACATCCTAGCATGCGTTTTTACATTTGAGTCAAAAAAAATTTTTTGCTCCTGAGCAACTTTTTTTCTGACCGCGGCATCACGCGTTTTCTTCCTCGGGCAGCAAAAACACTAGAGTTTTAAAAACAGCTAATAATAACATTTTTAAACATGGAATTCCACCCCAAATAACATCCTAGCATCCGTTTTTACATTTGAGTCAAAAAAAATTTTTTGCCCCTGAGCAGCTTTTTTTCTGACCGCGGCATCACGCGTTTTCTTCCTCGGGCAGCAAAAACACTCGATTTTTAAAAACAGCTTATAATAACATTTTTAAGCATGGAATTCCACCCCGAATCACATCGTAGCATCCGCTTTTACATTTCAGTCAAAAAAAATTTTTTGCTCCTGAGCAGCTTTTTTTCTGACCGCGGCATCACGCGTTTTCTTCCTCCGGCAGCAAAAACACTCAATTTTTAAAAACAGCTAATAATAACATTTTTAAGCATGGAATTCCACCCCGAATCACATCCTAGCATCCGTTTTTACATTTGAGTCAAAAAAAATTTTTTGCTCCTGAGCAGCTTTTTTTCTGACCGCGGCATCACGCGTTTTCTTCCTCGGGCAGCAAAAACACTCGATTTTTAAAAACAGCTGATAATAACATGTTTAAGCATCGAATTCCACCCCGTATCACATCCTAGCAAACGTTTTTACATTTCAGTCAAAAAAAATTTTTTTTCTCCTGAGCAGCTTTTTTTCTGACCGCGGCATCACGTGTTTTCTTCCTCGGGCAGCAAAAACACTCGATTTTTAAAAGCAGGAAATAACAACATTTTTAAACATGGAATTCCACCCCGAATAAAATCCTAACATCCGTTTTTACATTTGAATCAAAAAAAATTTTTTGCTCCTGAGCAGCTTTTTTTCTGACCGCGGCATCACGCGTTTTCTTCCTCCGGCAGCGAAAACACTAGATTTTTAAAAACAGCTAATAATAACATTTTTAAGCATGGAATTCCACCCCGAATCACATCCTAGCGTCCGTTTTTACATTTAAGTCAAAAAAAAATTTTTGCTCCTGAGCAGCTTTTTTTCTGACAGCGGCATCACGCGTTTTCTTCCTCGGGCAGCAAAAACACTAGATTTTTAAAAACAGCTAATAATAATATTTTTAAGCATGGAATTCCACCCCGAAACACATCCTAGCATCCGTTTTTACATTTGAGTCAAAAAAAATTTTTTGCTCCTGAGCAGCTTTTTTTCTGACCGCGGCATCACGCGTTTTCTTCCTTGGGCAGCAAAAACACTAGAGTTTTAAAAACAGCTAATAATAACATTTTTAAGCATGGAATTCCACCCCGAAACACATCCTAGCATCCGTTTTTACATTTGAGTCAATAAAATTTTTTTGCTCCTGAGCAGCTTTTTTTCTGACCGCGGCATCACGCGTTTTCTTCCTCGGGCAGCAAAAACACTCGATTTTTAAAAACAGCTGATAATAACATTTTTAAGCATGGAATTCCACCCCGAATCACATCCTAGCATGCGTTTTTACATTTGAGTCAAAAAAAATTTTTTGCTCCTGAGCAGCTTTTTTTCTGACCGCGGCATCACGCGTTTTCTTCCTCGGGCAGCAAAAACACTAGAGTTTTAAAAACAGCTAATAATAACATTTTTAAGCATGGAATTCCACCCCGAAACACATCCTAGCATCCGTTTTTACATTTGAGTCAATAAAATTTTTTTGCTCCTGAGCAGCTTTTTTTCTGACCGCGGCATCACGCGTTTTCTTCCTCGGGCAGCAAAAACACTCGATTTTTAAAAGCAGGAAATAACAACATTTTTAAACATGGAATTCCACCCCGAATCACATCCTAGCATGCGTTTTTACATTTGAGTCAAAAAAAATTTTTTGCTCCTGAGCAGCTTTTTTTCTGACCGCGGCATCACGCGTTTTCTTCCTCGGGCAGCAAAAACACTAGAGTTTTAAAAACAGCTAATAATAACATTTTTAAACATGGAATTCCACCCCAAATAACATCCTAGCATCCGTTTTTACATTTGAGTCAAAAAAAATTTTTTGCCCCTGAGCAGCTTTTTTTCTGACCGCGGCATCACGCGTTTTCTTCCTCGGGCAGCAAAAACACTCGATTTTTAAAAACAGCTGATAATAACATGTTTAAGCATCGAATTCCACCCCGTATCACATCCTAGCAAACGTTTTTACATTTCAGTCAAAAAAATTTTTTTTTCTCCTGAGCAGCTTTTTTTCTGACCGCGGCATCACGTGTTTTCTTCCTCGGGCAGCAAAAACACTCGATTTTTAAAAGCAGGAAATAACAACATTTTTAAACATGGAATTCCACCCCGAATAAAATCCTAACATCCGTTTTTACATTTGAATCAAAAAAAATTTTTTGCTCCTGAGCAGCTTTTTTTCTGACCGCGGCATCACGCGTTTTCTTCCTCCGGCAGCGAAAACACTAGATTTTTAAAAACAGCTAATAATAACATTTTTAAGCATGGAATTCCACCCCGAATCACATCCTAGCGTCCGTTTTTACATTTAAGTCAAAAAAAAAATTTTGCTCCTGAGCAGCTTTTTTTCTGACAGCGGCATCACGCGTTTTCTTCCTCGGGCAGCAAAAACACTAGATTTTTAAAAACAGCTAATAATAATATTTTTAAGCATGGAATTCCACCCCGAAACACATCCTAGCATCCGTTTTTACATTTGAGTCAAAAAAAATTTTTTGCTCCTGAGCAGCTTTTTTTCTGACCGCGGCATCACGCGTTTTCTTCCTTGGGCAGCAAAAACACTAGAGTTTTAAAAACAGCTAATAATAACATTTTTAAGCATGGAATTCCACCCCGAAACACATCCTAGCATCCGTTTTTACATTTGAGTCAATAAAATTTTTTTGCTCCTGAGCAGCTTTTTTTCTGACCGCGGCATCACGCGTTTTCTTCCTCGGGCAGCAAAAACACTCGATTTTTAAAAGCAGGAAATAACAACATTTTTAAACATGGAATTCCACCCCGAATCACATCCTAGCATGCGTTTTTACATTTGAGTCAAAAAAAATTTTTTGCTCCTGAGCAGCTTTTTTTCTGACCGCGGCATCACGCGTTTTCTTCCTCGGGCAGCAAAAACACTAGAGTTTTAAAAACAGCTAATAATAACATTTTTAAACATGGAATTCCACCCCAAATAACATCCTAGCATCCGTTTTTACATTTGAGTCAAAAAAAATTTTTTGCCCCTGAGCAGCTTTTTTTCTGACCGCGGCATCACGCGTTTTCTTCCTCGGGCAGCAAAAACACTCGATTTTTAAAAACAGCTGATAATAACATTTTTAAGCATGGAATTCCACCCCGAATCACATCGTAGCATCCGCTTTTACATATCAGTCAAAAAAAATTTTTTGCTCCTGAGCAGCTTTTTTTCTGACCGCGGCATCACGCGTTTTCTTCCTCCGGCAGCAAAAACACTCGATTTTTAAAAACAGCTAATAATAACATTTTTAAGCATGGAATTCCACCCCGAATCACATCCTAGCATCCGTTTTTACATTTGAGTCAAAAAAATCTTTTTGCTCCTGAGCAGCTTTTTTTCTGACCGCGGCATCACGCGTTTTCTTCCTCGGGCAGCAAAAACACTCGATTTTTAAAAACAGCTAATAATAACATTTTTAAACATGGAATTCCACCCCGAATCACATCCTAGCATCCGTTTTTACATTTGAGTCAAAAAATTTTTTTTGCCCCTGAGCAGCTTTTTTTCTGACCGCGGCATCACGCGTTTTCTTCCTCGGGCAGCAAAAACACACGATTTTTAAAAACAGCTGATAATAACATTTTTAAGCATGGAATTCCACCCCGAATCACATCGTAGCATCCGCTTTTACATTTGAGTCAAAAAAATTTTTTTGCTCCTGAGCAGCTTTTTTTCTGACCGCGGCATCACGCGTTTTCTTCCTCCGGCAGCAAAAACACTCGATTTTTAAAAACAGCTAATAATAACATTTTTAAGCATGGAATTCCACCCCGAATCACATCCTAGCATCCGTTTTTACATTTGAGTCAAAAAAATTTTTTTGCTCCTGAGCAGCTTTTTTTCTGACCGCGGCATCACGCGTTTTCTTCCTCGGGCAGCAAAAATACTCGATTTTTAAAAACAGCTAATAATAACATTTTTAAACATGAAATTCCACCCCGAATCACATCCTAGCATCCGTTTTTACATTTGAGTCAAAAAAAAATTTTTTGCTCCTGAGCAGCTTTTTTTCTGACCGCGGCACCACGCGTTTTCTTCCTCGGGCAGCAAAAACATTCGATTTTTAAAAACAGCTGATAATAATATGTTTAAGCATCGAATTCCACCCCGTATCACATCCTAGCAAACGTTTTTACATTTCAGTCAAAAAAAATTTTTTTTCTCCTGAGCAGCTTTTTTTCTGACCGCGGCATCACGTGTTTTCTTCCTCGGGCAGCAAAAACACTTGATTTTTAAAAGCAGGAAATAACAACATTTTTAAACATGGAATTCCACCCCGAATAAAATCCTAACATCCGTTTTTACATTTGAGTCAAAAAAATTTTTTTTTCTCCTGAGCAGCTTTTTTTCTGACCGCGGCATCACGCGTTTTCTTCCTCGGGCAGCAAAAACACTCGATTTTTAAAAACAGCTAATAATAACATTTTTAAACATGGAATTCCACCCCGAATCACATCCTAGCATGCGTTTTTACATTTGAGTCAAAAAAAATTTTTTTTCTCCTGAGCAGCTTTTTTTCTGACCGCGGCATCACGCGTTTTCTTCCTCGGGCAGCAAAAACACTCGATTTTTAAAAACAGCTAATAATAACATTTTTAAACATGGAATTCCACCCCGAATCACATCCTAGCATCCGTTTTTACATTTGAGTCAAAAAAAAATTTTTTGCTCCAGAGCAGCTTTTTTTCTGACCGCGGCACCACGCGTTTTCTTCCTCGGGCAGCAAAAACATTCGATTTTTAAAAACAGCTGATAATAATATGTTTAAGCATCGAATTCCACCCCGTATCACATCCTAGCAAACGTTTTTACATTTCAGTCAAAAAAAATTTTTTTTCTCCTGAGCAGCTTTTTTTCTGACCGCGGCATCACGTGTTTTCTTCCTCGGGCAGCAAAAACACTCGATTTTTAAAAGCAGGAAATAACAACATTTTTAAACATGGAATTCCACCCCGAATCAAATCCTAGCATCCGTTTTTACATTTCAGTCAAAAAAATTTTTTTGCTCCTAAGCAGCTTTTTTTCTGACCGCGGCATCATGCGTTTTCTTCCTCGGGCAGCAAAAACACTTGATTTTTAAAAGCAGGAAATAACAACATTTTTAAACATGGAAATCCACCCCGAATAAAATCCTAACATCCGTTTTTACATTTGAGTCAAAAAAAATTTTTTTTCTCCTGAGCAGCTTTTTTTCTGACCGCGGCATCACGCGTTTTCTTCCTCGGGCAGCAAAAACACTAGATTTTTAAAAACAGCTAACAATAACATTTTTAAGCATGGAATTCTACCCAGAAACACATCCTAGCATCCGTTTTTACATTTGAGTCAAAAAAAAATTTTTGCTCCTCAGCAGCTTTTTTTCTGACCGCGGCATCACGCGTTTTCTTCCTCCGGCAGCGAAAACACTAGATTTTTAAAAACAGCTAATAATAACATTTTTAAGCATGGAATTCCACCCCGAATCACATCCTAGCATCCGTTTTTACATTTGAGTCAAAAAAATTTTTTTGCCCCTGAGCAGCTTTTTTTCTGACCGCGGCATCACGCGTTTTCTTCCTCGGGCAGCAAAAACACTCGATTTTTAAAAACAGCTGATAATAACATTTTTAAGCATGGAATTCCACCCCGAATCACATCGTAGCATCCGCTTTTACATTTCAGTCAAAAAATTTTTTTTGCTCCTGAGCAGCTTTTTTTCTGACCGCGGCATCACGCGTTTTCTTCCTCCGGCAGCAAAAACACTCGATTTTTAAAAACAGCTAATAATAACATTTTTAAGAATGGAATTCCACCCCGAATCACATCCTAGCATCCGTTTTTACATTTGAGTCAAAAAAATTTTTTTCTTCCTGAGCAGCTTTTTTTCTGACCGCGGCATCACGCGTTTTCTTCCTCGGGCAGCAAAAATACTCGATTTTTAAAAACAGCTAATAATAACATTTTTAAACATGAAATTCCACCCCAAATCACATCCTAGCATCCGTTTTTACATTTGAGTCAAAAAAAAATTTTTTGCTCCAGAGCAGCTTTTTTTCTGACCGCGGCACCACGCGTTTTCTTCCTCGGGCAGCAAAAACATTCGATTTTTAAAAACAGCTGATAATAATATGTTTAAGCATCGAATTCCACCCCGTATCACATCCTAGCAAACGTTTTTACATTTCAGTCAAAAAAAATTTTTTTTCTCCTGAGCAGCTTTTTTTCTGACCACGGCATCACGTGTTTTCTTCCTCGGGCAGCAAAAACACTCGATTTTTAAAAGCAGGAAATAACAACATTTTTAAACATGGAATTCCACCCCGAATCAAATCCTAGCATCCGTTTTTACATTTCAGTCAAAAAAAATTTTTTGCTCCTGAGCAGCTTTTTTTCTGACCGCGGCATCACGAGTTTTCTTCCTCGGGCAGCAAAAACACTTGATTTTTAAAAGCAGGAAATAACAACATTTTTAAACATGGAATTCCACCCCGAATAAAATCCTAACATCCGTTTTTACATTTGAGTCAAAAAAAATTTTTTTTCTCCTGAGCAGCTTTTTTTCTGACCGCGGCATCACTCGTTTTCTTCCTCAGGCAGCAAAAACACTCGATTTTTAAAAACAGCTAATAATAACATTTTTAAACATGGAATTCCACCCCGAATCACATCCTAGCATGCGTTTTTACATTTGAGTCAAAAAAAAATTTTTGCTCCTGAGCAGCTTTTTTTCTGACCGCGGCATCACGCGTTTTCTTCCTCAGGCAGCAAAAACACTCGATTTTTAAAAACAGCTAATAATAACATGTTTAAGCATGGAATTCCACCCCGAATCACATCCTAGCATCCGTTTTTACATTTGAGTCAAAAAAAATTTTTTGCTCCTGAGCAGCTTTTTTTCTGACCGCGGCATCACGCGTTTTCTTCCTCGGGCAGCAAAAACACTCGATTTTTAAAAACAGCTGATAATAACATGTTTAAGCATCGAATTCCACCCCGAATCACATCCTAGCATCCGTTTTTACATTTGAGTCAAAAAAATTTTTTTCTTCCTGAGCAGCTTTTTTTCTGACCGCGGCATCACGCGTTTTCTTCCTCGGGCAGCAAAAATACTCGATTTTTAAAAACAGCTAATAATAACATTTTTAAACATGAAATTCCACCCCAAATCACATCCTAGCATCCGTTTTTACATTTGAGTCAAAAAAAAATTTTTTGCTCCAGAGCAGCTTTTTTTCTGACCGCGGCACCACGCGTTTTCTTCCTCGGGCAGCAAAAACATTCGATTTTTAAAAACAGCTGATAATAATATGTTTAAGCATCGAATTCCACCCCGTATCACATCCTAGCAAACGTTTTTACATTTCAGTCAAAAAAAATTTTTTTTCTCCTGAGCAGCTTTTTTTCTGACCACGGCATCACGTGTTTTCTTCCTCGGGCAGCAAAAACACTCGATTTTTAAAAGCAGGAAATAACAACATTTTTAAACATGGAATTCCACCCCGAATCAAATCCTAGCATCCGTTTTTACATTTCAGTCAAAAAAAATTTTTTGCTCCTGAGCAGCTTTTTTTCTGACCGCGGCATCACGAGTTTTCTTCCTCGGGCAGCAAAAACACTTGATTTTTAAAAGCAGGAAATAACAACATTTTTAAACATGGAATTCCACCCCGAATAAAATCCTAACATCCGTTTTTACATTTGAGTCAAAAAAAATTTTTTTTCTCCTGAGCAGCTTTTTTTCTGACCGCGGCATCACTCGTTTTCTTCCTCAGGCAGCAAAAACACTCGATTTTTAAAAACAGCTAATAATAACATTTTTAAACATGGAATTCCACCCCGAATCACATCCTAGCATGCGTTTTTACATTTGAGTCAAAAAAAAATTTTTGCTCCTGAGCAGCTTTTTTTCTGACCGCGGCATCACGCGTTTTCTTCCTCAGGCAGCAAAAACACTCGATTTTTAAAAACAGCTAATAATAACATGTTTAAGCATGGAATTCCACCCCGAATCACATCCTAGCATCCGTTTTTACATTTGAGTCAAAAAAAATTTTTTGCTCCTGAGCAGCTTTTTTTCTGACCGCGGCATCACGCGTTTTCTTCCTCGGGCAGCAAAAACACTCGATTTTTAAAAACAGCTGATAATAACATGTTTAAGCATCGAATTCCACCCCGTATCACATCCTAGCAAACGTTTTTACATTTCAGTCAAAAAAATTTTTTTTTCTCCTGAGCAGCTTTTTTTCTGACCGCGGCATCACGTGTTTTCTTCCTCGGGCAGCAAAAACACTCGATTTTTAAAAGCAGGAAATAACAACATTTTTAAACATGGAATTCCACCCCGAATAAAATCCTAACATCCGTTTTTACATTTGAATCAAAAAAATTTTTTTGCTCCTGAGCAGCTTTTTTTCTGACCGCGGCATCACGCGTTTTCTTCCTCCGGCAGCGAAAACACTAGATTTTTAAAAACAGCTAATAATAACATTTTTAAGCATGGAATTCCACCCCGAATCACATCCTAGCGTCCGTTTTTACATTTGAGTCAAAAAAAATTTTTTGCTCCTGAGCAGCTTTTTTTCTGACAGCGGCATCACGGGTTTTCTTCCTCGGGCAGCAAAAACATTCGATTTTTAAAAACAGCTAACAATAACATTTTTAAGCATGGAATTCTACCCAGAAACACATCCTAGCATCCGTTTTTACATTTGAGTCAAAAAAAAATTTTTGCTCCTCAGCAGCTTTTTTTCTGACCGCGGCATCACGCGTTTTCTTCCTCCGGCAGCGAAAACACTAGATTTTTAAAAACAGCTAATAATAACATTTTTAAGCATGGAATTCCACCCCGAATCACATCCTAGCATCCGTTTTTACATTTGAGTCAAAAAAAATTTTTTGCTCCTGAGCAGCTTTTTTTCTGACCGCGGCATCACGCGTTTTCTTCCTCGGGCAGCAAAAATACTCTATTTTTAAAAACAGCTAATAATAACATTTTTAAACATGGAATTCCACCCCGAATCACATCCTAGCATCCGTTTTTACATTTGAGTCAAAAAAAAATTTTTTGCTCCAGAGCAGCTTTTTTTCTGACCGCGGCATCACGCGTTTTCTTCCTCGGGCAGCAAAAACACTCGATTTTTAAAAGCAGGAAATAACAACATTTTTAAACATGGAATTCCACTCCGAATCAAATCCTAGCATCCGTTTTTACATTTCAGTCAAAAAAATTTTTTTGCTCCTGAGCAGCTTTTTTTCTGACCGCGGCATCACGCGTTTTCTTCCTCGGGCAGCAAAAACACTCGATTTTTAAAAACAGCTATTAATAACATTTTTAAACATGAAATTCCCCCCCCAAATCACATCCTAACATCCGTTTTTACATTTGAGTCAAAAAAAAATTTTTGCTCCTGAGCAGCTTTTTTTCTGACCGCGGCATCACGCGTTTTCTTCCTCGGGCAGCAAAAACACTCGATTTTTAAAAACAGCTGATAATAACATTTTTAAGCATGGAATTCCACCCCGAATCACATCGTAGCATCCGCTTTTACATTTCAGTCAAAAAAAATTTTTTGCTCCTGAGCAGCTTTTTTTCTGACCGCGGCATCACGCGTTTTCTTCCTCCGGCAGCAAAAACACTCAATTTTTAAAAACAGCTAATAATAACATTTTTAAGCATGGAATTACACCCCGAATCACATCCTAGCATCCGTTTTTACATTTGAGTCAAAAAAAATTTTTTGCTCCTGAGCAGCTTTTTTTCTGACCGCGGCATCACGCGTTTTCTTCCGCGGGCAGCAAAAACACTCGATTTTTAAAAACAGCTGATAATAACATGTTTAAGCATCGAATTCCACCCCGTATCACATCCTAGCAAACGTTTTTACATTTCAGTCAAAAAAATTTTTTTTTCTCCTGAGCAGCTTTTTTTCTGACCGCGGCATCACGTGTTTTCTTCCTCGGGCAGCAAAAACACTCGGTTTTTAAAAGCAGGAAATAACAACATTTTTAAACATGGAATTCCACCCCGAATAAAATCCTAACATCCGTTTTTACATTTGAATCAAAAAAATTTTTTTGCTCCTGAGCAGCTTTTTTTCTGACCGCGGCATCACGCGTTTTCTTCCTCCGGCAGCGAAAACACTAGATTTTTAAAAACAGCTAATAATAACATTTTTAAGCATGGAATTCCACCCCGAATCACATCCTAGCGTCCGTTTTTACATTTGAGTCAAAAAAAATTTTTTGCTCCTGAGCAGCTTTTTTTCTGACAGCGGCATCACGCGTTTTCTTCCTCGGGCAGCAAAAACACTAGATTTTTAAAAACAGCTAATAATAATATTTTTAAGCATGGAATTCCACCCCGAAACACATCCTAGCATCCGTTTTTACATTTGAGTCAATAAAATTTTTTTGCTCCTGAGCAGCTTTTTTTCTGACCGCGGCATCACGCGTTTTCTTCCTCGGGCAGCAAAAACACTAGAGTTTTAAAAACAGCTAATAATAACATTTTTAAACATGGAATTCCACCCCAAATAACATCCTAGCATCCGTTTTTACATTTGAGTCAAAAAAAATTTTTTGCCCCTGAGCAGCTTTTTTTCTGACCGCGGCATCACGCGTTTTCTTCCTCGGGCAGCAAAAACACTCGATTTTTAAAAACAGCTGATAATAACATTTTTAAGCATGGAATTCCACCCCGAATCACATCGTAGCATCCGCTTTTACATTTCAGTCAAAAAAAATTTTTTGCTCCTGAGCAGCTTTTTTTCTGACCGCGGCATCACGCGTTTTCTTCCTCCGGCAGCAAAAACACTCAATTTTTAAAAACAGCAAATAATAACATTTTTAAGCATGGAATTCCACGCCGAATCACATCCTAGCATCCGTTTTTACATTTGAGTCAAAAAAATTTTTTTGCTCCTGAGCAGCTTTTTTTCTGACCGCGGCATCACGCGTTTTCTTCCTCGGGCAGCAAAAACACTCGATTTTTAAAAACAGCTGATAATAACATGTTTAAGCATCGAATTCCACCCCGTATCACATCCTAGCAAACGTTTTTACATTTCAGTCAAAAAAAATTTTTTTTCTCCTGAGCAGCTTTTTTTCTGACCGCGGCATCACGTGTTTTCTTCCTCGGGCAGCAAAAACACTCGATTTTTAAAAGCAGGAAATAACAACATTTTTAAACATGGAATTCCACCCCGAATAAAATCCTAACATCCGTTTTTACATTTGAATCAAAAAAATTTTTTTGCTCCTGAGCAGCTTTTTTTCTGACCGCGGCATCACGCGTTTTCTTCCTCCGGCAGCGAAAACACTAGATTTTTAAAAAACAGCTAATAATAACATTTTTAAGCATGGAATTCCACCCCGAATCACATCCTAGCGTCCGTTTTTACATTTGAGTCAAAAAAAATTTTTTGCTCCTGAGCAGCTTTTTTTCTGACAGCGGCATCACGCGTTTTCTTCCTCGGGCAGCAAAAACACTAGATTTTTAAAAACAGCTAATAATAATATTTTTAAGCATGGAATTCCACCCCGAAACACATCCTAGCATCCGTTTTTACATTTGAGTCAAAAAAAATTTTTTGCTCCTGAGCAGCTTTTTTTCTGACCGCGGCATCACGCGTTTTCTTCCTTGGGCAGCAAAAACACTAGAGTTTTAAAAACAGCTAATAATAACATTTTTAAGCATGGAATTCCACCCCGAAACACATCCTAGCATCCGTTTTTACATTTGAGTCAATAAAATTTTTTTGCTCCTGAGCAGCTTTTTTTCTGACCGCGGCATCACGCGTTTTCTTCCTCGGGCAGCAAAAACACTCGATTTTTAAAAGCAGGAAATAACAACATTTTTAAACATGGAATTCCACCCCGAATCACATCCTAGCATGCGTTTTTACATTTGAGTCAAAAAAAATTTTTTGCTCCTGAGCAGCTTTTTTTCTGACCGCGGCATCACGCGTTTTCTTCCTCGGGCAGCAAAAACACTCGATTTTTAAAAACAGCTGATAATAACATTTTTAAGCATGGAATTCCACCCCGAATCACATCGTAGCATCCGCTTTTACATATCAGTCAAAAAAATTTTTTTGCTCCTGAGCAGCTTTTTTTCTGACCGCGGCATCACGCGTTTTCTTCCTCCGGCAGCAAAAACACTCGATTTTTAAAAACAGCTAATAATATCATTTTTAAGCATGGAATTCCACCCCGAATCACATCCTAGCATCCGTTTTCACATTTGAGTCAAAAAAATCTTTTTGCTCCTGAGCAGCTTTTTTTCTGACCGCGGCATCACGCGTTTTCTTCCTCGGGCAGCAAAAACACTCGATTTTTAAAAACAGCTAATAATAACATTTTTAAACATGGAATTCCACCCCGAATCACATCCTAGCATGCGTTTTTACATTTGAGTCAAAAAAAATTTTTTGCTCCTGAGCAGCTTTTTTTCTGACCGCGGCATCACGCGTTTTCTTCCTCGGGCAGCAAAAACACTCGATTTTTAAAAACAGCTAACAATAACATTTTTAAGCATGGAATTCTACCCAGAAACACATCCTAGCATCCGTTTTTACATTTGAGTCAAAAAAAAATTTTTGCTCCTCAGCAGCTTTTTTTCTGGCCGCGGCATCACGCGTTTTCTTCCTCCGGCAGCGAAAACACTAGATTTTTAAAAACAGCTAATAATAACATTTTTAAGCATGGAATTCCACCCCGAATCACATCCTAGCATCCGTTTTTACATTTGAGTCAAAAAAAATTTTTTGCTCCTGAGCAGCTTTTTTTCTGACCGCGGCATCACGCGTTTTCTTCCTCGGGCAGCAAAAATACTCGATTTTTAAAAACAGCTAATAATAACATTTTTAAACATGAAATTCCACCCCGAATCACATCCTAGCATCCGTTTTTACATTTGAGTCAAAAAAAAATTTTTTGCTCCTGAGCAGCTTTTTTTCTGACCGCGGCACCACGCGTTTTCTTCCTCGGGCAGCAAAAACATTCGATTTTTAAAAACAGCTGATAATAATATGTTTAAGCATCGAATTCCACCCCGTATCACATCCTAGCAAACGTTTTTACATTTCAGTCAAAAAAATTTTTTTTTCTCCTGAGCAGCTTTTTTTCTGACCGCGGCATCACGTGTTTTCTTCCTCGGGCAGCAAAAACACTCGATTTTTAAAAGCAGGAAATAACAACATTTTTAAACATGGAATTCCACCCCGAATCAAATCCTAGCATCCGTTTTTACATTTCAGTCAAAAAAATTTTTTTGCTCCTAAGCAGCTTTTTTTCTGACCGCGGCATCACGCGTTTTCTTCCTCGGGCAGCAAAAACACTTGATTTTTAAAAGCAGGAAATAACAACATTTTTAAACATGGAATTCCACCCCGAATAAAATCCTAACATCCGTTTTTACATTTGAGTCAAAAAAAATTTTTTTTCTCCTGAGCAGCTTTTTTTCTGACCGCGGCATCACGCGTTTTCTTCCTCAGGCAGCAAAAACACTCGATTTTTAAAAACAGCTAATAATAACATTTTTAAGCATGGAATTCCACCCCGAATCACATCCTAGCATCCGTTTTTACATTTGAGTGAAAAAAAATTTTTTGCTCCTGAGCAGCTTTTTTTCTGACCGCGGCATCACGCGTTTTCTTCCTCGGGCAGCAAAAACACTCGATTTTTAAAAACAGCTAATAATAACATTTTTAAACATGGAATTCCACCCCGAATCACATCCTAGCATGCGTTTTTACATTTGAGTCAAAAAAAAATTTTTTGCTCCTGAGCAGCTTTTTTTCTGACCGCGGCATCACGCGTTTTCTTCCTCGGGCAGCAAAAACACTCGATTTTTAAAAACAGCTAACAATAACATTTTTAAGCATGGAATTCTACCCAGAAACACATCCTAGCATCCGTTTTTACATTTGAGTCAAAAAAAAATTTTTGCTCCTCAGCAGCTTTTTTTCTGACCGCGGCATCACGCGTTTTCTTCCTCCGGCAGCGAAAACACTAGATTTTTAAAAACAGCTAATAATAACATTTTTAAGCATGGAATTCCACCCCGAATCACATCCTAGCATCCGTTTTTACATTTGAGTCAAAAAAAATTTTTTGCCCCTGAGCAGCTTTTTTTCTGACCGTGGCATCACGCGTTTTCTTCCTCGGGCAGCAAAAACACTCGATTTTTAAAAACAGCTGATAATAACATTTTTAAGCATGGAATTCCACCCCGAATCACATCGTAGCATCCGCTTTTACATTTCAGTCAAAAAATTTTTTTTGCTCCTGAGCAGCTATTTTTCTGACCGCGGCATCACGCGTTTTCTTCCTCCGGCAGCAAAAACACTCGATTTTTAAAAACAGCTAATAATAACATTTTTAAGAATGGAATTCCACCCCGAATCACATCCTAGCATCCGTTTTTACATTTGAGTCAAAAAAAATTTTTTCTTCCTGAGCAGCTTTTTTTCTGACCGCGGCATCACGCGTTTTCTTCCTCGGGCAGCAAAAATACTCGATTTTTAAAAACAGCTAATAATAACATTTTTAAACATGAAATTCCACCCCAAATCACATCCTAGCATCCGTTTTTACATTTGAGTCAAAAAAAAAATTTTTGCTCCAGAGCAGCTTTTTTTCTGACCGCGGCACCACGCGTTTTCTTCCTCGGGCAGCAAAAACATTCGATTTTTAAAAACAGCTGATAATAATATGTTTAAGCATCGAATTCCACCCCGTATCACATCCTAGCAAACGTTTTTACATTTCAGTCAAAAAAAATTTTTTTTCTCCTGAGCAGCTTTTTTTCTGACCACGGCATCACGTGTTTTCTTCCTCGGGCAGCAAAAACACTCGATTTTTAAAAGCAGGAAATAACAACATTTTTAAACATGGAATTCCACCCCGAATCAAATCCTAGCATCCGTTTTTACATTTCAGTCAAAAAAAATTTTTTGCTCCTGAGCAGCTTTTTTTCTGACCACGGCATCACGGGTTTTCTTCCTCAGGCAGCAAAAACACTCGATTTTTAAAAACAGCTAATAATAACATTTTTAAGCATGGAATTCCACTCCGAATCACATCCTAGCATCCGTTTTTACATTTGAGTCAAAAAAATCTTTTTGCTCCTGAGCAGCTTTTTTTCTGACCGCGGCATCACGCGTTTTCTTCCTCGGGCAGCAAAAACACTCGATTTTTAAAAACAGCTAATAATAACATGTTTAAACATGGAATTCCACCCCGAATCACATCCTAGCATGCGTTTTTACATTTGAGTCAAAAAAAAATTTTTTGCTCCTGAGCAGCTTTTTTTCTGACCGCGGCATCACGCGTTTTCTTCCTCGGGCAGCAAAAACACTCGATTTTTAAAAACAGCTAACAATAACATTTTTAAGCATGGAATTCTACCCAGAAACACATCCTAGCATCCGTTTTTACATTTGAGTCAAAAAAAAATTTTTGCTCCTCAGCAGCTTTTTTTCTGACCGCGGCATCACGCGTTTTCGTCCTCCGGCAGCGAAAACACTAGATTTTTAAAAACAGCTAATAATAACATTTTTAAGCATGGAATTCCACCCCGAATCACATCCTAGCATCCGTTTTTACATTTGAGTCAAAAAAATTTTTTTGCCCCTGAGCAGCTTTTTTTCTGACCGTGGCATCACGCGTTTTCTTCCTCGGGCAGCAAAAACACTAGATTTTTAAAAGCAGGAAATAACAACATTTTTAAACATGGAATTCCACTCCGAATCAAATCCTAGCATCCGTTTTTACATTTCAGTCAAAAAATTTTTTTTGCTCCTGAGCAGCTTTTTTTCTGACCGCGGCATCACGCGTTTTCTTCCTCGGGCAGCAAAAACACTCGATTTTTAAAAACAGCTATTAATAACATTTTTAAACATGAAATTCCCCCCCCAAATCACATCCTAACATCCGTTTTTACATTTGAGTCAAAAAAAAATTTTTGCTCCTGAGCAGCTTTTTTTCTGACCGCAGCATCACGCGTTTTCTTCCTCGGGAAGCAAAAATACTCGATTTTTAAAAACAGCTAATAATAACATTTTTAAACATGGAATTCCACCCCCAAATCACATCCCAGCATCCGTTTTTACATTTCAGTGAAAAAAAATTTTTTGCTCCTGAGCAACTTTTTTTCTGACCGCGGCATCACGCATTTTCTTCCTCGGGCAGAAAAAACACTCGATTTTTAAAAGCAGGAAATAACAACATTTTTAAGCATGGAATTCCAACCCGAATCACATCGTAGCATCCGTTTTTACATTTCAGTCAAAAAAAATTTTTTTCTCCTGAGCAGCGTTTTTTCTGACCGCGGCATCACGCGTTTTCCTCCTCGGGCAGCAAAAACACTCGATTTTTAAAAACAGCTGATAATAACATTTTTAAGCATGGAATTCCACCCAGAATCACATCCTAGCATCCGTTTTTACATTTCAGTCAAAAAAATTTTTTTGCTCCTCAACAGCTTTTTTTCTGACCGCGGCATCACGGGTTTTCTTCCTCGGGCAGCAAAAACATTCGATTTTTAAAAACAGCTAATAATAACATTTTTAAACATGGAATTCCACCCCGAAACACATCCTAGCATCCGTTTTTACATTTGAGTCAAAAAAAATTTTTTTGCTCCAGAGCAGCTTTTTTTCTGACCGCGGCATCACGCGTCTTCTTCCTCGGGCAGCAAAAACACTCGATTTTTAAAAACAGCTGATAATAACATGTTTAAGCATCGAATTCCACCCCGAATCACATCCTAGCAAACGTTTTTACATTTCAGTCAAAAAAATTTTTTTTTCTCCTAAGCAGCTTTTTTTCTGACCGCGGCATCACGCGTTTTCTTCCTCGGGCAGCAAAAACACTCGATTTTTAAAAACAGCTATTAATAACATTTTTAAACATGAAATTCCCCCCCCCAAATCACATCCTAGCATCCGTTTTTACATTTGACTCAAAAAAAATTTTTTGCTCCTGAGCAGCTTTTTTTCATCACGCGTTTTCTTCCTCGGGCAGCAAAAATACTCGATTTTTAAAAACAGCTAATAATAACATTTTCTAACATGGAATTCCACCCCGAATCACATCCTAGCAAACGTTTTTATATTTCAGTCAAAAAAATTTTTTTTACTCCTGAGCAGCTTTTTTTCTGACCGCGGCATCACGTGTTTTCTTCCTCGGGCAGCAAAAACACTCGATTTTTAAAAGCAGGAAATAACAACATTTTTAAACATGGAATTCCACCCCAAATAAATTCCTAGCATCCGTTTTTACATTTCAGTCAAAAAATTTTTTTTGCTCCTGAGCAGCTTTTTTTCTGACCGCGGCATCACGCGTTTTCTTCCTCGGGCAGCAAAAACACTCGATTTTTAAAAACAGCTAATAATAACATTTTTAAACATGGAATTCCACCCCGAAACACATCCTAGCATCCGTTTTTACATTTGAGTCAAAAAAAATTTTTTTGCTCCAGAGCAGCTTTTTTTCTGACCGCGGCATCACGCGTCTTCTTCCTCGGGCAGCAAAAACACTCGATTTTTAAAAACAGCAAACAATAACATTTTTAAGCATGGAATTCTACCCAGAAACACATCCTAGCATCCGTTTTTACATTTGAGTCAAAAAAAAATTTTTGCTCCTCAGCAGCTTTTTTTCTGGCCGCGGCATCACGCGTTTTCTTCCTCCGGCAGCGAAAACACTAGATTTTTAAAAACAGCTAATAATAACATTTTTAAGCATGGAATTCCACCCCGAATCACATCCTAGCATCCGTTTTTACATTTGAGTCAAAAAAATTTTTTTGCTCCTGAGCAGCTTTTTTTCTGACCGCGGCATCACGCGTTTTCTTCCTCGGGCAGCAAAAATACTCGATTTTTAAAAACAGCTAATAATAACATTTTTAAACATGAAATTCCACCCCGAATCACATCCTAGCATCCGTTTTTACATTTGAGTCAAAAAAAAATTTTTTGCTCCTGAGCAGCTTTTTTTCTGACCGCGGCACCACGCGTTTTCTTCCTCGGGCAGCAAAAACATTCGATTTTTAAAAACAGCTGATAATAATATGTTTAAGCATCGAATTCCACCCCGTATCACATCCTAGCAAACGTTTTTACATTTCAGTCAAAAAAAATTTTTTTTCTCCTGAGCAGCTTTTTTTCTGACCGCGGCATCACGTGTTTTCTTCCTCGGGCAGCAAAAACACTCGATTTTTAAAAGCAGGAAATAACAACATTTTTAAACATGGAATTCCACCCCGAATCAAATCCTAGCATCCGTTTTTACATTTCAGTCAAAAAAATTTTTTTGCTCCTAAGCAGCTTTTTTTCTGACCGCGGCATCACGCGTTTTCTTCCTCGGGCAGCAAAAACACTTGATTTTTAAAAGCAGGAAATAACAACATTTTTAAACATGGAATTCCACCCCGAATAAAATCCTAACATCCGTTTTTACATTTGAGTCAAAAAAAATTTTTTTTCTCCTGAGCAGCTTTTTTTCTGACCGCGGCATCACGCGTTTTCTTCCTCAGGCAGCAAAAACACTCGATTTTTAAAAACAGCTAATAATAACATTTTTAAGCATGGAATTCCACCCCGAATCACATCCTAGCATCCGTTTTTACATTTGAGTGAAAAAAAATTTTTTGCTCCTGAGCAGCTTTTTTTCTGACCACGGCATCACGGGTTTTCTTCCTCAGGCAGCAAAAACACTCGATTTTTAAAAACAGCTAATAATAACATTTTTAAGCATGGAATTCCACTCCGAATCACATCCTAGCATCCGTTTTTACATTTGAGTCAAAAAAATCTTTTTGCTCCTGAGCAGCTTTTTTTCTGACCGCGGCATCACGCGTTTTCTTCCTCGGGCAGCAAAAACACTCGATTTTTAAAAACAGCTAATAATAACATTTTTAAACATGGAATTCCACCCCGAATCACATCCTAGCATGCGTTTTTACATTTGAGTCAAAAAAAAATTTTTTGCTCCTGAGCAGCTTTTTTTCTGACCGCGGCATCACGCGTTTTCTTCCTCGGGCAGCAAAAACACTCGATTTTTAAAAACAGCTAACAATAACATTTTTAAGCATGGAATTCTACCCAGAAACACATCCTAGCATCCGTTTTTACATTTGAGTCAAAAAAAAATTTTTGCTCCTCAGCAGCTTTTTTTCTGACCGCGGCATCACGCGTTTTCTTCCTCCGGCAGCGAAAACACTAGATTTTTAAAAACAGCTAATAATAACATTTTTAAGCATGGAATTCCACCCCGAATCACATCCTAGCATCCGTTTTTACATTTGAGTCAAAAAAAATTTTTTGCCCCTGAGCAGCTTTTTTTCTGACCGTGGCATCACGCGTTTTCTTCCTCGGGCAGCAAAAACACTCGATTTTTAAAAACAGCTGATAATAACATTTTTAAGCATGGAATTCCACCCCGAATCACATCGTAGCATCCGCTTTTACATTTCAGTCAAAAAATTTTTTTTGCTCCTGAGCAGCTTTTTTTCTGACCGCGGCATCACGCGTTTTCTTCCTCCGGCAGCAAAAACACTCGATTTTTAAAAACAGCTAATAATAACATTTTTAAGAATGGAATTCCACCCCGAATCGCATCCTAGCATCCGTTTTTACATTTGAGTCAAAAAAATTTTTTTCTTCCTGAGCAGCTTTTTTTCTGACCGCGGCATCACGCGTTTTCTTCCTCGGGCAGCAAAAATACTCGATTTTTAAAAACAGCTAATAATAACATTTTTAAACATGAAATTCCACCCCAAATCACATCCTAGCATCCGTTTTTACATTTGAGTCAAAAAAAAAATTTTTGCTCCAGAGCAGCTTTTTTTCTGACCGCGGCACCACGCGTTTTCTTCCTCGGGCAGCAAAAACATTCGATTTTTAAAAACAGCTGATAATAATATGTTTAAGCATCGAATTCCACCCCGTATCACATCCTAGCAAACGTTTTTACATTTCAGTCAAAAAAAATTTTTTTTCTCCTGAGCAGCTTTTTTTCTGACCACGGCATCACGTGTTTTCTTCCTCGGGCAGCAAAAACACTCGATTTTTAAAAGCAGGAAATAACAACATTTTTAAACATGGAATTCCACCCCGAATCAAATCCTAGCATCCGTTTTTACATTTCAGTCAAAAAAATTTTTTTGCTCCTGAGCAGCTTTTTTTCTGACCACGGCATCACGGGTTTTCTTCCTCAGGCAGCAAAAACACTCGATTTTTAAAAACAGCTAATAATAACATTTTTAAGCATGGAATTCCACTCCGAATCACATCCTAGCATCCGTTTTTACATTTGAGTCAAAAAAATCTTTTTGCTCCTGAGCAGCTTTTTTTCTGACCGCGGCATCACGCGTTTTCTTCCTCGGGCAGCAAAAACACTCGATTTTTAAAAACAGCTAATAATAACATGTTTAAACATGGAATTCCACCCCGAATCACATCCTAGCATGCGTTTTTACATTTGAGTAAAAAAAAAATTTTTTGCTCCTGAGCAGCTTTTTTTCTGACCGCGGCATCACGCGTTTTCTTCCTCGGGCAGCAAAAACACTCGATTTTTAAAAACAGCTAACAATAACATTTTTAAGCATGGAATTCTACCCAGAAACACATCCTAGCATCCGTTTTTACATTTGAGTCAAAAAAAAATTTTTGCTCCTCAGCAGCTTTTTTTCTGACCGCGGCATCACGCGTTTTCTTCCTCCGGCAGCGAAAACACTAGATTTTTAAAAACAGCTAATAATAACATTTTTAAGCATGGAATTCCACCCCGAATCACATCCTAGCATCCGTTTTTACATTTGAGTCAAAAAAATTTTTTTGCCCCTGAGCAGCTTTTTTTCTGACCGTGGCATCACGCGTTTTCTTCCTCGGGCAGCAAAAACACTAGATTTTTAAAAGCAGGAAATAACAACATTTTTAAACATGGAATTCCACTCCGAATCAAATCCTAGCATCCGTTTTTACATTTCAGTCAAAAAATTTTTTTTGCTCCTGAGCAGCTTTTTTTCTGACCGCGGCATCACGCGTTTTCTTCCTCGGGCAGCAAAAACACTCGATTTTTAAAAACAGCTATTAATAACATTTTTAAACATGAAATTCCCCCCCCAAATCACATCCTAACATCCGTTTTTACATTTGAGTCAAAAAAAAATTTTTGCTCCTGAGCAGCTTTTTTTCTGACCGCAGCATCACGCGTTTTCTTCCTCGGGCAGCAAAAATACTCGATTTTTAAAAACAGCTAATAATAACATTTTTAAACATGGAATTCCACCCCCAAATCACATCCCAGCATCCGTTTTTACATTTCAGTGAAAAAAAATTTTTTGCTCCTGAGCAACTTTTTTTCTGACCGCGGCATCACGCATTTTCTTCCTCGGGCAGAAAAAACACTCGATTTTTAAAAGCAGGAAATAACAACATTTTTAAGCATGGAATTCCAACCCGAATCACATCGTAGCATCCGTTTTTACATTTCAGTCAAAAAAAATTTTTTTCTCCTGAGCAGCGTTTTTTCTGACCGCGGCATCACGCGTTTTCCTCCTCGGGCAGCAAAAACACTCGATTTTTAAAAACAGCTGATAATAACATTTTTAAGCATGGAATTCCACCCAGAATCACATCCTAGCATCCGTTTTTACATTTCAGTCAAAAAAATTTTTTTGCTCCTCAACAGCTTTTTTTCTGACCGCGGCATCACGGGTTTTCTTCCTCGGGCAGCAAAAACATTCGATTTTTAAAAACAGCTAATAATAACATTTTTAAACATGGAATTCCACCCCGAAACACATCCTAGCATCCGTTTTTACATTTGAGTCAAAAAAAAATTTTTTGCTCCAGAGCAGCTTTTTTTCTGACCGCGGCATCACGCGTCTTCTTCCTCGGGCAGCAAAAACACTCGATTTTTAAAAACAGCTGATAATAACATGTTTAAGCATCGAATTCCACCCCGAATCACATCCTAGCAAACGTTTTTACATTTCAGTCAAAAAATTTTTTTTTTCTCCTAAGCAGCTTTTTTTCTGACCGCGGCATCACGCGTTTTCTTCCTCGGGCAGCAAAAACACTCGATTTTTAAAAACAGCTATTAATAACATTTTTAAACATGAAATTCCCCCCCCCAAATCACATCCTAGCATCCGTTTTTACATTTGACTCAAAAAAAATTTTTTGCTCCTGAGCAGCTTTTTTTCATCACGCGTTTTCTTCCTCGGGCAGCAAAAATACTCGATTTTTAAAAACAGCTAATAATAACATTTTCTAACATGGAATTCCACCCCGAATCACATCCTAGCAAACGTTTTTATATTTCAGTCAAAAAAATTTTTTTTACTCCTGAGCAGCTTTTTTTCTGACCGCGGCATCACGTGTTTTCTTCCTCGGGCAGCAAAAACACTCGATTTTTAAAAGCAGGAAATAACAACATTTTTAAACATGGAATTCCACCCCAAATAAATTCCTAGCATCCGTTTTTACATTTCAGTCAAAAAATTTTTTTTGCTCCTGAGCAGCTTTTTTTCTGACCGCGGCATCACGCGTTTTCTTCCTCGGGCAGCAAAAACACTCGATTTTTAAAAACAGCTAATAATAACATTTTTAAACATGGAATTCCACCCCGAAACACATCCTAGCATCCGTTTTTACATTTGAGTCAAAAAAAATTTTTTTGCTCCAGAGCAGCTTTTTTTCTGACCGCGGCATCACGCGTCTTCTTCCTCGGGCAGCAAAAACACTCGATTTTTAAAAACAGCTGATAATAACATGTTTAAGCATCGAATTCCACCCCGAATCACATCCTAGCAAACGTTTTTACATTTCAGTCAAAAAATTTTTTTTTTCTCCTAAGCAGCTTTTTTTCTGACCGCGGCATCACGCGTTTTCTTCCTCGGGCAGCAAAAACACTCGATTTTTAAAAGCAGGAAATAACAACATTTTTAAACATGGAATTCCACCCCGAATAAAATCCTAACATCCGTTTTTACATTTGAGTCAAAAAAAATTTTTTTTCTCCTGAGCAGCTTTTTTTCTGACCGCGGCATCACGCGTTTTCTTCCTCAGACAGCAAAAACACTCGATTTTTAAAAACAGCTAATAATAACATTTTTAAACATGGAATTCCACCCCGAATCACATCCTAGCATGCGTTTTTACATTTGAGTAAAAAAAAAATTTTTTGCTCCTGAGCAGCTTTTATTCTGACCGCGGCATCACGCGTTTTCTTCCTCGGGCAGCAAAAACACTCGATTTTTAAAAACAGCTAACAATAACATTTTTAAGCATGGAATTCTACCCAGAAACACATCCTAGCATCCGTTTTTACATTTGAGTCAAAAAAAAATTTTTGCTCCTCAGCAGCTTTTTTTCTGACCGCGGCATCACGCGTTTTCTTCCTCCGGCAGCGAAAACACTAGATTTTTAAAAACAGCTAATAATAACATTTTTAAGCATGGAATTCCACCCCGAATCACATCCTAGCATCCGTTTTTACATTTGAGTCAAAAAAATTTTTTTGCCCCTGAGCAGCTTTTTTTCTGACCGTGGCATCACGCGTTTTCTTCCTCGGGCAGCAAAAACACTAGATTTTTAAAAGCAGGAAATAACAACATTTTTAAACATGGAATTCCACTCCGAATCAAATCCTAGCATCCGTTTTTACATTTCAGTCAAAAAATTTTTTTTGCTCCTGAGCAGCTTTTTTTCTGACCGCGGCATCACGCGTTTTCTTCCTCGGGCAGCAAAAACACTCGATTTTTAAAAACAGCTATTAATAACATTTTTAAACATGAAATTCCCCCCCGAAATCACATCCTAACATCCGTTTTTACATTTGAGTCAAAAAAAAATTTTTGCTCCTGAGCAGCTTTTTTTCTGACCGCAGCATCACGCGTTTTCTTCCTCGGGCAGCAAAAATACTCGATTTTTAAAAACAGCTAATAATAACATTTTTAAACATGGAATTCCACCCCCAAATCACATCCCAGCATCCGTTTTTACATTTCAGTGAAAAAAAATTTTTTGCTCCTGAGCAACTTTTTTTCTGACCGCGGCATCACGCATTTTCTTCCTCGGGCAGAAAAAACACTCGATTTTTAAAAGCAGGAAATAACAACATTTTTAAGCATGGAATTCCAACCCGAATCACATCGTAGCATCCGTTTTTACATTTCAGTCAAAAAAAATTTTTTTCTCCTGAGCAGCGTTTTTTCTGACCGCGGCATCACGCGTTTTCCTCCTCGGGCAGCAAAAACACTCGATTTTTAAAAACAGCTGATAATAACATTTTTAAGCATGGAATTCCACCCAGAATCACATCCTAGCATCCGTTTTTACATTTCAGTCAAAAAAATTTTTTTGCTCCTCAACAGCTTTTTTTCTGACCGCGGCATCACGGGTTTTCTTCCTCGGGCAGCAAAAACATTCGATTTTTAAAAACAGCTAATAATAACATTTTTAAACATGGAATTCCACCCCGAAACACATCCTAGCATCCGTTTTTACATTTGAGTCAAAAAAAAATTTTTTGCTCCAGAGCAGCTTTTTTTCTGACCGCGGCATCACGCGTCTTCTTCCTCGGGCAGCAAAAACACTCGATTTTTAAAAACAGCTGATAATAACATGTTTAAGCATCGAATTCCACCCCGAATCACATCCTAGCAAACGTTTTTACATTTCAGTCAAAAAATTTTTTTTTTCTCCTAAGCAGCTTTTTTTCTGACCGCGGCATCACGCGTTTTCTTCCTCGGGCAGCAAAAACACTCGATTTTTAAAAACAGCTATTAATAACATTTTTAAACATGAAATTCCCCCCCCCAAATCACATCCTAGCATCCGTTTTTACATTTGACTCAAAAAAAATTTTTTGCTCCTGAGCAGCTTTTTTTCATCACGCGTTTTCTTCCTCGGGCAGCAAAAATACTCGATTTTTAAAAACAGCTAATAATAACATTTTCTAACATGGAATTCCACCCCGAATCACATCCTAGCAAACGTTTTTATATTTCAGTCAAAAAAATTTTTTTTACTCCTGAGCAGCTTTTTTTCTGACCGCGGCATCACGCGTTTTCTTCCTCGGGCAGCAAAAACACTCGATTTTTAAAAGCAGGAAATAACAACATTTTTAAACATGGAATTCCACCCCGAATAAAATCCTAACATCCGTTTTTACATTTGAGTCAAAAAAAATTTTTTTTCTCCTGAGCAGCTTTTTTTCTGACCGCGGCATCACGCGTTTTCTTCCTCAGACAGCAAAAACACTCGATTTTTAAAAACAGCTAATAATAACATTTTTAAACATGGAATTCCACCCCGAATCACATCCTAGCATGCGTTTTTACATTTGAGTCAAAAAAAATTTTTTGCTCCTGAGCAACTTTTTTTCTGACCGCGGCATCACGCGTTTTCTTCCTCAGGCAGCAAAAACACTCGATTTTTAAAAACAGCTAATAATAACATGTTTAAGCATGGAATTCCACCTCGAATCACATCCTAGCATCCGTTTTTACATTTGAGTCAAAAAAAATTTTTTGCTCCTGAGCAGCTTTTTTTCTGACCGGGGCATCACGCGTTTTCTTCCTCGGGCAGCAAAAATACTCGATTTTTAAAAACAGCTAATAATAACATTTTTAAACATGGAATTCCACCCCGAATCACATCCTAGCATCCGTTTTTACATTTGAGTCAAAAAAATCTTTTTGCTCCTGAGCAGCTTTTTTTCTGACCGCGGCATCACGCGTTTTCTTCCTCGGGCAGCAAAAACACTAGATTTTTAAAAACAGCTAATAATAACATTTTTAAACATGGAATTCCACCCCGAATCACATCCTAGCATGCGTTTTTACATTTGAGTCAAAAAAAATTTTTTGCTCCTGAGCAGCTTTTTTTCTGACCGCGGCATCACGCGTTTTCTTCCTCGGGCAGCAAAAACACTCGATTTTTAAAAACAGCTAACAATAACATTTTTAAGCATGGAATTCTACCCAGAAACACATCCTAGCATCCGTTTTTACATTTGAGTCAAAAAAAAATTTTTGCTCCTCAGCAGCTTTTTTTCTGACCGCGGCATCACGCGTTTTCTTCCTCCGGCAGCGAAAACACTAGATTTTTAAAAACAGCTAATAATAACATTTTTAAGCTTGGAATTCCACCCCGAATCACATCCTAGCATCCGTTTTTACATTTGAGTCAAAAAAATTTTTTTGCTCCTGAGCAGCTTTTTTTCTGACAGCGGCATCACGCGTTTTCTTCCTCGGGCAGCAAAAACACTAGATTTTTAAAAACAGCTAATAATAATATTTTTAATCATGGAATTCCACCCCGAAACACATCCTAGCATCCGTTTTTACATTTCAGTCAAAAAAATTTTTTTGCTCCTGAGCAGCTTTTTTTCTGACCGCGGCATCACGCGTTTTCTTCCTCCGGCAGCGAAAACACTCAATTTTTAAAAACAGCTAATAATAACATTTTTAAGCATGGAATTCCACTCCGAATCACATCCTAGCATCCGTTTTTACATTTGAGTCAAAAAAATCTTTTTGCTCCTGAGCAGCTTTTTTTCTGACCGCGGCATCACGCGTTTTCTTCCTCGGGCAGCAAAAACACTAGATTTTTAAAAACAGCTAATAATAACATTTTTAAACATGGAATTCCACCCCAAATCACATCCTAGCATGCGTTTTTACATTTGAGTCAAAAAAAATTTTTTGCTCCTGAGCAGCTTTTTTTCTGACCGCGGCATCACGCGTTTTCTTCCTCGGGCAGCAAAAACACTCGATTTTTAAAAACAGCTAACAATAACATTTTTAAGCATGGAATTCTACCCAGAAACACATCCTAGCATCCGTTTTTACATTTGAGTCAAAAAAAAATTTTTGCTCCTCAGCAGCTTTTTTTCTGACCGCGGCATCACGCGTTTTCTTCCTCCGGCAGCGAAAACACTAGATTTTTAAAAACAGCTAATAATAACATTTTTAAGCTTGGAATTCCACCCCGAATCACATCCTAGCATCCGTTTTTACATTTGAGTCAAAAAAAATTTTTTGCTCCTGAGCAGCTTTTTTTCTGACAGCGGCATCACGCGTTTTCTTCCTCGGGCAGCAAAAACACTAGATTTTTAAAAACAGCTAATAATAATATTTTTAAGCATGGAATTCCACCCCGAAACACATCCTAGCATCCGTTTTTACATTTGAGTCAAAAAAAATTTTTTGCTCCTGAGCAGCTTTTTTTCTGACCGCGGCATCACGCGTTTTCTTCCTCGGGCAGCAAAAACACTTGATTTTTAAAAACAGCTAATAATAATATTTTTAAGCATGGAATTCCACCTCGAATCACATCCTAGCATCCGTTTTTACATTTGAGTCAAAAAAAAAATTTTGCTCCTGAGCAGCTTTTTTTCTGACCACGGCATCACGCGTTTTCTTCCTCAGGCAGCAAAAACACTCGATTTTTAAAAACAGCTAATAATAACATTTTTAAGCATGGAATTCCACTCCGAATCACATCCTAGCATCCGTTTTTACATTTGAGTCAAAAAAATCTTTTTGCTCCTGAGCAGCTTTTTTTCTGACCGCGGCATCACGCGTTTTCTTCCTCGGGCAGCAAAAACACTAGATTTTTAAAAACAGCTAATAATAACATTTTTAAACATGGAATTCCACCCCAAATCACATCCTAGCATGCGTTTTTACATTTGAGTCAAAAAAAATTTTTTGCTCCTGAGCAGCTTTTTTTCTGACCGCGGCATCACGCGTTTTCTTCCTCGGGCAGCAAAAACACTCGATTTTTAAAAACAGCTAACAATAACATTTTTAAGCATGGAATTCTACCCAGAAACACATCCTAGCATCCGTTTTTACATTTGAGTCAAAAAAAAATTTTTGCTCCTCAGCAGCTTTTTTTCTGACCGCGGCATCACGCGTTTTCTTCCTCCGGCAGCGAAAACACTAGATTTTTAAAAATAGCTAATAATAACATTTTTAAGCTTGGAATTCCACCCCGAATCACATCCTAGCATCCGTTTTTACATTTGAGTCAAAAAAAATTTTTTGCTCCTGAGCAGCTTTTTTTCTGACAGCGGCATCACGCGTTTTCTTCCTCGGGCAGCAAAAACACTAGATTTTTAAAAACAGCTAATAATAATATTTTTAAGCATGGAATTCCACCCCGAAACACATCCTAGCATCCGTTTTTACATTTGAGTCAAAAAAAATTTTTTGCTCCTGAGCAGCTTTTTTTCTGACCGCGGCATCACGCGTTTTCTTCCTCGGGCAGCAAAAACACTTGATTTTTAAAAACAGCTAATAATAATATTTTTAAGCATGGAATTCCACCTCGAATCACATCCTAGCATCCGTTTTTACATTTGAGTCAAAAAAAAAATTTTGCTCCTGAGCAGCTTTTTTTCTGACCACGGCATCACGCGTTTTCTTCCTCAGGCAGCAAAAACACTCGATTTTTAAAAACAGCTAATAATAACATTTTTAAGCATGGAATTCCACTCCGAATCACATCCTAGCATCCGTTTTTACATTTGAGTCAAAAAAATCTTTTTGCTCCTGAGCAGCTTTTTTTCTGACCGCGGCATCACGCGTTTTCTTCCTCGGGCAGCAAAAACACTAGATTTTTAAAAACAGCTAATAATAACATTTTTAAACATGGAATTCCACCCCGAATCACATCCTAGCATGCGTTTTTACATTTGAGTCAAAAAAAATTTTTTGCTCCTGAGCAGCTTTTTTTCTGACCGCGGCATCACGCGTTTTCTTCCTCGGGCAGCAAAAACACTCGATTTTTAAAAACAGCTAACAATAACATTTTTAAGCATGGAATTCTACCCAGAAACACATCCTAGCATCCGTTTTTACATTTGAGTCAAAAAAAAATTTTTGCTCCTCAGCAGCTTTTTTAGTGACCGCGGCATCACGCGTTTTCTTCCTCCGGCAGCGAAAACACTAGATTTTTAAAAACAGCTAATAATAACATTTTTAAGCTTGGAATTCCACCCCGAATCACATCCTAGCATCCGTTTTTACATTTGAGTCAAAAAAAATTTTTTGCTCCTGAGCAGCTTTTTTTCTGACAGCGGCATCACGCGTTTTCTTCCTCGGGCAGCAAAAACACTAGATTTTTAAAAACAGCTAATAATAATATTTTTAATCATGGAATTCCACCCCGAAACACATCCTAGCATCCGTTTTTACATTTCAGTCAAAAAAATTTTTTTGCTCCTGAGCAGCTTTTTTTCTGACCGCGGCATCACGCGTTTTCTTCCTCCGGCAGCGAAAACACTCAATTTTTAAAAACAGCTAATAATAACATTTTTAAGCATGGAATTCCACTCCGAATCACATCCTAGCATCCGTTTTTACATTTGAGTCAAAAAAATCTTTTTGCTCCTGAGCAGCTTTTTTTCTGACCGCGGCATCACGCGTTTTCTTCCTCGGGCAGCAAAAACACTAGATTTTTAAAAACAGCTAATAATAACATTTTTAAACATGGAATTCCACCCCAAATCACATCCTAGCATGCGTTTTTACATTTGAGTCAAAAAAAATTTTTTGCTCCTGAGCAGCTTTTTTTCTGACCGCGGCATCACGCGTTTTCTTCCTCGGGCAGCAAAAACACTCGATTTTTAAAAACAGCTAACAATAACATTTTTAAGCATGGAATTCTACCCAGAAACACATCCTAGCATCCGTTTTTACATTTGAGTCAAAAAAAAATTTTTGCTCCTCAGCAGCTTTTTTTCTGACCGCGGCATCACGCGTTTTCTTCCTCCGGCAGCGAAAACACTAGATTTTTAAAAACAGCTAATAATAACATTTTTAAGCTTGGAATTCCACCCCGAATCACATCCTAGCATCCGTTTTTACATTTGAGTCAAAAAAAATTTTTTGCTCCTGAGCAGCTTTTTTTCTGACAGCGGCATCACGCGTTTTCTTCCTCGGGCAGCAAAAACACTAGATTTTTAAAAACAGCTAATAATAATATTTTTAAGCATGGAATTCCACCCCGAAACACATCCTAGCATCCGTTTTTACATTTGAGTCAAAAAAAATTTTTTGCTCCTGAGCAGCTTTTTTTCTGACCGCGGCATCACGCGTTTTCTTCCTCGGGCAGCAAAAATACTCTATTTTTAAAAACAGCTAATAATAACATTTTTAAACATGGAATTCCACCCCGAATCACATCCTAGCATCCGTTTTTACATTTGAGTCAAAAAAAAATTTTTTGCTCCAGAGCAGCTTTTTTTCTGACCGCGGCATCACGCGTTTTCTTCCTCGGGCAGCAAAAACACTCGATTTTTAAAAGCAGGAAATAACAACATTTTTAAACATGGAATTCCACTCCGAATCAAATCCTAGCATCCGTTTTTACATTTCAGTCAAAAAAATTTTTTTGCTCCTGAGCAGCTTTTTTTCTGACCGCGGCATCACGCGTTTTCTTCCTCGGGCAGCAAAAACACTCGATTTTTAAAAACAGCTATTAATAACATTTTTAAACATGAAATTCCCCCCCCAAATCACATCCTAGCATCCGTTTTTACATTTGAGTCAAAAAAAATTTTTTGCTCCTGAGCAGCTTTTTTTCTGACCGCGGCATCACGCGTTTTCTTCCTCGGGCAGCAAAAATACTCGATTTTTAAAAACAGCTAATAATAATATTTTTAAACATGGAATTCCACCCCCAAATCACATCCCAGCATCCGTTTTTACGTTTCAGTGAAAAAAAATTTTTTGCTCCTGAGCAGCTTTTTTTCTGACCGCGGCATCACGCATTTTCTTCCTCGGGCAGAAAAAACACTCGATTTTTAAAAGCAGGAAATAACAACATTTTTAAGCATGGAATTCCAACCCGAATCACATCGTAGCATCCGTTTTTACATTTCAGTCAAAAAAAATTTTTTTCTCCTGAGCAGCGTTTTTTCTGACCGCGGCATCACGCGTTTTCTTCCTCGGGCAGCAAAAACACTCGATTTTTAAAAACAGCTGATAATAACATTTTTAAGCATGGAATTCCACCCAGAATCACATCCTAGCATCCGTTTTTACATTTCAGTCAAAAAAATTTTTTTGCTGCTGAGCAGCTTTTTTTCTGACCGCGGCATCACACGTTTTATTCCTCGGGCAGCAAAAACACTCGATTTTTAAAAACAGCTGATAATAACATGTTTAAGCATGGAATTCCACCCCGAATCACATCCTAGCATCCGTTTTTACATTTCAGTCAAAAAAATTTTTTTGCTCCTCAGCAGCTTTTTTTCTGACCGCGGCATCACGGGTTTTCTTCCTCGGGCAGCAAAAACACTCAATTTTTAAAAACAGCCATTAATAACATTTTTAAACATGGAATTCCACCCCGAAACACATCCTAGCATCCGTTTTTACATTTGAGTCAAAAAAAAATTTTTTGCTCCAGAGCAGCTTTTTTTCTGACCGCGGCATCACGCGTCTTCTTCCTCGGGCAGCAAAAACACTCGATTTTTAAAAACAGCTGATAATAACATGTTTAAGCATCGAATTCCACCCCGAATCACATCCTAGCAAACGTTTTTACATTTCAGTCAAAAAAAATTTTTTTTCTCCTAAGCAGCTTTTTTTCTGACCGCGGCATCACGCGTTTTCTTCCTCGGGCAGCAAAAACACTCGATTTTTAAAAACAGCTATTAATAACATTTTTAAACATGAAATTCCCCCCCCCAAATCACATCCTAGCATCCGTTTTTACATTTGAGTCAAAAAAATTTTTTTGCTCCTGAGCAGCTTTTTTTCATCACGCGTTTTCTTCCTCGGGCAGCAAAAATACTCGATTTTTAAAAACAGCTAATAATAACATTTCTAAGCATGGAATTCCACTCCAAATCACATCCTAGCATCCGTTTTTACATTTGAGTCAAAAAAAATTTTTTGCTCCTGAGCAGCTTTTTTTCTTACTGCGGCATCACGCGTTTTCTTCCTCGGGCAGCAAAAACACTCGATTTTTAAAAGCAGGAAATAACAACATTTTTAAACATGGAATTCCACCCCGAATAAAATCCTAACATCCGTTTTTACATTTGAATCAAAAAAATTTTTTTGCTCCTGAGCAGCTTTTTTTCTGACCGCGGCATCACGCGTTTTCTTCCTCAGGCAGCAAAAACACTCGATTTTTAAAAACAGCTAATAATAAAATTTTTAAACATGGAATTCCACCCCGAATCACATCCTAGCATGCGTTTTTACATTTGAGTCAAAAAAAATTTTTTGCTCCTGAGCAGCTTTTTTTCTGACCGCGGCATCACGCGTTTTCTTCCTCAGGCAGCAAAAACACTCGATTTTTAAAAACAGCTAATAATAACATGTTTAAGCATGGAATTCCACCTCGAATCACATCCTAGCATCCGTTTTTACATTTGAGTCAAAAAAATTTTTTTTTCTCCAGAGCAGCTTTTTTTCTGACCGCGGCATCACGCGTGTTCTTCCTCGGGCAGCAAAAACACTCGATTTTTAAAAACAGCTAATAATAACATTTTTAAGCATGGAATTCCACCCCGAATCACATCCTAGCATCCGTTTTTACATTTGAGTCAAAAAAAAAATTTTGCTCCTGAGCAGCTTTTTTTCTGACCGCGGCATCACGCCTGTTCTTCCTCGGGCAGCAAAAACACTAGATTTTTAAAAACAGCTAATAATAACATTTTTAAGCATGGAATTCCACCCCGAATCACATCCTAGCATCCGTTTTTACATTTCAGTGAAAAAAATTTTTTTGCTCCTGAGCAGCTTTTTTTCTGACCGCGGCATCACGCGTTTTCTTCCTCCGGCAGCAAAAACACTCGATTTTTAAAAACAGCTAATAATAACATTTTTAAGCATGGAATTCCACCCCGAATCACATCCTAGCATCCGTTTTTACATTTGAGTCAAAAAAATTTTTTTGCTCCTGAGCAGCTTTTTTTCTGACCGCGGCATCACGCGTTTTCTTCCTCGGGCAGCAAAAACACTCAATTTTTAAAAGCAGGAAATAACAACATTTTTAAACATGGAATTCCACCCCGAATGACATCCTAGCATGCGTTTTTACATTTGAGTCAAAAAAATTTTTTTGCTCCTGAGCAGCTTTTTTTCTGACCGCGGCATCACGCGTTTTCTTCCTCGGGCAGCAAAAACACTAGAGTTTTAAAAACAGCTAATAATAACATTTTTAAACATGGAATTCCACCCCAAATAACATCCTAGCATCCGTTTTTACATTTGAGTCAAAAAAATTTTTTTGCGCCTGAGCAGCTTTTTTTCTGACCGCGGCATCACGCGTTTTCTTCCTCGGGCAGCAAAAACACTCGATTTTTAAAAACAGCTGATAATAACATTTTTAAGCATGGAATTCCACCCCGAATCACATCGTAGCATCCGCTTTTACATTTCAGTCAAAAAATTTTTTTTGCTCCTGAGCAGCTTTTTTTCTGACCGCGGCATCACGCGTTTTCTTCCTCCGGCAGCGAAAACACTCAATTTTTAAAAACAGCTAATAATAACATTTTTAAGCATGGAATTCCACCCCGAATCACATCCTAGCGTCCGTTTTTACATTTGAGTCAAAAAAAATTTTTTGCTCCTGAGCAGCTTTTTTTCTGACAGCGGCATCACGCGTTTTCTTCCTCGGGCAGCAAAAACACTAGATTTTTAAAAACAGCTAATAATAATATTTTTAAGCATGGAATTCCACCCCGAAACACATCCTAGCATCCGTTTTTACATTTGAGTCAAAAAAATTTTTTTGCTCCTGAGCAGCTTTTTTTCTGACCGCGGCATCACGCGTTTTCTTCCTCGGGCAGCAAAAACACTAGAGTTTTAAAAACAGCTAATAATAACATTTTTAAACATGGAATTCCACCCCAAATAACATCCTAGCATCCGTTTTTACATTTGAGTCAAAAAATTTTTTTTGCCCCTGAGCAGCTTTTTTTCTGACCGCGGCATCACGCGTTTTCTTCCTCGGGCAGCAAAAACACTCGATTTTTAAAAACAGCTGATAATAACATTTTTAAGCATGGAATTCCACCCCGAATCACATCGTAGCATCCGCTTTTACATTTCAGTCAAAAAAAATTTTTTGCTCCTGAGCAGCTTTTTTTCTGACCGCGGCATCACGCGTTTTCTTCCTCCGGCAGCAAAAACACTCAATTTTTAAAAACAGCTAATAATAACATTTTTAAGCATGGAATTCCACCCCGAATCACATCCTAGCATCCGTTTTTACATTTGAGTCAAAAAAATTTTTTTGCTCCTGAGCAGCTTTTTTTCTGACCGCGGCATCACGCGTTTTCTTCCTCGGGCAGCAAAAACACTCGATTTTTAAAAACAGCTGATAATAACATGTTTAAGCATCGAATTCCACCCCGTATCACATCCTAGCAAACGTTTTTACATTTCAGTCAAAAAAATTTTTTTTTCTCCTGAGCAGCTTTTTTTCTGACCGCGGCATCACGTGTTTTCTTCCTCGGGCAGCAAAAACACTCGATTTTTAAAAGCAGGAAATAACAACATTTTTAAACATGGAATTCCACCCCGAATAAAATCCTAACATCCGTTTTTACATTTGAATCAAAAAAATTTTTTTGCTCCTGAGCAGCTTTTTTTCTGACCGCGGCATCACGCGTTTTCTTCCTCCGGCAGCGAAAACACTAGATTTTTAAAAACAGCTAATAATAACATTTTTAAGCATGGAATTCCACCCCGAATCACATCCTAGCGTCCGTTTTTACATTTGAGTCAAAAAAAATTTTTTGCTCCTGAGCAGCTTTTTTTCTGACAGCGGCATCACGCGTTTTCTTCCTCGGGCAGCAAAAACACTAGATTTTTAAAAACAGCTAATAATAATATTTTTAAGCATGGAATTCCACCCCGAAACACATCCTAGCATCCGTTTTTACATTTGAGTCAAAAAAAAATTTTTGCTCCTGAGCAGCTTTTTTTCTGACCGCGGCATCACGCGTTTTCTTCCTTGGGCAGCAAAAACACTAGAGTTTTAAAAACAGCTAATAATAACATTTTTAAGCATGGAATTCCACCCCGAAACACATCCTAGCATCCGTTTTTACATTTGAGTCAATAAAATTTTTTTGCTCCTGAGCAGCTTTTTTTCTGACCGCGGCATCACGCGTTTTCTTCCTCGGGCAGCAAAAACACTAGAGTTTTAAAAACAGCTAATAATAACATTTTTAAACATGGAATTCCACCCCAAATAACATCCTAGCATCCGTTTTTACATTTGAGTCAAAAAAAATTTTTTGCCCCTGAGCAGCTTTTTTTCTGACCGCGGCATCACGCGTTTTCTTCCTCGGGCAGCAAAAACACTCGATTTTTAAAAACAGCTGATAATAACATTTTTAAGCATGGAATTCCACCCCGAATCACATCGTAGCATCCGCTTTTACATTTCAGTCAAAAAAAATTTTTTGCTCCTGAGCAGCTTTTTTTCTGACCGCGGCATCACGCGTTTTCTTCCTCCGGCAGCAAAAACACTCAATTTTTAAAAACAGCTAATAATAACATTTTTAAGCATGGAATTCCACCCCGAATCACATCCTAGCATCCGTTTTTACATTTGAGTCAAAAAAAATTTTTTGCTCCTGAGCAGCTTTTTTTCTGACCGCGGCATCACGCGTTTTCTTCCTCGGGCAGCAAAAACACTCGATTTTTAAAAACAGCTGATAATAACATGTTTAAGCATCGAATTCCACCCCGTATCACATCCTAGCAAACGTTTTTACATTTCAGTCAAAAAAAATTTTTTTTCTCCTGAGCAGCTTTTTTTCTGACCGCGGCATCATGTGTTTTCTTCCTCGGGCAGCAAAAACACTCGATTTTTAAAAGCAGGAAATAACAACATTTTTAAACATGGAATTCCACCCCGAATAAAATCCTAACATCCGTTTTTACATTTGAATCAAAAAAATTTTTTTGCTCCTGAGCAGCTTTTTTTCTGACCGCGGCATCACGCGTTTTCTTCCTCCGGCAGCGAAAACACTAGATTTTTAAAAACAGCTAATAATAACATTTTTAAGCATGGAATTCCACCCCGAATCACATCCTAGCGTCCGTTTTTACATTTGAGTCAAAAAAAATTTTTTGCTCCTGAGCAGCTTTTTTTCTGACAGCGGCATCACGCGTTTTCTTCCTCGGGCAGCAAAAACACTAGATTTTTAAAAACAGCTAATAATAATATTTTTAAGCATGGAATTCCACCCCGAAACACATCCTAGCATCCGTTTTTACATTTGAGTCAAAAAAAATTTTTTGCTCCTGAGCAGCTTTTTTTCTGACCGCGGCATCACGCGTTTTCTTCCTTGGGCAGCAAAAACACTAGAGTTTTAAAAACAGCTAATAATAACATTTTTAAGCATGGAATTCCACCCCGAAACACATCCTAGCATCCGTTTTTACATTTGAGTCAATAAAATTTTTTTGCTCCTGAGCAGCTTTTTTTCTGACCGCGGCATCACGCGTTTTCTTCCTCGGGCAGCAAAAACACTCGATTTTTAAAAGCAGGAAATAACAACATTTTTAAACATGGAATTCCACCCCGAATCACATCCTAGCATGCGTTTTTACATTTGAGTCAAAAAAATTTTTTTGCTCCTGAGCAGCTTTTTTTCTGACCGCGGCATCACGCGTTTTCTTCCTCGGGCAGCAAAAACACTAGAGTTTTAAAAACAGCTAATAATAACATTTTTAAACATGGAATTCCACCCCAAATAACATCCTAGCATCCGTTTTTACATTTGAGTCAAAAAAAATTTTTTGCCCCTGAGCAGCTTTTTTTCTGACCGCGGCATCACGCGTTTTCTTCCTCGGGCAGCAAAAACACTCGATTTTTAAAAACAGCTGATAATAACATTTTTAAGCATGGAATTCCACCCCGAATCACATCGTAGCATCCGCTTTTACATATCAGTCAAAAAAATTTTTTTGCTCCTGAGCAGCTTTTTTTCTGACCGCGGCATCACGCGTTTTCTTCCTCCGGCAGCAAAAACACTCGATTTTTAAAAACAGCTAATAATAACATTTTTAAGCATGGAATTCCACCCCGAATCACATCCTAGCATCCGTTTTTACATTTGAGTCAAAAAAATCTTTTTGCTCCTGAGCAGCTTTTTTTCTGACCGCGGCATCACGCGTTTTCTTCCTCGGGCAGCAAAAACACTCGATTTTTAAAAACAGCTAATAATAACATTTTTAAGCATGGAATTCCACCCCGAATCACATCCTAGCATCCGTTTTTACATTTGAGTCAAAAAAATCTTTTTGCTCCTGAGCAGCTTTTTTTCTGACCGCGGCATCACGCGTTTTCTTCCTCGGGCAGCAAAAACACTCGATTTTTAAAAACAGCTAATAATAACATTTTTAAGCATGGAATTCCACCCCGAATCACATCCTAGCATCCGTTTTTACATTTGAGTCAAAAAAAATTTTTTGCTCCTGAGCAGCTTTTTTTCTGACCGCGGCATCACGCGTTTTCTTCCTCGGGCAGCAAAAACACTAGAGTTTTAAAAACAGCTAATAATAACATTTTTAAGCATGGAATTCCACCCCGAAACACATCCTAGCATCCGTTTTTACATTTGAGTCAAAAAAAATTTTTTGCTCCTGAGCAGCTTTTTTTCTGACCGCGGCATCACGCCTGTTCTTCCTCGGGCAGCAAAAACACTCGATTTTTAAAAACAGCTAATAATAACATTTTTAAGCATGGAATTCCACCCCGAATCACATCCTAGCATCCTTTTTTACATTTCAGTGAAAAAATTTTTTTTGCTCCTGAGCACCTTTTTTTCTGACCGCGGCATCACGCGTTTTCTTCCTCCAGCAGCAAAAACACTCGATTTTTAAAAACAGCTAATAATAACATTTCTAAGCATGGAATTCCACTCCAAATCACATCCTAGCATCCGTTTTTACATTTGAGTCAAAAAAAATTTTTTGCTCCTGAGCAGCTTTTTTTCTTACTGCGGCATCACGCGTTTTCTTCCTCGGGCAGCAAAAACACTCGATTTTTAAAAGCAGGAAATAACAACATTTTTAAACATGGAATTCCACCCCGAATAAAATCCTAACATCCGTTTTTACATTTGAATCAAAAACATTTTTTTGCTCCTGAGCAGCTTTTTTTCTGACCGCGGCATCACGCGTTTTCTTCCTCGGGCAGCAAAAACACTCGATTTTTAAAAACAGCTGATAATAACATTTTTAAGCATGGAATTCCACCCCGAATCACATCGTAGCATCCGCTTTTACATATCAGTCAAAAAAATTTTTTTGCTCCTGAGCAGCTTTTTTTCTGACCGCGGCATCACGCGTTTTCTTCCTCCGGCAGCAAAAACACTCGATTTTTAAAAACAGCTAATAATAACATTTTTAAGCATGGAATTCCACCCCGAATCACATCCTAGCATCCGTTTTTACATTTGAGTCAAAAAAATCTTTTTGCTCCTGAGCAGCTTTTTTTCTGACCGCGGCATCACGCGTTTTCTTCCTCGGGCAGCAAAAACACTCGATTTTTAAAAACAGCTAATAATAACATTTTTAAGCATGGAATTCCACCCCGAATCACATCCTAGCATCCGTTTTTACATTTGAGTCAAAAAAATCTTTTTGCTCCTGAGCAGCTTTTTTTCTGACCGCGGCATCACGCGTTTTCTTCCTCGGGCAGCAAAAACACTCGATTTTTAAAAACAGCTAATAATAACATTTTTAAGCATGGAATTCCACCCCGAATCACATCCTAGCATCCGTTTTTACATTTGAGTCAAAAAAAATTTTTTGCTCCTGAGCAGCTTTTTTTCTGACCGCGGCATCACGCGTTTTCTTCCTCGGGCAGCAAAAACACTAGAGTTTTAAAAACAGCTAATAATAACATTTTTAAGCATGGAATTCCACCCCGAAACACATCCTAGCATCCGTTTTTACATTTGAGTCAAAAAAAATTTTTTGCTCCTGAGCAGCTTTTTTTCTGACCGCGGCATCACGCCTGTTCTTCCTCGGGCAGCAAAAACACTCGATTTTTAAAAACAGCTAATAATAACATTTTTAAGCATGGAATTCCACCCCGAATCACATCCTAGCATCCTTTTTTACATTTCAGTGAAAAAATTTTTTTTGCTCCTGAGCAGCTTTTTTTCTGACCGCGGCATCACGCGTTTTCTTCCTCCAGCAGCAAAAACACTCGATTTTTAAAAACAGCTAATAATAACATTTCTAAGCATGGAATTCCACTCCAAATCACATCCTAGCATCCGTTTTTACATTTGAGTCAAAAAAAATTTTTTGCTCCTGAGCAGCTTTTTTTCTTACTGCGGCATCACGCGTTTTCTTCCTCGGGCAGCAAAAACACTCGATTTTTAAAAGCAGGAAATAACAACATTTTTAAACATGGAATTCCACCCCGAATAAAATCCTAACATCCGTTTTTACATTTGAATCAAAAACATTTTTTTGCTCCTGAGCAGCTTTTTTTCTGACCGCGGCATCACGCGTTTTCTTCCTCAGGCAGCAAAAACACTCGATTTTTAAAAACAGCTAATAATAACATTTTTAAACATGGAATTCCACCCCGAATCACATCCTAGCATGCGTTTTTACATTTGAGTCAAAAAAAATTTTTTGCTCCTGAGCAGCTTTTTTTCTGACCGCGGCATCACGCGTTTTCTTCCTCGGGCAGCAAAAACACTAGAGTTTTAAAAACAGCTAATAATAACATTTTTAAGCATGGAATTCCACCCCGAAACACATCCTAGCATCCGTTTTTACATTTGAGTCAAAAAAAAATTTTTGCTCCTGAGCAGCTTTTTTTCTGACCGCGGCATCACGCGTTTTCTTCCTCCGGCCGCAAAAACACTCGATTTTTAAAAACAGCTAATAATAACATTTTTAAGCATGGAATTCCACCCCGAATCACATCCTAGCATCCTTTTTTACATTTCAGTGAAAAAATTTTTTTTGCTCCTGAGCAGCTTTTTTTCTGACCGCGGCATCACGCGTTTTCTTCCTCCAGCAGCAAAAACACTCGATTTTTAAAAACAGCTAATAATAACATTTCTAAGCATGGAATTCCACTCCAAATCACATCCTAACATCCGTTTTTACATTTGAATCAAAAAAATTTTTTTGCTCCTGAGCAGCTTTTTTTCTGACCGCGGCATCACGCGTTTTCTTCCTCAGGCAGCAAAAACACTCGATTTTTAAAAACAGCTAATAATAAAATTTTTAAACATGGAATTCCACCCCGAATCACATCCTAGCATGCGTTTTTACATTTGAGTCAAAAAAAATTTTTTGCTCCTGAGCAGCTTTTTTTCTGACCGCGGCATCACGCGTTTTCTTCCTCAGGCAGCAAAAACACTCGATTTTTAAAAACAGCTAATAATAACATGTTTAAGCATGGAATTCCACCTCGAATCACATCCTAGCATCCGTTTTTACATTTGAGTCAAAAAAAATTTTTTTTCTCCAGAGCAGCTTTTTTTCTGACCGCGGCATCACGCGTGTTCTTCCTCGGGCAGCAAAAACACTCGATTTTTAAAAACAGCTAATAATAACATTTTTAAGCATGGAATTCCACCCCGAATCACATCCTAGCATCCGTTTTTACATTTGAGTCAAAAAAAAAATTTTGCTCCTGAGCAGCTTTTTTTCTGACCGCGGCATCACGCGTTTTCTTCCTCGGGCAGCAAAAACACTCAATTTTTAAAAGCAGGAAATAACAACATTTTTAAACATGGAATTCCACCCCGAATCACATCCTAGCATGCGTTTTTACATTTGAGTCAAAAAAATTTTTTTGCTCCTGAGCAGCTTTTTTTCTGACCGCGGCATCACGCGTTTTCTTCCTCGGGCAGCAAAAACACTAGAGTTTTAAAAACAGCTAATAATAACATTTTTAAACATGGAATTCCACCCCAAATAACATCCTAGCATCCGTTTTTACATTTGAGTCAAAAAAATTTTTTTGCTCCTGAGCAGCTTTTTTTCTGACCGCGGCATCACGCGTTTTCTTCCTCGGGCAGCAAAAACACTCGATTTTTAAAAACAGCTGATAATAACATTTTTAAGCATGGAATTCCACCCCGAATCACATCGTAGCATCCGCTTTTACATTTCAGTCAAAAAAATTTTTTTGCTCCTGAGCAGCTTTTTTTCTGACCGCGGCATCACGCGTTTTCTTCCTCCGGCAGCGAAAACACTCAATTTTTAAAAACAGCTAATAATAACATTTTTAAGCATGGAATTCCACCCCGAATCACATCCTAGCGTCCGTTTTTACATTTGAGTCAAAAAAATTTTTTTGCTCCTGAGCAGCTTTTTTTCTGACAGCGGCATCACGCGTTTTCTTCCTCGGGCAGCAAAAACACTCAATTTTTAAAAACAGCTAATAATAATATTTTTAAGCATGGAATTCCACCCCGAAACACATCCTAGCATCCGTTTTTACATTTGAGTCAAAAAAAATTTTTTGCTCCTGAGCAGCTTTTTTTCTGACCGCGGCATCACGCGTTTTCTTCCTTGGGCAGCAAAAACACTAGAGTTTTAAAAACAGCTAATAATAACATTTTTAAGCATGGAATTCCACCCCGAAACACATCCTAGCATCCGTTTTTACATTTGAGTCAATAAAATTTTTTTGCTCCTGAGCAGCTTTTTTTCTGACCGCGGCATCACGCGTTTTCTTCCTCGGGCAGCAAAAACACTCGATTTTTAAAAGCAGGAAATAACAACATTTTTAAACATGGAATTCCACCCCGAATCACATCCTAGCATGCGTTTTTACATTTGAGTCAAAAAAAATTTTTTGCTCCTGAGCAGCTTTTTTTCTGACCGCGGCATCACGCGTTTTCTTCCTCGGGCAGCAAAAACACTAGAGTTTTAAAAACAGCTAATAATAACATTTTTAAACATGGAATTCCACCCCAAATAACATCCTAGCATCCGTTTTTACATTTGAGTCAAAAAAAATTTTTTGCCCCTGAGCAGCTTTTTTTCTGACCGCGGCATCACGCGTTTTCTTCCTCGGGCAGCAAAAACACTCGATTTTTAAAAACAGCTGATAATAACATTTTTAAGCATGGAATTCCACCCCGAATCACATCGTAGCATCCGCTTTTACATTTCAGTCAAAAAAAATTTTTTGCTCCTGAGCAGCTTTTTTTCTGACCGCGGCATCACGCGTTTTCTTCCTCCGGCAGCAAAAACACTCAATTTTTAAAAACAGCTAATAATAACATTTTTAAGCATGGAATTCCACCCCGAATCACATCCTAGCATCCGTTTTTACATTTGAGTCAAAAAAAATTTTTTGCTCCTGAGCAGCTTTTTTTCTGACCGCGGCATCACGCGTTTTCTTCCTCGGGCAGCAAAAACACTCGATTTTTAAAAACAGCTGATAATAACATGTTTAAGCATCGAATTCCACCCCGTATCACATCCTAGCAAACGTTTTTACATTTCAGTCAAAAAAAATTTTTTTTCTCCTGAGCAGCTTTTTTTCTGACCGCGGCATCACGTGTTTTCTTCCTCGGGCAGCAAAAACACTCGATTTTTAAAAGCAGGAAATAACAACATTTTTAAACATGGAATTCCACCCCGAATAAAATCCTAACATCCGTTTTTACATTTGAATCAAAAAAAATTTTTTGCTCCTGAGCAGCTTTTTTTCTGACCGCGGCATCACGCGTTTTCTTCCTCCGGCAGCGAAAACACTAGATTTTTAAAAACAGCTAATAATAACATTTTTAAGCATGGAATTCCACCCCGAATCACATCCTAGCGTCCGTTTTTACATTTAAGTCAAAAAAAAATTTTTGCTCCTGAGCAGCTTTTTTTCTGACAGCGGCATCACGCGTTTTCTTCCTCGGGCAGCAAAAACACTAGATTTTTAAAAACAGCTAATAATAATATTTTTAAGCATGGAATTCCACCCCGAAACACATCCTAGCATCCGTTTTTACATTTGAGTCAAAAAAAATTTTTTGCTCCTGAGCAGCTTTTTTTCTGACCGCGGCATCACGCGTTTTCTTCCTTGGGCAGCAAAAACACTAGAGTTTTAAAAACAGCTAATAATAACATTTTTAAGCATGGAATTCCACCCCGAAACACATCCTAGCATCCGTTTTTACATTTGAGTCAATAAAATTTTTTTGCTCCTGAGCAGCTTTTTTTCTGACCGCGGCATCACGCGTTTTCTTCCTCGGGCAGCAAAAACACTCGATTTTTAAAAGCAGGAAATAACAACATTTTTAAACATGGAATTCCACCCCGAATCACATCCTAGCATGCGTTTTTACATTTGAGTCAAAAAAAATTTTTTGCTCCTGAGCAGCTTTTTTTCTGACCGCGGCATCACGCGTTTTCTTCCTCGGGCAGCAAAAACACTAGAGTTTTAAAAACAGCTAATAATAACATTTTTAAACATGGAATTCCACCCCAAATAACATCCTAGCATCCGTTTTTACATTTGAGTCAAAAAAAATTTTTTGCCCCTGAGCAGCTTTTTTTCTGACCGCGGCATCACGCGTTTTCTTCCTCGGGCAGCAAAAACACTCGATTTTTAAAAACAGCTGATAATAACATTTTTAAGCATGGAATTCCACCCCGAATCACATCGTAGCATCCGCTTTTACATATCAGTCAAAAAAATTTTTTTGCTCCTGAGCAGCTTTTTTTCTGACCGCGGCATCACGCGTTTTCTTCCTCCGGCAGCAAAAACACTCGATTTTTAAAAACAGCTAATAATAACATTTTTAAGCATGGAATTCCACCCCGAATCACATCCTAGCATCCGTTTTTACATTTGAGTCAAAAAAATCTTTTTGCTCCTGAGCAGCTTTTTTTCTGACCGCGGCATCACGCGTTTTCTTCCTCGGGCAGCAAAAACACTCGATTTTTAAAAACAGCTAACAATAACATTTTTAAGCATGGAATTCTACCCAGAAACACATCCTAGCATCCGTTTTTACATTTGAGTCAAAAAAAAATTTTTGCTCCTCAGCAGCTTTTTTTCTGACCGCGGCATCACGCGTTTTCTTCCTCCGGCAGCGAAAACACTAGATTTTTAAAAACAGCTAATAATAACATTTTTAAGCATGGAATTCCACCCCGAATCACATCCTAGCATCCGTTTTTACATTTGAGTCAAAAAAATTTTTTTGCCCCTGAGCAGCTTTTTTTCTGACCGCGGCATCACGCGTTTTCTTCCTCGGGCAGCAAAAACACACGATTTTTAAAAACAGCTGATAATAACATTTTTAAGCATGGAATTCCACCCCGAATCACATCGTAGCATCCGCTTTTACATTTCAGTCAAAAAAATTTTTTTGCTCCTGAGCAGCTTTTTTTCTGACCGCGGCATCACGCGTTTTCTTCCTCCGGCAGCAAAAACACTCGATTTTTAAAAACAGCTAATAATAACATTTTTAAGCATGGAATTCCACCCCGAATCACATCCTAGCATCCGTTTTTACATTTGAGTCAAAAAAATTTTTTTGCTCCTGAGCAGCTTTTTTTCTGACCGCGGCATCACGCGTTTTCTTCCTCGGGCAGCAAAAATACTCGATTTTTAAAAACAGCTAATAATAACATTTTTAAACATGAAATTCCACCCCGAATCACATCCTAGCATCCGTTTTTACATTTGAGTCAAAAAAAAATTTTTTGCTCCAGAGCAGCTTTTTTTCTGACCGCGGCACCACGCGTTTTCTTCCTCGGGCAGCAAAAACATTCGATTTTTAAAAACAGCTGATAATAATATGTTTAAGCATCGAATTCCACCCCGTATCACATCCTAGCAAACGTTTTTACATTTCAGTCAAAAAAAATTTTTTTTCTCCTGAGCAGCTTTTTTTCTGACCGCGGCATCACGTGTTTTCTTCCTCGGGCAGCAAAAACACTCGATTTTTAAAAGCAGGAAATAACAACATTTTTAAACATGGAATTCCACCCCGAATCAAATCCTAGCATCCGTTTTTACATTTCAGTCAAAAAAATTTTTTTGCTCCTAAGCAGCTTTTTTTCTGACCGCGGCATCACGCGTTTTCTTCCTCGGGCAGCAAAAACACTTGATTTTTAAAAGCAGGAAATAACAACATTTTTAAACATGGAATTCCACCCCGAATAAAATCCTAACATCCGTTTTTACATTTGAGTCAAAAAATTTTTTTTTTCTCCTGAGCAGCTTTTTTTCTGACCGCGGCATCACGCGTTTTCTTCCTCGGGCAGCAAAAACACTCGATTTTTAAAAACAGCTAATAATAACATTTTTAAACATGGAATTCCACCCCGAATCACATCCTAGCATGCGTTTTTACATTTGAGTCAAAAAAAATTTTTTTTCTCCTGAGCAGCTTTTTTTCTGACCGCGGCATCACGCGTTTTCTTCCTCGGGCAGCAAAAACACTCGATTTTTAAAAACAGCTAATAATAACATTTTTAAACATGGAATTCCACCCCGAATCACATCCTAGCATCCGTTTTTACATTTGAGTCAAAAAAAAATTTTTTGCTCCAGAGCAGCTTTTTTTCTGACCGCGGCACCACGCGTTTTCTTCCTCGGGCAGCAAAAACATTCGATTTTTAAAAACAGCTGATAATAATATGTTTAAGCATCGAATTCCACCCCGTATCACATCCTAGCAAACGTTTTTACATTTCAGTCAAAAAAAAAATTTTTTCTCCTGAGCAGCTTTTTTTCTGACCGCGGCATCACGTGTTTTCTTCCTCGGGCAGCAAAAACACTCGATTTTTAAAAGCAGGAAATAACAACATTTTTAAACATGGAATTCCACCCCGAATCAAATCCTAGCATCCGTTTTTACATTTCAGTCAAAAAAATTTTTTTGCTCCTAAGCAGCTTTTTTTCTGACCGCGGCATCACGCGTTTTCTTCCTCGGGCAGCAAAAACACTTGATTTTTAAAAGCAGGAAATAACAACATTTTTAAACATGGAATTCCACCCCGAATAAAATCCTAACATCCGTTTTTACATTTGAGTCAAAAAAATTTTTTTTTCTCCTGAGCAGCTTTTTTTCTGACCGCGGCATCACGCGTTTTCTTCCTCGGGCAGCAAAAACACTCGATTTTTAAAAACAGCTAATAATAACATTTTTAAACATGGAATTCCACCCCGAATCACATCCTAGCATGCGTTTTTACATTTGAGTCAAAAAAAAATTTTTTGCTCCTGAGCAGCTTTTTTTCTGACCGCGGCATCACGCGTTTTCTTCCTCGGGCAGCAAAAACACTAGATTTTTAAAAACAGCTAACAATAACATTTTTAAGCATGGAATTCTACCCAGAATCACATCCTAGCATCCGTTTTTACATTTGAGTCAAAAAAAATTTTTTGCTCCTCAGCAGCTTTTTTTCTGACCGCGGCATCACGCGTTTTCTTCCTCCGGCAGCGAAAACACTAGATTTTTAAAAACAGCTAATAATAACATTTTTAAGCATGGAATTCCACCCCGAATCACATCCTAGCATCCGTTTTTACATTTGAGTCAAAAAATTTTTTTTGCCCCTGAGCAGCTTTTTTTCTGACCGCGGCATCACGCGTTTTCTTCCTCGGGCAGCAAAAACACTCGATTTTTAAAAACGGCTGATAATAACATTTTTAAGCATGGAATTCCACCCCGAATCACATCGTAGCATCCGCTTTTACATTTCAGTCAAAAAATTTTTTTTGCTCCTGAGCAGCTTTTTTTCTGACCGCGGCATCACGCGTTTTCTTCCTCCGGCAGCAAAAACACTCGATTTTTAAAAACAGCTAATAATAACATTTTTAAGAATGGAATTCCACCCCGAATCACATCCTAGCATCCGTTTTTACATTTGAGTCAAAAAAATTTTTTTCTTCCTGAGCAGCTTTTTTTCTGACCGCGGCATCACGCGTTTTCTTCCTCGGGCAGCAAAAATACTCGATTTTTAAAAACAGCTAATAATAACATTTTTAAACATGAAATTCCACCCCAAATCACATCCTAGCATCCGTTTTTACATTTGAGTCAAAAAAAAATTTTTTGCTCCAGAGCAGCTTTTTTTCTGACCGCGGCACCACGCGTTTTCTTCCTCGGGCAGCAAAAACATTCGATTTTTAAAAACAGCTGATAATAATATGTTTAAGCATCGAATTCCACCCCGTATCACATCCTAGCAAACGTTTTTACATTTCAGTCAAAAAAAATTTTTTTTCTCCTGAGCAGCTTTTTTTCTGACCACGGCATCACGTGTTTTCTTCCTCGGGCAGCAAAAACACTCGATTTTTAAAAGCAGGAAATAACAACATTTTTAAACATGGAATTCCACCCCGAATCAAATCCTAGCATCCGTTTTTACATTTCAGTCAAAAAAAATTTTTTGCTCCTGAGCAGCTTTTTTTCTGACCGCGGCATCACGCGTTTTCTTCCTCGGGCAGCAAAAACACTTGATTTTTAAAAGCAGGAAATAACAACATTTTTAAACATGGAATTCCACCCCGAATAAAATCCTAACATCCGTTTTTACATTTGAGTCAAAAAAATTTTTTTTTCTCCTGAGCAGCTTTTTTTCTGACCGCGGCATCACGCGTTTTCTTCCTCAGGCAGCAAAAACACTCGATTTTTAAAAACAGCTAATAATAACATTTTTAAACATGGAATTCCACCCCGAATCACATCCTAGCATGCGTTTTTACATTTGAGTCAAAAAAAAATTTTTTGCTCCTGAGCAGCTTTTTTTCTGACCGCGGCATCACGCGTTTTCTTCCTCGGGCAGCAAAAACACTAGATTTTTAAAAACAGCTAACAATAACATTTTTAAGCATGGAATTCTACCCAGAATCACATCCTAGCATCCGTTTTTACATTTGAGTCAAAAAAAAATTTTTGCTCCTCAGCAGCTTTTTTTCTGACCGCGGCATCACGCGTTTTCTTCCTCCGGCAGCGAAAACACTAGATTTTTAAAAACAGCTAATAATAACATTTTTAAGCATGGAATTCCACCCCGAATCACATCCTAGCATCCGTTTTTACATTTGAGTCAAAAAAATTTTTTTGCCCCTGAGCAGCTTTTTTTCTGACCGCAGCATCACGCGTTTTCTTCCTCGGGCAGCAAAAACACTCGATTTTTAAAAACGGCTGATAATAACATTTTTAAGCATGGAATTCCACCCCGAATCACATCGTAGCATCCGCTTTTACATTTCAGTCAAAAAATTTTTTTTGCTCCTGAGCAGCTTTTTTTCTGACCGCGGCATCACGCGTTTTCTTCCTCCGGCAGCAAAAACACTCGATTTTTAAAAACAGCTAATAATAACATTTTTAAGAATGGAATTCCACCCCGAATCACATCCTAGCATCCGTTTTTACATTTGAGTCAAAAAAATTTTTTTCTTCCTGAGCAGCTTTTTTTCTGACCGCGGCATCACGCGTTTTCTTCCTCGGGCAGCAAAAATACTCGATTTTTAAAAACAGCTAATAATAACATTTTTAAACATGAAATTCCACCCCAAATCACATCCTAGCATCCGTTTTTACATTTGAGTCAAAAAAAAATTTTTTGCTCCAGAGCAGCTTTTTTTCTGACCGCGGCACCACGCGTTTTCTTCCTCGGGCAGCAAAAACATTCGATTTTTAAAAACAGCTGATAATAATATGTTTAAGCATCGAATTCCACCCCGTATCACATCCTAGCAAACGTTTTTACATTTCAGTCAAAAAAAATTTTTTTTCTCCTGAGCAGCTTTTTTTCTGACCACGGCATCACGTGTTTTCTTCCTCGGGCAGCAAAAACACTCGATTTTTAAAAGCAGGAAATAACAACATTTTTAAACATGGAATTCCACCCCGAATCAAATCCTAGCATCCGTTTTTACATTTCAGTCAAAAAAAATTTTTTGCTCCTGAGCAGCTTTTTTTCTGACCGCGGCATCACGCGTTTTCTTCCTCGGGCAGCAAAAACACTTGATTTTTAAAAGCAGGAAATAACAACATTTTTAAACATGGAATTCCACCCCGAATAAAATCCTAACATCCGTTTTTACATTTGAGTCAAAAAAATTTTTTTTTCTCCTGAGCAGCTTTTTTTCTGACCGCGGCATCACGCGTTTTCTTCCTCAGGCAGCAAAAACACTCGATTTTTAAAAACAGCTAATAATAACATTTTTAAACATGGAATTCCACCCCGAATCACATCCTAGCATGCGTTTTTACATTTGAGTCAAAAAAAAATTTTTGCTCCTGAGCAGCTTTTTTTCTGACCGCGGCATCACGCGTTTTCTTCCTCAGGCAGCAAAAACACTCGATTTTTAAAAACAGCTAATAATAACATGTTTAAGCATGGAATTCCACCTCGAATCACATCCTAGCATGCGTTTTTACATTTGAGTAAAAAAATTTTTTTTGCTCCTGAGCAGCTTTTTTTCTGATCGCGGCATCACGCGTTTTCTTCCTCGGGCAGCAAAAATACTCGATTTTTAAAAACAGCTAATAATAACATTTTTAAACATGGAATTCCACCCCGAATCACATCCTAGCATCCGTTTTTACATTTGAGTCAAAAAAAATTTTTTTTCTCCTGAGCAGCTTTTTTTCTGACCGCGGCATCACGCGTTTTCTTCCTCGGGCAGCAAAAACACTTGATTTTTAAAAACAGCTAATAATAACATTTTTAAGCATGGAATTCCACCTCGAATCACATCCTAGCATCCGTTTTTACATTTGAGTCAAAAAAAAAATTTTGCTCCTGAGCAGCTTTTTTTCTGACCACGGCATCACGCGTTTTCTTCCTCAGGCAGCAAAAACACTCGATTTTTAAAAACAGCTAATAATAACATTTTTAAGCATGGAATTCCACTCCGAATCACATCCTAGCATCCGTTTTTACATTTGAGTCAAAAAAAAATTTTTGCTCCTGAGCAGCTTTTTTTCTGACCGCGGCATCACGCGTTTTCTTCCTCGGGCAGCAAAAACACTCGATTTTTAAAAACAGCTAACAATAACATTTTTAAGCATGGAATTCTACCCAGAAACACATCCTAGCATCCGTTTTTACATTTGAGTCAAAAAAAAATTTTTGCTCCTCAGCAGCTTTTTTTCTGACCGCGGCATCACGCGTTTTCTTCCTCCGGCAGCGAAAACACTAGATTTTTAAAAACAGCTAATAATAACATTTTTAAGCATGGAATTCCACCCCGAATCACATCCTAGCATCCGTTTTTACATTTGAGTCAAAAAAAATTTTTTGCTCCTGAGCAGCTTTTTTTCTGACCGCGGCATCACGCGTTTTCTTCCTCGGGCAGCAAAAATACTCTATTTTTAAAAACAGCTAATAATAACATTTTTAAACATGGAATTCCACCCCGAATCACATCCTAGCATCCGTTTTTACATTTGAGTCAAAAAAAAATTTTTTGCTCCAGAGCAGCTTTTTTTCTGACCGCGGCATCACGCGTTTTCTTCCTCGGGCAGCAAAAACACTCGATTTTTAAAAGCAGGAAATAACAACATTTTTAAACATGGAATTCCACTCCGAATCAAATCCTAGCATCCGTTTTTACATTTCAGTCAAAAAAATTTTTTTGCTCCTGAGCAGCTTTTTTTCTGACCGCGGCATCACGCGTTTTCTTCCTCGGGCAGCAAAAACACTCGATTTTTAAAAACAGCTATTAATAACATTTTTAAACATGAAATTCCCCCCCCAAATCACATCCTAACATCCGTTTTTACATTTGAGTCAAAAAAAAATTTTTGCTCCTGAGCAGCTTTTTTTCTGACCGCGGCATCACGCGTTTTCTTCCTCGGGCAGCAAAAACACTCGATTTTTAAAAACAGCTGATAATAACATGTTTAAGCATCGAATTCCACCCCGTATCACATCCTAGCAAACGTTTTTACATTTCAGTCAAAAAAATTTTTTTTTCTCCTGAGCAGCTTTTTTTCTGACCGCGGCATCACGTGTTTTCTTCCTCGGGCAGCAAAAACACTCGATTTTTAAAAGCAGGAAATAACAACATTTTTAAACATGGAATTCCACCCCGAATAAAATCCTAACATCCGTTTTTACATTTGAATGAAAAAAATTTTTTTGCTCCTGAGCAGCTTTTTTTCTGACCGCGGCATCACGCGTTTTCTTCCTCCGGCAGCGAAAACACTAGATTTTTAAAAACAGCTAATAATAACATTTTTAAGCATGGAATTCCACCCCGAATCACATCCTAGCGTCCGTTTTTACATTTGAGTCAAAAAAAATTTTTTGCTCCTGAGCAGCTTTTTTTCTGACAGCGGCATCACGCGTTTTCTTCCTCGGGCAGCAAAAACACTAGATTTTTAAAAACAGCTAATAATAATATTTTTAAGCATGGAATTCCACCCCGAAACACATCCTAGCATCCGTTTTTACATTTGAGTCAAAAAAAATTTTTTGCTCCTGAGCAGCTTTTTTTCTGACCGCGGCATCACGTGTTTTCTTCCTTGGGCAGCAAAAACACTAGAGTTTTAAAAACAGCTAATAATAACATTTTTAAGCATGGAATTCCACCCCGAAACACATCCTAGCATCCGTTTTTACATTTGAGTCAACAAAATTTTTTTGATCCTGAGCAGCTTTTTTTCTGACCGCGGCATCACGCGTTTTCTTCCTCGGGCAGCAAAAACACTCGATTTTTAAAAGCAGGAAATAACAACATTTTTAAACATGGAATTCCACCCCGAATCACATCCTAGCATGCGTTTTTACATTTGAGTCAAAAAAAATTTTTTGCTCCTGAGCAGCTTTTTTTCTGACCGCGGCATCACGCGTTTTCTTCCTCGGGCAGCAAAAACACTAGAGTTTTAAAAACAGCTAATAATAACATTTTTAAACATGGAATTCCACCCCAAATAACATCCTAGCATCCGTTTTTACATTTGAGTCAAAAAAAATTTTTTGCCCCTGAGCAGCTTTTTTTCTGACCGCGGCATCACGCGTTTTCTTCCTCGGGCAGCAAAAACACTCGATTTTTAAAAACAGCTGATAATAACATTTTTAAGCATGGAATTCCACCCCGAATCACATCGTAGCATCCGCTTTTACATTTCAGTCAAAAAAAATTTTTTGCTCCTGAGCAGCTTTTTTTCTGACCGCGGCATCACGCGTTTTCTTCCTCCGGCAGCAAAAACACTCAATTTTTAAAAACAGCAAATAATAACATTTTTAAGCATGGAATTCCACCCCGAATCACATCCTAGCATCCGTTTTTACATTTGAGTCAAAAAAAATTTTTTGCTCCTGAGCAGCTTTTTTTCTGACCGCGGCATCACGCGTTTTCTTCCTCGGGCAGCAAAAACACTCGATTTTTAAAAACAGCTGATAATAACATGTTTAAGCATCGAATTCCACCCCGTATCACATCCTAGCAAACGTTTTTACATTTCAGTCAAAAAAAATTTTTTTTCTCCTGAGCAGCTTTTTTTCTGACCGCGGCATCACGTGTTTTCTTCCTCGGGCAGCAAAAACACTCGATTTTTAAAAGCAGGAAATAACAACATTTTTAAACATGGAATTCCACCCCGAATAAAATCCTAACATCCGTTTTTACATTTGAATCAAAAAAATTTTTTTGCTCCTGAGCAGCTTTTTTTCTGACCGCGGCATCACGCGTTTTCTTCCTCCGGCAGCGAAAACACTAGATTTTTAAAAACAGCTAATAATAACATTTTTAAGCATGGAATTCCACCCCGAATCACATCCTAGCGTCCGTTTTTACATTTGAGTCAAAAAAAAATTTTTGCTCCTGAGCAGCTTTTTTTCTGACAGCGGCATCACGCGTTTTCTTCCTCGGGCAGCAAAAACACTAGATTTTTAAAAACAGCTAATAATAATATTTTTAAGCATGGAATTCCACCCCGAAACACATCCTAGCATCCGTTTTTACATTTGAGTCAAAAAAAATTTTTTGCTCCTGAGCAGCTTTTTTTCTGACCGCGGCATCACGCGTTTTCTTCCTTGGGCAGCAAAAACACTAGAGTTTTAAAAACAGCTAATAATAACATTTTTAAGCATGGAATTCCACCCCGAAACACATCCTAGCATCCGTTTTTACATTTGAGTCAATAAAATTTTTTTGCTCCTGAGCAGCTTTTTTTCTGACCGCGGCATCACGCGTTTTCTTCCTCGGGCAGCAAAAACACTCGATTTTTAAAAGCAGGAAATAACAACATTTTTAAACATGGAATTCCACCCCGAATCACATCCTAGCATGCGTTTTTACATTTGAGTCAAAAAAATTTTTTTGCTCCTGAGCAGCTTTTTTTCTGACCGCGGCATCACGCGTTTTCTTCCTCGGGCAGCAAAAACACTCGATTTTTAAAAACAGCTGATAATAACATTTTTAAGCATGGAATTCCACCCCGAATCACATCGTAGCATCCGCTTTTACATATCAGTCAAAAAAAATTTTTTGCTCCTGAGCAGCTTTTTTTCTGACCGCGGCATCACGCGTTTTCTTCCTCCGGCAGCAAAAACACTCGATTTTTAAAAACAGCTAATAATAACATTTTTAAGCATGGAATTCCACCCCGAATCACATCCTAGCATCCGTTTTTACATTTGAGTCAAAAAAATCTTTTTGCTCCTGAGCAGCTTTTTTTCTGACCGCGGCATCACGCGTTTTCTTCCTCGGGCAGCAAAAACACTCGATTTTTAAAAACAGCTAATAATAACATTTTTAAACATGGAATTCCACCCCGAATCACATCCTAGCATGCGTTTTTACATTTGAGTCAAAAAAAATTTTTTGCTCCTGAGCAGCTTTTTTTCTGACCGCGGCATCACGCGTTTTCTTCCTCGGGCAGCAAAAACACTCGATTTTTAAAAACAGCTAACAATAACATTTTTAAGCATGGAATTCTACCCAGAAACACATCCTAGCATCCGTTTTTACATTTGAGTCAAAAAAAAATTTTTGCTCCTCAGCAGCTTTTTTTCTGACAGCGGCATCACGCGTTTTCTTCCTCGGGCAGCAAAAACACTAGATTTTTAAAAACAGCTAATAATAATATTTTTAAGCATGGAATTCCACCCCGAAACACATCCTAGCATGCGTTTTTACATTTGAGTCAAAAAAAATTTTTTGCTCCTGAGCAGCTTTTTTTCTGACCGCGGCATCACGCGTTTTCTTCCTCGGGCAGCAAAAACACTCGATTTTTAAAAACAGCTAATAATAACATTTTTAAGCATGGAATTCCACCCCGAAACACATCCTAGCATCCGTTTTTACATTTGAGTCAATAAAATTTTTTTGCTCCTGAGCAGCTTTTTTTCTGACCGCGGCATCACGCGTTTTCTTCCTCCGGCAGCAAAAACACTCGATTTTTAAAAACAGCTAATAATAACATTTTTAAGCATGGAATTCCACCCCGAATCACATCCTAGCATCCGTTTTTACATTTGAGTCAAAAAAATCTTTTTGCTCCTGAGCAGCTTTTTTTCTGACCGCGGCATCACGCGTTTTCTTCCTCGGGCAGCAAAAACACTCGATTTTTAAAAACAGCTAACAATAACATTTTTAAGCATGGAATTCTACCCCGAATCACATCCTAGCATCCGTTTTTACATTTGAGTCAAAAAAATTTTTTTGCCCCTGAGCAGCTTTTTTTCTGACCGCGGCACCACGCGTTTTCTTCCTCGGGCAGCAAAAACATTCGATTTTTAAAAACAGCTGATAATAATATGTTTAAGCATCGAATTCCACCCCGTATCACATCCTAGCAAACGTTTTTACATTTCAGTCAAAAAAATTTTTTTTTCTCCTGAGCAGCTTTTTTTCTGACCGCGGCATCACGTGTTTTCTTCCTCGGGCAGCAAAAACACTCGATTTTTAAAAGCAGGAAATAACAACATTTTTAAACATGGAATTCCACCCCGAATCAAATCCTAGCATCCGTTTTTACATTTCAGTCAAAAAAATTTTTTTGCTCCTAAGCAGCTTTTTTTCTGACCGCGGCATCACGCGTTTTCTTCCTCGGGCAGCAAAAACACTTGATTTTTAAAAGCAGGAAATAACAACATTTTTAAACATGGAATTCCACCCCGAATAAAATCCTAACATCCGTTTTTACATTTGAGTCAAAAAAAATTTTTTTTCTCCTGAGCAGCTTTTTTTCTGACCGCGGCATCACGCGTTTTCTTCCTCAGGCAGCAAAAACACTCGATTTTTAAAAACAGCTAATAATAACATTTTTAAGCATGGAATTCCACCCCGAATCACATCCTAGCATCCGTTTTTACATTTGAGTGAAAAAAAAATTTTTGCTCCTGAGCAGCTTTTTTTCTGACCACGGCATCACGGGTTTTCTTCCTCAGGCAGCAAAAACACTCGATTTTTAAAAACAGCTAATAATAACATTTTTAAGCATGGAATTCCACTCCGAATCACATCCTAGCATCCGTTTTTACATTTGAGTCAAAAAAATCTTTTTGCTCCTGAGCAGCTTTTTTTCTGACCGCGGCATCACGCGTTTTCTTCCTCGGGCAGCAAAAACACTCGATTTTTAAAAACAGCTAATAATAACATTTTTAAACATGGAATTCCACCCCGAATCACATCCTAGCATGCGTTTTTACATTTGAGTCAAAAAAAAATTTTTTGCTCCTGAGCAGCTTTTTTTCTGACCGCGGCATCACGCGTTTTCTTCCTCGGGCAGCAAAAACACTCGATTTTTAAAAACAGCTAACAATAACATTTTTAAGCATGGAATTCTACCCAGAAACACATCCTAGCATCCGTTTTTACATTTGAGTCAAAAAAAAATTTTTGCTCCTCAGCAGCTTTTTTTCTGACCGCGGCATCACGCGTTTTCTTCCTCCGGCAGCGAAAACACTAGATTTTTAAAAACAGCTAATAATAACATTTTTAAGCATGGAATTCCACCCCGAATCACATCCTAGCATCCGTTTTTACATTTGAGTCAAAAAAAATTTTTTGCCCCTGAGCAGCTTTTTTTCTGACCGCGGCATCACGCGTTTTCTTCCTCGGGCAGCAAAAACACACGATTTTTAAAAACAGCTGATAATAACATTTTTAAGCATGGAATTCCACCCCGAATCACATCGTAGCATCCGCTTTTACATTTCAGTCAAAAAAATTTTTTTGCTCCTGAGCAGCTTTTTTTCTGACTGCGGCATCACGCGTTTTCTTCCTCCGGCAGCAAAAACACTCGATTTTTAAAAACAGCTAATAATAACATTTTTAAGCATGGAATTCCACCCCGAATCACATCCTAGCATCCGTTTTTACATTTGAGTCAAAAAAATTTTTTTGCTCCTGAGCAGCTTTTTTTCTGACCGCGGCATCACGCGTTTTCTTCCTCGGGCAGCAAAAATACTCGATTTTTAAAAACAGCTAATAATAACATTTTTAAACATGAAATTCCACCCCGAATCACATCCTAGCATCCGTTTTTACATTTGAGTCAAAAAAAAATTTTTTGCTCCAGAGCAGCTTTTTTTCTGACCGCGGCACCACGCGTTTTCCTCCTCGGGCAGCAAAAACATTCGATTTTTAAAAACAGCTGATAATAATATGTTTAAGCATCGAATTCCACCCCGTATCACATCCTAGCAAACGTTTTTACATTTCAGTCAAAAAAAATTTTTTTTCTCCTGAGCAGCTTTTTTTCTGACCGCGGCATCACGTGTTTTCTTCCTCGGGCAGCAAAAACACTCGATTTTTAAAAGCAGGAAATAACAACATTTTTAAACATGGAATTCCACCCCGAATCAAATCCTAGCATCCGTTTTTACATTTCAGTCAAAAAAATTTTTTTGCTCCTAAGCAGCTTTTTTTCTGACCGCGGCATCACGCGTTTTCTTCCTCGGGCAGCAAAAACACTTGATTTTTAAAAGCAGGAAATAACAACATTTTTAAACATGGAATTCCACCCCGAATAAAATCCTAACATCTGTTTTTACATTTGAGTCAAAAAAAATTTTTTTTCTCCTGAGCAGCTTTTTTTCTGACCGCGGCATCACGCGTTTTCTTCCTCAGGCAGCAAAAACACTCGATTTTTAAAAACAGCTAATAATAACATTTTTAAGCATGGAATTCCACCCCGAATCACATCCTAGCATCCGTTTTTACATTTGAGTGAAAAAAAATTTTTTGCTCCTGAGCAGCTTTTTTTCTGACCACGGCATCACGGGTTTTCTTCCTCAGGCAGCAAAAACACTCGATTTTTAAAAACAGCTAATAATAACATTTTTAAGCATGGAATTCCACTCCGAATCACATCCTAGCATCCGTTTTTACATTTGAGTCAAAAAAATCTTTTTGCTCCTGAGCAGCTTTTTTTCTGACCGCGGCATCACGCGTTTTCTTCCTCGGGCAGCAAAAACACTCGATTTTTAAAAACAGCTAATAATAACATTTTTAAACATGGAATTCCACCCCGAATCACATCCTAGCATGCGTTTTTACATTTGAGTCAAAAAAAATTTTTTTGCTCCTGAGCAGCTTTTTTTCTGACCGCGGCATCACGCGTTTTCTTCCTCGGGCAGCAAAAACACTCGATTTTTAAAAACAGCTAACAATAACATTTTTAAGCATGGAATTCTACCCAGAAACACATCCTAGCATCCGTTTTTACATTTGAGTCAAAAAAAAATTTTTGCTCCTCAGCAGCTTTTTTTCTGACCGCGGCATCACGCGTTTTCTTCCTCCGGCAGCGAAAACACTAGATTTTTAAAAACAGCTAATAATAACATTTTTAAGCATGGAATTCCACCCCGAATCACATCCTAGCATCCGTTTTTACATTTGAGTCAAAAAAAATTTTTTGCCCCTGAGCAGCTTTTTTTCTGACCGTGGCATCACGCGTTTTCTTCCTCGGGCAGCAAAAACACTCGATTTTTAAAAACAGCTGATAATAACATTTTTAAGCATGGAATTCCACCCCGAATCACATCGTAGCATCCGCTTTTACATTTCAGTCAAAAAATTTTTTTTGCTCCTGAGCAGCTTTTTTTCTGACCGCGGCATCACGCGTTTTCTTCCTCCGGCAGCAAAAACACTCGATTTTTAAAAACAGCTAATAATAACATTTTTAAGAATGGAATTCCACCCCGAATCACATCCTAGCATCCGTTTTTACATTTGAGTCAAAAAAATTTTTTTCTTCCTGAGCAGCTTTTTTTCTGACCGCGGCATCACGCGTTTTCTTCCTCGGGCAGCAAAAACACTCGATTTTTAAAAACAGCTAATAATAACATTTTTAAACATGAAATTCCACCCCAAATCACATCCTAGCATCCGTTTTTACATTTGAGTCAAAAAAAAAATTTTTGCTCCAGAGCAGCTTTTTTTCTGACCGCGGCACCACGCGTTTTCTTCCTCGGGCAGCAAAAACATTCGATTTTTAAAAACAGCTGATAATAATATGTTTAAGCATCGAATTCCACCCCGTATCACATCCTAGCAAACGTTTTTACATTTCAGTCAAAAAAAATTTTTTTTCTCCTGAGCAGCTTTTTTTCTGACCACGGCATCACGTGTTTTCTTCCTCGGGCAGCAAAAACACTCGATTTTTAAAAGCAGGAAATAACAACATTTTTAAACATGGAATTCCACCCCGAATCAAATCCTAGCATCCGTTTTTACATTTCAGTCAAAAAAAATTTTTTGCTCCTGAGCAGCTTTTTTTCTGACCACGGCATCACGGGTTTTCTTCCTCAGGCAGCAAAAACACTCGATTTTTAAAAACAGCTAATAATAACATTTTTAAGCATGGAATTCCACTCCGAATCACATCCTAGCATCCGTTTTTACATTTGAGTCAAAAAAATCTTTTTGCTCCTGAGCAGCTTTTTTTCTGACCGCGGCATCACGCGTTTTCTTCCTCGGGCAGCAAAAACACTCGATTTTTAAAAACAGCTAATAATAACATGTTTAAACATGGAATTCCACCCCGAATCACATCCTAGCATGCGTTTTTACATTTGAGTCAAAAAAAAATTTTTTGCTCCTGAGCAGCTTTTTTTCTGACCGCGGCATCACGCGTTTTCTTCCTCGGGCAGCAAAAACACTCGATTTTTAAAAACAGCTAACAATAACATTTTTAAGCATGGAATTCTACCCAGAAACACATCCTAGCATCCGTTTTTACATTTGAGTCAAAAAAATTTTTTTGCCCCTGAGCAGCTTTTTTTCTGACCGTGGCATCACGCCTTTTCTTCCTCGGGCAGCAAAAACACTCGATTTTTAAAAGCAGGAAATAACAACATTTTTAAACATGGAATTCCACTCCGAATCAAATCCTAGCATCCGTTTTTACATTTCAGTCAAAAAATTTTTTTTGCTCCTGAGCAGCTTTTTTTCTGACCGCGGCATCACGCGTTTTCTTCCTCGGGCAGCAAAAACACTCGATTTTTAAAAACAGCTATTAATAACATTTTTAAACATGAAATTCCCCCCCCAAATCACATCCTAACATCCGTTTTTACATTTGAGTCAAAAAAAAATTTTTGCTCCTGAGCAGCTTTTTTTCTGACCGCAGCATCACGCGTTTTCTTCCTCGGGCAGCAAAAATACTCGATTTTTAAAAACAGCTAATAATAACATTTTTAAACATGGAATTCCACCCCCAAATCACATCCCAGCATCCGTTTTTACATTTCAGTGAAAAAAAATTTTTTGCTCCTGAGCAACTTTTTTTCTGACCGCGGCATCACGCATTTTCTTCCTCGGGCAGAAAAAACACTCGATTTTTAAAAGCAGGAAATAACAACATTTTTAAGCATGGAATTCCAACCCGAATCACATCGTAGCATCCGTTTTTACATTTCAGTCAAAAAAAATTTTTTTCTCCTGAGCAGCGTTTTTTCTGACCGCGGCATCACGCGTTTTCCTCCTCGGGCAGCAAAAACACTCGATTTTTAAAAACAGCTGATAATAACATTTTTAAGCATGGAATTCCACCCAGAATCACATCCTAGCATCCGTTTTTACATTTCAGTCAAAAAAATTTTTTTGCTCCTCAACAGCTTTTTTTCTGACCGCGGCATCACGGGTTTTCTTCCTCGGGCAGCAAAAACATTCGATTTTTAAAAACAGCTAATAATAACATTTTTAAACATGGAATTCCACCCCGAAACACATCCTAGCATCCGTTTTTACATTTGAGTCAAAAAAAAATTTTTTGCTCCAGAGCAGCTTTTTTTCTGACCGCGGCATCACGCGTCTTCTTCCTCGGGCAGCAAAAACACTCGATTTTTAAAAACAGCTGATAATAACATGTTTAAGCATCGAATTCCACCCCGAATCACATCCTAGCAAACGTTTTTACATTTCAGTCAAAAAATTTTTTTTTTCTCCTAAGCAGCTTTTTTTCTGACCGCAGCATCACGCGTTTTCTTCCTCGGGCAGCAAAAACACTCGATTTTTAAAAACAGCTATTAATAACATTTTTAAACATGAAATTCCCCCCCCCCAAATCACATCCTAGCATCCGTTTTTACATTTGACTCAAAAAAAATTTTTTGCTCCTGAGCAGCTTTTTTTCATCACGCGTTTTCTTCCTCGGGCACCAAAAATACTCGATTTTTAAAAACAGCTAATAATAACATTTTCTAACATGGAATTCCACCCCGAATCACATCCTAGCAAACGTTTTTATATTTCAGTCAAAAAAAATTTTTTTACTCCTGAGCAGCTTTTTTTCTGACCGCGGCATCACGTGTTTTCTTCCTCGGGCAGCAAAAACACTCGATTTTTAAAAGCAGGAAATAACAACATTTTTAAACATGGAATTCCACCCCAAATAAATTCCTAGCATCCGTTTTTACATTTCAGTCAAAAAATTTTTTTTGCTCCTGAGCAGCTTTTTTTCTGACCGCGGCATCACGCGTTTTCTTCCTCGGGCAGCAAAAATACTCGATTTTTAAAAACAGCTAATAATAACATTTTTAAACATGGAATTCCACCCCGAATCACATCCTAGCATCCGTTTTTACATTTGAGTCAAAAAAAATTTTTTTTCTCCTGAGCAGCTTTTTTTCTGACCGCGGCATCACGCGTTTTCTTCCTCGGGCAGCAAAAACACTTGATTTTTAAAAACAGCTAATAATAACATTTTTAAGCATGGAATTCCACCTCGAATCACATCCTAGCATCCGTTTTTACATTTGAGTCAAAAAAAAAATTTTGCTCCTGAGCAGCTTTTTTTCTGACCACGGCATCACGCGTTTTCTTCCTCAGGCAGCAAAAACACTCGATTTTTAAAAACAGCTAATAATAACATTTTTAAGCATGGAATTCCACTCCGAATCACATCCTAGCATCCGTTTTTACATTTGAGTCAAAAAAAAATTTTTGCTCCTGAGCAGCTTTTTTTCTGACCGCGGCATCACGCGTTTTCTTCCTCGGGCAGCAAAAACACTCGATTTTTAAAAACAGCTAACAATAACATTTTTAAGCATGGAATTCTACCCAGAAACACATCCTAGCATCCGTTTTTACATTTGAGTCAAAAAAAAATTTTTGCTCCTCAGCAGCTTTTTTTCTGACCGCGGCATCACGCGTTTTCTTCCTCCGGCAGCGAAAACACTAGATTTTTAAAAACAGCTAATAATAACATTTTTAAGCATGGAATTCCACCCCGAATCACATCCTAGCATCCGTTTTTACATTTGAGTCAAAAAAAATTTTTTGCTCCTGAGCAGCTTTTTTTCTGACCGCGGCATCACGCGTTTTCTTCCTCGGGCAGCAAAAATACTCTATTTTTAAAAACAGCTAATAATAACATTTTTAAACATGGAATTCCACCCCGAATCACATCCTAGCATCCGTTTTTACATTTGAGTCAAAAAAAAATTTTTTGCTCCAGAGCAGCTTTTTTTCTGACCGCGGCATCACGCGTTTTCTTCCTCGGGCAGCAAAAACACTCGATTTTTAAAAGCAGGAAATAACAACATTTTTAAACATGGAATTCCACTCCGAATCAAATCCTAGCATCCGTTTTTACATTTCAGTCAAAAAAATTTTTTTGCTCCTGAGCAGCTTTTTTTCTGACCGCGGCATCACGCGTTTTCTTCCTCGGGCAGCAAAAACACTCGATTTTTAAAAACAGCTATTAATAACATTTTTAAACATGAAATTCCCCCCCCAAATCACATCCTAACATCCGTTTTTACATTTGAGTCAAAAAAAAATTTTTGCTCCTGAGCAGCTTTTTTTCTGACCGCGGCATCACGCGTTTTCTTCCTCGGGCAGCAAAAACACTCGATTTTTAAAAACAGCTGATAATAACATGTTTAAGCATCGAATTCCACCCCGTATCACATCCTAGCAAACGTTTTTACATTTCAGTCAAAAAAATTTTTTTTTCTCCTGAGCAGCTTTTTTTCTGACCGCGGCATCACGTGTTTTCTTCCTCGGGCAGCAAAAACACTCGATTTTTAAAAGCAGGAAATAACAACATTTTTAAACATGGAATTCCACCCCGAATAAAATCCTAACATCCGTTTTTACATTTGAATGAAAAAAATTTTTTTGCTCCTGAGCAGCTTTTTTTCTGACCGCGGCATCACGCGTTTTCTTCCTCCGGCAGCGAAAACACTAGATTTTTAAAAACAGCTAATAATAACATTTTTAAGCATGGAATTCCACCCCGAATCACATCCTAGCGTCCGTTTTTACATTTGAGTCAAAAAAAATTTTTTGCTCCTGAGCAGCTTTTTTTCTGACAGCGGCATCACGCGTTTTCTTCCTCGGGCAGCAAAAACACTAGATTTTTAAAAACAGCTAATAATAATATTTTTAAGCATGGAATTCCACCCCGAAACACATCCTAGCATCCGTTTTTACATTTGAGTCAAAAAAAATTTTTTGCTCCTGAGCAGCTTTTTTTCTGACCGCGGCATCACGTGTTTTCTTCCTTGGGCAGCAAAAACACTAGAGTTTTAAAAACAGCTAATAATAACATTTTTAAGCATGGAATTCCACCCCGAAACACATCCTAGCATCCGTTTTTACATTTGAGTCAACAAAATTTTTTTGATCCTGAGCAGCTTTTTTTCTGACCGCGGCATCACGCGTTTTCTTCCTCGGGCAGCAAAAACACTCGATTTTTAAAAGCAGGAAATAACAACATTTTTAAACATGGAATTCCACCCCGAATCACATCCTAGCATGCGTTTTTACATTTGAGTCAAAAAAAATTTTTTGCTCCTGAGCAGCTTTTTTTCTGACCGCGGCATCACGCGTTTTCTTCCTCGGGCAGCAAAAACACTAGAGTTTTAAAAACAGCTAATAATAACATTTTTAAACATGGAATTCCACCCCAAATAACATCCTAGCATCCGTTTTTACATTTGAGTCAAAAAAAATTTTTTGCCCCTGAGCAGCTTTTTTTCTGACCGCGGCATCACGCGTTTTCTTCCTCGGGCAGCAAAAACACTCGATTTTTAAAAACAGCTGATAATAACATTTTTAAGCATGGAATTCCACCCCGAATCACATCGTAGCATCCGCTTTTACATTTCAGTCAAAAAAAATTTTTTGCTCCTGAGCAGCTTTTTTTCTGACCGCGGCATCACGCGTTTTCTTCCTCCGGCAGCAAAAACACTCAATTTTTAAAAACAGCAAATAATAACATTTTTAAGCATGGAATTCCACCCCGAATCACATCCTAGCATCCGTTTTTACATTTGAGTCAAAAAAAATTTTTTGCTCCTGAGCAGCTTTTTTTCTGACCGCGGCATCACGCGTTTTCTTCCTCGGGCAGCAAAAACACTCGATTTTTAAAAACAGCTGATAATAACATGTTTAAGCATCGAATTCCACCCCGTATCACATCCTAGCAAACGTTTTTACATTTCAGTCAAAAAAAATTTTTTTTCTCCTGAGCAGCTTTTTTTCTGACCGCGGCATCACGTGTTTTCTTCCTCGGGCAGCAAAAACACTCGATTTTTAAAAGCAGGAAATAACAACATTTTTAAACATGGAATTCCACCCCGAATAAAATCCTAACATCCGTTTTTACATTTGAATCAAAAAAATTTTTTTGCTCCTGAGCAGCTTTTTTTCTGACCGCGGCATCACGCGTTTTCTTCCTCCGGCAGCGAAAACACTAGATTTTTAAAAACAGCTAATAATAACATTTTTAAGCATGGAATTCCACCCCGAATCACATCCTAGCGTCCGTTTTTACATTTGAGTCAAAAAAAAATTTTTGCTCCTGAGCAGCTTTTTTTCTGACAGCGGCATCACGCGTTTTCTTCCTCGGGCAGCAAAAACACTAGATTTTTAAAAACAGCTAATAATAATATTTTTAAGCATGGAATTCCACCCCGAAACACATCCTAGCATCCGTTTTTACATTTGAGTCAAAAAAAATTTTTTGCTCCTGAGCAGCTTTTTTTCTGACCGCGGCATCACGCGTTTTCTTCCTTGGGCAGCAAAAACACTAGAGTTTTAAAAACAGCTAATAATAACATTTTTAAGCATGGAATTCCACCCCGAAACACATCCTAGCATCCGTTTTTACATTTGAGTCAATAAAATTTTTTTGCTCCTGAGCAGCTTTTTTTCTGACCGCGGCATCACGCGTTTTCTTCCTCGGGCAGCAAAAACACTCGATTTTTAAAAGCAGGAAATAACAACATTTTTAAACATGGAATTCCACCCCGAATCACATCCTAGCATGCGTTTTTACATTTGAGTCAAAAAAATTTTTTTGCTCCTGAGCAGCTTTTTTTCTGACCGCGGCATCACGCGTTTTCTTCCTCGGGCAGCAAAAACACTCGATTTTTAAAAACAGCTGATAATAACATTTTTAAGCATGGAATTCCACCCCGAATCACATCGTAGCATCCGCTTTTACATATCAGTCAAAAAAAATTTTTTGCTCCTGAGCAGCTTTTTTTCTGACCGCGGCATCACGCGTTTTCTTCCTCCGGCAGCAAAAACACTCGATTTTTAAAAACAGCTAATAATAACATTTTTAAGCATGGAATTCCACCCCGAATCACATCCTAGCATCCGTTTTTACATTTGAGTCAAAAAAATCTTTTTGCTCCTGAGCAGCTTTTTTTCTGACCGCGGCATCACGCGTTTTCTTCCTCGGGCAGCAAAAACACTCGATTTTTAAAAACAGCTAATAATAACATTTTTAAACATGGAATTCCACCCCGAATCACATCCTAGCATGCGTTTTTACATTTGAGTCAAAAAAAATTTTTTGCTCCTGAGCAGCTTTTTTTCTGACCGCGGCATCACGCGTTTTCTTCCTCGGGCAGCAAAAACACTCGATTTTTAAAAACAGCTAACAATAACATTTTTAAGCATGGAATTCTACCCAGAAACACATCCTAGCATCCGTTTTTACATTTGAGTCAAAAAAAAATTTTTGCTCCTCAGCAGCTTTTTTTCTGACAGCGGCATCACGCGTTTTCTTCCTCGGGCAGCAAAAACACTAGATTTTTAAAAACAGCTAATAATAATATTTTTAAGCATGGAATTCCACCCCGAAACACATCCTAGCATGCGTTTTTACATTTGAGTCAAAAAAAATTTTTTGCTCCTGAGCAGCTTTTTTTCTGACCGCGGCATCACGCGTTTTCTTCCTCGGGCAGCAAAAACACTCGATTTTTAAAAACAGCTAATAATAACATTTTTAAGCATGGAATTCCACCCCGAAACACATCCTAGCATCCGTTTTTACATTTGAGTCAATAAAATTTTTTTGCTCCTGAGCAGCTTTTTTTCTGACCGCGGCATCACGCGTTTTCTTCCTCCGGCAGCAAAAACACTCGATTTTTAAAAACAGCTAATAATAACATTTTTAAGCATGGAATTCCACCCCGAATCACATCCTAGCATCCGTTTTTACATTTGAGTCAAAAAAATCTTTTTGCTCCTGAGCAGCTTTTTTTCTGACCGCGGCATCACGCGTTTTCTTCCTCGGGCAGCAAAAACACTCGATTTTTAAAAACAGCTAACAATAACATTTTTAAGCATGGAATTCTACCCCGAATCACATCCTAGCATCCGTTTTTACATTTGAGTCAAAAAAATTTTTTTGCCCCTGAGCAGCTTTTTTTCTGACCGCGGCACCACGCGTTTTCTTCCTCGGGCAGCAAAAACATTCGATTTTTAAAAACAGCTGATAATAATATGTTTAAGCATCGAATTCCACCCCGTATCACATCCTAGCAAACGTTTTTACATTTCAGTCAAAAAAATTTTTTTTTCTCCTGAGCAGCTTTTTTTCTGACCGCGGCATCACGTGTTTTCTTCCTCGGGCAGCAAAAACACTCGATTTTTAAAAGCAGGAAATAACAACATTTTTAAACATGGAATTCCACCCCGAATCAAATCCTAGCATCCGTTTTTACATTTCAGTCAAAAAAATTTTTTTGCTCCTAAGCAGCTTTTTTTCTGACCGCGGCATCACGCGTTTTCTTCCTCGGGCAGCAAAAACACTTGATTTTTAAAAGCAGGAAATAACAACATTTTTAAACATGGAATTCCACCCCGAATAAAATCCTAACATCCGTTTTTACATTTGAGTCAAAAAAAATTTTTTTTCTCCTGAGCAGCTTTTTTTCTGACCGCGGCATCACGCGTTTTCTTCCTCAGGCAGCAAAAACACTCGATTTTTAAAAACAGCTAATAATAACATTTTTAAGCATGGAATTCCACCCCGAATCACATCCTAGCATCCGTTTTTACATTTGAGTGAAAAAAAAATTTTTGCTCCTGAGCAGCTTTTTTTCTGACCACGGCATCACGGGTTTTCTTCCTCAGGCAGCAAAAACACTCGATTTTTAAAAACAGCTAATAATAACATTTTTAAGCATGGAATTCCACTCCGAATCACATCCTAGCATCCGTTTTTACATTTGAGTCAAAAAAATCTTTTTGCTCCTGAGCAGCTTTTTTTCTGACCGCGGCATCACGCGTTTTCTTCCTCGGGCAGCAAAAACACTCGATTTTTAAAAACAGCTAATAATAACATTTTTAAACATGGAATTCCACCCCGAATCACATCCTAGCATGCGTTTTTACATTTGAGTCAAAAAAAAATTTTTTGCTCCTGAGCAGCTTTTTTTCTGACCGCGGCATCACGCGTTTTCTTCCTCGGGCAGCAAAAACACTCGATTTTTAAAAACAGCTAACAATAACATTTTTAAGCATGGAATTCTACCCAGAAACACATCCTAGCATCCGTTTTTACATTTGAGTCAAAAAAAAATTTTTGCTCCTCAGCAGCTTTTTTTCTGACCGCGGCATCACGCGTTTTCTTCCTCCGGCAGCGAAAACACTAGATTTTTAAAAACAGCTAATAATAACATTTTTAAGCATGGAATTCCACCCCGAATCACATCCTAGCATCCGTTTTTACATTTGAGTCAAAAAAAATTTTTTGCCCCTGAGCAGCTTTTTTTCTGACCGCGGCATCACGCGTTTTCTTCCTCGGGCAGCAAAAACACACGATTTTTAAAAACAGCTGATAATAACATTTTTAAGCATGGAATTCCACCCCGAATCACATCGTAGCATCCGCTTTTACATTTCAGTCAAAAAAATTTTTTTGCTCCTGAGCAGCTTTTTTTCTGACTGCGGCATCACGCGTTTTCTTCCTCCGGCAGCAAAAACACTCGATTTTTAAAAACAGCTAATAATAACATTTTTAAGCATGGAATTCCACCCCGAATCACATCCTAGCATCCGTTTTTACATTTGAGTCAAAAAAATTTTTTTGCTCCTGAGCAGCTTTTTTTCTGACCGCGGCATCACGCGTTTTCTTCCTCGGGCAGCAAAAATACTCGATTTTTAAAAACAGCTAATAATAACATTTTTAAACATGAAATTCCACCCCGAATCACATCCTAGCATCCGTTTTTACATTTGAGTCAAAAAAAAATTTTTTGCTCCAGAGCAGCTTTTTTTCTGACCGCGGCACCACGCGTTTTCCTCCTCGGGCAGCAAAAACATTCGATTTTTAAAAACAGCTGATAATAATATGTTTAAGCATCGAATTCCACCCCGTATCACATCCTAGCAAACGTTTTTACATTTCAGTCAAAAAAAATTTTTTTTCTCCTGAGCAGCTTTTTTTCTGACCGCGGCATCACGTGTTTTCTTCCTCGGGCAGCAAAAACACTCGATTTTTAAAAGCAGGAAATAACAACATTTTTAAACATGGAATTCCACCCCGAATCAAATCCTAGCATCCGTTTTTACATTTCAGTCAAAAAAATTTTTTTGCTCCTAAGCAGCTTTTTTTCTGACCGCGGCATCACGCGTTTTCTTCCTCGGGCAGCAAAAACACTTGATTTTTAAAAGCAGGAAATAACAACATTTTTAAACATGGAATTCCACCCCGAATAAAATCCTAACATCTGTTTTTACATTTGAGTCAAAAAAAATTTTTTTTCTCCTGAGCAGCTTTTTTTCTGACCGCGGCATCACGCGTTTTCTTCCTCAGGCAGCAAAAACACTCGATTTTTAAAAACAGCTAATAATAACATTTTTAAGCATGGAATTCCACCCCGAATCACATCCTAGCATCCGTTTTTACATTTGAGTGAAAAAAAATTTTTTGCTCCTGAGCAGCTTTTTTTCTGACCACGGCATCACGGGTTTTCTTCCTCAGGCAGCAAAAACACTCGATTTTTAAAAACAGCTAATAATAACATTTTTAAGCATGGAATTCCACTCCGAATCACATCCTAGCATCCGTTTTTACATTTGAGTCAAAAAAATCTTTTTGCTCCTGAGCAGCTTTTTTTCTGACCGCGGCATCACGCGTTTTCTTCCTCGGGCAGCAAAAACACTCGATTTTTAAAAACAGCTAATAATAACATTTTTAAACATGGAATTCCACCCCGAATCACATCCTAGCATGCGTTTTTACATTTGAGTCAAAAAAAATTTTTTTGCTCCTGAGCAGCTTTTTTTCTGACCGCGGCATCACGCGTTTTCTTCCTCGGGCAGCAAAAACACTCGATTTTTAAAAACAGCTAACAATAACATTTTTAAGCATGGAATTCTACCCAGAAACACATCCTAGCATCCGTTTTTACATTTGAGTCAAAAAAAAATTTTTGCTCCTCAGCAGCTTTTTTTCTGACCGCGGCATCACGCGTTTTCTTCCTCCGGCAGCGAAAACACTAGATTTTTAAAAACAGCTAATAATAACATTTTTAAGCATGGAATTCCACCCCGAATCACATCCTAGCATCCGTTTTTACATTTGAGTCAAAAAAAATTTTTTGCCCCTGAGCAGCTTTTTTTCTGACCGTGGCATCACGCGTTTTCTTCCTCGGGCAGCAAAAACACTCGATTTTTAAAAACAGCTGATAATAACATTTTTAAGCATGGAATTCCACCCCGAATCACATCGTAGCATCCGCTTTTACATTTCAGTCAAAAAATTTTTTTTGCTCCTGAGCAGCTTTTTTTCTGACCGCGGCATCACGCGTTTTCTTCCTCCGGCAGCAAAAACACTCGATTTTTAAAAACAGCTAATAATAACATTTTTAAGAATGGAATTCCACCCCGAATCACATCCTAGCATCCGTTTTTACATTTGAGTCAAAAAAATTTTTTTCTTCCTGAGCAGCTTTTTTTCTGACCGCGGCATCACGCGTTTTCTTCCTCGGGCAGCAAAAACACTCGATTTTTAAAAACAGCTAATAATAACATTTTTAAACATGAAATTCCACCCCAAATCACATCCTAGCATCCGTTTTTACATTTGAGTCAAAAAAAAAATTTTTGCTCCAGAGCAGCTTTTTTTCTGACCGCGGCACCACGCGTTTTCTTCCTCGGGCAGCAAAAACATTCGATTTTTAAAAACAGCTGATAATAATATGTTTAAGCATCGAATTCCACCCCGTATCACATCCTAGCAAACGTTTTTACATTTCAGTCAAAAAAAATTTTTTTTCTCCTGAGCAGCTTTTTTTCTGACCACGGCATCACGTGTTTTCTTCCTCGGGCAGCAAAAACACTCGATTTTTAAAAGCAGGAAATAACAACATTTTTAAACATGGAATTCCACCCCGAATCAAATCCTAGCATCCGTTTTTACATTTCAGTCAAAAAAAATTTTTTGCTCCTGAGCAGCTTTTTTTCTGACCACGGCATCACGGGTTTTCTTCCTCAGGCAGCAAAAACACTCGATTTTTAAAAACAGCTAATAATAACATTTTTAAGCATGGAATTCCACTCCGAATCACATCCTAGCATCCGTTTTTACATTTGAGTCAAAAAAATCTTTTTGCTCCTGAGCAGCTTTTTTTCTGACCGCGGCATCACGCGTTTTCTTCCTCGGGCAGCAAAAACACTCGATTTTTAAAAACAGCTAATAATAACATGTTTAAACATGGAATTCCACCCCGAATCACATCCTAGCATGCGTTTTTACATTTGAGTCAAAAAAAAATTTTTTGCTCCTGAGCAGCTTTTTTTCTGACCGCGGCATCACGCGTTTTCTTCCTCGGGCAGCAAAAACACTCGATTTTTAAAAACAGCTAACAATAACATTTTTAAGCATGGAATTCTACCCAGAAACACATCCTAGCATCCGTTTTTACATTTGAGTCAAAAAAATTTTTTTGCCCCTGAGCAGCTTTTTTTCTGACCGTGGCATCACGCCTTTTCTTCCTCGGGCAGCAAAAACACTCGATTTTTAAAAGCAGGAAATAACAACATTTTTAAACATGGAATTCCACTCCGAATCAAATCCTAGCATCCGTTTTTACATTTCAGTCAAAAAATTTTTTTTGCTCCTGAGCAGCTTTTTTTCTGACCGCGGCATCACGCGTTTTCTTCCTCGGGCAGCAAAAACACTCGATTTTTAAAAACAGCTATTAATAACATTTTTAAACATGAAATTCCCCCCCCAAATCACATCCTAACATCCGTTTTTACATTTGAGTCAAAAAAAAATTTTTGCTCCTGAGCAGCTTTTTTTCTGACCGCAGCATCACGCGTTTTCTTCCTCGGGCAGCAAAAATACTCGATTTTTAAAAACAGCTAATAATAACATTTTTAAACATGGAATTCCACCCCCAAATCACATCCCAGCATCCGTTTTTACATTTCAGTGAAAAAAAATTTTTTGCTCCTGAGCAACTTTTTTTCTGACCGCGGCATCACGCATTTTCTTCCTCGGGCAGAAAAAACACTCGATTTTTAAAAGCAGGAAATAACAACATTTTTAAGCATGGAATTCCAACCCGAATCACATCGTAGCATCCGTTTTTACATTTCAGTCAAAAAAAATTTTTTTCTCCTGAGCAGCGTTTTTTCTGACCGCGGCATCACGCGTTTTCCTCCTCGGGCAGCAAAAACACTCGATTTTTAAAAACAGCTGATAATAACATTTTTAAGCATGGAATTCCACCCAGAATCACATCCTAGCATCCGTTTTTACATTTCAGTCAAAAAAATTTTTTTGCTCCTCAACAGCTTTTTTTCTGACCGCGGCATCACGGGTTTTCTTCCTCGGGCAGCAAAAACATTCGATTTTTAAAAACAGCTAATAATAACATTTTTAAACATGGAATTCCACCCCGAAACACATCCTAGCATCCGTTTTTACATTTGAGTCAAAAAAAAATTTTTTGCTCCAGAGCAGCTTTTTTTCTGACCGCGGCATCACGCGTCTTCTTCCTCGGGCAGCAAAAACACTCGATTTTTAAAAACAGCTGATAATAACATGTTTAAGCATCGAATTCCACCCCGAATCACATCCTAGCAAACGTTTTTACATTTCAGTCAAAAAATTTTTTTTTTCTCCTAAGCAGCTTTTTTTCTGACCGCAGCATCACGCGTTTTCTTCCTCGGGCAGCAAAAACACTCGATTTTTAAAAACAGCTATTAATAACATTTTTAAACATGAAATTCCCCCCCCCCAAATCACATCCTAGCATCCGTTTTTACATTTGACTCAAAAAAAATTTTTTGCTCCTGAGCAGCTTTTTTTCATCACGCGTTTTCTTCCTCGGGCACCAAAAATACTCGATTTTTAAAAACAGCTAATAATAACATTTTCTAACATGGAATTCCACCCCGAATCACATCCTAGCAAACGTTTTTATATTTCAGTCAAAAAAAATTTTTTTACTCCTGAGCAGCTTTTTTTCTGACCGCGGCATCACGTGTTTTCTTCCTCGGGCAGCAAAAACACTCGATTTTTAAAAGCAGGAAATAACAACATTTTTAAACATGGAATTCCACCCCAAATAAATTCCTAGCATCCGTTTTTACATTTCAGTCAAAAAATTTTTTTTGCTCCTGAGCAGCTTTTTTTCTGACCGCGGCATCACGCGTTTTCTTCCTCGGGCAGCAAAAACACTCGATTTTTAAAAACAGCTATTAATAACATTTTTAAACATGAAATTCCCCCCCCAAATCACATCCCAGCATCCGTTTTTACATGTCAGTGAAAAAATTTTTTTTGCTCCTGAGCAGCTTTTTTTCTGACCGCGGCACCACGCGTTTTCTTCCTCGGGCAGCAAAAACATTCGATTTTTAAAAACAGCTGATAATAATATGTTTAAGCATCGAATTCCACCCCGTATCACATCCTAGCAAACGTTTTTACATTTCAGTCAAAAAAATTTTTTTTTCTCCTGAGCAGCTTTTTTTCTGACCGCGGCATCACGTGTTTTCTTCCTCGGGCAGCAAAAACACTCGATTTTTAAAAGCAGGAAATAACAACATTTTTAAACATGGAATTCCACCCCGAATAAAATCCTAACATCCGTTTTTACATTTGAGTCAAAAAAAATTTTTTTTCTCCTGAGCAGCTTTTTTTCTGACCGCGGCATCACGCGTTTTCTTCCTCAGACAGCAAAAACACTCGATTTTTAAAAACAGCTAATAATAACATTTTTAAACATGGAATTCCACCCCGAATCACATCCTAGCATGCGTTTTTACATTTGAGTCAAAAAAATTTTTTTGCTCCTGAGCAACTTTTTTTCTGACCGCGGCATCACGCGTTTTCTTCCTCAGGCAGCAAAAACACTCGATTTTTAAAAACAGCTAATAATAACATGTTTAAGCATGGAATTCCACCTCGAATCACATCCTAGCATCCGTTTTTACATTTGAGTCAAAAAAATTTTTTTGCTCCTGAGCAGCTTTTTTTCTGACCGGGGCATCACGCGTTTTCTTCCTCGGGCAGCAAAAATACTCGATTTTTAAAAACAGCTAATAATAACATTTTTAAACATGGAATTCCACCCCGAATCACATCCTAGCATCCGTTTTTACATTTGAGTCAAAAAAAATTTTTTTTCTCCTGAGCAGCTTTTTTTCTGACCGCGGCATCACGCGTTTTCTTCCTCGGGCAGCAAAAACACTTGATTTTTAAAAACAGCTAATAATAATATTTTTAAGCATGGAATTCCACCTCGAATCACATCCTAGCATCCGTTTTTACATTTGAGTCAAAAAAAAAATTTTGCTCCTGAGCAGCTTTTTTTCTGACCACGGCATCACGCGTTTTCTTCCTCAGGCAGCAAAAACACTCGATTTTTAAAAACAGCTAATAATAACATTTTTAAGCATGGAATTCCACTCCGAATCACATCCTAGCATCCGTTTTTACATTTGAGTCAAAAAAATCTTTTTGCTCCTGAGCAGCTTTTTTTCTGACCGCGGCATCACGCGTTTTCTTCCTCGGGCAGCAAAAACACTAGATTTTTAAAAACAGCTAATAATAACATTTTTAAACATGGAATTCCACCCCGAATCACATCCTAGCATGCGTTTTTACATTTGAGTCAAAAAAAATTTTTTGCTCCTGAGCAGCTTTTTTTCTGACCGCGGCATCACGCGTTTTCTTCCTCGGGCAGCAAAAACACTCGATTTTTAAAAACAGCTAACAATAACATTTTTAAGCATGGAATTCTACCCAGAAACACATCCTAGCATCCGTTTTTACATTTGAGTCAAAAAAAAATTTTTGCTCCTCAGCAGCTTTTTTTCTGACCGCGGCATCACGCGTTTTCTTCCTCCGGCAGCGAAAACACTAGATTTTTAAAAACAGCTAATAATAACATTTTTAAGCTTGGAATTCCACCCCGAATCACATCCTAGCATCCGTTTTTACATTTGAGTCAAAAAAAATTTTTTGCTCCTGAGCAGCTTTTTTTCTGACAGCGGCATCACGCGTTTTCTTCCTCGGGCAGCAAAAACACTCGATTTTTAAAAACAGCTAATAATAATATTTTTAATCATGGAATTCCACCCCGAAACACATCCTAGCATCCGTTTTTACATTTCAGTCAAAAAAATTTTTTTGCTCCTGAGCAGCTTTTTTTCTGACCGCGGCATCACGCGTTTTCTTCCTTCGGCAGCGAAAACACTCAATTTTTAAAAACAGCTAATAATAACATTTTTAAGCATGGAATTCCACTCCGAATCACATCCTAGCATCCGTTTTTACATTTGAGTCAAAAAAATCTTTTTGCTCCTCAGCAGCTTTTTTTCTGACCGCGGCATCACGCGTTTTCTTCCTCGGGCAGCAAAAACACTAGATTTTTAAAAACAGCTAATAATAACATTTTTAAACATGGAATTCCACCCCAAATCACATCCTAGCATGCGTTTTTACATTTGAGTCAAAAAAAATTTTTTGCTCCTGAGCAGCTTTTTTTCTGACCGCGGCATCACGCGTTTTCTTCCTCGGGCAGCAAAAACACTCGATTTTTAAAAACAGCTAATAATAACATGTTTAAACATGGAATTCCACCCCGAATCACATCCTAGCATGCGTTTTTACATTTGAGTCAAAAAAAAATTTTTTGCTCCTGAGCAGCTTTTTTTCTGACCGCGGCATCACGCGTTTTCTTCCTCGGGCAGCAAAAACACTCGATTTTTAAAAACAGCTAACAATAACATTTTTAAGCATGGAATTCTACCCAGAAACACATCCTAGCATCCGTTTTTACATTTGAGTCAAAAAAATTTTTTTGCCCCTGAGCAGCTTTTTTTCTGACCGTGGCATCACGCCTTTTCTTCCTCGGGCAGCAAAAACACTCGATTTTTAAAAGCAGGAAATAACAACATTTTTAAACATGGAATTCCACTCCGAATCAAATCCTAGCATCCGTTTTTACATTTCAGTCAAAAAATTTTTTTTGCTCCTGAGCAGCTTTTTTTCTGACCGCGGCATCACGCGTTTTCTTCCTCGGGCAGCAAAAACACTCGATTTTTAAAAACAGCTATTAATAACATTTTTAAACATGAAATTCCCCCCCCAAATCACATCCTAACATCCGTTTTTACATTTGAGTCAAAAAAAAATTTTTGCTCCTGAGCAGCTTTTTTTCTGACCGCAGCATCACGCGTTTTCTTCCTCGGGCAGCAAAAATACTCGATTTTTAAAAACAGCTAATAATAACATTTTTAAACATGGAATTCCACCCCCAAATCACATCCCAGCATCCGTTTTTACATTTCAGTGAAAAAAAATTTTTTGCTCCTTAGCAACTTTTTTTCTGACCGCGGCATCACGCATTTTCTTCCTCGGGCAGAAAAAACACTCGATTTTTAAAAGCAGGAAATAACAACATTTTTAAGCATGGAATTCCAACCCGAATCACATCGTAGCATCCGTTTTTACATTTCAGTCAAAAAAAATTTTTTTCTCCTGAGCAGCGTTTTTTCTGACCGCGGCATCACGCGTTTTCCTCCTCGGGCAGCAAAAACACTCGATTTTTAAAAACAGCTGATAATAACATTTTTAAGCATGGAATTCCACCCAGAATCACATCCTAGCATCCGTTTTTACATTTCAGTCAAAAAAATTTTTTTGCTCCTCAACAGCTTTTTTTCTGACCGCGGCATCACGGGTTTTCTTCCTCGGGCAGCAAAAACATTCGATTTTTAAAAACAGCTAATAATAACATTTTTAAACATGGAATTCCACCCCGAAACACATCCTAGCATCCGTTTTTACATTTGAGTCAAAAAAAAATTTTTTGCTCCAGAGCAGCTTTTTTTCTGACCGCGGCATCACGCGTCTTCTTCCTCGGGCAGCAAAAACACTCGATTTTTAAAAACAGCTGATAATAACATGTTTAAGCATCGAATTCCACCCCGAATCACATCCTAGCAAACGTTTTTACATTTCAGTCAAAAAAATTTTTTTTTCTCCTAAGCAGCTTTTTTTCTGACCGCGGCATCACGCGTTTTCTTCCTCGGGCAGCAAAAACACTCGATTTTTAAAAACAGCTATTAATAACATTTTTAAACATGAAATTCCCCCCCCCAAATCACATCCTAGCATCCGTTTTTACATTTGACTCAAAAAAAATTTTTTGCTCCTGAGCAGCTTTTTTTCATCACGCGTTTTCTTCCTCGGGCACCAAAAATACTCGATTTTTAAAAACAGCTAATAATAACATTTTCTAACATGGAATTCCACCCCGAATCACATCCTAGCAAACGTTTTTATATTTCAGTCAAAAAAAATTTTTTTACTCCTGAGCAGCTTTTTTTCTGACCGCGGCATCACGTGTTTTCTTCCTCGGGCAGCAAAAACACTCGATTTTTAAAAGCAGGAAATAACAACATTTTTAAACATGGAATTCCACCCCAAATAAATTCCTAGCATCCGTTTTTACATTTCAGTCAAAAAATTTTTTTTGCTCCTGAGCAGCTTTTTTTCTGACCGCGGCATCACGCGTTTTCTTCCTCGGGCAGCAAAAACACTCGATTTTTAAAAACAGCTATTAATAACATTTTTAAACATGAAATTCCCCCCCCAAATCACATCCCAGCATCCGTTTTTACATGTCAGTGAAAAAATTTTTTTTGCTCCTGAGCAGCTTTTTTTCTGACCGCGGCACCACGCGTTTTCTTCCTCGGGCAGCAAAAACATTCGATTTTTAAAAACAGCTGATAATAATATGTTTAAGCATCGAATTCCACCCCGTATCACATCCTAGCAAACGTTTTTACATTTCAGTCAAAAAAAATTTTTTTTCTCCTGAGCAGCTTTTTTTCTGACCGCGGCATCACGTGTTTTCTTCCTCGGGCAGCAAAAACACTCGATTTTTAAAAGCAGGAAATAACAACATTTTTAAACATGGAATTCCACCCCGAATAAAATCCTAACATCCGTTTTTACATTTGAGTCAAAAAAAATTTTTTTTCTCCTGAGCAGCTTTTTTTCTGACCGCGGCATCACGCGTTTTCTTCCTCAGACAGCAAAAACACTCGATTTTTAAAAACAGCTAATAATAACATTTTTAAACATGGAATTCCACCCCGAATCACATCCTAGCATGCGTTTTTACATTTGAGTCAAAAAAATTTTTTTGCTCCTGAGCAACTTTTTTTCTGACCGCGGCATCACGCGTTTTCTTCCTCAGGCAGCAAAAACACTCGATTTTTAAAAACAGCTAATAATAACATGTTTAAGCATGGAATTCCACCTCGAATCACATCCTAGCATCCGTTTTTACATTTGAGTCAAAAAAATTTTTTTGCTCCTGAGCAGCTTTTTTTCTGACCGGGGCATCACGCGTTTTCTTCCTCGGGCAGCAAAAATACTCGATTTTTAAAAACAGCTAATAATAACATTTTTAAACATGGAATTCCACCCCGAATCACATCCTAGCATCCGTTTTTACATTTGAGTCAAAAAAAATTTTTTTTCTCCTGAGCAGCTTTTTTTCTGACCGCGGCATCACGCGTTTTCTTCCTCGGGCAGCAAAAACACTTGATTTTTAAAAACAGCTAATAATAATATTTTTAAGCATGGAATTCCACCTCGAATCACATCCTAGCATCCGTTTTTACATTTGAGTCAAAAAAAAAATTTTGCTCCTGAGCAGCTTTTTTTCTGACCACGGCATCACGTGTTTTCTTCCTCAGGCAGCAAAAACACTCGATTTTTAAAAACAGCTAATAATAACATTTTTAAGCATGGAATTCCACTCCGAATCACATCCTAGCATCCGTTTTTACATTTGAGTCAAAAAAATCTTTTTGCTCCTGAGCAGCTTTTTTTCTGACCGCGGCATCACGCGTTTTCTTCCTCGGGCAGCAAAAACACTAGATTTTTAAAAACAGCTAATAATAACATTTTTAAACATGGAATTCCACCCCGAATCACATCCTAGCATGCGTTTTTACATTTGAGTCAAAAAAAATTTTTTGCTCCTGAGCAGCTTTTTTTCTGACCGCGGCATCACGCGTTTTCTTCCTCGGGCAGCAAAAACACTCGATTTTTAAAAACAGCTAACAATAACATTTTTAAGCATGGAATTCTACCCAGAAACACATCCTAGCATCCGTTTTTACATTTGAGTCAAAAAAAAATTTTTGCTCCTCAGCAGCTTTTTTTCTGACCGCGGCATCACGCGTTTTCTTCCTCCGGCAGCGAAAACACTAGATTTTTAAAAACAGCTAATAATAACATTTTTAAGCTTGGAATTCCACCCCGAATCACATCCTAGCATCCGTTTTTACATTTGAGTCAAAAAAAATTTTTTGCTCCTGAGCAGCTTTTTTTCTGACAGCGGCATCACGCGTTTTCTTCCTCGGGCAGCAAAAACACTAGATTTTTAAAAACAGCTAATAATAATATTTTTAATCATGGAATTCCACCCCGAAACACATCCTAGCATCCGTTTTTACATTTCAGTCAAAAAAATTTTTTTGCTCCTGAGCAGCTTTTTTTCTGACCGCGGCATCACGCGTTTTCTTCCTTCGGCAGCGAAAACACTCAATTTTTAAAAACAGCTAATAATAACATTTTTAAGCATGGAATTCCACTCCGAATCACATCCTAGCATCCGTTTTTACATTTGAGTCAAAAAAATCTTTTTGCTCCTGAGCAGCTTTTTTTCTGACCGCGGCATCACGCGTTTTCTTCCTCGGGCAGCAAAAACACTAGATTTTTAAAAACAGCTAATAATAACATTTTTAAACATGGAATTCCACCCCAAATCACATCCTAGCATGCGTTTTTACATTTGAGTCAAAAAAATTTTTTTGCTCCTGAGCAGCTTTTTTTCTGACCGCGGCATCACGCGTTTTCTTCCTCGGGCAGCAAAAACACTCGATTTTTAAAAACAGCTAACAATAACATTTTTAAGCATGGAATTCTACCCAGAAACACATCCTAGCATCCGTTTTTACATTTGAGTCAAAAAAAAATTTTTGCTCCTCAGCAGCTTTTTTTCTGACCGCGGCATCACGCGTTTTCTTCCTCCGGCAGCGAAAACACTAGATTTTTAAAAACAGCTAATAATAACATTTTTAAGCTTGGAATTCCACCCCGAATCACATCCTAGCATCCGTTTTTACATTTGAGTCAAAAAAAATTTTTTGCTCCTGAGCAGCTTTTTTTCTGACAGCGGCATCACGCGTTTTCTTCCTCGGGCAGCAAAAACACTCGATTTTTAAAAACAGCTAATAATAACATGTTTAAACATGGAATTCCACCCCGAATCACATCCTAGCATGCGTTTTTACATTTGAGTCAAAAAAAATTTTTTTGCTCCTGAGCAGCTTTTTTTCTGACCGCGGCATCACGCGTTTTCTTCCTCGGGCAGCAAAAACACTCGATTTTTAAAAACAGCTAACAATAACATTTTTAAGCATGGAATTCTACCCAGAAACACATCCTAGCATCCGTTTTTACATTTGAGTCAAAAAAAAATTTTTGCTCCTCAGCAGCTTTTTTTCTGACCGCGGCATCACGCGTTTTCTTCCTCCGGCAGCGAAAACACTAGATTTTTAAAAACAGCTAATAATAACATTTTTAAGCATGGAATTCCACCCCGAATCACATCCTAGCATCCGTTTTTACATTTGAGTCAAAAAAATTTTTTTGCCCCTGAGCAGCTTTTTTTCTGACCGTGGCATCACGCGTTTTCTTCCTCGGGCAGCAAAACACTCGATTTTTAAAAGCAGGAAATAACAACATTTTTAAACATGGAATTCCACTCCGAATCAAATCCTAGCATCCGTTTTTACATTTCAGTCAAAAAATTTTTTTTGCTCCTGAGCAGCTTTTTTTCTGACCGCGGCATCACGCGTTTTCTTCCTCGGGCAGCAAAAACACTCGATTTTTAAAAACAGCTATTAATAACATTTTTAAACATGAAATTCCCCCCCCAAATCACATCCTAACATCCGTTTTTACATTTGAGTCAAAAAAAAATTTTTGCTCCTGAGCAGCTTTTTTTCTGACCGCAGCATCACGCGTTTTCTTCCTCGGGCAGCAAAAATACTCGATTTTTAAAAACAGCTAATAATAACATTTTTAAACATGGAATTCCACCCCCAAATCACATCCCAGCATCCGTTTTTACATTTCAGTGAAAAAAAATTTTTTGCTCCTGAGCAACTTTTTTTCTGACCGCGGCATCACGCATTTTCTTCCTCGGGCAGAAAAAACACTCGATTTTTAAAAGCAGGAAATAACAACATTTTTAAGCATGGAATTCCAACCCGAATCACATCGTAGCATCCGTTTTTACATTTCAGTCAAAAAAAATTTTTTTCTCCTGAGCAGCGTTTTTTCTGACCGCGGCATCACGCGTTTTCCTCCTCGGGCAGCAAAAACACTCGATTTTTAAAAACAGCTGATAATAACATTTTTAAGCATGGAATTCCACCCAGAATCACATCCTAGCATCCGTTTTTACATTTCAGTCAAAAAAATTTTTTTGCTCCTCAACAGCTTTTTTTCTGACCGCGGCATCACGGGTTTTCTTCCTCGGGCAGCAAAAACATTCGATTTTTAAAAACAGCTAATAATAACATTTTTAAACATGGAATTCCACCCCGAAACACATCCTAGCATCCGTTTTTACATTTGAGTCAAAAAAAAATTTTTTGCTCCAGAGCAGCTTTTTTTCTGCCCGCGGCATCACGCGTCTTCTTCCTCGGGCAGCAAAAACACTCGATTTTTAAAAACAGCTGATAATAACATGTTTAAGCATCGAATTCCACCCCGAATCACATCCTAGCAAACGTTTTTACATTTCAGTCAAAAAATTTTTTTTTTCTCCTAAGCAGCTTTTTTTCTGACCGCGGCATCACGCGTTTTCTTCCTCGGGCAGCAAAAACACTCGATTTTTAAAAACAGCTATTAATAACATTTTTAAACATGAAATTCCCCCCCCCAAATCACATCCTAGCATCCGTTTTTACATTTGACTCAAAAAAAATTTTTTGCTCCTGAGCAGCTTTTTTTCATCACGCGTTTTCTTCCTCGGGCAGCAAAAATACTCGATTTTTAAAAACAGCTAATAATAACATTTTCTAACATGGAATTCCACCCCGAATCACATCCTAGCAAACGTTTTTATATTTCAGTCAAAAAAATTTTTTTTACTCCTGAGCAGCTTTTTTTCTGACCGCGGCATCACGTGTTTTCTTCCTCGGGCAGCAAAAACACTCGATTTTTAAAAGCAGGAAATAACAACATTTTTAAACATGGAATTCCACCCCAAATAAATTCCTAGCATCCGTTTTTACATTTCAGTCAAAAAATTTTTTTTGCTCCTGAGCAGCTTTTTTTCTGACCGCGGCATCACGCGTTTTCTTCCTCGGGCAGCAAAAACACTCGATTTTTAAAAACAGCTATTAATAACATTTTTAAACATGAAATTCCCCCCCCAAATCACATCCCAGCATCCGTTTTTACATGTCAGTGAAAAAATTTTTTTTGCTCCTGAGCAGCTTTTTTTCTGACCGCGGCACCACGCGTTTTCTTCCTCGGGCAGCAAAAACATTCGATTTTTAAAAACAGCTGATAATAATATGTTTAAGCATCGAATTCCACCCCGTATCACATCCTAGCAAACGTTTTTACATTTCAGTCAAAAAAAATTTTTTTTCTCCTGAGCAGCTTTTTTTCTGACCGCGGCATCACGTGTTTTCTTCCTCGGGCAGCAAAAACACTCGATTTTTAAAAGCAGGAAATAGCAACATTTTTAAACATGGAATTCCACCCCGAATAAAATCCTAACATCCGTTTTTACATTTGAGTCAAAAAAAATTTTTTTTCTCCTGAGCAGCTTTTTTTCTGACCGCGGCATCACGCGTTTTCTTCCTCAGACAGCAAAAACACTCGATTTTTAAAAACAGCTAATAATAACATTTTTAAACATGGAATTCCACCCCGAATCACATCCTAGCATGCGTTTTTACATTTGAGTCAAAAAAAATTTTTTGCTCCTGAGCAACTTTTTTTCTGACCGCGGCATCACGCGTTTTCTTCCTCAGGCAGCAAAAACACTCGATTTTTAAAAACAGCTAATAATAACATGTTTAAGCATGGAATTCCACCTCGAATCACATCCTAGCATCCGTTTTTACATTTGAGTCAAAAAAAATTTTTTGCTCCTGAGCAGCTTTTTTTCTGACCGGGGCATCACGCGTTTTCTTCCTCGGGCAGCAAAAATACTCGATTTTTAAAAACAGCTAATAATAACATTTTTAAGCTTGGAATTCCACCCCGAATCACATCCTAGCATCCGTTTTTACATTTGAGTCAAAAAAAATTTTTTTTCTCCTGAGCAGCTTTTTTTCTGACCGCGGCATCACGCGTTTTCTTCCTCGGGCAGCAAAAACACTTGATTTTTAAAAACAGCTAATAATAATATTTTTAAGCATGGAATTCCACCTCGAATCACATCCTAGCATCCGTTTTTACATTTGAGTCAAAAAAAAAATTTTGCTCCTGAGCAGCTTTTTTTCTGACCACGGCATCACGCGTTTTCTTCCTCAGGCAGCAAAAACACTCGATTTTTAAAAACAGCTAATAATAACATTTTTAAGCATGGAATTCCACTCCGAATCACATCCTAGCATCCGTTTTTACATTTGAGTCAAAAAAATCTTTTTGCTCCTGAGCAGCTTTTTTTCTGACCGCGGCATCACGCGTTTTCTTCCTCGGGCAGCAAAAACACTAGATTTTTAAAAACAGCTAATAATAACATTTTTAAACATGGAATTCCACCCCGAATCACATCCTAGCATGCGTTTTTACATTTGAGTCAAAAAAAATTTTTTGCTCCTGAGCAGCTTTTTTTCTGACCGCGGCATCACGCGTTTTCTTCCTCGGGCAGCAAAAACACTCGATTTTTAAAAACAGCTAACAATAACATTTTTAAGCATGGAATTCTACCCAGAAACACATCCTAGCATCCGTTTTTACATTTGAGTCAAAAAAAATTTTTTGCTCCTGAGCAGCTTTTTTTCTGACCGCGGCATCACGCGTTTTCTTCCTCCGGCAGCGAAAACACTAGATTTTTAAAAACAGCTAATAATAACATTTTTAAGCTTGGAATTCCACCCCGAATCACATCCTAGCATCCGTTTTTACATTTGAGTCAAAAAAAATTTTTTGCTCCTGAGCAGCTTTTTTTCTGACAGCGGCATCACGCGTTTTCTTCCTCGGGCAGCAAAAACACTAGATTTTTAAAAACAGCTAATAATAACATTTTTAAGCATGGAATTCCACTCCGAATCACATCCTAGCATCCGTTTTTACATTTGAGTCAAAAAAATCTTTTTGCTCCTGAGCAGCTTTTTTTCTGACCGCGGCATCACGCGTTTTCTTCCTCGGGCAGCAAAAACACTAGATTTTTAAAAACAGCTAATAATAACATTTTTAAACATGGAATTCCACCCCAAATCACATCCTAGCATGCGTTTTTACATTTGAGTCAAAAAAAATTTTTTGCTCCTGAGCAGCTTTTTTTCTGACCGCGGCATCACGCGTTTTCTTCCTCGGGCAGCAAAAACACTCGATTTTTAAAAACAGCTAACAATAACATTTTTAAGCATGGAATTCTACCCAGAAACACATCCTAGCATCCGTTTTTACATTTGAGTCAAAAAAAAATTTTTGCTCCTCAGCAGCTTTTTTTCTGACCGCGGCATCACGCGTTTTCTTCCTCCGGCAGCGAAAACACTAGATTTTTAGAAACAGCTAATAATAACATTTTTAAGCTTGGAATTCCACCCCGAATCACATCCTAGCATCCGTTTTTACATTTGAGTCAAAAAAATTTTTTTGCTCCTGAGCAGCTTTTTTTCTGACAGCGGCATCACGCGTTTTCTTCCTCGGGCAGCAAAAACACTCGATTTTTAAAAGCAGGAAATAACAACATTTTTAAACATGGAATTCCACTCCGAATCAAATCCTAGCATCCGTTTTTACATTTCAGTCAAAAAAATTTTTTTGCTCCTGAGCAGCTTTTTTTCTGACCGCGGCATCACGCGTTTTCTTCCTCGGGCAGCAAAAACACTCGATTTTTAAAAACAGCTATTAATAACATTTTTAAACATGAAATTCCCCCCCCAAATCACATCCTAGCATCCGTTTTTACATTTGAGTCAAAAAAAATTTTTTGCTCCTGAGCAGCTTTTTTTCTGACCGCGGCATCACGCGTTTTCTTCCTCGGGCAGCAAAAATACTCGATTTTTAAAAACAGCTAATAATAATATTTTTAAACATGGAATTCCACCCCCAAATCACATCCCAGCATCCGTTTTTACGTTTCAGTGAAAAAAAATTTTTTGCTCCTGAGCAGCTTTTTTTCTGACCGCGGCATCACGCATTTTCTTCCTCGGGCAGAAAAAACACTCGATTTTTAAAAGCAGGAAATAACAACATTTTTAAGCATGGAATTCCAACCCGAATCACATCGTAGCATCCGTTTTTACATTTCAGTCAAAAAAAAATTTTTTCTCCTGAGCAGCGTTTTTTCTGACCGCGGCATCACGCGTTTTCTTCCTCGGGCAGCAAAAACACTCGATTTTTAAAAACAGCTGATAATAACATTTTTAAGCATGGAATTCCACCCAGAATCACATCCTAGCATCCGTTTTTACATTTCAGTCAAAAAAATTTTTTAACTGCTGAGCAGCTTTTTTTCTGACCGCGGCATCACACGTTTTATTCCTCGGGCAGCAAAAACACTCGATTTTTAAAAACAGCTGATAATAACATGTTTAAGCATGGAATTCCACCCCGAATCACATCCTAGCATCCGTTTTTACATTTCAGTCAAAAAAATTTTTTTGCTCCTCAGCAGCTTTTTTTCTGACCGCGGCATCACGGGTTTTCTTCCTCGGGCAGCAAAAACACTCGATTTTTAAAAACAGCTAATAATAACATTTTTAAACATGGAATTCCACCCCGAAACACATCCTAGCATCCGTTTTTACATTTGAGTCAAAAAAAAATTTTTTGCTCCAGAGCAGCTTTTTTTCTGACCGCGGCATCACGCGTCTTCTTCCTCGGGCAGCAAAAACACTCGATTTTTAAAAACAGCTGATAATAACATGTTTAAGCATCGAATTCCACCCCGAATCACATCCTAGCAAACGTTTTTACATTTCAGTCAAAAAAAATTTTTTTTCTCCTAAGCAGCTTTTTTTCTGACCGCGGCATCACGCGTTTTCTTCCTCGGGCAGCAAAAACACTCGATTTTTAAAAACAGCTATTAATAACATTTTTAAACATGAAATTCCCCTCCCCAAATCACATCCTAGCATCCGTTTTTACATTTGAGTCAAAAAAATTTTTTTGCTCCTGAGCAGCTTTTTTTCATCACGCGTTTTCTTCCTCGGGCAGCAAAAATACTCGATTTTTAAAAACAGCTAATAATAACATTTTTAAACATGGAATTCCACCCCGAATCACATCCTAGCAAACGTTTTTATATTTCTGTCAAAAAAAATTTTTTTACTCCTGAGCAGCTTTTTTTCTGACCGCGGCATCACGTGTTTTCTTCCTCGGGCAGCAAAAACACTCGATTTTTAAAAGCAGGAAATAACAACATTTTTAAACATGGAATTCCACCCCAAATAAATTCCTAGCATCCGTTTTTACATTTCAGTCAAAAAATTTTTTTTGCTCCTGAGCAGCTTTTTTTCTGACCGCGGCATCACGCGTTTTCTTCCTCGGGCAACAAAAACACTCGATTTTTAAAAACAGCTATTAATAACATTTTTAAACATGAAATTCCCCCCCCAAATCACATCCCAGCATCCGTTTTTACATGTCAGTGAAAAAAATTTTTTTGCTCCTGAGCAGCTTTTTTTCTGACCGCGGCATCACACGTTTTCTTCCTCGGGCAGCAAAAACACTCGATTTTTAAAAACAGCTGATAATAACATGTTTAAGCATGGAATTCCACCCCGAATCACATACTAGCATCCGTTTTTACATTTCAGTCAAAAAAAAATTTTTGCTCCTCAGCAGCTTTTTTTTCTGACCCCGGCATCACGCGTTTTCTTCCTCGGGCAGCAAAAACACTCGATTTTTAAAAACACCTAATAATAACATTTTTAAGCATGGAATTCCACCCCGAATCACATCCTAGTATCCGTTTTTACCTTTGAGTCAAAAAAAATTTTTTGCTCCTGAGCAGCTTTTTTTCTGACCGCGGCATCACGCATTTTCTTCCTCCGGCCGCAAAAACACTCGATTTTTAGAAACAGCTAATAATAACATTTTTAAGCATGGAATTCCACCCCGAATCACATCCTAGCATCCGTTTTTACATTTCAGTGAAAAAATTTTTTTTGCTCCTGAGCAGCTTTTTTTCTGACCGCGGCATCACGCGTTTTCTTCCTCGGGCAGCAAAAACACTCGATTTTTAAAAACAGCTAATAATAATATTTTTAAGCATGGAATTCCACCCCGAAACACATCCTAGCATCCGTTTTTACATTTGAGTCAAAAAAAATTTTTTGCTCCTGAGCAGCTTTTTTTCTGACCGCGGCATCCCGCGTTTTCTTCCTTGGGTAGCAAAAACACTAGAGTTTTTAAAAACAGCTAATAATAACATTTTTAAGCATGGAATTCCACCCCGAAACACATCCTAGCATCCGTTTTTACATTTGAGTCAAAAAAAATTTTTTGCTCCTGAGCAGCTTTTTTTCTGACCGCGGCATCACGCGTTTTCTTCCTCCGGCAGCAAAAACACTCGATTTTTAAAAACAGCTAATAATAACATTTTTAAGCATGGAATTCCACCTCGAATCACATCCTAGCATCCGTTTTTACATTTGAGTCAAAAAAATTTTTTTGCTCCTGAGCAGCTTTTTTTCTGACCGCGGCATCACGCGTTTTCTTCCTCGGGCAGCAAAAATACTCGATTTTTAAAAACAGCTAATAATAACATTTTTAAACATGGAATTCCACCCCGAATCACATCCTAGCATCCGTTTTTACATTTGAGTCAAAAAAAAATTTTTTTCTCCTGAGCAGCTTTTTTTCTGACCGCGGCATCACGCGTTTTCTTCCTCGGGCAGCAAAAACACTTGATTTTTAAAAACAGCTAATAATAACATTTTTAAGCATGGAATTCCACCTCGAATCACATCCTAGCATCCGTTTTTACATTTGAGTCAAAAAAAAAATTTTGCTCCTGAGCAGCTTTTTTTCTCACCACGGCATCACGCGTTTTCTTCCTCAGGCAGCAAAAACACTCGATTTTTAAAAACAGCTAATAATAACATTTGTAAGCATGGAATTCCACTCCGAATCACATCCTAGCATCCGTTTTTACATTTGAGTCAAAAAAATCTTTTTGCTCCTGAGCAGCTTTTTTTCTGACCGCGGCATCACGCGTTTTCTTCCTCGGGCAGCAAAAACACTCGATTTTTAAAAACAGCTAATAATAACATTTTTAAACATGGAATTCCACCCCGAATCACATCCTAGCATGCGTTTTTACATTTGAATCAAAAAAAATTTTTTGCTCCTGAATAGCTTTTTTTCTGACCGCGGCATCACGCGTTTTCTTCCTCGGGCAGCAAAAACACTCGATTTTTAAAAACAGCTAACAATAACATTTTTAAGCATGGAATTCTACCCAGAAACACATCCTAGCATCCGTTTTTACATTTCAGTCAAAAAAAATTTTTTGCTCCTGAGCAGCTTTTTTTCTGACCGCGGCATCACGCGTTTTCTTCCTCGGGCAGCAAAAATACTCTATTTTTAAAAACAGCTATTAATAACATTTTTAAACATGAAATTCCCCCCCCAAATCACATCCTAGCATCCGTTTTTACATTTGAGTCAAAAAAAAATTTTTGCTCCTGAGCAGCTTTTTTTCTGACCGCGGCATCACGCGTTTTCTTCCTCGGGCAGCAAAAATACTCGATTTTTAAAAACAGCTAATAATAATATTTTTAAACATGGAATTCCACCCCCAAATCACATCCCAGCATCCGTTTTTACGTTTCAGTGAAAAAAAATTTTTTGCTCCTGAGCAGCTTTTTTTCTGACCGCGGCATCACGCATTTTCTTCCTCGGGCAGAAAAAACACTCGATTTTTAAAAGCAGGAAATAACAACATTTTTAAGCATGGAATTCCAACCCGAATCACATCGTAGCATCCGTTTTTACATTTCAGTCAAAAAAAAATTTTTTCTCCTGAGCAGCGTTTTTTCTGACCGCGGCATCACGCGTTTTCTTCCTCGGGCAGCAAAAACACTCGATTTTTAAAAACAGCTGATAATAACATTTTTAAGCATGGAATTCCACCCAGAATCACATCCTAGCATCCGTTTTTACATTTCAGTCAAAAAAAATTTTTTGCTGCTGAGCAGCTTTTTTTCTGACCGCGGCATCACACGTTTTATTCCTCGGGCAGCAAAAACACTCGATTTTTAAAAACAGCTGATAATAACATGTTTAAGCATGGAATTCCACCCCGAATCACATCCTAGCATCCGTTTTTACATTTCAGTCAAAAAATTTTTTTTGCTCCTCAGCAGCTTTTTTTCTGACCGCGGCATCACGGGTTTTCTTCCTCGGGCAGCAAAAACATTCGATTTTTAAAAACAGCTAATAATAACATTTTTAAACATGGAATTCCACCCCGAAACACATCCTAGCATCCGTTTTTACATTTGAGTCAAAAAAAAATTTTTTGCTCCAGAGCAGCTTTTTTTCTGACCGCGGCATCACGCGTCTTCTTCCTCGGGCAGCAAAAACACTCGATTTTTAAAAACAGCTGATAATAACATGTTTAAGCATCGAATTCCACCCCGAATCACATCCTAGCAAACGTTTTTACATTTCAGTCAAAAAAAATTTTTTTTCTCCTAAGCAGCTTTTTTTCTGACCGCGGCATCACGCGTTTTCTTCCTCGGGCAGCAAAAACACTCGATTTTTAAAAACAGCTATTAATAACATTTTTAAACATGAAATTCCCCCCCCCAAATCACATCCTAGCATCCGTTTTTACATTTGAGTCAAAAAAATTTTTTTGCTCCTGAGCAGCTTTTTTTCATCACGCGTTTTCTTCCTCGGGCAGCAAAAATACTCGATTTTTAAAAACAGCTAATAATAACATTTTTAAACATGGAATTCCACCCCGAATCACATCCTAGCAAACGTTTTTATATTTCTGTCAAAAAAAATTTTTTTACTCCTGAGCAGCTTTTTTTCTGACCGCGGCATCACGTGTTTTCTTCCTCGGGCAGCAAAAACACTCGATTTTTAAAAGCAGGAAATAACAACATTTTTAAACATGGAATTCCACCCCGAAACACATCCTAGCATCCGTTTTTACATTTGAGTCAAAAAAAATTTTTTGCTCCTGAGCAGCTTTTTTTCTGACCGCGGCATCACGCGTTTTCTTCCTCCGGCAGCAAAAACACTCGATTTTTAAAAACAGCTAATAATAACATTTTTAAGCATGGAATTCCACCTCGAATCACATCCTAGCATCCGTTTTTACATTTGAGTCAAAAAAATTTTTTTGCTCCTGAGCAGCTTTTTTTCTGACCGCGGCATCACGCGTTTTCTTCCTCGGGCAGCAAAAATACTCGATTTTTAAAAACAGCTAATAATAACATTTTTAAACATGGAATTCCACCCCGAATCACATCCTAGCATCCGTTTTTACATTTGAGTCAAAAAAAAATTTTTTTCTCCTGAGCAGCTTTTTTTCTGACCGCGGCATCACGCGTTTTCTTCCTCGGGCAGCAAAAACACTTGATTTTTAAAAACAGCTAATAATAACATTTTTAAGCATGGAATTCCACCCCGAATCACATCCTAGTATCCGTTTTTACCTTTGAGTCAAAAAAAATTTTTTGCTCCTGAGCAGCTTTTTTTCTGACCGCGGCATCACGCATTTTCTTCCTCCGGCCGCAAAAACACTCGATTTTTAAAAACAGCTAATAATAATATTTTTAAATATGGAATTCTACTCCGAATCACATCCTAGCATCCGTTTTTACATTTGAGTCAAAAAAATCTTTTTGCTCCTGAGCAGCTTTTTTTCTGACCGCGGCATCACGCGTTTTCTTCCTCGGGCAGCAAAAACACTCGATTTTTAAAAACAGCTAATAATAACATTTTTAAACATGGAATTCCACCCCAAATCACATCCTAGCATGCGTTTTTACATTTGAATCAAAAAAAAATTTTTGCTCCTGAGCAGCTTTTTTTCTGACCGCGGCATCACGCGTTTTCTTCCTCGGGCAGCAAAAACACTCGATTTTTAAAAACAGCTAACAATAACATTTTTAAGCATGGAATTCTACCCAGAAACACATCCTAGCATCCGTTTTTACATTTGAGTCAAAAAAAAATTTTTGATCCTCAGCAGCTTTTTTTCTGACCGCGGCATCACGCGTTTTCTTCCTCCGGCAGCGAAAACACTAGATTTTTAAAAACAGCTAATAATAACATTTTTAAGCATGGAATTCCACCCCGAATCACATCCTAGCATCCGTTTTTACATTTGAGTCAAAAAATTTTTTTTGCTCCTGAGCAGCTTTTTTTCTGACAGCGGCATCACGCGTTTTCTTCCTCGGGCAGCAAAAACACTAGATTTTTAAAAACAGCTAATAATAATATTTTTAAGCATGGAATTCCACCCCGAAACACATCCTAGCATCCGTTTTTACATTTGAGTCAAAAAATTTTTTTTTCTCCTGAGCAGCTTTTTTTCTGACCGCGGCATCACGCGTTTTCTTCCTCGGGCAGCAAAAATACTCGATTTTTAAAAACAGCTAATAATAACATTTTTAAACATGGAATTCCACCCCGAATCACATCCTAGCATCCGTTTTTACATTTGAGTCAAAAAAAAATTTTTTTCTCCTGAGCAGCTTTTTTTCTGACCGCGGCATCACGCGTTTTCTTCCTCGGGCAGCAAAAACACTTGATTTTTAAAAACAGCTAATAATAACATTTTTAAGCATGCAATTCCACCTCGAATCACATCCTAGCATCCGTTTTTACATTTCAGTCAAAAAAAAATTTTTGCTCCTGAGCAGCTTTTTTTCTGACCACGGCATCACGCGTTTTCTTCCTCAGCCAGCAAAAACACTCGATTTTTAAAAACAGCTAATAATAACATTTTTAAGCATGGAATTCCACTCCGAATCACATCCTAGCATCCGTTTTTACATTTGAGTCAAAAAAATCTTTTTGCTCCTGAGCAGCTTTTTTTCTGACCGCGGCATCACGCGTTTTCTTCCTCGGGCAGCAAAAACACTAGATTTTTAAAAACAGCTAATAATAACATTTTTAAGCATGGAATTCCACCCCGAATCACATCCTAGCATCCGTTTTTACATTTGAGTCAAAAAAATTTTTTTGCTCCTGAGCAGCTTTTTTTCTGACAGCGGCATCACGCGTTTTCTTCCTCGGGCAGCAAAAACACTAGATTTTTAAAAACAGCTAATAATAATATTTTTAAGCATGGAATTCCACCCCGAAACACATCCTAGCATCCGTTTTTACATTTGAGTCAAAAAAAATTTTTTGCTCCTGAGCAGCTTTTTTTCTGACCGCGGCATCACGCGTTTTCTTCCTTTGGCAGCAAAAACACTAGAGTTTTAAAAACAGCTAATAATAACATTTTTAAGCATGGAATTCCACCCCGAAACACATCCTAGCATCCGTTTTTACATTTGAGTCAATAAAATTTTTTTGCTCCTGAGCAGCTTTTTTTCTGACCGCGGCATCACGCGTTTTCTTCCTCGGGCAGCAAAAACACTCGATTTTTAAAAACAGCTGATAATAACATTTTTAAGCATGGAATTCCACCCCGAATCACATCGTAGCATCCGCTTTTACATTTCAGTCAAAAAAAATTTTTTGCTCCTGAGCAGCTTTTTTTCTGACCGCGGCATCACGCGTTTTCTTCCTTGGGCAGCAAAAACACTAGAGTTTTAAGAACAGCTAATAATAACATTTTTAAGCATGGAATTCCACCCCGAAACACATCCTAGCATCCGTTTTTACATTTGAGTCAATAAAATTTTTTTGCTCCTGAGCAGCTTTTTTTCTGACCGCGGCATCACGCGTTTTCTTCCTCGGGCAGCAAAAACACTCGATTTTTAAAAACAGCTGATAATAACATTTTTAAGCATGGAATTCCACCCCGAATCACATCGTAGCATCCGCTTTTACATTTCAGTCAAAAAAAATTTTTTGTTCCTGAGCAGTTTTTTTTCTGACCGCGGCATCACGCATTTTCTTCCTCGGGCAGCAAAAACACTCGATTTTTAAAAACAGCTAATAATAACATTTTTAAGCATGGAATTCCACCCCGAATCACATCCTAGCATCCGTTTTTACATTTGAGTCAAAAAAAATTTTTTGCTCCTGAGCAGCTTTTTTTCTGACCGTGGCATCACACGTTTTCTTCCTCGGGCAGCAAAAATACTCTATTTTTAAAAACAGCTAATAATAACATTTTTAAACATGGAATTCCACCCCGAATCACATCCTAGCATCCGTTTTTACATTTGAGTCAAAAAAAAATTTTTTGCTCCAGAGCAGCTTTTTTTCTGACCGCGGCATCACGCGTTTTCTTCCTCGGGCAGCAAAAACACTCGATTTTTAAAAGCAGGAAATAACAACATTTTTAAACATGGAATTCCACTCCGAATCAAATCCTAGCATCCGTTTTTACATTTCAGTCAAAAAAATTATTTTGCTCCTGAGCAGCTTTTTTTCTGACCGCGGCATCACGCGTTTTCTTCCTCGGGCAGCAAAAACACTCGATTTTTAAAAACAGCTATTAATAACATTTTTAAACATGAAATTCCCCCCCCAAATCACATCCTAGCATCCGTTTTTACATTTGAGTCAAAAAAAATTTTTTGCTCCTGAGCAGCTTTTTTTCTGACAGCGGCATCACGCGTTTTCTTCCTCGGGCAGCAAAAACACTAGATTTTTAAAAACAGCTAATAATAATATTTTTAAGCATGGAATTCCACCCCGAAACACATCCTAGTATCCGTTTTTACATTTGAGTCAAAAAAAATTTTTTGCTCCTGAGCAGCTTTTTTTCTGACCGCGGCATCACGCGTTTTCTTCCTTGGGCAGCAAAAACACTAGAGTTTTAAAAACAGCTAATAATAACATTTTTAAGCATGGAATTCCACCCCGAAACACATCCTAGCATCCATTTTTACATTTGAGTCAATAAAATTTTTTTGCTCCTGAGCAGCTTTTTTTCTGACCGCGGCATCACGCGTTTTCTTCCTCGGGCAGCAAAAACACTCGATTTTTAAAAACAGCTGATAATAACATTTTTAAGCATGGAATTCCACCCCGAATCACATCGTAGCATCCGCTTTTACATTTCAGTCAAAAAAATTTTTTTGCTCCTGAGCAGCTTTTTTTCTGACCGCGGCATCACGCGTTTTCTTCCTCGGGCAGCAAAAACACTCGATTTTTAAAAACAGCTAATAATAACATTTTTAAACATGGAATTCCACCCCGAATCACATCCTAGCATGCGTTTTTACATTTGAATCAAAAAAAATTTTTTGCTCCTGAGCAGCTTTTTTTCTGACCGCGGCATCACGCGTTTTCTTCCTCGGGCAGCAAAAACACTCGATTTTTAAAAACAGCTAACAATAACATTTTTAAGCATGGAATTCTACCCAGAAACACATCCTAGCATCCGTTTTTACATTTGAGTCAAAAAAAATTTTTTGCTCCTCAGCAGCTTTTTTTCTGACCGCGGCATCACGCGTTTTCTTCCTCCGGCAGCGAAAACACTAGATTTTTAAAAACAGCTAATAATAACATTTTTAAGCATGGAATTCCACCCCGAATCACATCCTAGCATCCGTTTTTACATTTGAGTCAAAAAAAATTTTTTGCTCCTGAGCAGCTTTTTTTCTGACAGCGGCATCACGCGTTTTCTTCCTCGGGCAGCAAAAACACTAGATTTTTAAAAACAGCTAATAATAATATTTTTAAGCATGGAATTCCACCCCGAAACACATCCTAGCATCCGTTTTTACATTTGAGTCAAAAAAAATTTTTTGCTCCTGAGCAGCTTTTTTTCTGACCGCGGCATCACGCGTTTTCTTCCTCGGGCAGCAAAAATACTCTATTTTTAAAAACAGCTATTAATAACATTTTTAAACATGAAATTCCCCCCCCAAATCACATCCTAGCATCCGTTTTTACATTTGAGTCAAAAAAAATTTTTTGCTCCTGAGCAGCTTTTTTTCTGACCGCGGCATCACGCGTTTTCTTCCTTGGGCAGCAAAAATACTCGATTTTTAAAAACAGCTAATAATAACATTTTTAAACATGGAATTCCACCCCGAATCACATCCTAGCATCCGTTTTTACATTTGAGTCAAAAAAAAATTTTTTGCTCCAGAGCAGCTTTTTTTCTGACCGCGGCATCACGCGTTTTCTTCCTCGGGCAGCAAAAACACTCGATTTTTAAAAGCAGGAAATAACAACATTTTTAAACATGGAATTCCACTCCGAATCAAATCCTAGCATCCGTTTTTACATTTCAGTCAAAAAAATTTTTTTGCTCCTTGGCAGCTTTTTTTCTGACCGCGGCATCACGCGTTTTCTTCCTCGGGCAGCAAAAACACTCGATTTTTAAAAACAGCTATTAATAACATTTTTAAACATGAAATTCCCCCCCCAAATCACATCCTAGCATCCGTTTTTACATTTGAGTCAAAAAAAATTTTTTGCTCCTGAGCAGCTTTTTTTCTGACAGCGGCATCACGCGTTTTCTTCCTCGGGCAGCAAAAACACTAGATTTTTAAAAACAGCTAATAATAATATTTTTAAGCATGGAATTCCACCCCGAAACACATCCTAGCATCCGTTTTTACATTTGAGTCAAAAAAATTTTTTTGCTCCTGAGCAGCTTTTTTTCTGACCGCGGCATCACGCGTTTTCTTCCTTGGGCAGCAAAAACACTAGAGTTTTAAAAACAGCTAATAATAACATTTTTAAGCATGGAATTCCACCCCGAAACACATCCTAGCATCCGTTTTTACATTTGAGTCAATAAAATTTTTTTGCTCCTGAGCAGCTTTTTTTCTGACCGCGGCATCACGCGTTTTCTTCCTCGGGCAGCAAAAACACTCGATTTTTAAAAACAGCTGATAATAACATTTTTAAGCATGGAATTCCACCCCGAATCACATCGTAGCATCCGCTTTTACATTTCAGTCAAAAAAATTTTTTTGCTCCTGAGCAGCTTTTTTTCTGACCGCGGCATCACGCGTTTTCTTCCTCGGGCAGCAAAAACACTCGATTTTTAAAAACAGCTAATAATAACATTTTTAAACATGGAATTCCACCCCGAATCACATCCTAGCATGCGTTTTTACATTTGAATCAAAAAAAAATTTTTGCTCCTGAGCAGCTTTTTTTCTGACCGCGGCATCACGCGTTTTCTTCCTCGGGCAGCAAAAACACTCGATTTTTAAAAACAGCTAATAATAACATTTTTAAGCATGGAATTCCACTCCGAATCACATCCTAGCATCCGTTTTTACATTTGAGTCAAAAAAATATTTTTGCTCCTGAGCAGCTTTTTTTCTGACCGCGGCATCACGCGTTTTCTTCCTCGGGCAGCAAAAACACTCGATTTTTAAAAACAGCTAATAATAACATTTTTAAACATGGAATTCCACCCCGAATCACATCCTAGCATGCGTTTTTACATTTGAGTCAAAAAAAAATTTTTGCTCCTGAGCAGCTTTTTTTCTGACCGCGGCATCACGGGTTTTCTTCCTCCGGCCGCAAAAACACTCGATTTTTAAAAACAGCTAATAATAACATTTTTAAGCATGGAATTCCACCCCGAATCACATCCTAGCATCCGTTTTTACATTTCAGTGAAAAAATTTTTTTTGCTCCTGAGCAGCTTTTTTTCTGACCGCGGCATCACGCGTTTTCTTCCTCGGGCAGCAAAAACACTCGATTTTTAAAAACAGCTAATAATAATATTTTTAAGCATGGAATTCCACCCCGAAACACATCCTAGCATCCGTTTTTACATTTGAGTCAAAAAAAATTTTTTGCTCCTGAGCAGCTTTTTTTCTGACCGCGGCATCACGCGTTTTCTTCCTCCGGCCGCAAAAACACTCGATTTTTAAAAACAGCTAATAATAACATTTTTAAGCATGGAATTCCACCCCGAATCACATCCTAGCATCCGTTTTTACATTTCAGTGAAAAAAAATTTTTGCTCCTGAGCAGCTTTTTTTCTGACCGCGGCATCACGCGTTTTCTTCCTCGGGCAGCAAAAACACTCGATTTTTAAAAACAGCTAACAATAACATTTTTAAGCATGGAATTCTACCCAGAAACACATCCTAGCATCCGTTTTTACATTTGAGTCAAAAAAAAATTTTTGCTCCTCAGCAGCTTCTTTTCTGACCGCGGCATCACGCGTTTTCTTCCTCCGGCAGCGAAAACACTAGATTTTTAAAAACAGCTAATAATAACATTTTTAAACATGGAATTCCACCCCGAATCACATCCTAGCATGCGTTTTTACATTTGAGTCAAAAAAAAATTTTTGCTCCTGAGCAGCTTTTTTTCTGACCGCGACATCACGCGTTTTCTTCCTCGGGCAGCAAAAACACTCGATTTTTAAAAACAGCTAACAATAACATTTTTAAGCATGGAATTCTACCCAGAAACACATCCTAGCATCCGTTTTTACATTTGAGTCAAAAAAAAATTTTTGCTCCTCAGCAGCTTCTTTTCTGACCGCGGCATCACGCGTTTTCTTCCTCCGGCAGCGAAAACACTAGATTTTTAAAAACAGCTAATAATAACATTTTTAAGCATGGAATTCCACCCCGAATCACATCCTAGCAAACGTTTTTACATTTGAGTCAAAAAAATTTTTTTGCTCCTGAGCAGCTTTTTTTCTGACAGCGGCATCACGCGTTTTCTTCCTCGGGCAGCAAAAACACTTGATTTTTAAAAACAGCTAATAATAACATTTTTAAGCATGGAATTCCACCTCGAATCACATCCTAGCATCCGTTTTTACATTTGAGTCAAAAAAAAAATTTTGCTCCTGAGCAGCTTTTTTTCTAACCACGGCATCACGCGTTTTCTTCCTCAGGCAGCAAAAACACTCGATTTTTAAAAACAGCTAATAATAACATTTTTAAGCATGGAATTCCACTCCGAATCACATCCTAGCATCCGTTTTTACATTTGAGTCAAAAAAATCTTTTTGCTCCTGAGCAGCTTTTTTTCTGACCGCGGCATCACGCGTTTTCTTCCTCGGGCAGCAAAAACACTCGATTTTTAAAAACAGCTAATAATAACATTTTTAAGCATGGAATTCCACCCCGAAACACATCCTAGCATCCGTTTTTACATTTGAGTCAATAAAATTTTTTTGCTCCTGAGCAGCTTTTTTTCTGACCGCGGCATCACGCGTTTTCTTCCTCGGGCAGCAAAAACACTCGATTTTTAAAAACAGCTGATAATAACATTTTTAAGCATGGAATTCCATCCCGAATCACATCGTAGCATCCGCTTTTACATTTCAGTCAAAAAAAATTTTTTGCTCCTGAGCAGCTTTTTTTCTGACCGCGGCATCACGCGTTTTCTTCCTTGGGCAGCAAAAACACTAGAGTTTTAAAAACAGCTAATAATAACATTTTTAAGCATGGAATTCCCCCCCCCAAATCACATCCTAGCATCCGTTTTTACATTTGAGTCAAAAAAATTTTTTTGCTCCTGAGCAGCTTTTTTTCATCACGCGTTTTCTTCCACGGGCAGCAAAAATACTCGATTTTTAAAAACAGCTAATAATAACATTTTTAAACATGGAATTCCACCCCGAATCACATCCTAGTATCCGTTTTTACATTTGAGTCAAAAAAAATTTTTTGCTCCTGAGCAGCTTTTTTTCTGACCGCGGCATCACGCGTTTTCTTCCTCAGGCCGCAAAAACACTCGATTTTTAAAAACAGCTAATAATAACATTTTTAAGCATGGAATTCCACCCCGAATCACATCCTAGCATCCGTTTTTACATTTCAGTGAAAAAAATTTTTTTGCTCCTGAGCAGCTTTTTTTCTGACCGCGGCATCACGCGTTTTCTTCCTCGGGCAGCAAAAACACTCGATTTTTAAAAACAGCTAATAATGATATTTTTAAGCATGGAATTCCACCCCGAAACACATCCTAGCATCCGTTTTTACATTTGAGTCAAAAAAAATTTTTTGCTCCTGAGCAGCTTTTTTTCTGACCGCGGCATCACGCGTTTTCTTCCTCCGGCTGCAAAAACACTCGATTTTTAAAAACAGCTAATAATAACATTTTTAAGCATGGAATTCCACCCCGAATCACATCCTAGCATCCGTTTTTACATTTCAGTGAAAAAAAATTTTTTGCTCCTGAGCAGCTTTTTTTCTGACCGCGTTTTCTTCCACGGGCAGCAAAAATACTCGATTTTTAAAAACAGCTAATAATAACATTTTTAAACATGGAATTCCACCCCGAATCACATCCTAGTATCCGTTTTTACATTTGAGTCAAAAAAAATTTTTTGCTCCTGAGCAGCTTTTTTTCTGACCGCGGCATCACGCGTTTTCTTCCTCCGGCCGCAAAAACACTCGATTTTTAAAAACAGCTAATAATAACATTTTTAAGCATGGAATTCCACCCCGAATCACATCCTAGCATCCGTTTTTACATTTCAGTGAAAAAATTTTTTTTGCTCCTGAGCAGCTTTTTTTCTGACCGCGGCATCACGCGTTTTCTTCCTCGGGCAGCAAAAACACTCGATTTTTAAAAACAGCTAATAATAATATTTTTAAGCATGGAATTCCACCCCGAAACACATCCTAGCATCCGTTTTTACATTTGAGTCAAAAAAAATTTTTTGCTCCTGAGCAGCTTTTTTTCTGACCGCGGCATCACGCGTTTTCTTCCTCCGGCTGCAAAAACACTCGATTTTTAAAAACAGCTAATAATAACATTTTTAAGCATGGAATTCCACCCCGAATCACATCCTAGCATCCGTTTTTACATTTCAGTGAAAAAAAATTTTTTGCTCCTGAGCAGCTTTTTTTCTGACCGCGTTTTCTTCCACGGGCAGCAAAAATACTCGATTTTTAAAAACAGCTAATAATAACATTTTTAAACATGGAATTCCACCCCGAATCACATCCTAGTATCCGTTTTTACATTTGAGTCAAAAAAAATTTTTTGCTCCTGAGCAGCTTTTTTTCTGACCGCGGCATCACGCGTTTTCTTCCTCCGGCCGCAAAAACACTCGATTTTTAAAAACAGCTAATAATAACATTTTTAAGCATGGAATTCCACCCCGAATCACATCCTAGCATCCGTTTTTACATTTCAGTGAAAAAATTTTTTTTGCTCCTGAGCAGCTTTTTTTCTGACCGCGGCATCACGCGTTTTCTTCCTCGGGCAGCAAAAACACTCGATTTTTAAAAACAGCTAATAATAATATTTTTAAGCATGGAATTCCACCCCGAAACACATCCTAGCATCCGTTTTTACATTTGAGTCAAAAAAAATTTTTTGCTCCTGAGCAGCTTTTTTTCTGACCGCGGCATCACGCGTTTTCTTCCTCCGGCCGCAAAAACACTCGATTTTTAAAAACAGCTAATAATAACATTTTTAAGCATGGAATTCCACCCCGAATCACATCCTAGCATCCGTTTTTACATTTCAGTGAAAAAAAATTTTTTGCTCCTGAGCAGCTTTTTTTCTGACCGCGGCATCACGCGTTTTCTACCTCGGGCAGCAAAAACACTAGATTTTTTAAAAACAGCTAATAATAACATTTTTAAGCATGGAATTCCACCCCGAAACACATCCTAGCATCCGTTTTTACATTTGAGTCAAAAAAAATTTTTTGCTCCTGAGCAGCTTTTTTTCTGACCGCGGCATCACGCGTTTTCTTCCTTGGGCAGCAAAAACACTAGAGTTTTAAAAACAGCTAATAATAACATTTTTAAGCATGGAATTCCACCCCGAAACACATCCTAGCATCCGTTTTTACATTTGAGTCAATAAAATTTTTTTGCTCCTGAGCAGCTTTTTTTCTGACCGCGGCATCACGCGTTTTCTTCCTCGGGCAGCAAAAATACTCGATTTTTAAAAACAGCTAATAATAACATTTTTAAACATGGAATTCCACCCCGAATCACATCCTAGCATCCGTTTTTACATTTGAGTCAAAAAAATTTTTTTTTCTCCTGAGCAGCTTTTTTTCTGACCGCGGCATCACGCGTTTTCTTCCTCGGGCAGCAAAAACACTTGATTTTTAAAAACAGCTAATAATAACATTTTTAAGCATGGAATTCCACCTCGAATCACATCCTAGCATCCGTTTTTACATTTGAGTCAAAAAAAAAATTTTGCTCCTGAGCAGCTTTTTTTCTGACCACGGCATCACGCGTTTTCTTCCTCAGGCAGCAAAAACACTCGATTTTTAAAAACAGCTAATAATAACATTTTTAAGCATGGAATTCCACTCCGAATCACATCCTAGCATCCGTTTTTACATTTGAGTCAAAAAAATCTTTTTGCTCCTGAGCAGCTTTTTTTCTGACGGCGGCATCACGCGTTTTCTTCCTCGGGCAGCAAAAACACTCGATTTTTAAAAAGAGCTAATAATAACATTTTTAAACATGGAATTCCACCCCGAATCACATCCTAGCATGCGTTTTTACATTTGAGTCAAAAAAAAATTTTTGCTCCTGAGCAGCTTTTTTTCTGACCGCGGCATCACGCGTTTTCTTCCTCGGGCAGCAAAAACACTCGATTTTTAAAAACAGCTAACAATAACATTTTTAAGCATGGAATTCTACCCAGAAACACATCCTAGCATCCGTTTTTACATTTGAGTCAAAAAAAAATTTTTGCTCCTGAGCAGCTTTTTTTCTGACCGCGGCATCACGCGTTTTCTTCCTTGGGCAGCAAAAACACTAGAGTTTTAAAAACAGCTAATAATAACATTTTTAAGCATGGAATTCCACCCCGAAACACATCCTAGCATCCGTTTTTACATTTGAGTCAATAAAATTTTTTTGCTCCTGAGCAGCTTTTTTTCTGACCGCGGCATCACGCGTTTTCTTCCTCGGGCAGCAAAAATACTCGATTTTTAAAAACAGCTAATAATAACATTTTTAAACATGGAATTCCACCCCGAATCACATCCTAGCATCCGTTTTTACATTTGAGTCAAAAAATTTTTTTTTTCTCCTGAGCAGCTTTTTTTCTGACCGCGGCATCACGCGTTTTCTTCCTCGGGCAGCAAAAACACTTGATTTTTAAAAACAGCTAATAATAACATTTTTAAGCATGGAATTCCACCTCGAATCACATCCTAGCATCCGTTTTTACATTTGAGTCAAAAAAAAAATTTTGCTCCTGAGCAGCTTTTTTTCTGACCACGGCATCACGCGTTTTCTTCCTCAGGCAGCAAAAACACTCGATTTTTAAAAACAGCTAATAATAACATTTTTAAGCATGGAATTCCACTCCGAATCACATCCTAGCATCCGTTTTTACATTTGAGTCAAAAAAATCTTTTTGCTCCTGAGCAGCTTTTTTTCTGACGGCGGCATCACGCGTTTTCTTCCTCGGGCAGCAAAAACACTCGATTTTTAAAAAGAGCTAATAATAACATTTTTAAACATGGAATTCCACCCCGAATCACATCCTAGCATGCGTTTTTACATTTGAGTCAAAAAAAAATTTTTGCTCCTGAGCAGCTTTTTTTCTGACCGCGGCATCACGCGTTTTCTTCCTCGGGCAGCAAAAACACTCGATTTTTAAAAACAGCTAACAATAACATTTTTAAGCATGGAATTCTACCCAGAAACACATCCTAGCATCCGTTTTTACATTTGAGTCAAAAAAAAATTTTTGCTCCTCAGCAGCTTCTTTTCTGACCGCGGCATCACGCGTTTTTTTCCTCCGGCAGCGAAAACACTAGATTTTTAAAAACAGCTAATAATAACATTTTTAAGCATGGAATTCCACCCCGAATCACATCCTAGCAAACGTTTTTACATTTGAGTCAAAAAAATTTTTTTGCTCCTGAGCAGCTTTTTTTCTGACAGCGGCATCACGCGTTTTCTTCCTCGGGCAGCAAAAACACTCGATTTTTAAAAACAGCTGATAATAACATTTTTAAGCATGGAATTCCACCCCGAATCACATCGTAGCATCCGCTTTTACATTTCAGTCAAAAAAAATTTTTTGCTCCTGAGCATCTTTTTTTCTGACCGCGGCATCACGCGTTTTCTTCCTTGGGCAGCAAAAACACTAGAGTTTTAAAAACAGCTAATAATAACATTTTTAAGCATGGAATTCCACCCCGAAACACATCCTAGCATCCGTTTTTACATTTGAGTCAATAAAATTTTTTTGCTCCTGAGCAGCTTTTTTTCTGACCGCGGCATCACGCGTTTTCTTCCTCGGGCAGCAAAAACACTCGATTTTTAAAAACAGCTGATAATAACATTTTTAAGCATGGAATTCCACCCCGAATCACATCGTAGCATCCGCTTTTACATTTCAGTCAAAAAAAATTTTTTGTTCCTGAGCAGCTTTTTTTCTGACCGCGGCATCACGCGTTTTCTTCCTCCGGCAGCAAAAACACTCGATTTTTAAAAACAGCTAATAATAACATTTTTAAGCATGGAATTCCACCCCGAATCACATCCTAGCATCTGTTTTTACATTTGAGTCAAAAAAAAATTTTTGCTCCAGAGCAGCTTTTTTTCTGACCGCGGCATCACGCGTTTTCTTCCTCGGGCAGCAAAAACACTCGATTTTTAAAAGCAGGAAATAACAACATTTTTAAACATGGAATTCCACTCCGAATCAAATCCTAGCATCCGTTTTTACATTTCAGTCAAAAAATTTTTTTTGCTCCTGAGCAGCTTTTTTTCTGACCACGGCATCACGCGTTTTTTTCCTCGGGCAGCAAAAACACTCGATTTTTAAAAACAGCTATTAATAACATTTTTAAACATGAAATTCCCCCCCCAAATCACATCCTAGCATCCGTTTTTACATTTGAGTCAAAAAAATTTTTTTGCTCCTGAGCAGCTTTTTTTCTGACCGCGGCATCACGCGTTTTCTTCCTCGGGCAGCAAAAATACTCGATTTTTAAAAACAGCTAATAATAACATTTTTAAACATGGAATTCCACCCCCAAATCACATCCCAGCATCCGTTTTTACATTTCAGTGAAAAAAAATTTTTTGCTCCTGAGCAGCTTTTTTTCTGACCGCGGCATCACGCATTTTCTTCCTCGGGCAGAAAAAACACTCGATTTTTAAAAGCAGGCAATAACAACATTTTTAAGCATGGAATTCCAACCCGAATCACATCGTAGCATCCGTTTTTACATTTCAGTCAAAAAAATTTTTTTTCTCCTGAGCAGCGTTTTTTCTGACCGCGGCATCACGCGTTTTCTTCCTCGGGCAGCAAAAACATTCGATTTTTAAAAACAGCTGATAATAACATTTTTAAGCATGGAATTCCACCCAGAATCACATCCTAGCATCCGTTTTTACATTTCAGTCAAAAAAAATTTTTTGCTCCTGAGCAGCTTTTTTTCTGACCGCGGCATCACACGTTTTATTCCTCGGGCAGCAAAAACACTCGATTTTTAAAAACAGCTGATAATAACATGTTTAAGCATGGAATTCCACCCCGAATCACATCCTAGCATCCGTTTTTACATTTCAGTCAAAAAATTTTTTTTGCTCCTCAGCAGCTTTTTTTCTGACCGCGGCATCACGGGTTTTCTTCCTCGGGCAGCAAAAACATTCGATTTTTAAAAACAGCTAATAATAACATTTTTAAACATGGAATTCCACCCCGAAACACATCCTAGCATCCGTTTTTACATTTGAGTCAAAAAAAATTTTTTGCTCCAGAGCAGCTTTTTTTCTGACCGCGGCATCACGCGTCTTCTTCCTCGGGCAGCAAAAACACTCGATTTTTAAAAACAGCTGATAATAACATGTTTAAGCATCGAATTCCACCCCGAATCACATCCTAGCAAACGTTTTTACATTTCAGTCAAAAAAAATTTTTTTTCTCCTAAGCAGCTTTTTTTCTGACCGCGGCATCACGCGTTTTCTTCCTCGGGCAGCAAAAACACTCGATTTTTAAAAACAGCTATTAATAACATTTTTAAACATGAAATTCCCCCCCCCAAATCACATCCTAGCATCCGTTTTTACATTTGAGTCAAAAAAAATTTTTTGCTCCTGAGCAGCTTTTTTTCATCACGCGTTTTCTTCCACGGGCAGCAAAAATACTCGATTTTTAAAAACAGCTAATAATAACATTTTTAAACATGGAATTCCACCCCGAATCACATCCTAGCAAACGTTTTTATATTTCAGTCAAAAAAAATTTTTTTACTCCTGAGCAGCTTTTTTTCTGACCGCGGCATCACGTGTTTTCTTCCTAGGGCAGCAAAAACACTCGATTTTTAAAAGCAGGAAATAACAACATTTTTAAACATGGAATTCCACCCCAAATAAATTCCTAGCATCCGTTTTTACATTTCAGTCAAAAAATATTTTTTGCTCCTGAGCAGCTTTTTTTCTGACCGCGGCATCACGCGTTTTCTTCCTCGGGCAGCAAAAACACTCGATTTTTAAAAACAGCTAATAATAACATTTTTAAACATGGAATTCCACCCCGAATCACATCCTAGCATGCGTTTTTACATTTGAGTCAAAAAAAATTTTTTGCTCCTGAGCAGCTTTTTTTCTGACCCCGGCATCACGCGTTTTCTTCCTCGGGCAGCAAAAACACTCGATTTTTAAAAACACCTAATAATAACATTTTTAAGCATGGAATTCCACCCCGAATCACATCCTAGTATCCGTTTTTACATTTGAGTCAAAAAAAATTTTTTTTCTCCTGAGCAGCTTTTTTTCTGACCGCGGCATCACGCGTTTTCTTCCTCGGGCAGCAAAAACACTTGATTTTTAAAAACAGCTAATAATAACATTTTTAAGCATGGAATTCCACCTCGAATCACATCCTAGCATCCGTTTTTACATTTGAGTCAAAAAAAAAATTTTGCTCCTGAGCAGCTTTTTTTCTAACCACGGCATCACGCGTTTTCTTCCTCAGGCAGCAAAAACACTCGATTTTTAAAAACAGCTAATAATAACATTTTTAAGCATGGAATTCCACTCCGAATCACATCCTAGCATCCGTTTTTACATTTGAGTCAAAAAAATCTTTTTGCTCCTGAGCAGCTTTTTTTCTGACGGCGGCATCACGCGTTTTCTTCCTCGGGCAGCAAAAACACTCGATTTTTAAAAACAGCTAACAATAACATTTTTAAGCATGGAATTCTACCCAGAAACACATCCTAGCATCCGTTTTTACATTTGAGTCAAAAAAAAATTTTTGCTCCTCAGCAGCTTCTTTTCTGACCGCGGCATCACGCGTTTTCTTCCTCCGGCAGCGAAAACACTAGATTTTTAAAAACAGCTAATAATAACATTTTTAAGCATGGAATTCCACCCCGAATCACATCCTAGCAAACGTTTTTACATTTGAGTCAAAAAAATTTTTTTGCTCCTGAGCAGCTTTTTTTCTGACAGCGGCATCACGCGTTTTCTTCCTAGGGCAGCAAAAACACACGATTTTTAAAAACAGCTAATAATAACATTTTTAAGCATGGAATTCCACCTCGAATCACATCCTAGCATCCGTTTTTACATTTGAGTCAAAAAAAAAATTTTGCTCCTGAGCAGCTTTTTTTCTGACCACGGCATCACGCGTTTTCTTCCTCAGGCAGCAAAAACACTCGATTTTTAAAAACAGCTAATAATAACATTTTTAAGCATGGAATTCCACTCCGAATCACATCCTAGCATCCGTTTTTACATTTGAGTCAAAAAAATCTTTTTGCTCCTGAGCAGCTTTTTTTCTGACCGCGGCATCACGCGTTTTCTTCCTCGGGCAGCAAAAACACTCGATTTTTAAAAACAGCTAATAATAATATTTTTAAGCATGGAATTCCACCCCGAAACACATCCTAGCATCCGTTTTTACATTTGAGTCAAAAAAAATTTTTTGCTCATGAGCAGCTTTTTTTCTGACCGCGGCATCACGCATTTTAAGCATGTCACTGCGTTATTTTATTTGCCAGCTGAACTCATCATTTCTGGACTATCAGACTTTCCGTACCTTGCCAAGAATTGTTATCAAAAGCTACTACGCATGTCCATCCACCCACATTCCTTCACACACTTTTCCTTTGTTCTCCTGCCAGCAAGGTCCGGCTGGACCGGCAGGAGATCTCGCTTGCCAAAATGTAACAATTAACTTTTTCTTAGTTAGTGAGGTGTTTTATTTTCTTTATAACAAATAAATGAGTTTTATTAGAAACCTTTCTTCGCGTTTCTTTTCAAAATATTGCAACTTGGAATAAGCCACGACCCATCTTCTCTAAACCAGGGTAATTAGTCCCAGAGCCAAACATGGGATTAATAGATGCCCTGACATCTGATAGCACGAGGACGGTTTGATTTATGGCTTTTTTCCTTGTTTTGTTATTTCTGATAGGAGTGCATAGGCAATTAGTTTTTAGCTACTGAGGTACGCTAATTATTTTGCTAAAATGCCGAAACAGAAGAAAAAGAGAAAAATGAAGCACAGAGCTTTATCCTCTTTGGAAGAAGAACAGGAGATAGTAACGCCCTCAAGATTCCAGCCTCTTGCTACGGCTACGCAATTGGAACAAGAAGCCGTGGGAACAGATATGGAGGGAGATAAGACAGAAGCTGTTTTTGAAGGAGAAGCATTGCGACTGAGGTCAGTAACTCCCCCTTCTAATTATGCCAGCTCTCAACCTGTCTTCCCAGAACCTTCTGAATTTGTAACGCTCGATGCAAGGCCAAAGCAAACTGCCGAGCAAAATTCCTCCCACGCAGAGAGAGAAGTAATTCATTATTCTTCTCAAAGCCCTGAGCTCACCCAGCGTGAGATGGCCATCAAATCCTATCGTGAGCATGTAAAATATTATGAAAATGAACTGTCTCGATTTAAAAGAGATTTGTTTATGCTGGAACAAGAAAAGGCAGAGTCCCGTGACTTAAGATTTTCAAAAGAGGCCATCTTGTCTTCTTCTTCAGAGCCAAAGACACTCCCCCTGGTGGATTTTGTGTCAGGCCAATCAGACCAGAGAGCACTGCATACGTCACATGAAAGTCTCCCTGATCAAGTTACATATAAACCTGCCACGTATGCAAAACTGCCCGAAGCTAAAGGTGCAGCACCATCTGCTGGCGAAAGTAATTTACTACAGGAAGCTGAAATGCCACAAGTGTTTCCACAGGCCCAAACTCAAACACCCCCTGGCGGTGTTGGTGTCCTTTTAGAAGAAACACAGGCACGCTTTATGCAGCAAAGGCAAATGACTGCATCTCCAGCAGGTCATGCCAATATTGCAGATCAAGCACAAATGGCAACTGGAATACAGCAGATTCCAGTGCATCAGCCACAGCAGCTACAAATGCCTGCATGTGTGCCACAGCCACAAGTGCAAATAGGGCCACCTCCTGGCCCACCTCCAATGGCACAACCAAGACCATTTTTAGGTCCACAACAGGCACAGCAAATACCACAGGCATTTCTGCCAGCACAGCCAGCGTACCAAATGCAGGCTCCTTACCAGGCATTTTCTGTTTCTCCTCTAACTGGTGAGTCAAAACTAAAAATGTCTGAACTCCACGGTTCGAGATTGAAACCTGGTGAACAAATTGGAGGACATTTGACCAAACTGAAAGGACTGAGAACAGAATTGAGAGAAAGAGGCCATAACATTGAAGATATTCAAATGATCAGCATCATTATTAACTCTTTGAATTATGAATGGAAAGATGCTGTTACAAAAATTAACCATGTCCCAATTGCTCAACGCACAGTGGACAATGTCTGTAGGCTTTTAATTGAAGAAGAGGCATTCATGTTGGCCACGCCACACTTGAGAGGACCACCCGCATCAAGAGCTCCAGCTAGACGCCCCTTCCGAGGAAGGACCTACGCTCCAAGGATGCCAAGATGCTACGCCTGCGATCGTGTGGGACATGCCACCCGGGATTGTCCCCAACGAGTTCCAGCTCCCGTCACATACCAGCCCAGAGGAACAGATTCCAGAGGCAGAGGCGGAAGACAAGGTCGTCGTGGTCCCCGGCGTGATCCACAAAACTCCACTCGCCACGTTGGCTTTAACCAATGATCCACAACCTCAACCAGAGTACGACAGACGACTCCTGTGGACTTTGGACAGTGGTGCAGCATTGCATGTTACCTACAGAAAGGAACTTTTTACTGAGATGCACGAGCCTGAACCAGAACTACGTGAACTTTATTCTTTTTCAAATCATCCTTGTCAGGTCAAAGGAAAAGGAACTGTTTATGTTGAAGAGCTCGATGCATTCATTCCTGATGTTTATTACATACCAACTGCAACCAGTAATTTGCTTAGTCAGTGTCACTTGTCTAGAATGTTAAAGTTCCAAGTTCACCACCTTGAAAAAGCAAGTTACATAGTTAAAGATGGAGATATTGTTGCTGAAACCATATTAATTGGTGGTGTTTATTACTTAAAGCCAAAGCCTAAAACACAAACACAGGCAAGTATGCAAACTCCAAAAAGGGAACGCACAGGCCCAGAGAGAGATGCTCCAGAGAGAGATCCTGTTGCTACCCCTAAGGCTCCTAAAGCCAACAAAAATAGAATTGGTAAACAGGATGCTCAGAGCAAGCCTGAGGTTCCGCATAAAAATGTTAATGTTGAGAATTCACTAACTGGTAAACCTTTGCATTCCAGGTGTATCCACAAATGGCATAGAAGATTGGGGCATGCCAGTTTCCGTGTTCTTAGGAAGATGCCGGAGTTCGCAAAAGGTTTGGATCTAAAGGGGTGTAAGGTGTTTTTGGATTGTGCTGTATGCAAGAAGGCCAAATCCAAAGCAGCAGCCATTCCCAAACGCGCTACACGCCTGTCAACACGCATTTTTGATTTGGTTCACATTGACATAGTTGGTCCTTTCCCGCCATCATTTGGTGGTAGAAAATATTTTCTAACAATTGTTGATAATTACTCTAGATATGGATATGTATATCCTATGAAAGAAAAATCAGAGACTTTTCAGATCTTTAAAGACTTTGCAACCCTTGTTTCTACCCAACACCAAGTTCGCATCGCCAGAATCCAGAGTGATCGTGGTGCCGAGTTCATGTCTCAGCGTTTCCAGGACTGGATGCGTAAGAATAGAATTATTCATCAGATTTCGCCCCCTGACACACCGGCTCACAATGGAGAGGTACTGCAAACCATGATGCATTGTCTCCTAGAAGACGCCAACCTTGATATGATATACTGGGGTGAAGCTATAAAATACGCAAATTACATTGTCAACCGTACTTGGAGCAGTGTAACAAATCAGACTCCTTTCTTCATGTTGTATGGCTACAAGCCCGATCTTAAAAACATCCATATTTTTGGTTCATATGCTATGGTGAACATTCCCTTAGCTCAAAGAAGAAAAGGAAGTCCAGCAGCAAAGAGACTGAGATTTATGGGTATTGATGATAACTCAAAATGGAGCAAATTTATTGACTCTAAACATGTAATTGTGATTTCCCAATCTGCTAATTTTGAAGAAGATATTGACTGGTCCAGGATTCATTCCAATGATCCTGGAGTCTATTTTCCTAGAGATGATACTGCTGATGCTACGCAGATTGATGATCAAGATTCCACTGATTCTTCTCAACCCCATGTTCCGTCTTCGCAAGCCGCGGATGCTGATGCTAGCGACGAAAGTGAGGACGAGGACGAAGCAGAAGAAGACTGGACAGTTGTTCCGAGACGTTCCAAGAGGGTCACAAAAGGAATCCCTCCACAACGATATTCTTGGCAACTGACAAAAGCACCCTTGCCTTTGATTTGCAATGTCACACTTCCACCTGATAATTTCACACAAATCAAGCAGCTCCCTGATTCAGAGCAAGACAAATGGTATGAAGCAATGCAGGTTGAAATGGACAGTCTAAAGAAACTTAAAGTATTTACACCTGCAAAACCTCCAGCAAACAAAAAGGTCATTGGCACTCGATGGGTCTACAGAATCAAAAAGAAACCAAATGGTGAGTCACTGTACAAGGCCAGACTTGTAGCTCAGGGTTTCGCTCAACGTTATCCTGAGGACTACACAAATACTTACTCACCGACAGTCAGAACTGAGAGCGTAAAAATTGCTTTAGCAACTGCAACTATCCTTGGTTTAGAAGTTTTCCAGTTTGATGTTGACACGGCTTATCTACATGCAGACCTAGACGAAGAGATCTACGTGAGAAGTTCTCCAGGATTCCGACAGCAAGAAGGGGATACCTGGTTCCTAAACAAAAGTCTCTATGGTCTGAAACAATCTGGTTTAATGTGGTATTTATGTCTTACTGACAAACTAAATTCAATGGGCTTTATTAAGTCCGAAACTGATGAGTGCGTGTTCACAAAAAGATCTAACAATGCATATGAGATAGTTCTTGTTTATGTTGATGATATTGTTTATATTGGTCCAAATAAGCAAATGAGTGAAATTTTTGCCAAAGCTTTGCAGAGATACTTCACATTGAAATCATTAGGTCACATTAGCACTTATTTAGGTGTTCAGATTGAAAAAACACAGAAGGGGTTTAGTCTTTCACAAGAAGATAAAATTGAACAAATTTTGCATCATTGCAACATGAAGGATGCTAACACAACAAAGACACCCATGCAAACAGATTTTCACAACTTGACACAAGAAGAAAGTCCTGAGTTCGAGGATCAAACACTTTATCGTTCAGTCATTGGGTCACTATTGTATATTAGTAGTTGGACCAGACCCGACATTGCACTTAGTGTTAATCTCTTATCACGACACGTAGGTAAGGCAAAACAGTTTCATTGGACATGCATTAAGAAATTATTGAGATACCTAAAATACACTAAACACATGAAGTTATTGTTAGAACCAACACATACTGATTATGCAGAATTATGTTGTTATGCAGATTCTGATTGGGCAAGTGATAAGAAATCACGTAAAAGTACTTAGGGTTATATGATGTTCTTAAATGGATGTCCTGTTTATTGGCAAGTACGTAAACAGAATTTTGTTTCTTGTTCATCTACTGAAGCTGAATATGCTTGTGTTTCAGATGCATGTAATTCTCTAACTTGGTTTGATGCTTTAGTCACAGATATCTGGACACACCCGATCCGACCGATCACCGTGATGGAAGACAATGAATCGGTGGTTTATATTTCTGAATCTCATTTTACAGGTTCTAGGTCCAGACACATTGACATTCGTTATCAAAATATAAAACATTTAGTGAAAAAAGGTTTTGTCAAAATGCAATATGTATCTACACATGATCAAATTGCTGATATGCTCAACAAACCACTTCCAGCAGCTCAACACGAGTATCTGCGCAAGAAGATGTGCCTTATTTGATGATGTACTGATATTCGCTCAACTGGCAAAGAAGGGGAATGTCACTGCGTTATTTTATTTGCCAGCTGAACTCATCATTTCTGGACTATCAGACTTTCCGTACCTTGCCAAGAATTGTTATCAAAAGCTACTACGCATGTCCATCCACCCACATTCCTTCACACACTTTTCCTTTGTTCTCCTGCCAGCAAGGTCCGGCTGGACCGGCAGGAGATCTCGCTTGCCAAAATGTAACAATTAACTTTTTCTTAGTTAGTGAGGTGTTTTATTTTCTTTATAACAAATAAATGAGTTTTATTAGAAACCTTTCTTCGCGTTTCTTTTCAAAATATTGCAACTTGGAATAAGCCATGACCCATCTTCTCTAAACCAGGGTAATTAGTCCCAGAGCCAAACATGGGATTAATAGATGCCCTGACATTAAAAACAGCTAATAATAATATTTTTAAGCATGGAATTCCACCCCGAAACACATCCTAGCATCCGTTTTTACATTTGAGTCAAAAAAAATTTTTTGCTCCTGAGCAGCTTTTTTTCTGAACGCGGCATCACGCGTTTTCTTCCTCCGGCCGCAAAAACACTCGATTTTTAAAAACAGCTAATAATAACATTTTTAAGCATGGAATTCCACCCCGAATCACATCCTAGCATCCGTTTTTACATTTCAGTGAAAAAAATTTTTTTGCTCCTGAGCAGCTTTTTTTCTGACCGCGGCATCACGCGTTTTCTACCTCGGGCAGCAAAAACACTAGATTTTTTAAAAACAGCTAATAATAACATTTTTAAGCATGGAATTCCACCCCGAAACACATCCTAGCATCCGTTTTTACATTTGAGTCAAAAAAAATTTTTTGCTCCTGAGCAGCTTTTTTTCTGACCGCGGCATCACGCGTTTTCTTCCTCCGGCAGCGAAAACACTAGATTTTTAAAAACATTAATAATAACATTTTTAAGCATGGAATTCCACCCCGAATCACATCCTAGCATCCATTTTTACATTTGAGTCAAAAAATTTTTTTTGGCCTGAGCAGCTTTTTTTCTGACAGCGGCATCACGCGTTTTCTTCCTCGGGCAGCAAAAACACTCGATTTTTAAAAACAGCTAATAATAATATTTTTAAGCATGGAATTCCACCCCGAAACACATCCTAGCTACCGTTTTTACATTTGAGTCAAAAAAAATTTTTTGCTCCTCAGCAGCTTTTTTTCTGACCGCGGCATCACGCGTTTTCTTCCTCCGGCCGCAAAAACACTCGATTTTTAAAAACAGCTAATAATAACATTTTTAAGCATGGAATTCCACCCCGAATCACATCCTAGCATCCGTTTTTACATTTCAGTGAAAAAATTTTTTTTGCTCCTGAGCAGCTTTTTTTCTGACCGCGGCATCACGCGTTTTCTTCCTCGGGCAGCAAAAACACTCGATTTTTAAAAACAGCTAATAATAATATTTTTAAGCATGGAATTCCACCCCGAAACACATCCTAGCATCCGTTTTTACATTTGAGTCAAAAAAAATTTTTTGCTCCTGAGCACCTTTTTTTCTGACTGCGGCATCCCGCGTTTTCTTCCTTGGGTAGCAAAAACACTAGAGTTTTTAAAAACAGCTAATAATAACATTTTTAAGCATGGAATTCCACCCCGAAACACATCCTAGCATCCGTTTTTACATTTGAGTCAAAAAAATTTTTTTGCTCCTGAGCAGCTTTTTTTCTGACCGCGGCATCACGCGTTTTCTTCCTCCGGCCGCAAAAACACTCGATTTTTAAAAACAGCTAATAATAACATTTTTAAGCTTGGAATTCCACCCCGAATCACATCCTAGCATCCGTTTTTACATTTCAGTGAAAAAAATTTTTTTGCTCCTGAGCAGCTTTTTTTCTGACCGCGGCATCACACGTTTTCCACCTCGGGCAGCAAAAACACTAGATTTTTTAAAAACAGCTAATAATAACATTTTTAAGCATGGAATTCCACCCCGAAACACATCCTAGCATCTGTTTTTACATTTGAGTCAAAAAAAATTTTTTGCTCCTGAGCAGCTTTTTTTCTGACCGCGGCATCACGCGTTTTCTTCCTCGGGCAGCAAAAACACTAGATTTTTAAAAACAGCTAATAATAATATTTTTAAGCATGGAATTCCACCCCGAAACACATCCTAGCATCCGTTTTTACATTTGGGTCAAAAAAAATTTTTTGCTCCTGAGCAGCTTTTTTTCTGACTGCGGCATCACGCGTTTTCTTCCTCGGGCAGCAAAAACACTCGATTTTTAAAAACAGCTAATAATAATATTTTTAAGCATGGAATTCCACCCCGAAACACATCCTAGCATCCGTTTTTACATTTGAGTCAAAAAAATTTTTTTGCTCCTGAGCAGCTTTTTTTCTGACCGCGGCATCACGCGTTTTCTTCCTCCGGCCGCAAAAACACTCGATTTTTAAAAACAGCTAATAATAACATTTTTAAGCATGGAATTCCACCCCGAATCACATCCTAGCATCCGTTTTTACATTTCAGTGAAAAAAAATTTTTTGCTCCTGAGCAGCTTTTTTTCTGACCGCGGCATCACGCGTTTTCTTCCTCGGGCAGCAAAAACACTCGATTTTTAAAAACAGCTGATAATAACATTTTTAAGCATGGAATTCCACCCCGAATCACATCGTAGCATCCGCTTTTACATTTCAGTCAAAAAAATTTTTTTGCTCCTGATCAGCTTTTTTTCTGACCACGGCATCACGCGTTTTTTTCCTCGGGCAGCAAAAACACTCGATTTTTAAAAACAGCTATTAATAACATTTTTAAACATGAAATTCCCCCCCCAAATCACATCCTAGCATCCGTTTTTACATTTGAGTCAAAAAAATTTTTTTGCTCCTGAGCAGCTTTTTTTCTGACCGCGGCATCACGCGTTTTCTTCCTCGGGCAGCAAAAATACTCGATTTTTAAAAACAGCTAATAATAACATTTTTAAACATGGAATTCCACCCCCAAATCACATCCCAGCATCCGTTTTTACATTTCAGTGAAAAAAAATTTTTTGCTCATGAGCAGCTTTTTTTCTGACCGCGGCATCACGCATTTTCTTCCTCGGGCAGAAAAAACACTCGATTTTTAAAAGCAGGAAATAACAACATTTTTAAGCATGGAATTCCAACCCGAATCACATCGTAGCATCCGTTTTTACATTTCAGTCAAAAATTTTTTTTTTCTCCTGAGCAGCGTTTTTTCTGACCGCGGCATCACGCGTTTTCTTCCTCGGGCAGCAAAAACACTCGATTTTTAAAAACAGCTGATAATAACATTTTTAAGCATGGAATTCCACCCAGAATCACATCCTAGCATCCGTTTTTACATTTCAGTCAAAAAAAATTTTTTGCTCCTGAGCAGCTTTTTTTCTGACCGCGGCATCACACGTTTTATTCCTCGGGCAGCAAAAACACTCGATTTTTAAAAACAGCTGATAATAACATGTTTAAGCATGGAATTCCACCCCGAATCACATCCTAGCATCCGTTTTTACATTTCAGTCAAAAAATTTTTTTTGCTCCTCAGCAGCTTTTTTTCTGACCGCGGCATCACGGGTTTTCTTCCTCGGGCAGCAAAAACATTCGATTTTTAAAAACAGCTAATAATAACATTTTTAAACATGGAATTCCACCCCGAAACACATCCTAGCATCCGTTTTTACATTTGAGTCAAAAAAAATTTTTTGCTCCAGAGCAGCTTTTTTTCTGACCGCGGCATCACGCGTCTTCTTCCTTGGGCAGCAAAAACACTCGATTTTTAAAAACAGCTGATAATAACATGTTTAAGCATCGAATTCCACCCCGAATCACATCCTAGCAAACGTTTTTACATTTCAGTCAAAAAAATTTTTTTTTCTCCTAAGCAGCTTTTTTTCTGACCGCGGCATCACGCGTTTTCTTCCTCGGGCAGCAAAAACACTCGATTTTTAAAAACAGCTATTAATAACATTTTTAAACATGAAATTCCCCCCCCCAAATCACATCCTAGCATCCGTTTTTACATTTGAGTCAAAAAAATTTTTTTGCTCCTGAGCAGCTTTTTTTCATCACGCGTTTTCTTCCACGGGCAGCAAAAATACTCGATTTTTAAAAACAGCTAATAATAACATTTTTAAACATGGAATTCCACCCCGAATCACATCCTAGCAAACGTTTTTATATTTCAGTCAAAAAAAATTTTTTTACTCCTGAGCAGCTTTTTTTCTGACCGCGGCATCACGTGTTTTCTTCCTCGGGCAGCAAAAACACTCGATTTTTAAAAGCAGGAAATAACAACATTTTTAAACATGGAATTCCACCCCAAATAAATTCCTAGCATCCGTTTTTACATTTCAGTCAAAAAATATTTTTTGCTCCTGAGCAGCTTTTTTTCTGACCGCGGCATCACGCGTTTTCTTCCTCGGGCAGCAAAAACACTCGATTTTTAAAAACAGCTAATAATAACATTTTTAAACATGGAATTCCACCCCGAATCACATCCTAGCATGCGTTTTTACATTTGAGTCAAAAAAATTTTTTTGCTCCTGAGCAGCTTTTTTTCTGACCCCGGCATCACGCGTTTTCTTCCTCGGGCAGCAAAAACACTCGATTTTTAAAAACACCTAATAATAACATTTTTAAGCATGGAATTCCACCCCGAATCACATCCTAGTATCCGTTTTTACATTTGAGTCAAAAAAAATTTTTTGCTCCTGAGCAGCTTTTTTTCTGACCGCGGCATCACGCGTTTTCTTCCTCCGGCCGCAAAAACACTCGATTTTTAAAAACAGCTAATAATAACATTTTTAAGCATGGAATTCCACCCCGAATCACATCCTAGCATCCGTTTTTACATTTCAGTGAAAAATTTTTTTTTGCTCCTGAGCAGCTTTTTTTCTGACCGCGGCATCACGCGTTTTCTTCCTCGGGCAGCAAAAACACTCGATTTTTAAAAACAGCTAATAATAATATTTTTAAGCATGGAATTCCACCCCGAAACACATCCTAGCATCCGTTTTTTCATTTGAGTCAAAAAAAATTTTTTGCTCCTGAGCAGCTTTTTTTCTGAACGCGGCATCACGCGTTTTCTTCCTCCGGCCGCAAAAACACTCGATTTTTAAAAACAGCTAATAATAACATTTTTAAGCATGGAATTCCACCCCGAATCACATCCTAGCATCCGTTTTTACATTTCAGTGAAAAAAATTTTTTTGCTCCTGAGCAGCTTTTTTTCTGACCGCGGCATCACGCGTTTTCTACCTCGGGCAGCAAAAACACTAGATTTTTTAAAAACAGCTAATAATAACATTTTTAAGCATGGAATTCCACCCCGAAACACATCCTAGCATCCGTTTTTACATTTGAGTCAAAAAAAATTTTTTGCTCCTGAGCAGCTTTTTTTCTGACCGCGGCATCACGCGTTTTCTTCCTCCGGCAGCGAAAACACTAGATTTTTAAAAACATTAATAATAACATTTTTAAGCATGGAATTCCACCCCGAATCACATCCTAGCATCCATTTTTACATTTGAGTCAAAAATTTTTTTTTGGCCTGAGCAGCTTTTTTTCTGACAGCGGCATCACGCGTTTTCTTCCTTGGGCAGCAAAAACACTCGATTTTTAAAAACAGCTGATAATAACATTTTTAAGCATGGAATTCCACCCCGAATCACATCGTAGCATCCGCTTTTACATTTCAGTCAAAAAAATTTTTTTGCTCCTGATCAGCTTTTTTTCTGACCACGGCATCACGCGTTTTTTTCCTCGGGCAGCAAAAACACTCGATTTTTAAAAACAGCTATTAATAACATTTTTAAACATGAAATTCCCCCCCCAAATCACATCCTAGCATCCGTTTTTACATTTGAGTCAAAAAAATTTTTTTGCTCCTGAGCAGCTTTTTTTCTGACCGCGGCATCACGCGTTTTCTTCCTCGGGCAGCAAAAATACTCGATTTTTAAAAACAGCTAATAATAACATTTTTAAACATGGAATTCCACCCCCAAATCACATCCCAGCATCCGTTTTTACATTTCAGTGAAAAAAAATTTTTTGCTCATGAGCAGCTTTTTTTCTGACCGCGGCATCACGCATTTTCTTCCTCGGGCAGAAAAAACACTCGATTTTTAAAAGCAGGAAATAACAACATTTTTAAGCATGGAATTCCAACCCGAATCACATCGTAGCATCCGTTTTTACATTTCAGTCAAAAAATTTTTTTTTCTCCTGAGCAGCGTTTTTTCTGACCGCGGCATCACGCGTTTTCTTCCTCGGGCAGCAAAAACACTCGATTTTTAAAAACAGCTGATAATAACATTTTTAAGCATGGAATTCCACCCAGAATCACATCCTAGCATCCGTTTTTACATTTCAGTCAAAAAAAATTTTTTGCTCCTGAGCAGCTTTTTTTCTGACCGCGGCATCACACGTTTTATTCCTCGGGCAGCAAAAACACTCGATTTTTAAAAACAGCTGATAATAACATGTTTAAGCATGGAATTCCACCCCGAATCACATCCTAGCATCCGTTTTTACATTTCAGTCAAAAAATTTTTTTTGCTCCTCAGCAGCTTTTTTTCTGACCGCGGCATCACGGGTTTTCTTCCTCGGGCAGCAAAAACATTCGATTTTTAAAAACAGCTAATAATAACATTTTTAAACATGGAATTCCACCCCGAAACACATCCTAGCATCCGTTTTTACATTTGAGTCAAAAAAAATTTTTTGCTCCAGAGCAGCTTTTTTTCTGACCGCGGCATCACGCGTCTTCTTCCTTGGGCAGCAAAAACACTCGATTTTTAAAAACAGCTGATAATAACATGTTTAAGCATCGAATTCCACCCCGAATCACATCCTAGCAAACGTTTTTACATTTCAGTCAAAAAAATTTTTTTTTCTCCTAAGCAGCTTTTTTTCTGACCGCGGCATCACGCGTTTTCTTCCTCGGGCAGCAAAAACACTCGATTTTTAAAAACAGCTATTAATAACATTTTTAAACATGAAATTCCCCCCCCCAAATCACATCCTAGCATCCGTTTTTACATTTGAGTCAAAAAAATTTTTTTGCTCCTGAGCAGCTTTTTTTCATCACGCGTTTTCTTCCACGGGCAGCAAAAATACTCGATTTTTAAAAACAGCTAATAATAACATTTTTAAACATGGAATTCCACCCCGAATCACATCCTAGCAAACGTTTTTATATTTCAGTCAAAAAAAATTTTTTTACTCCTGAGCAGCTTTTTTTCTGACCGCGGCATCACGTGTTTTCTTCCTCGGGCAGCAAAAACACTCGATTTTTAAAAGCAGGAAATAACAACATTTTTAAACATGGAATTCCACCCCAAATAAATTCCTAGCATCCGTTTTTACATTTCAGTCAAAAAATATTTTTTGCTCCTGAGCAGCTTTTTTTCTGACCGCGGCATCACGCGTTTTCTTCCTCGGGCAGCAAAAACACTCGAATTTTAAAAACAGCTAATAATAACATTTTTAAACATGGAATTCCACCCCGAATCACATCCTAGCATGCGTTTTTACATTTGAGTCAAAAAAAATTTTTTGCTCCTGAGCAGCTTTTTTTCTGACCCCGGCATCACGCGTTTTCTTCCTCGGGCAGCAAAAACACTCGATTTTTAAAAACACCTAATAATAACATTTTTAAGCATGGAATTCCACCCCGAATCACATCCTAGTATCCGTTTTTACATTTGAGTCAAAAAAAATTTTTTGCTCCTGAGCAGCTTTTTTTCTGACCGCGGCATCACGCGTTTTCTTCCTCCGGCCGCAAAAACACTCGATTTTTAAAAACAGCTAATAATAACATTTTTAAGCATGGAATTCCACCCCGAATCACATCCTAGCATCCGTTTTTACATTTCAGTGAAAAATTTTTTTTTGCTCCTGAGCAGCTTTTTTTCTGACCGCGGCATCACGCGTTTTCTTCCTCGGGCAGCAAAAACACTCGATTTTTAAAAACAGCTAATAATAATATTTTTAAGCATGGAATTCCACCCCGAAACACATCCTAGCATCCGTTTTTTCATTTGAGTCAAAAAAAATTTTTTGCTCCTGAGCAGCTTTTTTTCTGAACGCGGCATCACGCGTTTTCTTCCTCCGGCCGCAAAAACACTCGATTTTTAAAAACAGCTAATAATAACATTTTTAAGCATGGAATTCCACCCCGAATCACATCCTAGCATCCGTTTTTACATTTCAGTGAAAAAAATTTTTTTGCTCCTGAGCAGCTTTTTTTCTGACCGCGGCATCACGCGTTTTCTACCTCGGGCAGCAAAAACACTAGATTTTTTAAAAACAGCTAATAATAACATTTTTAAGCATGGAATTCCACCCCGAAACACATCCTAGCATCCGTTTTTACATTTGAGTCAAAAAAAATTTTTTGCTCCTGAGCAGCTTTTTTTCTGACCGCGGCATCACGCGTTTTCTTCCTCCGGCAGCGAAAACACTAGATTTTTAAAAACATTAATAATAACATTTTTAAGCATGGAATTCCACCCCGAATCACATCCTAGCATCCATTTTTACATTTGAGTCAAAAATTTTTTTTTGGCCTGAGCAGCTTTTTTTCTGACAGCGGCATCACGCGTTTTCTTCCTCGGGCAGCAAAAACACTCGATTTTTAAAAACAGCTAATAATAATATTTTTAAACATGGAATTCCACCCCAAAACACATCCTAGCATCCGTTTTTACATTTGAGTCAAAAAAAATTTTTTGCTCCTGAGCACCTTTTTTTCTGACTGCGGCATCCCGCGTTTTCTTCCTTGGGTAGCAAAAACACTAGAGTTTTTAAAAACAGCTAATAATAACATTTTTAAGCATGGAATTCCACCCCGAAACACATCCTAGCATCCGTTTTTACATTTGAGTCAAAAAAATTTTTTTGCTCCTGAGCAGCTTTTTTTCTGACCGCGGCATCACGCGTTTTCTTCCTCCGGCCGCAAAAACACTCGATTTTTAAAAACAGCTAATAATAACATTTTTAAGCTTGGAATTCCACCCCGAATCACATCCTAGCATCCGTTTTTACATTTCAGTGAAAAAAATTTTTTTGCTCCTGAGCAGCTTTTTTTCTGACCGCGGCATCACGCGTTTTCTACCTCGGGCAGCAAAAACACTAGATTTTTTAAAAACAGCTAATAATAACATTTTTAAGCATGGAATTCCACCCCGAAACACATCCTAGCATCTGTTTTTACATTTGAGTCAAAAAAAATTTTTTGCTCCTGAGCAGCTTTTTTTCTGACCGCGGCATCACGCGTTTTCTTCCTCGGGCAGCAAAAACACTAGATTTTTAAAAACAGCTAATAATAATATTTTTAAGCATGGAATTCCACCCCGAAACACATCCTAGCATCCGTTTTTACATTTGGGTCAAAAAAAATTTTTTGCTCCTGAGCAGCTTTTTTTCTGACTGCGGCATCACGCGTTTTCTTCCTTGGGCAGCAAAAACACTAGAGTTTTAAAAACAGCTAATAATAACATTTTTAAGCATGGAATTCCACCCCGAAACACATCCTAGCATCCGTTTTTCCATTTGAGTCAAAAAAAATTTTTTGCTCCTGAACAGCTTTTTTTCTGACCGCGGCATCACGCGTTTTCTTCCTCTGGCCGCAAAAATACTCGATTTTTAAAAACAGCTAATAATAATATTTTTAAGCATGGAATTCCACCCCGAAACACATCCTAGCATCCGTTTTTACATTTGAGTCAAAAAAATTTTTTTGCTCCTGAGCAGCTTTTTTTCTGACTGCGGCATCACGCGGTTTCTTCCTTGGGCAGCAAAAACACTAGAGTTTTAAAAACAGCTGATAATAACATATTTAAGCATGGAATTCCACCCCGAAAAACATCCTAGCATCCGTTTTTACATTTGAGTCAAAAAAAATTTTTTGCTCCTGAGCAGCTTTTTTTCTGACCGCGGCATCACGCGTTTTCTTCCTCCGGCCGCAAAAACAGTCGATTTTTAAAAACAGCTAATAATAACATTTTTAAGCATGGAATTCCACCCCGAATCACATCCTAGCATCCGCTTTTACATTTCAGTGAAAAATTTTTTTTTGCTCCCTAGCAGCTTTTTTTCTGACCGCGGCATCACGCGTTTTCTACCTCGGGCAGCAAAAACACTAGATTTTTAAAAACAGCTAATAATAACATTTTTAAGCATGGAATTCCACCCCGAAACACATCCTAGCATCCGTTTTTACATTTGAGTCAAAAAAAAATTTTTGCTCCTCACCAGCTTTTTTTCTGACCGCGGCATCACGCGTTTTCTTCCTTGGGCAGCAAAAACACTAGATTTTTAAAAACAGCTGATAATAATATTTTTAAGCATGGAATTCCACCCCGAAACACATCCTAGCATCCGTTTTTACATTTGAGTCAAAAAAAATTTTTTGCTCCTGAGCAGCTTTTTTTCTGACCGCGGCATCACGCGTTTTCTTCCTTGGGCAGCAAAAACACTAGAGTTTTAAAAACAGCTAATAATAACATTTTTAAGCATGGAATTCCACCCCGAAACACATCCTAGCATCCGTTTTTACATTTGAGTCAAAAAAAAATTTTTGCTCCTGAGCAGCTTTTTTTCTTACCGCGGCATCACGCGTTTTCTTCCTCGGGCAGCAAAAACACTTGATTTTTAAAAGCAGGAAATAACAACATTTTTAAACATGGAATTCCAGCCCGAATAAAATCCTAACATCCGTTTTTACATTTGAGTCAAAAAAATTTTTTTGCTCCTGAGCAGCTTTGTTTCTGACCGCGGCATCACGCGTTTTCTTCCTCAGGCAGCAAAAACACTCGATTTTTAAAAACAGCTAATAATAACATGTTTAAACATGAAATTCCCCCCCCCAAATCACATCCCAGCATCCGTTTTTACATTTCAGTGAAGAAAATTTTTTTTCTCCTGAGTAGCTTTTTTTCTGACCGCGGCATCACACGTTTTCTTCCACGGGCAGAAAAAACACTCGATTTTTAAAAGCAGCTGATAATAACATGTTTAAGCATGGAATTCCACCCCGAATCACATACTAGCATCCGTTTTTACATTTCAGTCAAAAAAAATTTTTTGCTCCTCAGCAGCATTTTTTCTGACCGCGGCATCACGCGTTTACTTCCTCGGGCAGCAAAAACACTCGATTTTTAAAAACAGCTAATAATAACATTTTTAAACATGGAATTCCACCCCGAATCACATCCTAGCATGCGTTTTTACATTTGAGTCGAAAAAAATTTTTTGCTCCTGAGCAGCTTTTTTTCTGACCGCGGCATCACGCGTTTTCTTCCTCGGGCAGCAAAAACACTTGATTCTTAAAAACAGTTAATAATAACATTTTTAAGCATGGAATTCCACCCCGAATCACATCCTAGCATCTGTTTTTACATTTGAGTCAAAAAAATTTTTTTGCTCCTGAGCAGCTTTTTTTCTGACCGCGGCATCACGCGTTTTCTTCCTCCGGCCGCAAAAACACTCGATTTTTAAAAACAGCTAATAATAACATATTTAAGCATGGAATTCCACCCCGAATCACATCCTAGCATCCGTTTTTACATTTCAGTGAAAAAATTTTTTTTGCTCCTGAGCAGCTTTTTTTCTGACCGCGGCATCACGCGTTTTCTTCCTCGGGCAGCAAAAACATTCGATTTTTAAAAACAGCTAATAATAACATTTTTAAACATGGAATTCCACCCCGAAACACATCCTAGCATCCGTTTTTACATTTGAGTCAAAAAAAATTTTTTTGCTCCAGAGCAGCTTTTTTTCTGACCGCGGCATCACGCGTCTTCTTCCTCGGGCAGCAAAAACACTCGATTTTTAAAAACAGCTGATAATAACATGTTTAAGCATCGAATTCCACCCCGAATCACATCCTAGCAAACGTTTTTACATTTCAGTCAAAAAAATTTTTTTTTCTCCTAAGCAGCTTTTTTTCTGACCGCGGCATCACGCGTTTTCTTCCTCGGGCAGCAAAAACACTCGATTTTTAAAAACAGCTATTAATAACATTTTTAAACATGAAATTCCCCCCCCCAAATCACATCCTAGCATCCGTTTTTACATTTGAGTCAAAAAAAATTTTTTGCTCCTGAGCAGCTTTTTTTCATCACGCGTTTTCTTCCTCGGGCAGCAAAAATACTCGATTTTTAAAAACAGCTAATAATAACATTTTTAAACATGGAATTCCACCCCGAATCACATCCTAGCATGCGTTTTTACATTTGAGTCAAAAAAAATTTTTTGCTCCTGAGCAGCTTTTTTTCTGACCCCGGCATCACGCGTTTTCTTCCTCGGGCAGCAAAAACACTCGATTTTTAAAAACACCTAATAATAACATTTTTAAGCATGGAATTCCACCCCGAATCACATCCTAGTATCCGTTTTTACATTTGAGTAAAAAAAAATTTTTTGCTCCTGAGCAGCTTTTTTTCTGACCGCGGCATCACGCGTTTTCTTCCTCGGGCAGCAAAAACACTCGATTTTTAAAAACAGCTAATAATAATATTTTTAAGCATGGAATTCCACCCCGAATCAGATCCTAGCATCCGTTTTTACATTTGAGTCAAAAAAAATTTTTTGCTCCTGAGCAGCTTTTTTTCTTACCGCGGCATCACGCGTTTTCTTCCTCGGGCAGCAAAAACACTTGATTTTTAAAAGCAGGAAATAATAACATTTTTAAACATGAAATTCCCCCCCCCAAATCACATCCCACCATCCGTTTTTACATTTCAGTGAAGAAAATTTTTTTTCTCCTGAGCAGCTTTTTTTCTGACCGCGGCATCACACGTTTTCTTCCACGGGCAGAAAAAACACTCGATTTTTAAAAGCAGCTGATAATAACATGTTTAAGCATGGAATTCCACCCCGAATCACATACTAGCATCCGTTTTTACATTTCAGTCAAAAAAAATTTTTTGCTCCTCAGCAGCATTTTTTCTGACCACGGCATCACGCGTTTTCTTCCTCGGGCAGCAAAAACACTCGATTTTTAAAAACAGCTAATAATAACATTTTTAAACATGGAATTCCACCCCGAATCACATCCTAGCATGCGTTTTTACATTTGAGTCGAAAAAAATTTTTTGCTCCTGAGCAGCTTTTTTTCTGACCGCGGCATCACGCGTTTTCTTCCTCGGGCAGCAAAAACACTCGATTCTTAAAAACAGTTAATAATAACATTTTTAAGCATGGAATTCCACCCCGAATCACATCCTAGCATCTGTTTTTACATTTGAGTCAAAAAAATTTTTTTGCTCCTGAGCAGCTTTTTTTCTGACCGCGGCATCACGCGTTTTCTTCCTCCGGCCGCAAAAACACTCGATTTTTAAAAACAGCTAATAATAACATTTTTAAGCATGGAATTCCACCCCGAATCACATCCTAGCATCCGTTTTTACATTTCAGTGAAAAAATTTTTTTTGCTCCTGAGCAGCTTTTTTTCTGACCGCGGCATCACGCGTTTTCTTCCTCGGGCAGCAAAAACATTCGATTTTTAAAAACAGCTAATAATAACATTTTTAAACATGGAATTCCACCCCGAAACACATCCTAGCATCCGTTTTTACATTTGAGTCAAAAAAAATTTTTTTGCTCCAGAGCAGCTTTTTTTCTGACCGCGGCATCACGCGTCTTCTTCCTCGGGCAGCAAAAACACTCGATTTTTAAAAACAGCTGATAATAACATGTTTAAGCATCGAATTCCACCCCGAATCACATCCTAGCAAACGTTTTTACATTTCAGTCAAAAAAATTTTTTTTTCTCCTAAGCAGCTTTTTTTCTGACCGCGGCATCACGCGTTTTCTTCCTCGGGCAGCAAAAACACTCGATTTTTAAAAACAGCTATTAATAACATTTTTAAACATGAAATTCCCCCCCCCAAATCACATCCTAGCATCCGTTTTTACATTTGAGTCAAAAAAATTTTTTTGCTCCTGAGCAGCTTTTTTTCATCACGCGTTTTCTTCCTCGGGCAGCAAAAATACTCGATTTTTAAAAACAGCTAATAATAACATTTTTAAACATGGAATTCCACCCCGAATCACATCCTAGCATGCGTTTTTACATTTGAGTCAAAAAAAAATTTTTGCTCCTGAGCAGCTTTTTTTCTGACCCCGGCATCACGCGTTTTCTTCCTCGGGCAGCAAAAACACTCGATTTTTAAAAACACCTAATAATAACATTTTTAAGCATGGAATTCCACCCCGAATCACATCCTAGTATCCGTTTTTACATTTGAGTCAAAAAAAATTTTTTGCTCCTGAGCAGCTTTTTTTCTGACCGCGGCATCACGCGTTTTCTTCCTCCGGCCGCAAAAACACTCGATTTTTAAAAACAGCTAATAATAACATTTTTAAGCATGGAATTCCACCCCGAATCACATCCTAGCATCCGTTTTTACATTTCAGTGAAAAATTTTTTTTTGCTCCTGAGCAGCTTTTTTTCTGACCGCGGCATCACGCGTTTTCTTCCTCGGGCAGCAAAAACACTCGATTTTTAAAAACAGCTAATAATAATATTTTTAAGCATGGAATTCCACCCCGAATCAGATCCTAGCATCCGTTTTTACATTTGAGTCAAAAAAAATTTTTTGCTCCTGAGCAGCTTTTTTTCTTACCGCGGCATCACGCGTTTTCTTCCTCGGGCAGCAAAAACACTTGATTTTTAAAAGCAGGAAATAATAACATTTTTAAACATGAAATTCCCCCCCCCCCAAATCACATCCCAGCATCCGTTTTTACATTTCAGTGAAGAAAATTTTTTTTCTCCTGAGCAGCTTTTTTTCTGACCGCGGCATCACACGTTTTCTTCCACGGGCAGAAAAAACACTCGATTTTTAAAAGCAGCTGATAATAACATGTTTAAGCATGGAATTCCACCCCGAATCACATCCTAGCATGCGTTTTTACATTTGAGTCGAAAAAAATTTTTTGCTCCTGAGCAGCTTTTTTTCTGACCGCGGCATCACGCGTTTTCTTCCTCGGGCAGCAAAAACACTTGATTCTTAAAAACAGTTAATAATAACATTTTTAAGCATGGAATTCCACCCCGAATCACATCCTAGCATCTGTTTTTACATTTGAGTCAAAAAAAATTTTTTGCTCCTGAGCAGCTTTTTTTCTGACCGCGGCATCACGCGTTTTCTTCCTCCGGCCGCAAAAACACTCGATTTTTAAAAACACCTAATAATAACATTTTTAAGCATGGAATTCCACCCCGAATCACATCCTAGCATCCGTTTTTACATTTCAGTGAAAAAATTTTTTTTGCTCCTGAGCAGCTTTTTTTCTGACCGCGGCATCACGCGTTTTCTTCCTCGGGCAGCAAAAACATTCGATTTTTAAAAACAGCTAATAATAACATTTTTAAACATGGAATTCCACCCCGAAACACATCCTAGCATCCGTTTTTACATTTGAGTCAAAAAAAATTTTTTTGCTCCAGAGCAGCTTTTTTTCTGACCGCGGCATCACGCGTCTTCTTCCTCGGGCAGCAAAAACACTCGATTTTTAAAAACAGCTGATAATAACATGTTTAAGCATCGAATTCCACCCCGAATCACATCCTAGCAAACGTTTTTACATTTCAGTCAAAAAAATTTTTTTTTCTCCTAAGCAGCTTTTTTTCTGACCGCGGCATCACGCGTTTTCTTCCTCGGGCAGCAAAAACACTCGATTTTTAAAAACAGCTATTAATAACATTTTTAAACATGAAATTCCCCCCCCCCAAATCACATCCTAGCATCCGTTTTTACATTTGAGTCAAAAAAAATTTTTTGCTCCTGAGCAGCTTTTTTTCTTACCGCGGCATCACGCGTTTTCTTCCTCGGGCAGCAAAAACACTCGATTTTTAAAAGCAGGAAATAATAACATTTTTAAACATGAAATTCCCCCCCCCAAATCACATCCCAGCATCCGTTTTTACATTTCAGTGAAGAAAATTTTTTTTCTCCTGAGCAGCTTTTTTTCTGACCGCGGCATCACACGTTTTCTTCCACGGGCAGAAAAAACACTCGATTTTTAAAAGCAGCTGATAATAACATGTTTAAGAATGGAATTCCACCCCGAATCACATACTAGCATCCGTTTTTACATTTCAGTCAAAAAAAATTTTTTGCTCCTCAGCAGCATTTTTTCTGACCGCGGCATCACGCGTTTTCTTCCTCGGGCAGCAAAAACACTCGATTTTTAAAAACAGCTAATAATAACATTTTTAAACATGGAATTCCACCCCGAATCACATCCTAGCATGCGTTTTTACATTTGAGTCGAAAAAATTTTTTTGCTCCTGAGCAGCTTTTTTTCTGACCGCGGCATCACGCGTTTTCTTCCTCGGGCAGCAAAAACACTTGATTCTTAAAAACAGTTAATAATAACATTTTTAAGCATGGAATTCCACCCCGAATCACATCCTAGCATCTGTTTTTACATTTGAGTCAAAAAAATTTTTTTGCTCCTGAGCAGCTTTTTTTCTGACCGCGGCATCACGCGTTTTCTTCCTCCGGCCGCAAAAACACTCGATTTTTAAAAACACCTAATAATAACATTTTTAAGCATGGAATTCCACCCCGAATCACATCCTAGCATCCGTTTTTACATTTCAGTGAAAAAATTTTTTTTGCTCCTGAGCAGCTTTTTTTCTGACCGCGGCATCACGCGTTTTCTTCCTCGGGCAGCAAAAACATTCGATTTTTAAAAACAGCTAATAATAACATTTTTAAACATGGAATTCCACCCCGAAACACATCCTAGCATCCGTTTTTACATTTGAGTCAAAAAAAATTTTTTTGCTCCAGAGCAGCTTTTTTTCTGACCGCGGCATCACGCGTCTTCTTCCTTGGGCAGCAAAAACACTCGATTTTTAAAAACAGCTGATAATAACATGTTTAAGCATCGAATTCCACCCCGAATCACATCCTAGCAAACGTTTTTACATTTCAGTCAAAAAAATTTTTTTTTCTCCTAAGCAGCTTTTTTTCTGACCGCGGCATCACGCGTTTTCTTCCTCGGGCAGCAAAAACACTCGATTTTTAAAAACAGCTATTAATAACATTTTTAAACATGAAATTCCCCCCCCCAAATCACATCCTAGCATCCGTTTTTACATTTGAGTCAAAAAAATTTTTTTGCTCCTGAGCAGCTTTTTTTCATCACGCGTTTTCTTCCTCGGGCAGCAAAAATACTCGATTTTTAAAAACAGCTAATAATAACATTTTTAAACATGGAATTCCACCCCGAATCACATCCTAGCATGCGTTTTTACATTTGAGTCAAAAAAAAATTTTTGCTCCTGAGCAGCTTTTTTTCTGACCCCGGCATCACGCGTTTTCTTCCTCGGGCAGCAAAAACACTCGATTTTTAAAAACACCTAATAATAACATTTTTAAGCATGGAATTCCACCCCGAATCACATCCTAGTATCCGTTTTTACATTTGAGTCAAAAAAAATTTTTTGCTCCTGAGCAGCTTTTTTTCTGACCGCGGCATCACGCATTTTCTTCCTCCGGCCGCAAAAACACTCGATTTTTAAAAACAGCTAATAATAACATTTTTAAGCATGGAATTCCACCCCGAATCACATCCTAGCATCCGTTTTTACATTTCAGTGAAAAAATTTTTTTTGCTCCTGAGCAGCTTTTTTTCTGACCGCGGCATCACACGTTTTCTTCCACGGGCAGAAAAAACACTCGATTTTTAAAAGCAGCTGATAATAACATGTTTAAGCATGGAATTCCACCCCGAATCACATACTAGCATCCGTTTTTACATTTCAGTCAAAAAAAATTTTTTGCTCCTCAGCAGCATTTTTTCTGACCGCGGCATCACGCGTTTTCTTCCTCGGGCAGCAAAAACACTCGATTTTTAAAAACAGCTAATAATAACATTTTTAAACATGGAATTCCACCCCGAAACACATCCTAGCATCTGTTTTTACATTTGAGTCAAAAAAAAATTTTTGCTCCTGAGCAGCTTTTTTTCTGACCGCGGCATCACGCGTTTTCTTCCTCGGGCAGCAAAAACACTAGATTTTTAAAAACAGCTAATAATAATATTTTTAAGCATGGAATTCCACCCCGAAACACATCCTAGCATCCGTTTTAACATTTGGGTCAAAAAAAATTTTTTGCTCCTGAGCAGCTTTTTTTCTGACTGCGGCATCACGCGTTTTCTTCCTTGGGCAGCAAAAACACTAGAGTTTTAAAAACAGCTAATAATAACATTTTTAAGCATGGAATTCCACCCCGAAACACATCCTAGCATCCGTTTTTCCATTTGAGTCAAAAAAAAATTTTTGCTCCTGAACAGCTTTTTTTCTGACCGCGGCATCACGCGTTTTCTTCCTCTGGCCGCAAAAACACTCGATTTTTAAAAACAGCTAATAATAATATTTTTAAGCATGGAATTCCACCCCGAAACACATCCTAGCATCCGTTTTTACATTTGAGTCAAAAAAATTTTTTTGCTCCTGAGCAGCTTTTTTTCTGACTGCGGCATCACGCGGTTTCTTCCTTGGGCAGCAAAAACACTAGAGTTTTAAAAACAGCTGATAATAACATATTTAAGCATGGAATTCCACCCCGAAAAACATCCTAGCATCCGTTTTTACATTTGAGTCAAAAAAAATTTTTTGCTCCTGAGCAGCTTTTTTTCTGACCGCGGCATCACGCGTTTTCTTCCTCCGGCCGCAAAAACACTCGATTTTTAAAAACAGCTAATAATAACATTTTTAAGCATGGAATTCCACCCCGAATCACATCCTAGCATCCGCTTTTACATTTCAGTGAAAAATTTTTTTTTGCTCCCTAGCAGCTTTTTTTCTGACCGCGGCATCACGCGTTTTCTACCTCGGGCAGCAAAAACACTAGATTTTTAAAAACAGCTAATAATAACATTTTTAAGCATGGAATTCCACCCCGAAACACATCCTAGCATCCGTTTTTACATTTGAGTCAAAAAAAAATTTTTGCTCCTCACCAGCTTTTTTTCTGACCGCGGCATCACGCGTTTTCTTCCTTGGGCAGCAAAAACACTAGATTTTTAAAAACAGCTGATAATAATATTTTTAAGCATGGAATTCCACCCCGAAACACATCCTAGCATCCGTTTTTACATTTGAGTCAAAAAAATTTTTTTGCTCCTGAGCAGCTTTTTTTCTGACCGCGGCATCACGCGTTTTCTTCCTTGGGCAGCAAAAACACTAGAGTTTTAAAAACAGCTAATAATAACATTTTTAAGCATGGAATTCCACCCCGAAACACATCCTAGCATCCGTTTTTACATTTGAGTCAAAAAAAATTTTTTGCTCCTCAGCAGCTTTTTTTCTGACCGCGGCATCACGCGTTTTCTTCCTCCGGCAGCGAAAACACTAGATTTTTTTAAAAAGCTAATAATAACATGTTTAAGCATGGAATTCCACCCCGAATCAGATCCTAGCATCCGTTTTTACATTTGAGTCAAAAAAAAATTTTTGCTCCTGAGCAGCTTTTTTTCTTACCGCGGCATCACGCGTTTTCTTCCTCGGGCAGCAAAAACACTTGATTTTTAAAAGCAGGAAATAACAACATTTTTAAACATGGAATTCCATCCCGAATAAAATCCTAACATCCGTTTTTACATTTGAATCAAAAAAATTTTTTTGCTCCTGAGCAGCTTTTTTTCTGACCGCGGCATCACGCGTTTTCTTCCTCAGGCAGCAAAAACACTCGATTTTTAAAAACAGCTAATAATAACATTTTTAAACATGGAATTCCACCCCGAATCACATCCTAGCATGCGTTTTTACATTTGAGTCAAAAAAATTTTTTTGCTCCTGAGCAGCTTTTTTTCTGACCGCGGCATCACGCGTTTTCTTCCTCGGGCAGCAAAAACACTAGAGTTTTAAAAACAGCTAATAATAACATTTTTAAGCATGGAATTCCACCCCGAATCACATCCTAGCATCCGTTTTTACATTTCAGTGAAAAAAATTTTTTTGCTCCTGAGCAGCTTTTTTTCTGACCGCGGCATCACGCGTTTTCTTCCTCGGGCAGCAAAAACACTAGATTTTTAAAATCAGCTAATAATAATATTTTTAAGCATGGAGTTCCACCCTGAAACACATCCTAGCATCCGTTTTTACATTTCAGTCAAAAAAAATTTTTTGCTCCTGAGCAGCTTTTTTTCGGACCGCGGCATCACGCGTTTTCTTCCTCCGGCCGCAAAAACACTCGATTTTTAAAAACAGCTAATAATAACATTTTTAAGCATGGAATTCCACTTAGAAACACATCCTAGCATCCGTTTTTACATTTCAGTGAAAAAATTTTTTTTGCTCCTGAGCAGCTTTTTTTCTTACCGCGGCATCACGCGTTTTCTTCCTCGGGCAGCAAAAACACTCGATTTTTAAAAGCAGGAAATAACAACATTTTTAAACATGGATTTCCACCCCGAATAAAATCCTAACATCCGTTTTTACATTTGAATCAAAAAAAATTTTTTGCTCCTGAGCAGCTTTTTTTCTGACCACGGCATCACGCGTTTTCTTCCTCGTGCAGCAAAAACACTCGATTTTTAAAAACAGCTAATTATAAAATTTTTAAGCATGGAATTCCACCCCGAATCACATCCTAGCATCCGTTTTTACATTTGAGTCAAAAACAATTTTTTGCTCCTGAGCAGCTTTTTTTCTGACCGCGGCATCACGCATTTTCTTCCTCGGGCAGCAAAAACACTAGATTTTTAAAAACAGCTAATAATAACATTTTTAAGCATGGAATTCCACCCCGAATCACATCCTAGCATCCGTTTTTACATTTGAGTCAAAAAAATTTTTTTGCTCCTGAGCAGCTCTTTTTCTGACCGCGGCATCACGCGTTTTCTTCCTCGGGCAGCAAAAACACTCGATTTTTAAAAACAGCTAATAATAACATTTTTAAACATGGAATTCCACCCCGAATCACATCCTAGCATCCGTTTTTACATTTGAGTCAAAAAAATTTTTTTGCTCCTGAGCAGCTTTTTTTCTGACCGCGGCATCACGCGTTTTCTTCCTCGGGCAGCAAAAACACTCGATTTTTAAAAACAGCTAATAATAACATGTTTAAGCATGGAATTCCACCTCAAATCACATCCTAGCATCCGTTTTTACATTTGAGTCAAAAAAAAATTTTTTTTCTCCTGAGCAGCTTTTTTTCTGACCGCGGCATCACGCGTTTTCTTCTTCGGGCAGCAAAAACACTCGATTTTTAAAAACAGCTAATAATAACATTTTTAAGCATGGAATTCCACCCCGAATCACATCCTAGCATCCGTTTTTACATTTCAGTGAAAAAATTTTTTTTGCTCCTGAGCAGCTTTTTTTCGGACCGCGGCATCACGCGTCTTCTTCCTCGGGCAGCAAAAACACTCGATTTTTAAAAACAGCTGATAATAACATGTTTAAGCATCGAATTCCACCCCGAATCACATCCTAGCAAACGTTTTTACATTTCAGTCAAAAAAATTTTTTTTTCTCCTAAGCAGCTTTTTTTCTGACCGCGGCATCACGCGTTTTCTTCCTCGGGCAGCAAAAACACTCGATTTTTAAAAACAGCTATTAATAACATTTTTAAACATGAAATTCCCCCCCCCAAATCACATCCTAGCATCCGTTTTTACATTTGAGTCAAAAAAATTTTTTTGCTCCTGAGCAGCTTTTTTTCATCACGCGTTTTCTTCCTCGGGCAGCAAAAATACTCGATTTTTAAAAACAGCTAATAATAACATTTTTAAACATGGAATTCCACCCCGAATCACATCCTAGCATGCGTTTTTACATTTGAGTCAAAAAAAAATTTTTGCTCCTGAGCAGCTTTTTTTCTGACCGCGGCATCACGCGTTTTCTTCCTCCGGCCGCAAAAACACTCGATTTTTAAAAACAGCTAATAATAACATTTTTAAGCATGGAATTCCACCCCGAATCACATCCTAGCATCCGTTTTTACATTTCAGTGAAAAATTTTTTTTTTGCTCCTGAGCAGCTTTTTTTCTGACCGCGGCATCACGCGTTTTCTTCCTCGGGCAGCAAAAACACTCGATTTTTAAAAACAGCTAATAATAATATTTTTAAGCATGGAATTCCACCCCGAATCAGATCCTAGCATCCGTTTTTACATTTGAGTCAAAAAAAATTTTTTGCTCCTGAGCAGCTTTTTTTCTTACCGCGGCATCACGCGTTTTCTTCCTCGGGCAGCAAAAACACTTGATTTTTAAAAGCAGGAAATAATAACATTTTTAAACATGAAATTCCCCCCCCCCCAAATCACATCCCAGCATCCGTTTTTACATTTCAGTGAAGAAAATTTTTTTTCTCCTGAGCAGCTTTTTTTCTGACCGCGGCATCACACGTTTTCTTCCATGGGCAGAAAAAACACTCGATTTTTAAAAGCAGCTGATAATAACATGTTTAAGCATGGAATTCCACCCCGAATCACATCCTAGCATGCGTTTTTACATTTGAGTCGAAAAAAATTTTTTGCTCCTGAGCAGCTTTTTTTCTGACCGCGGCATCACGCGTTTTCTTCCTCGGGCAGCAAAAACACTTGATTCTTAAAAACAGTTAATAATAACATTTTTAAGCATGGAATTCCACCCCGAATCACATCCTAGCATCTGTTTTTACATTTGAGTCAAAAAAAATTTTTTGCTCCTGAGCAGCTTTTTTTCTGACCGCGGCATCACGCGTTTTCTTCCTCCGGCCGCAAAAACACTCGATTTTTAAAAACACCTAATAATAACATTTTTAAGCATGGAATTCCACCCCGAATCACATCCTAGCATCCGTTTTTACATTTCAGTGAAAAAATTTTTTTTGCTCCTGAGCAGCTTTTTTTCTGACCGCGGCATCACGCGTTTTCTTCCTCGGGCAGCAAAAACATTCGATTTTTAAAAACAGCTAATAATAACATTTTTAAACATGGAATTCCACCCCGAAACACATCCTAGCATCCGTTTTTACATTTGAGTCAAAAAAAATTTTTTTGCTCCAGAGCAGCTTTTTTTCTGACCGCGGCATCACGCGTCTTCTTCCTCGGGCAGCAAAAACACTCGATTTTTAAAAACAGCTGATAATAACATGTTTAAGCATCGAATTCCACCCCGAATCACATCCTAGCAAACGTTTTTACATTTCAGTCAAAAAAATTTTTTTTTCTCCTAAGCAGCTTTTTTTCTGACCGCGGCATCACGCGTTTTCTTCCTCGGGCAGCAAAAACACTCGATTTTTAAAAACAGCTATTAATAACATTTTTAAACATGAAATTCCCCCCCCCAAATCACATCCTAGCATCCGTTTTTACATTTGAGTCAAAAAAAATTTTTTGCTCCTGAGCAGCTTTTTTTCTTACCGCGGCATCACGCGTTTTCTTCCTCGGGCAGCAAAAACACTCGATTTTTAAAAGCAGGAAATAATAACATTTTTAAACATGAAATTCCCCCCCCCAAATCACATCCCAGCATCCGTTTTTACATTTCAGTGAAGAAAATTTTTTTTCTCCTGAGCAGCTTTTTTTCTGACCGCGGCATCACACGTTTTCTTCCACGGGCAGAAAAAACACTCGATTTTTAAAAGCAGCTGATAATAACATGTTTAAGAATGGAATTCCACCCCGAATCACATACTAGCATCCGTTTTTACATTTCAGTCAAAAAAAATTTTTTGCTCCTCAGCAGCATTTTTTCTGACCGCGGCATCACGCGTTTTCTTCCTCGGGCAGCAAAAACACTCGATTTTTAAAAACAGCTAATAATAACATTTTTAAACATGGAATTCCACCCCGAATCACATCCTAGCATGCGTTTTTACATTTGAGTCGAAAAAATTTTTTTGCTCCTGAGCAGCTTTTTTTCTGACCGCGGCATCACGCGTTTTCTTCCTCGGGCAGCAAAAACACTTGATTCTTAAAAACAGTTAATAATAACATTTTTAAGCATGGAATTCCACCCCGAATCACATCCTAGCATCTGTTTTTACATTTGAGTCAAAAAAATTTTTTTGCTCCTGAGCAGCTTTTTTTCTGACCGCGGCATCACGCGTTTTCTTCCTCCGGCCGCAAAAACACTCGATTTTTAAAAACACCTAATAATAACATTTTTAAGCATGGAATTCCACCCCGAATCACATCCTAGCATCCGTTTTTACATTTCAGTGAAAAAATTTTTTTTGCTCCTGAGCAGCTTTTTTTCTGACCGCGGCATCACGCGTTTTCTTCCTCGGGCAGCAAAAACATTCGATTTTTAAAAACAGCTAATAATAACATTTTTAAACATGGAATTCCACCCCGAAACACATCCTAGCATCCGTTTTTACATTTGAGTCAAAAAAAATTTTTTTCCTCCAGAGCAGCTTTTTTTCTGACCGCGGCATCACGCGTCTTCTTCCTTGGGCAGCAAAAACACTCGATTTTTAAAAACAGCTGATAATAACATGTTTAAGCATCGAATTCCACCCCGAATCACATCCTAGCAAACGTTTTTACATTTCAGTCAAAAAAATTTTTTTTGCTCCTGAGCAGCTTTTTTTCTGACCCCGGCATCACGCGTTTTCTTCCTCGGGCAGCAAAAACACTCGATTTTTAAAAACACCTAATAATAACATTTTTAAGCATGGAATTCCACCCCGAATCACATCCTAGCATCCGTTTTTACATTTCAGTGAAAAATTTTTTTTTGCTCCTGAGCAGCTTTTTTTCTGACCGCGGCATCACGCGTTTTCTTCCTCGGGCAGCAAAAACACTCGATTTTTAAAAACAGCTAATAATAATATTTTTAAGCATGGAATTCCACCCCGAATCAGATCCTAGCATCCGTTTTTACATTTGAGTCAAAAAAAATTTTTTGCTCCTGAGCAGCTTTTTTTCTTACCGCGGCATCACGCGTTTTCTTCCTCGGGCAGCAAAAACACTTGATTTTTAAAAGCAGGAAATAATAACATTTTTAAACATGAAATTCCCCCCCCCCAAATCACATCCCAGCATCCGTTTTTACATTTCAGTGAAGAAAATTTTTTTTCTCCTGAGCAGCTTTTTTTCTGACCGCGGCATCACACGTTTTCTTCCACGGGCAGAAAAAACACTCGATTTTTAAAAGCAGCTGATAATAACATGTTTAAGCATGGAATTCCACCCCGAATCACATCCTAGCATGCGTTTTTACATTTGAGTCGAAAAAAATTTTTTGCTCCTGAGCAGCTTTTTTTCTGACCGCGGCATCACGCGTTTTCTTCCTCGGGCAGCAAAAACACTTGATTCTTAAAAACAGTTAATAATAACATTTTTAAGCATGGAATTCCACCCCGAATCACATCCTAGCATCTGTTTTTACATTTGAGTCAAAAAAAATTTTTTGCTCCTGAGCAGCTTTTTTTCTGACCGCGGCATCACGCGTTTTCTTCCTCCGGCCGCAAAAACACTCGATTTTTAAAAACACCTAATAATAACATTTTTAAGCATGGAATTCCACCCCGAATCACATCCTAGCATCCGTTTTTACATTTCAGTGAAAAAATTTTTTTTGCTCCTGAGCAGCTTTTTTTCTGACCGCGGCATCACGCGTTTTCTTCCTCGGGCAGCAAAAACATTCGATTTTTAAAAACAGCTAATAATAACATTTTTAAACATGGAATTCCACCCCGAAACACATCCTAGCATCCGTTTTTACATTTGAGTCAAAAAAAATTTTTTTGCTCCAGAGCAGCTTTTTTTCTGACCGCGGCATCACGCGTCTTCTTCCTCGGGCAGCAAAAACACTCGATTTTTAAAAACAGCTGATAATAACATGTTTAAGCATCGAATTCCACCCCGAATCACATCCTAGCAAACGTTTTTACATTTCAGTCAAAAAAATTTTTTTTTCTCCTAAGCAGCTTTTTTTCTGACCGCGGCATCACGCGTTTTCTTCCTCGGGCAGCAAAAACACTCGATTTTTAAAAACAGCTATTAATAACATTTTTAAACATGAAATTCCCCCCCCCAAATCACATCCTAGCATCCGTTTTTACATTTGAGTCAAAAAAAATTTTTTGCTCCTGAGCAGCTTTTTTTCTTACCGCGGCATCACGCGTTTTCTTCCTCGGGCAGCAAAAACACTCGATTTTTAAAAGCAGGAAATAATAACATTTTTAAACATGAAATTCCCCCCCCCAAATCACATCCCAGCATCCGTTTTTACATTTCAGTGAAGAAAATTTTTTTTCTCCTGAGCAGCTTTTTTTCTGACCGCGGCATCACACGTTTTCTTCCACGGGCAGAAAAAACACTCGATTTTTAAAAGCAGCTGATAATAACATGTTTAAGAATGGAATTCCACCCCGAATCACATACTAGCATCCGTTTTTACATTTCAGTCAAAAAAAATTTTTTGCTCCTCAGCAGCATTTTTTCTGACCGCGGCATCACGCGTTTTCTTCCTCGGGCAGCAAAAACACTCGATTTTTAAAAACAGCTAATAATAACATTTTTAAACATGGAATTCCACCCCGAATCACATCCTAGCATGCGTTTTTACATTTGAGTCGAAAAAATTTTTTTGCTCCTGAGCAGCTTTTTTTCTGACCGCGGCATCACGCGTTTTCTTCCTCGGGCAGCAAAAACACTTGATTCTTAAAAACAGTTAATAATAACATTTTTAAGCATGGAATTCCACCCCGAATCACATCCTAGCATCTGTTTTTACATTTGAGTCAAAAAAATTTTTTTGCTCCTGAGCAGCTTTTTTTCTGACCGCGGCATCACGCGTTTTCTTCCTCCGGCCGCAAAAACACTCGATTTTTAAAAACACCTAATAATAACATTTTTAAGCATGGAATTCCACCCCGAATCACATCCTAGCATCCGTTTTTACATTTCAGTGAAAAAATTTTTTTTGCTCCTGAGCAGCTTTTTTTCTGACCGCGGCATCACGCGTTTTCTTCCTCGGGCAGCAAAAACATTCGATTTTTAAAAACAGCTAATAATAACATTTTTAAACATGGAATTCCACCCCGAAACACATCCTAGCATCCGTTTTTACATTTGAGTCAAAAAAAATTTTTTTGCTCCAGAGCAGCTTTTTTTCTGACCGCGGCATCACGCGTCTTCTTCCTTGGGCAGCAAAAACACTCGATTTTTAAAAACAGCTGATAATAACATGTTTAAGCATCGAATTCCACCCCGAATCACATCCTAGCAAACGTTTTTACATTTCAGTCAAAAAAATTTTTTTTTCTCCTAAGCAGCTTTTTTTCTGACCGCGGCATCACGCGTTTTCTTCCTCGGGCAGCAAAAACACTCGATTTTTAAAAACAGCTATTAATAACATTTTTAAACATGAAATTCCCCCCCCCAAATCACATCCTAGCATCCGTTTTTACATTTGAGTCAAAAAAATTTTTTTGCTCCTGAGCAGCTTTTTTTCATCACGCGTTTTCTTCCTCGGGCAGCAAAAATACTCGATTTTTAAAAACAGCTAATAATAACATTTTTAAACATGGAATTCCACCCCGAATCACATCCTAGCATGCGTTTTTACATTTGAGTCAAAAAAAATTTTTTGCTCCTGAGCAGCTTTTTTTCTGACCCCGGCATCACGCGTTTTCTTCCTCGGGCAGCAAAAACACTCGATTTTTAAAAACACCTAATAATAACATTTTTAAGCATGGAATTCCACCCCGAATCACATCCTAGTATCCGTTTTTACATTTGAGTCAAAAAAAATTTTTTGCTCCTGAGCAGCTTTTTTTCTGACCGCGGCATCACGCGTTTTCTTCCTCCGGCCGCAAAAACACTCGATTTTTAAAAACAGCTAATAATAACATTTTTAAGCATGGAATTCCACCCCGAATCACATCCTAGCATCCGTTTTTACATTTCAGTGAAAAAATTTTTTTTGCTCCTGAGCAGCTTTTTTTCTGACCGCGGCATCACACGTTTTCTTCCACGGGCAGAAAAAACACTCGATTTTTAAAAGCAGCTGATAATAACATGTTTAAGCATGGAATTCCACCCGAATCACATACTAGCATCCGTTTTTACATTTCAGTCAAAAAAAATTTTTTGCTCCTCAGCAGCATTTTTTCTGACCGCGGCATCACGCGTTTTCTTCCTCGGGCAGCAAAAACACTCGATTTTTAAAAACAGCTAATAATAACATTTTTAAACATGGAATTCCACCCCGAAACACATCCTAGCATCTGTTTTTACATTTGAGTCAAAAAAAAATTTTTGCTCCTGAGCAGCTTTTTTTCTGACCGCGGCATCACGCGTTTTCTTCCTCGGGCAGCAAAAACACTAGATTTTTAAAAACAGCTAATAATAATATTTTTAAGCATGGAATTCCACCCCGAAACACATCCTAGCATCCGTTTTAACATTTGGGTCAAAAAAAATTTTTTGCTCCTGAGCAGCTTTTTTTCTGACTGCGGCATCACGCGTTTTCTTCCTTGGGCAGCAAAAACACTAGAGTTTTAAAAACAGCTAATAATAACATTTTTAAGCATGGAATTCCACCCCGAAACACATCCTAGCATCCGTTTTTCCATTTGAGTCAAAAAAAAATTTTTGCTCCTGAACAGCTTTTTTTCTGACCGCGGCATCACGCGTTTTCTTCCTCTGGCCGCAAAAACACTCGATTTTTAAAAACAGCTAATAATAATATTTTTAAGCATGGAATTCCACCCCGAAACACATCCTAGCATCCGTTTTTACATTTGAGTCAAAAAAATTTTTTTGCTCCTGAGCAGCTTTTTTTCTGACTGCGGCATCACGCGGTTTCTTCCTTGGGCAGCAAAAACACTAGAGTTTTAAAAACAGCTGATAATAACATATTTAAGCATGGAATTCCACCCCGAAAAACATCCTAGCATCCGTTTTTACATTTGAGTCAAAAAAAATTTTTTGCTCCTGAGCAGCTTTTTTTCTGACCGCGGCATCACGCGTTTTCTTCCTCCGGCCGCAAAAACACTCGATTTTTAAAAACAGCTAATAATAACATTTTTAAGCATGGAATTCCACCCCGAATCACATCCTAGCATCCGCTTTTACATTTCAGTGAAAAATTTTTTTTTGCTCCCTAGCAGCTTTTTTTCTGACCGCGGCATCACGCGTTTTCTACCTCGGGCAGCAAAAACACTAGATTTTTAAAAACAGCTAATAATAACATTTTTAAGCATGGAATTCCACCCCGAAACACATCCTAGCATCCGTTTTTACATTTGAGTCAAAAAAAAATTTTTGCTCCTCACCAGCTTTTTTTCTGACCGCGGCATCACGCGTTTTCTTCCTTGGGCAGCAAAAACACTAGATTTTTAAAAACAGCTGATAATAATATTTTTAAGCATGGAATTCCACCCCGAAACACATCCTAGCATCCGTTTTTACATTTGAGTCAAAAAAATTTTTTTGCTCCTGAGCAGCTTTTTTTCTGACCGCGGCATCACGCGTTTTCTTCCTTGGGCAGCAAAAACACTAGAGTTTTAAAAACAGCTAATAATAACATTTTTAAGCATGGAATTCCACCCCGAAACACATCCTAGCATCCGTTTTTACATTTGAGTCAAAAAAATTTTTTTGCTCCTCAGCAGCTTTTTTTCTGACCGCGGCATCACGCGTTTTCTTCCTCCGGCAGCGAAAACACTAGATTTTTTTAAAAAGCTAATAATAACATGTTTAAGCATGGAATTCCACCCCGAATCAGATCCTAGCATCCGTTTTTACATTTGAGTCAAAAAAAAATTTTTGCTCCTGAGCAGCTTTTTTTCTTACCGCGGCATCACGCGTTTTCTTCCTCGGGCAGCAAAAACACTTGATTTTTAAAAGCAGGAAATAACAACATTTTTAAACATGGAATTCCATCCCGAATAAAATCCTAACATCCGTTTTTACATTTGAATCAAAAAAATTTTTTTGCTCCTGAGCAGCTTTTTTTCTGACCGCGGCATCACGCGTTTTCTTCCTCAGGCAGCAAAAACACTCGATTTTTAAAAACAGCTAATAATAACATTTTTAAACATGGAATTCCACCCCGAATCACATCCTAGCATGCGTTTTTACATTTGAGTCAAAAAAATTTTTTTGCTCCTGAGCAGCTTTTTTTCTGACCGCGGCATCACGCGTTTTCTTCCTCGGGCAGCAAAAACACTAGAGTTTTAAAAACAGCTAATAATAACATTTTTAAGCATGGAATTCCACCCCGAATCACATCCTAGCATCCGTTTTTACATTTCAGTGAAAAAAATTTTTTTGCTCCTGAGCAGCTTTTTTTCTGACCGCGGCATCACGCGTTTTCTTCCTCGGGCAGCAAAAACACTAGATTTTTAAAATCAGCTAATAATAATATTTTTAAGCATGGAGTTCCACCCTGAAACACATCCTAGCATCCGTTTTTACATTTCAGTCAAAAAAAATTTTTTGCTCCTGAGCAGCTTTTTTTCGGACCGTGGCATCACGCGTTTTCTTCCTCCGGCCGCAAAAACACTCGATTTTTAAAAACAGCTAATAATAACATTTTTAAGCATGGAATTCCACTTAGAAACACATCCTAGCATCCGTTTTTACATTTCAGTGAAAAAATTTTTTTTGCTCCTGAGCAGCTTTTTTTCTTACCGCGGCATCACGCGTTTTCTTCCTCGGGCAGCAAAAACACTCGATTTTTAAAAGCAGGAAATAACAACATTTTTAAACATGGATTTCCACCCCGAATAAAATCCTAACATCCGTTTTTACATTTGAATCAAAAAAAATTTTTTGCTCCTGAGCAGCTTTTTTTCTGACCACGGCATCACGCGTTTTCTTCCTCGTGCAGCAAAAACACTCGATTTTTAAAAACAGCTAATTATAAAATTTTTAAGCATGGAATTCCACCCCGAATCACATCCTAGCATCCGTTTTTACATTTGAGTCAAAAACAATTTTTTGCTCCTGAGCAGCTTTTTTTCTGACCGCGGCATCACGCATTTTCTTCCTCGGGCAGCAAAAACACTAGATTTTTAAAAACAGCTAATAATAACATTTTTAAGCATGGAATTCCACCCCGAATCACATCCTAGCATCCGTTTTTACATTTGAGTCAAAAAAATTTTTTTGCTCCTGAGCAGCTCTTTTTCTGACCGCGGCATCACGCGTTTTCTTCCTCGGGCAGCAAAAACACTCGATTTTTAAAAACAGCTAATAATAACATTTTTAAACATGGAATTCCACCCCGAATCACATCCTAGCATCCGTTTTTACATTTGAGTCAAAAAAATTTTTTTGCTCCTGAGCAGCTTTTTTTCTGACCGCGGCATCACGCGTTTTCTTCCTCGGGCAGCAAAAACACTCGATTTTTAAAAACAGCTAATAATAACATGTTTAAGCATGGAATTCCACCTCAAATCACATCCTAGCATCCGTTTTTACATTTGAGTCAAAAAAAAATTTTTTTTCTCCTGAGCAGCTTTTTTTCTGACCGCGGCATCACGCGTTTTCTTCTTCGGGCAGCAAAAACACTCGATTTTTAAAAACAGCTAATAATAACATTTTTAAGCATGGAATTCCACCCCGAATCACATCCTAGCATCCGTTTTTACATTTCAGTGAAAAAATTTTTTTTGCTCCTGAGCAGCTTTTTTTCGGACCGCGGCATCACGCGTCTTCTTCCTCGGGCAGCAAAAACACTCGATTTTTAAAAACAGCTGATAATAACATGTTTAAGCATCGAATTCCACCCCGAATCACATCCTAGCAAACGTTTTTACATTTCAGTCAAAAAAATTTTTTTTTCTCCTAAGCAGCTTTTTTTCTGACCGCGGCATCACGCGTTTTCTTCCTCGGGCAGCAAAAACACTCGATTTTTAAAAACAGCTATTAATAACATTTTTAAACATGAAATTCCCCCCCCCAAATCACATCCTAGCATCCGTTTTTACATTTGAGTCAAAAAAATTTTTTTGCTCCTGAGCAGCTTTTTTTCATCACGCGTTTTCTTCCTCGGGCAGCAAAAATACTCGATTTTTAAAAACAGCTAATAATAACATTTTTAAACATGGAATTCCACCCCGAATCACATCCTAGCATGCGTTTTTACATTTGAGTCAAAAAAAAATTTTTGCTCCTGAGCAGCTTTTTTTCTGACCCCGGCATCACGCGTTTTCTTCCTCGGGCAGCAAAAACACTCGATTTTTAAAAACACCTAATAATAACATTTTTAAGCATGGAATTCCACCCCGAATCACATCCTAGTATCCGTTTTTACATTTGAGTCAAAAAAAATTTTTTGCTCCTGAGCAGCTTTTTTTCTGACCGCGGCATCACGCGTTTTCTTCCTCCGGCCGCAAAAACACTCGATTTTTAAAAACAGCTAATAATAACATTTTTAAGCATGGAATTCCACCCCGAATCACATCCTAGCATCCGTTTTTACATTTCAGTGAAAAATTTTTTTTTGCTCCTGAGCAGCTTTTTTTCTGACCGCGGCATCACGCGTTTTCTTCCTCGGGCAGCAAAAACACTCGATTTTTAAAAACAGCTAATAATAATATTTTTAAGCATGGAATTCCACCCCGAATCAGATCCTAGCATCCGTTTTTACATTTGAGTCAAAAAAAATTTTTTGCTCCTGAGCAGCTTTTTTTCTTACCGCGGCATCACGCGTTTTCTTCCTCGGGCAGCAAAAACACTTGATTTTTAAAAGCAGGAAATAATAACATTTTTAAACATGAAATTCCCCCCCCCCAAATCACATCCCAGCATCCGTTTTTACATTTCAGTGAAGAAAATTTTTTTTCTCCTGAGCAGCTTTTTTTCTGACCGCGGCATCACACGTTTTCTTCCACGGGCAGAAAAAACACTCGATTTTTAAAAGCAGCTGATAATAACATGTTTAAGCATGGAATTCCACCCCGAATCACATCCTAGCATGCGTTTTTACATTTGAGTCGAAAAAAATTTTTTGCTCCTGAGCAGCTTTTTTTCTGACCGCGGCATCACGCGTTTTCTTCCTCGGGCAGCAAAAACACTTGATTCTTAAAAACAGTTAATAATAACATTTTTAAGCATGGAATTCCACCCCGAATCACATCCTAGCATCTGTTTTTACATTTGAGTCAAAAAAAATTTTTTGCTCCTGAGCAGCTTTTTTTCTGACCGCGGCATCACGCGTTTTCTTCCTCCGGCCGCAAAAACACTCGATTTTTAAAAACACCTAATAATAACATTTTTAAGCATGGAATTCCACCCCGAATCACATCCTAGCATCCGTTTTTACATTTCAGTGAAAAAATTTTTTTTGCTCCTGAGCAGCTTTTTTTCTGACCGCGGCATCACGCGTTTTCTTCCTCGGGCAGCAAAAACATTCGATTTTTAAAAACAGCTAATAATAACATTTTTAAACATGGAATTCCACCCCGAAACACATCCTAGCATCCGTTTTTACATTTGAGTTAAAAAAAATTTTTTTGCTCCAGAGCAGCTTTTTTTCTGACCGCGGCATCACGCGTCTTCTTCCTCGGGCAGCAAAAACACTCGATTTTTAAAAACAGCTGATAATAACATGTTTAAGCATCGAATTCCACCCCGAATCACATCCTAGCAAACGTTTTTACATTTCAGTCAAAAAAATTTTTTTTTCTCCTAAGCAGCTTTTTTTCTGACCGCGGCATCACGCGTTTTCTTCCTCGGGCAGCAAAAACACTCGATTTTTAAAAACAGCTATTAATAACATTTTTAAACATGAAATTCCCCCCCCCAAATCACATCCTAGCATCCGTTTTTACATTTGAGTCAAAAAAAATTTTTTGCTCCTGAGCAGCTTTTTTTCTTACCGCGGCATCACGCGTTTTCTTCCTCGGGCAGCAAAAACACTCGATTTTTAAAAGCAGGAAATAATAACATTTTTAAACATGAAATTCCCCCCCCCAAATCACATCCCAGCATCCGTTTTTACATTTCAGTGAAGAAAATTTTTTTTCTCCTGAGCAGCTTTTTTTCTGACCGCGGCATCACACGTTTTCTTCCACGGGCAGAAAAAACACTCGATTTTTAAAAGCAGCTGATAATAACATGTTTAAGAATGGAATTCCACCCCGAATCACATACTAGCATCCGTTTTTACATTTCAATCAAAAAAAATTTTTTGCTCCTCAGCAGCATTTTTTCTGACCGCGGCATCACGCGTTTTCTTCCTCGGGCAGCAAAAACACTCGATTTTTAAAAACAGCTAATAATAACATTTTTAAACATGGAATTCCACCCCGAATCACATCCTAGCATGCGTTTTTACATTTGAGTCGAAAAAATTTTTTTGCTCCTGAGCAGCTTTTTTTCTGACCGCGGCATCACGCGTTTTCTTCCTCGGGCAGCAAAAACACTTGATTCTTAAAAACAGTTAATAATAACATTTTTAAGCATGGAATTCCACCCCGAATCACATCCTAGCATCTGTTTTTACATTTGAGTCAAAAAAATTTTTTTGCTCCTGAGCAGCTTTTTTTCTGACCGCGGCATCACGCGTTTTCTTCCTCCGGCCGCAAAAACACTCGATTTTTAAAAACACCTAATAATAACATTTTTAAGCATGGAATTCCACCCCGAATCACATCCTAGCATCCGTTTTTACATTTCAGTGAAAAAATTTTTTTTGCTCCTGAGCAGCTTTTTTTCTGACCGCGGCATCACGCGTTTTCTTCCTCGGGCAGCAAAAACATTCGATTTTTAAAAACAGCTAATAATAACATTTTTAAACATGGAATTCCACCCCGAAACACATCCTAGCATCCGTTTTTACATTTGAGTCAAAAAAAATTTTTTTGCTCCAGAGCAGCTTTTTTTCTGACCGCGGCATCACGCGTCTTCTTCCTTGGGCAGCAAAAACACTCGATTTTTAAAAACAGCTGATAATAACATGTTTAAGCATCGAATTCCACCCCGAATCACATCCTAGCAAACGTTTTTACATTTCAGTCAAAAAAATTTTTTTTTCTCCTAAGCAGCTTTTTTTCTGACCGCGGCATCACGCGTTTTCTTCCTCGGGCAGCAAAAACACTCGATTTTTAAAAACAGCTATTAATAACATTTTTAAACATGAAATTCCCCCCCCCAAATCACATCCTAGCATCCGTTTTTACATTTGAGTCAAAAAAATTTTTTTGCTCCTGAGCAGCTTTTTTTCATCACGCGTTTTCTTCCTCGGGCAGCAAAAATACTCGATTTTTAAAAACAGCTAATAATAACATTTTTAAACATGGAATTCCACCCCGAATCACATCCTAGCATGCGTTTTTACATTTGAGTCAAAAAAAAATTTTTGCTCCTGAGCAGCTTTTTTTCTGACCCCGGCATCACGCGTTTTCTTCCTCGGGCAGCAAAAACACTCGATTTTTAAAAACACCTAATAATAACATTTTTAAGCATGGAATTCCACCCCGAATCACATCCTAGTATCCGTTTTTACATTTGAGTCAAAAAAAATTTTTTGCTCCTGAGCAGCTTTTTTTCTGACCGCGGCATCACGCGTTTTCTTCCTCCGGCCGCAAAAACACTCGATTTTTAAAAACAGCTAATAATAACATTTTTAAGCATGGAATTCCACCCCGAATCACATCCTAGCATCCGTTTTTACATTTCAGTGAAAAAATTTTTTTTGCTCCTGAGCAGCTTTTTTTCTGACCGCGGCATCACACGTTTTCTTCCACGGGCAGAAAAAACACTCGATTTTTAAAAGCAGCTGATAATAACATGTTTAAGCATGGAATTCCACCCCGAATCACATACTAGCATCCGTTTTTACATTTCAGTCAAAAAAAATTTTTTGCTCCTCAGCAGCATTTTTTCTGACCGCGGCATCACGCGTTTTCTTCCTCGGGCAGCAAAAACACTCGATTTTTAAAAACAGCTAATAATAACATTTTTAAACATGGAATTCCACCCCGAAACACATCCTAGCATCTGTTTTTACATTTGAGTCAAAAAAAAATTTTTGCTCCTGAGCAGCTTTTTTTCTGACCGCGGCATCACGCGTTTTCTTCCTCGGGCAGCAAAAACACTAGATTTTTAAAAACAGCTAATAATAATATTTTTAAGCATGGAATTCCACCCCGAAACACATCCTAGCATCCGTTTTAACATTTGGGTCAAAAAAAATTTTTTGCTCCTGAGCAGCTTTTTTTCTGACTGCGGCATCACGCGTTTTCTTCCTTGGGCAGCAAAAACACTAGAGTTTTAAAAACAGCTAATAATAACATTTTTAAGCATGGAATTCCACCCCGAAACACATCCTAGCATCCGTTTTTCCATTTGAGTCAAAAAAAAATTTTTGCTCCTGAACAGCTTTTTTTCTGACCGCGGCATCACGCGTTTTCTTCCTCTGGCCGCAAAAACACTCGATTTTTAAAAACAGCTAATAATAATATTTTTAAGCATGGAATTCCACCCCGAAACACATCCTAGCATCCGTTTTTACATTTGAGTCAAAAAAATTTTTTTGCTCCTGAGCAGCTTTTTTTCTGACTGCGGCATCACGCGGTTTCTTCCTTGGGCAGCAAAAACACTAGAGTTTTAAAAACAGCTGATAATAACATATTTAAGCATGGAATTCCACCCCGAAAAACATCCTAGCATCCGTTTTTACATTTGAGTCAAAAAAAATTTTTTGCTCCTGAGCAGCTTTTTTTCTGACCGCGGCATCACGCGTTTTCTTCCTCCGGCCGCAAAAACACTCGATTTTTAAAAACAGCTAATAATAACATTTTTAAGCATGGAATTCCACCCCGAATCACATCCTAGCATCCGCTTTTACATTTCAGTGAAAAATTTTTTTTTGCTCCCTAGCAGCTTTTTTTCTGACCGCGGCATCACGCGTTTTCTACCTCGGGCAGCAAAAACACTAGATTTTTAAAAACAGCTAATAATAACATTTTTAAGCATGGAATTCCACCCCGAAACACATCCTAGCATCCGTTTTTACATTTGAGTCAAAAAAAAATTTTTGCTCCTCACCAGCTTTTTTTCTGACCGCGGCATCACGCGTTTTCTTCCTTGGGCAGCAAAAACACTAGATTTTTAAAAACAGCTGATAATAATATTTTTAAGCATGGAATTCCACCCCGAAACACATCCTAGCATCCGTTTTTACATTTGAGTCAAAAAAATTTTTTTGCTCCTGAGCAGCTTTTTTTCTGACCGCGGCATCACGCGTTTTCTTCCTTGGGCAGCAAAAACACTAGAGTTTTAAAAACAGCTAATAATAACATTTTTAAGCATGGAATTCCACCCCGAAACACATCCTAGCATCCGTTTTTACATTTGAGTCAAAAAAATTTTTTTGCTCCTCAGCAGCTTTTTTTCTGACCGCGGCATCACGCGTTTTCTTCCTCCGGCAGCGAAAACACTAGATTTTTTTAAAAAGCTAATAATAACATGTTTAAGCATGGAATTCCACCCCGAATCAGATCCTAGCATCCGTTTTTACATTTGAGTCAAAAAAAAATTTTTGCTCCTGAGCAGCTTTTTTTCTTACCGCGGCATCACGCGTTTTCTTCCTCGGGCAGCAAAAACACTTGATTTTTAAAAGCAGGAAATAACAACATTTTTAAACATGGAATTCCATCCCGAATAAAATCCTAACATCCGTTTTTACATTTGAATCAAAAAAATTTTTTTGCTCCTGAGCAGCTTTTTTTCTGACCGCGGCATCACGCGTTTTCTTCCTCAGGCAGCAAAAACACTCGATTTTTAAAAACAGCTAATAATAACATTTTTAAACATGGAATTCCACCCCGAATCACATCCTAGCATGCGTTTTTACATTTGAGTCAAAAAAATTTTTTTGCTCCTGAGCAGCTTTTTTTCTGACCGCGGCATCACGCGTTTTCTTCCTCGGGCAGCAAAAACACTAGAGTTTTAAAAACAGCTAATAATAACATTTTTAAGCATGGAATTCCACCCCGAATCACATCCTAGCATCCGTTTTTACATTTCAGTGAAAAAAATTTTTTTGCTCCTGAGCAGCTTTTTTTCTGACCGCGGCATCACGCGTTTTCTTCCTCGGGCAGCAAAAACACTCGATTTTTAAAAACAGCTGATAATAACATGTTTAAGCATCGAATTCCACCCCGAATCACATCCTAGCAAACGTTTTTACATTTCAGTCAAAAAAATTTTTTTTTCTCCTAAGCAGCTTTTTTTCTGACCGCGGCATCACGCGTTTTCTTCCTCGGGCAGCAAAAACACTCGATTTTTAAAAACAGCTATTAATAACATTTTTAAACATGAAATTCCCCCCCCCAAATCACATCCTAGCATCCGTTTTTACATTTGAGTCAAAAAAAATTTTTTGCTCCTGAGCAGCTTTTTTTCTTACCGCGGCATCACGCGTTTTCTTCCTCGGGCAGCAAAAACACTCGATTTTTAAAAGCAGGAAATAATAACATTTTTAAACATGAAATTCCCCCCCCCAAATCACATCCCAGCATCCGTTTTTACATTTCAGTGAAGAAAATTTTTTTTCTCCTGAGCAGCTTTTTTTCTGACCGCGGCATCACACGTTTTCTTCCACGGGCAGAAAAAACACTCGATTTTTAAAAGCAGCTGATAATAACATGTTTAAGAATGGAATTCCACCCCGAATCACATACTAGCATCCGTTTTTACATTTCAATCAAAAAAAATTTTTTGCTCCTCAGCAGCATTTTTTCTGACCGCGGCATCACGCGTTTTCTTCCTCGGGCAGCAAAAACACTCGATTTTTAAAAACAGCTAATAATAACATTTTTAAACATGGAATTCCACCCCGAATCACATCCTAGCATGCGTTTTTACATTTGAGTCGAAAAAATTTTTTTGCTCCTGAGCAGCTTTTTTTCTGACCGCGGCATCACGCGTTTTCTTCCTCGGGCAGCAAAAACACTTGATTCTTAAAAACAGTTAATAATAACATTTTTAAGCATGGAATTCCACCCCGAATCACATCCTAGCATCTGTTTTTACATTTGAGTCAAAAAAATTTTTTTACTCCTGAGCAGCTTTTTTTCTGACCGCGGCATCACGCGTTTTCTTCCTCCGGCCGCAAAAACACTCGATTTTTAAAAACACCTAATAATAACATTTTTAAGCATGGAATTCCACCCCGAATCACATCCTAGCATCCGTTTTTACATTTCAGTGAAAAAATTTTTTTTGCTCCTGAGCAGCTTTTTTTCTGACCGCGGCATCACGCGTTTTCTTCCTCGGGCAGCAAAAACATTCGATTTTTAAAAACAGCTAATAATAACATTTTTAAACATGGAATTCCACCCCGAAACACATCCTAGCATCCGTTTTTACATTTGAGTCAAAAAAAATTTTTTTGCTCCAGAGCAGCTTTTTTTCTGACCGCGGCATCACGCGTCTTCTTCCTTGGGCAGCAAAAACACTCGATTTTTAAAAACAGCTGATAATAACATGTTTAAGCATCGAATTCCACCCCGAATCACATCCTAGCAAACGTTTTTACATTTCAGTCAAAAAAATTTTTTTTTCTCCTAAGCAGCTTTTTTTCTGACCGCGGCATCACGCGTTTTCTTCCTCGGGCAGCAAAAACACTCGATTTTTAAAAACAGCTATTAATAACATTTTTAAACATGAAATTCCCCCCCCCAAATCACATCCTAGCATCCGTTTTTACATTTGAGTCAAAAAAATTTTTTTGCTCCTGAGCAGCTTTTTTTCATCACGCGTTTTCTTCCTCGGGCAGCAAAAATACTCGATTTTTAAAAACAGCTAATAATAACATTTTTAAACATGGAATTCCACCCCGAATCACATCCTAGCATGCGTTTTTACATTTGAGTCAAAAAAAAATTTTTGCTCCTGAGCAGCTTTTTTTCTGACCCCGGCATCACGCGTTTTCTTCCTCGGGCAGCAAAAACACTCGATTTTTAAAAACACCTAATAATAACATTTTTAAGCATGGAATTCCACCCCGAATCACATCCTAGTATCCGTTTTTACATTTGAGTCAAAAAAATTTTTTTGCTCCTGAGCAGCTTTTTTTCTGACCGCGGCATCACGCGTTTTCTTCCTCCGGCCGCAAAAACACTCGATTTTTAAAAACAGCTAATAATAACATTTTTAAGCATGGAATTCCACCCCGAATCACATCCTAGCATCCGTTTTTACATTTCAGTGAAAAAATTTTTTTTGCTCCTGAGCAGCTTTTTTTCTGACCGCGGCATCACACGTTTTCTTCCACGGGCAGAAAAAACACTCGATTTTTAAAAGCAGCTGATAATAACATGTTTAAGCATGGAATTCCACCCCGAATCACATACTAGCATCCGTTTTTACATTTCAGTCAAAAAAAATTTTTTGCTCCTCAGCAGCATTTTTTCTGACCGCGGCATCACGCGTTTTCTTCCTCGGGCAGCAAAAACACTCGATTTTTAAAAACAGCTAATAATAACATTTTTAAACATGGAATTCCACCCCGAAACACATCCTAGCATCTGTTTTTACATTTGAGTCAAAAAAAAATTTTTGCTCCTGAGCAGCTTTTTTTCTGACCGCGGCATCACGCGTTTTCTTCCTCGGGCAGCAAAAACACTAGATTTTTAAAAACAGCTAATAATAATATTTTTAAGCATGGAATTCCACCCCGAAACACATCCTAGCATCCGTTTTAACATTTGGGTCAAAAAAAATTTTTTGCTCCTGAGCAGCTTTTTTTCTGACTGCGGCATCACGCGTTTTCTTCCTTGGGCAGCAAAAACACTAGAGTTTTAAAAACAGCTAATAATAACATTTTTAAGCATGGAATTCCACCCCGAAACACATCCTAGCATCCGTTTTTCCATTTGAGTCAAAAAAAAATTTTTGCTCCTGAACAGCTTTTTTTCTGACCGCGGCATCACGCGTTTTCTTCCTCTGGCCGCAAAAACACTCGATTTTTAAAAACAGCTAATAATAATATTTTTAAGCATGGAATTCCACCCCGAAACACATCCTAGCATCCGTTTTTACATTTGAGTCAAAAAAATTTTTTTGCTCCTGAGCAGCTTTTTTTCTGACTGCGGCATCACGCGGTTTCTTCCTTGGGCAGCAAAAACACTAGAGTTTTAAAAACAGCTGATAATAACATATTTAAGCATGGAATTCCACCCCGAAAAACATCCTAGCATCCGTTTTTACATTTGAGTCAAAAAAAATTTTTTGCTCCTGAGCAGCTTTTTTTCTGACCGCGGCATCACGCGTTTTCTTCCTCCGGCCGCAAAAACACTCGATTTTTAAAAACAGCTAATAATAACATTTTTAAGCATGGAATTCCACCCCGAATCACATCCTAGCATCCGCTTTTACATTTCAGTGAAAAATTTTTTTTTGCTCCCTAGCAGCTTTTTTTCTGACCGCGGCATCACGCGTTTTCTACCTCGGGCAGCAAAAACACTAGATTTTTAAAAACAGCTAATAATAACATTTTTAAGCATGGAATTCCACCCCGAAACACATCCTAGCATCCGTTTTTACATTTGAGTCAAAAAAAAATTTTTGCTCCTCACCAGCTTTTTTTCTGACCGCGGCATCACGCGTTTTCTTCCTTGGGCAGCAAAAACACTAGATTTTTAAAAACAGCTGATAATAATATTTTTAAGCATGGAATTCCACCCCGAAACACATCCTAGCATCCGTTTTTACATTTGAGTCAAAAAAATTTTTTTGCTCCTGAGCAGCTTTTTTTCTGACCGCGGCATCACGCGTTTTCTTCCTTGGGCAGCAAAAACACTAGAGTTTTAAAAACAGCTAATAATAACATTTTTAAGCATGGAATTCCACCCCGAAACACATCCTAGCATCCGTTTTTACATTTGAGTCAAAAAAATTTTTTTGCTCCTCAGCAGCTTTTTTTCTGACCGCGGCATCACGCGTTTTCTTCCTCCGGCAGCGAAAACACTAGATTTTTTTAAAAAGCTAATAATAACATGTTTAAGCATGGAATTCCACCCCGAATCAGATCCTAGCATCCGTTTTTACATTTGAGTCAAAAAAAAATTTTTGCTCCTGAGCAGCTTTTTTTCTTACCGCGGCATCACGCGTTTTCTTCCTCGGGCAGCAAAAACACTTGATTTTTAAAAGCAGGAAATAACAACATTTTTAAACATGGAATTCCATCCCGAATAAAATCCTAACATCCGTTTTTACATTTGAATCAAAAAAATTTTTTTGCTCCTGAGCAGCTTTTTTTCTGACCGCGGCATCACGCGTTTTCTTCCTCAGGCAGCAAAAACACTCGATTTTTAAAAACAGCTAATAATAACATTTTTAAACATGGAATTCCACCCCGAATCACATCCTAGCATGCGTTTTTACATTTGAGTCAAAAAAATTTTTTTGCTCCTGAGCAGCTTTTTTTCTGACCGCGGCATCACGCGTTTTCTTCCTCGGGCAGCAAAAACACTAGAGTTTTAAAAACAGCTAATAATAACATTTTTAAGCATGGAATTCCACCCCGAATCACATCCTAGCATCCGTTTTTACATTTCAGTGAAAAAAATTTTTTTGCTCCTGAGCAGCTTTTTTTCTGACCGCGGCATCACGCGTTTTCTTCCTCGGGCAGCAAAAACACTAGATTTTTAAAATCAGCTAATAATAATATTTTTAAGCATGGAGTTCCACCCTGAAACACATCCTAGCATCCGTTTTTACATTTCAGTCAAAAAAAATTTTTTGCTCCTGAGCAGCTTTTTTTCGGACCGCGGCATCACGCGTTTTCTTCCTCCGGCCGCAAAAACACTCGATTTTTAAAAACAGCTAATAATAACATTTTTAAGCATGGAATTCCACTTAGAAACACATCCTAGCATCCGTTTTTACATTTCAGTGAAAAAATTTTTTTTGCTCCTGAGCAGCTTTTTTTCTTACCGCGGCATCACGCGTTTTCTTCCTCGGGCAGCAAAAACACTCGATTTTTAAAAGCAGGAAATAACAACATTTTTAAACATGGATTTCCACCCCGAATAAAATCCTAACATCCGTTTTTACATTTGAATCAAAAAAAATTTTTTGCTCCTGAGCAGCTTTTTTTCTGACCACGGCATCACGCGTTTTCTTCCTCGTGCAGCAAAAACACTCGATTTTTAAAAACAGCTAATTATAAAATTTTTAAGCATGGAATTCCACCCCGAATCACATCCTAGCATCCGTTTTTACATTTGAGTCAAAAACAATTTTTTGCTCCTGAGCAGCTTTTTTTCTGACCGCGGCATCACGCATTTTCTTCCTCGGGCAGCAAAAACACTAGATTTTTAAAAACAGCTAATAATAACATTTTTAAGCATGGAATTCCACCCCGAATCACATCCTAGCATCCGTTTTTACATTTGAGTCAAAAAAATTTTTTTGCTCCTGAGCAGCTCTTTTTCTGACCGCGGCATCACGCGTTTTCTTCCTCGGGCAGCAAAAACACTCGATTTTTAAAAACAGCTAATAATAACATTTTTAAACATGGAATTCCACCCCGAATCACATCCTAGCATCCGTTTTTACATTTGAGTCAAAAAAATTTTTTTGCTCCTGAGCAGCTTTTTTTCTGACCGCGGCATCACGCGTTTTCTTCCTCGGGCAGCAAAAACACTCGATTTTTAAAAACAGCTAATAATAACATGTTTAAGCATGGAATTCCACCTCAAATCACATCCTAGCATCCGTTTTTACATTTGAGTCAAAAAAAAATTTTTTTTCTCCTGAGCAGCTTTTTTTCTGACCGCGGCATCACGCGTTTTCTTCTTCGGGCAGCAAAAACACTCGATTTTTAAAAACAGCTAATAATAACATTTTTAAGCATGGAATTCCACCCCGAATCACATCCTAGCATCCGTTTTTACATTTCAGTGAAAAAATTTTTTTTGCTCCTGAGCAGCTTTTTTTCTGACCGCGGCATCACGCGTTTTCTTCCTCGGGCAGCAAAAACACTAGATTTTTAAAATCAGCTAATAATAATATTTTTAAGCATGGAGTTCCACCCTGAAACACATCCTAGCATCTGTTTTTACATTTCAGTCAAAAAAAATTTTTTGCTCCTGAGCAGCTTTTTTTCGGACCGCGGCATCACGCGTTTTCTTCCTCCGGCCGCAAAAACACTCGATTTTTAAAAACAGCTAATAATAACATTTTTAAGCATGGAATTCCACTTCGAAACACATCCTAGCATCCGTTTTTACATTTCAGTGAAAAAATTTTTTTTGCTCCTGAGCAGCTTTTTTTCTTACCGCGGCATCACGCGTTTTCTTCCTCGGGCAGCAAAAACACTCGATTTTTAAAAGCAGGAAATAACAACATTTTTAAACATGGAATTCCATCCCGAATAAAATCCTAACATCCGTTTTTACATTTGAATCAAAAAAATTTTTTTGCTCCTGAGCAGCTTTTTTTCTGACCGCGGCATCACGCGTTTTCTTCCTCAGGCAGCAAAAACACTCGATTTTTAAAAACAGCTAATAATAACATTTTTAAACATGGAATTCCACCCCGAATCACATCCTAGCATGCGTTTTTACATTTGAGTCAAAAAAATTTTTTTGCTCCTGAGCAGCTTTTTTTCTGACCGCGGCATCACGCGTTTTCTTCCTCGGGCAGCAAAAACACTAGAGTTTTAAAAACAGCTAATAATAACATTTTTAAGCATGGAATTCCACCCCGAATCACATCCTAGCATCCGTTTTTACATTTCAGTGAAAAAAATTTTTTTGCTCCTGAGCAGCTTTTTTTCTGACCGCGGCATCACGCGTTTTCTTCCTCGGGCAGCAAAAACACTCGATTTTTAAAAACAGCTGATAATAACATGTTTAAGCATCGAATTCCACCCCGAATCACATCCTAGCAAACGTTTTTACATTTCAGTCAAAAAAATTTTTTTTTCTCCTAAGCAGCTTTTTTTCTGACCGCGGCATCACGCGTTTTCTTCCTCGGGCAGCAAAAACACTCGATTTTTAAAAACAGCTATTAATAACATTTTTAAACATGAAATTCCCCCCCCCAAATCACATCCTAGCATCCGTTTTTACATTTGAGTCAAAAAAAATTTTTTGCTCCTGAGCAGCTTTTTTTCTTACCGCGGCATCACGCGTTTTCTTCCTCGGGCAGCAAAAACACTCGATTTTTAAAAGCAGGAAATAATAACATTTTTAAACATGAAATTCCCCCCCCCAAATCACATCCCAGCATCCGTTTTTACATTTCAGTGAAGAAAATTTTTTTTCTCCTGAGCAGCTTTTTTTCTGACCGCGGCATCACACGTTTTCTTCCACGGGCAGAAAAAACACTCGATTTTTAAAAGCAGCTGATAATAACATGTTTAAGAATGGAATTCCACCCCGAATCACATACTAGCATCCGTTTTTACATTTCAATCAAAAAAAATTTTTTGCTCCTCAGCAGCATTTTTTCTGACCGCGGCATCACGCGTTTTCTTCCTCGGGCAGCAAAAACACTCGATTTTTAAAAACAGCTAATAATAACATTTTTAAACATGGAATTCCACCCCGAATCACATCCTAGCATGCGTTTTTACATTTGAGTCGAAAAAATTTTTTTGCTCCTGAGCAGCTTTTTTTCTGACCGCGGCATCACGCGTTTTCTTCCTCGGGCAGCAAAAACACTTGATTCTTAAAAACAGTTAATAATAACATTTTTAAGCATGGAATTCCACCCCGAATCACATCCTAGCATCTGTTTTTACATTTGAGTCAAAAAAATTTTTTTACTCCTGAGCAGCTTTTTTTCTGACCGCGGCATCACGCGTTTTCTTCCTCCGGCCGCAAAAACACTCGATTTTTAAAAACACCTAATAATAACATTTTTAAGCATGGAATTCCACCCCGAATCACATCCTAGCATCCGTTTTTACATTTCAGTGAAAAAATTTTTTTTGCTCCTGAGCAGCTTTTTTTCTGACCGCGGCATCACGCGTTTTCTTCCTCGGGCAGCAAAAACATTCGATTTTTAAAAACAGCTAATAATAACATTTTTAAACATGGAATTCCACCCCGAAACACATCCTAGCATCCGTTTTTACATTTGAGTCAAAAAAAATTTTTTTGCTCCAGAGCAGCTTTTTTTCTGACCGCGGCATCACGCGTCTTCTTCCTTGGGCAGCAAAAACACTCGATTTTTAAAAACAGCTGATAATAACATGTTTAAGCATCGAATTCCACCCCGAATCACATCCTAGCAAACGTTTTTACATTTCAGTCAAAAAAATTTTTTTTTCTCCTAAGCAGCTTTTTTTCTGACCGCGGCATCACGCGTTTTCTTCCTCGGGCAGCAAAAACACTCGATTTTTAAAAACAGCTATTAATAACATTTTTAAACATGAAATTCCCCCCCCCAAATCACATCCTAGCATCCGTTTTTACATTTGAGTCAAAAAAATTTTTTTGCTCCTGAGCAGCTTTTTTTCATCACGCGTTTTCTTCCTCGGGCAGCAAAAATACTCGATTTTTAAAAACAGCTAATAATAACATTTTTAAACATGGAATTCCACCCCGAATCACATCCTAGCATGCGTTTTTACATTTGAGTCAAAAAAAAATTTTTGCTCCTGAGCAGCTTTTTTTCTGACCCCGGCATCACGCGTTTTCTTCCTCGGGCAGCAAAAACACTCGATTTTTAAAAACACCTAATAATAACATTTTTAAGCATGGAATTCCACCCCGAATCACATCCTAGTATCCGTTTTTACATTTGAGTCAAAAAAATTTTTTTGCTCCTGAGCAGCTTTTTTTCTGACCGCGGCATCACGCGTTTTCTTCCTCCGGCCGCAAAAACACTCGATTTTTAAAAACAGCTAATAATAACATTTTTAAGCATGGAATTCCACCCCGAATCACATCCTAGCATCCGTTTTTACATTTCAGTGAAAAAATTTTTTTTGCTCCTGAGCAGCTTTTTTTCTGACCGCGGCATCACACGTTTTCTTCCACGGGCAGAAAAAACACTCGATTTTTAAAAGCAGCTGATAATAACATGTTTAAGCATGGAATTCCACCCCGAATCACATACTAGCATCCGTTTTTACATTTCAGTCAAAAAAAATTTTTTGCTCCTCAGCAGCATTTTTTCTGACCGCGGCATCACGCGTTTTCTTCCTCGGGCAGCAAAAACACTCGATTTTTAAAAACAGCTAATAATAACATTTTTAAACATGGAATTCCACCCCGAAACACATCCTAGCATCTGTTTTTACATTTGAGTCAAAAAAAAATTTTTGCTCCTGAGCAGCTTTTTTTCTGACCGCGGCATCACGCGTTTTCTTCCTCGGGCAGCAAAAACACTAGATTTTTAAAAACAGCTAATAATAATATTTTTAAGCATGGAATTCCACCCCGAAACACATCCTAGCATCCGTTTTAACATTTGGGTCAAAAAAAATTTTTTGCTCCTGAGCAGCTTTTTTTCTGACTGCGGCATCACGCGTTTTCTTCCTTGGGCAGCAAAAACACTAGAGTTTTAAAAACAGCTAATAATAACATTTTTAAGCATGGAATTCCACCCCGAAACACATCCTAGCATCCGTTTTTCCATTTGAGTCAAAAAAAAATTTTTGCTCCTGAACAGCTTTTTTTCTGACCGCGGCATCACGCGTTTTCTTCCTCTGGCCGCAAAAACACTCGATTTTTAAAAACAGCTAATAATAATATTTTTAAGCATGGAATTCCACCCCGAAACACATCCTAGCATCCGTTTTTACATTTGAGTCAAAAAAATTTTTTTGCTCCTGAGCAGCTTTTTTTCTGACTGCGGCATCACGCGGTTTCTTCCTTGGGCAGCAAAAACACTAGAGTTTTAAAAACAGCTGATAATAACATATTTAAGCATGGAATTCCACCCCGAAAAACATCCTAGCATCCGTTTTTACATTTGAGTCAAAAAAAATTTTTTGCTCCTGAGCAGCTTTTTTTCTGACCGCGGCATCACGCGTTTTCTTCCTCCGGCCGCAAAAACACTCGATTTTTAAAAACAGCTAATAATAACATTTTTAAGCATGGAATTCCACCCCGAATCACATCCTAGCATCCGCTTTTACATTTCAGTGAAAAATTTTTTTTTGCTCCCTAGCAGCTTTTTTTCTGACCGCGGCATCACGCGTTTTCTACCTCGGGCAGCAAAAACACTAGATTTTTAAAAACAGCTAATAATAACATTTTTAAGCATGGAATTCCACCCCGAAACACATCCTAGCATCCGTTTTTACATTTGAGTCAAAAAAAAATTTTTGCTCCTCACCAGCTTTTTTTCTGACCGCGGCATCACGCGTTTTCTTCCTTGGGCAGCAAAAACACTAGATTTTTAAAAACAGCTGATAATAATATTTTTAAGCATGGAATTCCACCCCGAAACACATCCTAGCATCCGTTTTTACATTTGAGTCAAAAAAATTTTTTTGCTCCTGAGCAGCTTTTTTTCTGACCGCGGCATCACGCGTTTTCTTCCTTGGGCAGCAAAAACACTAGAGTTTTAAAAACAGCTAATAATAACATTTTTAAGCATGGAATTCCACCCCGAAACACATCCTAGCATCCGTTTTTACATTTGAGTCAAAAAAATTTTTTTGCTCCTCAGCAGCTTTTTTTCTGACCGCGGCATCACGCGTTTTCTTCCTCCGGCAGCGAAAACACTAGATTTTTTTAAAAAGCTAATAATAACATGTTTAAGCATGGAATTCCACCCCGAATCAGATCCTAGCATCCGTTTTTACATTTGAGTCAAAAAAAAATTTTTGCTCCTGAGCAGCTTTTTTTCTTACCGCGGCATCACGCGTTTTCTTCCTCGGGCAGCAAAAACACTTGATTTTTAAAAGCAGGAAATAACAACATTTTTAAACATGGAATTCCATCCCGAATAAAATCCTAACATCCGTTTTTACATTTGAATCAAAAAAATTTTTTTGCTCCTGAGCAGCTTTTTTTCTGACCGCGGCATCACGCGTTTTCTTCCTCAGGCAGCAAAAACACTCGATTTTTAAAAACAGCTAATAATAACATTTTTAAACATGGAATTCCACCCCGAATCACATCCTAGCATGCGTTTTTACATTTGAGTCAAAAAAATTTTTTTGCTCCTGAGCAGCTTTTTTTCTGACCGCGGCATCACGCGTTTTCTTCCTCGGGCAGCAAAAACACTAGAGTTTTAAAAACAGCTAATAATAACATTTTTAAGCATGGAATTCCACCCCGAATCACATCCTAGCATCCGTTTTTACATTTCAGTGAAAAAAATTTTTTTGCTCCTGAGCAGCTTTTTTTCTGACCGCGGCATCACGCGTTTTCTTCCTCGGGCAGCAAAAACACTAGATTTTTAAAATCAGCTAATAATAATATTTTTAAGCATGGAGTTCCACCCTGAAACACATCCTAGCATCCGTTTTTACATTTCAGTCAAAAAAAATTTTTTGCTCCTGAGCAGCTTTTTTTCGGACCGCGGCATCACGCGTTTTCTTCCTCCGGCCGCAAAAACACTCGATTTTTAAAAACAGCTAATAATAACATTTTTAAGCATGGAATTCCACTTAGAAACACATCCTAGCATCCGTTTTTACATTTCAGTGAAAAAATTTTTTTTGCTCCTGAGCAGCTTTTTTTCTTACCGCGGCATCACGCGTTTTCTTCCTCGGGCAGCAAAAACACTCGATTTTTAAAAGCAGGAAATAACAACATTTTTAAACATGGATTTCCACCCCGAATAAAATCCTAACATCCGTTTTTACATTTGAATCAAAAAAAATTTTTTGCTCCTGAGCAGCTTTTTTTCTGACCACGGCATCACGCGTTTTCTTCCTCGTGCAGCAAAAACACTCGATTTTTAAAAACAGCTAATTATAAAATTTTTAAGCATGGAATTCCACCCCGAATCACATCCTAGCATCCGTTTTTACATTTGAGTCAAAAACAATTTTTTGCTCCTGAGCAGCTTTTTTTCTGACCGCGGCATCACGCATTTTCTTCCTCGGGCAGCAAAAACACTAGATTTTTAAAAACAGCTAATAATAACATTTTTAAGCATGGAATTCCACCCCGAATCACATCCTAGCATCCGTTTTTACATTTGAGTCAAAAAAATTTTTTTGCTCCTGAGCAGCTCTTTTTCTGACCGCGGCATCACGCGTTTTCTTCCTCGGGCAGCAAAAACACTCGATTTTTAAAAACAGCTAATAATAACATTTTTAAACATGGAATTCCACCCCGAATCACATCCTAGCATCCGTTTTTACATTTGAGTCAAAAAAATTTTTTTGCTCCTGAGCAGCTTTTTTTCTGACCGCGGCATCACGCGTTTTCTTCCTCGGGCAGCAAAAACACTCGATTTTTAAAAACAGCTAATAATAACATGTTTAAGCATGGAATTCCACCTCAAATCACATCCTAGCATCCGTTTTTACATTTGAGTCAAAAAAAAATTTTTTTTCTCCTGAGCAGCTTTTTTTCTGACCGCGGCATCACGCGTTTTCTTCTTCGGGCAGCAAAAACACTCGATTTTTAAAAACAGCTAATAATAACATTTTTAAGCATGGAATTCCACCCCGAATCACATCCTAGCATCCGTTTTTACATTTCAGTGAAAAAATTTTTTTTGCTCCTGAGCAGCTTTTTTTCTGACCGCGGCATCACGCGTTTTCTTCCTCGGGCAGCAAAAACACTAGATTTTTAAAATCAGCTAATAATAATATTTTTAAGCATGGAGTTCCACCCTGAAACACATCCTAGCATCTGTTTTTACATTTCAGTCAAAAAAAATTTTTTGCTCCTGAGCAGCTTTTTTTCGGACCGCGGCATCACGCGTTTTCTTCCTCCGGCCGCAAAAACACTCGATTTTTAAAAACAGCTAATAATAACATTTTTAAGCATGGAATTCCACTTCGAAACACATCCTAGCATCCGTTTTTACATTTCAGTGAAAAAATTTTTTTTGCTCCTGAGCAGCTTTTTTTCTTACCGCGGCATCACGCGTTTTCTTCCTCGGGCAGCAAAAACACTCGATTTTTAAAAGCAGGAAATAACAACATTTTTAAACATGGATTTCCACCCCGAATAAAATCCTAACATCCGTTTTTACATTTGAATCAAAAAAAATTTTTTGCTCCTGAGCAGCTTTTTTTCTGACCACGGCATCACGCGTTTTCTTCCTCGTGCAACAAAAACACTCGATTTTTAAAAACAGCTAATTATAAAATTTTTAAGCATGGAATTCCACCCCGAATCACATCCTAGCATCCGTTTTTACATTTGAGTCAAAAACAATTTTTTGCTCCTGAGCAGCTTTTTTTCTGACCGCGGCATCACGCATTTACTTCCTCGGGCAGCAAAAACACTAGATTTTTAAAAACAGCTAATAATAACATTTTTAAGCATGGAATTCCACCCCGAATCACATCCTAGCATCCGTTTTTACATTTGAGTCAAAAAATTTTTTTTGCTCCTGAGCAGCTCTTTTTCTGACCGCGGCATCACGCGTTTTCTTCCTCGGGCAGCAAAAACACTCGATTTTTAAAAACAGCTAATAATAACATTTTTAAACATGGAATTCCACCCCGAATCACATCCTAGCATCCGTTTTTACATTTGAGTCAAAAAAAATTTTTTGCTCCTGAGCAGCTTTTTTTCTGACCGCGGCATCACGCGTTTTCTTCCTCGGGCAGCAAAAACACTCGATTTTTAAAAGCAGGAAATAACAACATTTTTAAACATGGAATTCCACCCCGAATAAAATCCTAACATCCGTTTTTACATTTGAATCAAAAAAAATTTTTTGCTCCTGAGCAGCTTTTTTTCTCACCGCGGCATCACGCGTTTTCTTCCTCGTGCAGCAAAAACACTCGATTTTAAAAAACAGCTAATTATAAAATTTTTAAGCATGGAATTCCACCCCGAATCACATCCTAGCATCCGTTTTTACATTTGAGTCAAAAACAATTTTTTGCTCCTGAGCAGCTTTTTTTCTGACCGCGGCATCACGCATTTTCTTCCTCGGGCAGCAAAAACACTAGATTTTTAAAAACAGCTAATAATAACATTTTTAAGCATGGAATTCCACCCCGAATCACATCCTAGCATCCGTTTTTACATTTGAGTCAAAAAAATTTTTTTGCTCCTGAGCAGCTCTTTTTCTGACCGCGGCATCACGCGTTTTCTTCCTCGGGCAGCAAAAACACTCGATTTTTAAAAACAGCTAATAATAACATGTTTAAGCATGGAATTCCACCTCGAATCACATCCTAGCATCCGTTTTTACATTTGAGTCAAAAAAAAAATTTTTTTCTCCTGAGCAGCTTTTTTTCTGACCGCGGCATCACGCGTTTTCTTCCTAGGGCAGCAAAAACACACGATTTTTAAAAACAGCTAATAATAACATTTTTAAGCATGGAATTCCACTCCGAATCACATCCTAGCATGCGTTTTTACATTTGAGTCAAAAAAAATTTTTTGCTCCTGAGCAGCTTTTTTTCTGACCACGGCATCACGCGTTTTCTTCCTCGTGCAACAAAAACACTCGATTTTTAAAAACAGCTAATTATAAAATTTTTAAGCATGGAATTCCACCCCGAATCACATCCTAGCATCCGTTTTTACATTTGAGTCAAAAACAATTTTTTGCTCCTGAGCAGCTTTTTTTCTGACCGCGGCATCACGCATTTTCTTCCTCGGGCAGCAAAAACACTAGATTTTTAAAAACAGCTAATAATAACATTTTTAAGCATGGAATTCCACCCCGAATCACATCCTAGCATCCGTTTTTACATTTGAGTCAAAAAATTTTTTTTGCTCCTGAGCAGCTCTTTTTCTGACCGCGGCATCACGCGTTTTCTTCCTCGGGCAGCAAAAACACTCGATTTTTAAAAACAGCTAATAATAACATTTTTAAACATGGAATTCCACCCCGAATCACATCCTAGCATCCGTTTTTACATTTGAGTCAAAAAAAATTTTTTGCTCCTGAGCAGCTTTTTTTCTGACCGCGGCATCACGCGTTTTCTTCCTCGGGCAGCAAAAACACTCGATTTTTAAAAGCAGGAAATAACAACATTTTTAAACATGGAATTCCACCCCGAATAAAATCCTAACATCCGTTTTTACATTTGAATCAAAAAAAATTTTTTGCTCCTGAGCAGCTTTTTTTCTCACCGCGGCATCACGCGTTTTCTTCCTCGTGCAGCAAAAACACTCGATTTTAAAAAACAGCTAATTATAAAATTTTTAAGCATGGAATTCCACCCCGAATCACATCCTAGCATCCGTTTTTACATTTGAGTCAAAAACAATTTTTTGCTCCTGAGCAGCTTTTTTTCTGACCGCGGCATCACGCATTTTCTTCCTCGGGCAGCAAAAACACTAGATTTTTAAAAACAGCTAATAATAACATTTTTAAGCATGGAATTCCACCCCGAATCACATCCTAGCATCCGTTTTTACATTTGAGTCAAAAAAATTTTTTTGCTCCTGAGCAGCTCTTTTTCTGACCGCGGCATCACGCGTTTTCTTCCTCGGGCAGCAAAAACACTCGATTTTTAAAAACAGCTAATAATAACATGTTTAAGCATGGAATTCCACCTCGAATCACATCCTAGCATCCGTTTTTACATTTGAGTCAAAAAAAAAATTTTTTTCTCCTGAGCAGCTTTTTTTCTGACCGCGGCATCACGCGTTTTCTTCCTAGGGCAGCAAAAACACACGATTTTTAAAAACAGCTAATAATAACATTTTTAAGCATGGAATTCCACTCCGAATCACATCCTAGCATGCGTTTTTACATTTGAGTCAAAAAAAATTTTTTGCTCCTGAGCAGCTTTTTTTCTGACCGCGGCATCACGCGTTTTCTTCCTCGGGCAGCAAAAACACTAGATTTTTAAAAACAGCTAATAATAACATTTTTAAACATGGAATTCCACCCCAAATCACATCCTAGCATCCGTTTTTACATTTGAGTCAAAAAAATTTTTTGCTCCTGAGCAGCTTTTTTTCTGACCGCGGCATCACGCGTTTTCTTCCTCGGGCAGCAAAAACACTTGATTCTTAAAAACAGTTAATAATAACATTTTTAAGCATGGAATTCCACCCCGAATCACATCCTAGCATCTGTTTTTACATTTGAGTCAAAAAAAATTTTTTGCTCCTGAGCTGCTTTTTTTCTGACCGCGGCATCACGCGTTTTCTTCCTCCGGCTGCAAAAACACTCGATTTTTAAAAACAGCTAATAATAACATTTTTAAGCATGGAATTCCACCCCGAATCACATCCTAGCACCCGTTTTTACATTTGAGTCAAAAAAAATTTTTTGCTCCTGAGCAGCTTTTTTTCTGACCGCGGCATCACGCGTTTTCCTCCTCAGGCAGCAAAAACACTCGATTTTTAAAAACAGCTAATAATAACATGTTTAAGCATGGAATTCCACCTCGAATCACATCCTAGCATCCGTTTTTACATTTGAGTAAAAAAAAAATTTTTTTCTCCTGAGCAGCTTTTTTTCTGACCGCGGCATCACGCGTTTTCTTCCTCGGGCAGCAAAAACACTAGATTTTTAAAATCAGCTAATAATAATATTTTTAAGCATGGAGTTCCACCCTGAAACACATCCTAGCATCCGTTTTTACATTTCAGTCAAAAAAAATTTTTTGCTCCTGAGCAGCTTTTTTTCGGACCGCGGCATCACGCGTTTTCTTCCTCCGGCCGCAAAAACACTCGATTTTTAAAAACAGCTAATAATAACATTTTTAAGCATGGAATTCCACTTCGAAACACATCCTAGCATCCGTTTTTACATTTCAGTGAAAAAATTTTTTTTGCTCCTGAGCAGCTTTTTTTCTTACCGCGGCATCACGCGTTTTCTTCCTCGGGCAGCAAAAACACTCGATTTTTAAAAGCAGGAAATAACAACATTTTTAAACATGGATTTCCACCCCGAATAAAATCCTAACATCCGTTTTTACATTTGAATCAAAAAAAATTTTTTGCTCCTGAGCAGCTTTTTTTCTGACCACGGCATCACGCGTTTTCTTCCTCGTGCAACAAAAACACTCGATTTTTAAAAACAGCTAATTATAAAATTTTTAAGCATGGAATTCCACCCCGAATCACATCCTAGCATCCGTTTTTACATTTGAGTCAAAAACAATTTTTTGCTCCTGAGCAGCTTTTTTTCTGACCGCGGCATCACGCATTTTCTTCCTCGGGCAGCAAAAACACTAGATTTTTAAAAACAGCTAATAATAACATTTTTAAGCATGGAATTCCACCCCGAATCACATCCTAGCATCCGTTTTTACATTTGAGTCAAAAAATTTTTTTTGCTCCTGAGCAGCTCTTTTTCTGACCGCGGCATCACGCGTTTTCTTCCTCGGGCAGCAAAAACACTCGATTTTTAAAAACAGCTAATAATAACATTTTTAAACATGGAATTCCACCCCGAATCACATCCTAGCATCCGTTTTTACATTTGAGTCAAAAAAAATTTTTTGCTCCTGAGCAGCTTTTTTTCTGACCGCGGCATCACGCGTTTTCTTCCTCGGGCAGCAAAAACACTCGATTTTTAAAAGCAGGAAATAACAACATTTTTAAACATGGAATTCCACCCCGAATAAAATCCTAACATCCGTTTTTACATTTGAATCAAAAAAAATTTTTTGCTCCTGAGCAGCTTTTTTTCTCACCGCGGCATCACGCGTTTTCTTCCTCGTGCAGCAAAAACACTCGATTTTAAAAAACAGCTAATTATAAAATTTTTAAGCATGGAATTCCACCCCGAATCACATCCTAGCATCCGTTTTTACATTTGAGTCAAAAACAATTTTTTGCTCCTGAGCAGCTTTTTTTCTGACCGCGGCATCACGCATTTTCTTCCTCGGGCAGCAAAAACACTAGATTTTTAAAAACAGCTAATAATAACATTTTTAAGCATGGAATTCCACCCCGAATCACATCCTAGCATCCGTTTTTACATTTGAGTCAAAAAAATTTTTTTGCTCCTGAGCAGCTCTTTTTCTGACCGCGGCATCACGCGTTTTCTTCCTCGGGCAGCAAAAACACTCGATTTTTAAAAACAGCTAATAATAACATGTTTAAGCATGGAATTCCACCTCGAATCACATCCTAGCATCCGTTTTTACATTTGAGTCAAAAAAAAAATTTTTTTCTCCTGAGCAGCTTTTTTTCTGACCGCGGCATCACGCGTTTTCTTCCTAGGGCAGCAAAAACACACGATTTTTAAAAACAGCTAATAATAACATTTTTAAGCATGGAATTCCACTCCGAATCACATCCTAGCATGCGTTTTTACATTTGAGTCAAAAAAAATTTTTTGCTCCTGAGCAGCTTTTTTTCTGACCACGGCATCACGCGTTTTCTTCCTCGTGCAACAAAAACACTCGATTTTTAAAAACAGCTAATTATAAAATTTTTAAGCATGGAATTCCACCCCGAATCACATCCTAGCATCCGTTTTTACATTTGAGTCAAAAACAATTTTTTGCTCCTGAGCAGCTTTTTTTCTGACCGCGGCATCACGCATTTTCTTCCTCGGGCAGCAAAAACACTAGATTTTTAAAAACAGCTAATAATAACATTTTTAAGCATGGAATTCCACCCCGAATCACATCCTAGCATCCGTTTTTACATTTGAGTCAAAAAATTTTTTTTGCTCCTGAGCAGCTCTTTTTCTGACCGCGGCATCACGCGTTTTCTTCCTCGGGCAGCAAAAACACTCGATTTTTAAAAACAGCTAATAATAACATTTTTAAACATGGAATTCCACCCCGAATCACATCCTAGCATCCGTTTTTACATTTGAGTCAAAAAAAATTTTTTGCTCCTGAGCAGCTTTTTTTCTGACCGCGGCATCACGCGTTTTCTTCCTCGGGCAGCAAAAACACTCGATTTTTAAAAGCAGGAAATAACAACATTTTTAAACATGGAATTCCACCCCGAATAAAATCCTAACATCCGTTTTTACATTTGAATCAAAAAAAATTTTTTGCTCCTGAGCAGCTTTTTTTCTCACCGCGGCATCACGCGTTTTCTTCCTCGTGCAGCAAAAACACTCGATTTTAAAAAACAGCTAATTATAAAATTTTTAAGCATGGAATTCCACCCCGAATCACATCCTAGCATCCGTTTTTACATTTGAGTCAAAAACAATTTTTTGCTCCTGAGCAGCTTTTTTTCTGACCGCGGCATCACGCATTTTCTTCCTCGGGCAGCAAAAACACTAGATTTTTAAAAACAGCTAATAATAACATTTTTAAGCATGGAATTCCACCCCGAATCACATCCTAGCATCCGTTTTTACATTTGAGTCAAAAAAATTTTTTTGCTCCTGAGCAGCTCTTTTTCTGACCGCGGCATCACGCGTTTTCTTCCTCGGGCAGCAAAAACACTCGATTTTTAAAAACAGCTAATAATAACATGTTTAAGCATGGAATTCCACCTCGAATCACATCCTAGCATCCGTTTTTACATTTGAGTCAAAAAAAAAATTTTTTTCTCCTGAGCAGCTTTTTTTCTGACCGCGGCATCACGCGTTTTCTTCCTAGGGCAGCAAAAACACACGATTTTTAAAAACAGCTAATAATAACATTTTTAAGCATGGAATTCCACTCCGAATCACATCCTAGCATGCGTTTTTACATTTGAGTCAAAAAAAATTTTTTGCTCCTGAGCAGCTTTTTTTCTGACCGCGGCATCACGCGTTTTCTTCCTCGGGCAGCAAAAACACTAGATTTTTAAAAACAGCTAATAATAACATTTTTAAACATGGAATTCCACCCCAAATCACATCCTAGCATCCGTTTTTACATTTGAGTCAAAAAAATTTTTTGCTCCTGAGCAGCTTTTTTTCTGACCGCGGCATCACGCGTTTTCTTCCTCGGGCAGCAAAAACACTTGATTCTTAAAAACAGTTAATAATAACATTTTTAAGCATGGAATTCCACCCCGAATCACATCCTAGCATCTGTTTTTACATTTGAGTCAAAAAAAATTTTTTGCTCCTGAGCTGCTTTTTTTCTGACCGCGGCATCACGCGTTTTCTTCCTCCGGCTGCAAAAACACTCGATTTTTAAAAACAGCTAATAATAACATTTTTAAGCATGGAATTCCACCCCGAATCACATCCTAGCACCCGTTTTTACATTTGAGTCAAAAAAAATTTTTTGCTCCTGAGCAGCTTTTTTTCTGACCGCGGCATCACGCGTTTTCCTCCTCAGGCAGCAAAAACACTCGATTTTTAAAAACAGCTAATAATAACATGTTTAAGCATGGAATTCCACCTCGAATCACATCCTAGCATCCGTTTTTACATTTGAGTAAAAAAAAAATTTTTTTCTCCTGAGCAGCTTTTTTTCTGACCGCGGCATCACGCGTTTTCTTCCTCGGGCAGCAAAAACACTAGATTTTTAAAATCAGCTAATAATAATATTTTTAAGCATGGAGTTCCACCCTGAAACACATCCTAGCATCCGTTTTTACATTTCAGTCAAAAAAAATTTTTTGCTCCTGAGCAGCTTTTTTTCGGACCGCGGCATCACGCGTTTTCTTCCTCCGGCCGCAAAAACACTCGATTTTTAAAAACAGCTAATAATAACATTTTTAAGCATGGAATTCCACTTCGAAACACATCCTAGCATCCGTTTTTACATTTCAGTGAAAAAATTTTTTTTGCTCCTGAGCAGCTTTTTTTCTTACCGCGGCATCACGCGTTTTCTTCCTCGGGCAGCAAAAACACTCGATTTTTAAAAGCAGGAAATAACAACATTTTTAAACATGGATTTCCACCCCGAATAAAATCCTAACATCCGTTTTTACATTTGAATCAAAAAAAATTTTTTGCTCCTGAGCAGCTTTTTTTCTGACCACGGCATCACGCGTTTTCTTCCTCGTGCAGCAAAAACACTCGATTTTTAAAAACAGCTAATTATAAAATTTTTAAGCATGGAATTCCACCCCGAATCACATCCTAGCATCCGTTTTTACATTTGAGTCAAAAACAATTTTTTGCTCCTGAGCAGCTTTTTTTCTGACCGCGGCATCACGCATTTTCTTCCTCGGGCAGCAAAAACACTAGATTTTTAAAAACAGCTAATAATAACATTTTTAAGCATGGAATTCCACCCCGAATCACATCCTAGCATCCGTTTTTACATTTGAGTCAAAAAAATTTTTTTGCTCCTGAGCAGCTTTTTTTCTGACCGCGGCATCACGCGTTTTCTTCCTCAGGCAGCAAAAACACTCGATTTTTAAAAACAGCTAATAATAACATGTTTAAGCATGGAATTCCACCTCAAATCACATCCTAGCATCCGTTTTTACATTTGAGTCAAAAAAAAATTTTTTTTCTCCTGAGCAGCTTTTTTTCTGACCGCGGCATCACGCGTTTTCTTCTTCGGGCAGCAAAAACACTCGATTTTTAAAAACAGCTAATAATAACATTTTTAAGCATGGAATTCCACCCCGAATCACATCCTAGCATCCGTTTTTACATTTCAGTGAAAAAATTTTTTTTGCTCCTGAGCAGCTTTTTTTCTGACCGCGGCATCACGCGTTTTCTTCCTCGGGCAGCAAAAACACTAGATTTTTAAAATCAGCTAATAATAATATTTTTAAGCATGGAGTTCCACCCTGAAACACATCCTAGCATCCGTTTTTACATTTCAGTCAAAAAAAATTTTTTGCTCCTGAGCAGCTTTTTTTCGGACCGCGGCATCACGCGTTTTCTTCCTCCGGCCGCAAAAACACTCGATTTTTAAAAACAGCTAATAATAACATTTTTAAGCATGGAATTCCACTTCGAAACACATCCTAGCATCCGTTTTTACATTTCAGTGAAAAAATTTTTTTTGCTCCTGAGCAGCTTTTTTTCTTACCGCGGCATCACGCCTTTTCTTCCTCGGGCAGCAAAAACACTCGATTTTTAAAAGCAGGAAATAACAACATTTTTAAACATGGATTTCCACCCCGAATAAAATCCTAACATCCGTTTTTACATTTGAATCAAAAAAAATTTTTTGCTCCTGAGCAGCTTTTTTTCTGACCACGGCATCACGCGTTTTCTTCCTCGTGCAACAAAAACACTCGATTTTTAAAAACAGCTAATTATAAAATTTTTAAGCATGGAATTCCACCCCGAATCACATCCTAGCATCCGTTTTTACATTTGAGTCAAAAACAATTTTTTGCTCCTGAGCAGCTTTTTTTCTGACCGCGGCATCACGCATTTTCTTCCTCGGGCAGCAAAAACACTAGATTTTTAAAAACAGCTAATAATAACATTTTTAAGCATGGAATTCCACCCCGACTCACATCCTAGCATCCGTTTTTACATTTGAGTCAAAAAATTTTTTTTGCTCCTGAGCAGCTCTTTTTCTGACCGCGGCATCACGCGTTTTCTTCCTCGGGCAGCAAAAACACTCGATTTTTAAAAACAGCTAATAATAACATTTTTAAACATGGAATTCCACCCCGAATCACATCCTAGCATCCGTTTTTACATTTGAGTCAAAAAAAAATTTTTTGCTCCTGAGCAGCTTTTTTTCTGACCGCGGCATCACGCGTTTTCTTCCTCGGGCAGCAAAAACACTAGAGTTTTAAAAACAGCTAATAATAACATTTTTAAACATGGAATTCCACCCCAAATCACATCCTAGCATCCGTTTTTACATTTGAGTCAAAAAAAATTTTTTGCTCCTGAGCAGCTTTTTTTCTGACCGCGGCATCACGCGTTTTCTTCCTCAGGCAGCAAAAACACTCGATTTTTAAAAACAGCTAATAATAACATGTTTAAGCATGGAATTCCACCTCAAATCACATCCTAGCATCCGTTTTTACATTTGAGTCAAAAAAAAATTTTTTTTCTCCTGAGCAGCTTTTTTTCTGACCGCGGCATCACGCGTTTTCTTCTTCGGGCAGCAAAAACACTCGATTTTTAAAAACAGCTGATAATAACATGTTTAAGCATCGAATTCCACCCCGAATCACATCCTAGCAAACGTTTTTACATTTCAGTCAAAAAAATTTTTTTTTCTCCTAAGCAGCTTTTTTTCTGACCGCGGCATCACGCGTTTTCTTCCTCGGGCAGCAAAAACACTCGATTTTTAAAAACAGCTATTAATAACATTTTTAAACATGAAATTCCCCCCCCCAAATCACATCCTAGCATCCGTTTTTACATTTGAGTCAAAAAAATTTTTTTGCTCCTGAGCAGCTTTTTTTCATCACGCGTTTTCTTCCTCGGGCAGCAAAAATACTCGATTTTTAAAAACAGCTAATAATAACATTTTTAAACATGGAATTCCACCCCGAATCACATCCTAGCATGCGTTTTTACATTTGAGTCAAAAAAAAATTTTTGCTCCTGAGCAGCTTTTTTTCTGACCCCGGCATCACGCGTTTTCTTCCTCGGGCAGCAAAAACACTCGATTTTTAAAAACACCTAATAATAACATTTTTAAGCATGGAATTCCACCCCGAATCACATCCTAGTATCCGTTTTTACATTTGAGTCAAAAAAATTTTTTTGCTCCTGAGCAGCTTTTTTTCTGACCGCGGCATCACGCGTTTTCTTCCTCCGGCCGCAAAAACACTCGATTTTTAAAAACAGCTAATAATAACATTTTTAAGCATGGAATTCCACCCCGAATCACATCCTAGCATCCGTTTTTACATTTCAGTGAAAAAATTTTTTTTGCTCCTGAGCAGCTTTTTTTCTGACCGCGGCATCACACGTTTTCTTCCACGGGCAGAAAAAACACTCGATTTTTAAATGCAGCTGATAATAACATGTTTAAGCATGGAATTCCACCCCGAATCACATACTAGCATCCGTTTTTACATTTCAGTCAAAAAAAATTTTTTGCTCCTCAGCAGCATTTTTTCTGACCGCGGCATCACGCGTTTTCTTCCTCGGGCAGCAAAAACACTCGATTTTTAAAAACAGCTAATAATAACATTTTTAAACATGGAATTCCACCCCGAAACACATCCTAGCATCTGTTTTTACATTTGAGTCAAAAAAAAATTTTTGCTCCTGAGCAGCTTTTTTTCTGACCGCGGCATCACGCGTTTTCTTCCTCGGGCAGCAAAAACACTAGATTTTTAAAAACAGCTAATAATAATATTTTTAAGCATGGAATTCCACCCCGAAACACATCCTAGCATCCGTTTTAACATTTGGGTCAAAAAAAATTTTTTGCTCCTGAGCAGCTTTTTTTCTGACTGCGGCATCACGCGTTTTCTTCCTTGGGCAGCAAAAACACTAGAGTTTTAAAAACAGCTAATAATAACATTTTTAAGCATGGAATTCCACCCCGAAACACATCCTAGCATCCGTTTTTCCATTTGAGTCAAAAAAAAATTTTTGCTCCTGAACAGCTTTTTTTCTGACCGCGGCATCACGCGTTTTCTTCCTCTGGCCGCAAAAACACTCGATTTTTAAAAACAGCTAATAATAATATTTTTAAGCATGGAATTCCACCCCGAAACACATCCTAGCATCCGTTTTTACATTTGAGTCAAAAAAATTTTTTTGCTCCTGAGCAGCTTTTTTTCTGACTGCGGCATCACGCGGTTTCTTCCTTGGGCAGCAAAAACACTAGAGTTTTAAAAACAGCTGATAATAACATATTTAAGCATGGAATTCCACCCCGAAAAACATCCTAGCATCCGTTTTTACATTTGAGTCAAAAAAAATTTTTTGCTCCTGAGCAGCTTTTTTTCTGACCGCGGCATCACGCGTTTTCTTCCTCCGGCCGCAAAAACACTCGATTTTTAAAAACAGCTAATAATAACATTTTTAAGCATGGAATTCCACCCCGAATCACATCCTAGCATCCGCTTTTACATTTCAGTGAAAAATTTTTTTTTGCTCCCTAGCAGCTTTTTTTCTGACCGCGGCATCACGCGTTTTCTACCTCGGGCAGCAAAAACACTAGATTTTTAAAAACAGCTAATAATAACATTTTTAAGCATGGAATTCCACCCCGAAACACATCCTAGCATCCGTTTTTACATTTGAGTCAAAAAAAAATTTTTGCTCCTCACCAGCTTTTTTTCTGACCGCGGCATCACGCGTTTTCTTCCTTGGGCAGCAAAAACACTAGATTTTTAAAAACAGCTGATAATAATATTTTTAAGCATGGAATTCCACCCCGAAACACATCCTAGCATCCGTTTTTACATTTGAGTCAAAAAAATTTTTTTGCTCCTGAGCAGCTTTTTTTCTGACCGCGGCATCACGCGTTTTCTTCCTTGGGCAGCAAAAACACTAGAGTTTTAAAAACAGCTAATAATAACATTTTTAAGCATGGAATTCCACCCCGAAACACATCCTAGCATCCGTTTTTACATTTGAGTCAAAAAAATTTTTTTGCTCCTCAGCAGCTTTTTTTCTGACCGCGGCATCACGCGTTTTCTTCCTCCGGCAGCGAAAACACTAGATTTTTTTAAAAAGCTAATAATAACATGTTTAAGCATGGAATTCCACCCCGAATCAGATCCTAGCATCCGTTTTTACATTTGAGTCAAAAAAAAATTTTTGCTCCTGAGCAGCTTTTTTTCTTACCGCGGCATCACGCGTTTTCTTCCTCGGGCAGCAAAAACACTTGATTTTTAAAAGCAGGAAATAACAACATTTTTAAACATGGAATTCCATCCCGAATAAAATCCTAACATCCGTTTTTACATTTGAATCAAAAAAATTTTTTTGCTCCTGAGCAGCTTTTTTTCTGACCGCGGCATCACGCGTTTTCTTCCTCAGGCAGCAAAAACACTCGATTTTTAAAAACAGCTAATAATAACATTTTTAAACATGGAATTCCACCCCGAATCACATCCTAGCATGCGTTTTTACATTTGAGTCAAAAAAATTTTTTTGCTCCTGAGCAGCTTTTTTTCTGACCGCGGCATCACGCGTTTTCTTCCTCGGGCAGCAAAAACACTAGAGTTTTAAAAACAGCTAATAATAACATTTTTAAGCATGGAATTCCACCCCGAATCACATCCTAGCATCCGTTTTTACATTTCAGTGAAAAAAATTTTTTTGCTCCTGAGCAGCTTTTTTTCTGACCGCGGCATCACGCGTTTTCTTCCTCGGGCAGCAAAAACACTAGATTTTTAAAATCAGCTAATAATAATATTTTTAAGCATGGAGTTCCACCCTGAAACACATCCTAGCATCCGTTTTTACATTTCAGTCAAAAAAAATTTTTTGCTCCTGAGCAGCTTTTTTTCGGACCGCGGCATCACGCGTTTTCTTCCTCCGGCCGCAAAAACACTCGATTTTTAAAAACAGCTAATAATAACATTTTTAAGCATGGAATTCCACTTAGAAACACATCCTAGCATCCGTTTTTACATTTCAGTGAAAAAATTTTTTTTGCTCCTGAGCAGCTTTTTTTCTTACCGCGGCATCACGCGTTTTCTTCCTCGGGCAGCAAAAACACTCGATTTTTAAAAGCAGGAAATAACAACATTTTTAAACATGGATTTCCACCCCGAATAAAATCCTAACATCCGTTTTTACATTTGAATCAAAAAAAATTTTTTGCTCCTGAGCAGCTTTTTTTCTGACCACGGCATCACGCGTTTTCTTCCTCGTGCAGCAAAAACACTCGATTTTTAAAAACAGCTAATTATAAAATTTTTAAGCATGGAATTCCACCCCGAATCACATCCTAGCATCCGTTTTTACATTTGAGTCAAAAACAATTTTTTGCTCCTGAGCAGCTTTTTTTCTGACCGCGGCATCACGCATTTTCTTCCTCGGGCAGCAAAAACACTAGATTTTTAAAAACAGCTAATAATAACATTTTTAAGCATGGAATTCCACCCCGAATCACATCCTAGCATCCGTTTTTACATTTGAGTCAAAAAAATTTTTTTGCTCCTGAGCAGCTCTTTTTCTGACCGCGGCATCACGCGTTTTCTTCCTCGGGCAGCAAAAACACTCGATTTTTAAAAACAGCTAATAATAACATTTTTAAACATGGAATTCCACCCCGAATCACATCCTAGCATCCGTTTTTACATTTGAGTCAAAAAAATTTTTTTGCTCCTGAGCAGCTTTTTTTCTGACCGCGGCATCACGCGTTTTCTTCCTCGGGCAGCAAAAACACTCGATTTTTAAAAACAGCTAATAATAACATGTTTAAGCATGGAATTCCACCTCAAATCACATCCTAGCATCCGTTTTTACATTTGAGTCAAAAAAAAATTTTTTTTCTCCTGAGCAGCTTTTTTTCTGACCGCGGCATCACGCGTTTTCTTCTTCGGGCAGCAAAAACACTCGATTTTTAAAAACAGCTAATAATAACATTTTTAAGCATGGAATTCCACCCCGAATCACATCCTAGCATCCGTTTTTACATTTCAGTGAAAAAATTTTTTTTGCTCCTGAGCAGCTTTTTTTCTGACCGCGGCATCACGCGTTTTCTTCCTCGGGCAGCAAAAACACTAGATTTTTAAAATCAGCTAATAATAATATTTTTAAGCATGGAGTTCCACCCTGAAACACATCCTAGCATCTGTTTTTACATTTCAGTCAAAAAAAATTTTTTGCTCCTGAGCAGCTTTTTTTCGGACCGCGGCATCACGCGTTTTCTTCCTCCGGCCGCAAAAACACTCGATTTTTAAAAACAGCTAATAATAACATTTTTAAGCATGGAATTCCACTTCGAAACACATCCTAGCATCCGTTTTTACATTTCAGTGAAAAAATTTTTTTTGCTCCTGAGCAGCTTTTTTTCTTACCGCGGCATCACGCGTTTTCTTCCTCGGGCAGCAAAAACACTCGATTTTTAAAAGCAGGAAATAACAACATTTTTAAACATGGATTTCCACCCCGAATAAAATCCTAACATCCGTTTTTACATTTGAATCAAAAAAAATTTTTTGCTCCTGAGCAGCTTTTTTTCTGACCACGGCATCACGCGTTTTCTTCCTCGTGCAACAAAAACACTCGATTTTTAAAAACAGCTAATTATAAAATTTTTAAGCATGGAATTCCACCCCGAATCACATCCTAGCATCCGTTTTTACATTTGAGTCAAAAACAATTTTTTGCTCCTGAGCAGCTTTTTTTCTGACCGCGGCATCACGCATTTACTTCCTCGGGCAGCAAAAACACTAGATTTTTAAAAACAGCTAATAATAACATTTTTAAGCATGGAATTCCACCCCGAATCACATCCTAGCATCCGTTTTTACATTTGAGTCAAAAAATTTTTTTTGCTCCTGAGCAGCTCTTTTTCTGACCGCGGCATCACGCGTTTTCTTCCTCGGGCAGCAAAAACACTCGATTTTTAAAAACAGCTAATAATAACATTTTTAAACATGGAATTCCACCCCGAATCACATCCTAGCATCCGTTTTTACATTTGAGTCAAAAAAAATTTTTTGCTCCTGAGCAGCTTTTTTTCTGACCGCGGCATCACGCGTTTTCTTCCTCGGGCAGCAAAAACACTCGATTTTTAAAAGCAGGAAATAACAACATTTTTAAACATGGAATTCCACCCCGAATAAAATCCTAACATCCGTTTTTACATTTGAATCAAAAAAAATTTTTTGCTCCTGAGCAGCTTTTTTTCTCACCGCGGCATCACGCGTTTTCTTCCTCGTGCAGCAAAAACACTCGATTTTAAAAAACAGCTAATTATAAAATTTTTAAGCATGGAATTCCACCCCGAATCACATCCTAGCATCCGTTTTTACATTTGAGTCAAAAACAATTTTTTGCTCCTGAGCAGCTTTTTTTCTGACCGCGGCATCACGCATTTTCTTCCTCGGGCAGCAAAAACACTAGATTTTTAAAAACAGCTAATAATAACATTTTTAAGCATGGAATTCCACCCCGAATCACATCCTAGCATCCGTTTTTACATTTGAGTCAAAAAAATTTTTTTGCTCCTGAGCAGCTCTTTTTCTGACCGCGGCATCACGCGTTTTCTTCCTCGGGCAGCAAAAACACTCGATTTTTAAAAACAGCTAATAATAACATGTTTAAGCATGGAATTCCACCTCGAATCACATCCTAGCATCCGTTTTTACATTTGAGTCAAAAAAAAAATTTTTTTCTCCTGAGCAGCTTTTTTTCTGACCGCGGCATCACGCGTTTTCTTCCTAGGGCAGCAAAAACACACGATTTTTAAAAACAGCTAATAATAACATTTTTAAGCATGGAATTCCACTCCGAATCACATCCTAGCATGCGTTTTTACATTTGAGTCAAAAAAAATTTTTTGCTCCTGAGCAGCTTTTTTTCTGACCACGGCATCACGCGTTTTCTTCCTCGTGCAACAAAAACACTCGATTTTTAAAAACAGCTAATTATAAAATTTTTAAGCATGGAATTCCACCCCGAATCACATCCTAGCATCCGTTTTTACATTTGAGTCAAAAACAATTTTTTGCTCCTGAGCAGCTTTTTTTCTGACCGCGGCATCACGCATTTTCTTCCTCGGGCAGCAAAAACACTAGATTTTTAAAAACAGCTAATAATAACATTTTTAAGCATGGAATTCCACCCCGAATCACATCCTAGCATCCGTTTTTACATTTGAGTCAAAAAATTTTTTTTGCTCCTGAGCAGCTCTTTTTCTGACCGCGGCATCACGCGTTTTCTTCCTCGGGCAGCAAAAACACTCGATTTTTAAAAACAGCTAATAATAACATTTTTAAACATGGAATTCCACCCCGAATCACATCCTAGCATCCGTTTTTACATTTGAGTCAAAAAAAATTTTTTGCTCCTGAGCAGCTTTTTTTCTGACCGCGGCATCACGCGTTTTCTTCCTCGGGCAGCAAAAACACTCGATTTTTAAAAGCAGGAAATAACAACATTTTTAAACATGGAATTCCACCCCGAATAAAATCCTAACATCCGTTTTTACATTTGAATCAAAAAAAATTTTTTGCTCCTGAGCAGCTTTTTTTCTCACCGCGGCATCACGCGTTTTCTTCCTCGTGCAGCAAAAACACTCGATTTTAAAAAACAGCTAATTATAAAATTTTTAAGCATGGAATTCCACCCCGAATCACATCCTAGCATCCGTTTTTACATTTGAGTCAAAAACAATTTTTTGCTCCTGAGCAGCTTTTTTTCTGACCGCGGCATCACGCATTTTCTTCCTCGGGCAGCAAAAACACTAGATTTTTAAAAACAGCTAATAATAACATTTTTAAGCATGGAATTCCACCCCGAATCACATCCTAGCATCCGTTTTTACATTTGAGTCAAAAAAATTTTTTTGCTCCTGAGCAGCTCTTTTTCTGACCGCGGCATCACGCGTTTTCTTCCTCGGGCAGCAAAAACACTCGATTTTTAAAAACAGCTAATAATAACATGTTTAAGCATGGAATTCCACCTCGAATCACATCCTAGCATCCGTTTTTACATTTGAGTCAAAAAAAAAATTTTTTTCTCCTGAGCAGCTTTTTTTCTGACCGCGGCATCACGCGTTTTCTTCCTAGGGCAGCAAAAACACACGATTTTTAAAAACAGCTAATAATAACATTTTTAAGCATGGAATTCCACTCCGAATCACATCCTAGCATGCGTTTTTACATTTGAGTCAAAAAAAATTTTTTGCTCCTGAGCAGCTTTTTTTCTGACCGCGGCATCACGCGTTTTCTTCCTCGGGCAGCAAAAACACTAGATTTTTAAAAACAGCTAATAATAACATTTTTAAACATGGAATTCCACCCCAAATCACATCCTAGCATCCGTTTTTACATTTGAGTCAAAAAAATTTTTTGCTCCTGAGCAGCTTTTTTTCTGACCGCGGCATCACGCGTTTTCTTCCTCGGGCAGCAAAAACACTTGATTCTTAAAAACAGTTAATAATAACATTTTTAAGCATGGAATTCCACCCCGAATCACATCCTAGCATCTGTTTTTACATTTGAGTCAAAAAAAATTTTTTGCTCCTGAGCTGCTTTTTTTCTGACCGCGGCATCACGCGTTTTCTTCCTCCGGCTGCAAAAACACTCGATTTTTAAAAACAGCTAATAATAACATTTTTAAGCATGGAATTCCACCCCGAATCACATCCTAGCACCCGTTTTTACATTTGAGTCAAAAAAAATTTTTTGCTCCTGAGCAGCTTTTTTTCTGACCGCGGCATCACGCGTTTTCCTCCTCAGGCAGCAAAAACACTCGATTTTTAAAAACAGCTAATAATAACATGTTTAAGCATGGAATTCCACCTCGAATCACATCCTAGCATCCGTTTTTACATTTGAGTAAAAAAAAAATTTTTTTCTCCTGAGCAGCTTTTTTTCTGACCGCGGCATCACGCGTTTTCTTCCTCGGGCAGCAAAAACACTAGATTTTTAAAATCAGCTAATAATAATATTTTTAAGCATGGAGTTCCACCCTGAAACACATCCTAGCATCCGTTTTTACATTTCAGTCAAAAAAAATTTTTTGCTCCTGAGCAGCTTTTTTTCGGACCGCGGCATCACGCGTTTTCTTCCTCCGGCCGCAAAAACACTCGATTTTTAAAAACAGCTAATAATAACATTTTTAAGCATGGAATTCCACTTCGAAACACATCCTAGCATCCGTTTTTACATTTCAGTGAAAAAATTTTTTTTGCTCCTGAGCAGCTTTTTTTCTTACCGCGGCATCACGCGTTTTCTTCCTCGGGCAGCAAAAACACTCGATTTTTAAAAGCAGGAAATAACAACATTTTTAAACATGGATTTCCACCCCGAATAAAATCCTAACATCCGTTTTTACATTTGAATCAAAAAAAATTTTTTGCTCCTGAGCAGCTTTTTTTCTGACCACGGCATCACGCGTTTTCTTCCTCGTGCAACAAAAACACTCGATTTTTAAAAACAGCTAATTATAAAATTTTTAAGCATGGAATTCCACCCCGAATCACATCCTAGCATCCGTTTTTACATTTGAGTCAAAAACAATTTTTTGCTCCTGAGCAGCTTTTTTTCTGACCGCGGCATCACGCATTTTCTTCCTCGGGCAGCAAAAACACTAGATTTTTAAAAACAGCTAATAATAACATTTTTAAGCATGGAATTCCACCCCGAATCACATCCTAGCATCCGTTTTTACATTTGAGTCAAAAAATTTTTTTTGCTCCTGAGCAGCTCTTTTTCTGACCGCGGCATCACGCGTTTTCTTCCTCGGGCAGCAAAAACACTCGATTTTTAAAAACAGCTAATAATAACATTTTTAAACATGGAATTCCACCCCGAATCACATCCTAGCATCCGTTTTTACATTTGAGTCAAAAAAAATTTTTTGCTCCTGAGCAGCTTTTTTTCTGACCGCGGCATCACGCGTTTTCTTCCTCGGGCAGCAAAAACACTCGATTTTTAAAAGCAGGAAATAACAACATTTTTAAACATGGAATTCCACCCCGAATAAAATCCTAACATCCGTTTTTACATTTGAATCAAAAAAAATTTTTTGCTCCTGAGCAGCTTTTTTTCTCACCGCGGCATCACGCGTTTTCTTCCTCGTGCAGCAAAAACACTCGATTTTAAAAAACAGCTAATTATAAAATTTTTAAGCATGGAATTCCACCCCGAATCACATCCTAGCATCCGTTTTTACATTTGAGTCAAAAACAATTTTTTGCTCCTGAGCAGCTTTTTTTCTGACCGCGGCATCACGCATTTTCTTCCTCGGGCAGCAAAAACACTAGATTTTTAAAAACAGCTAATAATAACATTTTTAAGCATGGAATTCCACCCCGAATCACATCCTAGCATCCGTTTTTACATTTGAGTCAAAAAAATTTTTTTGCTCCTGAGCAGCTCTTTTTCTGACCGCGGCATCACGCGTTTTCTTCCTCGGGCAGCAAAAACACTCGATTTTTAAAAACAGCTAATAATAACATGTTTAAGCATGGAATTCCACCTCGAATCACATCCTAGCATCCGTTTTTACATTTGAGTCAAAAAAAAAATTTTTTTCTCCTGAGCAGCTTTTTTTCTGACCGCGGCATCACGCGTTTTCTTCCTAGGGCAGCAAAAACACACGATTTTTAAAAACAGCTAATAATAACATTTTTAAGCATGGAATTCCACTCCGAATCACATCCTAGCATGCGTTTTTACATTTGAGTCAAAAAAAATTTTTTGCTCCTGAGCAGCTTTTTTTCTGACCACGGCATCACGCGTTTTCTTCCTCGTGCAACAAAAACACTCGATTTTTAAAAACAGCTAATTATAAAATTTTTAAGCATGGAATTCCACCCCGAATCACATCCTAGCATCCGTTTTTACATTTGAGTCAAAAACAATTTTTTGCTCCTGAGCAGCTTTTTTTCTGACCGCGGCATCACGCATTTTCTTCCTCGGGCAGCAAAAACACTAGATTTTTAAAAACAGCTAATAATAACATTTTTAAGCATGGAATTCCACCCCGAATCACATCCTAGCATCCGTTTTTACATTTGAGTCAAAAAATTTTTTTTGCTCCTGAGCAGCTCTTTTTCTGACCGCGGCATCACGCGTTTTCTTCCTCGGGCAGCAAAAACACTCGATTTTTAAAAACAGCTAATAATAACATTTTTAAACATGGAATTCCACCCCGAATCACATCCTAGCATCCGTTTTTACATTTGAGTCAAAAAAAATTTTTTGCTCCTGAGCAGCTTTTTTTCTGACCGCGGCATCACGCGTTTTCTTCCTCGGGCAGCAAAAACACTCGATTTTTAAAAGCAGGAAATAACAACATTTTTAAACATGGAATTCCACCCCGAATAAAATCCTAACATCCGTTTTTACATTTGAATCAAAAAAAATTTTTTGCTCCTGAGCAGCTTTTTTTCTCACCGCGGCATCACGCGTTTTCTTCCTCGTGCAGCAAAAACACTCGATTTTAAAAAACAGCTAATTATAAAATTTTTAAGCATGGAATTCCACCCCGAATCACATCCTAGCATCCGTTTTTACATTTGAGTCAAAAACAATTTTTTGCTCCTGAGCAGCTTTTTTTCTGACCGCGGCATCACGCATTTTCTTCCTCGGGCAGCAAAAACACTAGATTTTTAAAAACAGCTAATAATAACATTTTTAAGCATGGAATTCCACCCCGAATCACATCCTAGCATCCGTTTTTACATTTGAGTCAAAAAAATTTTTTTGCTCCTGAGCAGCTCTTTTTCTGACCGCGGCATCACGCGTTTTCTTCCTCGGGCAGCAAAAACACTCGATTTTTAAAAACAGCTAATAATAACATGTTTAAGCATGGAATTCCACCTCGAATCACATCCTAGCATCCGTTTTTACATTTGAGTCAAAAAAAAAATTTTTTTCTCCTGAGCAGCTTTTTTTCTGACCGCGGCATCACGCGTTTTCTTCCTAGGGCAGCAAAAACACACGATTTTTAAAAACAGCTAATAATAACATTTTTAAGCATGGAATTCCACTCCGAATCACATCCTAGCATGCGTTTTTACATTTGAGTCAAAAAAAATTTTTTGCTCCTGAGCAGCTTTTTTTCTGACCGCGGCATCACGCGTTTTCTTCCTCGGGCAGCAAAAACACTAGATTTTTAAAAACAGCTAATAATAACATTTTTAAACATGGAATTCCACCCCAAATCACATCCTAGCATCCGTTTTTACATTTGAGTCAAAAAAATTTTTTGCTCCTGAGCAGCTTTTTTTCTGACCGCGGCATCACGCGTTTTCTTCCTCGGGCAGCAAAAACACTTGATTCTTAAAAACAGTTAATAATAACATTTTTAAGCATGGAATTCCACCCCGAATCACATCCTAGCATCTGTTTTTACATTTGAGTCAAAAAAAATTTTTTGCTCCTGAGCTGCTTTTTTTCTGACCGCGGCATCACGCGTTTTCTTCCTCCGGCTGCAAAAACACTCGATTTTTAAAAACAGCTAATAATAACATTTTTAAGCATGGAATTCCACCCCGAATCACATCCTAGCACCCGTTTTTACATTTGAGTCAAAAAAAATTTTTTGCTCCTGAGCAGCTTTTTTTCTGACCGCGGCATCACGCGTTTTCCTCCTCAGGCAGCAAAAACACTCGATTTTTAAAAACAGCTAATAATAACATGTTTAAGCATGGAATTCCACCTCGAATCACATCCTAGCATCCGTTTTTACATTTGAGTAAAAAAAAAATTTTTTTCTCCTGAGCAGCTTTTTTTCTGACCGCGGCATCACGCGTTTTCTTCCTCGGGCAGCAAAAACACTAGATTTTTAAAATCAGCTAATAATAATATTTTTAAGCATGGAGTTCCACCCTGAAACACATCCTAGCATCCGTTTTTACATTTCAGTCAAAAAAAATTTTTTGCTCCTGAGCAGCTTTTTTTCGGACCGCGGCATCACGCGTTTTCTTCCTCCGGCCGCAAAAACACTCGATTTTTAAAAACAGCTAATAATAACATTTTTAAGCATGGAATTCCACTTCGAAACACATCCTAGCATCCGTTTTTACATTTCAGTGAAAAAATTTTTTTTGCTCCTGAGCAGCTTTTTTTCTTACCGCGGCATCACGCGTTTTCTTCCTCGGGCAGCAAAAACACTCGATTTTTAAAAGCAGGAAATAACAACATTTTTAAACATGGATTTCCACCCCGAATAAAATCCTAACATCCGTTTTTACATTTGAATCAAAAAAAATTTTTTGCTCCTGAGCAGCTTTTTTTCTGACCACGGCATCACGCGTTTTCTTCCTCGTGCAGCAAAAACACTCGATTTTTAAAAACAGCTAATTATAAAATTTTTAAGCATGGAATTCCACCCCGAATCACATCCTAGCATCCGTTTTTACATTTGAGTCAAAAACAATTTTTTGCTCCTGAGCAGCTTTTTTTCTGACCGCGGCATCACGCATTTTCTTCCTCGGGCAGCAAAAACACTAGATTTTTAAAAACAGCTAATAATAACATTTTTAAGCATGGAATTCCACCCCGAATCACATCCTAGCATCCGTTTTTACATTTGAGTCAAAAAAATTTTTTTGCTCCTGAGCAGCTTTTTTTCTGACCGCGGCATCACGCGTTTTCTTCCTCAGGCAGCAAAAACACTCGATTTTTAAAAACAGCTAATAATAACATGTTTAAGCATGGAATTCCACCTCAAATCACATCCTAGCATCCGTTTTTACATTTGAGTCAAAAAAAAATTTTTTTTCTCCTGAGCAGCTTTTTTTCTGACCGCGGCATCACGCGTTTTCTTCTTCGGGCAGCAAAAACACTCGATTTTTAAAAACAGCTAATAATAACATTTTTAAGCATGGAATTCCACCCCGAATCACATCCTAGCATCCGTTTTTACATTTCAGTGAAAAAATTTTTTTTGCTCCTGAGCAGCTTTTTTTCTGACCGCGGCATCACGCGTTTTCTTCCTCGGGCAGCAAAAACACTAGATTTTTAAAATCAGCTAATAATAATATTTTTAAGCATGGAGTTCCACCCTGAAACACATCCTAGCATCCGTTTTTACATTTCAGTCAAAAAAAATTTTTTGCTCCTGAGCAGCTTTTTTTCGGACCGCGGCATCACGCGTTTTCTTCCTCCGGCCGCAAAAACACTCGATTTTTAAAAACAGCTAATAATAACATTTTTAAGCATGGAATTCCACTTCGAAACACATCCTAGCATCCGTTTTTACATTTCAGTGAAAAAATTTTTTTTGCTCCTGAGCAGCTTTTTTTCTTACCGCGGCATCACGCCTTTTCTTCCTCGGGCAGCAAAAACACTCGATTTTTAAAAGCAGGAAATAACAACATTTTTAAACATGGATTTCCACCCCGAATAAAATCCTAACATCCGTTTTTACATTTGAATCAAAAAAAATTTTTTGCTCCTGAGCAGCTTTTTTTCTGACCACGGCATCACGCGTTTTCTTCCTCGTGCAACAAAAACACTCGATTTTTAAAAACAGCTAATTATAAAATTTTTAAGCATGGAATTCCACCCCGAATCACATCCTAGCATCCGTTTTTACATTTGAGTCAAAAACAATTTTTTGCTCCTGAGCAGCTTTTTTTCTGACCGCGGCATCACGCATTTTCTTCCTCGGGCAGCAAAAACACTAGATTTTTAAAAACAGCTAATAATAACATTTTTAAGCATGGAATTCCACCCCGACTCACATCCTAGCATCCGTTTTTACATTTGAGTCAAAAAATTTTTTTTGCTCCTGAGCAGCTCTTTTTCTGACCGCGGCATCACGCGTTTTCTTCCTCGGGCAGCAAAAACACTCGATTTTTAAAAACAGCTAATAATAACATTTTTAAACATGGAATTCCACCCCGAATCACATCCTAGCATCCGTTTTTACATTTGAGTCAAAAAAAAATTTTTTGCTCCTGAGCAGCTTTTTTTCTGACCGCGGCATCACGCGTTTTCTTCCTCGGGCAGCAAAAACACTAGAGTTTTAAAAACAGCTAATAATAACATTTTTAAACATGGAATTCCACCCCAAATCACATCCTAGCATCCGTTTTTACATTTGAGTCAAAAAAAATTTTTTGCTCCTGAGCAGCTTTTTTTCTGACCGCGGCATCACGCGTTTTCTTCCTCAGGCAGCAAAAACACTCGATTTTTAAAAACAGCTAATAATAACATGTTTAAGCATGGAATTCCACCTCAAATCACATCCTAGCATCCGTTTTTACATTTGAGTCAAAAAAAAATTTTTTTTCTCCTGAGCAGCTTTTTTTCTGACCGCGGCATCACGCGTTTTCTTCTTCGGGCAGCAAAAACACTCGATTTTTAAAAACAGCTAATAATAACATTTTTAAGCATGGAATTCCACTCCGAATCACATCCTAGCATCCGTTTTTACATTTGAGTGAAAAAAAATTTTTTGCTCCTGAGCAGCTTTTTTTCTGACCGCGGCATCACGCGTTTTCTTCCTCGGGCAGCAAAAACACTCGATTTTTAAAAACAGCTAATAATAACATGTTTAAGCATGGAATTCCACCTCGAATCACATCCTAGCATCCGTTTTAACATTTGAGTCAAAAAAATTTTTTTTTCTCCTGAGCAGCTTTTTTTCTGACCACGGCATCACGCGTTTTCTTCCTCGTGCAGCAAAAACACTCGATTTTTAAAAACAGCTAATTATAAAATTTTTAAGCATGGAATTCCACCCCGAATCACATCCTAGCATCCGTTTTTACATTTGAGTCAAAAACAATTTTTTGCTCCTGAGCAGCTTTTTTTCTGACCGCGGCATCACGCATTTTCTTCCTCGGGCAGCAAAAACACTAGATTTTTAAAAACAGCTAATAATAACATTTTTAAGCATGGAATTCCACCCCGAATCACATCCTAGCATCCGTTTTTACATTTGAGTCAAAAAATTTTTTTTGCTCCTGAGCAGCTCTTTTTCTGACCGCGGCATCACGCGTTTTCTTCCTCGGGCAGCAAAAACACTCGATTTTTAAAAACAGCTAATTATAAAATTTTTAAGCATGGAATTGCACCCCGAATCACATCCTAGCATCCGTTTTTACATTTGAGTCAAAAACAATTTTTTGCTCCTGAGCAGCTTTTTTTCTGACCGCGGCATCACGCATTTTCTTCCTCGGGCAGCAAAAACACTAGATTTTTAAAAACAGCTAATAATAACATTTTTAAGCATGGAATTCCACCCCGAATCACATCCTAGCATCCGTTTTTACATTTGAGTCAAAAAAAATTTTTTGCTCCTGAGCAGCTCTTTTTCTGACCGCGGCATCACGCGTTTTCTTCCACGGGCAGCAAAAACACTAGAGTTTTAAAAACAGCTAATAATAACATTTTTAAACATGGAATTCCACCCCAAATCACATACTAGCATCCGTTTTTACATTTGAGTCAAAAATTTTTTTGCTCCTGAGCAGCTTTTTTTCTGACCGCGGCATCACGCGTTTTCTTCCTCAGGCAGCAAAAACACTCGATTTTTAAAAACAGCTAATAATAACATGTTTAAGCATGGAATTCCACCCCAAAGCACATCCTAGCATCCGTTTTTACATTTGAGTCAAAAAAAATTTTTTGCTCCTGAGCAGCTTTTTTTCTGACCGCGGCATCACGCGTTTTCCTCCTCAGGCAGCAAAAACACTCGATTTTTAAAAACAGCTAATAATAACATGTTTAAGCATGGAATTCCACTCCGAATCACATCCTAGCATCCGTTTTTACATTTGAGTCAAAAAAAATTTTTTGCTCCTGAGCAGCTTTTTTTCTGACCGCGGCATCACGCGTTTTCTTCCTCGGGCAGCAAAAACACTAGAGTTTTAAAAACAGCTAATAATAACATTTTTAAACATGGAATTCCACCCCGAATCACATCCTAGCATCCGTTTTTACATTTGAGTCAAAAAAAAATTTTTTTCTCCTGAGCAGCTTTTTTTCTGACCGCGGCATCACGCGTTTTCTTCCTAGGGCAGCAAAAACACACGATTTTTAAAAACAGCTAATAATAACATTTTTAAGCATGGAATTCCACTCCGAATCACATCCTAGCATGCGTTTTTACATTTGAGTCAAAAAAAATTTTTTGCTCCTGAGCAGCTTTTTTTCTGACCGCGGCATCACGCGTTTTCCTCCTCAGGCAGCAAAAACACTCGATTTTTAAAAACAGCTAATAATAACATGTTTAAGCATGGAATTCCACCTCGAATCACATCCTAGCATCCGTTTTTACATTTGAGTCAAAAAAATTTTTTTTTCTCCTGAGCAGCTTTTTTTCTGACCGCGGCATCATGCGTTTTCTTCCTAGGGCAGCAAAAACACTCGATTTTTAAAAACAGCTAATTATAAAATTTTTAAGCATGGAATTCCACCCCGAATCACATCCTAGCATCCGTTTTTACATTTGAGTCAAAAAAAATTTTTTGCTCCTGAGCAGCTTTTTTTCTGACCGCGGAATCACGCGTTTTCTTCCTCAGGCAGCAAAAACACACGATTTTTAAAAACAGCTTATAATAACATTTTTAAGCATGGAATTCCACCCCGAATCACATCCTAGCATCCGTTTTTACATTTGAGTCAAAAAAAATTTTTTGCTCCTGAGCAGCTTTTTTTCTGACCGCGGAATCACGCGTTTTCTTCCTCGGGCAGCAAAAACACTAGATTTTTAAAATCAGCTAATAATAATATTTTTAAGCATGGAATTCCACCCCGAAACACATCCTAGCATCCGTTTTTACATTTCAGTCAAAAAAATTTTTTTGCTCCTGAGCAGCTTTTTTTCTGACCGCGGCATCACGTGTTTTCTTCCTCCGGCCGCAAAAACACTCGATTTTTAAAAACAGCTAATAATAACATTTTTAAGCATGGAATTCCACTTCGAATCACATCCTAGCATCCGTTTTTACATTTCAGTGAAAAAATTTTTGTTGCTCCTGAGCAGCTTTTTTTCTTACCGCGGCATCACGCGTTTTCTTCCTCGGGCAGCAAAAACACTCGATTTTTAAAAGCAGGAAATAACAACATTTTTAAACATGGAATTCCACCCCGAATCACATCCTAGCATCCGTTTTTACATTTGAGTCAAAAAAAATTTTTTGCTCCTGAGCAGCTTTTTTTCTGACCGCGGCATCACGCGTTTTCTTCCTCGGGCAGCAAAAACACTCGATTTTTAAAAACAGCTAATAATAACATTTTTAAACATGGAATTCCACCCCGAATCACATCCTAGCATCCGTTTTTACATTTGAGTCAAAAAAAAATTTTTTTCTCCTGAGCAGCTTTTTTTCTGACCGCGGCATCACGCGTTTTCTTCCTAGGGCAGCAAAAACACACGATTTTAAAAAACAGCTAATAATAACATGTTTAAGCATGGAATTCCACCTCGAATCACATCCTAGCATCCGTTTTAACATTTGAGTCAAAAAATTTTTTTTTTCTCCTGAGCAGCTTTTTTTCTGACCGCGGCATCACGCGTTTTCTTCCTCGGGCAGCAAAAACACTAGAGTTTTAAAAACAGCTAATAATAACATTTTTAAACATGGAATTCCACCCCAAAGCACATCCTAGCATCCGTTTTTACATTTGAGTCAAAAAAAATTTTTTGCTCCTGAGCAGCTTTTTTTCTGACCGCGGCATCACGCGTTTTCCTCCTCAGGCAGCAAAAACACTCGATTTTTAAAAACAGCTAATAATAACATGTTTAAGCATGGAATTCCACCCCAAAGCACATCCTAGCATCCGTTTTAACATTTGAGTCAAAAAAATTTTTTTTTCTCCTGAGCAGCTTTTTTTCTGACCACGGCATCACGCGTTTTCTTCCTCGTGCAGCAAAAACACTCGATTTTTAAAAACAGCTAATTATAAAATTTTTAAGCATGGAATTCCACCCCGAATCACATCCTAGCATCCGTTTTTACATTTGAGTCAAAAACAATTTTTTGCTCCTGAGCAGCTTTTTTTCTGACCGCGGCATCACGCATTTTCTTCCTCGGGCAGCAAAAACACTAGATTTTTAAAAACAGCTAATAATAACATTTTTAAGCATGGAATTCCACCCCGAATCACATCCTAGCATCCGTTTTTACATTTGAGTCAAAAAATTTTTTTTGCTCCTGAGCAGCTCTTTTTCTGACCGCGGCATCACGCGTTTTCTTCCTCGGGCAGCAAAAACACTCGATTTTTAAAAACAGCTAATTATAAAATTTTTAAGCATGGAATTGCACCCCGAATCACATCCTAGCATCCGTTTTTACATTTGAGTCAAAAACAATTTTTTGCTCCTGAGCAGCTTTTTTTCTGACCGCGGCATCACGCATTTTCTTCCTCGGGCAGCAAAAACACTAGATTTTTAAAAACAGCTAATAATAACATTTTTAAGCATGGAATTCCACCCCGAATCACATCCTAGCATCCGTTTTTACATTTGAGTCAAAAAAAATTTTTTGCTCCTGAGCAGCTCTTTTTCTGACCGCGGCATCACGCGTTTTCTTCCACGGGCAGCAAAAACACTAGAGTTTTAAAAACAGCTAATAATAACATTTTTAAACATGGAATTCCACCCCAAATCACATCCTAGCATCCGTTTTTACATTTGAGTCAAAAATTTTTTTGCTCCTGAGCAGCTTTTTTTCTGACCGCGGCATCACGCGTTTTCTTCCTCAGGCAGCAAAAACACTCGATTTTTAAAAACAGCTAATAATAACATGTTTAAGCATGGAATTCCACCCCAAAGCACATCCTAGCATCCGTTTTTACATTTGAGTCAAAAAAAATTTTTTGCTCCTGAGCAGCTTTTTTTCTGACCGCGGCATCACGCGTTTTCCTCCTCAGGCAGCAAAAACACTCGATTTTTAAAAACAGCTAATAATAACATGTTTAAGCATGGAATTCCACTCCGAATCACATCCTAGCATCCGTTTTTACATTTGAGTCAAAAAAAATTTTTTGCTCCTGAGCAGCTTTTTTTCTGACCGCGGCATCACGCGTTTTCTTCCTCGGGCAGCAAAAACACTCGATTTTTAAAAACAGCTAATAATAACATTTTTAAACATGGAATTCCACCCCGAATCACATCCTAGCATCCGTTTTTACATTTGAGTCAAAAAAAAATTTTTTTCTCCTGAGCAGCTTTTTTTCTGACCGCGGCATCACGCGTTTTCTTCCTAGGGCAGCAAAAACACACGATTTTTAAAAACAGCTAATAATAACATTTTTAAGCATGGAATTCCACTCCGAATCACATCCTAGCATGCGTTTTTACATTTGAGTCAAAAAAAATTTTTTGCTCCTGAGCAGCTTTTTTTCTGACCGCGGCATCACGCGTTTTCTTCCTCGGGCAGCAAAAACACTAGAGTTTTAAAAACAGCTAATAATAACATTTTTAAACATGGAATTCCACCCCAAAGCACATCCTAGCATCCGTTTTTACATTTGAGTCAAAAAAATTTTTTTGCTCCTGAGCAGCTTTTTTTCTGACCGCGGCATCACGCGTTTTCCTCCTCAGGCAGCAAAAACACTCGATTTTTAAAAACAGCTAATAATAACATGTTTAAGCATGGAATTCCACCTCGAATCACATCCTAGCATCCGTTTTTACATTTGAGTCAAAAAAATTTTTTTTTCTCCTGAGCAGCTTTTTTTCTGACCGCGGCATCACGCGTTTTCTTCCTAGGGCAGCAAAAACACTCGATTTTTAAAAACAGCTAATTATAAAATTTTTAAGCATGGAATTCCACCCCGAATCACATCCTAGCATCCGTTTTTACATTTGAGTCAAAAAAAATTTTTTGCTCCTGAGCAGCTTTTTTTCTGACCGCGGAATCACGCGTTTTCTTCCTCAGGCAGCAAAAACACACGATTTTTAAAAACAGCTTATAATAACATTTTTAAGCATGGAATTCCACTCCGAATCACATCCTAGCATGCGTTTTTACATTTGAGTCAAAAAAAATTTTTTGCTCCTGAGCAGCTTTTTTTCTGACCGCGGCATCACGCGTTTTCTTCCTCGGGCAGCAAAAACACTAGATTTTTAAAATCAGCTAATAATAATATTTTTAAGCATGGAATTCCACCCCGAAACACATCCTAGCATCCGTTTTTACATTTCAGTCAAAAAAATTTTTTTGCTCCTGAGCAGCTTTTTTTCTGACCGCGGCATCACGTGTTTTCTTCCTCCGGCCGCAAAAACACTCTATTTTTAAAAACAGCTAATAATAACATTTTTAAGCATGGAATTCCACTTCGAATCACATCCTAGCATCCGTTTTTACATTTCAGTGAAAAAATTTTTGTTGCTCCTGAGCAGCTTTCTTTCTTACAGCGGCATCACGCGTTTTCTTCCTCGGGCAGCAAAAACACTCGATTTTTAAAAGCAGGAAATAACAACATTTTTAAACATGGAATTCCACCCCGAATCACATCCTAGCATCCGTTTTTACATTTGAGTCAAAAAAAATTTTTTGCTCCTGAGCAGGTTTTTTTCTGACCGCGGCATCACGCGTTTTCTTCCTCGGGCAGCAAAAACACTCGATTTTTAAAAACAGCTAATAATAACATTTTTAAACATGGAATTCCACCCCGAATCACATCCTAGCATCCGTTTTTACATTTGAGTCAAAAAAAAATTTTTTTCTCCTGAGCAGCTTTTTTTCTGACCGCGGCATCACGCGTTTTCTTCCTAGGGCAGCAAAAACACACGATTTTTAAAAACAGCTAATAATAACATGTTTAAGCATGGAATTCCACCTCGAATCACATCCTAGCATCCGTTTTAACATTTGAGTCAAAAAATTTTTTTTTTCTCCTGAGCAGCTTTTTTTCTGACCGCGGCATCACGCGTTTTCTTCCTCGGGCAGCAAAAACACTAGAGTTTTAAAAACAGCTAATAATAACATTTTTAAACATGGAATTCCACCCCAAAGCACATCCTAGCATCCGTTTTTACATTTGAGTCAAAAAAATTTTTTTGCTCCTGAGCAGCTTTTTTTCTGACCGCGGCATCACGCGTTTTCCTCCTCAGGCAGCAAAAACACTCGATTTTTAAAAACAGCTAATAATAACATGTTTAAGCATGGAATTCCACCCCAAAGCACATCCTAGCATCCGTTTTTACATTTGAGTCAAAAAAAAATTTTTTTCTCCTGAGCAGCTTTTTTTCTGACCGCGGCATCACGCGTTTTCTTCCTAGGGCAGCAAAAACACTCGATTTTTAAAAACAGCTAATTATAAAATTTTTAAGCATGGAATTCCACCCCGAATCACATCCTAGCATCCGTTTTTACATTTCAGTCAAAAAAATTTTTTTGCTCCTGAGCAGCTTTTTTTCTGACCGCGGCATCACGCGTTTTCTTCCTCGGGCAGCAAAAACACTCGATTTTTAAAAACAGCTAATAATAACATGTTTAAGCATGGAATTCCACCTCGAATCACATCCTAGCATCCGTTTTTACATTTGAGTCAAAAACAATTTTTTGCTCCTGAGCAGCTTTTTTTCTGACCGCGGCATCACGCATTTTCTTCCTCGGGCAGCAAAAACACTAGATTTTTAAAAACAGCTAATAATAACATTTTTAAGCATGGAATTCCACCCCGAATCACATCCTAGCATCCGTTTTTACATTTGAGTCAAAAAAATTTTTTTGCTCCTGAGCAGCTCTTTTTCTGACCGCGGCATCACGCGTTTTCTTCCTCGGGCAGCAAAAACACTCGATTTTTAAAAACAGCTAATAATAACATGTTTAAGCATGGAATTCCACCTCGAATCACATCCTAGCATCCGTTTTTACATTTGAGTCAAAAAAAAATTTTTTTCTCCTGAGCAGCTTTTTTTCTGACCGCGGCATCACGCGTTTTCTTCCTAGGGCAGCAAAAACACACGATTTTTAAAAACAGCTAATAATAACATTTTTAAGCATGGAATTCCACTCCGAATCACATCCTAGCATGCGTTTTTACATTTGAGTCAAAAAAAATTTTTTGCTCCTGAGCAGCTTTTTTTCTGACCGCGGCATCACGCGTTTTCTTCCTCGGGCAGCAAAAACACTAGATTTTTAAAAACAGCTAATAATAACATTTTTAAACATGGAATTCCACCCCAAATCACATCCTAGCATCCGTTTTTACATTTGAGTCAAAAAAATTTTTTGCTCCTGAGCAGCTTTTTTTCTGACCGCGGCATCACGCGTTTTCCTCCTCAGGCAGCAAAAACACTCGATTCTTAAAAACAGTTAATAATAACATTTTTAAGCATGGAATTCCACCCCAAATCACATCCTAGCATCCGTTTTTACATTTGAGTCAAAAAAATTTTTTGCTCCTGAGCAGCTTTTTTTCTGACCGCGGCATCACGCGTTCTCTTCCTCGGGCAGCAAAAACACTTGATTCTTAAAAACAGTTAATAATAACATTTTTAAGCATGGAATTCCACCACGAATCACATCCTAGCATCTGTTTTTACATTTGAGTCAAAAAAATTTTTTTGCTCCTGAGCTGCTTTTTTTCTGACCGCGGCATCACGCGTTTTCTTCCTCCGGCTGCAAAAACACTCGATTTTTAAAAACAGCTAATAATAACATTTTTAAGCATGGAATTCCACCCCGAATCACATCCTAGCACCCGTTTTTACATTTGAGTCAAAAAAAATTTTTTGCTCCTGAGCAGCTTTTTTTCTGACCGCGGCATCACGCGTTTTCCTCCTCAGGCAGCAAAAACACTCGATTTTTAAAAACAGCTAATAATAACATGTTTAAGCATGGAATTCCACCTCGAATCACATCCTAGCATCCGTTTTTACATTTGAGTAAAAAAAAAATTTTTTTCTCCTGAGCAGCTTTTTTTCTGACCGCGGCATCACGCGTTTTCTTCCTAGGGCAGCAAAAACACTAGAGTTTTAAAAACAGCTAATAATAACATTTTTAAACATGGAATTCCACCCCAAATCACATCCTAGCATCCGTTTTTACATTTGAGTCAAAAAAATTTTTTGCTCCTGAGCAGCTTTTTTTCTGACCGCGGCATCACGCGTTTTCTTCCTCCGGCCGCAAAAACACTCAATTTTTAAAAACAGCTAATAATAACATTTTTAAGCATGGAATTCCACTTCGAAACACATCCTAGCATCCGTTTTTACATTTCAGTGAAAAAATTTTTTTTGCTCCTGAGCAGCTTTTTTTCTTACCGCGGCATCACGCGTTTTCTTCCTCGGGCAGCAAAAACACTCGATTTTTAAAAGCAGGAAATAACAACATTTTTAAACATGGATTTCCACCCCGAATAAAATCCTAACATCCGTTTTTACATTTGAATCAAAAAAAATTTTTTGCTCCTGAGCAGCTTTTTTTCTGACCACGGCATCACGCGTTTTCTTCCTCGTGCAGCAAAAACACTCGATTTTTAAAAACAGCTAATTATAAAATTTTTAAGCATGGAATTCCACCCCGAATCACATCCTAGCATCCGTTTTTACATTTGAGTCAAAAACAATTTTTTGCTCCTGAGCAGCTTTTTTTCTGACCGCGGCATCACGCATTTTCTTCCTCGGGCAGCAAAAACACTAGATTTTTAAAAACAGCTAATAATAACATTTTTAAGCATGGAATTCCACCCCGAATCACATCCTAGCATCCGTTTTTACATTTGAGTCAAAAAAATTTTTTTGCTCCTGAGCAGCTCTTTTTCTGACCGCGGCATCACGCGTTTTCTTCCTCGGGAAGCAAAAACACTCGATTTTTAAAAACAGCTAATAATAACATTTTTAAACATGGAATTCCACCCCGAATCACATCCTAGCATCCGTTTTTACATTTGAGTCAAAAAAAATTTTTTGCTCCTGAGCAGCTTTTTTTCTGACCGCGGCATCACGCGTTTTCTTCCTCGGGCAGCAAAAACACTAGAGTTTTAAAAACAGCTAATAATAACATTTTTAAACATGGAATTCCACCCCGAATCACATCCTAGCATCCGTTTTTACATTTGAGTCAAAAAAATTTTTTTGCTCCTGAGCAGCTTTTTTTCTGACCGCGGCATCACGCGTTTTCTTCCTCAGGCAGCAAAAACACTCGATTTTTAAAAACAGCTAATAATAACATGTTTAAGCATGGAATTCCACCTCAAATCACATCCTAGCATCCGTTTTTACATTTGAGTCAAAAAAAAATTTTTTTTCTCCTGAGCAGCTTTTTTTCTGACCGCGGCATCACGCGTTTTCTTCTTCGGGCAGCAAAAACACTCGATTTTTAAAAACAGCTAATAATAACATTTTTAAGCATGGAATTCCACCCCGAATCACATCCTAGCATCCGTTTTTACATTTCAGTGAAAAAATTTTTTTTGCTCCTGAGCAGCTTTTTTTCTGACCGCGGCATCACGCGTTTTCTTCCTCGGGCAGCAAAAACACTCGATTTTTAAAATCAGCTAATAATAATATTTTTAAGCATGGAGTTCCACCCTGAAACACATCCTAGCATCCGTTTTTACATTTCAGTCAAAAAAATTTTTTTGCTCCTGAGCAGCTTTTTTTCTGACCGCGGCATCACGCGTTTTCTTCCTCGGGCAGCAAAAACACTAGATTTTTAAAAACAGCTAATAATAACATTTTTAAACATGGAATTCCACCCCAAATCACATCCTAGCATCCGTTTTTACATTTGAGTCAAAAAAATTTTTTGCTCCTGAGCAGCTTTTTTTCTGACCGCGGCATCACGCGTTTTCTTCCTCGGGCAGCAAAAACACTTGATTCTTAAAAACAGTTAATAATAACATTTTTAAGCATGAAATTCCACCCCGAATCACATCCTAGCATCTGTTTTTACATTTGAGTCAAAAAAATTTTTTTGCTCCTGAGCTGCTTTTTTTCTGACCGCGGCATCACGCGTTTTCTTCCTCCGGCTGCAAAAACACTCGATTTTTAAAAACAGCTAATAATAACATTTTTAAGCATGGAATTCCACCCCGAATCACATCCTAGCACCCGTTTTTACATTTGAGTCAAAAAAAATTTTTTGCTCCTGAGCAGCTTTTTTTCTGACCGCGGCATCACGCGTTTTCCTCCTCAGGCAGCAAAAACACTCGATTTTTAAAAACAGCTAATAATAACATGTTTAAGCATGGAATTCCACCTCGAATCACATCCTAGCATCCGTTTTTACATTTGAGTAAAAAAAAAATTTTTTTCTCCTGAGCAGCTTTTTTTCTGACCGCGGCATCACGCGTTTTCTTCCTCCGGCCGCAAAAACACTCGATTTTTAAAAACAGCTAATAATAACATTTTTAAGCATGGAATTCCACCCCGAATCACATCCTAGCATCCTTTTTTACATTTCAGTGAAAAAATTTTTTTTGCTCCTGAGCAGCTTTTTTTCTGACCGCGGCATCACGCGTTTTCTTCCTCCAGCAGCAAAAACACTCGATTTTTAAAAACAGCTAATAATAACATTTCTAAGCATGGAATTCCACTCCAAATCACATCCTAGCATCCGTTTTTACATTTGAGTCAAAAAAAATTTTTTGCTCCTGAGCAGCTTTTTTTCTTACTGCGGCATCACGCGTTTTCTTCCTCGGGCAGCAAAAACACTCGATTTTTAAAAGCAGGAAATAACAACATTTTTAAGCATGGAGTTCCACCCTGAAACACATCCTAGCATCCGTTTTTACATTTCAGTCAAAAAAAATTTTTTGCTCCTGAGCAGCTTTTTTTCGGACCGCGGCATCACGCGTTTTCTTCCTCCGGCCGCAAAAACACTCGATTTTTAAAAACAGCTAATAATAACATTTTTAAGCATGGAATTCCACTTCGAAACACATCCTACCATCCGTTTTTACATTTCAGTGAAAAAATTTTTTTTGCTCCTGAGCAGCTTTTTTTCTTACCGCGGCATCACGCGTTTTCTTCCTCGGGCAGCAAAAACACTCGATTTTTAAAAGCAGGAAATAACAACATTTTTAAACATGGATTTCCACCCCGAATAAAATCCTAACATCCGTTTTTACATTTGAATCAAAAAAAATTTTTTGCTCCTGAGCAGCTTTTTTTCTGACCACGGCATCACGCGTTTTCTTCCTCGTGCAGCAAAAACACTCGATTTTTAAAAACAGCTAATTATAAAATTTTTAAGCATGGAATTCCACCCCGAATCACATCCTAGCATCCGTTTTTACATTTGAGTCAAAAACAATTTTTTGCTCCTGTGCAGCTTTTTTTCTGACCGCGGCATCACGCATTTTCTTCCTCGGGCAGCAAAAACACTAGATTTTTAAAAACAGCTAATAATAACATTTTTAAGCATGGAATTCCACCCCGAATCACATCCTAGCATCCGTTTTTACATTTGAGTCAAAAAAATTTTTTTGCTCCTGAGCAGCTCTTTTTCTGACCGCGGCATCACGCGTTTTCTTCCTCGGGCAGCAAAAACACTAGAGTTTTAAAAACAGCTAATAATAACATTTTTAAACATGGAATTCCACCCCGAATCACATCCTAGCATCCGTTTTTACATTTGAGTCAAAAAAAATTTTTTGCTCCTGAGCAGCTTTTTTTCTGACCGCGGCATCACGCGTTTTCTTCCTCAGGCAGCAAAAACACTCGATTTTTAAAAACAGCTAATAATAACATGTTTAAGCATGGAATTCCACCTCAAATCACATCCTAGCATCCGTTTTTACATTTGAGTCAAAAAAAATTTTTTTTTCTCCTGAGCAGCTTTTTTTCTGACCGCGGCATCACGCGTTTTCTTCTTCGGGCAGCAAAAACACTCGATTTTTAAAAACAGCTAATAATAACATTTTTAAGCATGGAGTTCCACCCTGAAACACATCCTAGCATCCGTTTTTACATTTCAGTCAAAAACAATTTTTTGCTCCTGAGCAGCTTTTTTTCTGACCGCGGCATCACACATTTTCTTCCTCGGGCAGCAAAAACACTAGATTTTTAAAAACAGCTAATAATAACATTTTTAAGCATGGAATTCCACCCCGAATCACATCCTAGCATCCGTTTTTACATTTGAGTCAAAAAATTTTTTTTGCTCCTGAGCAGCTCTTTTTCTGACCGCGGCATCACACATTTTCTTCCTCGGGCAGCAAAAACACTAGATTTTTAAAAACAGCTAATAATAACATTTTTAAGCATGGAATTCCACCCCGAATCACATCCTAGCATCCGTTTTTACATTTGAGTCAAAAAATTTTTTTTGCTCCTGAGCAGCTCTTTTTCTGACCGCGGCATCACGCGTTTTCTTCCTCGGGCAGCAAAAACACTCGATTTTTAAAAACAGCTAATAATAACATTTTTAAACATGGAATTCCACCCCGAATCACATCCTAGCATCCGTTTTTACATTTGAGTCAAAAAAAATTTTTTGCTCCTGAGCAGCTTTTTTTCTGACCGCGGCATCACGCGTTTTCTTCCTCGGGCAGCAAAAACACTAGAGTTTTAAAAACAGCTAATAATAACATTTTTAAACATGGAATTCCACCCCAAATCACATCCTAGCATCCGTTTTTACATTTGAGTCAAAAAAAATTTTTTGCTCCTGAGCAGCTTTTTTTCTGACAGCGGCATCACGCGTTTTCTTCCTCAGGCAGCAAAAACACTCGATTTTTAAAAACAGCTAATAATAACATGTTTAAGCATGGAATTCCACCTCAAATCACATCCTAGCATCCGTTTTTACATTTGAGTCAAAAAAAAATTTTTTTTCTCCTGAGCAGCTTTTTTTCTGACCGCGGCATCACGCGTTTTCTTCTTCGGGCAGCAAAAACACTCGATTTTTAAAAACAGCTAATAATAACATTTTTAAGCATGGAATTCCACTCCGAATCACATCCTAGCATCCGTTTTTACATTTGAGTGAAAAAAATTTTTTTGCTCCTGAGCAGCTTTTTTTCTGACCGCGGCATCACGCGTTTTCTTCCTCGGGCAGCAAAAACACTCGATTTTTAAAAACAGCTAATAATAACATGTTTAAGCATGGAATTCCACCTCGAATCACATCCTAGCATCCGTTTTAACATTTGAGTCAAAAAAATTTTTTTTTCTCCTGAGCAGCTTTTTTTCTGACCACGGCATCACGCGTTTTCTTCCTCGTGCAGCAAAAACACTCGATTTTTAAAAACAGCTAATTATAAAATTTTTAAGCATGGAATTCCACCCCGAATCACATCCTAGCATCCGTTTTTACATTTGAGTCAAAAACAATTTTTTGCTCCTGAGCAGCTTTTTTTCTGACCGCGGCATCACGTGTTTTCTTCCTCAGGCAGCAAAAACACTCGATTTTTAAAAACAGCTAATAATAACATGTTTAAGCATGGAATTCCACCTCAAATCACATCCTAGCATCCGTTTTTACATTTGAGTCAAAAAAAATTTTTTTTTCTCCTGAGCAGCTTTTTTTCTGACCGCGGCATCACGCGTTTTCTTCTTCGGGCAGCAAAAACACTCGATTTTTAAAAACAGCTAATAATAACATTTTTAAGCATGGAGTTCCACCCTGAAACACATCCTAGCATCCGTTTTTACATTTCAGTCAAAAACAATTTTTTGCTCCTGAGCAGCTTTTTTTCTGACCGCGGCATCACACATTTTCTTCCTCGGGCAGCAAAAACACTAGATTTTTAAAAACAGCTAATAATAACATTTTTAAGCATGGAATTCCACCCCGAATCACATCCTAGCATCCGTTTTTACATTTGAGTCAAAAAAATTTTTTTGCTCCTGAGCAGCTCTTTTTCTGACCGCGGCATCACACATTTTCTTCCTCGGGCAGCAAAAACACTAGATTTTTAAAAACAGCTAATAATAACATTTTTAAGCATGGAATTCCACCCCGAATCACATCCTAGCATCCGTTTTTACATTTGAGTCAAAAAATTTTTTTTGCTCCTGAGCAGCTCTTTTTCTGACCGCGGCATCACGCGTTTTCTTCCTCGGGCAGCAAAAACACTCGATTTTTAAAAACAGCTAATAATAACATTTTTAAACATGGAATTCCACCCCGAATCACATCCTAGCATCCGTTTTTACATTTGAGTCAAAAAAAATTTTTTGCTCCTGAGCAGCTTTTTTTCTGACCGCGGCATCACGCGTTTTCTTCCTCGGGCAGCAAAAACACTAGAGTTTTAAAAACAGCTAATAATAACATTTTTAAACATGGAATTCCACCCCAAATCACATCCTAGCATCCGTTTTTACATTTGAGTCAAAAAAAATTTTTTGCTCCTGAGCAGCTTTTTTTCTGACAGCGGCATCACGCGTTTTCTTCCTCAGGCAGCAAAAACACTCGATTTTTAAAAACAGCTAATAATAACATGTTTAAGCATGGAATTCCACCTCAAATCACATCCTAGCATCCGTTTTTACATTTGAGTCAAAAAAAAATTTTTTTTCTCCTGAGCAGCTTTTTTTCTGACCGCGGCATCACGCGTTTTCTTCTTCGGGCAGCAAAAACACTCGATTTTTAAAAACAGCTAATAATAACATTTTTAAGCATGGAATTCCACTCCGAATCACATCCTAGCATCCGTTTTTACATTTGAGTGAAAAAAATTTTTTTGCTCCTGAGCAGCTTTTTTTCTGACCGCGGCATCACGCGTTTTCTTCCTCGGGCAGCAAAAACACTCGATTTTTAAAAACAGCTAATAATAACATGTTTAAGCATGGAATTCCACCTCGAATCACATCCTAGCATCCGTTTTAACATTTGAGTCAAAAAAATTTTTTTTTCTCCTGAGCAGCTTTTTTTCTGACCACGGCATCACGCGTTTTCTTCCTCGTGCAGCAAAAACACTCGATTTTTAAAAACAGCTAATTATAAAATTTTTAAGCATGGAATTCCACCCCGAATCACATCCTAGCATCCGTTTTTACATTTGAGTCAAAAACAATTTTTTGCTCCTGAGCAGCTTTTTTTCTGACCGCGGCATCACGCATTTTCTTCCTCGGGCAGCAAAAACACTAGATTTTTAAAAACAGCTAATAATAACATTTTTAAGCATGGAATTCCACTTCGAAACACATCCTAGCATCCGTTTTTACATTTGAGTCAAAAAATTTTTTTTGCTCCTCAGCAGCTCTTTTTCTGACCGCGGCATCACGCGTTTTCTTCCTCGGGCAGCAAAAACACTCGATTTTTAAAAGCAGGAAATAACAACATTTTTAAACATGGATTTCCACCCCGAATAAAATCCTAACATCCGTTTTTACATTTGAATCAAAAAAAATTTTTTGCTCCTGAGCAGCTTTTTTTCTGACCACGGCATCACGCGTTTTCTTCCTCGTGCAACAAAAACACTCGATTTTTAAAAACAGCTAATAATAACATTTTTAAACATGGAATTCCACCCCAAATCACATCCTAGCATCCGTTTTTACATTTGAGTCAAAAAAATTTTTTGCTCCTGAGCAGCTTTTTTTCTGACCGCGGCATCACGCGTTTTCTTCCTCGGGCAGCAAAAACACTTGATTCTTAAAAACAGTTAATAATAACATTTTTAAGCATGAAATTCCACCCCGAATCACATCCTAGCATCTGTTTTTACATTTGAGTCAAAAAAATTTTTTTGCTCCTGAGCTGCTTTTTTTCTGACCGCGGCATCACGCGTTTTCTTCCTCCGGCTGCAAAAACACTCGATTTTTAAAAACAGCTAATAATAACATTTTTAAGCATGGAATTCCACCCCGAATCACATCCTAGCACCCGTTTTTACATTTGAGTCAAAAAAAATTTTTTGCTCCTGAGCAGCTTTTTTTCTGACCGCGGCATCACGCGTTTTCCTCCTCAGGCAGCAAAAACACTCGATTTTTAAAAACAGCTAATAATAACATGTTTAAGCATGGAATTCCACCTCGAATCACATCCTAGCATCCGTTTTTACATTTGAGTAAAAAAAAATTTTTTTTCTCCTGAGCAGCTTTTTTTCTGACCGCGGCATCACGCGTTTTCTTCCTCCGGCCGCAAAAACACTCGATTTTTAAAAACAGCTAATAATAACATTTTTAAGCATGGAATTCCACCCCGAATCACATCCTAGCATCCTTTTTTACATTTCAGTGAAAAAATTTTTTTTGCTCCTGAGCAGCTTTTTTTCTGACCGCGGCATCACGCGTTTTCTTCCTCCAGCAGCAAAAACACTCGATTTTTAAAAACAGCTAATAATAACATTTCTAAGCATGGAATTCCACTCCAAATCACATCCTAGCATCCGTTTTTACATTTGAGTCAAAAAAAATTTTTTGCTCCTGAGCAGCTTTTTTTCTTACTGCGGCATCACGCGTTTTCTTCCTCGGGCAGCAAAAACACTCGATTTTTAAAAGCAGGAAATAACAACATTTTTAAGCATGGAGTTCCACCCTGAAACACATCCTAGCATCCGTTTTTACATTTCAGTCAAAAAAAATTTTTTGCTCCTGAGCAGCTTTTTTTCGGACCGCGGCATCACGCGTTTTCTTCCTCCGGCCGCAAAAACACTCGATTTTTAAAAACAGCTAATAATAACATTTTTAAGCATGGAATTCCACTTCGAAACACATCCTACCATCCGTTTTTACATTTCAGTGAAAAAAATTTTTTTGCTCCTGAGCAGCTTTTTTTCTTACCGCGGCATCACGCGTTTTCTTCCTCGGGCAGCAAAAACACTCGATTTTTAAAAGCAGGAAATAACAACATTTTTAAACATGGATTTCCACCCCGAATAAAATCCTAACATCCGTTTTTACATTTGAATCAAAAAAAATTTTTTGCTCCTGAGCAGCTTTTTTTCTGACCACGGCATCACGCGTTTTCTTCCTCGTGCAGCAAAAACACTCGATTTTTAAAAACAGCTAATTATAAAATTTTTAAGCATGGAATTCCACCCCGAATCACATCCTAGCATCCGTTTTTACATTTGAGTCAAAAACAATTTTTTGCTCCTGTGCAGCTTTTTTTCTGACCGCGGCATCACGCATTTTCTTCCTCGGGCAGCAAAAACACTAGATTTTTAAAAACAGCTAATAATAACATTTTTAAGCATGGAATTCCACCCCGAATCACATCCTAGCATCCGTTTTTACATTTGAGTCAAAAAAATTTTTTTGCTCCTGAGCAGCTCTTTTTCTGACCGCGGCATCACGCGTTTTCTTCCTCGGGCAGCAAAAACACTCGATTTTTAAAAACAGCTAATAATAACATTTTTAAACATGGAATTCCACCCCGAATCACATCCTAGCATCCGTTTTTACATTTGAGTGAAAAAAAAATTTTTGCTCCTGAGCAGCTTTTTTTCTGACCGCGGCATCACGCGTTTTCTTCCTCGGGCAGCAAAAACACTAGAGTTTTAAAAACAGCTAATAATAACATTTTTAAACATGGAATTCCACCCCGAATCACATCCTAGCATCCGTTTTTACATTTGAGTCAAAAAAAATTTTTTGCTCCTGAGCAGCTTTTTTTCTGACCGCGGCATCACGCGTTTTCTTCCTCAGGCAGCAAAAACACTCGATTTTTAAAAACAGCTAATAATAACATGTTTAAGCATGGAATTCCACCTCAAATCACATCCTAGCATCCGTTTTTACATTTGAGTCAAAAAAAATTTTTTTTTCTCCTGAGCAGCTTTTTTTCTGACCGCGGCATCACGCGTTTTCTTCTTCGGGCAGCAAAAACACTCGATTTTTAAAAACAGCTAATAATAACATTTTTAAGCATGGAGTTCCACCCTGAAACACATCCTAGCATCCGTTTTTACATTTCAGTCAAAAACAATTTTTTGCTCCTGAGCAGCTTTTTTTCTGACCGCGGCATCACACATTTTCTTCCTCGGGCAGCAAAAACACTAGATTTTTAAAAACAGCTAATAATAACATTTTTAAGCATGGAATTCCACCCCGAATCACATCCTAGCATCCGTTTTTACATTTGAGTCAAAAAATTTTTTTTGCTCCTGAGCAGCTCTTTTTCTGACCGCGGCATCACACATTTTCTTCCTCGGGCAGCAAAAACACTAGATTTTTAAAAACAGCTAATAATAACATTTTTAAGCATGGAATTCCACCCCGAATCACATCCTAGCATCCGTTTTTACATTTGAGTCAAAAAATTTTTTTTGCTCCTGAGCAGCTCTTTTTCTGACCGCGGCATCACGCGTTTTCTTCCTCGGGCAGCAAAAACACTCGATTTTTAAAAACAGCTAATAATAACATTTTTAAACATGGAATTCCACCCCGAATCACATCCTAGCATCCGTTTTTACATTTGAGTCAAAAAAAATTTTTTGCTCCTGAGCAGCTTTTTTTCTGACCGCGGCATCACGCGTTTTCTTCCTCGGGCAGCAAAAACACTAGAGTTTTAAAAACAGCTAATAATAACATTTTTAAACATGGAATTCCACCCCAAATCACATCCTAGCATCCGTTTCTACATTTGAGTCAAAAAAAATTTTTTGCTCCTGAGCAGCTTTTTTTCTGACAGCGGCATCACGCGTTTTCTTCCTCAGGCAGCAAAAACACTCGATTTTTAAAAACAGCTAATAATAACATGTTTAAGCATGGAATTCCACCTCAAATCACATCCTAGCATCCGTTTTTACATTTGAGTCAAAAAAAAATTTTTTTTCTCCTGAGCAGCTTTTTTTCTGACCGCGGCATCACGCGTTTTCTTCTTCGGGCAGCAAAAACACTCGATTTTTAAAAACAGCTAATAATAACATTTTTAAGCATGGAATTCCACCCCGAATCACATCCTAGCATCCGTTTTTACATTTGAGTGAAAAAAATTTTTTTGCTCCTGAGCAGCTTTTTTTCTGACCGCGGCATCACGCGTTTTCTTCCTCGGGCAGCAAAAACACTCGATTTTTAAAAACAGCTAATAATAACATGTTTAAGCATGGAATTCCACCTCGAATCACATCCTAGCATCCGTTTTAACATTTGAGTCAAAAAAATTTTTTTTTCTCCTGAGCAGCTTTTTTTCTGACCACGGCATCACGCGTTTTCTTCCTCGTGCAGCAAAAACACTCGATTTTTAAAAACAGCTAATTATAAAATTTTTAAGCATGGAATTCCACCCCGAATCACATCCTAGCATCCGTTTTTACATTTGAGTCAAAAACAATTTTTTGCTCCTGAGCAGCTTTTTTTCTGACCGCGGCATCACGCATTTTCTTCCTCGGGCAGCAAAAACACTAGATTTTTAAAAACAGCTAATAATAACATTTTTAAGCATGGAATTCCACTTCGAAACACATCCTAGCATCCGTTTTTACATTTGAGTCAAAAAATTTTTTTTGCTCCTCAGCAGCTCTTTTTCTGACCGCGGCATCACGCGTTTTCTTCCTCGGGCAGCAAAAACACTCGATTTTTAAAAGCAGGAAATAACAACATTTTTAAACATGGATTTCCACCCCGAATAAAATCCTAACATCCGTTTTTACATTTGAATCAAAAAAAATTTTTTGCTCCTGAGCAGCTTTTTTTCTGACCACGGCATCACGCGTTTTCTTCCTCGTGCAACAAAAACACTCGATTTTTAAAAACAGCTAATTATAAAATTTTTAAGCATGGAATTCCACCCCGAATCACATCCTAGCATCCGTTTTTACATTTGAGTCAAAAACAATTTTTTGCTCCTGAGCAGCTTTTTTTCTGACCGCGGCATCACACATTTTCTTCCTCGGGCAGCAAAAACACTAGATTTTTAAAAACAGCTAATAATAACATTTTTAAGCATGGAATTCCACCCCGAATCACATCCTAGCATCCGTTTTTACATTTGAGTCAAAAAAAATTTTTTGCTCCTGAGCAGCTCTTTTTCTGACCGCGGCATCACGCGTTTTCTTCCTCGGGCAGCAAAAACACTCGATTTTTAAAAACAGCTAATAATAACATTTTTAAACATGGAATTCCACCCCGAATCACATCCTAGCATCCGTTTTTACATTTGAGTCAAAAAAAATTTTTTGCTCCTGAGCAGCTTTTTTTCTGACCGCGGCATCACGCGTTTTCTTCCTCGGGCAGCAAAAACACTAGAGTTTTAAAAACAGCTAATAATAACATTTTTAAACATGGAATTCCACCCCAAATCACATCCTAGCATCCGTTTTTACATTTGAGTCAAAAAAAATTTTTTGCTCCTGAGCAGCTTTTTTTCTGACCGCGGCATCACGCGTTTTCTTCCTCGGGCAGCAAAAACACTCGATTTTTAAAAACAGCTAATAATAACATGTTTAAGCATGGAATTCCACCTCGAATCACATCCTAGCATCCGTTTTAACATTTGAGTCAAAAAAATTTTTTTTTCTCCTGAGCAGCTTTTTTTCTGACCACGGCATCACGCGTTTTCTTCCTCGTGCAGCAAAAACACTCGATTTTTAAAAACAGCTAATTATAAAATTTTTAAGCATGGAATTCCACCCCGAATCACATCCTAGCATCCGTTTTTACATTTGAGTCAAAAACAATTTTTTGCTCCTGAGCAGCTTTTTTTCTGACCGCGGCATCACGCATTTTCTTCCTCGGGCAGCAAAAACACTAGATTTTTAAAAACAGCTAATAATAACATTTTTAAGCATGGAATTCCACCCCGAATCACATCCTAGCATCCGTTTTTACATTTGAGTCAAAAAATTTTTTTTGCTCCTGAGCAGCTCTTTTTCTGACCGCGGCATCACGCGTTTTCTTCCTCGGGCAGCAAAAACACTCGATTTTTAAAAACAGCTAATTATAAAATTTTTAAGCATGGAATTGCACCCCGAATCACATCCTAGCATCCGTTTTTACATTTGAGTCAAAAACAATTTTTTGCTCCTGAGCAGCTTTTTTTCTGACCGCGGCATCACGCATTTTCTTCCTCGGGCAGCAAAAACACTAGATTTTTAAAAACAGCTAATAATAACATTTTTAAGCATGGAATTCCACTCCGAATCACATCCTAGCATGCGTTTTTACATTTGAGTCAAAAAAAATTTTTTGCTCCTGAGCAGCTTTTTTTCTGACCGCGGCATCACGCGTTTTCTTCCTCGGGCAGCAAAAACACTAGAGTTTTAAAAACAGCTAATAATAACATTTTTAAACATGGAATTCCACCCCAAAGCACATCCTAGCATCCGTTTTTACATTTGAGTCAAAAAAATTTTTTTGCTCCTGAGCAGCTTTTTTTCTGACCGCGGCATCACGCGTTTTCCTCCTCTGGCAGCAAAAACACACGATTTTTAAAAACAGCTTATAATAACATTTTTAAGCATGGAATTCCACTCCGAATCACATCCTAGCATGCGTTTTTACATTTGAGTCAAAAAAAATTTTTTGCTCCTGAGCAGCTTTTTTTCTGACCGCGGCATCACGCGTTTTCTTCCTCGGGCAGCAAAAACACTAGATTTTTAAAATCAGCTAATAATAATATTTTTAAGCATGGAATTCCACCCCGAAACACATCCTAGCATCCGTTTTTACATTTCAGTCAAAAAAATTTTTTTGCTCCTGAGCAGCTTTTTTTCTGACCGCGGCATCACGTGTTTTCTTCCTCCGGCCGCAAAAACACTCGATTTTTAAAAACAGCTAATAATAACATTTTTAAGCATGGAATTCCACTTCGAATCACATCCTAGCATCCGTTTTTACATTTCAGTGAAAAAATTTTTGTTGCTCCTGAGCAGCTTTTTTTCTTACCGCGGCATCACGCGTTTTCTTCCTCGGGCAGCAAAAACACTCGATTTTTAAAAGCAGGAAATAACAACATTTTTAAACATGGAATTCCACCCCGAATCACATCCTAGCATCCGTTTTTACATTTGAGTCAAAAAAAATTTTTTGCTCCTGAGCAGCTTTTTTTCTGACCGCGGCATCACGCGTTTTCTTCCTCGGGCAGCAAAAACACTCGATTTTTAAAAACAGCTAATAATAACATTTTTAAACATGGAATTCCACCCCGAATCACATCCTAGCATCCGTTTTTACATTTGAGTCAAAAAAAAATTTTTTTCTCCTGAGCAGCTTTTTTTCTGACCGCGGCATCACGCGTTTTCTTCCTAGGGCAGCAAAAACACACGATTTTTAAAAACAGCTAATAATAACATGTTTAAGCATGGAATTCCACCTCGAATCACATCCTAGCATCCGTTTTAACATTTGAGTCAAAAAAATTTTTTTTTCTCCTGAGCAGCTTTTTTTCTGACCGCGGCATCACGCGTTTTCTTCCTCGGGCAGCAAAAACACTAGAGTTTTAAAAACAGCTAATAATAACATTTTTAAACATGGAATTCCACCCCAAAGCACATCCTAGCATCCGTTTTTACATTTGAGTCAAAAAAAATTTTTTGCTCCTGAGCAGCTTTTTTTCTGACCGCGGCATCACGCGTTTTCCTCCTCAGGCAGCAAAAACACTCGATTTTTAAAAACAGCTAATTATAAAATTTTTAAGCATGGAATTCCACCCCGAATCACATCCTAGCATCCGTTTTTACATTTGAGTCAAAAAATTTTTTTTGCTCCTGAGCAGCTTTTTTTCTGACCGCGGAATCACGCGTTTTCTTCCTCAGGCAGCAAAAACACACGATTTTTAAAAACAGCTAATAATAACATTTTTAAGCATGGAATTCCACTCCGAATCACATCCTAGCATCCGTTTTTACATTTGAGTGAAAAAAAATTTTTTGCTCCTGAGCAGCTTTTTTTCTGACCGCGGCATCACGCGTTTTCTTCCTCGGGCAGCAAAAACACTCGATTTTTAAAAACAGCTAATAATAACATGTTTAAGCATGGAATTCCACCTCGAATCACATCCTAGCATCCGTTTTAACATTTGAGTCAAAAAAATTTTTTTTTCTCCTGAGCAGCTTTTTTTCTGACCACGGCATCACGCGTTTTCTTCCTCGTGCAGCAAAAACACTCGATTTTTAAAAACAGCTAATTATAAAATTTTTAAGCATGGAATTCCACCCCGAATCACATCCTAGCATCCGTTTTTACATTTGAGTCAAAAACAATTTTTTGCTCCTGAGCAGCTTTTTTTCTGACCGCGGCATCACGCATTTTCTTCCTCGGGCAGCAAAAACACTAGATTTTTAAAAACAGCTAATAATAACATTTTTAAGCATGGAATTCCACCCCGAATCACATCCTAGCATCCGTTTTTACATTTGAGTCAAAAAAATTTTTTTGCTCCTGAGCAGCTCTTTTTCTGACCGCGGCATCACGCGTTTTCTTCCTCGGGCAGCAAAAACACTCGATTTTTAAAAACAGCTAATTATAAAATTTTTAAGCATGGAATTGCACCCCGAATCACATCCTAGCATCCGTTTTTACATTTGAGTCAAAAACAATTTTTTGCTCCTGAGCAGCTTTTTTTCTGACCGCGGCATCACGCATTTTCTTCCTCGGGCAGCAAAAACACTAGATTTTTAAAAACAGCTAATAATAACATTTTTAAGCATGGAATTCCACCCCGAATCACATCCTAGCATCCGTTTTTACATTTGAGTCAAAAAAAATTTTTTGCTCCTGAGCAGCTCTTTTTCTGACCGCGGCATCACGCGTTTTCTTCCACGGGCAGCAAAAACACTAGAGTTTTAAAAACAGCTAATAATAACATTTTTAAACATGGAATTCCACCCCAAATCACATCCTAGCATCCGTTTTTACATTTGAGTCAAAAATTTTTTTGCTCCTGAGCAGCTTTTTTTCTGACCGCGGCATCACGCGTTTTCTTCCTCAGGCAGCAAAAACACTCGATTTTTAAAAACAGCTAATAATAACATGTTTAAGCATGGAATTCCACCCCAAAGCACATCCTAGCATCCGTTTTTACATTTGAGTCAAAAAAATTTTTTTGCTCCTGAGCAGCTTTTTTTCTGACCGCGGCATCACGCGTTTTCCTCCTCAGGCAGCAAAAACACTCGATTTTTAAAAACAGCTAATAATAACATGTTTAAGCATGGAATTCCACTCCGAATCACATCCTAGCATCCGTTTTTACATTTGAGTCAAAAAAAATTTTTTGCTCCTGAGCAGCTTTTTTTCTGACCGCGGCATCACGCGTTTTCTTCCTCGGGCAGCAAAAACACTCGATTTTTAAAAACAGCTAATAATAACATTTTTAAACATGGAATTCCACCCCGAATCACATCTTAGCATCCGTTTTTACATTTGAGTCAAAAAAAAAATTTTTTCTCCTGAGCAGCTTTTTTTCTGACCGCGGCATCACGCGTTTTCTTCCTAGGGCAGCAAAAACACACGATTTTTAAAAACAGCTAATAATAACATTTTTAAGCATGGAATTCCACTTCGAATCACATCCTAGCATCCGTTTTTACATTTCAGTGAAAAAATTTTTGTTGCTCCTGAGCAGCTTTTTTTCTTACCGCGGCATCACGCGTTTTCTTCCTCGGGCAGCAAAAACACTCGATTTTTAAAAGCAGGAAATAACAACATTTTTAAACATGGAATTCCACCCCGAATCACATCCTAGCATCCGTTTTTACATTTGAGTCAAAAAAAATTTTTTGCTCCTGAGCAGCTTTTTTTCTGACCGCGGCATCACGCGTTTTCTTCCTCGGGCAGCAAAAACACTCGATTTTTAAAAACAGCTAATAATAACATTTTTAAACATGGAATTCCACCCCGAATCACATCCTAGCATCCGTTTTTACATTTGAGTCAAAAAAAAATTTTTTTCTCCTGAGCAGCTTTTTTTCTGACCGCGGCATCACGCGTTTTCTTCCTAGGGCAGCAAAAACACTCGATTTTTAAAAACAGCTAATAATAACATTTTTAAGCATGGAGTTCCACCCTGAAACACATCCTAGCATCCGTTTTTACATTTCAGTCAAAAACAATTTTTTGCTCCTGAGCAGCTTTTTTTCTGACCGCGGCATCACACATTTTCTTCCTCGGGCAGCAAAAACACTAGATTTTTAAAAACAGCTAATAATAACATTTTTAAGCATGGAATTCCACCCCGAATCACATCCTAGCATCCGTTTTTACATTTGAGTCAAAAAATTTTTTTTGCTCCTGAGCAGCTCTTTTTCTGACCGCGGCATCACACATTTTCTTCCTCGGGCAGCAAAAACACTAGATTTTTAAAAACAGCTAATAATAACATTTTTAAGCATGGAATTCCACCCCGAATCACATCCTAGCATCCGTTTTTACATTTGAGTCAAAAAATTTTTTTTGCTCCTGAGCAGCTCTTTTTCTGACCGCGGCATCACGCGTTTTCTTCCTCGGGCAGCAAAAACACTCGATTTTTAAAAACAGCTAATAATAACATTTTTAAACATGGAATTCCACCCCGAATCACATCCTAGCATCCGTTTTTACATTTGAGTCAAAAAAAATTTTTTGCTCCTGAGCAGCTTTTTTTCTGACCGCGGCATCACGCGTTTTCTTCCTCGCGCAGCAAAAACACTAGAGTTTTAAAAACAGCTAATAATAACATTTTTAAACATGGAATTCCACCCCAAATCACATCCTAGCATCCGTTTCTACATTTGAGTCAAAAAAAATTTTTTGCTCCTGAGCAGCTTTTTTTCTGACAGCGGCATCACGCGTTTTCTTCCTCAGGCAGCAAAAACACTCGATTTTTAAAAACAGCTAATAATAACATGTTTAAGCATGGAATTCCACCTCAAATCACATCCTAGCATCCGTTTTTACATTTGAGTCAAAAAAAAATTTTTTTTCTCCTGAGCAGCTTTTTTTCTGACCGCGGCATCACGCGTTTTCTTCTTCGGGCAGCAAAAACACTCGATTTTTAAAAACAGCTAATAATAACATTTTTAAGCATGGAATTCCACCCCGAATCACATCCTAGCATCCGTTTTTACATTTGAGTGAAAAAAATTTTTTTGCTCCTGAGCAGCTTTTTTTCTGACCGCGGCATCACGCGTTTTCTTCCTCGGGCAGCAAAAACACTCGATTTTTAAAAACAGCTAATAATAACATGTTTAAGCATGGAATTCCACCTCGAATCACATCCTAGCATCCGTTTTAACATTTGAGTCAAAAAAATTTTTTTTTCTCCTGAGCAGCTTTTTTTCTGACCACGGCATCACGCGTTTTCTTCCTCGTGCAGCAAAAACACTCGATTTTTAAAAACAGCTAATTATAAAATTTTTAAGCATGGAATTCCACCCCGAATCACATCCTAGCATCCGTTTTTACATTTGAGTCAAAAACAATTTTTTGCTCCTGAGCAGCTTTTTTTCTGACCGCGGCATCACGCATTTTCTTCCTCGGGCAGCAAAAACACTAGATTTTTAAAAACAGCTAATAATAACATTTTTAAGCATGGAATTCCACTTCGAAACACATCCTAGCATCCGTTTTTACATTTGAGTCAAAAAATTTTTTTTGCTCCTCAGCAGCTCTTTTTCTGACCGCGGCATCACGCGTTTTCTTCCTCGGGCAGCAAAAACACTCGATTTTTAAAAGCAGGAAATAACAACATTTTTAAACATGGATTTCCACCCCGAATAAAATCCTAACATCCGTTTTTACATTTGAATCAAAAAAAATTTTTTGCTCCTGAGCAGCTTTTTTTCTGACCACGGCATCACGCGTTTTCTTCCTCGTGCAACAAAAACACTCGATTTTTAAAAACAGCTAATTATAAAATTTTTAAGCATGGAATTCCACCCCGAATCACATCCTAGCATCCGTTTTTACATTTGAGTCAAAAACAATTTTTTGCTCCTGAGCAGCTTTTTTTCTGACCGCGGCATCACACATTTTCTTCCTCGGGCAGCAAAAACACTAGATTTTTAAAAACAGCTAATAATAACATTTTTAAGCATGGAATTCCACCCCGAATCACATCCTAGCATCCGTTTTTACATTTGAGTCAAAAAAATTTTTTTGCTCCTGAGCAGCTCTTTTTCTGACCGCGGCATCACGCGTTTTCTTCCTCGGGCAGCAAAAACACTCGATTTTTAAAAACAGCTAATAATAACATTTTTAAACATGGAATTCCACCCCGAATCACATCCTAGCATCCGTTTTTACATTTGAGTCAAAAAAAATTTTTTGCTCCTGAGCAGCTTTTTTTCTGACCGCGGCATCACGCGTTTTCTTCCTCGGGCAGCAAAAACACTAGAGTTTTAAAAACAGCTAATAATAACATTTTTAAACATGGAATTCCACCCCAAATCACATCCTAGCATCCGTTTTTACATTTGAGTCAAAAAAAATTTTTTGCTCCTGAGCAGCTTTTTTTCTGACCGCGGCATCACGCGTTTTCTTCCTCGGGCAGCAAAAACACTCGATTTTTAAAAACAGCTAATAATAACATGTTTAAGCATGGAATTCCACCTCGAATCACATCCTAGCATCCGTTTTAACATTTGAGTCAAAAAAATTTTTTTTTCTCCTGAGCAGCTTTTTTTCTGACCACGGCATCACGCGTTTTCTTCCTCGTGCAGCAAAAACACTCGATTTTTAAAAACAGCTAATTATAAAATTTTTAAGCATGGAATTCCACCCCGAATCACATCCTAGCATCCGTTTTTACATTTGAGTCAAAAACAATTTTTTGCTCCTGAGCAGCTTTTTTTCTGACCGCGGCATCACGCATTTTCTTCCTCGGGCAGCAAAAACACTAGATTTTTAAAAACAGCTAATAATAACATTTTTAAGCATGGAATTCCACCCCGAATCACATCCTAGCATCCGTTTTTACATTTGAGTCAAAAAATTTTTTTTGCTCCTGAGCAGCTCTTTTTCTGACCGCGGCATCACGCGTTTTCTTCCTCGGGCAGCAAAAACACTCGATTTTTAAAAACAGCTAATTATAAAATTTTTAAGCATGGAATTGCACCCCGAATCACATCCTAGCATCCGTTTTTACATTTGAGTCAAAAACAATTTTTTGCTCCTGAGCAGCTTTTTTTCTGACCGCGGCATCACGCATTTTCTTCCTCGGGCAGCAAAAACACTAGATTTTTAAAAACAGCTAATAATAACATTTTTAAGCATGGAATTCCACTCCGAATCACATCCTAGCATGCGTTTTTACATTTGAGTCAAAAAAAATTTTTTGCTCCTGAGCAGCTTTTTTTCTGACCGCGGCATCACGCGTTTTCTTCCTCGGGCAGCAAAAACACTAGAGTTTTAAAAACAGCTAATAATAACATTTTTAAACATGGAATTCCACCCCAAAGCACATCCTAGCATCCGTTTTTACATTTGAGTCAAAAAAATTTTTTTGCTCCTGAGCAGCTTTTTTTCTGACCGCGGCATCACGCGTTTTCCTCCTCTGGCAGCAAAAACACACGATTTTTAAAAACAGCTTATAATAACATTTTTAAGCATGGAATTCCACTCCGAATCACATCCTAGCATGCGTTTTTACATTTGAGTCAAAAAAAATTTTTTGCTCCTGAGCAGCTTTTTTTCTGACCGCGGCATCACGCGTTTTCTTCCTCGGGCAGCAAAAACACTAGATTTTTAAAATCAGCTAATAATAATATTTTTAAGCATGGAATTCCACCCCGAAACACATCCTAGCATCCGTTTTTACATTTCAGTCAAAAAAATTTTTTTGCTCCTGAGCAGCTTTTTTTCTGACCGCGGCATCACGTGTTTTCTTCCTCCGGCCGCAAAAACACTCGATTTTTAAAAACAGCTAATAATAACATTTTTAAGCATGGAATTCCACTTCGAATCACATCCTAGCATCCGTTTTTACATTTCAGTGAAAAAATTTTTGTTGCTCCTGAGCAGCTTTTTTTCTTACCGCGGCATCACGCGTTTTCTTCCTCGGGCAGCAAAAACACTCGATTTTTAAAAGCAGGAAATAACAACATTTTTAAACATGGAATTCCACCCCGAATCACATCCTAGCATCCGTTTTTACATTTGAGTCAAAAAAAATTTTTTGCTCCTGAGCAGCTTTTTTTCTGACCGCGGCATCACGCGTTTTCTTCCTCGGGCAGCAAAAACACTCGATTTTTAAAAACAGCTAATAATAACATTTTTAAACATGGAATTCCACCCCGAATCACATCCTAGCATCCGTTTTTACATTTGAGTCAAAAAAAAATTTTTTTCTCCTGAGCAGCTTTTTTTCTGACCGCGGCATCACGCGTTTTCTTCCTAGGGCAGCAAAAACACACGATTTTTAAAAACAGCTAATAATAACATGTTTAAGCATGGAATTCCACCTCGAATCACATCCTAGCATCCGTTTTAACATTTGAGTCAAAAAAATTTTTTTTTCTCCTGAGCAGCTTTTTTTCTGACCGCGGCATCACGCGTTTTCTTCCTCGGGCAGCAAAAACACTAGAGTTTTAAAAACAGCTAATAATAACATTTTTAAACATGGAATTCCACCCCAAAGCACATCCTAGCATCCGTTTTTACATTTGAGTCAAAAAAAATTTTTTGCTCCTGAGCAGCTTTTTTTCTGACCGCGGCATCACGCGTTTTCCTCCTCAGGCAGCAAAAACACTCGATTTTTAAAAACAGCTAATTATAAAATTTTTAAGCATGGAATTCCACCCCGAATCACATCCTAGCATCCGTTTTTACATTTGAGTCAAAAAAATTTTTTTGCTCCTGAGCAGCTTTTTTTCTGACCGCGGAATCACGCGTTTTCTTCCTCAGGCAGCAAAAACACACGATTTTTAAAAACAGCTAATAATAACATTTTTAAGCATGGAATTCCACTCCGAATCACATCCTAGCATCCGTTTTTACATTTGAGTGAAAAAAAATTTTTTGCTCCTGAGCAGCTTTTTTTCTGACCGCGGCATCACGCGTTTTCTTCCTCGGGCAGCAAAAACACTCGATTTTTAAAAACAGCTAATAATAACATGTTTAAGCATGGAATTCCACCTCGAATCACATCCTAGCATCCGTTTTAACATTTGAGTCAAAAAAATTTTTTTTTCTCCTGAGCAGCTTTTTTTCTGACCACGGCATCACGCGTTTTCTTCCTCGTGCAGCAAAAACACTCGATTTTTAAAAACAGCTAATTATAAAATTTTTAAGCATGGAATTCCACCCCGAATCACATCCTAGCATCCGTTTTTACATTTGAGTCAAAAACAATTTTTTGCTCCTGAGCAGCTTTTTTTCTGACCGCGGCATCACGCATTTTCTTCCTCGGGCAGCAAAAACACTAGATTTTTAAAAACAGCTAATAATAACATTTTTAAGCATGGAATTCCACCCCGAATCACATCCTAGCATCCGTTTTTACATTTGAGTCAAAAAAATTTTTTTGCTCCTGAGCAGCTCTTTTTCTGACCGCGGCATCACGCGTTTTCTTCCTCGGGCAGCAAAAACACTCGATTTTTAAAAACAGCTAATTATAAAATTTTTAAGCATGGAATTGCACCCCGAATCACATCCTAGCATCCGTTTTTACATTTGAGTCAAAAACAATTTTTTGCTCCTGAGCAGCTTTTTTTCTGACCGCGGCATCACGCATTTTCTTCCTCGGGCAGCAAAAACACTAGATTTTTAAAAACAGCTAATAATAACATTTTTAAGCATGGAATTCCACCCCGAATCACATCCTAGCATCCGTTTTTACATTTGAGTCAAAAAAAATTTTTTGCTCCTGAGCAGCTCTTTTTCTGACCGCGGCATCACGCGTTTTCTTCCACGGGCAGCAAAAACACTAGAGTTTTAAAAACAGCTAATAATAACATTTTTAAACATGGAATTCCACCCCAAATCACATCCTAGCATCCGTTTTTACATTTGAGTCAAAAAATTTTTTGCTCCTGAGCAGCTTTTTTTCTGACCGCGGCATCACGCGTTTTCTTCCTCAGGCAGCAAAAACACTCGATTTTTAAAAACAGCTAATAATAACATGTTTAAGCATGGAATTCCACCCCAAAGCACATCCTAGCATCCGTTTTTACATTTGAGTCAAAAAAATTTTTTTGCTCCTGAGCAGCTTTTTTTCTGACCGCGGCATCACGCGTTTTCCTCCTCAGGCAGCAAAAACACTCGATTTTTAAAAACAGCTAATAATAACATGTTTAAGCATGGAATTCCACTCCGAATCACATCCTAGCATCCGTTTTTACATTTGAGTCAAAAAAAATTTTTTGCTCCTGAGCAGCTTTTTTTCTGACCGCGGCATCACGCGTTTTCTTCCTCGGGCAGCAAAAACACTCGATTTTTAAAAACAGCTAATAATAACATTTTTAAACATGGAATTCCACCCCGAATCACATCTTAGCATCCGTTTTTACATTTGAGTCAAAAAAAAAATTTTTTCTCCTGAGCAGCTTTTTTTCTGACCGCGGCATCACGCGTTTTCTTCCTAGGGCAGCAAAAACACACGATTTTTAAAAACAGCTAATAATAACATTTTTAAGCATGGAATTCCACTTCGAATCACATCCTAGCATCCGTTTTTACATTTCAGTGAAAAAATTTTTGTTGCTCCTGAGCAGCTTTTTTTCTTACCGCGGCATCACGCGTTTTCTTCCTCGGGCAGCAAAAACACTCGATTTTTAAAAGCAGGAAATAACAACATTTTTAAACATGGAATTCCACCCCGAATCACATCCTAGCATCCGTTTTTACATTTGAGTCAAAAAAAATTTTTTGCTCCTGAGCAGCTTTTTTTCTGACCGCGGCATCACGCGTTTTCTTCCTCGGGCAGCAAAAACACTCGATTTTTAAAAACAGCTAATAATAACATTTTTAAACATGGAATTCCACCCCGAATCACATCCTAGCATCCGTTTTTACATTTGAGTCAAAAAAAAATTTTTTTCTCCTGAGCAGCTTTTTTTCTGACCGCGGCATCACGCGTTTTCTTCCTAGGGCAGCAAAAACACACGATTTTTAAAAACAGCTAATAATAACATGTTTAAGCATGGAATTCCACCTCGAATCACATCCTAGCATCCGTTTTAACATTTGAGTCAAAAAAAATTTTTTTTCTCCTGAGCAGCTTTTTTTCTGACCGCGGCATCACGCGTTTTCTTCCTCGGGCAGCAAAAACACTAGAGTTTTAAAAACAGCTAATAATAACATTTTTAAACATGGAATTCCACCCCAAAGCACATCCTAGCATCCGTTTTTACATTTGAGTCAAAAAAAATTTTTTGCTCCTGAGCAGCTTTTTTTCTGACCGCGGCATCACGCGTTTTCCACCTCAGGCAGCAAAAACACTCGATTTTTAAAAACAGCTAATTATAAAATTTTTAAGCATGGAATTCCACCCCGAATCACATCCTAGCATCCGTTTTTACATTTGAGTCAAAAAAATTTTTTTGCTCCTGAGCAGCTTTTTTTCTGACCGCGGAATCACGCGTTTTCTTCCTCAGGCAGCAAAAACACACGATTTTTAAAAACAGCTAATAATAACATTTTTAAGCATGGAATTCCACTCCGAATCACATCCTAGCATGCGTTTTTACATTTGAGTCAAAAAAAATTTTTTGCTCCTGAGCAGCTTTTTTTCTGACCGCGGCATCACGCGTTTTCTTCCTCGGGCAGCAAAAACACTAGAGTTTTAAAAACAGCTAATAATAACATTTTTAAACATGGAATTCCACCCCAAATCACATCCTAGCATCCGTTTTTACATTTGAGTAAAAAAAAATTTTTTGCTCCTGAGCAGCTTTTTTTCTGACCGCGGCATCACGCGTTTTCTTCCTCGGGCAGCAAAAACACTAGATTTTTAAAAACAGTTAATAATAACATTTTTAAGCATGGAATTCCACCCCAAAACACATCCTAGCATCCGTTTTTACATTTCAGTCAAAAAAATTTTTTTGCTCCTGAGCAGCTTTTTTTCTGACCGCGGCATCACGCGTTTTCTTCCTCCGGCCGCAAAAACACTCGATTTTTAAAAACAGCTAATAATAACATTTTTAAGCATGGAATTCCACTTCGAATCACATCCTAGCATCCGTTTTTACATTTCAGTGAAAAAATTTTTTTTGCTCCTGAGCAGCTTTTTTTCTTACCGCGGCATCACGCGTTTTCTTCCTCGGGCAGCAAAAACACTCGATTTTTAAAAGCAGGAAATAACAACATTTTTAAACATGGAATTCCACCCCGAATCACATCCTAGCATCCGTTTTTACATTTGAGTCAAAAAAAAATTTTTGCTCCTGAGCAGCTTTTTTTCTGACCGCGGCATCACGCGTTTTCTTCCTCGGGCAGCAAAAACACTTGATTCTTAAAAACAGTTAATAATAACATTTTTAAGCATGGAATTCCACCCCGAATCACATCCTAGCATCTGTTTTTACATTTGAGTCAAAAAAAATTTTTTGCTCCTGAGCAGCTTTTTTTCTGACCGCGGCATCACGCGTTTTCTTCCTCCGGCCGCAAAAACACTCGATTTTTAAAAACAGCTAATAATAACATTTTTAAGCATGGAATTCCACCCCGAATCACATCCTAGCATCCGTTTTTACATTTCAGTGAAAAAATTTTTTTTGCTCCTGAGCAGCTTTTTTTCTGACCGCGGCATCACGCGTTTTCTTCCTCGGGCAGCAAAAACACTCGATTTTTAAAAGCAGGAAATAACAACATTTTTAAACATGGAATTCCACCCCGAATAAAATCCTAACATCCGTTTTTACATTTGAATCAAAAAAAATTTTTTGCTCCTGAGCAGCTTTTTTTCTGACCGCGGCATCACGCGTTTTCTTCCTCGGGCAGCAAAAACACTCGATTTTTAAAAACAGCTAATTATAAAATTTTTAAGCATGGAATTCCACCCTGAATCACATCCTAGCATCCGTTTTTACATTTGAGTCAAAAACAATTTTTTGCTCCTGAGCAGCTTTTTTTCTGACCGCGGCATCACGCATTTTCTTCCTCGGGCAGCAAAAACACTAGATTTTTAAAAACAGCTAATAATAACATTTTTAAGCATGGAATTCCACCCCGAATCACATCCTAGCATCCGTTTTTACATTTGAGTCAAAAAAATTTTTTTGCTCCTGAGAAGCTCTTTTTCTGACCGCGGCAACACGCGTTTTCTTCCTCGGGCAGCAAAAACACTCGATTTTTAAAAACAGCTAATAATAACATTTTTAAACATGGAATTCCACCCCGAATCACATCCTAGCATCCATTTTTACATTTGAGTCAAAAAAAATTTTTTGCTCCTGAGCAGCTTTTTTTCTGACCGCGGCATCACGCGTTTTCTTCCTCGGGCAGCAAAAACACTAGAGTTTTAAAAACAGCTAATAATAACATTTTTAAACATGGAATTCCACCCCAAATCACATCCTAGCATCCGTTTTTACATTTGAGTCAAAAAAAATTTTTGCTCCTGAGCAGCTTTTTTTCTGACCGCGGCATCACGCGTTTTCTTCCTCGGGCAGCAAAAACACTTGATTCTTAAAAACAGTTAATAATAACATTTTTAAGCATGGAATTCCACCCCGAATCACATCCTAGCATCTGTTTTTACATTTGAGTCAAAAAAATTTTTTTGCTCCTGAGCAGCTTTTTTTCTGACCGCGGCATCACGCGTTTTCTTCCTCCGGCCGCAAAAACACTCGATTTTTAAAAACAGCTAATAATAACATTTTTAAGCATGGAATTCCACCCCGAATCACATCCTAGCATCCGTTTTTACATTTCAGTGAAAAAATTTTTTTTGCTCCTGAGCAGCTTTTTTTCTGACCGCGGCATCACGCGTTTTCTTCCTCGGGCAGCAAAAACACTCGATTTTTAAAAGCAGGAAATAACAACATTTTTAAACATGGAATTCCACCCCGAATAAAATCCTAACATCCGGTTTTACATTTGAATCAAAAAAAATTTTTTGCTCCTGAGCAGCTTTTTTTCTGACCGCGGCATCACGCGTTTTCTTCCTCGGGCAGCAAAAACACTCGATTTTTAAAAACAGCTAATTATAAAATTTTTAAGCATGGAATTCCACCCTGAATCACATCCTAGCATCCGTTTTTACATTTGAGTCAAAAACAATTTTTTGCTCCTGAGCAGCTTTTTTTCTGACCGCGGCATCACGCGTTTTCTTCCTCGGGCAGCAAAAACACTAGAGTTTTAAAAACAGCTAATAATAACATTTTTAAACATGGAATTCCACCCCAAATCACATCCTAGCATCCGTTTTTACATTTGAGTCAAAAAAATTTTTTGCTCCTGAGCAGCTTTTTTTCTGACCGCGGCATCACGCGTTTTCTTCCTCGGGCAGCAAAAACACTTGATTCTTAAAAACAGTTAATAATAACATTTTTAAGCATGGAATTCCACCCCGAATCACATCCTAGCATCCGTTTTTACATTTGAGTCAAAAACAATTTTTTGCTCCTGATCAGCTTTTTTTCTGACCACGGCATCACGCGTTTTCTTCCTCGGGCTGCAAAAACACTTGATTTTTAAAAACAGCTAATAATAACATTTTTAAGCATGGAATTCCACTCCGAATCACATCCTAGCATCCGTTTTTACATTTGAGTCAAAAAAATTTTTTTGCTCCTGAGCAGCTTTTTTTCTGACCGCGGCATCACGCGTTTTCTTCCTCGGGCAGCAAAAACACTCGATTTTTAAAAACAGCTAATAATAACATGTTTAAGCATGGAATTCCACCCCGAATCACATCCTAGCATCCGTTTTAACATTTGAGTCAAAAAAAATTTTTTTTCTCCTGAGCAGCTTTTTTTCTGACCGCGGCATCACGCGTTTTCTTCCTCGGGCAGCAAAAACACTAGAGTTTTAAAAACAGCTAATAATAACATTTTTAAACATGGAATTCCACCCCAAAGCACATCCTAGCATCCGTTTTTACATTTGAGTCAAAAAATTTTTTTTGCTCCTTAGCAGCTTTTTTTCTGACCGCGGCATCACGCGTTTTCCTCCTCAGGCAGCAAAAACACTCGATTTTTAAAAACAGCTAATAATAACATGTTTAAGCATGGAATTCCACCTCGAATCACATCCTAGCATCCGTTTTTACATTTGAGTCAAAAAAAAATTTTTTTTCTCCTGAGCAGCTTTTTTTCTGACCGCGGCATCACGCGTTTTCTTCCTAGGGCAGCAAAAACACTCGATTTTTAAAAACAGCTAATTATAAAATTTTTAAGCATGGAATTCCACCCCGAATCACATCCTAGCATCCGTTTTTACATTTGAGTCAAAAAAATTTTTTTGCTCCTGAGCAGCTTTTTTTCTGACCGCGGAATCACGCGTTTTCTTCCTCAGGCAGCAAAAACGCACGATTTTTAAAAACAGCTAATAATAACATTTTTAAGCATGGAATTCCACTCCGAATCACATCCTAGCATGCGTTTTTACATTTGAGTCAAAAAAATTTTTTTGCTCCTGAGCAGCTTTTTTTCTGACCGCGGCATCACGCGTTTTCTTCCTCGGGCAGCAAAAACACTAGAGTTTTAAAAACAGCTAATAATAACATTTTTAAACATGGAATTCCACCCCAAATCACATCCTAGCATCCGTTTTTACATTTGAGTCAAAAAAATTTTTTGCTCCTGAGCAGCTTTTTTTCTGACCGCGGCATCACGCGTTTTCTTCCTCGGGCAGCAAAAACACTTGATTCTTAAAAACAGATAATAATAATATTTTTAAGCATGGAATTCCACCCCGAATCACATCCTAGCATCTGTTTTTACATTTGAGTCAAAAAAAATTTTTTGCTCCTGAGCAGCTTTTTTTCTGACCGCGGCATCACGCGTTTTCTTCCTCCGGCCGCAAAAACACTCGATTTTTAAAAACAGCTAATAATAACATTTTTAAGCATGGAATTCCACCCCGAATCACATCCTAGCATCCGTTTTTACATTTCAGTGAAAAAATTTTTTTTGCTCCTGAGCAGCTTTTTTTCTGACCGCGGCATCACGCGTTTTCTTCCTCGGGCAGCAAAAACACTCGATTTTTAAAAGCAGGAAATAATAACATTTTTAAGCATGGAATTCCACCCCGAATCACATCCTAGCATCTGTTTTTACATTTGAGTCAAAAAAAAATTTTTGCTCCTGAGCAGCTTTTTTTCTGACCGCGGCATCACGCGTTTTCTTCCTCCGGCCGCAAAAACACTCGATTTTTAAAAACAGCTAATAATAACATTTTTAAGCATGGAATTCCACCCCGAATCACATCCTAGCATCCGTTTTTACATTTCAGTGAAAAAATTTTTTTTGCTCCTGAGCAGCTTTTTTTCTGACCGCGGCATCACGCGTTTTCTTCCTCGGGCAGCAAAAACACTCGATTTTTAAAAGCAGGAAATAACAACATTTTTAAACATGGAATTCCACCCCGAATAAAATCCTAACATCCGTTTTTACATTTGAATCAAAAAAAATTTTTTGCTCCTGAGCAGCTTTTTTTCTGACCGCGGCATCACGCGTTTTCTTCCTCGTCAGCAAAAACACTCGATTTTTAAAAACAGCTAATTATAAAATTTTTAAGCATGGAATTCCACCCTGAATCACATCCTAGCATCCGTTTTTACATTTGAGTCAAAAACAATTTTTTGCTCCTGAGCAGCTTTTTTTCTGACCGTGGCATCACGCATTTTCTTCCTCGGGCAGCAAAAACACTAGATTTTTAAAAACAGCTAATAATAACATTTTTAAGCATGGAATTCCACCCCGAATCACATCCTAGCATCCGTTTTTACATTTGAGTCAAAAAAATTTTTTTGCTCCTGAGCAGCTCTTTTTCTGACCGCGGCATCACGCGTTTTCTTCCTCGGGCAGCAAAAACACTCAATTTTTAAAAACAGCTAATAATAACATTTTTAAACATGGAATTCCACCCCGAATCACATCCTAGCATCCATTTTTACATTTGAGTCAAAAAAAATTTTTTGCTCCTGAGCAGCTTTTTTTCTGACCGCGGCATCACGCGTTTTCTTCCTCGGGCAGCAAAAACACTAGAGTTTTAAAAACAGCTAATAATAACATTTTTAAGCATGGAATTCCACCCCGAATCACATCCTAGCATCCGTTTTAACATTTGAGTCAAAAAAAATTTTTTTTCTCCTGAGCAGCTTTTTTTCTGACCGCGGCATCACGCGTTTTCTTCCTCGGGCAGCAAAAACACTAGAGTTTTAAAAACAGCTAATAATAACATTTTTAAACATGGAATTCCACCCCAAAGCACATCCTAGCATCCGTTTTTACATTTGAGTCAAAAAAAATTTTTTGCTCCTGAGCAGCTTTTTTTCTGACCGCGGCATCACGCGTTTTCCTCCTCAGGCAGCAAAAACACTCGATTTTTAAAAACAGCTAATAATAACATGTTTAAGCATGGAATTCCACCTCGAATCACATCCTAGCATCCGTTTTTACATTTGAGTCAAAAAAAAATTTTTTTTCTCCTGAGCAGCTTTTTTTCTGACCGCGGCATCACGCGTTTTCTTCCTAGGGCAGCAAAAACACTCGATTTTTAAAAACAGCTAATTATAAAATTTTTAAGCATGGAATTCCACCCCGAATCACATCCTAGCATCCGTTTTTACATTTGAGTCAAAAAAATTTTTTTGCTCCTGAGCAGCTTTTTTTCTGACCGCGGCATCACGCATTTTCTTCCTCGGGCAGCAAAAACACTAGATTTTTAAAAACAGCTAATAATAACATTTTTAAGCATGGAATTCCACCCCGAATCACATCCTAGCATCCGTTTTTACATTTGAGTCAAAAAAAATTTTTTGCTCCTGAGCAGCTCTTTTTCTGACCGCGGCATCACGCGTTTTCTTCCTCGGGCAGCAAAAACACTAGAGTTTTAAAAACAGCTAATAATAACATTTTTAAACATGGAATTCCACCCCAAATCACATCCTAGCATCCGTTTTTACATTTGAGTCAAAAATTTTTTTGCTCCTGAGCAGCTTTTTTTCTGACCGCGGCATCACGCGTTTTCTTCCTCAGGCAGCAAAAACACTCGATTTTTAAAAACAGCTAATAATAACATGTTTAAGCATGGAATTCCACCCCAAAGCACATCCTAGCATCCGTTTTTACATTTGAGTCAAAAAAATTTTTTTGCTCCTGAGCAGCTTTTTTTCTGACCGCGGCATCACGCGTTTTCCTCCTCAGGCAGCAAAAACACTCGATTTTTAAAAACAGCTAATAATAACATGTTTAAGCATGGAATTCCACTCCGAATCACATCCTAGCATGCGTTTTTACATTTGAGTCAAAAAAATTTTTTTGCTCCTGAGCAGCTTTTTTTCTGACCGCGGCATCACGCGTTTTCTTCCTCGGGCAGCAAAAATACTAGAGTTTTAAAAACAGCTAATAATAACATTTTTAAACATGGAATTCCACCCCAAATCACATCCTAGCATCCGTTTTTACATTTGAGTCAAAAACAATTTTTTGCTCCTGATCAGCTTTTTTTCTGACCGCGGCATCACGCGTTTTCTTCCTCGGGCTGCAAAAACACTTGATTTTTAAAAACAGCTAATAATAACATTTTTAAACATGGAATTCCACCCCAAAGCACATCCTAGCATCCGTTTTTACATTTGAGTCAAAAAAAAATTTTTGCTCCTGAGCAGCTTTTTTTCTGACCGCGGCATCACGCGTTTTCCTCCTCAGGCAGCAAAAACACTCGATTTTTAAAAACAGCTAATAATAACATGTTTAAGCATGGAATTCCACCCCGAATCACATCCTAGCATCCGTTTTTACATTTGAGTCAAAAAAATTTTTTTGCTCCTGAGCAGCTTTTTTTCTGACCGCGGCATCACGCGTTTTCTTCCTCGGGCAGCAAAAACACTAGAGTTTTAAAAACAGCTAATAATAACATTTTTAAACATGGAATTCCACCCCAAATCACATCCTAGCATCCGTTTTTACATTTGAGTCAAAAAAAATTTTTTGCTCCTGAGCAGCTTTTTTTCTGACCGCGGCATCACGCGTTTTCTTCCTCGGGCAGCAAAAACACTAGATTTTTAAAATCAGCTAATAATAATATTTTTAAGCATGGAATTCCACCCCGAAACACATCCTAGCATCCGTTTTTACATTTCAGTCAAAAAAAATTTTTTGCTCCTGAGCAGCTTTTTTTCTGACCGCGGCATCACGCGTTTTCTTCCTCCGGCCGCAAAAACACTCGATTTTTAAAAACAGCTAATAATAACATTTTTAAGCATGGAATTCCACTTCGAATCACATCCTAGCATCCGTTTTTACATTTCAGTGAAAAAATTTTTTTTGCTCCTGAGCAGCTTTTTTTCTTACCGCGGCATCACGCGTTTTCTTCCTCGGGCAGCAAAAACACTCGATTTTTAAAAGCAGGAAATAACAACATTTTTAAACATGGAATTCCACCCCGAATAAAATCCTAACATCCGTTTTTACATTTGAATCAAAAAAATTTTTTTGCTCCTGAGCAGCTTTTTTTCTGACCGCGGCATCACGCGTTTTCTTCCTCGTGCAGCAAAAACACTCGATTTTTAAAAACAGCTAATTATAAAATTTTTAAGCATGGAATTCCACCCCGAATCACATCCTAGCATCCGTTTTTACATTTGAGTCAAAAACAATTTTTTGCTCCTGAGCAGCTTTTTTTCTGACCGCGGCATCACGCATTTTCTTCCTCGGGCAGCAAAAACACTAGATTTTTAAAAACAGCTAATAATAACATTTTTAAGCATGGAATTCCACCCCGAATCACATCCTAGCATCCGTTTTTACATTTGAGTCAAAAACAATTTTTTGCTCCTGAGCAGCTTTTTTTCTGACCGCGGCATCACGCATTTTCTTCCTCGGGCAGCAAAAACACTAGATTTTTAAAAACAGCTAATAATAACATTTTTAAGCATGGAATTCCACCCCGAATCACATCCTAGCATCCGTTTTTACATTTGAGTCAAAAAAAATTTTTTGCTCCTGAGCAGCTCTTTTTCTGACCGCGGCATCACGCGTTTTCTTCCTCGGGCAGCAAAAACACTAGAGTTTTAAAAACAGCTAATAATAACATTTTTAAACATGGAATTCCACCCCAAATCACATCCTAGCATCCGTTTTTACATTTGAGTCAAAAAATTTTTTGCTCCTGAGCAGCTTTTTTTCTGACCGCGGCATCACGCGTTTTCTTCCTCAGGCAGCAAAAACACTCGATTTTTAAAAACAGCTAATAATAACATGTTTAAGCATGGAATTCCACCCCAAAGCACATCCTAGCATCCGTTTTTACATTTGAGTCAAAAAAATTTTTTTGCTCCTGAGCAGCTTTTTTTCTGACCGCGGCATCACGCGTTTTCCTCCTCAGGCAGCAAAAACACTCGATTTTTAAAAACAGCTAATAATAACATGTTTAAGCATGGAATTCCACTCCGAATCACATCCTAGCATGCGTTTTTACATTTGAGTCAAAAAAATTTTTTTGCTCCTGAGCAGCTTTTTTTCTGACCGCGGCATCACGCGTTTTCTTCCTCGGGCAGCAAAAACACTAGAGTTTTAAAAACAGCTAATAATAACATTTTTAAACATGGAATTCCACCCCAAATCACATCCTAGCATCCGTTTTTACATTTGAGTCAAAAACAATTTTTTGCTCCTGATCAGCTTTTTTTCTGACCGCGGCATCACGCGTTTTCTTCCTCGGGCTGCAAAAACACTTGATTTTTAAAAACAGCTAATAATAACATTTTTAAGCATGGAATTCCACTCCGAATCACATCCTAGCATCCGTTTTTACATTTGAGTCAAAAAAAATTTTTTGCTCCTGAGCAGCTTTTTTTCTGACCGCGGCATCACGCGTTTTCTTCCTCGGGCAGCAAAAACACTCGATTTTTAAAAACAGCTAATAATAACATGTTTAAGCATGGAATTCCACCTCGAATCACATCCTAGCATCCGTTTTAACATTTGAGTCAAAAAAAATTTTTTTTTCTCCTGAGCAGCTTTTTTTCTGACCGCGGCATCACGCGTTTTCTTCCTAGGGCAGCAAAAACACATGATTTTTAAAAACAGCTAATAATAACATTTTTAAGCATGGAATTCCACTCCGAATCACATCCTAGCATGCGTTTTTACATTTGAGTCAAAAAAAATTTTTTGCTCCTGAGCAGCTTTTTTTCTGACCGCGGCATCACGCGTTTTCTTCCTCGGGCAGCAAAAACACTAGAGTTTTAAAAACAGCTAATAATAACATTTTTAAGCATGGAATTCCACCCCGAATCACATCCTAGCATGCGTTTTTACATTTGAGTCAAAAAAAATTTTTTGCTCCTGAGCAGCTTTTTTTCTGACCGCGGCATCACGCGTTTTCTTCCTCGGGCAGCAAAAACACTAGAGTTTTAAAAACAGCTAATAATAACATTTTTAAACATGGAATTCCACCCCAAATCACATCCTAGCATCCGTTTTTACATTTGAGTCAAAAAAAATTTTTTGCTCCTGAGCAGCTTTTTTACTGACCGCGGCATCACGCGTTTCATTCCTCAGGCAGCAAAAACACTCGATTTTTAAAAACAGCTAATAATAACATGTTTAAGCATGGAATTCCACCTCGAATCACATACTAGCATCCGTTTTTACATTTGAGTCAAAAAAAAAATTTTTTTCTCCTGAGCAGCTTTTTTTCTGACCGCGGCATCACGCGTTTTCTTCCTCAGGCAGCAAAAACACTCGATTTTTAAAAACAGCTAATAATAACATGTTTAAGCATGGAATTCCACCCCAAAGCACATCCTAGCATCCGTTTTTACATTTGAGTCAAAAAAATTTTTTTGCTCCTGAGCAGCTTTTTTTCTGACCGCGGCATCACGCGTTTTCCTCCTCAGGCAGCAAAAACACTCGATTTTTAAAAACAGCTAATAATAACATGTTTAAGCATGGAATTCCACTCCGAATCACATCCTAGCATGCGTTTTTACATTTGAGTCAAAAAAATTTTTTTGCTCCTGAGCAGCTTTTTTTCTGACCGCGGCATCATGCGTTTTCTTCCTCGGGCAGCAAAAACACTAGAGTTTTAAAAACAGCTAATAATAACATTTTTAAACATGGAATTCCACCCCAAATCACATCCTAGCATCCGTTTTTACATTTGAGTCAAAAACAATTTTTTGCTCCTGATCAGCTTTTTTTCTGACCGCGGCATCACGCGTTTTCTTCCTCGGGCTGCAAAAACACTTGATTTTTAAAAACAGCTAATAATAACATTTTTAAGCATGGAATTCCACTCCGAATCACATCCTAGCATCTGTTTTTACATTTGAGTCAAAAAAAATTTTTTGCTCCTGAGCAGCTTTTTTTCTGACCGCGGCATCACGCGTTTTCTTCCTCGGGCAGCAAAAACACTCGATTTTTAAAAACAGCTAATAATAACATGTTTAAGCATGGAATTCCACCTCGAATCACATCCTAGCATCCGTTTTAACATTTGAGTCAAAAAAAAATTTTTTTTCTCCTGAGCAACTTTTTTTCTGACCGCGGCATCACGCGTTTTCTTCCTAGGGCAGCAAAAACACATGATTTTTAAAAACAGCTAATAATAACATGTTTAAGCATGGAATTCCACTCCGAATCACATCCTAGCATGCGTTTTTACATTTGAGTCAAAAAAATTTTTTTGCTCCTGAGCAGCTTTTTTTCTGACCGCGGCATCACGCGTTTTCTTCCTCGGGCAGCAAAAACACTAGAGTTTTAAAAACAGCTAATAATAACATTTTTAAACATGGAATTCCACCCCAAATCACATCCTAGCATCCGTTTTTACATTTGAGTCAAAAAAATTTTTTTGCTCCTGAGCAGCTTTTTTTCTGACCGCGGCATCACGCGTTTTCTTCCTCGGGCAGCAAAAACACTAGAGTTTTAAAAACAGCTAATAATAACATTTTTAAACATGGAATTCCACCCCAAATCACATCCTAGCATCCGTTTTTACATTTGAGTCAAAAAAAATTTTTTGCTCCTGAGCAGCTTTTTTTCTGACCGCGGCATCACGCGTTTTCTTCCTCGGGCAGCAAAAACACTAGATTTTTAAAATCAGCTAATAATAATATTTTTAAGCATGGAATTCCACCCCGAAACACATCCTAGCATCCGTTTTTACATTTCAGTCAAAAAAAATTTTTTGCTCCTGAGCAGCTTTTTTTCTGACCGCGGCATCACGCGTTTTCTTCCTCCGGCCGCAAAAACACTCGATTTTTAAAAACAGCTAATAATAACATTTTTAAGCATGGAATTCCACTTCGAATCACATCCTAGCATCCGTTTTTACATTTCAGTGAAAAAATTTTTTTTGCTCCTGAGCAGCTTTTTTTCTTACCGCGGCATCACGCGTTTTCTTCCTCGGGCAGCAAAAACACTCGATTTTTAAAAGCAGGAAATAACAACATTTTTAAACATGGAATTCCACCCCGAATAAAATCCTAACATCCGTTTTTACATTTGAATCAAAAAAATTTTTTTGCTCCTGAGCAGCTTTTTTTCTGACCGCGGCATCACGCGTTTTCTTCCTCGTGCAGCAAAAACACTCGATTTTTAAAAACAGCTAATTATAAAATTTTTAAGCATGGAATTCCACCCCGAATCACATCCTAGCATCCGTTTTTACATTTGAGTCAAAAACAATTTTTTGCTCCTGAGCAGCTTTTTTTCTGACCGCGGCATCACGCATTTTCTTCCTCGGGCAGCAAAAACACTAGATTTTTAAAAACAGCTAATAATAACATTTTTAAGCATGGAATTCCACCCCGAATCACATCCTAGCATCCGTTTTTACATTTGAGTCAAAAACAATTTTTTGCTCCTGAGCAGCTTTTTTTCTGACCGCGGCATCACGCATTTTCTTCCTCGGGCAGCAAAAACACTAGATTTTTAAAAACAGCTAATAATAACATTTTTAAGCATGGAATTCCACCCCGAATCACATCCTAGCATCCGTTTTTACATTTGAGTCAAAAAAAATTTTTTGCTCCTGAGCAGCTCTTTTTCTGACCGCGGCATCACGCGTTTTCTTCCTCGGGCAGCAAAAACACTAGAGTTTTAAAAACAGCTAATAATAACATTTTTAAACATGGAATTCCACCCCAAATCACATCCTAGCATCCGTTTTTACATTTGAGTCAAAAAATTTTTTGCTCCTGAGCAGCTTTTTTTCTGACCGCGGCATCACGCGTTTTCTTCCTCAGGCAGCAAAAACACTCGATTTTTAAAAACAGCTAATAATAACATGTTTAAGCATGGAATTCCACCCCAAAGCACATCCTAGCATCCGTTTTTACATTTGAGTCAAAAAAATTTTTTTGCTCCTGAGCAGCTTTTTTTCTGACCGCGGCATCACGCGTTTTCCTCCTCAGGCAGCAAAAACACTCGATTTTTAAAAACAGCTAATAATAACATGTTTAAGCATGGAATTCCACTCCGAATCACATCCTAGCATGCGTTTTTACATTTGAGTCAAAAAAATTTTTTTGCTCCTGAGCAGCTTTTTTTCTGACCGCGGCATCACGCGTTTTCTTCCTCGGGCAGCAAAAACACTAGAGTTTTAAAAACAGCTAATAATAACATTTTTAAACATGGAATTCCACCCCAAATCACATCCTAGCATCCGTTTTTACATTTGAGTCAAAAACAATTTTTTGCTCCTGATCAGCTTTTTTTCTGACCGCGGCATCACGCGTTTTCTTCCTCGGGCTGCAAAAACACTTGATTTTTAAAAACAGCTAATAATAACATTTTTAAGCATGGAATTCCACTCCGAATCACATCCTAGCATCCGTTTTTACATTTGAGTCAAAAAAAATTTTTTGCTCCTGAGCAGCTTTTTTTCTGACCGCGGCATCACGCGTTTTCTTCCTCGGGCAGCAAAAACACTCGATTTTTAAAAACAGCTAATAATAACATGTTTAAGCATGGAATTCCACCTCGAATCACATCCTAGCATCCGTTTTAACATTTGAGTCAAAAAAAATTTTTTTTTCTCCTGAGCAGCTTTTTTTCTGACCGCGGCATCACGCGTTTTCTTCCTAGGGCAGCAAAAACACATGATTTTTAAAAACAGCTAATAATAACATTTTTAAGCATGGAATTCCACTCCGAATCACATCCTAGCATGCGTTTTTACATTTGAGTCAAAAAAAATTTTTTGCTCCTGAGCAGCTTTTTTTCTGACCGCGGCATCACGCGTTTTCTTCCTCGGGCAGCAAAAACACTAGAGTTTTAAAAACAGCTAATAATAACATTTTTAAGCATGGAATTCCACCCCGAATCACATCCTAGCATGCGTTTTTACATTTGAGTCAAAAAAAATTTTTTGCTCCTGAGCAGCTTTTTTTCTGACCGCGGCATCACGCGTTTTCTTCCTCGGGCAGCAAAAACACTAGAGTTTTAAAAACAGCTAATAATAACATTTTTAAACATGGAATTCCACCCCAAATCACATCCTAGCATCCGTTTTTACATTTGAGTCAAAAAAAATTTTTTGCTCCTGAGCAGCTTTTTTACTGACCGCGGCATCACGCGTTTCATTCCTCAGGCAGCAAAAACACTCGATTTTTAAAAACAGCTAATAATAACATGTTTAAGCATGGAATTCCACCTCGAATCACATACTAGCATCCGTTTTTACATTTGAGTCAAAAAAAAAATTTTTTTCTCCTGAGCAGCTTTTTTTCTGACCGCGGCATCACGCGTTTTCTTCCTCAGGCAGCAAAAACACTCGATTTTTAAAAACAGCTAATAATAACATGTTTAAGCATGGAATTCCACCCCAAAGCACATCCTAGCATCCGTTTTTACATTTGAGTCAAAAAAATTTTTTTGCTCCTGAGCAGCTTTTTTTCTGACCGCGGCATCACGCGTTTTCCTCCTCAGGCAGCAAAAACACTCGATTTTTAAAAACAGCTAATAATAACATGTTTAAGCATGGAATTCCACTCCGAATCACATCCTAGCATGCGTTTTTACATTTGAGTCAAAAAAATTTTTTTGCTCCTGAGCAGCTTTTTTTCTGACCGCGGCATCATGCGTTTTCTTCCTCGGGCAGCAAAAACACTAGAGTTTTAAAAACAGCTAATAATAACATTTTTAAACATGGAATTCCACCCCAAATCACATCCTAGCATCCGTTTTTACATTTGAGTCAAAAACAATTTTTTGCTCCTGATCAGCTTTTTTTCTGACCGCGGCATCACGCGTTTTCTTCCTCGGGCTGCAAAAACACTTGATTTTTAAAAACAGCTAATAATAACATTTTTAAGCATGGAATTCCACTCCGAATCACATCCTAGCATCTGTTTTTACATTTGAGTCAAAAAAAATTTTTTGCTCCTGAGCAGCTTTTTTTCTGACCGCGGCATCACGCGTTTTCTTCCTCGGGCAGCAAAAACACTCGATTTTTAAAAACAGCTAATAATAACATGTTTAAGCATGGAATTCCACCTCGAATCACATCCTAGCATCCGTTTTAACATTTGAGTCAAAAAAAAATTTTTTTTCTCCTGAGCAACTTTTTTTCTGACCGCGGCATCACGCGTTTTCTTCCTAGGGCAGCAAAAACACATGATTTTTAAAAACAGCTAATAATAACATGTTTAAGCATGGAATTCCACTCCGAATCACATCCTAGCATGCGTTTTTACATTTGAGTCAAAAAAATTTTTTTGCTCCTGAGCAGCTTTTTTTCTGACCGCGGCATCACGCGTTTTCTTCCTCGGGCAGCAAAAACACTAGAGTTTTAAAAACAGCTAATAATAACATTTTTAAACATGGAATTCCACCCCAAATCACATCCTAGCATCCGTTTTTACATTTGAGTCAAAAACAATTTTTTGCTCCTGATCAGCTTTTTTTCTGACCGCGGCATCACGCGTTTTCTTCCTCGGGCTGCAAAAACACTTGATTTTTAAAAACAGCTAATAATAACATTTTTAAGCATGGAATTCCACTCCGAATCACATCCTAGCATCCGTTTTTACATTTGAGTCAAAAAAAATTTTTTGCTCCTGAGCAGCTTTTTTTCTGACCGCGGCATCACGCGTTTTCTTCCTCGGGCAGCAAAAACACTCGATTTTTAAAAACAGCTAATAATAACATGTTTAAGCATGGAATTCCACCTCGAATCACATCCTAGCATCCGTTTTAACATTTGAGTCAAAAAAAATTTTTTGCTCCTGAGCAGCTTTTTTTCTGACCGCGGCATCACGCGTTTTCTTCCTCGGGCAGCAAAAACACTCGATTTTTAAAAACAGCTAATAATAACATGTTTAAGCATGGAATTCCACCTCGAATCACATCCTAGCATCCGTTTTAACATTTGAGTCAAAAAAAAATTTTTTTTCTCCTGAGCAACTTTTTTTCTGACCGCGGCATCACGCGTTTTCTTCCTAGGGCAGCAAAAACACATGATTTTTAAAAACAGCTAATAATAACATGTTTAAGCATGGAATTCCACTCCGAATCACATCCTAGCATGCGTTTTTACATTTGAGTCAAAAAAATTTTTTTGCTCCTGAGCAGCTTTTTTTCTGACCGCGGCATCACGCGTTTTCTTCCTCGGGCAGCAAAAACACTAGAGTTTTAAAAACAGCTAATAATAACATTTTTAAACATGGAATTCCACCCCAAATCACATCCTAGCATCCGTTTTTACATTTGAGTCAAAAAAATTTTTTTGCTCCTGAGCAGCTTTTTTTCTGACCGCGGCATCACGCGTTTTCTTCCTCGGGCAGCAAAAACACTAGAGTTTTAAAAACAGCTAATAATAACATTTTTAAACATGGAATTCCACCCCAAATCACATCCTAGCATCCGTTTTTACATTTGAGTCAAAAAAAATTTTTTGCTCCTGAGCAGCTTTTTTTCTGACCGCGGCATCACGCGTTTTCTTCCTCGGGCAGCAAAAACACTAGATTTTTAAAATCAGCTAATAATAATATTTTTAAGCATGGAATTCCACCCCGAAACACATCCTAGCATCCGTTTTTACATTTCAGTCAAAAAAAATTTTTTGCTCCTGAGCAGCTTTTTTTCTGACCGCGGCATCACGCGTTTTCTTCCTCCGGCCGCAAAAACACTCGATTTTTAAAAACAGCTAATAATAACATTTTTAAGCATGGAATTCCACTTCGAATCACATCCTAGCATCCGTTTTTACATTTCAGTGAAAAAATTTTTTTTGCTCCTGAGCAGCTTTTTTTCTTACCGCGGCATCACGCGTTTTCTTCCTCGGGCAGCAAAAACACTCGATTTTTAAAAGCAGGAAATAACAACATTTTTAAACATGGAATTCCACCCCGAATAAAATCCTAACATCCGTTTTTACATTTGAATCAAAAAAATTTTTTTGCTCCTGAGCAGCTTTTTTTCTGACCGCGGCATCACGCGTTTTCTTCCTCGTGCAGCAAAAACACTCGATTTTTAAAAACAGCTAATTATAAAATTTTTAAGCATGGAATTCCACCCCGAATCACATCCTAGCATCCGTTTTTACATTTGAGTCAAAAACAATTTTTTGCTCCTGAGCAGCTTTTTTTCTGACCGCGGCATCACGCATTTTCTTCCTCGGGCAGCAAAAACACTAGATTTTTAAAAACAGCTAATAATAACATTTTTAAGCATGGAATTCCACCCCGAATCACATCCTAGCATCCGTTTTTACATTTGAGTCAAAAACAATTTTTTGCTCCTGAGCAGCTTTTTTTCTGACCGCGGCATCACGCATTTTCTTCCTCGGGCAGCAAAAACACTAGATTTTTAAAAACAGCTAATAATAACATTTTTAAGCATGGAATTCCACCCCGAATCACATCCTAGCATCCGTTTTTACATTTGAGTCAAAAAAAATTTTTTGCTCCTGAGCAGCTCTTTTTCTGACCGCGGCATCACGCGTTTTCTTCCTCGGGCAGCAAAAACACTAGAGTTTTAAAAACAGCTAATAATAACATTTTTAAACATGGAATTCCACCCCAAATCACATCCTAGCATCCGTTTTTACATTTGAGTCAAAAAATTTTTTGCTCCTGAGCAGCTTTTTTTCTGACCGCGGCATCACGCGTTTTCTTCCTCGGGCAGCAAAAACACTCGATTTTTAAAAACAGCTAATAATAACATGTTTAAGCATGGAATTCCACCTCGAATCACATCCTAGCATCCGTTTTAACATTTGAGTCAAAAAAAATTTTTTTTTCTCCTGAGCAGCTTTTTTTCTGACCGCGGCATCACGCGTTTTCTTCCTAGGGCAGCAAAAACACATGATTTTTAAAAACAGCTAATAATAACATTTTTAAGCATGGAATTCCACTCCGAATCACATCCTAGCATGCGTTTTTACATTTGAGTCAAAAAAAATTTTTTGCTCCTGAGCAGCTTTTTTTCTGACCGCGGCATCACGCGTTTTCTTCCTCGGGCAGCAAAAACACTAGAGTTTTAAAAACAGCTAATAATAACATTTTTAAGCATGGAATTCCACCCCGAATCACATCCTAGCATGCGTTTTTACATTTGAGTCAAAAAAAATTTTTTGCTCCTGAGCAGCTTTTTTTCTGACCGCGGCATCACGCGTTTTCTTCCTCGGGCAGCAAAAACACTAGAGTTTTAAAAACAGCTAATAATAACATTTTTAAACATGGAATTCCACCCCAAATCACATCCTAGCATCCGTTTTTACATTTGAGTCAAAAAAAATTTTTTGCTCCTGAGCAGCTTTTTTACTGACCGCGGCATCACGCGTTTCATTCCTCAGGCAGCAAAAACACTCGATTTTTAAAAACAGCTAATAATAACATGTTTAAGCATGGAATTCCACCTCGAATCACATACTAGCATCCGTTTTTACATTTGAGTCAAAAAAAAAATTTTTTTCTCCTGAGCAGCTTTTTTTCTGACCGCGGCATCACGCGTTTTCTTCCTCAGGCAGCAAAAACACTCGATTTTTAAAAACAGCTAATAATAACATGTTTAAGCATGGAATTCCACCCCAAAGCACATCCTAGCATCCGTTTTTACATTTGAGTCAAAAAAATTTTTTTGCTCCTGAGCAGCTTTTTTTCTGACCGCGGCATCACGCGTTTTCCTCCTCAGGCAGCAAAAACACTCGATTTTTAAAAACAGCTAATAATAACATGTTTAAGCATGGAATTCCACTCCGAATCACATCCTAGCATGCGTTTTTACATTTGAGTCAAAAAAATTTTTTTGCTCCTGAGCAGCTTTTTTTCTGACCGCGGCATCATGCGTTTTCTTCCTCGGGCAGCAAAAACACTAGAGTTTTAAAAACAGCTAATAATAACATTTTTAAACATGGAATTCCACCCCAAATCACATCCTAGCATCCGTTTTTACATTTGAGTCAAAAACAATTTTTTGCTCCTGATCAGCTTTTTTTCTGACCGCGGCATCACGCGTTTTCTTCCTCGGGCTGCAAAAACACTTGATTTTTAAAAACAGCTAATAATAACATTTTTAAGCATGGAATTCCACTCCGAATCACATCCTAGCATCTGTTTTTACATTTGAGTCAAAAAAAATTTTTTGCTCCTGAGCAGCTTTTTTTCTGACCGCGGCATCACGCGTTTTCTTCCTCGGGCAGCAAAAACACTCGATTTTTAAAAACAGCTAATAATAACATGTTTAAGCATGGAATTCCACCTCGAATCACATCCTAGCATCCGTTTTAACATTTGAGTCAAAAAAAAATTTTTTTTCTCCTGAGCAACTTTTTTTCTGACCGCGGCATCACGCGTTTTCTTCCTAGGGCAGCAAAAACACATGATTTTTAAAAACAGCTAATAATAACATGTTTAAGCATGGAATTCCACTCCGAATCACATCCTAGCATGCGTTTTTACATTTGAGTCAAAAAAATTTTTTTGCTCCTGAGCAGCTTTTTTTCTGACCGCGGCATCACGCGTTTTCTTCCTCGGGCAGCAAAAACACTAGAGTTTTAAAAACAGCTAATAATAACATTTTTAAACATGGAATTCCACCCCAAATCACATCCTAGCATCCGTTTTTACATTTGAGTCAAAAACAATTTTTTGCTCCTGATCAGCTTTTTTTCTGACCGCGGCATCACGCGTTTTCTTCCTCGGGCTGCAAAAACACTTGATTTTTAAAAACAGCTAATAATAACATTTTTAAGCATGGAATTCCACTCCGAATCACATCCTAGCATCCGTTTTTACATTTGAGTCAAAAAAAATTTTTTGCTCCTGAGCAGCTTTTTTTCTGACCGCGGCATCACGCGTTTTCTTCCTCGGGCAGCAAAAACACTCGATTTTTAAAAACAGCTAATAATAACATGTTTAAGCATGGAATTCCACCTCGAATCACATCCTAGCATCCGTTTTAACATTTGAGTCAAAAAAAATTTTTTGCTCCTGAGCAGCTTTTTTTCTGACCGCGGCATCACGCGTTTTCTTCCTCGGGCAGCAAAAACACTCGATTTTTAAAAACAGCTAATAATAACATGTTTAAGCATGGAATTCCACCTCGAATCACATCCTAGCATCCGTTTTAACATTTGAGTCAAAAAAAAATTTTTTTTCTCCTGAGCAACTTTTTTTCTGACCGCGGCATCACGCGTTTTCTTCCTAGGGCAGCAAAAACACATGATTTTTAAAAACAGCTAATAATAACATGTTTAAGCATGGAATTCCACTCCGAATCACATCCTAGCATGCGTTTTTACATTTGAGTCAAAAAAATTTTTTTGCTCCTGAGCAGCTTTTTTTCTGACCGCGGCATCACGCGTTTTCTTCCTCGGGCAGCAAAAACACTAGAGTTTTAAAAACAGCTAATAATAACATTTTTAAACATGGAATTCCACCCCAAATCACATCCTAGCATCCGTTTTTACATTTGAGTCAAAAAAATTTTTTTGCTCCTGAGCAGCTTTTTTTCTGACCGCGGCATCACGCGTTTTCTTCCTCGGGCAGCAAAAACACTAGAGTTTTAAAAACAGCTAATAATAACATTTTTAAACATGGAATTCCACCCCAAATCACATCCTAGCATCCGTTTTTACATTTGAGTCAAAAAAAATTTTTTGCTCCTGAGCAGCTTTTTTTCTGACCGCGGCATCACGCGTTTTCTTCCTCGGGCAGCAAAAACACTAGATTTTTAAAATCAGCTAATAATAATATTTTTAAGCATGGAATTCCACCCCGAAACACATCCTAGCATCCGTTTTTACATTTCAGTCAAAAAAAATTTTTTGCTCCTGAGCAGCTTTTTTTCTGACCGCGGCATCACGCGTTTTCTTCCTCCGGCCGCAAAAACACTCGATTTTTAAAAACAGCTAATAATAACATTTTTAAGCATGGAATTCCACTTCGAATCACATCCTAGCATCCGTTTTTACATTTCAGTGAAAAAATTTTTTTTGCTCCTGAGCAGCTTTTTTTCTTACCGCGGCATCACGCGTTTTCTTCCTCGGGCAGCAAAAACACTCGATTTTTAAAAGCAGGAAATAACAACATTTTTAAACATGGAATTCCACCCCGAATAAAATCCTAACATCCGTTTTTACATTTGAATCAAAAAAATTTTTTTGCTCCTGAGCAGCTTTTTTTCTGACCGCGGCATCACGCGTTTTCTTCCTCGTGCAGCAAAAACACTCGATTTTTAAAAACAGCTAATTATAAAATTTTTAAGCATGGAATTCCACCCCGAATCACATCCTAGCATCCGTTTTTACATTTGAGTCAAAAACAATTTTTTGCTCCTGAGCAGCTTTTTTTCTGACCGCGGCATCACGCATTTTCTTCCTCGGGCAGCAAAAACACTAGATTTTTAAAAACAGCTAATAATAACATTTTTAAGCATGGAATTCCACCCCGAATCACATCCTAGCATCCGTTTTTACATTTGAGTCAAAAACAATTTTTTGCTCCTGAGCAGCTTTTTTTCTGACCGCGGCATCACGCATTTTCTTCCTCGGGCAGCAAAAACACTAGATTTTTAAAAACAGCTAATAATAACATTTTTAAGCATGGAATTCCACCCCGAATCACATCCTAGCATCCGTTTTTACATTTGAGTCAAAAAAAATTTTTTGCTCCTGAGCAGCTCTTTTTCTGACCGCGGCATCACGCGTTTTCTTCCTCGGGCAGCAAAAACACTAGAGTTTTAAAAACAGCTAATAATAACATTTTTAAACATGGAATTCCACCCCAAATCACATCCTAGCATCCGTTTTTACATTTGAGTCAAAAAATTTTTTGCTCCTGAGCAGCTTTTTTTCTGACCGCGGCATCACGCGTTTTCTTCCTCGGGCAGCAAAAACACTCGATTTTTAAAAACAGCTAATAATAACATGTTTAAGCATGGAATTCCACCTCGAATCACATCCTAGCATCCGTTTTAACATTTGAGTCAAAAAAAATTTTTTTTTCTCCTGAGCAGCTTTTTTTCTGACCGCGGCATCACGCGTTTTCTTCCTAGGGCAGCAAAAACACATGATTTTTAAAAACAGCTAATAATAACATTTTTAAGCATGGAATTCCACTCCGAATCACATCCTAGCATGCGTTTTTACATTTGAGTCAAAAAAAATTTTTTGCTCCTGAGCAGCTTTTTTTCTGACCGCGGCATCACGCGTTTTCTTCCTCGGGCAGCAAAAACACTAGAGTTTTAAAAACAGCTAATAATAACATTTTTAAGCATGGAATTCCACCCCGAATCACATCCTAGCATGCGTTTTTACATTTGAGTCAAAAAAAATTTTTTGCTCCTGAGCAGCTTTTTTTCTGACCGCGGCATCACGCGTTTTCTTCCTCGGGCAGCAAAAACACTAGAGTTTTAAAAACAGCTAATAATAACATTTTTAAACATGGAATTCCACCCCAAATCACATCCTAGCATCCGTTTTTACATTTGAGTCAAAAAAAATTTTTTGCTCCTGAGCAGCTTTTTTACTGACCGCGGCATCACGCGTTTCATTCCTCAGGCAGCAAAAACACTCGATTTTTAAAAACAGCTAATAATAACATGTTTAAGCATGGAATTCCACCTCGAATCACATACTAGCATCCGTTTTTACATTTGAGTCAAAAAAAAAATTTTTTTCTCCTGAGCAGCTTTTTTTCTGACCGCGGCATCACGCGTTTTCTTCCTCAGGCAGCAAAAACACTCGATTTTTAAAAACAGCTAATAATAACATGTTTAAGCATGGAATTCCACCCCAAAGCACATCCTAGCATCCGTTTTTACATTTGAGTCAAAAAAATTTTTTTGCTCCTGAGCAGCTTTTTTTCTGACCGCGGCATCACGCGTTTTCCTCCTCAGGCAGCAAAAACACTCGATTTTTAAAAACAGCTAATAATAACATGTTTAAGCATGGAATTCCACTCCGAATCACATCCTAGCATGCGTTTTTACATTTGAGTCAAAAAAATTTTTTTGCTCCTGAGCAGCTTTTTTTCTGACCGCGGCATCATGCGTTTTCTTCCTCGGGCAGCAAAAACACTAGAGTTTTAAAAACAGCTAATAATAACATTTTTAAACATGGAATTCCACCCCAAATCACATCCTAGCATCCGTTTTTACATTTGAGTCAAAAACAATTTTTTGCTCCTGATCAGCTTTTTTTCTGACCGCGGCATCACGCGTTTTCTTCCTCGGGCTGCAAAAACACTTGATTTTTAAAAACAGCTAATAATAACATTTTTAAGCATGGAATTCCACTCCGAATCACATCCTAGCATCTGTTTTTACATTTGAGTCAAAAAAAATTTTTTGCTCCTGAGCAGCTTTTTTTCTGACCGCGGCATCACGCGTTTTCTTCCTCGGGCAGCAAAAACACTCGATTTTTAAAAACAGCTAATAATAACATGTTTAAGCATGGAATTCCACCTCGAATCACATCCTAGCATCCGTTTTAACATTTGAGTCAAAAAAAAATTTTTTTTCTCCTGAGCAACTTTTTTTCTGACCGCGGCATCACGCGTTTTCTTCCTAGGGCAGCAAAAACACATGATTTTTAAAAACAGCTAATAATAACATGTTTAAGCATGGAATTCCACTCCGAATCACATCCTAGCATGCGTTTTTACATTTGAGTCAAAAAAATTTTTTTGCTCCTGAGCAGCTTTTTTTCTGACCGCGGCATCACGCGTTTTCTTCCTCGGGCAGCAAAAACACTAGAGTTTTAAAAACAGCTAATAATAACATTTTTAAACATGGAATTCCACCCCAAATCACATCCTAGCATCCGTTTTTACATTTGAGTCAAAAACAATTTTTTGCTCCTGATCAGCTTTTTTTCTGACCGCGGCATCACGCGTTTTCTTCCTCGGGCTGCAAAAACACTTGATTTTTAAAAACAGCTAATAATAACATTTTTAAGCATGGAATTCCACTCCGAATCACATCCTAGCATCCGTTTTTACATTTGAGTCAAAAAAAATTTTTTGCTCCTGAGCAGCTTTTTTTCTGACCGCGGCATCACGCGTTTTCTTCCTCGGGCAGCAAAAACACTCGATTTTTAAAAACAGCTAATAATAACATGTTTAAGCATGGAATTCCACCTCGAATCACATCCTAGCATCCGTTTTAACATTTGAGTCAAAAAAAATTTTTTGCTCCTGAGCAGCTTTTTTTCTGACCGCGGCATCACGCGTTTTCTTCCTCGGGCAGCAAAAACACTCGATTTTTAAAAACAGCTAATAATAACATGTTTAAGCATGGAATTCCACCTCGAATCACATCCTAGCATCCGTTTTAACATTTGAGTCAAAAAAAAATTTTTTTTCTCCTGAGCAACTTTTTTTCTGACCGCGGCATCACGCGTTTTCTTCCTAGGGCAGCAAAAACACATGATTTTTAAAAACAGCTAATAATAACATGTTTAAGCATGGAATTCCACTCCGAATCACATCCTAGCATGCGTTTTTACATTTGAGTCAAAAAAATTTTTTTGCTCCTGAGCAGCTTTTTTTCTGACCGCGGCATCACGCGTTTTCTTCCTCGGGCAGCAAAAACACTAGAGTTTTAAAAACAGCTAATAATAACATTTTTAAACATGGAATTCCACCCCAAATCACATCCTAGCATCCGTTTTTACATTTGAGTCAAAAAAATTTTTTTGCTCCTGAGCAGCTTTTTTTCTGACCGCGGCATCACGCGTTTTCTTCCTCGGGCAGCAAAAACACTAGAGTTTTAAAAACAGCTAATAATAACATTTTTAAACATGGAATTCCACCCCAAATCACATCCTAGCATCCGTTTTTACATTTGAGTCAAAAAAAATTTTTTGCTCCTGAGCAGCTTTTTTTCTGACCGCGGCATCACGCGTTTTCTTCCTCGGGCAGCAAAAACACTAGATTTTTAAAATCAGCTAATAATAATATTTTTAAGCATGGAATTCCACCCCGAAACACATCCTAGCATCCGTTTTTACATTTCAGTCAAAAAAAATTTTTTGCTCCTGAGCAGCTTTTTTTCTGACCGCGGCATCACGCGTTTTCTTCCTCCGGCCGCAAAAACACTCGATTTTTAAAAACAGCTAATAATAACATTTTTAAGCATGGAATTCCACTTCGAATCACATCCTAGCATCCGTTTTTACATTTCAGTGAAAAAATTTTTTTTGCTCCTGAGCAGCTTTTTTTCTTACCGCGGCATCACGCGTTTTCTTCCTCGGGCAGCAAAAACACTCGATTTTTAAAAGCAGGAAATAACAACATTTTTAAACATGGAATTCCACCCCGAATAAAATCCTAACATCCGTTTTTACATTTGAATCAAAAAAATTTTTTTGCTCCTGAGCAGCTTTTTTTCTGACCGCGGCATCACGCGTTTTCTTCCTCGTGCAGCAAAAACACTCGATTTTTAAAAACAGCTAATTATAAAATTTTTAAGCATGGAATTCCACCCCGAATCACATCCTAGCATCCGTTTTTACATTTGAGTCAAAAACAATTTTTTGCTCCTGAGCAGCTTTTTTTCTGACCGCGGCATCACGCATTTTCTTCCTCGGGCAGCAAAAACACTAGATTTTTAAAAACAGCTAATAATAACATTTTTAAGCATGGAATTCCACCCCGAATCACATCCTAGCATCCGTTTTTACATTTGAGTCAAAAACAATTTTTTGCTCCTGAGCAGCTTTTTTTCTGACCGCGGCATCACGCATTTTCTTCCTCGGGCAGCAAAAACACTAGATTTTTAAAAACAGCTAATAATAACATTTTTAAGCATGGAATTCCACCCCGAATCACATCCTAGCATCCGTTTTTACATTTGAGTCAAAAAAAATTTTTTGCTCCTGAGCAGCTCTTTTTCTGACCGCGGCATCACGCGTTTTCTTCCTCGGGCAGCAAAAACACTCGATTTTTAAAAACAGCTAATAATAACATGTTTAAGCATGGAATTCCACCCCAAAGCACATCCTAGCATCCGTTTTTACATTTGAGTCAAAAAAATTTTTTTGCTCCTGAGCAGCTTTTTTTCTGACCGCGGCATCACGCGTTTTCCTCCTCAGGCAGCAAAAACACTCGATTTTTAAAAACAGCTAATAATAACATGTTTAAGCATGGAATTCCACTCCGAATCACATCCTAGCATGCGTTTTTACATTTGAGTCAAAAAAATTTTTTTGCTCCTGAGCAGCTTTTTTTCTGACCGCGGCATCATGCGTTTTCTTCCTCGGGCAGCAAAAACACTAGAGTTTTAAAAACAGCTAATAATAACATTTTTAAACATGGAATTCCACCCCAAATCACATCCTAGCATCCGTTTTTACATTTGAGTCAAAAACAATTTTTTGCTCCTGATCAGCTTTTTTTCTGACCGCGGCATCACGCGTTTTCTTCCTCGGGCTGCAAAAACACTTGATTTTTAAAAACAGCTAATAATAACATTTTTAAGCATGGAATTCCACTCCGAATCACATCCTAGCATCTGTTTTTACATTTGAGTCAAAAAAAATTTTTTGCTCCTGAGCAGCTTTTTTTCTGACCGCGGCATCACGCGTTTTCTTCCTCGGGCAGCAAAAACACTCGATTTTTAAAAACAGCTAATAATAACATGTTTAAGCATGGAATTCCACCTCGAATCACATCCTAGCATCCGTTTTAACATTTGAGTCAAAAAAAAATTTTTTTTCTCCTGAGCAACTTTTTTTCTGACCGCGGCATCACGCGTTTTCTTCCTAGGGCCGCAAAAACACATGATTTTTAAAAACAGCTAATAATAACATTTTTAAGCATGGAATTCCACTCCGAATCACATCCTAGCATGCGTTTTTACATTTGAGTCAAAAAAAATTTTTTGCTCCTGAGCAGCTTTTTTTCTGACCGCGGCATCACGCGTTTTCTTCCTCGGGCAGCAAAAACACTAGAGTTTTAAAAACAGCTAATAATAACATTTTTAAACATGGAATTCCACCCCAAATCACATCCTAGCATCCGTTTTTACATTTGAGTCAAAAAAAATTTTTTGCTCCTGAGCAGCTTTTTTACTGACCGCGGCATCACGCGTTTCATTCCTCAGGCAGCAAAAACACTCGATTTTTAAAAACAGCTAATAATAACATGTTTAAGCATGGAATTCCACCTCGAATCACATACTAGCATCCGTTTTTACATTTGAGTCAAAAAAAAATTTTTTTTCTCCTGAGCAGCTTTTTTTCTGACCGCGGCATCACGCGTTTTCTTCCTCGGGCAGCAAAAACACTCGATTTTTAAAAACAGCTAATAATAACATTTTTAAGCATGGAATTCCACCCCGAATCACATCCTAGCATGCGTTTTTACATTTGAGTCAAAAAAAATTTTTTGCTCCTGAGCAGCTTTTTTTCTGACCGCGGCATCACGCGTTTTCTTCCTCGGGCAGCAAAAACACTAGAGTTTTAAAAACAGCTAATAATAACATTTTTAAACATGGAATTCCACCCCAAATCACATCCTAGCATCCGTTTTTACATTTGAGTCAAAAAAAAATTTTTGCTCCTGAGCAGCTTTTTTACTGACCGCGGCATCACGCGTTTCATTCCTCAGGCAGCAAAAACACTCGATTTTTAAAAACAGCTAATAATAACATGTTTAAGCATGGAATTCCACCTCGAATCACATCCTAGCATCCGCTTTTACATTTCAGTGAAAAAAATTTTTTTGCTCCTGAGCAGCTTTTTTTCTGACCGCGGCATCACGCGTTTTCTACCTCGGGCAGCAAAAACACTAGATTTTTAAAAACAGCTAATAATAACATTTTTAAGCATGGAATTCCACCCCGAAACACATCCTAGCATCCGTTTTTACATTTGAGTCAAAAAAATTTTTTTGCTCCTGAGCAGCTTTTTTTCTGACCGCGGCATCACGCGTTTTCTTCCTTGGGCAGCAAAAACACTAGATTTTTAAAAACAGCTAATAATAATATTTTTAAGCATGGAATTCCACCCCGAAACACATCCTAGCATCCGTTTTTACATTTGAGTTAAAAAAAAATTTTTTGCTCCTGAGCAGCTGTTTTTCTGACTGCGGCATCACGCGTTTTCTTCCTTGGGCAGCAAAAACACTAGAGTTTTAAAAACAGCTAATAATAACATTTTTAAGCATGGAATTCCACCCCGAAACACATCCTAGCATCCGTTTTTACATTTGAGTCAAAAAAATTTTTTTGCTCCTGAGCAGCTTTTTTTCTGACCGCGGCATCACGCGTTTTCTTCCTCCGGCCGCAAAAACACTCGATTTTTAAAAACAGCTAATAATAACATTTTTAAGCATGGAATTCCACCCCGAATCACATCCTAGCATCCGTTTTTACATTTCACTGAAAAAAATTTTTTTGCTCCTGAGCAGCTTTTTTTCTGACCGCGGCATCACGCGTTTTCTACCTCGGGCAGCAAAAACACTAGATTTTTAAAAACAGCTAATAATAACATTTTTAAGCATGGAATTCCACCCCGAATCACATCCTAGCATCCGTTTTTACATTTGAGTCAAAAAAAATTTTTTGCTCCTTAGCAGCTTTTTTTCTGACCGCGGCATCACGCGTTTTCTTCCTTGGGCAGCAAGAGAGAATTGAATAAAACCAAAAAACAGTATACATATTATTCAAATCCCCATCAGTCTTGGTCCAGACTAGACATGGCCTGGATGACGGCAGAACTAAGAGAAAGCATAAAAGAAATTGAAATCACACCGAACATATGGGCAGACCACAGTCCTATAACAATAGTCTGGAAAGGCCGGTTAAAGAGAGGAAGATGGATGATGGATAGAGAAATTACCAAAGATAAAGAATACATAGAGATGATAAAGAAAGAGATGGAGATATTCTTTCAAATAAACAAAAAGGAACATACATCATTACAAATTCTATGGGATGCCACAAAAGCATATATAAGAGGATTAACAATTTCATTCAAGGTGAAGAAAAACAGAGAGAAACAGCAAAGAAGGAATAACCTAATGACTGAGCTCGGAAAACAAGAAGTAGAATTACAGAACAGACCAGATGGGAAAGAGATTAAGGAAAAAATAAACCATATCAAACATGAAATAAACTTAATAACAACAACAGAAATAGCTAGGAAGATTAGAATGGCAAAACAAAACCAATTTGAATTCGCTAATAAAACAGGACGTTGGTTGGCATATAAACTAAAGAAAGAAAAGGAGAAAAGACTAATACACCAACTACAAGACGAACAAGGGCAACTACAGCATATGAATGAGGCAAAAAAGCGAATTGTAAGAAATTTCTACCAGGAACTATATACGCAGGAAGAAATCCAATTGGAGAAAGTAAAAGAATATATAAACAAAGCCAATATCCAAGAAATAAAAGAAACTCAAAGAGAACTCTTGAACAGACCAATATCGATGTTAGAATTAATTGAAGCGAAGAAGAAGCAGAACAACAATAAAACACCAGGCCCAGATGGCATCCCGGCAGAATTCTACAAAATCGAGAATCAGCCAATGGATGACATTCTATTACAAGTCCTGAACGAAGCGATTTTAGAAGCTAAAATTCCCAAATCATGGATAGAGACAATTATTACACTGATACCTAAAGAAGACTCAGACCTAACTCAAACCAAAAACTACAGACCCATATCACTTCTAAACGCAGACTATAAATTATTTACATCGATCATGGCTCAGAGAATGAAGAGAATTATTGTGAATTATATCCATCCAGACCAAAATGGTTTTATTCCAAATAGGCAAATCAACAAGAACACAAGAACAATAATTAATATACTGGAATATTATGAGCAAAAATCAGATGAAAAGATGGCCTTACTCTTCCTCGACGCACAGAAAGCTTTCGACAATCTTAACTGGGGTTTTTTAATATTGCAACTAGAAAAAATGGGAACTGGCGAGAAATTTCTTAATATGATTAAAACAATATATTCAGATCAAATTGCAAGAATATGGATAAATGGAGAGACAACAGACCAATTTAAAATATCCAAAGGAGTGAGACAAGGATGTCCCCTCTCTCCTATACTATATATACTAGCACTGGAGCCCCTATTGAACAAAATTAGGAATGACAATGAAATAAAAGGATTAAGAACAAAAAACCAGGAATATGAACTACAAGCATTCGCGGATGACGTAGTATTTATATTAGAGCAACCGAAACAATCAGGACTGAATTTATTAAGGAGGATAGAACAATATGGCGAAGTGGCAGGTTTGAAAATTAATAGACAAAAAACTAAATTACTAACTAAAAATTTGACAAAACCCCAGGAAGAAGAGCTGGAAGAGGCACTAGGAATACAAACAACAACCAAAATAAAATATTTAGGAATTTGGCTCACCAATAAAGTATCATCATTAAAAGAAGATAACTACATTAAATTGGTTAAACAGATACAGAAGGACTTAGAGGCATGGAGTAAATTGAAACTATCATTATTAGGCAAAATTGCTTCAATTAAAATGACTATTTTACCAAAAATGTTATATTTATTCAGAACAATACCGATAAATCCGGGGAAAACATATTTTAAAGACCTCGATAAAATGATATCCAAATATATATGGCAGGGGAAGAGAGCCAGGATTAAATTGAAACACCTGCAAGATACCAAAGAAAGAGGCGGCCTGGGATTACCAGATTGGCAAACCTATTACATTGCAACAGCCCTAACCTGGATCAAGGATTGGATGACACTCAAAGACAAACGAATATTAGCTCTAGAAGGATTCGATCTGTCCAAAGGTTGGCACGCATTCCTATGGGAGGAAAAGCCCAGACAGCATGAGCACTTTAGGAGACACTACATTAGAGGAGCACTGGCAAAAATTTGGACTGAAATAAGAAGGAAACATTATGATAAAATTCCAAGATGGATATCAACCATGGAAGCACAAATCTACCCGAACACAATGGATATGAATAAAATGAAGACCTACGACGAATTGCTGAATACAGAGGGAGATATAAAAACAACAGAGGAATTGAGACAACAGGGCACGGACATTGATTGGTGGACGTATTTACAGATAAAATCAAGATATAAAAGTGATATGAAAAAATTTGGAATCCAAAAAGAAAGAAATGAATTAGACAAAATTATAATGCAATCAGATGATAAATTAATAACTAAAATATACAATTATTTGCTTAAATACAAACTGGAAGAAGAAGTGGTGAAGGAAAATATGATTATTTGGGCTAAAAATTTTGGATATAATATTAATCTAGAAAAATGGGAAAAAATGTGGAAAGTCAATACTAAACTGACAATGTCCGTGCCCTACAAGGAAAATACATATAAGATGTTTTACAGATGGCATCTCCCCCCTGCACGGCTGGCAAAGATGTTCCCCAACACCAATCAAAATTGCTGGAAATGTAAAACACAGAAGGGGACTTACTACCACATGTGGTGGTCATGTCCAAAAGTTAAAAAATTTTGGAAAACAATTCAAAGTCAGTTGGAAGAAATCACCACCCAAAAAGTACCCCTCAGACCGGAAACATACTTATTAGGAATACTCACAAAAGATTATAAAAAAGAGACACAATACCTAATTATACACATCCTAACCGCTGCCAGAATCGCTTTTGCACAGATGTGGAAATTGGAAAATACGCCAACAGAGGAAAAAGTAATACAAAAAACAATGGAATGTGCGGAAATGGATAAACTGACCAAAGAAATTCAGGGAAAAGAAGACTCAGACTATTACCTAATTTGGCAAAAATGGTATAACTGGTTAGAAAAAAAGGACACGAATTAAGGAAATACCATCCAATTATATCCAAATACAGAAACAAAATGAAAAATCGTTATATAAATACTGATATATGATGAAGTATAATATGTACAGATATATTGATATATAATTACCGAGGTAGCTCCACTTCAAAGCTCAAGTCTCAGGACTTGATTTCATTGTATAGTTAGTTTATGTATAGTTTGTTTAAATGTTTTTGTTTGTCTGTGTATGTTGGATTATAATAAAAATTTAAAAAAAAAAAAAATTTTTTTTGCTCCTCAGCAGCTTTTTTTCTGACCGCGGCATCACGCGATTTCTTCCTCAGGCAGCAAAAACACTCGATTTTTAAAAACAGCTAATAATAACATTTTTAAGCATGGAATTCCACTCCGAATCACATCCTAGCATCCGTTTTTACACTTGAGTCAAAAAAATTTTTTTGCTCCTTAGCAGCTTTTTTTCTTACCGCGGCATCACGCGTTTTCTTCCTCGGGCAGCAAAAACACTCGATTTTTAAAAACAGCTGATAATAACATGTTTAAGCATGGAATTCCACCCCGAATCACATACTAGCATCCATTTTTACATTTCAGTCAAAAAAAATTTTTTGCTCCTCAGCAGCTTTTTTTCTGACCGCGGCATCACGCGTTTTCTTCCTCGGGCAGCAAAAACACTCGATTTTTAAAAACAGCTAATAATAACATTTTTAAACATGGAATTCCACCCCGAATCACATCCTAGCATGCGTTTTTACATTTGAGTCGAAAAATTTTTTTTGCTCCTGAGCAGCTTTTTTTCTGACCGCGGCATCACGCGTTTTCTTCCTCGGGCAGCAAAAACACTCGATTTTTAAAAGCAGGAAATAACAACATTTTTAAACATGGAATTCCACCCCGAATAAAATCCTAACATCCGTTTTTACATTTGAATCAAAAAAAATTTTTTGCTCCTGAGCAGCTTTTTTTCTGACCGCGGCATCACGCGTTTTCTTCCTCGGGCAGCAAAAACACTCGATTTTTAAAAGCAGGAAATAACAACATTTTTAAACATGGAATTCCACCCCGAATAAAATCCTAACATCCGTTTTTACATTTGAATCAAAAAAAATTTTTTGCTCCTGAGCAGCTTTTTTTCTGACCGCGGCATCACGCGTTTTCTTCCTCGGGCAGCAAAAACACTCGATTTTTAAAAACAGCTAATTATAAAATTTTTAAGCATGGAATTCCACCCCGAATCACATCCTAGCATCCGTTTTTACATTTGAGTCAAAAACAATTTTTTGCTCCTGAGCAGCTTTTTTTCTGACCGCGGCATCACGCATTTTCTTCCTCGGGCAGCAAAAACACTAGATTTTTAAAAACAGCTAATAATAACATTTTTAAGCATGGAATTCCACCCCGAATCACATCCTAGCATCCGTTTTTACATTTGAGTCAAAAAAAAATTTTTGCTCCTGAGCAGCTTTTTTTCTGACCGCGGCATCACGCGTTTTCTTCCTCGGGCAGCAAAAACACTAGAGTTTTAAAAACAGCTAATAATAACATTTTTAAACATGGAATTCCACCCCGAATCACATCCTAGCATCCGTTTTTACATTTGAGTCAAAAAAAATTTTTTGCTCCTGAGCAGCTTTTTTTCTGACCGCGGCATCACGCGTTTTCTTCCTCGGGCAGCAAAAACACTTGATTTTTAAAAACAGCTAATAATAACATTTTTAAGCATGGAATTCCACTCCGAATCACATCCTAGCATCCGTTTTTACATTTGAGTCATAACATTTTTAAGCATGGAATTCCACCCCGAATCACATCGTAGCATCCGTTTTTACATTTGAGTCAAAAAAATTTTTTTTGCTCCTGAGCAGCTTTTTTTCTGACCGCGGCATCACGCGTTTTCTTCCTCGGGCAGCAAAAACACTTGATTTTTAAAAACAGCTAATAATAACATGTTTAAGCATGGAATTCCACCTCGAATCACATCCTAGCATCCGTTTTTACATTTGAGTCAAAAAAAATTTTTTTTTCTCCTGAGCAGCTTTTCTTCTGACCGCGGCATCACGCGTTTTCTTCCTCGGGCAGCAAAAACACTCGATTTTTAAAAACAGCTAATAATAACATTTTTAAGCATGGAATTCCACTCCGAATCACATCCTAGCATCTGTTTTTACATTTGAGTCAAAAAAAATTTTTTGCTCCTGAGCAGCTTTTTTTCTGACCGCGGCATCACGCGTTTTCTTCCTCGGGCAGCAAAAACACTCGATTTTTAAAAACAGCTAATAATAACATGTTTAAGCATGGAATTCCACCTCGAATCACATCCTAGCATCCGTTTTAACATTTGAGTCAAAAAAAAATTTTTTTTCTCCTGAGCAACTTTTTTTCTGACCGCGGCATCACGCGTTTTCTTCCTAGGGCCGCAAAAACACATGATTTTTAAAAACAGCTAATAATAACATTTTTAAGCATGGAATTCCACTCCGAATCACATCCTAGCATGCGTTTTTACATTTGAGTCAAAAAAAATTTTTTGCTCCTGAGCAGCTTTTTTTCTGACCGCGGCATCACGCGTTTTCTTCCTCGGGCAGCAAAAACACTAGAGTTTTAAAAACAGCTAATAATAACATTTTTAAACATGGAATTCCACCCCAAATCACATCCTAGCATCCGTTTTTACATTTGAGTCAAAAAAAATTTTTTGCTCCTGAGCAGCTTTTTTACTGACCGCGGCATCACGCGTTTCATTCCTCAGGCAGCAAAAACACTCGATTTTTAAAAACAGCTAATAATAACATGTTTAAGCATGGAATTCCACCTCGAATCACATACTAGCATCCGTTTTTACATTTGAGTCAAAAAAAAATTTTTTTTCTCCTGAGCAGCTTTTTTTCTGACCGCGGCATCACGCGTTTTCTTCCTCGGGCAGCAAAAACACTCGATTTTTAAAAACAGCTAATAATAACATTTTTAAGCATGGAATTCCACCCCGAATCACATCCTAGCATGCGTTTTTACATTTGAGTCAAAAAAAATTTTTTGCTCCTGAGCAGCTTTTTTTCTGACCGCGGCATCACGCGTTTTCTTCCTCGGGCAGCAAAAACACTAGAGTTTTAAAAACAGCTAATAATAACATTTTTAAACATGGAATTCCACCCCAAATCACATCCTAGCATCCGTTTTTACATTTGAGTCAAAAAAAAATTTTTGCTCCTGAGCAGCTTTTTTACTGACCGCGGCATCACGCGTTTCATTCCTCAGGCAGCAAAAACACTCGATTTTTAAAAACAGCTAATAATAACATGTTTAAGCATGGAATTCCACCTCGAATCACATCCTAGCATCCGCTTTTACATTTCAGTGAAAAAAATTTTTTTGCTCCTGAGCAGCTTTTTTTCTGACCGCGGCATCACGCGTTTTCTACCTCGGGCAGCAAAAACACTAGATTTTTAAAAACAGCTAATAATAACATTTTTAAGCATGGAATTCCACCCCGAAACACATCCTAGCATCCGTTTTTACATTTGAGTCAAAAAAATTTTTTTGCTCCTGAGCAGCTTTTTTTCTGACCGCGGCATCACGCGTTTTCTTCCTTGGGCAGCAAAAACACTAGATTTTTAAAAACAGCTAATAATAATATTTTTAAGCATGGAATTCCACCCCGAAACACATCCTAGCATCCGTTTTTACATTTGAGTTAAAAAAAAATTTTTTGCTCCTGAGCAGCTGTTTTTCTGACTGCGGCATCACGCGTTTTCTTCCTTGGGCAGCAAAAACACTAGAGTTTTAAAAACAGCTAATAATAACATTTTTAAGCATGGAATTCCACCCCGAAACACATCCTAGCATCCGTTTTTACATTTGAGTCAAAAAAATTTTTTTGCTCCTGAGCAGCTTTTTTTCTGACCGCGGCATCACGCGTTTTCTTCCTCCGGCCGCAAAAACACTCGATTTTTAAAAACAGCTAATAATAACATTTTTAAGCATGGAATTCCACCCCGAATCACATCCTAGCATCCGTTTTTACATTTCACTGAAAAAAATTTTTTTGCTCCTGAGCAGCTTTTTTTCTGACCGCGGCATCACGCGTTTTCTACCTCGGGCAGCAAAAACACTAGATTTTTAAAAACAGCTAATAATAACATTTTTAAGCATGGAATTCCACCCCGAATCACATCCTAGCATCCGTTTTTACATTTGAGTCAAAAAAAATTTTTTGCTCCTTAGCAGCTTTTTTTCTGACCGCGGCATCACGCGTTTTCTTCCTTGGGCAGCAAGAGAGAATTGAATAAAACCAAAAAACAGTATACATATTATTCAAATCCCCATCAGTCTTGGTCCAGACTAGACATGGCCTGGATGACGGCAGAACTAAGAGAAAGCATAAAAGAAATTGAAATCACACCGAACATATGGGCAGACCACAGTCCTATAACAATAGTCTGGAAAGGCCGGTTAAAGAGAGGAAGATGGATGATGGATAGAGAAATTACCAAAGATAAAGAATACATAGAGATGATAAAGAAAGAGATGGAGATATTCTTTCAAATAAACAAAAAGGAACATACATCATTACAAATTCTATGGGATGCCACAAAAGCATATATAAGAGGATTAACAATTTCATTCAAGGTGAAGAAAAACAGAGAGAAACAGCAAAGAAGGAATAACCTAATGACTGAGCTCGGAAAACAAGAAGTAGAATTACAGAACAGACCAGATGGGAAAGAGATTAAGGAAAAAATAAACCATATCAAACATGAAATAAACTTAATAACAACAACAGAAATAGCTAGGAAGATTAGAATGGCAAAACAAAACCAATTTGAATTCGCTAATAAAACAGGACGTTGGTTGGCATATAAACTAAAGAAAGAAAAGGAGAAAAGACTAATACACCAACTACAAGACGAACAAGGGCAACTACAGCATATGAATGAGGCAAAAAAGCGAATTGTAAGAAATTTCTACCAGGAACTATATACGCAGGAAGAAATCCAATTGGAGAAAGTAAAAGAATATATAAACAAAGCCAATATCCAAGAAATAAAAGAAACTCAAAGAGAACTCTTGAACAGACCAATATCGATGTTAGAATTAATTGAAGCGAAGAAGAAGCAGAACAACAATAAAACACCAGGCCCAGATGGCATCCCGGCAGAATTCTACAAAATCGAGAATCAGCCAATGGATGACATTCTATTACAAGTCCTGAACGAAGCGATTTTAGAAGCTAAAATTCCCAAATCATGGATAGAGACAATTATTACACTGATACCTAAAGAAGACTCAGACCTAACTCAAACCAAAAACTACAGACCCATATCACTTCTAAACGCAGACTATAAATTATTTACATCGATCATGGCTCAGAGAATGAAGAGAATTATTGTGAATTATATCCATCCAGACCAAAATGGTTTTATTCCAAATAGGCAAATCAACAAGAACACAAGAACAATAATTAATATACTGGAATATTATGAGCAAAAATCAGATGAAAAGATGGCCTTACTCTTCCTCGACGCACAGAAAGCTTTCGACAATCTTAACTGGGGTTTTTTAATATTGCAACTAGAAAAAATGGGAACTGGCGAGAAATTTCTTAATATGATTAAAACAATATATTCAGATCAAATTGCAAGAATATGGATAAATGGAGAGACAACAGACCAATTTAAAATATCCAAAGGAGTGAGACAAGGATGTCCCCTCTCTCCTATACTATATATACTAGCACTGGAGCCCCTATTGAACAAAATTAGGAATGACAATGAAATAAAAGGATTAAGAACAAAAAACCAGGAATATGAACTACAAGCATTCGCGGATGACGTAGTATTTATATTAGAGCAACCGAAACAATCAGGACTGAATTTATTAAGGAGGATAGAACAATATGGCGAAGTGGCAGGTTTGAAAATTAATAGACAAAAAACTAAATTACTAACTAAAAATTTGACAAAACCCCAGGAAGAAGAGCTGGAAGAGGCACTAGGAATACAAACAACAACCAAAATAAAATATTTAGGAATTTGGCTCACCAATAAAGTATCATCATTAAAAGAAGATAACTACATTAAATTGGTTAAACAGATACAGAAGGACTTAGAGGCATGGAGTAAATTGAAACTATCATTATTAGGCAAAATTGCTTCAATTAAAATGACTATTTTACCAAAAATGTTATATTTATTCAGAACAATACCGATAAATCCGGGGAAAACATATTTTAAAGACCTCGATAAAATGATATCCAAATATATATGGCAGGGGAAGAGAGCCAGGATTAAATTGAAACACCTGCAAGATACCAAAGAAAGAGGCGGCCTGGGATTACCAGATTGGCAAACCTATTACATTGCAACAGCCCTAACCTGGATCAAGGATTGGATGACACTCAAAGACAAACGAATATTAGCTCTAGAAGGATTCGATCTGTCCAAAGGTTGGCACGCATTCCTATGGGAGGAAAAGCCCAGACAGCATGAGCACTTTAGGAGACACTACATTAGAGGAGCACTGGCAAAAATTTGGACTGAAATAAGAAGGAAACATTATGATAAAATTCCAAGATGGATATCAACCATGGAAGCACAAATCTACCCGAACACAATGGATATGAATAAAATGAAGACCTACGACGAATTGCTGAATACAGAGGGAGATATAAAAACAACAGAGGAATTGAGACAACAGGGCACGGACATTGATTGGTGGACGTATTTACAGATAAAATCAAGATATAAAAGTGATATGAAAAAATTTGGAATCCAAAAAGAAAGAAATGAATTAGACAAAATTATAATGCAATCAGATGATAAATTAATAACTAAAATATACAATTATTTGCTTAAATACAAACTGGAAGAAGAAGTGGTGAAGGAAAATATGATTATTTGGGCTAAAAATTTTGGATATAATATTAATCTAGAAAAATGGGAAAAAATGTGGAAAGTCAATACTAAACTGACAATGTCCGTGCCCTACAAGGAAAATACATATAAGATGTTTTACAGATGGCATCTCCCCCCTGCACGGCTGGCAAAGATGTTCCCCAACACCAATCAAAATTGCTGGAAATGTAAAACACAGAAGGGGACTTACTACCACATGTGGTGGTCATGTCCAAAAGTTAAAAAATTTTGGAAAACAATTCAAAGTCAGTTGGAAGAAATCACCACCCAAAAAGTACCCCTCAGACCGGAAACATACTTATTAGGAATACTCACAAAAGATTATAAAAAAGAGACACAATACCTAATTATACACATCCTAACCGCTGCCAGAATCGCTTTTGCACAGATGTGGAAATTGGAAAATACGCCAACAGAGGAAAAAGTAATACAAAAAACAATGGAATGTGCGGAAATGGATAAACTGACCAAAGAAATTCAGGGAAAAGAAGACTCAGACTATTACCTAATTTGGCAAAAATGGTATAACTGGTTAGAAAAAAAGGACACGAATTAAGGAAATACCATCCAATTATATCCAAATACAGAAACAAAATGAAAAATCGTTATATAAATACTGATATATGATGAAGTATAATATGTACAGATATATTGATATATAATTACCGAGGTAGCTCCACTTCAAAGCTCAAGTCTCAGGACTTGATTTCATTGTATAGTTAGTTTATGTATAGTTTGTTTAAATGTTTTTGTTTGTCTGTGTATGTTGGATTATAATAAAAATTTAAAAAAAAAAAAAATTTTTTTTGCTCCTCAGCAGCTTTTTTTCTGACCGCGGCATCACGCGATTTCTTCCTCAGGCAGCAAAAACACTCGATTTTTAAAAACAGCTAATAATAACATTTTTAAGCATGGAATTCCACTCCGAATCACATCCTAGCATCCGTTTTTACACTTGAGTCAAAAAAATTTTTTTGCTCCTTAGCAGCTTTTTTTCTTACCGCGGCATCACGCGTTTTCTTCCTCGGGCAGCAAAAACACTCGATTTTTAAAAACAGCTGATAATAACATGTTTAAGCATGGAATTCCACCCCGAATCACATACTAGCATCCATTTTTACATTTCAGTCAAAAAAAATTTTTTGCTCCTCAGCAGCTTTTTTTCTGACCGCGGCATCACGCGTTTTCTTCCTCGGGCAGCAAAAACACTCGATTTTTAAAAACAGCTAATAATAACATTTTTAAACATGGAATTCCACCCCGAATCACATCCTAGCATGCGTTTTTACATTTGAGTCGAAAAATTTTTTTTGCTCCTGAGCAGCTTTTTTTCTGACCGCGGCATCACGCGTTTTCTTCCTCGGGCAGCAAAAACACTCGATTTTTAAAAGCAGGAAATAACAACATTTTTAAACATGGAATTCCACCCCGAATAAAATCCTAACATCCGTTTTTACATTTGAATCAAAAAAAATTTTTTGCTCCTGAGCAGCTTTTTTTCTGACCGCGGCATCACGCGTTTTCTTCCTCGGGCAGCAAAAACACTCGATTTTTAAAAGCAGGAAATAACAACATTTTTAAACATGGAATTCCACCCCGAATAAAATCCTAACATCCGTTTTTACATTTGAATCAAAAAAAATTTTTTGCTCCTGAGCAGCTTTTTTTCTGACCGCGGCATCACGCGTTTTCTTCCTCGGGCAGCAAAAACACTCGATTTTTAAAAACAGCTAATTATAAAATTTTTAAGCATGGAATTCCACCCCGAATCACATCCTAGCATCCGTTTTTACATTTGAGTCAAAAACAATTTTTTGCTCCTGAGCAGCTTTTTTTCTGACCGCGGCATCACGCATTTTCTTCCTCGGGCAGCAAAAACACTAGATTTTTAAAAACAGCTAATAATAACATTTTTAAGCATGGAATTCCACCCCGAATCACATCCTAGCATCCGTTTTTACATTTGAGTCAAAAAAAAATTTTTGCTCCTGAGCAGCTTTTTTTCTGACCGCGGCATCACGCGTTTTCTTCCTCGGGCAGCAAAAACACTAGAGTTTTAAAAACAGCTAATAATAACATTTTTAAACATGGAATTCCACCCCGAATCACATCCTAGCATCCGTTTTTACATTTGAGTCAAAAAAAATTTTTTGCTCCTGAGCAGCTTTTTTTCTGACCGCGGCATCACGCGTTTTCTTCCTCGGGCAGCAAAAACACTTGATTTTTAAAAACAGCTAATAATAACATTTTTAAGCATGGAATTCCACTCCGAATCACATCCTAGCATCCGTTTTTACATTTGAGTCATAACATTTTTAAGCATGGAATTCCACCCCGAATCACATCGTAGCATCCGTTTTTACATTTGAGTCAAAAAAATTTTTTTTGCTCCTGAGCAGCTTTTTTTCTGACCGCGGCATCACGCGTTTTCTTCCTCGGGCAGCAAAAACACTTGATTTTTAAAAACAGCTAATAATAACATGTTTAAGCATGGAATTCCACCTCGAATCACATCCTAGCATCCGTTTTTACATTTGAGTCAAAAAAAATTTTTTTTTCTCCTGAGCAGCTTTTTTTCTGACCGCGGCATCACGCGTTTTCTTCCTCGGGCAGCAAAAACACTCGATTTTTAAAAACAGCTAATTATAAAATTTTTAAGCATGGAATTCCACCCCGAATCACATCCTAGCATCCGTTTTTACATTTGAGTCAAAAACAATTTTTTGCTCCTGATCAGCTTTTTTTCTGACCGCGGCATCACGCGTTTTCTTCCTCGGGCAGCAAAAACACTTGATTTTTAAAAACAGCTAATAATAACATTTTTAAGCATGGAATTCCACTCCGAATCACATCCTAGCATCCGTTTTTACATTTGAGTCATAACATTTTTAAGCATGGAGTTCCACTCCGAATCACATCCTAGCATCCGTTTTTACATTTGAGTCAAAAAAATTTTTTTGCTCCTGAGCAGCTTTTTTTCTGACCGCGGCATCACGCGTTTTCTTCCTCGGGCAGCAAAAACACTAGAGTTTTAAAAACAGCTAATAATAACATTTTTAAACATGGAATTCCACCCCAAATCACATCCTAGCATCCGTTTTTACATTTGAGTCAAAAACAATTTTTTGCTCCTGAGCAGCTTTTTTTCTGACCGCAGCATCACGCGTTTTCTTCCTCGGGCAGCAAAAACACTCGATTTTTAAAAACAGCTAATAATAACATTTTTAAACATGGAATTCCACCCTGAATCACATCCTAGCATGCGTTTTTACATTTGAGTCGAAAAAAATTTTTTGCTCCTGAGCAGCTTTTTTTCTGACCGCGGCATCACGCATTTTCTTCCTCGGGCAGCAAAAACACTTGATTTTTAAAAACAGCTAATAATAACATTTTTAAGCATGGAATTCCACCCCGAATCACATCCTAGCATCTGTTTTTACATTTTAGTCAAAAAAAATTTTTTGCTCCTGAGCAGCTTTTTTTCTGACCGCGGCATCATGCGCTTTCTTCCTCCGGCCGCAAAAACACTCGATTTTTAAAAACAGCTAATAATAACATTTTTAAGCATGGAATTCCACCCCGAATCACATCCTAGCATCCGTTTTTACATTTCAGTGAAAAATTTTTTTTTGCTCCTGAGCAGCTTTTTTTCTGACCGCGGCATCACGCGTTTTCTTCCTCGGGTAGCAAAAACACTAGAGTTTTAAAAACAGCTAATAATATCATTTTTAAACATGGAATTCCACGCCTAATCACATCCTAGCATCCGTTTTTACATTTGAGTCAAAAAAAATTTTTTGCTCCTGAGCAGCTTTTTTTCTGACCGCGGCATCACGCGTTTTCTTCCTCGGGCAGCAAAAACATTAGAGTTTTAAAAACAGCTAATAATAACATTTTTAAACATGGAATTCCACCCCGAATCACATCCTAGCATCCGTTTTTACATTTGAGTCAAAAAAAATTTTTTGCTCCTGAGCAGCTTTTTTTCTGACCGCGGCATCAGGCGTTTTCTTCCTCGGGCAGCAAAAACACTTGATTTTTAAAAACAGCTAATAATAACATTTTTAAGCATGGAATTCCACTCCGAATCACATCCTAGCATCCGTTTTTACATTTGAGTCAAAAAAAAAATTTTGCTCCTCAGCAGCTTTTTTTCTGACCGCGGCATCACGCATTTTCTTCCTCGGGCAGCAAAAACACTCGATTTTTAAAAACAGCTAAATATAAAATTTTTAAGCATGGAATTCCACCCCGAATCACATCCTAGCATCCGTTTTTACATTTGAGTCAAAAAAATTTTTTTGCTCCTGAGCAGCTTTTTTTCTGACCGCGGCATCACGCGTTTTCTTCCTCGGGCAGCAAAAACACTCGATTTTTAAAAACAGCTAATAATAACATGTTTAAGCATGGAATTCCACCCCAAATCACATCCTAGCATCCGTTTTTACATTTGAGTCAAAAAAAAATTTTTTTCTCCTGAGCAGCTTTTTTTCTGACCGCGGCATCACGCGTTTTCTTCCTCGGGAAGCAAAAACACTCGATTTTTAAAAACAGCTAATAATAACATTTTTAAGCATGGAATTCCACCCCGAATCACATCCTAGCATCTGTTTTTACATTTTAGTCAAAAAAAAATTTTTGCTCCTGAGCAGCTTTTTTTCTGACCGCGGCATCATGCGCTTTCTTCCTCCGGCCGCAAAAACACTCGATTTTTAAAAACAGCTAATAATAACATTTTTAAGCATGGAATTCCACCCCGAATCACATCCTAGCATCCGTTTTTACATTTCAGTGAAAAATTTTTTTTTGCTCCTGAGCAGCTTTTTTTCTGACCGCGGCATCACGCGTTTTCTTCCTCGGGTAGCAAAAACACTCGATTTTTAAAAACAGCTAATAATAACATTTTTAAACATGGAATTCCACGCCTAATCACATCCTAGCATCCGTTTTTACATTTGAGTCAAAAAAAATTTTTTGCTCCTGAGCAGCTTTTTTTCTGACCGCGGCATCACGCGTTTTCTTCCTCGGGCAGCAAAAACATTAGAGTTTTAAAAACAGCTAATAATAACATTTTTAAACATGGAATTCCACCCCGAATCACATCCTAGCATCCGTTTTTACATTTGAGTCAAAAAAAATTTTTTGCTCCTGAGCAGCTTTTTTTCTGACCGCGGCATCAGGCGTTTTCTTCCTCGGGCAGCAAAAACACTTGATTTTTAAAAACAGCTAATAATAACATTTTTAAGCATGGAATTCCACTCCGAATCACATCCTAGCATCCGTTTTTACATTTGAGTCAAAAAAAAAATTTTGCTCCTCAGCAGCTTTTTTTCTGACCGCGGCATCACGCATTTTCTTCCTCGGGCAGCAAAAACACTCGATTTTTAAAAACAGCTAAATATAAAATTTTTAAGCATGGAATTCCACCCCGAATCACATCCTAGCATCCGTTTTTACATTTGAGTCATAACATTTTTAAGCATGGAGTTCCACTCCGAATCACATCCTAGCATCCGTTTTTACATTTGAGTCAAAAAAATTTTTTTGCTCCTGAGCAGCTTTTTTTCTGACCGCGGCATCACGCGTTTTCTTCCTCGGGCAGCAAAAACACTAGAGTTTTAAAAACAGCTAATAATAACATTTTTAAACATGGAATTCCACCCCAAATCACATCCTAGCATCCGTTTTTACATTTGAGTCAAAAACAATTTTTTGCTCCTGAGCAGCTTTTTTTCTGACCGCAGCATCACGCGTTTTCTTCCTCGGGCAGCAAAAACACTCGATTTTTAAAAACAGCTAATAATAACATTTTTAAACATGGAATTCCACCCTGAATCACATCCTAGCATGCGTTTTTACATTTGAGTCGAAAAAAATTTTTTGCTCCTGAGCAGCTTTTTTTCTGACCGCGGCATCACGCATTTTCTTCCTCGGGCAGCAAAAACACTTGATTTTTAAAAACAGCTAATAATAACATTTTTAAGCATGGAATTCCACCCCGAATCACATCCTAGCATCTGTTTTTACATTTTAGTCAAAAAAAATTTTTTGCTCCTGAGCAGCTTTTTTTCTGACCGCGGCATCATGCGCTTTCTTCCTCCGGCCGCAAAAACACTCGATTTTTAAAAACAGCTAATAATAACATTTTTAAGCATGGAATTCCACCCCGAATCACATCCTAGCATCCGTTTTTACATTTCAGTGAAAAATTTTTTTTTGCTCCTGAGCAGCTTTTTTTCTGACCGCGGCATCACGCGTTTTCTTCCTCGGGTAGCAAAAACACTAGAGTTTTAAAAACAGCTAATAATAACATTTTTAAACATGGAATTCCACGCCTAATCACATCCTAGCATCCGTTTTTACATTTGAGTCAAAAAAAATTTTTTGCTCCTGAGCAGCTTTTTTTCTGACCGCGGCATCACGCGTTTTCTTCCTCGGGCAGCAAAAACATTAGAGTTTTAAAAACAGCTAATAATAACATTTTTAAACATGGAATTCCACCCCGAATCACATCCTAGCATCCGTTTTTACATTTGAGTCAAAAAAAATTTTTTGCTCCTGAGCAGCTTTTTTTCTGACCGCGGCATCAGGCGTTTTCTTCCTCGGGCAGCAAAAACACTTGATTTTTAAAAACAGCTAATAATAACATTTTTAAGCATGGAATTCCACTCCGAATCACATCCTAGCATCCGTTTTTACATTTGAGTCAAAAAAAAAATTTTGCTCCTCAGCAGCTTTTTTTCTGACCGCGGCATCACGCATTTTCTTCCTCGGGCAGCAAAAACACTCGATTTTTAAAAACAGCTAAATATAAAATTTTTAAGCATGGAATTCCACCCCGAATCACATCCTAGCATCCGTTTTTACATTTGAGTCAAAAAAATTTTTTTGCTCCTGAGCAGCTTTTTTTCTGACCGCGGCATCACGCGTTTTCTTCCTCGGGCAGCAAAAACACTCGATTTTTAAAAACAGCTAATAATAACATGTTTAAGCATGGAATTCCACCCCAAATCACATCCTAGCATCCGTTTTTACATTTGAGTCAAAAAAAAATTTTTTTCTCCTGAGCAGCTTTTTTTCTGACCGCGGCATCACGCGTTTTCTTCCTCGGGAAGCAAAAACACTCGATTTTTAAAAACAGCTAATAATAACATTTTTAAGCATGGAATTCCACCCCGAATCACATCCTAGCATCTGTTTTTACATTTTAGTCAAAAAAAAATTTTTGCTCCTGAGCAGCTTTTTTTCTGACCGCGGCATCATGCGCTTTCTTCCTCCGGCCGCAAAAACACTCGATTTTTAAAAACAGCTAATAATAACATTTTTAAGCATGGAATTCCACCCCGAATCACATCCTAGCATCCGTTTTTACATTTCAGTGAAAAATTTTTTTTTGCTCCTGAGCAGCTTTTTTTCTGACCGCGGCATCACGCGTTTTCTTCCTCGGGTAGCAAAAACACTAGAGTTTTAAAAACAGCTAATAATAACATTTTTAAACATGGAATTCCACGCCTAATCACATCCTAGCATCCGTTTTTACATTTGAGTCAAAAAAAATTTTTTGCTCCTGAGCAGCTTTTTTTCTGACCGCGGCATCACGCGTTTTCTTCCTCGGGCAGCAAAAACATTAGAGTTTTAAAAACAGCTAATAATAACATTTTTAAACATGGAATTCCACCCCGAATCACATCCTAGCATCCGTTTTTACATTTGAGTCAAAAAAAATTTTTTGCTCCTGAGCAGCTTTTTTTCTGACCGCGGCATCAGGCGTTTTCTTCCTCGGGCAGCAAAAACACTTGATTTTTAAAAACAGCTAATAATAACATTTTTAAGCATGGAATTCCACTCCGAATCACATCCTAGCATCCGTTTTTACATTTGAGTCAAAAAAAAAATTTTGCTCCTCAGCAGCTTTTTTTCTGACCGCGGCATCACGCATTTTCTTCCTCGGGCAGCAAAAACACTCGATTTTTAAAAACAGCTAAATATAAAATTTTTAAGCATGGAATTCCACCCCGAATCACATCCTAGCATCCGTTTTTACATTTGAGTCAAAAAAAATTTTTTGCTCCTGAGCAGCTTTTTTTCTGACCGCGGCATCACGCGTTTTCTTCCTCGGGCAGCAAAAACACTCGATTTTTAAAAACAGCTAATAATAACATGTTTAAGCATGGAATTCCACCCCAAATCACATCCTAGCATCCGTTTTTACATTTGAGTCAAAAAAAAATTTTTTTCTCCTGAGCAGCTTTTTTTCTGACCGCGGCATCACGCGTTTTCTTCCTCGGGAAGCAAAAACACTCGATTTTTAAAAACAGCTAATAATAACATTTTTAAGCATGGAATTCCACCCCGAATCACATCCTAGCATCTGTTTTTACATTTTAGTCAAAAAAAAATTTTTGCTCCTGAGCAGCTTTTTTTCTGACCGCGGCATCATGCGCTTTCTTCCTCCGGCCGCAAAAACACTCGATTTTTAAAAACAGCTAATAATAACATTTTTAAGCATGGAATTCCACCCCGAATCACATCCTAGCATCCGTTTTTACATTTCAGTGAAAAATTTTTTTTTGCTCCTGAGCAGCTTTTTTTCTGACCGCGGCATCACGCGTTTTCTTCCTCGGGTAGCAAAAACACTAGAGTTTTAAAAACAGCTAATAATAACATTTTTAAACATGGAATTCCACGCCTAATCACATCCTAGCATCCGTTTTTACATTTGAGTCAAAAAAAATTTTTTGCTCCTGAGCAGCTTTTTTTCTGACCGCGGCATCACGCGTTTTCTTCCTCGGGCAGCAAAAACATTAGAGTTTTAAAAACAGCTAATAATAACATTTTTAAACATGGAATTCCACCCCGAATCACATCCTAGCATCCGTTTTTACATTTGAGTCAAAAAAATTTTTTTGCTCCTGAGCAGCTTTTTTTCTCACCGCGGCATCACGCGTTTTCTTCCTCGGGGAGCAAAAACACTTGATTTTTAAAAACAGCTAATAATAACATGTTTAAGCATGGAATTCCACCCCGAAACACATCCTAGCATCCGTTTTTACATTTCAGTCAAAAAAATTTTTTTGCTCCTGAGCAGCTTTTTTTCTGACCGCGGCATCACGCGTTTTCTTCCTCAGGCAGCAAAAACACTCGATTTTTAAAAACAGCTAATAATAACATGTTTAAGCATGGAATTCCAGCTCGAATCACATCCTAGCATCCGATTTTACATTTGAGTCAAAAAAATTTTTTTGCTCCTGAGCAGCTTTTTTTCTGACCGCGGCATCACGGGTTTTCTTCCTCAGGCAGCAAAAACACCCGATTTTTAAAAACAGCTAATAATAACATTTTTAAGCATGGAATTCCACTCTGAATCACATCCTAGCATCCGTTTTTACATTTTAGTCAAAAATTTTTTTTTGCTCCTGAGCAGCTTTTTTTCTGACCGCGGCATCACGCGTTTTCTTCCTCAGGCAGAAAAAACACTCGATTTTTAAAAACAGCTAATAATAACATGTTTAAGCATGGAATTCCACCCCGAATCACATCCTAGCATCCGTTTTTACATTTGAGTCAAAAAAAAAATTTTGCTCCTCAGCAGCTTTTTTTCTGACCGCGGCATCACGCATTTTCTTCCTCGGGCAGCAAAAACACTCGATTTTTAAAAACAGCTAAATATAAAATTTTTAAGCATGGAATTCCACCCCGAATCACATCCTAGCATCCGTTTTTACATTTGAGTCAAAAAAATTTTTTTGCTCCTGAGCAGCTTTTTTTCTGACCGCGGCATCACGCGTTTTCTTCCTCGGGCAGCAAAAACACTCGATTTTTAAAAACAGCTAATAATAACATGTTTAAGCATGGAATTCCACTTCGAATCACATCCTAGCATCCGTTTTTACATTTGAGTCAAAAAAAAATTTTTTTCTCCTGAGCAGCTTTTTTTCTGACCGCGGCATCACGCGTTTTCTTCCTCGGGAAGCAAAAACACTCGATTTTTAAAAACAGCTAATTATAAAATTTTTAAGCATGGAATTCCACCCCGAATCACATCCTAGCATCCGTTTTTACATTTGAGTCAAAAAATTTTTTTTGCTCCTGAGCAGCTTTTTTTCTGACCGCGGCATCACGCATTTTCTTCCTCGGGCAGCAAAAACACTAGATTTTTAAAAACAGCTAATAATAACATTTTTAAGCATGGAATTCCACCCCGAATCAAATCCTAGCATCCGTTTTTACATTTGAGTCAAAAAAATTTTTTTGCTCCTGAGCAGCTTTTTTTCTGACCGTGGCATCACGGGTTTTCTTCCTCAGGCAGCAAAAACACTCGATTTTTAAAAACAGCTAATTATAAAATTTTTAAGCATGGAATTCCACCCCGAATCACATCCTAGCATCCGTTTTTACATTTGAGTCAAAAAAAATTTTTTGCTCCTGAGCAGCTTTTTTTCTCACCGCGGCATCACGCGTTTTCTTCCTCGGGGAGCAAAAACACTTGATTTTTAAAAACAGCTAATAATAACATGTTTAAGCATGGAATTCCACCCCGAAACACATCCTAGCATCCGTTTTTACATTTCAGTCAAAAAAATTTTTTTGCTCCTGAGCAGCTTTTTTTCTGACCGCGGCATCACGCGTTTTCTTCCTCGGGCAGCAAAAACACTCGATTTTTAAAAACAGGAAATAACAACATTTTTAAACATGGAATTCCATCCCGAATAAAATCCTAACATCCGTTTTTACATTTGAGTCAAAAAAAATTTTTTGCTCCTGAGCAGCTTTTTTTCTGACCGCGGCATCACGCGTTTTCTTCCTCTGGCAGCAAAAACACTCGATTTTTAAAAACAGCTAATAATAACATTTTTAAGCATGGAATTCCACCCCGAATCACATCCTAGCATCCGTTTTTACATTTGAGTCAAAAAAAATTTTTTGCTCCTGAGCAGCTTTTTTTCTGACCGCGGCATCACGCGTTTTCTTCCTCAGGCAGCAAAAACACTCGATTTTTAAAAACAGCTAATAATAACATGTTTAAGCATGGAATTCCAGCTCGAATCACATCCTAGCATCCGATTTTACATTTGAGTCAAAAAAAATTTTTTGCTCCTGAGCAGCTTTTTTTCTGACCGCGGCATCACGGGTTTTCTTCCTCAGGCAGCAAAAACACCCGATTTTTAAAAACAGCTAATAATAACATTTTTAAGCATGGAATTCCACTCCGAATCACATCCTAGCATCCGTTTTTACATTTGAGTCATAACATTTTTAAGCATGGAATTTCACCCCGAATCACATCGTAGCATCCGTTTTTACATTTGAGTCAAAAAAATTTTTTTTGCTCCTGAGCAGCTTTTTTTCTGACCGCGGCATCACGCGTTTTCTTCCTCGGGCAGCAAAAACACTTGATTTTTAAAAACAGCTAATAATAACATGTTTAAGCATGGAATTCCACCTCGAATCACATCCTAGCATCCGTTTTTACATTTGAGTCAAAAAAAATTTTTTTTTCTCCTGAGCAGCTTTTTTTCTGACCGCGGCATCACGCGTTTTCTTCCTCGGGCAGCAAAAACACTCGATTTTTAAAAACAGCTAATTATAAAATTTTTAAGCATGGAATTCCACCCCGAATCACATCCTAGCATCCGTTTTTACATTTGAGTCAAAAACAATTTTTTGCTCCTGATCAGCTTTTTTTCTGACCGCGGCATCACGCGTTTTCTTCCTCGGGCAGCAAAAACACTTGATTTTTAAAAACAGCTAATAATAACATTTTTAAGCATGGAATTCCACTCCGAATCACATCCTAGCATCCGTTTTTACATTTGAGTCATAACATTTTTAAGCATGGAATTCCACTCCGAATCACATCCTAGCATCCGTTTTTACATTTGAGTCAAAAAAATTTTTTTGCTCCTGAGCAGCTTTTTTTCTGACCGCGGCATCACGCGTTTTCTTCCTCGGGCAGCAAAAACACTAGAGTTTTAAAAACAGCTAATAATAACATTTTTAAACATGGAATTCCACCCCAAATCACATCCTAGCATCCGTTTTTACATTTGAGTCAAAAACAATTTTTTGCTCCTGAGCAGCTTTTTTTCTGACCGCGGCATCACGCGTTTTCTTCCTCGGGCAGCAAAAACACTCGATTTTTAAAAACAGCTAATAATAACATTTTTAAACATGGAATTCCACCCTGAATCACATCCTAGCATGCGTTTTTACATTTGAGTCGAAAAAATTTTTTGCTCCTGAGCAGCTTTTTTTCTGACCGCGGCATCACGCATTTTCTTCCTCGGGCAGCAAAAACACTTGATTTTTAAAAACAGCTAATAATAACATTTTTAAGCATGGAATTCCACCCCGAATCACATCCTAGCATCTGTTTTTACATTTTAGTCAAAAAAAATTTTTTGCTCCTGAGCAGCTTTTTTTCTGACCGCGGCATCATGCGCTTTCTTCCTCTGGCCGCAAAAACACTCGATTTTTAAAAACAGCTAATAATAACATTTTTAAGCATGGAATTCCACCCCGAATCACATCCTAGCATCCGTTTTTACATTTCAGTGAAAAATTTTTTTTTGCTCCTGAGCAGCTTTTTTTCTGACCGCGGCATCACGCGTTTTCTTCCTCGGGTAGCAAAAACACTAGAGTTTTAAAAACAGCTAATAATAACATTTTTAAACATGGAATTCCACGCCTAATCACATCCTAGCATCCGTTTTTACATTTGAGTCAAAAAAAATTTTTTGCTCCTGAGCAGCTTTTTTTCTGACCGCGGCATCACGCGTTTTCTTCCTCGGGCAGCAAAAACATTAGAGTTTTAAAAACAGCTAATAATAACATTTTTAAACATGGAATTCCACCCCGAATCACATCCTAGCATCCGTTTTTACATTTGAGTCAAAAAAAATTTTTTGCTCCTGAGCAGCTTTTTTTCTGACCGCGGCATCAGGCGTTTTCTTCCTCGGGCAGCAAAAACACTTGATTTTTAAAAACAGCTAATAATAACATTTTTAAGCATGGAATTCCACTCCGAATCACATCCTAGCATCCGTTTTTACATTTGAGTCAAAAAAAAAATTTTGCTCCTCAGCAGCTTTTTTTCTGACCGCGGCATCACGCATTTTCTTCCTCGGGCAGCAAAAACACTCGATTTTTAAAAACAGCTAAATATAAAATTTTTAAGCATGGAATTCCACCCCGAATCACATCCTAGCATCCGTTTTTACATTTGAGTCAAAAAAATTTTTTTGCTCCTGAGCAGCTTTTTTTCTGACCGCGGCATCACGCGTTTTCTTCCTCGGGCAGCAAAAACACTCGATTTTTAAAAACAGCTAATAATAACATGTTTAAGCATGGAATTCCACCCCAAATCACATCCTAGCATCCGTTTTTACATTTGAGTCAAAAAAAAATTTTTTTCTCCTGAGCAGCTTTTTTTCTGACCGCGGCATCACGCGTTTTCTTCCTCGGGAAGCAAAAACACTCGATTTTTAAAAACAGCTAATAATAACATTTTTAAGCATGGAATTCCACCCCGAATCACATCCTAGCATCTGTTTTTACATTTTAGTCAAAAAAAAATTTTTGCTCCTGAGCAGCTTTTTTTCTGACCGCGGCATCATGCGCTTTCTTCCTCCGGCCGCAAAAACACTCGATTTTTAAAAACAGCTAATAATAACATTTTTAAGCATGGAATTCCACCCCGAATCACATCCTAGCATCCGTTTTTACATTTCAGTGAAAAATTTTTTTTTGCTCCTGAGCAGCTTTTTTTCTGACCGCGGCATCACGCGTTTTCTTCCTCGGGTAGCAAAAACACTAGAGTTTTAAAAACAGCTAATAATAACATTTTTAAACATGGAATTCCACGCCTAATCACATCCTAGCATCCGTTTTTACATTTGAGTCAAAAAAAATTTTTTGCTCCTGAGCAGCTTTTTTTCTGACCGCGGCATCACGCGTTTTCTTCCTCGGGCAGCAAAAACATTAGAGTTTTAAAAACAGCTAATAATAACATTTTTAAACATGGAATTCCACCCCGAATCACATCCTAGCATCCGTTTTTACATTTGAGTCAAAAAAATTTTTTTGCTCCTGAGCAGCTTTTTTTCTCACCGCGACATCACGCGTTTTCTTCCTCGGGGAGCAAAAACACTTGATTTTTAAAAACAGCTAATAATAACATGTTTAAGCATGGAATTCCACCCCGAAACACATCCTAGCATCCGTTTTTACATTTCAGTCAAAAAAATTTTTTTGCTCCTGAGCAGCTTTTTTTCTGACCGCGGCATCACGCGTTTTCTTCCTCAGGCAGCAAAAACACCCGATTTTTAAAAACAGCTAATAATAACATTTTTAAGCATGGAATTCCACTCTGAATCACATCCTAGCATCCGTTTTTACATTTTAGTCAAAAATTTTTTTTTGCTCATGAGCAGCTTTTTTTCTGACCGCGGCATCACGCGTTTTCTTCCTCAGGCAGAAAAAACACTCGATTTTTAAAAACAGCTAATAATAACATGTTTAAGCATGGAATTCCACCCCGAATCACATCCTAGCATCCGTTTTTACATTTGAGTCAAAAAAAAAATTTTGCTCCTCAGCAGCTTTTTTTCTGACCGCGGCATCACGCATTTTCTTCCTCGGGCAGCAAAAACACTCGATTTTTAAAAACAGCTAAATATAAAATTTTTAAGCATGGAATTCCACCCCGAATCACATCCTAGCATCCGTTTTTACATTTGAGTCAAAAAAATTTTTTTGCTCCTGAGCAGCTTTTTTTCTGACCGCGGCATCACGCGTTTTCTTCCTCGGGCAGCAAAAACACTCGATTTTTAAAAACAGCTAATAATAACATGTTTAAGCATGGAATTCCACTTCGAATCACATCCTAGCATCCGTTTTTACATTTGAGTCAAAAAAAAATTTTTTTCTCCTGAGCAGCTTTTTTTCTGACCGCGGCATCACGCGTTTTCTTCCTCGGGAAGCAAAAACACTCGATTTTTAAAAACAGCTAATTATAAAATTTTTAAGCATGGAATTCCACCCCGAATCACATCCTAGCATCCGTTTTTACATTTGAGTCAAAAAATTTTTTTTGCTCCTGAGCAGCTTTTTTTCTGACCGCGGCATCACGCATTTTCTTCCTCGGGCAGCAAAAACACTAGATTTTTAAAAACAGCTAATAATAACATTTTTAAGCATGGAATTCCACCCCGAATCAAATCCTAGCATCCGTTTTTACATTTGAGTCAAAAAAAATTTTTTGCTCCTGAGCAGCTTTTTTTCTGACCGTGGCATCACGGGTTTTCTTCCTCAGGCAGCAAAAACACTCGATTTTTAAAAACAGCTAATTATAAAATTTTTAAGCATGGAATTCCACCCCGAATCACATCCTAGCATCCGTTTTTACATTTGAGTCAAAAAAATTTTTTTGCTCCTGAGCAGCTTTTTTTCTCACCGCGGCATCACGCGTTTTCTTCCTCGGGGAGCAAAAACACTTGATTTTTAAAAACAGCTAATAATAACATGTTTAAGCATGGAATTCCACCCCGAAACACATCCTAGCATCCGTTTTTACATTTCAGTCAAAAAAATTTTTTTGCTCCTGAGCAGCTTTTTTTCTGACCGCGGCATCACGCGTTTTCTTCCTCGGGCAGCAAAAACACTCGATTTTTAAAAGCAGGAAATAACAACATTTTTAAACATGGAATTCCATCCCGAATAAAATCCTAACATCCGTTTTTACATTTGAGTCAAAAAAAATTTTTTGCTCCTGAGCAGCTTTTTTTCTGACCGCGGCATCACGCGTTTTCTTCCTCTGGCAGCAAAAACACTCGATTTTTAAAAACAGCTAATAATAACATTTTTAAGCATGGAATTCCACCCCGAATCACATCCTAGCATCCGTTTTTACATTTGAGTCAAAAAAAATTTTTTGCTCCTGAGCAGCTTTTTTTCTGACCGCGGCATCACGCGTTTTCTTCCTCAGGCAGCAAAAACACTCGATTTTTAAAAACAGCTAATAATAACATGTTTAAGCATGGAATTCCAGCTCGAATCACATCCTAGCATCCGATTTTACATTTGACTCAAAAAAAATTTTTTGCTCCTGAGCAGCTTTTTTTCTGACCGCGGCATCACGGGTTTTCTTCCTCAGGCAGCAAAAACACCCGATTTTTAAAAACAGCTAATAATAACATTTTTAAGCATGGAATTCCACTCCGAATCACATCCTAGCATCCGTTTTTACATTTGAGTCATAACATTTTTAAGCATGGAATTCCACCCCGAATCACATCGTAGCATCCGTTTTTACATTTGAGTCAAAAAAATTTTTTTTGCTCCTGAGCAGCTTTTTTTCTGACCGCGGCATCACGCGTTTTCTTCCTCGGGCAGCAAAAACACTTGATTTTTAAAAACAGCTAATAATAACATGTTTAAGCATGGAATTCCACCTCGAATCACATCCTAGCATCCGTTTTTACATTTGAGTCAAAAAAAATTTTTTTTTCTCCTGAGCAGCTTTTTTTCTGACCGCGGCATCACGCGTTTTCTTCCTCGGGCAGCAAAAACACTCGATTTTTAAAAACAGCTAATTATAAAATTTTTAAGCATGGAATTCCACCCCGAATCACATCCTAGCATCCGTTTTTACATTTGAGTCAAAAACAATTTTTTGCTCCTGATCAGCTTTTTTTCTGACCGCGGCATCACGCGTTTTCTTCCTCGGGCAGCAAAAACACTTGATTTTTAAAAACAGCTAATAATAACATTTTTAAGCATGGAATTCCACTCCGAATCACATCCTAGCATCCGTTTTTACATTTGAGTCATAACATTTTTAAGCATGGAATTCCACTCCGAATCACATCCTAGCATCCGTTTTTACATTTGAGTCAAAAAAAATTTTTTGCTCCTGAGCAGCTTTTTTTCTGACCGCGGCATCACGCGTTTTCTTCCTCGGGCAGCAAAAACACTAGAGTTTTAAAAACAGCTAATAATAACATTTTTAAACATGGAATTCCACCCCAAATCACATCCTAGCATCCGTTTTTACATTTGAGTCAAAAACAATTTTTTGCTCCTGAGCAGCTTTTTTTCTGACCGCGGCATCACGCGTTTTCTTCCTCGGGCAGCAAAAACACTCGATTTTTAAAAACAGCTAATAATAACATTTTTAAACATGGAATTCCACCCTGAATCACATCCTAGCATGCGTTTTTACATTTGAGTCGAAAAAATTTTTTGCTCCTGAGCAGCTTTTTTTCTGACCGCGGCATCACGCATTTTCTTCCTCGGGCAGCAAAAACACTTGATTTTTAAAAACAGCTAATAATAACATTTTTAAGCATGGAATTCCACCCCGAATCACATCCTAGCATCTGTTTTTACATTTTAGTCAAAAAAAATTTTTTGCTCCTGAGCAGCTTTTTTTCTGACCGCGGCATCATGCGCTTTCTTCCTCTGGCCGCAAAAACACTCGATTTTTAAAAACAGCTAATAATAACATTTTTAAGCATGGAATTCCACCCCGAATCACATCCTAGCATCCGTTTTTACATTTCAGTGAAAAATTTTTTTTTGCTCCTGAGCAGCTTTTTTTCTGACCGCGGCATCACGCGTTTTCTTCCTCGGGTAGCAAAAACACTAGAGTTTTAAAAACAGCTAATAATAACATTTTTAAACATGGAATTCCACGCCTAATCACATCCTAGCATCCGTTTTTACATTTGAGTCAAAAAAAATTTTTTGCTCCTGAGCAGCTTTTTTTCTGACCGCGGCATCACGCGTTTTCTTCCTCGGGCAGCAAAAACATTAGAGTTTTAAAAACAGCTAATAATAACATTTTTAAACATGGAATTCCACCCCGAATCACATCCTAGCATCCGTTTTTACATTTGAGTCAAAAAAAATTTTTTGCTCCTGAGCAGCTTTTTTTCTGACCGCGGCATCAGGCGTTTTCTTCCTCGGGCAGCAAAAACACTCGATTTTTAAAAACAGCTAATAATAACATGTTTAAGCATGGAATTCCACCCCAAAGCACATCCTAGCATCCGTTTTTACATTTGAGTCAAAAAAATTTTTTTGCTCCTGAGCAGCTTTTTTTCTGACCGCGGCATCACGCGTTTTCCTCCTCAGGCAGCAAAAACACTCGATTTTTAAAAACAGCTAATAATAACATGTTTAAGCATGGAATTCCACTCCGAATCACATCCTAGCATGCGTTTTTACATTTGAGTCAAAAAAATTTTTTTGCTCCTGAGCAGCTTTTTTTCTGACCGCGGCATCACGCGTTTTCTTCCTCGGGCAGCAAAAACACTAGAGTTTTAAAAACAGCTAATAATAACATTTTTAAACATGGAATTCCACCCCAAATCACATCCTAGCATCCGTTTTTACATTTGAGTCAAAAACAATTTTTTGCTCCTGATCAGCTTTTTTTCTGACCGCGGCATCACGCGTTTTCTTCCTCGGGCTGCAAAAACACTTGATTTTTAAAAACAGCTAATAATAACATTTTTAAGCATGGAATTCCACTCCGAATCACATCCTAGCATCCGTTTTTACATTTGAGTCAAAAAAAATTTTTTGCTCCTGAGCAGCTTTTTTTCTGACCGCGGCATCACGCGTTTTCTTCCTCGGGCAGCAAAAACACTCGATTTTTAAAAACAGCTAATAATAACATGTTTAAGCATGGAATTCCACCTCGAATCACATCCTAGCATCCGTTTTAACATTTGAGTCAAAAAAAATTTTTTTTTCTCCTGAGCAGCTTTTTTTCTGACCGCGGCATCACGCGTTTTCTTCCTCGGGTAGCAAAAACACTAGAGTTTTAAAAACAGCTAATAATAACATTTTTAAACATGGAATTCCACGCCTAATCACATCCTAGCATCCGTTTTTACATTTGAGTCAAAAAAAATTTTTTGCTCCTGAGCAGCTTTTTTTCTGACCGCGGCATCACGCGTTTTCTTCCTCGGGCAGCAAAAACATTAGAGTTTTAAAAACAGCTAATAATAACATTTTTAAACATGGAATTCCACCCCGAATCACATCCTAGCATCCGTTTTTACATTTGAGTCAAAAAAAATTTTTTGCTCCTGAGCAGCTTTTTTTCTGACCGCGGCATCAGGCGTTTTCTTCCTCGGGCAGCAAAAACACTTGATTTTTAAAAACAGCTAATAATAACATTTTTAAGCATGGAATTCCACTCCGAATCACATCCTAGCATCCGTTTTTACATTTGAGTCATAACATTTTTAAGCATGGAATTCCACCCCGAATCACATCCTAGCATCCGTTTTTACATTTGAGTCAAAAAATTTTTTTTGCTCCTGAGCAGCTTTTTTTCTCACCGCGGCATCACGCATTTTCTTCCTCGGGGAGCAAAAACACTTGATTTTTAAAAACAGCTAATAACAACATTTTTAAACATGGAATTCCATCCCGAATAAAATCCTAACATCCGTTTTTACATTTGAGTCAAAAAAAATTTTTTGCTCCTGAGCAGCTTTTTTTCTGACCGCGGCATCACGCGTTTTCTTCCTCTGGCAGCAAAAACACTCGATTTTTAAAAACAGCTAATAATAACATTTTTAAGCATGGAATTCCACCCCGAATCACATCCTAGCATCCGTTTTTACATTTGAGTCAAAAAAAATTTTTTGCTCCTGAGCAGCTTTTTTTCTGACCGCGGCATCACGCGTTTTCTTCCTCAGGCAGCAAAAACACTCGATTTTTAAAAACAGCTAATAATAACATGTTTAAGCATGGAATTCCAGCTCGAATCACATCCTAGCATCCGATTTTACATTTGAGTCAAAAAAAATTTTTTGCTCCTGAGCAGCTTTTTTTCTGACCGCGGCATCACGGGTTTTCTTCCTCAGGCAGCAAAAACACCCGATTTTTAAAAACAGCTAATAATAACATTTTTAAGCATGGAATTCCACTCTGAATCACATCCTAGCATCCGTTTTTACATTTTAGTCAAAAATTTTTTTTTGCTCCTGAGCAGCTTTTTTTCTGACCGCGGCATCACGCGTTTTCTTCCTCAGGCAGAAAAAACACTCGATTTTTAAAAACAGCTAATAATAACATGTTTAAGCATGGAATTCCACCCCGAATCACATCCTAGCATCCGTTTTTACATTTGAGTCAAAAAAAAAATTTTGCTCCTCAGCAGCTTTTTTTCTGACCGCGGCATCACGCATTTTCTTCCTCGGGCAGCAAAAACACTCGATTTTTAAAAACAGCTAAATATAAAATTTTTAAGCATGGAATTCCACCCCGAATCACATCCTAGCATCCGTTTTTACATTTGAGTCAAAAAAATTTTTTTGCTCCTGAGCAGCTTTTTTTCTGACCGCGGCATCACGCGTTTTCTTCCTCGGGCAGCAAAAACACTCGATTTTTAAAAACAGCTAATAATAACATGTTTAAGCATGGAATTCCACTTCGAATCACATCCTAGCATCCGTTTTTACATTTGAGTCAAAAAAAAATTTTTTTCTCCTGAGCAGCTTTTTTTCTGACCGCGGCATCACGCGTTTTCTTCCTCGGGAAGCAAAAACACTCGATTTTTAAAAACAGCTAATTATAAAATTTTTAAGCATGGAATTCCACCCCGAATCACATCCTAGCATCCGTTTTTACATTTGAGTCAAAAAAATTTTTTTGCTCCTGAGCAACTTTTTTTCTGACCGCGGCATCACGCATTTTCTTCCTCGGGCAGCAAAAACACTAGATTTTTAAAAACAGCTAATAATAACATTTTTAAGCATGGAATTCCACCCCGAATCAAATCCTAGCATCCGTTTTTACATTTGAGTCAAAAAAAATTTTTTGCTCCTGAGCAGCTTTTTTTCTGACCGTGGCATCACGGGTTTTCTTCCTCAGGCAGCAAAAACACTCGATTTTTAAAAACAGCTAATTATAAAATTTTTAAGCATGGAATTCCACTCTGAATCACATCCTAGCATCCGTTTTTACATTTGAGTCAAAAATTTTTTTTTGCTCCTGAGCAGCTTTTTTTCTGACCGCGGCATCACGCGTTTTCTTCCTCAGGCAGAAAAAACACTCGATTTTTAAAAACAGCTAATAATAACATGTTTAAGCATGGAATTCCACCCCGAATCACATCCTAGCATCCGTTTTTACATTTGAGTCAAAAAAATTTTTTTCCTCCTGAGCAGCTTTTTTTCTGACCGCGGCATCACGCGTTTTCTTCCTCGGGCAGCAAAAACACTAGATTTTTAAAAACAGCTAATAATAACATTTTTAAGCATGGAATTCCACCCCGAATCAAATCCTAGCATCCGTTTTTACATTTGAGTCAAAAAAAATTTTTTGCTCCTGAGCAGCTTTTTTTCTGACCGTGGCATCACGGGTTTTCTTCCTCAGGCAGCAAAAACACTCGATTTTTAAAAACAGCTAATTATAAAATTTTTAAGCATGGAATTCCACCCCGAATCACATCCTAGCATCCGTTTTTACATTTGAGTCAAAAAAATTTTTTTGCTCCTGAGCAGCTTTTTTTCTGACCGCGGCATCACGCGTTTTCTTCCTCAGGCAGCAAAAACACTCGATTTTTAAAAACAGCTAATAATAACATGTTTAAGCATGGAATTCCAGCTCGAATCACATCCTAGCATCCGATTTTACATTTGAGTCAAAAAAATTTTTTTGCTCCTGAGCAGCTTTTTTTCTGACCGCGGCATCACGGGTTTTCTTCCTCAGGCAGCAAAAACACCCGATTTTTAAAAACAGCTAATAATAACATTTTTAAGCATGGAATTCCACTCTGAATCACATCCTAGCATCCGTTTTTACATTTTAGTCAAAAATTTTTTTTTGCTCCTGAGCAACTTTTTTTCTGACCGCGGCATCACGCGTTTTCTTCCTCAGGCAGAAAAAACACTCGATTTTTAAAAACAGCTAATAATAACATGTTTAAGCATGGAATTCCACCCCGAATCACATCCTAGCATCCGTTTTTACATTTGAGTCAAAAAAAAAATTTTGCTCCTCAGCAGCTTTTTTTCTGACCGCGGCATCACGCATTTTCTTCCTCGGGCAGCAAAAACACTCGATTTTTAAAAACAGCTAAATATAAAATTTTTAAGCATGGAATTCCACCCCGAATCACATCCTAGCATCCGTTTTTACATTTGAGTCAAAAAAATTTTTTTGCTCCTGAGCAGCTTTTTTTCTGACCGCGGCATCACGCGTTTTCTTCCTCGGGCAGCAAAAACACTCGATTTTTAAAAACAGCTAATAATAACATGTTTAAGCATGGAATTCTACTTCGAATCACATCCTAGCATCCGTTTTTACATTTGAGTCAAAAAAAAATTTTTTTCTCCTGAGCAGCTTTTTTTCTGACCGCGGCATCACGCGTTTTCTTCCTCGGGAAGCAAAAACACTCGATTTTTAAAAACAGCTAATTATAAAATTTTTAAGCATGGAATTCCACCCCGAATCACATCCTAGCATCCGTTTTTACATTTGAGTCAAAAAATTTTTTTTGCTCCTGAGCAGCTTTTTTTCTGACCGCGGCATCACGCATTTTCTTCCTCGGGCAGCAAAAACACTAGATTTTTAAAAACAGCTAATAATAACATTTTTAAGCATGGAATTCCACCCCGAATCAAATCCTAGCATCCGTTTTTACATTTGAGTCAAAAAAAATTTTTTGCTCCTGAGCAGCTTTTTTTCTGACCGTGGCATCACGGGTTTTCTTCCTCAGGCAGCAAAAACACTCGATTTTTAAAAACAGCTAATTATAAAATTTTTAAGCATGGAATTCCACCCCGAATCACATCCTAGCATCCGTTTTTACATTTGAGTCAAAAAAATTTTTTTGCTCCTGAGCAGCTTTTTTTCTGACCGCGGCATCACGCGTTTTCTTCCTCAGGCAGCAAAAACACTCGATTTTTAAAAACAGCTAACAATAACATTTTTAAGCATGGAATTCCACCCCGAAACACATCCTAGCATCCGTTTTTACATTTCAGTCAAAAAAATTTTTTTGCTCCTGAGCAGCTTTTTTTCTGACCGCGGCATCACGCGTTTTCTTCCTCGGGCAGCAAAAACACTCGATTTTTAAAAGCAGGAAATAACAACATTTTTAAACATGGAATTCCATCCCGAATAAAATCCTAACATCCGTTTTTACATTTGAGTCAAAAAAAATTTTTTGCTCCTGAGCAGCTTTTTTTCTGACCGCGGCATCACGCGTTTTCTTCCTCTGGCAGCAAAAACACTCGATTTTTAAAAACAGCTAATAATAACATGTTTAAGCATGGAATTCCACCCCGAATCACATCCTAGCATCCGTTTTTACATTTGAGTCAAAAAAAAAATTTTGCTCCTCAGCAGCTTTTTTTCTGACCGCGGCATCACGCATTTTCTTCCTCGGGCAGCAAAAACACTCGATTTTTAAAAACAGCTAAATATAAAATTTTTAAGCATGGAATTCCACCCCGAATCACATCCTAGCATCCGTTTTTACATTTGAGTCAAAAAAAATTTTTTGCTCCTGAGCAGCTTTTTTTCTGACCGCGGCATCACGCGTTTTCTTCCTCGGGCAGCAAAAACACTCGATTTTTAAAAACAGCTAATAATAACATGTTTAAGCATGGAATTCCACTTCGAATCACATCCTAGCATCCGTTTTTACATTTGAGTCAAAAAAAAATTTTTTTCTCCTGAGCAGCTTTTTTTCTGACCGCGGCATCACGCGTTTTCTTCCTCGGGAAGCAAAAACACTCGATTTTTAAAAACAGCTAATTATAAAATTTTTAAGCATGGAATTCCACCCCGAATCACATCCTAGCATCCGTTTTTACATTTGAGTCAAAAAATTTTTTTTGCTCCTGAGCAGCTTTTTTTCTGACCGCGGCATCACGCATTTTCTTCCTCGGGCAGCAAAAACACTAGATTTTTAAAAACAGCTAATAATAACATTTTTAAGCATGGAATTCCACCCCGAATCAAATCCTAGCATCCGTTTTTACATTTGAGTCAAAAAAAATTTTTTGCTCCTGAGCAGCTTTTTTTCTGACCGTGGCATCACGGGTTTTCTTCCTCAGGCAGCAAAAACACTCGATTTTTAAAAACAGCTAATTATAAAATTTTTAAGCATGGAATTCCACCCCGAATCACATCCTAGCATCCGTTTTTACATTTGAGTCAAAAAAATTTTTTTGCTCCTGAGCAGCTTTTTTTCTGACCGCGGCATCACGCGTTTTCTTCCTCAGGCAGCAAAAACACTCGATTTTTAAAAACAGCTAACAATAACATTTTTAAGCATGGAATTCCACCTCGAATCACATCCTAGCATCCGTTTTTACATTTGAGTCAAAAAAAAAATTTTTTCTCCTGAGCAGCTTTTTTTCTGACCGCGGCATCACGCGTTTTCTTCCTCAGGCAGCAAAAACACTCGATTTTTAAAAACAGCTAATAATAACATTTTTAAGCATGGAATTCCACCTCGAATCACATCCTAGCATCCGTTTTTACATTTGAGTCAAAAAAAATTTTTTTTCTCCTGAGCAGCTTTTTTTCTGACCGCGGCATCACGCGTTTTCTTCCTCGGGCAGCAAAAATACTCGATTTTTAAAAACAGCTAATTATAAAATTTTTAAGCATGGAATTCCACCCCGAATCACATCCTAGCATCCGTTTTTACATTTCAGTCAAAAACAATTTTTTGCTCCTGAGCAGCTTTTTTTCTGACCGCGGCATCACGCATTTTCTTCCTCGGGCAGCAAAAACACTAGATTTTAAAAACAGCTAATAATAACATTTTTAAGCATGGAATTCCACCCCGAATCACATCCTAGCATCCGTTTTTACATTTGAGTCAAAAAAATTTTTTTGCTCCTGAGCAGCTTTTTTTCTGACCATGGCATCACGGGTTTTCTTCCTCAGGCAGCAAAAACACTCGATTTTTAAAAACAGCTAATTATAAAATTTTTAAGCATGGAATTCCACCCCGAATCACATCCTAGCATCCGTTTTTACATTTGAGTCAAAAACAATTTTTTGCTCCTGATCAGCTTTTTTTCTGACCGCGGCATCACGCGTTTTCTTCCTCGGGCTGCAAAAACACTTGATTTTTAAAAACAGCTAATAATAACATTTTTAAGCATGGAATTCCACTCCGAATCACATCCTAGCATCCGTTTTTACATTTGAGTCAAAAAAAATTTTTTGCTCCTGAGCAGCTTTTTTTCTGACCGCGGCATCACGCGTTTTCTTCCTCGGGCAGCAAAAACACTCGATTTTTAAAAACAGCTAATAATAACATGTTTAAGCATGGAATTCCACCTCGAATCACATCCTAGCATCCATTTTAACATTTGAGTCAAAAAAAATTTTTTTTTCTCCTGAGCAGCTTTTTTTCTGACCGCGGCATCACGCGTTTTCTTCCTCGGGTAGCAAAAACACTAGAGTTTTAAAAACAGCTAATAATAACATTTTTAAACATGGAATTCCACGCCTAATCACATCCTAGCATCCGTTTTTACATTTGAGTCAAAAAAAATTTTTTGCTCCTGAGCAGCTTTTTTTCTGACCGCGGCATCACGCGTTTTCTTCCTCGGGCAGCAAAAACATTAGAGTTTTAAAAACAGCTAATAATAACATTTTTAAACATGGAATTCCACCCCGAATCACATCCTAGCATCCGTTTTTACATTTGAGTCAAAAAAAATTTTTTGCTCCTGAGCAGCTTTTTTTCTGACCGCGGCATCAGGCGTTTTCTTCCTCGGGCAGCAAAAACACTTGATTTTTAAAAACAGCTAATAATAACATTTTTAAGCATGGAATTCCACTCCGAATCACATCCTAGCATCCGTTTTTACATTTGAGTCATAACATTTTTAAGCATGGAATTCCACCCCGAATCACATCCTAGCATCCGTTTTTACATTTGAGTCAAAAAATTTTTTTTGCTCCTGAGCAGCTTTTTTTCTCACCGCGGCATCACGCGTTTTCTTCCTCGGGGAGCAAAAACACTTGATTTTTAAAAACAGCTAATAACAACATTTTTAAACATGGAATTCCATCCCGAATAAAATCCTAACATCCGTTTTTACATTTGAGTCAAAAAAATTTTTTTGCTCCTGAGCAGCTTTTTTTCTGACCGCGGCATCACGCGTTTTCTTCCTCTGGCAGCAAAAACACTCGATTTTTAAAAACAGCTAATAATAACATTTTTAAGCATGGAATTCCACCCCGAATCACATCCTAGCATCCGTTTTTACATTTGAGTCAAAAAAAATTTTTTGCTCCTGAGCAGCTTTTTTTCTGACCGCGGCATCACGCGTTTTCTTCCTCAGGCAGCAAAAACACTCGATTTTTAAAAACAGCTAATAATAACATGTTTAAGCATGGAATTCCACCCCGAATCACATCCTAGCATCCGTTTTTACATTTGAGTCAAAAAAAAAATTTTGCTCCTCAGCAGCTTTTTTTCTGACCGCGGCATCACGCATTTTCTTCCTCGGGCAGCAAAAACACTCGATTTTTAAAAACAGCTAAATATAAAATTTTTAAGCATGGAATTCCACCCCGAATCACATCCTAGCATCCGTTTTTACATTTGAGTCAAAAAAATTTTTTTGCTCCTGAGCAGCTTTTTTTCTGACCGCGGCATCACGCGTTTTCTTCCTCGGGCAGCAAAAACACTCGATTTTTAAAAACAGCTAATAATAACATGTTTAAGCATGGAATTCCACTTCGAATCACATCCTAGCATCCGTTTTTACATTTGAGTCAAAAAAAATTTTTTTTCTCCTGAGCAGCTTTTTTTCTGACCGCGGCATCACGCGTTTTCTTCCTCGGGAAGCAAAAACACTCGATTTTTAAAAACAGCTAATTATAAAATTTTTAAGCATGGAATTCCACCCCGAATCACATCCTAGCATCCGTTTTTACATTTGAGTCAAAAAATTTTTTTTGCTCCTGAGCAGCTTTTTTTCTGACCGCGGCATCACGCATTTTCTTCCTCGGGCAGCAAAAACACTAGATTTTTAAAAACAGCTAATAATAACATTTTTAAGCATGGAATTCCACCCCGAATCAAATCCTAGCATCCGTTTTTACATTTGAGTCAAAAAAAATTTTTTGCTCCTGAGCAGCTTTTTTTCTGACCGTGGCATCACGGGTTTTCTTCCTCAGGCAGCAAAAACACTCGATTTTTAAAAACAGCTAATTATAAAATTTTTAAGCATGGAATTCCACCCCGAATCACATCCTAGCATCCGTTTTTACATTTGAGTCAAAAAAATTTTTTTGCTCCTGAGCAGCTTTTTTTCTCACCGCGGCATCACGCGTTTTCTTCCTCGGGGAGCAAAAACACTTGATTTTTAAAAACAGCTAATAATAACATGTTTAAGCATGGAATTCCACCCCGAAACACATCCTAGCATCCGTTTTTACATTTCAGTCAAAAAAATTTTTTTGCTCCTGAGCAGCTTTTTTTCTGACCGCGGCATCACGCGTTTTCTTCCTCGGGCAGCAAAAACACTCGATTTTTAAAAGCAGGAAATAACAACATTTTTAAACATGGAATTCCATCCCGAATAAAATCCTAACATCCGTTTTTACATTTGAGTCAAAAAAAATTTTTTGCTCCTGAGCAGCTTTTTTTCTGACCGCGGCATCACGCGTATTCTTCCTCTGGCAGCAAAAACACTCGATTTTTAAAAACAGCTAATAATAACATTTTTAAGCATGGAATTCCACCCCGAATCACATCCTAGCATCCGTTTTTACATTTGAGTCAAAAAAAATTTTTTGCTCCTGAGCAGCTTTTTTTCTGACCGCGGCATCACGCGTTTTCTTCCTCAGGCAGCAAAAACACTCGATTTTTAAAAACAACTAATAATAACATGTTTAAGCATGGAATTCCAGCTCGAATCACATCCTAGCATCCGATTTTACATTTGAGTCAAAAAAAATTTTTTGCTCCTGAGCAGCTTTTTTTCTGACCGCGGCATCACGGGTTTTCTTCCTCAGGCAGCAAAAACACCCGATTTTTAAAAACAGCTAATAATAACATTTTTAAGCATGGAATTCCACTCTGAATCACATCCTAGCATCCGTTTTTACATTTTAGTCAAAAATTTTTTTTTGCTCCTGAGCAGCTTTTTTTCTGACCGCGGCATCACGCGTTTTCTTCCTCAGGCAGAAAAAACACTCGATTTTTAAAAACAGCTAATAATAACATGTTTAAGCATGGAATTCCACCCCGAATCACATCCTAGCATCCGTTTTTACATTTGAGTCAAAAAAAAAATTTTGCTCCTCAGCAGCTTTTTTTCTGACCGCGGCATCACGCATTTTCTTCCTCGGGCAGCAAAAACACTCGATTTTTAAAAACAGCTAAATATAAAATTTTTAAGCATGGAATTCCACCCCGAATCACATCCTAGCATCCGTTTTTACATTTGAGTCAAAAAAATTTTTTTGCTCCTGAGCAGCTTTTTTTCTGACCGCGGCATCACGCGTTTTCTTCCTCGGGCAGCAAAAACACTCGATTTTTAAAAACAGCTAATAATAACATGTTTAAGCATGGAATTCCACTTCGAATCACATCCTAGCATCCGTTTTTACATTTGAGTCAAAAAAAATTTTTTTTCTCCTGAGCAGCTTTTTTTCTGACCGCGGCATCACGCGTTTTCTTCCTCGGGAAGCAAAAACACTCGATTTTTAAAAACAGCTAATTATAAAATTTTTAAGCATGGAATTCCACCCCGAATCACATCCTAGCATCCGTTTTTACATTTGAGTCAAAAATTTTTTTTTGCTCCTGAGCAGCTTTTTTTCTGACCGCGGCATCACGCATTTTCTTCCTCGGGCAGCAAAAACACTAGATTTTTAAAAACAGCTAATAATAACATTTTTAAGCATGGAATTCCACCCCGAATCAAATCCTAGCATCCGTTTTTACATTTGAGTCAAAAAAAATTTTTTGCTCCTGAGCAGCTTTTTTTCTGACCGTGGCATCACGGGTTTTCTTCCTCAGGCAGCAAAAACACTCGATTTTTAAAAACAGCTAATTATAAAATTTTTAAGCATGGAATTCCACCCCGAATCACATCCTAGCATCCGTTTTTACATTTGAGTCAAAAAAATTTTTTTGCTCCTGAGCAGCTTTTTTTCTGACCGCGGCATCACGCGTTTTCTTCCTCAGGCAGCAAAAACACTCGATTTTTAAAAACAGCTAACAATAACATTTTTAAGCATGGAATTCCACCCCGAAACACATCCTAGCATCCGTTTTTACATTTCAGTCAAAAAAATTTTTTTGCTCCTGAGCAGCTTTTTTTCTAACCGCGGCATCACGCGTTTTCTTCCTCGGGCAGCAAAAACACTCGATTTTTAAAAGCAGGAAATAACAACATTTTTAAACATGGAATTCCATCCCGAATCACATCCTAGCATCCGTTTTTACATTTGAGTCAAAAAAATTTTTTTGCTCCTGAGCAGCTTTTTTTCTCACCGCGGCATCACGCGTTTTCTTCCTCGGGGAGCAAAAACACTCGATTTTTAAAAACAGCTAATAATAACATGTTTAAGCATGGAATTCCACCCCGAATCACATCCTAGCATCCGTTTTTACATTTGAGTCAAAAAAAAAATTTTGCTCCTCAGCAGCTTTTTTTCTGACCGCGGCATCACGCATTTTCTTCCTCGGGCAGCAAAAACACTCGATTTTTAAAAACAGCTAAATATAAAATTTTTAAGCATGGAATTCCACCCCGAATCACATCCTAGCATCCGTTTTTACATTTGAGTCAAAAAAATTTTTTTGCTCCTGAGCAGCTTTTTTTCTGACCGCGGCATCACGTGTTTTCTTCCTCGGGCAGCAAAAACACTCGATTTTTAAAAACAGCTAATAATAACATGTTTAAGCATGGAATTCCACTTCGAATCACATCCTAGCATCCGTTTTTACATTTGAGTCAAAAAAAAATTTTTTTCTCCTGAGCAGCTTTTTTTCTGACCGCGGCATCACGCGTTTTCTTCCTCGGGAAGCAAAAACACTCGATTTTTAAAAACAGCTAATTATAAAATTTTTAAGCATGGAATTCCACCCCGAATCACATCCTAGCATCCGTTTTTACATTTGAGTCAAAAAATTTTTTTTGCTCCTGAGCAGCTTTTTTTCTGACCGCGGCATCACGCATTTTGTTCCTCGGGCAGCAAAAACACTAGATTTTTAAAAACAGCTAATAATAACATTTTTAAGCATGGAATTCCACCCCGAATCAAATCCTAGCATCCGTTTTTACATTTGAGTCAAAAAAAATTTTTTGCTCCTGAGCAGCTTTTTTTCTGACCGTGGCATCACGGGTTTTCTTCCTCAGGCAGCAAAAACACTCGATTTTTAAAAACAGCTAATTATAAAATTTTTAAGCATGGAATTCCACCCCGAATCACATCCTAGCATCCGTTTTTACATTTGAGTCAAAAAAATTTTTTTGCTCCTGAGCAGCTTTTTTTCTGACCGCGGCATCACGCGTTTTCTTCCTCAGGCAGCAAAAACACTCGATTTTTAAAAACAGCTAACAATAACATTTTTAAGCATGGAATTCCACCTCGAATCACATCCTAGCATCCGTTTTTACATTTGAGTCAAAAAAAAATTTTTTTCTCCTGAGCAGCTTTTTTTCTGACCGCGGCATCACGCGTTTTCTTCCTCAGGCAGCAAAAACACTCGATTTTTAAAAACAGCTAATAATAACATTTTTAAGCATGGAATTCCACCTCGAATCACATCCTAGCATCCGTTTTTACATTTGAGTCAAAAAAAATTTTTTTTCTCCTGAGCAGCTTTTTTTCTGACCGCGGCATCACGCGTTTTCTTCCTCGGGCAGCAAAAACACTCGATTTTTAAAAACAGCTAATTATAAAATTTTTAAGCATGGAATTCCACCCCGAATCACATCCTAGCATCCGTTTTTACATTTGAGTCAAATAAAATTTTTTGCTCCTGAGCAGCTTTTTTTCTGACCGCGTCATCACGCGTTTTCTTCCTCAGGCAGCAAAAACACTCGATTTTTAAAAACAGCTAATAATAACATGTTTAAGCATGGAATTCCACCTCGAATCACATCCTAGCATCCGTTTTTACATTTGAGTAAAAAAAAAAAATTTTTCTCCTGAGCAGCTTTTTTTCTGACCGCGGCATCACGCGTTTTCTTCCTCGGAAAGCAAAAACACTCGATTTTTAAAAACAGCTAATTATAAAATTTTTAAGCATGGAATTCCACCCCGAATCACATCCTAGCATCCGTTTTTACATTTGAGTCAAAAACAATTTTTTGCTCCTGAGCAGCTTTTTTTCTGACCGCGGCATCACGCATTTTCTTCCTCGGGCAGCAAAAACACTAGATTTTAAAAACAGCTAATAATAACATTTTTAAGCATGGAATTCCACCCCGAATCACATCCTAGCATCCGTTTTTACATTTGAGTCAAAAAAATTTTTTTGCTCCTGAGCAGCTTTTTTTCTGACCGTGGCATCACGGGTTTTCTTCCTCAGGCAGCAAAAACACTCGATTTTTAAAAACAGCTAATTATAAAATTTTTAAGCATGGAATTCCACCCCGAATCACATCCTAGCATCCGTTTTTACATTTGAGTCAAAAAAATTTTTTTGCTCCTGAGCAGCTTTTTTTCTGACCGCGGCATCACGCGTTTTCTTCCTCAGGCAGCAAAAACACTCGATTTTTAAAAACAGCTAACAATAACATTTTTAAGCATGGAATTCCACCTCGAATCACATCCTAGCATCCGTTTTTACATTTGAGTCAAAAAAAAATTTTTTTCTCCTGAGCAGCTTTTTTTCTGACCGCGGCATCACGCGTTTTCTTCCTCAGGCAGCAAAAACACTCGATTTTTTAAAACAGCTAATAATAACATTTTTAAGCATGGAATTCCACCTCGAATCACATCCTAGCATCCGTTTTTACATTTGAGTCAAAAAAAATTTTTTTTCTCCTGAGCAGCTTTTTTTCTGACCGCGGCATCACGCGTTTTCTTCCTCGGGCAGCAAAAACACTCGATTTTTAAAAACAGCTAATTATAAAATTTTTAAGCATGGAATTCCACCCCGAATCACATCCTAGCATCCGTTTTTACATTTGAGTCAAATAAAATTTTTTGCTCCTGAGCAGCTTTTTTTCTGACCGCGTCATCACGCGTTTTCTTCCTCAGGCAGCAAAAACACTCGATTTTTAAAAACAGCTAATAATAACATGTTTAAGCATGGAATTCCACCTCGAATCACATCCTAGCATCCGTTTTTACATTTGAGTAAAAAAAAAAAATTTTTCTCCTGAGCAGCTTTTTTTCTGACCGCGGCATCACGCGTTTTCTTCCTCGGAAAGCAAAAACACTCGATTTTTAAAAACAGCTAATTATAAAATTTTTAAGCATGGAATTCCACCCCGAATCACATCCTAGCATCCGTTTTTACATTTGAGTCAAAAACAATTTTTTGCTCCTGAGCAGCTTTTTTTCTGACCGCGGCATCACGCATTTTCTTCCTCGGGCAGCAAAAACACTAGATTTTAAAAACAGCTAATAATAACATTTTTAAGCATGGAATTCCACCCCGAATCACATCCTAGCATCCGTTTTTACATTTGAGTCAAAAAAATTTTTTTGCTCCTGAGCAGCTTTTTTTCTGACCGTGGCATCACGGGTTTTCTTCCTCAGGCAGCAAAAACACTCGATTTTTAAAAACAGCTAATTATAAAATTTTTAAGCATGGAATTCCACCCCGAATCACATCCTAGCATCCGTTTTTACATTTTAGTCAAAAATTTTTTTTTGCTCCTGAGCAGCTTTTTTTCTGACCGCGGCATCACGCGTTTTCTTCCTCAGGCAGAAAAAACACTCGATTTTTAAAAACAGCTAATAATAACATGTTTAAGCATGGAATTCAACCCCGAATCACATCCTAGCATCCGTTTTTACATTTGAGTCAAAAAAAAAATTTTGCTCCTCAGCAGCTTTTTTTCTGACCGCGGCATCACGCATTTTCTTCCTCGGGCAGCAAAAACACTCGATTTTTAAAAACAGCTAAATATAAAATTTTTAAGCATGGAATTCCACCCCGAATCACATCCTAGCATCCGTTTTTACATTTGAGTCAAAAAAATTTTTTTGCTCCTGAGCAGCTTTTTTTCTGACCGCGGCATCACGCGTTTTCTTCCTCGGGCAGCAAAAACACTCGATTTTTAAAAACAGCTAATAATAACATGTTTAAGCATGGAATTCCACTTCGAATCACATCCTAGCATCCGTTTTTACATTTGAGTCAAAAAAAAATTTTTTTCTCCTGAGCAGCTTTTTTTCTGACCGCGGCATCACGCGTTTTCTTCCTCGGGAAGCAAAAACACTCGATTTTTAAAAACAGCTAATTATAAAATTTTTAAGCATGGAATTCCACCCCGAATCACATCCTAGCATCCGTTTTTACATTTGAGTCAAAAAAATTTTTTTGCTCCTGAGCAGCTTTTTTTCTGACCGCGGCATCACGCGTTTTCTTCCTCGGGCAGCAAAAACACTAGATTTTTAAAAACAGCTAATAATAACATTTTTAAGCATGGAATTCCACCCCGAATCAAATCCTAGCATCCGTTTTTACATTTGAGTCAAAAAAAAATTTTTGCTCCTGAGCAGCTTTTTTTCTGACCGTGGCATCACGGGTTTTCTTCCTCAGGCAGCAAAAACACTCGATTTTTAAAAACAGCTAATTATAAAATTTTTAAGCATGGAATTCCACCCCGAATCACATCCTAGCATCCGTTTTTACATTTGAGTCAAAAAAATTTTTTTGCTCCTGAGCAGCTTTTTTTCTCACCGCGGCATCACGCGTTTTCTTCCTCGGGGAGCAAAAACATTTGATTTTTAAAAACAGCTAATAATAACATGTTTAAGCATGGAATTCCACCCCGAATCACATCCTAGCATCCGTTTTTACATTTTAGTCAAAAATTTTTTTTTGCTCCTGAGCAGCTTTTTTTCTGACCGCGGCATCACGCGTTTTCTTCCTCAGGCAGAAAAAACACTCGATTTTTAAAAACAGCTAATAATAACATGTTTAAGCATGGAATTCCACCCCGAATCACATCCTAGCATCCGTTTTTACATTTGAGTCAAAAAAAAAATTTTGCTCCTCAGCAGCTTTTTTTCTGACCGCGGCATCACGCATTTTCTTCCTCGGGCAGCAAAAACACTCGATTTTTAAAAACAGCTAAATATAAAATTTTTAAGCATGGAATTCCACCCCGAATCACATCCTAGCATCCGTTTTTACATTTGAGTCAAAAAAATTTTTTTGCTCCTGAGCAGCTTTTTTTCTGACCGCGGCATCACGCGTTTTCTTCCTCGGGCAGCAAAAACACTCGATTTTTAAAAACAGCTAATAATAACATGTTTAAGCATGGAATTCCACTTCGAATCACATCCTAGCATCCGTTTTTACATTTGAGTCAAAAAAAATTTTTTTTCTCCTGAGCAGCTTTTTTTCTGACCGCGGCATCACGCGTTTTCTTCCTCGGGAAGCAAAAACACTCGATTTTTAAAAACAGCTAATTATAAAATTTTTAAGCATGGAATTCCACCCCGAATCACATCCTAGCATCCGTTTTTACATTTGAGTCAAAAAAATTTTTTTGCTCCTGAGCAGCTTTTTTTCTGACCGCGGCATCACGCGTTTTCTTCCTCGGGCAGCAAAAACACTAGATTTTTAAAAACAGCTAATAATAACATTTTTAAGCATGGAATTCCACCCCGAATCAAATCCTAGCATCCGTTTTTACATTTGAGTCAAAAAAAATTTTTTGCTCCTGAGCAGCTTTTTTTCTGACCGTGGCATCACGGGTTTTCTTCCTCAGGCAGCAAAAACACTCGATTTTTAAAAACAGCTAATTATAAAATTTTTAAGCATGGAATTCCACCCCGAATCACATCCTAGCATCCGTTTTTACATTTGAGTCAAAAAAATTTTTTTGCTCCTGAGCAGCTTTTTTTCTCACCGCGGCATCACGCGTTTTCTTCCTCGGGGAGCAAAAACACTTGATTTTTAAAAACAGCTAATAATAACATGTTTAAGCATGGAATTCCACCCCGAAACACATCCTAGCATCCGTTTTTACATTTCAGTCAAAAAAATTTTTTTGCTCCTGAGCAGCTTTTTTTCTGACCGCGGCATCACGCGTTTTCTTCCTCGGGCAGCAAAAACACTCGATTTTTAAAAGCAGGAAATAACAACATTTTTAAACATGGAATTCCATCCCGAATAAAATCCTAACATCCGTTTTTACATTTGAGTCAAAAAAAATTTTTTGCTCCTGAGCAGCTTTTTTTCTGACCACGGCATCACGCGTTTTCTTCCTCTGGCAGCAAAAACACTCGATTTTTAAAAACAGCTAATAATAACATTTTTAAGCATGGAATTCCACCCCGAATCACATCCTAGCATCCGTTTTTACATTTGAGTCAAAAAAAATTTTTTGCTCCTGAGCAGCTTTTTTTCTGACCGCGGCATCACGCGTTTTCTTCCTCAGGCAGCAAAAACACTCGATTTTTAAAAACAGCTAATAATAACATGTTTAAGCATGGAATTCCAGCTCGAATCACATCCTAGCATCCGATTTTACATTTGAGTCAAAAAAAATTTTTTGCTCCTGAGCAGCTTTTTTTCTGACCGCGGCATCACGGGTTTTCTTCCTCAGGCAGCAAAAACACCCGATTTTTAAAAACAGCTAATAATAACATTTTTAAGCATGGAATTCCACTCTGAATCACATCCTAGCATCCGTTTTTACATTTTAGTCAAAAAATTTTTTTTGCTCCTGAGCAGCTTTTTTTCTGACCGCGGCATCACGCGTTTTCTTCCTCAGGCAGAAAAAACACTCGATTTTTAAAAACAGCTAATAATAACATGTTTAAGCATGGAATTCCACCCCGAATCACATCCTAGCATCCGTTTTTACATTTGAGTCAAAAAAAAAATTTTGCTCCTCAGCAGCTTTTTTTCTGACCGCGGCATCACGCATTTTCTTCCTCGGGCAGCAAAAACACTCGATTTTTAAAAACAGCTAAATATAAAATTTTTAAGCATGGAATTCCACCCCGAATCACAGCCTAGCATCCGTTTTTACATTTGAGTCAAAAAAATTTTTTTGCTCCTGAGCAGCTTTTTTTCTGACCGCGGCATCACGCGTTTTCTTCCTCGGGCAGCAAAAACACTCGATTTTTAAAAACAGCTAATAATAACATGTTTAAGCATGGAATTCCACTTCGAATCACATCCTAGCATCCGTTTTTACATTTGAGTCAAAAAAAAATTTTTTTCTCCTGAGCAGCTTTTTTTCTGACCGCGGCATCACGCGTTTTCTTCCTCGGGAAGCAAAAACACTCGATTTTTAAAAACAGCTAATTATAAAATTTTTAAGCATGGAATTCCACCCCGAATCACATCCTAGCATCCGTTTTTACATTTGAGTCAAAAAAATTTTTTTGCTCCTGAGCAGCTTTTTTTCTGACCGCGGCATCACGCATTTTCTTCCTCGGGCAGCAAAAACACTAGATTTTTAAAAACAGCTAATAATAACATTTTTAAGCATGGAATTCCACCCCGAATCAAATCCTAGCATCCGTTTTTACATTTGAGTCAAAAAAAATTTTTTGCTCCTGAGCAGCTTTTTTTCTGACCGTGGCATCACGGGTTTTCTTCCTCAGGCAGCAAAAACACTCGATTTTTAAAAACAGCTAATTATAAAATTTTTAAGCATGGAATTCCACCCCGAATCACATCCTAGCATCCGTTTTTACATTTGAGTCAAAAAAATTTTTTTGCTCCTGAGCAGCTTTTTTTCTCACCGCGGCATCACGCGTTTTCTTCCTCGGGGAGCAAAAACACTTGATTTTTAAAAACAGCTAATAATAACATGTTTAAGCATGGAATTCCACCCCGAAACACATCCTAGCATCCGTTTTTACATTTCAGTCAAAAAAATTTTTTTGCTCCTGAGCAGCTTTTTTTCTGACCGCGGCATCACGCGTTTTCTTCCTCGGGCAGCAAAAACACTCGATTTTTAAAAGCAGGAAATAACAACATTTTTAAACATGGAATTCCATCCCGAATAAAATCCTAACATCCGTTTTTACATTTGAGTCAAAAAAAATTTTTTGCTCCTGAGCAGCTTTTTTTCTGACCGCGGCATCACGCGTTTTCTTCCTCTGGCAGCAAAAACACTCGATTTTTAAAAACAGCTAATAATAACATGTTTAAGCATGGAATTCCACCCCGAATCACATCCTAGCATCCGTTTTTACATTTGAGTCAAAAAAAAAATTTTGCTCCTCAGCAGCTTTTTTTCTGACCGCGGCATCACGCATTTTCTTCCTCGGGCAGCAAAAACACTCGATTTTTAAAAACAGCTAAATATAAAATTTTTAAGCATGGAATTCCACCCCGAATCACATCCTAGCATCCGTTTTTACATTTGAGTCAAAAAAATTTTTTTGCTCCTGAGCAGCTTTTTTTCTGACCGCGGCATCACGCGTTTTCTTCCTCGGGCAGCAAAAACACTCGATTTTTAAAAACAGCTAATAATAACATGTTTAAGCATGGAATTCCACTTCGAATCACATCCTAGCATCCGTTTTTACATTTGAGTCAAAAAAAAATTTTTTTCTCCTGAGCAGCTTTTTTTCTGACCGCGGCATCACGCGTTTTCTTCCTCGGGAAGCAAAAACACTCGATTTTTAAAAACAGCTAATTATAAAATTTTTAAGCATGGAATTCCACCCCGAATCACATCCTAGCATCCGTTTTTACATTTGAGTCAAAAAATTTTTTTTGCTCCTGAGCAGCTTTTTTTCTGACCGCGGCATCACGCATTTTCTTCCTCGGGCAGCAAAAACACTAGATTTTTAAAAACAGCTAATAATAACATTTTTAAGCATGGAATTCCACCCCGAATCAAATCCTAGCATCCGTTTTTACATTTGAGTCAAAAAAAATTTTTTGCTCCTGAGCAGCTTTTTTTCTGACCGTGGCATCACGGGTTTTCTTCCTCAGGCAGCAAAAACACTCGATTTTTAAAAACAGCTAATTATAAAATTTTTAAGCATGGAATTCCACCCCGAATCACATCCTAGCATCCGTTTTTACATTTGAGTCAAAAAAATTTTTTTGCTCCTGAGCAGCTTTTTTTCTGACCGCGGCATCACGCGTTTTCTTCCTCAGGCAGCAAAAACACTCGATTTTTAAAAACAGCTAACAATAACATTTTTAAGCATGGAATTCCACCTCGAATCACATCCTAGCATCCGTTTTTACATTTGAGTCAAAAAAAAATTTTTTTCTCCTGAGCAGCTTTTTTTCTGACCGCGGCATCACGCGTTTTCTTCCTCAGGCAGCAAAAACACTCGATTTTTAAAAACAGCTAATAATAACATTTTTAAGCATGGAATTCCACCTCGAATCACATCCTAGCATCCGTTTTTACATTTGAGTCAAAAAAAATTTTTTTTCTCCTGAGCAGCTTTTTTTCTGACCGCGGCATCACGCGTTTTCTTCCTCGGGCAGCAAAAACACTCGATTTTTAAAAACAGCTAATTATAAAATTTTTAAGCATGGAATTCCACCCCGAATCACATCCTAGCATCCGTTTTTACATTTGAGTCAAATAAAATTTTTTGCTCCTGAGCAGCTTTTTTTCTGACCGCGTCATCACGCGTTTTCTTCCTCAGGCAGCAAAAACACTCGATTTTTAAAAACAGCTAATAATAACATGTTTAAGCATGGAATTCCACCTCGAATCACATCCTAGCATCCGTTTTTACATTTGAGTAAAAAAAAAAAATTTTTCTCCTGAGCAGCTTTTTTTCTGACCGCGGCATCACGCGTTTTCTTCCTCGGAAAGCAAAAACACTCGATTTTTAAAAACAGCTAATTATAAAATTTTTAAGCATGGAATTCCACCCCGAATCACATCCTAGCATCCGTTTTTACATTTGAGTCAAAAACAATTTTTTGCTCCTGAGCAGCTTTTTTTCTGACCGCGGCATCACGCATTTTCTTCCTCGGGCAGCAAAAACACTAGATTTTAAAAACAGCTAATAATAACATTTTTAAGCATGGAATTCCACCCCGAATCACATCCTAGCATCCGTTTTTACATTTGAGTCAAAAAAATTTTTTTGCTCCTGAGCAGCTTTTTTTCTGACCGTGGCATCACGGGTTTTCTTCCTCAGGCAGCAAAAACACTCGATTTTTAAAAACAGCTAATTATAAAATTTTTAAGCATGGAATTCCACCCCGAATCACATCCTAGCATCCGTTTTTACATTTTAGTCAAAAATTTTTTTTTGCTCCTGAGCAGCTTTTTTTCTGACCGCGGCATCACGCGTTTTCTTCCTCAGGCAGAAAAAACACTCGATTTTTAAAAACAGCTAATAATAACATGTTTAAGCATGGAATTCCACCCCGAATCACATCCTAGCATCCGTTTTTACATTTGAGTCAAAAAAAAAATTTTGCTCCTCAGCAGCTTTTTTTCTGACCGCGGCATCACGCATTTTCTTCCTCGGGCAGCAAAAACACTCGATTTTTAAAAACAGCTAAATATAAAATTTTTAAGCATGGAATTCCACCCCGAATCACATCCTAGCATCCGTTTTTACATTTGAGTCAAAAAAATTTTTTTGCTCCTGAGCAGCTTTTTTTCTGACCGCGGCATCACGCGTTTTCTTCCTCGGGCAGCAAAAACACTCGATTTTTAAAAACAGCTAATAATAACATGTTTAAGCATGGAATTCCACTTCGAATCACATCCTAGCATCCGTTTTTACATTTGAGTCAAAAAAAAATTTTTTTCTCCTGAGCAGCTTTTTTTCTGACCGCGGCATCACGCGTTTTCTTCCTCGGGAAGCAAAAACACTCGATTTTTAAAAACAGCTAATTATAAAATTTTTAAGCATGGAATTCCACCCCGAATCACATCCTAGCATCCGTTTTTACATTTGAGTCAAAAATTTTTTTTTGCTCCTGAGCAGCTTTTTTTCTGACCGCGGCATCACGCGTTTTCTTCCTCGGGCAGCAAAAACACTAGATTTTTAAAAACAGCTAATAATAACATTTTTAAGCATGGAATTCCACCCCGAATCAAATCCTAGCATCCGTTTTTACATTTGAGTCAAAAAAAATTTTTTGCTCCTGAGCAGCTTTTTTTCTGACCGTGGCATCACGGGTTTTCTTCCTCAGGCAGCAAAAACACTCGATTTTTAAAAACAGCTAATTATAAAATTTTTAAGCATGGAATTCCACCCCGAATCACATCCTAGCATCCGTTTTTACATTTGAGTCAAAAAAATTTTTTTGCTCCTGAGCAGCTTTTTTTCTCACCGCGGCATCACGCGTTTTCTTCCTCGGGGAGCAAAAACATTTGATTTTTAAAAACAGCTAATAATAACATGTTTAAGCATGGAATTCCACCCCGAATCACATCCTAGCATCCGTTTTTACATTTTAGTCAAAAATTTTTTTTTGCTCCTGAGCAGCTTTTTTTCTGACCGCGGCATCACGCGTTTTCTTCCTCAGGCAGAAAAAACACTCGATTTTTAAAAACAGCTAATAATAACATGTTTAAGCATGGAATTCCACCCCGAATCACATCCTAGCATCCGTTTTTACATTTGAGTCAAAAAAAAAATTTTGCTCCTCAGCAGCTTTTTTTCTGACCGCGGCATCACGCATTTTCTTCCTCGGGCAGCAAAAACACTCGATTTTTAAAAACAGCTAAATATAAAATTTTTAAGCATGGAATTCCACCCCGAATCACATCCTAGCATCCGTTTTTACATTTGAGTCAAAAAAATTTTTTTGCTCCTGAGCAGCTTTTTTTCTGACCGCGGCATCACGCGTTTTCTTCCTCGGGCAGCAAAAACACTCGATTTTTAAAAACAGCTAATAATAACATGTTTAAGCATGGAATTCCACTTCGAATCACATCCTAGCATCCGTTTTTACATTTGAGTCAAAAAAAAATTTTTTTCTCCTGAGCAGCTTTTTTTCTGACCGCGGCATCACGCGTTTTCTTCCTCGGGAAGCAAAAACACTCGATTTTTAAAAACAGCTAATTATAAAATTTTTAAGCATGGAATTCCACCCCGAATCACATCCTAGCATCCGTTTTTACATTTGAGTCAAAAAAATTTTTTTGCTCCTGAGCAGCTTTTTTTCTGACCGCGGCATCACGCATTTTCTTCCTCGGGCAGCAAAAACACTAGATTTTTAAAAACAGCTAATAATAACATTTTTAAGCATGGAATTCCACCCCGAATCAAATCCTAGCATCCGTTTTTACATTTGAGTCAAAAAAAATTTTTTGCTCCTGAGCAGCTTTTTTTCTGACCGTGGCATCACGGGTTTTCTTCCTCAGGCAGCAAAAACACTCGATTTTTAAAAACAGCTAATTATAAAATTTTTAAGCATGGAATTCCACCCCGAATCACATCCTAGCATCCGTTTTTACATTTGAGTCAAAAAAATTTTTTTGCTCCTGAGCAGCTTTTTTTCTCACCGCGGCATCACGCGTTTTCTTCCTCGGGGAGCAAAAACACTTGATTTTTAAAAACAGCTAATAATAACATGTTTAAGCATGGAATTCCACCCCGAAACACATCCTAGCATCCGTTTTTACATTTCAGTCAAAAAAATTTTTTTGCTCCTGAGCAGCTTTTTTTCTGACCGCGGCATCACGCGTTTTCTTCCTCGGGCAGCAAAAACACTCGATTTTTAAAAGCAGGAAATAACAACATTTTTAAACATGGAATTCCATCCCGAATAAAATCCTAACATCCGTTTTTACATTTGAGTCAAAAAAAATTTTTTGCTCCTGAGCAGCTTTTTTTCTGACCGCGGCATCACGCGTTTTCTTCCTCTGGCAGCAAAAACACTCGATTTTTAAAAACAGCTAATAATAACATTTTTAAGCATGGAATTCCACCCCGAATCACATCCTAGCATCCGTTTTTACATTTGAGTCAAAAAAAAAATTTTGCTCCTCAGCAGCTTTTTTTCTGACCGCGGCATCACGCATTTTCTTCCTCGGGCAGCAAAAACACTCGATTTTTAAAAACAGCTAAATATAAAATTTTTAAGCATGGAATTCCACCCCGAATCACATCCTAGCATCCGTTTTTACATTTGAGTCAAAAAAATTTTTTTGCTCCTGAGCAGCTTTTTTTCTGACCGCGGCATCACGCGTTTTCTTCCTCGGGCAGCAAAAACACTCGATTTTTAAAAACAGCTAATAATAACATGTTTAAGCATGGAATTCCACTTCGAATCACATCCTAGCATCCGTTTTTACATTTGAGTCAAAAAAAATTTTTTGCTCCTGAGCAGCTTTTTTTCTGACCGTGGCATCACGGGTTTTCTTCCTCAGGCAGCAAAAACACTCGATTTTTAAAAACAGCTAATTATAAAATTTTTAAGCATGGAATTCCACCCCGAATCACATCCTAGCATCCGTTTTTACATTTGAGTCAAAAAAATTTTTTTGCTCCTGAGCAGCTTTTTTTCTGACCGCGGCATCACGCGTTTTCTTCCTCAGGCAGCAAAAACACTCGATTTTTAAAAACAGCTAACAATAACATTTTTAAGCATGGAATTCCACCTCGAATCACATCCTAGCATCCGTTTTTACATTTGAGTCAAAAAAAAATTTTTTTCTCCTGAGCAGCTTTTTTTCTGACCGCGGCATCACGCGTTTTCTTCCTCAGGCAGCAAAAACACTCGATTTTTAAAAACAGCTAATAATAACATTTTTAAGCATGGAATTCCACCTCGAATCACATCCTAGCATCCGTTTTTACATTTGAGTCAAAAAAAATTTTTTTTCTCCTGAGCAGCTTTTTTTCTGACCGCGGCATCACGCGTTTTCTTCCTCGGGCAGCAAAAACACTCGATTTTTAAAAACAGCTAATTATAAAATTTTTAAGCATGGAATTCCACCCCGAATCACATCCTAGCATCCGTTTTTACATTTGAGTCAAATAAAATTTTTTGCTCCTGAGCAGCTTTTTTTCTGACCGCGTCATCACGCGTTTTCTTCCTCAGGCAGCAAAAACACTCGATTTTTAAAAACAGCTAATAATAACATGTTTAAGCATGGAATTCCACCTCGAATCACATCCTAGCATCCGTTTTTACATTTGAGTAAAAAAAAAAAATTTTTCTCCTGAGCAGCTTTTTTTCTGACCGCGGCATCACGCGTTTTCTTCCTCGGAAAGCAAAAACACTCGATTTTTAAAAACAGCTAATTATAAAATTTTTAAGCATGGAATTCCACCCCGAATCACATCCTAGCATCCGTTTTTACATTTGAGTCAAAAACAATTTTTTGCTCCTGAGCAGCTTTTTTTCTGACCGCGGCATCACGCATTTTCTTCCTCGGGCAGCAAAAACACTAGATTTTAAAAACAGCTAATAATAACATTTTTAAGCATGGAATTCCACCCCGAATCACATCCTAGCATCCGTTTTTACATTTGAGTCAAAAAAATTTTTTTGCTCCTGAGCAGCTTTTTTTCTGACCGTGGCATCACGGGTTTTCTTCCTCAGGCAGCAAAAACACTCGATTTTTAAAAACAGCTAATTATAAAATTTTTAAGCATGGAATTCCACCCCGAATCACATCCTAGCATCCGTTTTTACATTTTAGTCAAAAATTTTTTTTTGCTCCTGAGCAGCTTTTTTTCTGACCGCGGCATCACGCGTTTTCTTCCTCAGGCAGAAAAAACACTCGATTTTTAAAAACAGCTAATAATAACATGTTTAAGCATGGAATTCCACCCCGAATCACATCCTAGCATCCGTTTTTACATTTGAGTCAAAAAAAAAATTTTGCTCCTCAGCAGCTTTTTTTCTGACCGCGGCATCACGCATTTTCTTCCTCGGGCAGCAAAAACACTCGATTTTTAAAAACAGCTAAATATAAAATTTTTAAGCATGGAATTCCACCCCGAATCACATCCTAGCATCCGTTTTTACATTTGAGTCAAAAAAATTTTTTTGCTCCTGAGCAGCTTTTTTTCTGACCGCGGCATCACGCGTTTTCTTCCTCGGGCAGCAAAAACACTCGATTTTTAAAAACAGCTAATAATAACATGTTTAAGCATGGAATTCCACTTCGAATCACATCCTAGCATCCGTTTTTACATTTGAGTCAAAAAAAAATTTTTTTCTCCTGAGCAGCTTTTTTTCTGACCGCGGCATCACGCGTTTTCTTCCTCGGGAAGCAAAAACACTCGATTTTTAAAAACAGCTAATTATAAAATTTTTAAGCATGGAATTCCACCCCGAATCACATCCTAGCATCCGTTTTTACATTTGAGTCAAAAAATTTTTTTTGCTCCTGAGCAGCTTTTTTTCTGACCGCGGCATCACGCGTTTTCTTCCTCGGGCAGCAAAAACACTAGATTTTTAAAAACAGCTAATAATAACATTTTTAAGCATGGAATTCCACCCCGAATCAAATCCTAGCATCCGTTTTTACATTTGAGTCAAAAAAAATTTTTTGCTCCTGAGCAGCTTTTTTTCTGACCGTGGCATCACGGGTTTTCTTCCTCAGGCAGCAAAAACACTCGATTTTTAAAAACAGCTAATTATAAAATTTTTAAGCATGGAATTCCACCCCGAATCACATCCTAGCATCCGTTTTTACATTTGAGTCAAAAAAATTTTTTTGCTCCTGAGCAGCTTTTTTTCTCACCGCGGCATCACGCGTTTTCTTCCTCGGGGAGCAAAAACATTTGATTTTTAAAAACAGCTAATAATAACATGTTTAAGCATGGAATTCCACCCCGAATCACATCCTAGCATCCGTTTTTACATTTTAGTCAAAAATTTTTTTTTGCTCCTGAGCAGCTTTTTTTCTGACCGCGGCATCACGCGTTTTCTTCCTCAGGCAGAAAAAACACTCGATTTTTAAAAACAGCTAATAATAACATGTTTAAGCATGGAATTCCACCCCGAATCACATCCTAGCATCCGTTTTTACATTTGAGTCAAAAAAAAAATTTTGCTCCTCAGCAGCTTTTTTTCTGACCGCGGCATCACGCATTTTCTTCCTCGGGCAGCAAAAACACTCGATTTTTAAAAACAGCTAAATATAAAATTTTTAAGCATGGAATTCCACCCCGAATCACATCCTAGCATCCGTTTTTACATTTGAGTCAAAAAAATTTTTTTGCTCCTGAGCAGCTTTTTTTCTGACCGCGGCATCACGCGTTTTCTTCCTCGGGCAGCAAAAACACTCGATTTTTAAAAACAGCTAATAATAACATGTTTAAGCATGGAATTCCACTTCGAATCACATCCTAGCATCCGTTTTTACATTTGAGTCAAAAAAAAATTTTTTTCTCCTGAGCAGCTTTTTTTCTGACCGCGGCATCACGCGTTTTCTTCCTCGGGAAGCAAAAACACTCGATTTTTAAAAACAGCTAATTATAAAATTTTTAAGCATGGAATTCCACCCCGAATCACATCCTAGCATCCGTTTTTACATTTGAGTCAAAAAAATTTTTTTGCTCCTGAGCAGCTTTTTTTCTGACCGCGGCATCACGCATTTTCTTCCTCGGGCAGCAAAAACACTAGATTTTTAAAAACAGCTAATAATAACATTTTTAAGCATGGAATTCCACCCCGAATCAAATCCTAGCATCCGTTTTTACATTTGAGTCAAAAAAAATTTTTTGCTCCTGAGCAGCTTTTTTTCTGACCGTGGCATCACGGGTTTTCTTCCTCAGGCAGCAAAAACACTCGATTTTTAAAAACAGCTAATTATAAAATTTTTAAGCATGGAATTCCACCCCGAATCACATCCTAGCATCCGTTTTTACATTTGAGTCAAAAAAATTTTTTTGCTCCTGAGCAGCTTTTTTTCTCACCGCGGCATCACGCGTTTTCTTCCTCGGGGAGCAAAAACACTTGATTTTTAAAAACAGCTAATAATAACATGTTTAAGCATGGAATTCCACCCCGAAACACATCCTAGCATCCGTTTTTACATTTCAGTCAAAAAAATTTTTTTGCTCCTGAGCAGCTTTTTTTCTGACCGCGGCATCACGCGTTTTCTTCCTCGGGCAGCAAAAACACTCGATTTTTAAAAGCAGGAAATAACAACATTTTTAAACATGGAATTCCATCCCGAATAAAATCCTAACATCCGTTTTTACATTTGAGTCAAAAAAAATTTTTTGCTCCTGAGCAGCTTTTTTTCTGACCGCGGCATCACGCGTTTTCTTCCTCTGGCAGCAAAAACACTCGATTTTTAAAAACAGCTAATAATAACATTTTTAAGCATGGAATTCCACCCCGAATCACATCCTAGCATCCGTTTTTACATTTGAGTCAAAAAAAATTTTTTGCTCCTGAGCAGCTTTTTTTCTGACCGCGGCATCACGCGTTTTCTTCCTCAGGCAGCAAAAACACTCGATTTTTAAAAACAGCTAATAATAACATGTTTAAGCATGGAATTCCAGCTCGAATCACATCCTAGCATCCGATTTTACATTTGAGTCAAAAAAAATTTTTTGCTCCTGAGCAGCTTTTTTTCTGACCGCGGCATCACGGGTTTTCTTCCTCAGGCAGCAAAAACACCCGATTTTTAAAAACAGCTAATAATAACATTTTTAAGCATGGAATTCCACTCTGAATCACATCCTAGCATCCGTTTTTACATTTTAGTCAAAAATTTTTTTTTGCTCCTGAGCAGCTTTTTTTCTGACCGCGGCATCAAGCGTTTTCTTCCTCAGGCAGAAAAAACACTCGATTTTTAAAAACAGCTAATAATAACATGTTTAAGCATGGAATTCCACCCCGAATCACATCCTAGCATCCGTTTTTACATTTGAGTCAAAAAAAAAATTTTGCTCCTCAGCAGCTTTTTTTCTGACCGCGGCATCACGCATTTTCTTCCTCGGGCAGCAAAAACACTCGATTTTTAAAAACAGCTAAATATAAAATTTTTAAGCATGGAATTCCACCCCGAATCACATCCTAGCATCCGTTTTTACATTTGAGTCAAAAAAATTTTTTTGCTCCTGAGCAGCTTTTTTTCTGACCGCGGCATCACGCGTTTTCTTCCTCGGGCAGCAAAAACACTCGATTTTTAAAAACAGCTAATAATAACATGTTTAAGCATGGAATTCCACTTCGAATCACATCCTAGCATCCGTTTTTACATTTGAGTCAAAAAAAAAATTTTTTCTCCTGAGCAGCTTTTTTTCTGACCGCGGCATCACGCGTTTTCTTCCTCGGGAAGCAAAAACACTCGATTTTTAAAAACAGCTAATTATAAAATTTTTAAGCATGGAATTCCACCCCGAATCACATCCTAGCATCCGTTTTTACATTTGAGTCAAAAAAATTTTTTTGCTCCTGAGCAGCTTTTTTTCTGACCGCGGCATCACGCATTTTCTTCCTCGGGCAGCAAAAACACTAGATTTTTAAAAACAGCTAATAATAACATTTTTAAGCATGGAATTCCACCCCGAATCAAATCCTAGCATCCGTTTTTACATTTGAGTCAAAAAAAAATTTTTGCTCCTGAGCAGCTTTTTTTCTGACCGTGGCATCACGGGTTTTCTTCCTCAGGCAGCAAAAACACTCGATTTTTAAAAACAGCTAATTATAAAATTTTTAAGCATGGAATTCCACCCCGAATCACATCCTAGCATCCGTTTTTACATTTGAGTCAAAAAAATTTTTTTGCTCCTGAGCAGCTTTTTTTCTCACCGCGGCATCACGCGTTTTCTTCCTCGGGGAGCAAAAACACTTGATTTTTAAAAACAGCTAATAATAACATGTTTAAGCATGGAATTCCACCCCGAAACACATCCTAGCATCCGTTTTTACATTTCAGTCAAAAAAATTTTTTTGCTCCTGAGCAGCTTTTTTTCTGACCGCGGCATCACGCGTTTTCTTCCTCGGGCAGCAAAAACACTAGATTTTTAAAAACAGCTAATAATAACATTTTTAAGCATGGAATTCCACCCCGAATCAAATCCTAGCATCCGTTTTTACATTTGAGTCAAAAAAAATTTTTTGCTCCTGAGCAGCTTTTTTTCTGACCGTGGCATCACGGGTTTTCTTCCTCAGGCAGCAAAAACACTCGATTTTTAAAAACAGCTAATTATAAAATTTTTAAGCATGGAATTCCACCCCGAATCACATCCTAGCATCCGTTTTTACATTTGAGTCAAAAAAATTTTTTTGCTCCTGAGCAGCTTTTTTTCTCACCGCGGCATCACGCGTTTTCTTCCTCGGGGAGCAAAAACATTTGATTTTTAAAAACAGCTAATAATAACATGTTTAAGCATGGAATTCCACCCCGAATCACATCCTAGCATCCGTTTTTACATTTTAGTCAAAAATTTTTTTTTGCTCCTGAGCAGCTTTTTTTCTGACCGCGGCATCACGCGTTTTCTTCCTCAGGCAGAAAAAACACTCGATTTTTAAAAACAGCTAATAATAACATGTTTAAGCATGGAATTCCACCCCGAATCACATCCTAGCATCCGTTTTTACATTTGAGTCAAAAAAAAAATTTTGCTCCTCAGCAGCTTTTTTTCTGACCGCGGCATCACGCATTTTCTTCCTCGGGCAGCAAAAACACTCGATTTTTAAAAACAGCTAAATATAAAATTTTTAAGCATGGAATTCCACCCCGAATCACATCCTAGCATCCGTTTTTACATTTGAGTCAAAAAAATTTTTTTGCTCCTGAGCAGCTTTTTTTCTGACCGCGGCATCACGCGTTTTCTTCCTCGGGCAGCAAAAACACTCGATTTTTAAAAACAGCTAATAATAACATGTTTAAGCATGGAATTCCACTTCGAATCACATCCTAGCATCCGTTTTTACATTTGAGTCAAAAAAAAATTTTTTTCTCCTGAGCAGCTTTTTTTCTGACCGCGGCATCACGCGTTTTCTTCCTCGGGAAGCAAAAACACTCGATTTTTAAAAACAGCTAATTATAAAATTTTTAAGCATGGAATTCCACCCCGAATCACATCCTAGCATCCGTTTTTACATTTGAGTCAAAAAAATTTTTTTGCTCCTGAGCAGCTTTTTTTCTGACCGCGGCATCACGCATTTTCTTCCTCGGGCAGCAAAAACACTAGATTTTTAAAAACAGCTAATAATAACATTTTTAAGCATGGAATTCCACCCCGAATCAAATCCTAGCATCCGTTTTTACATTTGAGTCAAAAAAAATTTTTTGCTCCTGAGCAGCTTTTTTTCTGACCGTGGCATCACGGGTTTTCTTCCTCAGGCAGCAAAAACACTCGATTTTTAAAAACAGCTAATTATAAAATTTTTAAGCATGGAATTCCACCCCGAATCACATCCTAGCATCCGTTTTTACATTTGAGTCAAAAAAATTTTTTTGCTCCTGAGCAGCTTTTTTTCTCACCGCGGCATCACGCGTTTTCTTCCTCGGGGAGCAAAAACACTTGATTTTTAAAAACAGCTAATAATAACATGTTTAAGCATGGAATTCCACCCCGAAACACATCCTAGCATCCGTTTTTACATTTCAGTCAAAAAAATTTTTTTGCTCCTGAGCAGCTTTTTTTCTGACCGCGGCATCACGCGTTTTCTTCCTCGGGCAGCAAAAACACTCGATTTTTAAAAGCAGGAAATAACAACATTTTTAAACATGGAATTCCATCCCGAATAAAATCCTAACATCCGTTTTTACATTTGAGTCAAAAAAAATTTTTTGCTCCTGAGCAGCTTTTTTTCTGACCGCGGCATCACGCGTTTTCTTCCTCTGGCAGCAAAAACACTCGATTTTTAAAAACAGCTAATAATAACATTTTTAAGCATGGAATTCCACCCCGAATCACATCCTAGCATCCGTTTTTACATTTGAGTCAAAAAAAAAATTTTGCTCCTCAGCAGCTTTTTTTCTGACCGCGGCATCACGCATTTTCTTCCTCGGGCAGCAAAAACACTCGATTTTTAAAAACAGCTAAATATAAAATTTTTAAGCATGGAATTCCACCCCGAATCACATCCTAGCATCCGTTTTTACATTTGAGTCAAAAAAATTTTTTTGCTCCTGAGCAGCTTTTTTTCTGACCGCGGCATCACGCGTTTTCTTCCTCGGGCAGCAAAAACACTCGATTTTTAAAAACAGCTAATAATAACATGTTTAAGCATGGAATTCCACTTCGAATCACATCCTAGCATCCGTTTTTACATTTGAGTCAAAAAAAATTTTTTGCTCCTGAGCAGCTTTTTTTCTGACCGTGGCATCACGGGTTTTCTTCCTCAGGCAGCAAAAACACTCGATTTTTAAAAACAGCTAATTATAAAATTTTTAAGCATGGAATTCCACCCCGAATCACATCCTAGCATCCGTTTTTACATTTGAGTCAAAAAAATTTTTTTGCTCCTGAGCAGCTTTTTTTCTGACCGCGGCATCACGCGTTTTCTTCCTCAGGCAGCAAAAACACTCGATTTTTAAAAACAGCTAACAATAACATTTTTAAGCATGGAATTCCACCTCGAATCACATCCTAGCATCCGTTTTTACATTTGAGTCAAAAAAAAATTTTTTTCTCCTGAGCAGCTTTTTTTCTGACCGCGGCATCACGCGTTTTCTTCCTCAGGCAGCAAAAACACTCGATTTTTAAAAACAGCTAATAATAACATTTTTAAGCATGGAATTCCACCTCGAATCACATCCTAGCATCCGTTTTTACATTTGAGTCAAAAAAAATTTTTTTTCTCCTGAGCAGCTTTTTTTCTGACCGCGGCATCACGCGTTTTCTTCCTCGGGCAGCAAAAACACTCGATTTTTAAAAACAGCTAATTATAAAATTTTTAAGCATGGAATTCCACCCCGAATCACATCCTAGCATCCGTTTTTACATTTGAGTCAAATAAAATTTTTTGCTCCTGAGCAGCTTTTTTTCTGACCGCGTCATCACGCGTTTTCTTCCTCAGGCAGCAAAAACACTCGATTTTTAAAAACAGCTAATAATAACATGTTTAAGCATGGAATTCCACCTCGAATCACATCCTAGCATCCGTTTTTACATTTGAGTAAAAAAAAAAAATTTTTCTCCTGAGCAGCTTTTTTTCTGACCGCGGCATCACGCGTTTTCTTCCTCGGAAAGCAAAAACACTCGATTTTTAAAAACAGCTAATTATAAAATTTTTAAGCATGGAATTCCACCCCGAATCACATCCTAGCATCCGTTTTTACATTTGAGTCAAAAACAATTTTTTGCTCCTGAGCAGCTTTTTTTCTGACCGCGGCATCACGCATTTTCTTCCTCGGGCAGCAAAAACACTAGATTTTAAAAACAGCTAATAATAACATTTTTAAGCATGGAATTCCACCCCGAATCACATCCTAGCATCCGTTTTTACATTTGAGTCAAAAAAATTTTTTTGCTCCTGAGCAGCTTTTTTTCTGACCGCGGCATCACGCGTTTTCTTCCTCGGGCAGCAAAAACACTCGATTTTTAAAAACAGCTAATAATAACATGTTTAAGCATGGAATTCCACTTCGAATCACATCCTAGCATCCGTTTTTACATTTGAGTCAAAAAAAAATTTTTTTCTCCTGAGCAGCTTTTTTTCTGACCGCGGCATCACGCGTTTTCTTCCTCGGGAAGCAAAAACACTCGATTTTTAAAAACAGCTAATTATAAAATTTTTAAGCATGGAATTCCACCCCGAATCACATCCTAGCATCCGTTTTTACATTTGAGTCAAAAAAATTTTTTTGCTCCTGAGCAGCTTTTTTTCTGACCGCGGCATCACGCATTTTCTTCCTCGGGCAGCAAAAACACTAGATTTTTAAAAACAGCTAATAATAACATTTTTAAGCATGGAATTCCACCCCGAATCAAATCCTAGCATCCGTTTTTACATTTGAGTCAAAAAAAATTTTTTGCTCCTGAGCAGCTTTTTTTCTGACCGTGGCATCACGGGTTTTCTTCCTCAGGCAGCAAAAACACTCGATTTTTAAAAACAGCTAATTATAAAATTTTTAAGCATGGAATTCCACCCCGAATCACATCCTAGCATCCGTTTTTACATTTGAGTCAAAAAAATTTTTTTGCTCCTGAGCAGCTTTTTTTCTCACCGCGGCATCACGCGTTTTCTTCCTCGGGGAGCAAAAACACTTGATTTTTAAAAACAGCTAATAATAACATGTTTAAGCATGGAATTCCACCCCGAAACACATCCTAGCATCCGTTTTTACATTTCAGTCAAAAAAATTTTTTTGCTCCTGAGCAGCTTTTTTTCTGACCGCGGCATCACGCGTTTTCTTCCTCGGGCAGCAAAAACACTCGATTTTTAAAAACAGCTAAATATAAAATTTTTAAGCATGGAATTCCACCCCGAATCACATCCTAGCATCCGTTTTTACATTTGAGTCAAAAAAATTTTTTTGCTCCTGAGCAGCTTTTTTTCTGACCGCGGCATCACGCGTTTTCTTCCTCGGGCAGCAAAAACACTCGATTTTTAAAAACAGCTAATAATAACATGTTTAAGCATGGAATTCCACTTCGAATCACATCCTAGCATCCGTTTTTACATTTGAGTCAAAAAAAATTTTTTGCTCCTGAGCAGCTTTTTTTCTGACCGTGGCATCACGGGTTTTCTTCCTCAGGCAGCAAAAACACTCGATTTTTAAAAACAGCTAATTATAAAATTTTTAAGCATGGAATTCCACCCCGAATCACATCCTAGCATCCGTTTTTACATTTGAGTCAAAAAAATTTTTTTGCTCCTGAGCAGCTTTTTTTCTGACCGCGGCATCACGCGTTTTCTTCCTCAGGCAGCAAAAACACTCGATTTTTAAAAACAGCTAACAATAACATTTTTAAGCATGGAATTCCACCTCGAATCACATCCTAGCATCCGTTTTTACATTTGAGTCAAAAAAAAATTTTTTTCTCCTGAGCAGCTTTTTTTCTGACCGCGGCATCACGCGTTTTCTTCCTCAGGCAGCAAAAACACTCGATTTTTAAAAACAGCTAATAATAACATTTTTAAGCATGGAATTCCACCTCGAATCACATCCTAGCATCCGTTTTTACATTTGAGTCAAAAAAAATTTTTTTTCTCCTGAGCAGCTTTTTTTCTGACCGCGGCATCACGCGTTTTCTTCCTCGGGCAGCAAAAACACTCGATTTTTAAAAACAGCTAATTATAAAATTTTTAAGCATGGAATTCCACCCCGAATCACATCCTAGCATCCGTTTTTACATTTGAGTCAAATAAAATTTTTTGCTCCTGAGCAGCTTTTTTTCTGACCGCGTCATCACGCGTTTTCTTCCTCAGGCAGCAAAAACACTCGATTTTTAAAAACAGCTAATAATAACATGTTTAAGCATGGAATTCCACCTCGAATCACATCCTAGCATCCGTTTTTACATTTGAGTAAAAAAAAAAAATTTTTCTCCTGAGCAGCTTTTTTTCTGACCGCGGCATCACGCGTTTTCTTCCTCGGAAAGCAAAAACACTCGATTTTTAAAAACAGCTAATTATAAAATTTTTAAGCATGGAATTCCACCCCGAATCACATCCTAGCATCCGTTTTTACATTTGAGTCAAATAAAATTTTTTGCTCCTGAGCAGCTTTTTTTCTGACCGCGTCATCACGCGTTTTCTTCCTCAGGCAGCAAAAACACTCGATTTTTAAAAACAGCTAATAATAACATGTTTAAGCATGGAATTCCACCTCGAATCACATCCTAGCATCCGTTTTTACATTTGAGTAAAAAAAAAAAATTTTTCTCCTGAGCAGCTTTTTTTCTGACCGCGGCATCACGCGTTTTCTTCCTCGGAAAGCAAAAACACTCGATTTTTAAAAACAGCTAATTATAAAATTTTTAAGCATGGAATTCCACCCCGAATCACATCCTAGCATCCGTTTTTACATTTGAGTCAAAAACAATTTTTTGCTCCTGAGCAGCTTTTTTTCTGACCGCGGCATCACGCATTTTCTTCCTCGGGCAGCAAAAACACTAGATTTTAAAAACAGCTAATAATAACATTTTTAAGCATGGAATTCCACCCCGAATCACATCCTAGCATCCGTTTTTACATTTTAGTCAAAAATTTTTTTTTGCTCCTGAGCAGCTTTTTTTCTGACCGCGGCATCACGCGTTTTCTTCCTCAGGCAGAAAAAACACTCGATTTTTAAAAACAGCTAATAATAACATGTTTAAGCATGGAATTCCACCCCGAATCACATCCTAGCATCCGTTTTTACATTTGAGTCAAAAAAAAAATTTTGCTCCTCAGCAGCTTTTTTTCTGACCGCGGCATCACGCGTTTTCTTCCTCGGGCAGCAAAAACACTCGATTTTTAAAAACAGCTAAATATAAAATTTTTAAGCATGGAATTCCACCCCGAATCACATCCTAGCATCCGTTTTTACATTTGAGTCAAAAAAATTTTTTTGCTCCTGAGCAGCTTTTTTTCTGACCGCGGCATCACGCGTTTTCTTCCTCGGGCAGCAAAAACACTCGATTTTTAAAAACAGCTAATAATAACATGTTTAAGCATGGAATTCCACTTCGAATCACATCCTAGCATCCGTTTTTACATTTGAGTCAAAAAAAAATTTTTTTCTCCTGAGCAGCTTTTTTTCTGACCGCGGCATCACGCGTTTTCTTCCTCGGGAAGCAAAAACACTCGATTTTTAAAAACAGCTAATTATAAAATTTTTAAGCATGGAATTCCACCCCGAATCACATCCTAGCATCCGTTTTTACATTTGAGTCAAAAAATTTTTTTTGCTCCTGAGCAGCTTTTTTTCTGACCGCGGCATCACGCGTTTTCTTCCTCGGGCAGCAAAAACACTAGATTTTTAAAAACAGCTAATAATAACATTTTTAAGCATGGAATTCCACCCCGAATCAAATCCTAGCATCCGTTTTTACATTTGAGTCAAAAAAAATTTTTTGCTCCTGAGCAGCTTTTTTTCTGACCGTGGCATCACGGGTTTTCTTCCTCAGGCAGCAAAAACACTCGATTTTTAAAAACAGCTAATTATAAAATTTTTAAGCATGGAATTCCACCCCGAATCACATCCTAGCATCCGTTTTTACATTTGAGTCAAAAAAATTTTTTTGCTCCTGAGCAGCTTTTTTTCTCACCGCGGCATCACGCGTTTTCTTCCTCGGGGAGCAAAAACATTTGATTTTTAAAAACAGCTAATAATAACATGTTTAAGCATGGAATTCCACCCCGAATCACATCCTAGCATCCGTTTTTACATTTTAGTCAAAAATTTTTTTTTGCTCCTGAGCAGCTTTTTTTCTGACCGCGGCATCACGCGTTTTCTTCCTCAGGCAGAAAAAACACTCGATTTTTAAAAACAGCTAATAATAACATGTTTAAGCATGGAATTCCACCCCGAATCACATCCTAGCATCCGTTTTTACATTTGAGTCAAAAAAAAAATTTTGCTCCTCAGCAGCTTTTTTTCTGACCGCGGCATCACGCATTTTCTTCCTCGGGCAGCAAAAACACTCGATTTTTAAAAACAGCTAAATATAAAATTTTTAAGCATGGAATTCCACCCCGAATCACATCCTAGCATCCGTTTTTACATTTGAGTCAAAAAAATTTTTTTGCTCCTGAGCAGCTTTTTTTCTGACCGCGGCATCACGCGTTTTCTTCCTCGGGCAGCAAAAACACTCGATTTTTAAAAACAGCTAATAATAACATGTTTAAGCATGGAATTCCACTTCGAATCACATCCTAGCATCCGTTTTTACATTTGAGTCAAAAAAAAATTTTTTTCTCCTGAGCAGCTTTTTTTCTGACCGCGGCATCACGCGTTTTCTTCCTCGGGAAGCAAAAACACTCGATTTTTAAAAACAGCTAATTATAAAATTTTTAAGCATGGAATTCCACCCCGAATCACATCCTAGCATCCGTTTTTACATTTGAGTCAAAAAAATTTTTTTGCTCCTGAGCAGCTTTTTTTCTGACCGCGGCATCACGCATTTTCTTCCTCGGGCAGCAAAAACACTAGATTTTTAAAAACAGCTAATAATAACATTTTTAAGCATGGAATTCCACCCCGAATCAAATCCTAGCATCCGTTTTTACATTTGAGTCAAAAAAAATTTTTTGCTCCTGAGCAGCTTTTTTTCTGACCGTGGCATCACGGGTTTTCTTCCTCAGGCAGCAAAAACACTCGATTTTTAAAAACAGCTAATTATAAAATTTTTAAGCATGGAATTCCACCCCGAATCACATCCTAGCATCCGTTTTTACATTTGAGTCAAAAAAATTTTTTTGCTCCTGAGCAGCTTTTTTTCTCACCGCGGCATCACGCGTTTTCTTCCTCGGGGAGCAAAAACACTTGATTTTTAAAAACAGCTAATAATAACATGTTTAAGCATGGAATTCCACCCCGAAACACATCCTAGCATCCGTTTTTACATTTCAGTCAAAAAAATTTTTTTGCTCCTGAGCAGCTTTTTTTCTGACCGCGGCATCACGCGTTTTCTTCCTCGGGCAGCAAAAACACTCGATTTTTAAAAGCAGGAAATAACAACATTTTTAAACATGGAATTCCATCCCGAATAAAATCCTAACATCCGTTTTTACATTTGAGTCAAAAAAAATTTTTTGCTCCTGAGCAGCTTTTTTTCTGACCGCGGCATCACGCGTTTTCTTCCTCTGGCAGCAAAAACACTCGATTTTTAAAAACAGCTAATAATAACATTTTTAAGCATGGAATTCCACCCCGAATCACATCCTAGCATCCGTTTTTACATTTGAGTCAAAAAAAATTTTTTGCTCCTGAGCAGCTTTTTTTCTGACCGCGGCATCACGCGTTTTCTTCCTCAGGCAGCAAAAACACTCGATTTTTAAAAACAGCTAATAATAACATGTTTAAGCATGGAATTCCAGCTCGAATCACATCCTAGCATCCGATTTTACATTTGAGTCAAAAAAAATTTTTTGCTCCTGAGCAGCTTTTTTTCTGACCGCGGCATCACGGGTTTTCTTCCTCAGGCAGCAAAAACACCCGATTTTTAAAAACAGCTAATAATAACATTTTTAAGCATGGAATTCCACTCTGAATCACATCCTAGCATCCGTTTTTACATTTTAGTCAAAAATTTTTTTTTGCTCCTGAGCAGCTTTTTTTCTGACCGCGGCATCAAGCGTTTTCTTCCTCAGGCAGAAAAAACACTCGATTTTTAAAAACAGCTAATAATAACATGTTTAAGCATGGAATTCCACCCCGAATCACATCCTAGCATCCGTTTTTACATTTGAGTCAAAAAAAAAATTTTGCTCCTCAGCAGCTTTTTTTCTGACCGCGGCATCACGCATTTTCTTCCTCGGGCAGCAAAAACACTCGATTTTTAAAAACAGCTAAATATAAAATTTTTAAGCATGGAATTCCACCCCGAATCACATCCTAGCATCCGTTTTTACATTTGAGTCAAAAAAATTTTTTTGCTCCTGAGCAGCTTTTTTTCTGACCGCGGCATCACGCGTTTTCTTCCTCGGGCAGCAAAAACACTCGATTTTTAAAAACAGCTAATAATAACATGTTTAAGCATGGAATTCCACTTCGAATCACATCCTAGCATCCGTTTTTACATTTGAGTCAAAAAAAAAATTTTTTCTCCTGAGCAGCTTTTTTTCTGACCGCGGCATCACGCGTTTTCTTCCTCGGGAAGCAAAAACACTCGATTTTTAAAAACAGCTAATTATAAAATTTTTAAGCATGGAATTCCACCCCGAATCACATCCTAGCATCCGTTTTTACATTTGAGTCAAAAAAATTTTTTTGCTCCTGAGCAGCTTTTTTTCTGACCGCGGCATCACGCATTTTCTTCCTCGGGCAGCAAAAACACTAGATTTTTAAAAACAGCTAATAATAACATTTTTAAGCATGGAATTCCACCCCGAATCAAATCCTAGCATCCGTTTTTACATTTGAGTCAAAAAAAAATTTTTGCTCCTGAGCAGCTTTTTTTCTGACCGTGGCATCACGGGTTTTCTTCCTCAGGCAGCAAAAACACTCGATTTTTAAAAACAGCTAATTATAAAATTTTTAAGCATGGAATTCCACCCCGAATCACATCCTAGCATCCGTTTTTACATTTGAGTCAAAAAAATTTTTTTGCTCCTGAGCAGCTTTTTTTCTCACCGCGGCATCACGCGTTTTCTTCCTCGGGGAGCAAAAACACTTGATTTTTAAAAACAGCTAATAATAACATGTTTAAGCATGGAATTCCACCCCGAAACACATCCTAGCATCCGTTTTTACATTTCAGTCAAAAAAATTTTTTTGCTCCTGAGCAGCTTTTTTTCTGACCGCGGCATCACGCGTTTTCTTCCTCGGGCAGCAAAAACACTCGATTTTTAAAAGCAGGAAATAACAACATTTTTAAACATGGAATTCCATCCCGAATAAAATCCTAACATCCGTTTTTACATTTGAGTCAAAAAAAATTTTTTGCTCCTGAGCAGCTTTTTTTCTGACCGCGGCATCACGCGTTTTCTTCCTCTGGCAGCAAAAACACTCGATTTTTAAAAACAGCTAATAATAATATTTTTAAGCATGGAATTCCACCCCGAATCACATCCTAGCATCCGTTTTTACATTTGAGTCAAAAAAAATTTTTTGCTCCTGAGCAGCTTTTTTTCTGACCGCGGCATCACGCGTTTTCTTCCTCAGGCAGCAAAAACACTCGATTTTTAAAAACAGCTAATAATAACATGTTTAAGCATGGAATTCCAGCTCGAATCACATCCTAGCATCCGATTTTACATTTGAGTCAAAAAAAATTTTTTGCTCCTGAGCAGCTTTTTTTCTGACCGCGGCATCACGGGTTTTCTTCCTCAGGCAGCAAAAACACCCGATTTTTAAAAACAGCTAATAATAACATTTTTAAGCATGGAATTCCACTCTGAATCACATCCTAGCATCCGTTTTTACATTTTAGTCAAAAATTTTTTTTTGCTCCTGAGCAGCTTTTTTTCTGACCGCGGCATCACGCGTTTTCTTCCTCAGGCAGAAAAAACACTCGATTTTTAAAAACAGCTAATAATAACATGTTTAAGCATGGAATTCCACCCCGAATCACATCCTAGCATCCGTTTTTACATTTGAGTCAAAAAAAAAATTTTGCTCCTCAGCAGCTTTTTTTCTGACCGCGGCATCATGCATTTTCTTCCTCGGGCAGCAAAAACACTCGATTTTTAAAAACAGCTAAATATAAAATTTTTAAGCATGGAATTCCACCCCGAATCACATCCTAGCATCCGTTTTTACATTTGAGTCAAAAAAATTTTTTTGCTCCTGAGCAGCTTTTTTTCTGACCGCGGCATCACGCGTTTTCTTCCTCGGGCAGCAAAAACACTCGATTTTTAAAAACAGCTAATAATAACATGTTTAAGCATGGAATTCCACTTCGAATCACATCCTAGCATCCGTTTTTACATTTGAGTCAAAAAAAAAATTTTTTCTCCTGAGCAGCTTTTTTTCTGACCGCGGCATCACGCGTTTTCTTCCTCGGGAAGCAAAAACACTCGATTTTTAAAAACAGCTAATTATAAAATTTTTAAGCATGGAATTCCACCCCGAATCACATCCTAGCATCCGTTTTTACATTTGAGTCAAAAAAATTTTTTTGCTCCTGAGCAGCTTTTTTTCTGACCGCGGCATCACGCATTTTCTTCCTCGGGCAGCAAAAACACTAGATTTTTAAAAACAGCTAATAATAACATTTTTAAGCATGGAATTCCACCCCGAATCAAATCCTAGCATCCGTTTTTACATTTGAGTCAAAAAAAAATTTTTGCTCCTGAGCAGCTTTTTTTCTGACCGTGGCATCACGGGTTTTCTTCCTCAGGCAGCAAAAACACTCGATTTTTAAAAACAGCTAATTATAAAATTTTTAAGCATGGAATTCCACCCCGAATCACATCCTAGCATCCGTTTTTACATTTGAGTCAAAAAAATTTTTTTGCTCCTGAGCAGCTTTTTTTCTCACCGCGGCATCACGCGTTTTCTTCCTCGGGGAGCAAAAACACTTGATTTTTAAAAACAGCTAATAATAACATGTTTAAGCATGGAATTCCACCCCGAAACACATCCTAGCATCCGTTTTTACATTTCAGTCAAAAAAATTTTTTTGCTCCTGAGCAGCTTTTTTTCTGACCGCGGCATCACGCGTTTTCTTCCTCGGGCAGCAAAAACACTCGATTTTTAAAAGCAGGAAATAACAACATTTTTAAACATGGAATTCCATCCCGAATAAAATCCTAACATCCGTTTTTACATTTGAGTCAAAAAAAATTTTTTGCTCCTGAGCAGCTTTTTTTCTGACCGCGGCATCACGCGTTTTCTTCCTCTGGCAGCAAAAACACTCGATTTTTAAAAACAGCTAATAATAATATTTTTAAGCATGGAATTCCACCCCGAATCACATCCTAGCATCCGTTTTTACATTTGAGTCAAAAAAAATTTTTTGCTCCTGAGCAGCTTTTTTTCTGACCGCGGCATCACGCGTTTTCTTCCTCAGGCAGCAAAAACACCCGATTTTTAAAAACAGCTAATAATAACATTTTTAAGCATGGAATTCCACTCTGAATCACATCCTAGCATCCGTTTTTACATTTTAGTCAAAAATTTTTTTTTGCTCCTGAGCAGCTTTTTTTCTGACCGCGGCATCACGCGTTTTCTTCCTCAGGCAGAAAAAACACTCGATTTTTAAAAACAGCTAATAATAACATGTTTAAGCATGGAATTCCACCCCGAATCACATCCTAGCATCCGTTTTTACATTTGAGTCAAAAAAAAAATTTTGCTCCTCAGCAGCTTTTTTTCTGACCGCGGCATCACGCATTTTCTTCCTCGGGCAGCAAAAACACTCGATTTTTAAAAACAGCTAAATATAAAATTTTTAAGCATGGAATTCCACCCCGAATCACATCCTAGCATCCGTTTTTACATTTGAGTCAAAAAAATTTTTTTGCTCCTGAGCAGCTTTTTTTCTGACCGCGGCATCACGCGTTTTCTTCCTCGGGCAGCAAAAACACTCGATTTTTAAAAACAGCTAATAATAACATGTTTAAGCATGGAATTCCACTTCGAATCACATCCTAGCATCCGTTTTTACATTTGAGTCAAAAAAAAATTTTTTTCTCCTGAGCAGCTTTTTTTCTGACCGCGGCATCACGCGTTTTCTTTCTCGGGAAGCAAAAACACTCGATTTTTAAAAACAGCTAATTATAAAATTTTTAAGCATGGAATTCCACCCCGAATCACATCCTAGCATCCGTTTTTACATTTGAGTCAAAAAAAATTTTTTGCTCCTGAGCAGCTTTTTTTCTGACCGTGGCATCACGGGTTTTCTTCCTCAGGCAGCAAAAACACTCGATTTTTAAAAACAGCTAATTATAAAATTTTTAAGCATGGAATTCCACCCCGAATCACATCCTAGCATCCGTTTTTACATTTGAGTCAAAAAAAATTTTTTGCTCCTGAGCAGCTTTTTTTCTGACCGCGGCATCACGCGTTTTCTTCCTCAGGCAGCAAAAACACTCGATTTTTAAAAACAGCTAACAATAACATTTTTAAGCATGGAATTCCACCCCGAAACACATCCTAGCATCCGTTTTTACATTTCAGTCAAAAAAATTTTTTTGCTCCTGAGCAGCTTTTTTTCTGACCGCGGCATCACGCGTTTTCTTCCTCGGGCAGCAAAAACACTCGATTTTTAAAAGCAGGAAATAACAACATTTTTAAACATGGAATTCCATCCCGAATAAAATCCTAACATCCGTTTTTACATTTGAGTCAAAAAAAATTTTTTGCTCCTGAGCAGCTTTTTTTCTGACCGCGGCATCACGCGTTTTCTTCCTCAGGCAGCAAAAACACTCGATTTTTAAAAACAGCTAATAATAACATGTTTAAGCATGGAATTCCAGCTCGAATCACATCCTAGCATCCGATTTTACATTTGAGTCAAAAAAAATTTTTTGCTCCTGAGCAGCTTTTTTTCTGACCGCGGCATCACGGGTTTTCTTCTTCAGGCAGCAAAAACACCCGATTTTTAAAAACAGCTAATAATAACATTTTTAAGCATGGAATTCCACTCTGAATCACATCCTAGCATCCGTTTTTACATTTTAGTCAAAAAATTTTTTTTGCTCCTGAGCAGCTTTTTTTCTGACCGCGGCATCACGCGTTTTCTTCCTCAGGCAGAAAAAACACTCGATTTTTAAAAACAGCTAATAATAACATGTTTAAGCATGGAATTCCACCCCGAATCACATCCTAGCATCCGTTTTTACATTTGAGTCAAAAAAAAAATTTTGCTCCTCAGCAGCTTTTTTTCTGACCGCGGCATCACGCGTTTTCTTCCTCGGGCAGCAAAAACACTCGATTTTTAAAAACAGCTAATAATAACATGTTTAAGCATGGAATTCCACTTCGAATCACATCCTAGCATCCGTTTTTACATTTGAGTCAAAAAAAAATTTTTTTCTCCTGAGCAGCTTTTTTTCTGACCGCGGCATCACGCGTTTTTTTCCTCGGGAAGCAAAAACACTCGATTTTTAAAAACAGCTAATTATAAAATTTTTAAGCATGGAATTCCACCCCGAATCACATCCTAGCATCCGTTTTTACATTTGAGTCAAAAAATTTTTTTTGCTCCTGAGCAGCTTTTTTTCTGACCGCGGCATCACGCGTTTTCTTCCTCGGGAAGCAAAAACACTCGATTTTTAAAAACAGCTAATTATAAAATTTTTAAGCATGGAATTCCACCCCGAATCACATCCTAGCATCCGTTTTTACATTTGAGTCAAAAAATTTTTTTTGCTCCTGAGCAGCTTTTTTTCTGACCGCGGCATCACGCATTTTCTTCCTCGGGCAGCAAAAACACTCGATTTTTAAAAACAGCTAATAATAACATGTTTAAGCATGGAATTCCACCCCAAAGCACATCCTAGCATCCGTTTTTACATTTGAGTCAAAAAAAATTTTTTGCTCCTGAGCAGCTTTTTTTCTGACCGTGGCATCACGCGTTTTCTTCCTCGGGAAGCAAAAACACTCCATTTTTAAAAACAGCTAATAATAACATTTTTAAGCATGGAATTCCACCCCGAATCACATCCCAGCATCCGTATTTACATTTCAGTGAAAAAATTTTTTTTGCTCCTGAGCAGCCTTTTTTCTGACCGCGGCATCACGCGTTTTCTTCCTCGGGCAGCAAAAACACTCGATTTTTAAAAACAGCTAATAATAACATTTTTAAACATGGAATTCCACCCCGAATCACATCCTAGCATCCGTTTTTACATTTGAGTAAAAAAAAAAATTTTTGCTCCTGAGCAGCTTTTTTTCTGACCGCGGCATCACGCGTTTTCTTCCTCGGGCAGCAAAAACACTCGATTTTTAAAAACAGCTGATAATAACATTTTTAAGCATAGAATTCCACTCCGAATCACATCCTAGCCTCCGTTTTTACATTTGAGTCAAAAAAATTTTTTTTGCTCCTGAGAAGCTTTTTTTCTGACCGCGGCATCACGCGTTTTCTTCCTCAGGCAGCAAAAACACTCGATTTTTAAAAACAGCTAATAATAACATGTTTAAGCATGGAATTACACCCCGAATCACATCGTAGCATCCGTTTTTACATTTGAGTCAAAAAAATTTTTTTGCTCCTGAGCAGCTTTTTTTCTGACCGCGGCATCACGCGTTTTCTTCCTCGGGAAGCAAAAACACTCCATTTTTAAAAACAGCTAATAATAACATTTTTAAGCATGGAATTCAACCCCGAATCACATCCCAGAATCCGTTTTTACATTTCAGTGAAAAAAATTTTTTTGCTCCTGAGCAGCTTTTTTTCTGACCGCGGCATCACGCGTTTTCTTCCTCAGGCAGCAAAAACACTCGATTTTTAAAAACAGCTAATAAAAACATTTTTAAGCATGGAATTCCACCCCGAATCACATCCTTGCATCCATTTTTACATTTGAGTCAGAAAATTTTTTTTGCTCCTGAGCAGCTTTTTTTCTGACCGCGGCATCACTCGTTTTCTTCCTCGGGCAGCAAAAACACTCGATTTTTAAAAACAGCTGATAATAACATTTTTAAGCATGGAATTCCACCCCGAATCACATCCTAGCATCCGTTTTTACATTTGAGTCAAAAAAATTGTTTTGCTCCTGAGCAGCTTTTTTTCTGACCGCGGCATCACGCGTTTTCTTCCTCGGGCAGCAAAAACACTCGATTTTTTAAAAACAGCTGATAATAACATTTTTAAGCATGGAATTCCACCCCGAATCACATCCTTGCATCCATTTTTACATTTGAGTCAAAAAAAAATTTTTGCTCTTGAGCAGCTTTTTTTCTGACCGCGGCATCACGCGTTTTCTTCCTCAGGCAGCAAAAACACTCGATTTTTAAAAACAGCTAATAATAACATTTTTAAACATGGAATTCCACCCCGAATCACATCCTAGCATCCGTTTTTACATTTGAGTAAAAAAAAAATTTTTGCTCCTGAGAAGCTTTTTTTCTGACCGCGGCATCACGCGTTTTCTTCCTCGGGCAGCAAAAACACTCGATTTTTAAAAACAGCTGATAATAACATTTTTAAGCATGGAATTACACTCCGAATCACATCCTAGCATCCGTTTTTACATTTGAGTCAAAAAAAAAATTTTGCTCCTCAGCAGCTTTTTTTCTGACCGCGGCATCACGCATTTTCTTCCTCGGGCAGCAAAAACACTCGATTTTTAAAAACAGCTAAATATAAAATTTTTAAGCATGGAATTCCACCCCGAATCACATCCTAGCATCCGTTTTTACATTTGAGTCAAAAAAATTTTTTTGCTCCTGAGCAGCTTTTTTTCTGACCGCGGCATCACGCGTTTTCTTCCTCGGGCAGCAAAAACACTCGATTTTTAAAAACAGCTAATAATAACATGTTTAAGCATGGAATTCCACTTCGAATCACATCCTAGCATCCGTTTTTACATTTGAGTCAAAAAAAAATTTTTTTCTCCTGAGCAGCTTTTTTTCTGACCGCGGCATCACGCGTTTTCTTTCTCGGGAAGCAAAAACACTCGATTTTTAAAAACAGCTAATTATAAAATTTTTAAGCATGGAATTCCACCCCGAATCACATCCTAGCATCCGTTTTTACATTTGAGTCAAAAAAAATTTTTTGCTCCTGAGCAGCTTTTTTTCTGACCGTGGCATCACGGGTTTTCTTCCTCAGGCAGCAAAAACACTCGATTTTTAAAAACAGCTAATTATAAAATTTTTAAGCATGGAATTCCACCCCGAATCACATCCTAGCATCCGTTTTTACATTTGAGTCAAAAAAATTTTTTTGCTCCTGAGCAGCTTTTTTTCTGACCGCGGCATCACGCGTTTTCTTCCTCGGGCAGCAAAAACACTCGATTTTTAAAAGCAGGAAATAACAACATTTTTAAACATGGAATTCCATCCCGAATAAAATCCTAACATCCGTTTTTACATTTGAGTCAAAAAAAATTTTTTGCTCCTGAGCAGCTTTTTTTCTGACCGCGGCATCACGCGTTTTCTTCCTCAGGCAGCAAAAACACTCGATTTTTAAAAACAGCTAATAATAACATGTTTAAGCATGGAATTCCAGCTCGAATCACATCCTAGCATCCGATTTTACATTTGAGTCAAAAAAAATTTTTTGCTCCTGAGCAGCTTTTTTTCTGACCGCGGCATCACGGGTTTTCTTCTTCAGGCAGCAAAAACACCCGATTTTTAAAAACAGCTAATAATAACATTTTTAAGCATGGAATTCCACTCTGAATCACATCCTAGCATCCGTTTTTACATTTTAGTCAAAAATTTTTTTTTGCTCCTGAGCAGCTTTTTTTCTGACCGCGGCATCACGCGTTTTCTTCCTCAGGCAGAAAAAACACTCGATTTTTAAAAACAGCTAATAATAACATGTTTAAGCATGGAATTCCACCCCGAATCACATCCTAGCATCCGTTTTTACATTTGAGTCAAAAAAAAAATTTTGCTCCTCAGCAGCTTTTTTTCTGACCGCGGCATCACGCGTTTTCTTCCTCGGGCAGCAAAAACACTCGATTTTTAAAAACAGCTAATAATAACATGTTTAAGCATGGAATTCCACTTCGAATCACATCCTAGCATCCGTTTTTACATTTGAGTCAAAAAAAAATTTTTTTCTCCTGAGCAGCTTTTTTTCTGACCGCGGCATCACGCGTTTTTTTCCTCGGGAAGCAAAAACACTCGATTTTTAAAAACAGCTAATTATAAAATTTTTAAGCATGGAATTCCACCCCGAATCACATCCTAGCATCCGTTTTTACATTTGAGTCAAAAAATTTTTTTTGCTCCTGAGCAGCTTTTTTTCTGACCGCGGCATCACGCATTTTCTTCCTCGGGCAGCAAAAACACTCGATTTTTAAAAACAGCTAATAATAACATGTTTAAGCATGGAATTCCACCCCAAAGCACATCCTAGCATCCGTTTTTACATTTGAGTCAAAAAAAATTTTTTGCTCCTGAGCAGCTTTTTTTCTGACCGTGGCATCACGCGTTTTCTTCCTCGGGAAGCAAAAACACTCCATTTTTAAAAACAGCTAATAATAACATTTTTAAGCATGGAATTCCACCCCGAATCACATCCCAGCATCCGTATTTACATTTCAGTGAAAAAATTTTTTTTGCTCCTGAGCAGCCTTTTTTCTGACCGCGGCATCACGCGTTTTCTTCCTCGGGCAGCAAAAACACTCGATTTTTAAAAACAGCTAATAATAACATTTTTAAACATGGAATTCCACCCCGAATCACATCCTAGCATCCGTTTTTACATTTGAGTAAAAAAAAAATTTTTTGCTCCTGAGCAGCTTTTTTTCTGACCGCGGCATCACGCGTTTTCTTCCTCAGGCAGCAAAAACACTCGATTTTTAAAAACAGCTAATAAAAACATTTTTAAGCATGGAATTCCACCCCGAATCACATCCTTGCATCCATTTTTACATTTGAGTCAGAAAATTTTTTTTGCTCCTGAGCAGCTTTTTTTCTGACCGCGGCATCACTCGTTTTCTTCCTCGGGCAGCAAAAACACTCGATTTTTAAAAACAGCTGATAATAACATTTTTAAGCATGGAATTCCACCCCGAATCACATCCTAGCATCCGTTTTTACATTTGAGTCAAAAAAATTGTTTTGCTCCTGAGCAGCTTTTTTTCTGACCGCGGCATCACGCGTTTTCTTCCTCGGGCAGCAAAAACACTCGATTTTTAAAAACAGCTAATAATAACATGTTTAAGCATGGAATTACACCCCGAATCACATCGTAGCATCCGTTTTTACATTTGAGTCAAAAAAATTTTTTTGCTCCTGAGCAGCTTTTTTTCTGACCGCGGCATCACGCGTTTTCTTCCTCGGGAAGCAAAAACACTCCATTTTTAAAAACAGCTAATAATAACATTTTTAAGCATGGAATTCAACCCCGAATCACATCCCAGAATCCGTTTTTACATTTCAGTGAAAAAAATTTTTTTGCTCCTGAGCAGCTTTTTTTCTGACCGCGGCATCACGCGTTTTCTTCCTCAGGCAGCAAAAACACTCGATTTTTAAAAACAGCTAATAAAAACATTTTTAAGCATGGAATTCCACCCCGAATCACATCCTTGCATCCATTTTTACATTTGAGTCAGAAAATTTTTTTTGCTCCTGAGCAGCTTTTTTTCTGACCGCGGCATCACTCGTTTTCTTCCTCGGGCAGCAAAAACACTCGATTTTTAAAAACAGCTGATAATAACATTTTTAAGCATGGAATTCCACCCCGAATCACATCCTAGCATCCGTTTTTACATTTGAGTCAAAAAAATTGTTTTGCTCCTGAGCAGCTTTTTTTCTGACCGCGGCATCACGCGTTTTCTTCCTCGGGCAGCAAAAACACTCGATTTTTTAAAAACAGCTGATAATAACATTTTTAAGCATGGAATTCCACCCCGAATCACATCCTTGCATCCATTTTTACATTTGAGTCAAAAAAAAATTTTTGCTCTTGAGCAGCTTTTTTTCTGACCGCGGCATCACGCGTTTTCTTCCTCAGGCAGCAAAAACACTCGATTTTTAAAAACAGCTAATAATAACATTTTTAAACATGGAATTCCACCCCGAATCACATCCTAGCATCCGTTTTTACATTTGAGTAAAAAAAAAATTTTTGCTCCTGAGAAGCTTTTTTTCTGACCGCGGCATCACGCGTTTTCTTCCTCGGGCAGCAAAAACACTCGATTTTTAAAAACAGCTGATAATAACATTTTTAAGCATGGAATTACACTCCGAATCACATCCTAGCCTCCGTTTTTACATTTGAGTCAAAAAAATTTTTTTTGCTCCTGAGAAGCTTTTTTTCTGACCGCGGCATCACGCGTTTTATTCCTCAGGCAGCAAAAACACTCGATTTTTAAAAACAGCTAATAATAACATGTTTAAGCATGGAATTCAACCCCGAATCACATCCCAGCATCCGTTTTTACATTTCAGTGAAAAAAAATTTTTTGCTCCTGAGCAGCTTTTTTTCTGACCGCGGCATCACGCGTTTTCTTCCTCGGGCAGCAAAAACACTCGATTTTTAAAAACAGCTGATAATAACATTTTTAAGCATGGAATTCCACCCCGAATCACATCCTTGCATCCATTTTTACATTTGAGTCAAAAAATTTTTTTTGCTCTTGAGCAGCTTTTTTTCTGACCGCGGCATCACGCGTTTTCTTCCTCAGGCAGCAAAAACACTCGATTTTTAAAAACAGCTAATAATAACATTTTTAAACATGGAATTCCACCCCGAATCACATCCTAGCCTCCGTTTTTACATTTGAGTAAAAAAAAAAATTTTTGCTCCTGAGAAGCTTTTTTTCTGACCGCGGCATCACGCCTTTTCTTCCTCGGGCAGCAAAAACACTCGATTTTTAAAAACAGCTGATAATAACATTTTTAAGCATGGAATTCCACTCCGAATCACATCCTAGCCTCCGTTTTTACATTTGAGTCAAAAAAAATTTTTTTGCTCCTGAGAAGCTTTTTTTCTGACCGCGGCATCACGCGTTTTCTTCCTCAGGCAGCAAAAACACTCGATTTTTAAAAACAGCTGATGATAACATTTTTAAGCATGGAATTCCACCCCGAATCACATCGTAGCATCCGTTTTTACATTTGAGTCAAAAAAATTTTTTTGCTCCTGAGCAGCTTTTTTTCTGACCGCGGCATCACGCGTTTTCTTCCTCGGGCAGAAAAAACACTCGATTTTTAAAAACAGCTGATAATAACATTTTTAAGCATGGAATTCCACCCCGAATCACATCCCAGCATCCGTATTTACATTTCAGTGAAAAAATTTTTTTTGCTCCTGAGCAGGCTTTTTTCTGACCGCGGCATCACGCGTTTTCTTCCTCGGGCAGCAAAAACACTCGATTTTTAAAAACAGCTAATAATAACATTTTTAAACATGGAATTCCACCCCGAATCACATCCTAGCATCCGTTTTTACATTTGAGTAAAAAAAAAAATTTTTGCTCCTGAGCAGCTTTTTTTCTGACCGCGGCATCACGCGTTTTCTTCCTCGGGAAGCAAAAACACTCCATTTTTAAAAACAGCTAATAATAACATTTTTAAGCATGGAATTCAACCCCGAATCACATCCCAGAATCCGTTTTTACATTTCAGTGAAAAAAATTTTTTTGCTCCTGAGCAGCTTTTTTTCTGACCGCGGCATCACGCGTTTTCTTCCTCAGGCAGCAAAAACACTCGATTTTTAAAAACAGCTAATAAAAACATTTTTAAGCATGGAATTCCACCCCGAATCACATCCTTGCATCCATTTTTACATTTGAGTCAGAAAATTTTTTTTGCTCCTGAGCAGCTTTTTTTCTGACCGCGGCATCACTCGTTTTCTTCCTCGGGCAGCAAAAACACTCGATTTTTAAAAACAGCTAATAATAACATGTTTAAGCATGGAATTCCACCCCGAATCACATCGTAGCATCCGTTTTTACATTTGAGTCAAAAAAATTGTTTTGCTCCTGAGCAGCTTTTTTTCTGACCGCGGCATCACGCGTTTTCTTCCTCGGGCAGCAAAAACACTCGATTTTTTAAAAACAGCTGATAATAACATTTTTAAGCATGGAATTCCACCCCGAATCACATCCTTGCATCCATTTTTACATTTGAGTCAAAAAAAAATTTTTGCTCTTGAGCAGCTTTTTTTCTGACCGCGGCATCACGCGTTTTCTTCCTCAGGCAGCAAAAACACTCGATTTTTAAAAACAGCTAATAATAACATTTTTAAACATGGAATTCCACCCCGAATCACATCCTAGCATCCGTTTTTACATTTGAGTAAAAAAAAAATTTTTGCTCCTGAGAAGCTTTTTTTCTGACCGCGGCATCACGCGTTTTCTTCCTCGGGCAGCAAAAACACTAGATTTTTAAAAACAGCTGATAATAACATTTTTAAGCATGGAATTACACTCCGAATCACATCCTAGCCTCCGTTTTTACATTTGAGTCAAAAAAATTTTTTTTGCTCCTGAGAAGCTTTTTTTCTGACCGCGGCATCACGCGTTTTATTCCTCAGGCAGCAAAAACACTCGATTTTTAAAAACAGCTAATAATAACATGTTTAAGCATGGAATTCAACCCCGAATCACATCCCAGCATCCGTTTTTACATTTCAGTGAAAAAAAATTTTTTGCTCCTGAGCAGCTTTTTTTCTGACCGCGGCATCACGCGTTTTCTTCCTCGGGCAGCAAAAACACTCGATTTTTAAAAACAGCTGATAATAACATTTTTAAGCATGGAATTCCACCCCGAATCACATCCTTGCATCCATTTTTACATTTGAGTCAAAAAAAATTTTTTGCTCTTGAGCAGCTTTTTTTCTGACCACGGCATCACGCGTTTTCTTCCTCAGGCAGCAAAAACACTCGATTTTTAAAAACAGCTGATAATAACATTTTTAAGCATGGAATTCCACTCCGAATCACATCCTAGCCTCCGTTTTTACATTTGAGTCAAAAAAATTTTTTTTGCTCCTGAGAAGCTTTTTTTCTGACCGCGGCATCACGCGTTTTCTTCCTCAGGCAGCAAAAACACTCGATTTTTAAAAACAGCTGATGATAACATTTTTAAGCATGGAATTCCACCCCGAATCACATCGTAGCATCCGTTTTTACATTTGAGTCAAAAAAATTTTTTTGCTCCTGAGCAGCTTTTTTTCTGACCGCGGCATCACGCGTTTTCTTCCTCGGGCAGAAAAAACACTCGATTTTTAAAAACAGCTGATAATAACATTTTTAAGCATGGAATTCCACCCCGAATCACATCCCAGCATCCGTATTTACATTTCAGTGAAAAAATTTTTTTTGCTCCTGAGCAGGCTTTTTTCTGACCGCGGCATCACGCGTTTTCTTCCTCGGGCAGCAAAAACACTCGATTTTTAAAAACAGCTAATAATAACATTTTTAAACATGGAATTCCACCCCGAATCACATCCTAGCATCCGTTTTTACATTTGAGTAAAAAAAAAAATTTTTGCTCCTGAGCAGCTTTTTTTCTGACCGCGGCATCACGCGTTTTCTTCCTCGGGCAGCAAAAACACTCGATTTTTAAAAACAGCTGATAATAACATTTTTAAGCATGGAATTCCACTCCGAATCACATCCTAGCCTCCGTTTTTACATTTGAGTCAAAAAATTTTTTTTTGCTCCTGAGAAGCTTTTTTTCTGACCGCGGCATCACGCGTTTTCTTCCTCAGGCAGCAAAAACACTCGATTTTTAAAAACAGCTAATAATAACATGTTTAAGCATGGAATTCCACCCCGAATCACATCGTAGCATCCGTTTTTACATTTCAGTGAAAAAAATTTTTTTGCTCCTGAGCAGCTTTTTTTCTGACCGCGGCATCACGCGTTTTCTTCCTCAGGCAGCAAAAACACTCGATTTTTAAAAACAGCTAATAAAAACATTTTTAAGCATGGAATTCCACCCCGAATCACATCCTTGCATCCATTTTTACATTTGAGTCAGAAAATTTTTTTTGCTCCTGAGCAGCTTTTTTTCTGACCGCGGCTTCACTCGTTTTCTTCCTCGGGCAGCAAAAACACTCGATTTTTAAAAACAGCTGATAATAACATTTTTAAGCATGGAATTCCACCCCGAATCACATCCTAGCATCCGTTTTTACATTTGAGTCAAAAAAATTGTTTTGCTCCTGAGCAGCTTTTTTTCTGACCGCGGCATCACTCGTTTTCTTCCTCGGGCAGCAAAAACACTCGATTTTTAAAAACAGCTGATAATAACATTTTTAAGCATGGAATTCCACCCCGAATCACATCCTAGCATCCGTTTTTACATTTGAGTCAAAAAAATTGTTTTGCTCCTGAGCAGCTTTTTTTCTGACCGCGGCATCACGCGTTTTCTTCCTCGGGAAGCAAAAACACTCCATTTTTAAAAACAGCTAATAATAACATTTTTAAGCATGGAATTCAACCCCGAATCACATCCCAGAATCCGTTTTTACATTTCAGTGAAAAAAATTTTTTTGCTCCTGAGCAGCTTTTTTTCTGACCGCGGCATCACGCGTTTTCTTCCTCAGGCAGCAAAAACACTCGATTTTTAAAAACAGCTAATAAAAACATTTTTAAGCATGGAATTCCACCCCGAATCACATCCTAGCATCCGTTTTTACATTTGAGTCAAAAAAATTGTTTTGCTCCTGAGCAGCTTTTTTTCTGACCGCGGCATCACGCGTTTTCTTCCTCGGGCAGCAAAAACACTCGATTTTTTAAAAACAGCTGATAATAACATTTTTAAGCATGGAATTCCACCCCGAATCACTTCCTTGCATCCATTTTTACATTTGAGTCAAAAAAAAATTTTTGCTCTTGAGCAGCTTTTTTTCTGACCGCAGCATCACGCGTTTTCTTCCTCAGGCAGCAAAAACACTCGATTTTTAAAAACAGCTGATGATAACATTTTTAAGCATGGAATTCCACTCCGAATCACATCCTAGCCTCCGTTTTTACATTTGAGTCAAAAAAATTTTTTTTGCTCCTGAGAAGCTTTTTTTCTGACCGCGGCATCACGCGTTTTCTTCCTCAGGCAGCAAAAACACTCGATTTTTAAAAACAGCTGATGATAACATTTTTAAGCATGGAATTCCACCCCGAATCACATCGTAGCATCCGTTTTTACATTTGAGTCAAAAAAATTTTTTTGCTCCTGAGCAGCTTTTTTTCTGACCGCGGCATCACGCGTTTTCTTCCTCGGGCAGAAAAAACACTCGATTTTTAAAAACAGCTGATAATAACATTTTTAAGCATGGAATTCCACCCCGAATCACATCCCAGCATCCGTATTTACATTTCAGTGAAAAAATTTTTTTTGCTCCTGAGCAGGCTTTTTTCTGACCGCGGCATCACGCGTTTTCTTCCTCGGGCAGCAAAAACACTCGATTTTTAAAAACAGCTAATAATAACATTTTTAAACATGGAATTCCACCCCGAATCACATCCTAGCATCCGTTTTTACATTTGAGTAAAAAAAAAAATTTTTGCTCCTGAGCAGCTTTTTTTCTGACCGCGGCATCACGCGTTTTCTTCCTCGGGCAGCAAAAACACTCGATTTTTAAAAACAGCTGATAATAACATTTTTAAGCATGGAATTCCACTCCGAATCACATCCTAGCCTCCGTTTTTACATTTGAGTCAAAAAATTTTTTTTTGCTCCTGAGAAGCTTTTTTTCTGACCGCGGCATCACGCGTTTTCTTCCTCAGGCAGCAAAAACACTCGATTTTTAAAAACAGCTAATAATAACATGTTTAAGCATGGAATTCCACCCCGAATCACATCGTAGCATCCGTTTTTACATTTCAGTGAAAAAAATTTTTTTGCTCCTGAGCAGCTTTTTTTCTGACCGCGGCATCACGCGTTTTCTTCCTCAGGCAGCAAAAACACTCGATTTTTAAAAACAGCTAATAAAAACATTTTTAAGCATGGAATTCCACCCCGAATCACATCCTTGCATCCATTTTTACATTTGAGTCAGAAAATTTTTTTTGCTCCTGAGCAGCTTTTTTTCTGACCGCGGCTTCACTCGTTTTCTTCCTCGGGCAGCAAAAACACTCGATTTTTAAAAACAGCTGATAATAACATTTTTAAGCATGGAATTCCACCCCGAATCACATCCTAGCATCCGTTTTTACATTTGAGTCAAAAAAATTGTTTTGCTCCTGAGCAGCTTTTTTTCTGACCGCGGCATCACTCGTTTTCTTCCTCGGGCAGCAAAAACACTCGATTTTTAAAAACAGCTGATAATAACATTTTTAAGCATGGAATTCCACCCCGAATCACATCCTAGCATCCGTTTTTACATTTGAGTCAAAAAAATTGTTTTGCTCCTGAGCAGCTTTTTTTCTGACCGCGGCATCACGCGTTTTCTTCCTCGGGAAGCAAAAACACTCCATTTTTAAAAACAGCTAATAATAACATTTTTAAGCATGGAATTCAACCCCGAATCACATCCCAGAATCCGTTTTTACATTTCAGTGAAAAAAATTTTTTTGCTCCTGAGCAGCTTTTTTTCTGACCGCGGCATCACGCGTTTTCTTCCTCAGGCAGCAAAAACACTCGATTTTTAAAAACAGCTAATAAAAACATTTTTAAGCATGGAATTCCACCCCGAATCACATCCTAGCATCCGTTTTTACATTTGAGTCAAAAAAATTGTTTTGCTCCTGAGCAGCTTTTTTTCTGACCGCGGCATCACGCGTTTTCTTCCTCGGGCAGCAAAAACACTCGATTTTTTAAAAACAGCTGATAATAACATTTTTAAGCATGGAATTCCACCCCGAATCACTTCCTTGCATCCATTTTTACATTTGAGTCAAAAAAAAATTTTTGCTCTTGAGCAGCTTTTTTTCTGACCGCGGCATCACGCGTTTTCTTCCTCAGGCAGCAAAAACACTCGATTTTTAAAAACAGCTAATAATAACATTTTTAAACATGGAATTCCACCCCGAATCACATCCTAGCATCCGTTTTTACATTTGAGTAAAAAAAAAATTTTTGCTCCTGAGAAGCTTTTTTTCTGACCGCGGCATCACGCCTTTTCTTCCTCGGGCAGCAAAAACACTCGATTTTTAAAAACAGCTGATAATAACATTTTTAAGCATGGAATTACACTCCGAATCACATCCTAGCCTCCGTTTTTACATTTGAGTCAAAAAAATTTTTTTTGCTCCTGAGAAGCTTTTTTTCTGACCGCGGCATCACGCGTTTTATTCCTCAGGCAGCAAAAACACTCGATTTTTAAAAACAGCTAATAATAACATGTTTAAGCATGGAATTCAACCCCGAATCACATCCCAGCATCCGTTTTTACATTTCAGTGAAAAAAAATTTTTTGCTCCTGAGCAGCTTTTTTTCTGACCGCGGCATCACGCGTTTTCTTCCTCGGGCAGCAAAAACACTCGATTTTTAAAAACAGCTGATAATAACATTTTTAAGCATGGAATTCCACCCCGAATCACATCCTTGCATCCATTTTTACATTTGAGTCAAAAAAAATTTTTTGCTCTTGAGCAGCTTTTTTTCTGACCGCGGCATCACGCGTTTTCTTCCTCAGGCAGCAAAAACACTCGATTTTTAAAAACAGCTAATAATAACATTTTTAAACATGGAATTCCACCCCGAATCACATCCTAGCCTCCGTTTTTACATTTGAGTAAAAAAAAAATTTTTTGCTCCTGAGAAGCTTTTTTTCTGACCGCGGCATCACGCCTTTTCTTCCTCGGGCAGCAAAAACACTCGATTTTTAAAAACAGCTGATAATAACATTTTTAAGCATGGAATTCCACTCCGAATCACATCCTAGCCTCCGTTTTTACATTTGAGTCAAAAAAATTTTTTTTGCTCCTGAGAAGCTTTTTTTCTGACCGCGGCATCACGCGTTTTCTTCCTCAGGCAGCAAAAACACTCGATTTTTAAAAACAGCTGATGATAACATTTTTAAGCATGGAATTCCACCCCGAATCACATCGTAGCATCCGTTTTTACATTTGAGTCAAAAAAATTTTTTTGCTCCTGAGCAGCTTTTTTTCTGACCGCGGCATCACGCGTTTTCTTCCTCGGGCAGAAAAAACACTCGATTTTTAAAAACAGCTGATAATAACATTTTTAAGCATGGAATTCCACCCCGAATCACATCCCAGCATCCGTATTTACATTTCAGTGAAAAAATTTTTTTTGCTCCTGAGCAGGCTTTTTTCTGACCGCGGCATCACGCGTTTTCTTCCTCGGGCAGCAAAAACACTCGATTTTTAAAAACAGCTAATAATAACATTTTTAAACATGGAATTCCACCCCGAATCACATCCTAGCATCCGTCTTTACATTTGAGTAAAAAAAAAAATTTTTGCTCCTGAGCAGCTTTTTTTCTGACCGCGGCATCACGCGTTTTCTTCCTCGGGCAACAAAAACACTCGATTTTTAAAAACAGCTGATAATAACATTTTTAAGCATGGAATTCCACTCCGAATCACATCCTAGCCTCCGTTTTTACATTTGAGTCAAAAAATTTTTTTTTGCTCCTGAGAAGCTTTTTTTCTGACCGCGGCATCACGCGTTTTCTTCCTCAGGCAGCAAAAACACTCGATTTTTAAAAACAGCTAATAATAACATGTTTAAGCATGGAATTCCACCCCGAATCACATCGTAGCATCCGTTTTTACATTTCAGTGAAAAAAATTTTTTTGCTCCTGAGCAGCTTTTTTTCTGACCGCGGCATCACGCGTTTTCTTCCTCAGGCAGCAAAAACACTCGATTTTTAAAAACAGCTAATAAAAACATTTTTAAGCATGGAATTCCACCCCGAATCACATCCTTGCATCCATTTTTACATTTGAGTCAGAAAATTTTTTTTGCTCCTGAGCAGCTTTTTTTCTGACCGCGGCATCACTCGTTTTCTTCCTCGGGCAGCAAAAACACTCGATTTTTAAAAACAGCTGATAATAACATTTTTAAGCATGGAATTCCACCCCGAATCACATCCTAGCATCCGTTTTTACATTTGAGTCAAAAAAATTGTTTTGCTCCTGAGCAGCTTTTTTTCTGACCGCGGCATCACGCGTTTTCTTCCTCGGGCAGCAAAAACACTCGATTTTTTAAAAACAGCTGATAATAACATTTTTAAGCATGGAATTCCACCCCGAATCACATCCTTGCATCCATTTTTACATTTGAGTCAAAAAAAATTTTTTGCTCTTGAGCAGCTTTTTTTCTGACCGCGGCATCACGCGTTTTCTTCCTCAGGCAGCAAAAACACTCGATTTTTAAAAACAGCTAATAATAACATTTTTAAACATGGAATTCCACCCCGAATCACATCCTAGCATCCGTTTTTACATTTGAGTAAAAAAAAAATTTTTGCTCCTGAGAAGCTTTTTTTCTGACCGCGGCATCACGCGTTTTCTTCCTCGGGCAGCAAAAACACTCGATTTTTAAAAACAGCTGATAATAACATTTTTAAGCATGGAATTACACTCCGAATCACATCCTAGCCTCCGTTTTTACATTTGAGTCAAAAAAATTTTTTTTGCTCCTGAGAAGCTTTTTTTCTGACCGCGGCATCACGCGTTTTATTCCTCAGGCAGCAAAAACACTCGATTTTTAAAAACAGCTAATAATAACATGTTTAAGCATGGAATTCAACCCCGAATCACATCCCAGCATCCGTTTTTACATTTCAGTGAAAAAAAATTTTTTGCTCCTGAGCAGCTTTTTTTCTGACCGCGGCATCACGCGTTTTCTTCCTCGGGCAGCAAAAACACTCGATTTTTAAAAACAGCTGATAATAACATTTTTAAGCATGGAATTCCACCCCGAATCACATCCTTGCATCCATTTTTACATTTGAGTCAAAAAAAATTTTTTGCTCTTGAGCAGCTTTTTTTCTGACCGCGGCATCACGCGTTTTCTTCCTCAGGCAGCAAAAACACTCGATTTTTAAAAACAGCTAATAATAACATTTTTAAACATGGAATTCCACCCCGAATCACATCCTAGCCTCCGTTTTTACATTTGAGTAAAAAAAAAAATTTTTGCTCCTGAGAAGCTTTTTTTCTGACCGCGGCATCACGCCTTTTCTTCCTCGGGCAGCAAAAACACTCGATTTTTAAAAACAGCGGATAATAACATTTTTAAGCATGGAATTCCACTCCGAATCACATCCTAGCCTCCGTTTTTACATTTGAGTCAAAAAAATTTTTTTTGCTCCTGAGAAGCTTTTTTTCTGACCGCGGCATCACGCGTTTTCTTCCTCAGGCAGCAAAAACACTCGATTTTTAAAAACAGCTGATGATAACATTTTTAAGCATGGAATTCCACCCCGAATCACATCGTAGCATCCGTTTTTACATTTGAGTCAAAAAAATTTTTTTGCTCCTGAGCAGCTTTTTTTCTGACCGCGGCATCACGCGTTTTCTTCCTCGGGCAGAAAAAACACTCGATTTTTAAAAACAGCTGATAATAACATTTTTAAGCATGGAATTCCACCCCGAATCACATCCCAGCATCCGTATTTACATTTCAGTGAAAAAATTTTTTTTGCTCCTGAGCAGGCTTTTTTCTGACCGCGGCATCACGCGTTTTCTTCCTCGGGCAGCAAAAACACTCGATTTTTAAAAACAGCTAATAATAACATTTTTAAACATGGAATTCCACCCCGAATCACATCCTAGCATCCGTTTTTACATTTGAGTAAAAAAAAAAATTTTTGCTCCTGAGCAGCTTTTTTTCTGACCGCGGCATCACGCGTTTTCTTCCTCGGGCAGCAAAAACACTCGATTTTTAAAAACAGCTGATAATAACATTTTTAAGCATGGAATTCCACTCCGAATCACATCCTAGCCTCCGTTTTTACATTTGAGTCAAAAAATTTTTTTTTGCTCCTGAGAAGCTTTTTTTCTGACCGCGGCATCACGCGTTTTCTTCCTCAGGCAGCAAAAACACTCGATTTTTAAAAACAGCTAATAATAACATGTTTAAGCATGGAATTCCACCCCGAATCACATCGTAGCATCCGTTTTTACATTTGAGTCAAAAAAATTTTTTTGCTCCTGAGCAGCTTTTTTTCTGACCGCGGCATCACGCGTTTTCTTCCTCGGGAAGCAAAAACACTCCATTTTTAAAAACAGCTAATAATAACATTTTTAAGCATGGAATTCAACCCCGAATCACATCCCAGAATCCGTTTTTACATTTCAGTGAAAAAAATTTTTTTGCTCCTGAGCAGCTTTTTTTCTGACCGCGGCATCACGCGTTTTCTTCCTCAGGCAGCAAAAACACTCGATTTTTAAAAACAGCTAATAAAAACATTTTTAAGCATGGAATTCCACCCCGAATCACATCCTTGCATCCATTTTTACATTTGAGTCAGAAAATTTTTTTTGCTCCTGAGCAGCTTTTTTTCTGACCGCGGCATCACTCGTTTTCTTCCTCGGGCAGCAAAAACACTCGATTTTTAAAAACAGCTGATAATAACATTTTTAAGCATGGAATTCCACCCCGAATCACATCCTAGCATCCGTTTTTACATTTGAGTCAAAAAAATTGTTTTGCTCCTGAGCAGCTTTTTTTCTGACCGCGGCATCACGCGTTTTCTTCCTCGGGCAGCAAAAACACTCGATTTTTTAAAAACAGCTGATAATAACATTTTTAAGCATGGAATTCCACCCCGAATCACATCCTTGCATCCATTTTTACATTTGAGTCAAAAAAAAATTTTTGCTCTTGAGCAGCTTTTTTTCTGACCGCGGCATCACGCGTTTTCTTCCTCAGGCAGCAAAAACACTCGATTTTTAAAAACAGCTAATAATAACATTTTTAAACATGGAATTCCACCCCGAATCACATCCTAGCATCCGTTTTTACATTTGAGTAAAAAAAAAATTTTTGCTCCTGGAAGCTTTTTTTCTGACCGCGGCATCACGCGTTTTCTTCCTCGGGCAGCAAAAACACTCGATTTTTAAAAACAGCTGATAATAACATTTTTAAGCATGGAATTACACTCCGAATCACATCCTAGCCTCCGTTTTTACATTTGAGTCAAAAAAATTTTTTTTGCTCCTGAGAAGCTTTTTTTCTGACCGCGGCATCACGCGTTTTATTCCTCAGGCAGCAAAAACACTCGATTTTTAAAAACAGCTAATAATAACATGTTTAAGCATGGAATTCCACCCCGAATCACATCGTAGCATCCGTTTTTACATTTGAGTCAAAAAAATTTTTTTGCTCCTGAGCAGCTTTTTTTCTGACCGCGGCATCACGCGTTTTCTTCCTCGGGCAGAAAAAACACTCAATTTTTAAAAACAGCTGATAATAACATTTTTAAACATGGAATTCCACCCCGAATCACATCCTAGCATCCGTTTTTACATTTGAGTAAAAAAAAAATTTTTGCTCCTGAGAAGCTTTTTTTCTGACCGCGGCATCACGCGTTTTCTTCCTCGGGCAGCAAAAACACTCGATTTTTAAAAACAGCTGATAATAACATTTTTAAGCATGGAATTCCACTCCGAATCACATCCTAGCCTCCGTTTTTACATTTGAGTCAAAAAAATTTTTTTTGCTCCTGAGAAGCTTTTTTTCTGACCGCGGCATCACGCGTTTTATTCCTCAGGCAGCAAAAACACTCGATTTTTAAAAACAGCTAATAATAACATGTTTAAGCATGGAATTCCACCCCGAATCACATCGTAGCATCCGTTTTTACATTTGAGTCAAAAAAATTTTTTTGCTCCTGAGCAGCTTTTTTTCTGACCGCGGCATCACGCGTTTTCTTCCTCGGGCAAAAAAAACACTCAATTTTTAAAAACAGCTGATAATAACATTTTTAAGCATGGAATTCCACTCCGAATCACATCCTAGCCTCCGTTTTTACATTTGAGTCAAAAAAAATTTTTTTGCTCCTGAGAAGCTTTTTTTCTGACCGCGGCATCACGCATTTTCTTCCTCAGGCAGCAAAAACACTCGATTTTTAAAAACAGCTAATAATTACATGTTTAAGCATGGAATTCCACCCCGAATCACATCGTAGCATCCGTTTTTACATTTGAGTCAAAAAAAATTTTTTGCTCCTGAGCAGCTTTTTTTCTGACCGCGGCATCACGCGTTTTCTTACTCGGAAAGCAAAAACACTCCATTTTTAAAAACAGCTAATAATAACATTTTTAAGCATGGAATTCAACCCCGAATCACATCCCAGCATCCGTTTTTACATTTCAGTGAAAAAAAATTTTTTGCTCCTGAGCAGCTTTTTTTCTGACCGCGGCATCACGCGTTTTCTTCCTCGGGCAGCAAAAACACTCGATTTTTAAAAACAGCTGATAATAACATTTTTAAGCATGGAATTCCACCCCGAATCACATCCTTGCATCCATTTTTACATTTGAGTCAAAAAAAATTTTTTGCTCTTGAGCAGCTTTTTTTCTGACCGCGGCATCACGCGTTTTCTTCCTCAGGCAGCAAAAACACTCGATTTTTAAAAACAGCTAATAATAACATTTTTAAACATGGAATTCCACCCCGAATCACATCCTAGCATCCGTTTTTACATTTGAGTAAAAAAAAAAATTTTTGCTCCTGAGAAGCTTTTTTTCTGACCGCGGCATCACGCCTTTTCTTCCTCGGGCAGCAAAAACACTCGATTTTTAAAAACAGCTAATAAAAACATTTTTAAGCATGGAATTCCACCCCGAATCACATCCTTGCATCCATTTTTACATTTGAGTCAAAAAAAATTTTTTGCTCCTGAGCAGCTTTTTTTCTGACCGCGGCATCACTCGTTTTCTTCCTCGGGCAGCAAAAACACTCGATTTTTAAAAACAGCTGATAATAACATTTTTAAGCATGGAATTCCATCCCGAATCACATCCCAGCATCCGTATTTACATTTCAGTGAAAAAAAATTTTTTGCTCCTTAGCAGCCTTTTTTCTGACCGCGGCATCACGCGTTTTCTTCCTCGGGCAGCAAAAACACTCGATTTTTAAAAACAGCTAATAATAACATTTTTAAACATGGAATTCCACCCCGAATCACATCCTAGCATCTGTTTTTACATTTGAGTCAAAAAAAAATTTTTTGCTCCTGAGAAGCTTTTTTTCTGACCGCGGCATCACGCGTTTTCTTCCTCGGGCAGCAAAAACACTCGATTTTTAAAAACAGCTGATGATAACATTTTTAAGCATGGAATTCCACTCCGAATCACATCCTAGCCTCCGTTTTTACATTTGAGTCAAAAAATTTTTTTTGCTCCTGAGCAGCTTTTTTTCTGACCGCGGCATCACGCGTTTTCTTCCTCGGGAAGCAAAAACACTCCATTTTTAAAAACAGCTGATAATAACATTTTTAAGCATGGAATTCCACCCCGAATCACATCCTAGCCTCCGTTTTTACATTTGAGTCAAAAAAATTGTTTTGCTCCTGAGCAGCTTTTTTTCTGACCGCGGCATCACGCGTTTTCTTCCTCAGGCAGCAAAAACACTCGATTTTTAAAAACAGCTAATAATAACATGTTTAAGCATGGAATTCCACCCCGAATCACATCGTAGCATCCGTTTTTACATTTGAGTCAAAAAAAAATTTTTGCTCCTGAGCAACTTTTTTTCTGACCGCGGCATCACGCGTTTTCTTCCTCGGGAAGCAAAAACACTCCATTTTTAAAAACAGCTAATAATAACATTTTTAAGCATGGAATTCCACCCCGAATCACATCCCAGCATCCGTATTTACATTTCAGTGAAAAAATTTTTTTTGCTCCTGAGCAGCCTTTTTTCTGACCGCGGCATCACGCGTTTTCTTCCTCGGGCAGCAAAAACACTCGATTTTTAAAAACAGCTAATAATAACATTTTTAAACATGGAATTCCACCCCGAATCACATCCTAGCATCCGTTTTTACATTTGAGTCAAAAAAATTTTTTTTGCTCCTGAGAAGCTTTTTTTCTGACCGCAGCATCACGCGTTTTCTTCCTCGGGCAGCAAAAACACTCGATTTTTAAAAACAGCTAATAATAACATTTTTAAACATGGAATTCCACCCCGAATCACATCCTAGCATCCGTTTTTACATTTGAGTAAAAAAAAAATTTTTGCTCCTGAGAAGCTTTTTTTCTGACCGCGGCATCACGCGTTTTCTTCCTCGGGCAGCAAAAACACTCGATTTTTAAAAAGAGCTGATAATAACATTTTTAAGCATGGAATTCCACTCCGAATCACATCCTAGCCTCCGTTTTTACATTTGAGTCAAAAAAATTTTTTTTGCTCCTGAGAAGCTTTTTTTCTGACCGCGGCATCACGCGTTTTATTCCTCAGGCAGCAAAAACACTCGATTTTTAAAAACAGCTAATAATAACATGTTTAAGCATGGAATTCCACCCCGAATCACATCGTAGCATCCGTTTTTACATTTGAGTCAAAAAAATTTTTTTGCTCCTGAGCAGCTTTTTTTCTGACCGCGGCATCACGCGTTTTCTTCCTCGGGCAGAAAAAACACTCGGTTTTTAAAAACAGCTGATAATAACATTTTTAAGCATGGAATTCCACTCCGAATCACATCCTAGCATCCGTTTTTACATTTGAGTCAAAAAAATTTTTTTTGCTCCTGAGAAGCTTTTTTTCTGACCGCAGCATCACGCGTTTTCTTCCTCGGGCAGCAAAAACACTCGATTTTTAAAAACAGCTAATAATAACATTTTTAAACATGGAATTCCACCCCGAATCACATCCTAGCATCCGTTTTTACATTTGAGTAAAAAAAAATTTTTTGCTCCTGAGAAGCTTTTTTTCTGACCGCGGCATCACGCGTTTTCTTCCTCGGGCAGCAAAAACACTCGATTTTTAAAAAGAGCTGATAATAACATTTTTAAGCATGGAATTCCACTCCGAATCACATCCTAGCCTCCGTTTTTACATTTGAGTCAAAAAAATTTTTTTTGCTCCTGAGAAGCTTTTTTTCTGACCGCGGCATCACGCGTTTTATTCCTCAGGCAGCAAAAACACTCGATTTTTAAAAACAGCTAATAATAACATGTTTAAGCATGGAATTCCACCCCGAATCACATCGTAGCATCCGTTTTTACATTTGAGTCAAAAAAATTTTTTTGCTCCTGAGCAGCTTTTTTTCTGACCGCGGCATCACGCGTTTTCTTCCTCGGGCAGAAAAAACACTCGGTTTTTAAAAACAGCTGATAATAACATTTTTAAGCATGGAATTCCACTCCGAATCACATCCTAGCCTCCGTTTTTACATTTGAGTCAAAAAAATTTTTTTTGCTCCTGAGAAGCTTTTTTTCTGACCGCGGCATCACGCGTTTTCTTCCTCAGGCAGCAAAAACACTCGATTTTTAAAAACAGCTGATAATAACATGTTTAAGCATGGAATTCCACCCCGAATCACATCCTAGCATCCGTTTTTACATTTGAGTCAAAAAAAAAATTTTTGCTCCTGAGAAGCTTTTTTTCTGACCGCGGCATCACGCGTTTTCTTCCTCGGGCAGAAAAAACACTCGATTTTTAAAAACAGCTAATAATAACATTTTTAAGCATGGAATTCCACCCCGAATCACATCCCAGCATCCGTATTTACATTTCAGTGAAAAAATTTTTTTTGCTCCTGAGCAGGCTTTTTTCTGACCGCGGCATCACGCGTTTTCTTCCTCGGGCAGCAAAAACACTCGATTTTTAAAAACAGCTAATAATAACATTTTTAAACATGGAATTCCACCCCGAATCACATCCTAGCATCCGTTTTTACATTTGAGTAAAAAAAAAAAATTTTGCTCCTGAGCAGCTTTTTTTCTGACCGCGGCATCACGCGTTTTCTTCCTCGGGCAGCAAAAACACTCGATTTTTAAAAACAGCTGATAATAACATTTTTAAGCATGGAATTCCACTCCGAATCACATCCTAGCCTCCGTTTTTACATTTGAGTCAAAAAATTTTTTTTTGCTCCTGAGAAGCTTTTTTTCTGACCGCGGCATCACGCGTTTTCTTCCTCAGGCAGCAAAAACACTCGATTTTTAAAAACAGCTAATAATAACATGTTTAAGCATGGAATTCCACCCCGAATCACATCGTAGCATCCGTTTTTACATTTGAGTCAAAAAAATTTTTTTGCTCCTGAGCAGCTTTTTTTCTGACCGCGGCATCACGCGTTTTCTTCCTCGGGAAGCAAAAACACTCCATTTTCAAAAACAGCTAATAATAACATTTTTAAGCATGGAATTCAACCCCGAATCACATCCCAGAATCCGTTTTTACATTTCAGTGAAAAAAATTTTTTTGCTCCTGAGCAGCTTTTTTTCTGACCGCGGCATCACGCGTTTTCTTCCTCAGGCAGCAAAAACACTCGATTTTTAAAAACAGCTAATAAAAACATTTTTAAGCATGGAATTCCACCCCGAATCACATCCTTGCATCCATTTTTACATTTGAGTCAGAAAATTTTTTTTGCTCCTGAGCAGCTTTTTTTCTGACCGCGGCATCACTCGTTTTCTTCCTCGGGCAGCAAAAACACTCGATTTTTAAAAACAGCTGATAATAACATTTTTAAGCATGGAATTCCACCCCGAATCACATCCTAGCATCCGTTTTTACATTTGAGTCAAAAAAATTGTTTTGCTCCTGAGCAGCTTTTTTTCTGACCGCGGCATCACGCGTTTTCTTCCTCGGGCAGCAAAAACACTCGATTTTTTAAAAACAGCTGATAATAACATTTTTAAGCATGGAATTCCACCCCGAATCACATCCTTGCATCCATTTTTACATTTGAGTCAAAAAAAATTTTTTGCTCTTGAGCAGCTTTTTTTCTGACCGCGGCATCACGCGTTTTCTTCCTCAGGCAGCAAAAACACTCGATTTTTAAAAACAGCTAATAATAACATTTTTAAACATGGAATTCCACCCCGAATCACATCCTAGCATCCGTTTTTACATTTGAGTAAAAAAAAAAATTTTGCTCCTGAGAAGCTTTTTTTCTGACCGCGGCATCACGCGTTTTCTTCCTCGGGCAGCAAAAACACTCGATTTTTAAAAACAGCTGATAATAACATTTTTAAGCATGGAATTACACTCCAAATCACATCCTAGCCTCCGTTTTTACATTTGAGTCAAAAAAATTTTTTTTGCTCCTGAGAAGCTTTTTTTCTGACCGCGGCATCACGCGTTTTATTCCTCAGGCAGCAAAAACACTCGATTTTTAAAAACAGCTAATAATAACATGTTTAAGCATGGAATTCCACCCCGAATCACATCGTAGCATCCGTTTTTACATTTGAGTCAAAAAAATTTTTTTGCTCCTGAGCAGCTTTTTTTCTGACCACGGCATCACGCGTTTTCTTCCTCGGGCAGAAAAAACACTCAATTTTTAAAAACAGCTGATAATAACATTTTTAAACATGGAATTCCACCCCGAATCACATCCTAGCATCCGTTTTTACATTTGAGTAAAAAAAAAATTTTTGCTCCTGAGAAGCTTTTTTTCTGACCGCGGCATCACGCGTTTTCTTCCTCGGGCAGCAAAAACACTCGATTTTTAAAAACAGCTGATAATAACATTTTTAAGCATGGAATTCCACTCCGAATCACATCCTAGCCTCCGTTTTTACATTTGAGTCAAAAAAATTTTTTTTGCTCCTGAGAAGCTTTTTTTCTGACCGCGGCATCACGCGTTTTATTCCTCAGGCAGCAAAAACACTCGATTTTTAAAAACAGCTAATAATAACATGTTTAAGCATGGAATTCCACCCCGAATCACATCGTAGCATCCGTTTTTACATTTGAGTCAAAAAAATTTTTTTGCTCCTGAGCAGCTTTTTTTCTGACCGCGGCATCACGCGTTTTCTTCCTCGGGCAGAAAAAACACTCAATTTTTAAAAACAGCTGATAATAACATTTTTAAGCATGGAATTCCACTCCGAATCACATCCTAGCCTCCGTTTTTACATTTGAGTCAAAAAAAATTTTTTTGCTCCTGAGAAGCTTTTTTTCTGACCGCGGCATCACGCATTTTCTTCCTCAGGCAGCAAAAACACTCGATTTTTAAAAACAGCTAATAATAACATGTTTAAGCATGGAATTCCACCCCGAATCACATCGTAGCATCCGTTTTTACATTTGAGTCAAAAAAAATTTTTTGCTCCTGAGCAGCTTTTTTTCTGACCGCGGCATCACGCGTTTTCTTACTCGGGAAGCAAAAACACTCCATTTTTAAAAACAGCTAATAATAACATTTTTAAGCATGGAATTCAACCCCGAATCACATCCCAGCATCCGTTTTTACATTTCAGTGAAAAAAAATTTTTTGCTCCTGAGCAGCTTTTTTTCTGACCGCGGCTTCACGCGTTTTCTTCCTCGGGCAGCAAAAACACTCGATTTTTAAAAACAGCTGATAATAACATTTTTAAGCATGGAATTCCACCCCGAATCACATCCTAGCATCTGTTTTTACATTTGAGTCAAAAAAATTGTTTTGCTCCTGAGCAGCTTTTTTTCTGACCGCGGCATCACGCGTTTTCTTCCTCGGGCAGCAAAAACACTCGATTTTTTAAAAACAGCTGATAATAACATTTTTAAGCATGGAATTCCACCCCGAATCACATCCTTGCATCCATTTTTACATTTGAGTCAAAAAAAAATTTTTGCTCTTGAGCAGCTTTTTTTCTGACCGCGGCATCACGCGTTTTCTTCCTCAGGCAGCAAAAACACTCGATTTTTAAAAACAGCTAATAATAACATTTTTAAACATGGAATTCCACCCCGAATCACATCCTAGCATCCGTTTTTACATTTGAGTAAAAAAAAAATTTTTGCTCCTGAGAAGCTTTTTTTCTGACCGCGGCATCACGCGTTTTCTTCCTCGGGCAGCAAAAACACTCGATTTTTAAAAACAGCTGATAATAACATTTTTAAGCATGGAATTCCACTCCGAATCACATCCTAGCCTCCGTTTTTACATTTGAGTCAAAAAAAATTTTTTTGCTCCTGAGAAGCTTTTTTTCTGACCGCGGCATCACGCGTTTTCTTCCTCAGGCAGCAAAAACACTCGATTTTTAAAAACAGCTGATGATAACATTTTTAAGCATGGAATTCCACCCCGAATCACATCGTAGCATCCGTTTTTACATTTGAGTCAAAAAAATTTTTTTGCTCCTGAGCAGCTTTTTTTCTGACCGCGGCATCACGCGTTTTCTTCCTCGGGCAGAAAAAACACTCGATTTTTAAAAACAGCTGATAATAACATTTTTAAGCATGGAATTCCACCCCGAATCACATCCCAGCATCCGTATTTACATTTCAGTGAAAAAATTTTTTTTGCTCCTGAGCAGGCTTTTTTCTGACCGCGGCATCACGCGTTTTCTTCCTCGGGCAGCAAAAACACTCGATTTTTAAAAACAGCTAATAATAACATTTTTAAACATGGAATTCCACCCCGAATCACATCCTAGCATCCGTTTTTACATTTGAGTAAAAAAAAAAATTTTTGCTCCTGAGCAGCTTTTTTTCTGACCGCGGCATCACGCGTTTTCTTCCTCGGGAAGCAAAAACACTCCATTTTTAAAAACAGCTAATAATAACATTTTTAAGCATGGAATTCAACCCCGAATCACATCCCAGAATCCGTTTTTACATTTCAGTGAAAAAAATTTTTTTGCTCCTGAGCAGCTTTTTTTCTGACCGCGGCATCACGCGTTTTCTTCCTCAGGCAGCAAAAACACTCGATTTTTAAAAACAGCTAATAAAAACATTTTTAAGCATGGAATTCCACCCCGAATCACATCCTTGCATCCATTTTTACATTTGAGTCAGAAAATTTTTTTTGCTCCTGAGCAGCTTTTTTTCTGACCGCGGCATCACTCGTTTTCTTCCTCGGGCAGCAAAAACACTCGATTTTTAAAAACAGCTAATAATAACATGTTTAAGCATGGAATTCCACCCCGAATCACATCGTAGCATCCGTTTTTACATTTGAGTCAAAAAAATTGTTTTGCTCCTGAGCAGCTTTTTTTCTGACCGCGGCATCACGCGTTTTCTTCCTCGGGCAGCAAAAACACTCGATTTTTTAAAAACAGCTGATAATAACATTTTTAAGCATGGAATTCCACCCCGAATCACATCCTTGCATCCATTTTTACATTTGAGTCAAAAAAAAATTTTTGCTCTTGAGCAGCTTTTTTTCTGACCGCGGCATCACGCGTTTTCTTCCTCAGGCAGCAAAAACACTCGATTTTTAAAAACAGCTAATAATAACATTTTTAAACATGGAATTCCACCCCGAATCACATCCTAGCATCCGTTTTTACATTTGAGTAAAAAAAAAATTTTTGCTCCTGAGAAGCTTTTTTTCTGACCGCGGCATCACGCGTTTTCTTCCTCGGGCAGCAAAAACACTAGATTTTTAAAAACAGCTGATAATAACATTTTTAAGCATGGAATTACACTCCGAATCACATCCTAGCCTCCGTTTTTACATTTGAGTCAAAAAAATTTTTTTTGCTCCTGAGAAGCTTTTTTTCTGACCGCGGCATCACGCGTTTTATTCCTCAGGCAGCAAAAACACTCGATTTTTAAAAACAGCTAATAATAACATGTTTAAGCATGGAATTCAACCCCGAATCACATCCCAGCATCCGTTTTTACATTTCAGTGAAAAAAAATTTTTTGCTCCTGAGCAGCTTTTTTTCTGACCGCGGCATCACGCGTTTTCTTCCTCGGGCAGCAAAAACACTCGATTTTTAAAAACAGCTGATAATAACATTTTTAAGCATGGAATTCCACCCCGAATCACATCCTTGCATCCATTTTTACATTTGAGTCAAAAAAAATTTTTTGCTCTTGAGCAGCTTTTTTTCTGACCACGGCATCACGCGTTTTCTTCCTCAGGCAGCAAAAACACTCGATTTTTAAAAACAGCTGATAATAACATTTTTAAGCATGGAATTCCACTCCGAATCACATCCTAGCCTCCGTTTTTACATTTGAGTCAAAAAAATTTTTTTTGCTCCTGAGAAGCTTTTTTTCTGACCGCGGCATCACGCGTTTTCTTCCTCAGGCAGCAAAAACACTCGATTTTTAAAAACAGCTGATGATAACATTTTTAAGCATGGAATTCCACCCCGAATCACATCGTAGCATCCGTTTTTACATTTGAGTCAAAAAAATTTTTTTGCTCCTGAGCAGCTTTTTTTCTGACCGCGGCATCACGCGTTTTCTTCCTCGGGCAGAAAAAACACTCGATTTTTAAAAACAGCTGATAATAACATTTTTAAGCATGGAATTCCACCCCGAATCACATCCCAGCATCCGTATTTACATTTCAGTGAAAAAATTTTTTTTGCTCCTGAGCAGGCTTTTTTCTGACCGCGGCATCACGCGTTTTCTTCCTCGGGCAGCAAAAACACTCGATTTTTAAAAACAGCTAATAATAACATTTTTAAACATGGAATTCCACCCCGAATCACATCCTAGCATCCGTTTTTACATTTGAGTAAAAAAAAAAATTTTTGCTCCTGAGCAGCTTTTTTTCTGACCGCGGCATCACGCGTTTTCTTCCTCGGGCAGCAAAAACACTCGATTTTTAAAAACAGCTGATAATAACATTTTTAAGCATGGAATTCCACTCCGAATCACATCCTAGCCTCCGTTTTTACATTTGAGTCAAAAAATTTTTTTTTGCTCCTGAGAAGCTTTTTTTCTGACCGCGGCATCACGCGTTTTCTTCCTCAGGCAGCAAAAACACTCGATTTTTAAAAACAGCTAATAATAACATGTTTAAGCATGGAATTCCACCCCGAATCACATCGTAGCATCCGTTTTTACATTTCAGTGAAAAAAATTTTTTTGCTCCTGAGCAGCTTTTTTTCTGACCGCGGCATCACGCGTTTTCTTCCTCAGGCAGCAAAAACACTCGATTTTTAAAAACAGCTAATAAAAACATTTTTAAGCATGGAATTCCACCCCGAATCACATCCTTGCATCCATTTTTACATTTGAGTCAGAAAATTTTTTTTGCTCCTGAGCAGCTTTTTTTCTGACCGCGGCTTCACTCGTTTTCTTCCTCGGGCAGCAAAAACACTCGATTTTTAAAAACAGCTGATAATAACATTTTTAAGCATGGAATTCCACCCCGAATCACATCCTAGCATCCGTTTTTACATTTGAGTCAAAAAAATTGTTTTGCTCCTGAGCAGCTTTTTTTCTGACCGCGGCATCACTCGTTTTCTTCCTCGGGCAGCAAAAACACTCGATTTTTAAAAACAGCTGATAATAACATTTTTAAGCATGGAATTCCACCCCGAATCACATCCTAGCATCCGTTTTTACATTTGAGTCAAAAAAATTGTTTTGCTCCTGAGCAGCTTTTTTTCTGACCGCGGCATCACGCGTTTTCTTCCTCGGGAAGCAAAAACACTCCATTTTTAAAAACAGCTAATAATAACATTTTTAAGCATGGAATTCAACCCCGAATCACATCCCAGAATCCGTTTTTACATTTCAGTGAAAAAAATTTTTTTGCTCCTGAGCAGCTTTTTTTCTGACCGCGGCATCACGCGTTTTCTTCCTCAGGCAGCAAAAACACTCGATTTTTAAAAACAGCTAATAAAAACATTTTTAAGCATGGAATTCCACCCCGAATCACATCCTAGCATCCGTTTTTACATTTGAGTCAAAAAAATTGTTTTGCTCCTGAGCAGCTTTTTTTCTGACCGCGGCATCACGCGTTTTCTTCCTCGGGCAGCAAAAACACTCGATTTTTTAAAAACAGCTGATAATAACATTTTTAAGCATGGAATTCCACCCCGAATCACTTCCTTGCATCCATTTTTACATTTGAGTCAAAAAAAAATTTTTGCTCTTGAGCAGCTTTTTTTCTGACCGCGGCATCACGCGTTTTCTTCCTCAGGCAGCAAAAACACTCGATTTTTAAAAACAGCTAATAATAACATTTTTAAACATGGAATTCCACCCCGAATCACATCCTAGCATCCGTTTTTACATTTGAGTAAAAAAAAAATTTTTGCTCCTGAGAAGCTTTTTTTCTGACCGCGGCATCACGCCTTTTCTTCCTCGGGCAGCAAAAACACTCGATTTTTAAAAACAGCTGATAATAACATTTTTAAGCATGGAATTACACTCCGAATCACATCCTAGCCTCCGTTTTTACATTTGAGTCAAAAAAATTTTTTTTGCTCCTGAGAAGCTTTTTTTCTGACCGCGGCATCACGCGTTTTATTCCTCAGGCAGCAAAAACACTCGATTTTTAAAAACAGCTAATAATAACATGTTTAAGCATGGAATTCAACCCCGAATCACATCCCAGCATCCGTTTTTACATTTCAGTGAAAAAAAATTTTTTGCTCCTGAGCAGCTTTTTTTCTGACCGCGGCATCACGCGTTTTCTTCCTCGGGCAGCAAAAACACTCGATTTTTAAAAACAGCTGATAATAACATTTTTAAGCATGGAATTCCACCCCGAATCACATCCTTGCATCCATTTTTACATTTGAGTCAAAAAAAATTTTTTGCTCTTGAGCAGCTTTTTTTCTGACCGCGGCATCACGCGTTTTCTTCCTCAGGCAGCAAAAACACTCGATTTTTAAAAACAGCTAATAATAACATTTTTAAACATGGAATTCCACCCCGAATCACATCCTAGCCTCCGTTTTTACATTTGAGTAAAAAAAAAATTTTTTGCTCCTGAGAAGCTTTTTTTCTGACCGCGGCATCACGCCTTTTCTTCCTCGGGCAGCAAAAACACTCGATTTTTAAAAACAGCTGATAATAACATTTTTAAGCATGGAATTCCACTCCGAATCACATCCTAGCCTCCGTTTTTACATTTGAGTCAAAAAAATTTTTTTTGCTCCTGAGAAGCTTTTTTTCTGACCGCGGCATCACGCGTTTTCTTCCTCAGGCAGCAAAAACACTCGATTTTTAAAAACAGCTGATGATAACATTTTTAAGCATGGAATTCCACCCCGAATCACATCGTAGCATCCGTTTTTACATTTGAGTCAAAAAAATTTTTTTGCTCCTGAGCAGCTTTTTTTCTGACCGCGGCATCACGCGTTTTCTTCCTCGGGCAGAAAAAACACTCGATTTTTAAAAACAGCTGATAATAACATTTTTAAGCATGGAATTCCACCCCGAATCACATCCCAGCATCCGTATTTACATTTCAGTGAAAAAATTTTTTTTGCTCCTGAGCAGGCTTTTTTCTGACCGCGGCATCACGCGTTTTCTTCCTCGGGCAGCAAAAACACTCGATTTTTAAAAACAGCTAATAATAACATTTTTAAACATGGAATTCCACCCCGAATCACATCCTAGCATCCGTCTTTACATTTGAGTAAAAAAAAAAATTTTTGCTCCTGAGCAGCTTTTTTTCTGACCGCGGCATCACGCGTTTTCTTCCTCGGGCAACAAAAACACTCGATTTTTAAAAACAGCTGATAATAACATTTTTAAGCATGGAATTCCACTCCGAATCACATCCTAGCCTCCGTTTTTACATTTGAGTCAAAAAATTTTTTTTTGCTCCTGAGAAGCTTTTTTTCTGACCGCGGCATCACGCGTTTTCTTCCTCAGGCAGCAAAAACACTCGATTTTTAAAAACAGCTAATAATAACATGTTTAAGCATGGAATTCCACCCCGAATCACATCGTAGCATCCGTTTTTACATTTCAGTGAAAAAAATTTTTTTGCTCCTGAGCAGCTTTTTTTCTGACCGCGGCATCACGCGTTTTCTTCCTCAGGCAGCAAAAACACTCGATTTTTAAAAACAGCTAATAAAAACATTTTTAAGCATGGAATTCCACCCCGAATCACATCCTTGCATCCATTTTTACATTTGAGTCAGAAAATTTTTTTTGCTCCTGAGCAGCTTTTTTTCTGACCGCGGCATCACTCGTTTTCTTCCTCGGGCAGCAAAAACACTCGATTTTTAAAAACAGCTGATAATAACATTTTTAAGCATGGAATTCCACCCCGAATCACATCCTAGCATCCGTTTTTACATTTGAGTCAAAAAAATTGTTTTGCTCCTGAGCAGCTTTTTTTCTGACCGCGGCATCACGCGTTTTCTTCCTCGGGCAGCAAAAACACTCGATTTTTTAAAAACAGCTGATAATAACATTTTTAAGCATGGAATTCCACCCCGAATCACATCCTTGCATCCATTTTTACATTTGAGTCAAAAAAAATTTTTTGCTCTTGAGCAGCTTTTTTTCTGACCGCGGCATCACGCGTTTTCTTCCTCAGGCAGCAAAAACACTCGATTTTTAAAAACAGCTAATAATAACATTTTTAAACATGGAATTCCACCCCGAATCACATCCTAGCATCCGTTTTTACATTTGAGTAAAAAAAAAATTTTTGCTCCTGAGAAGCTTTTTTTCTGACCGCGGCATCACGCGTTTTCTTCCTCGGGCAGCAAAAACACTCGATTTTTAAAAACAGCTGATAATAACATTTTTAAGCATGGAATTACACTCCGAATCACATCCTAGCCTCCGTTTTTACATTTGAGTCAAAAAAATTTTTTTTGCTCCTGAGAAGCTTTTTTTCTGACCGCGGCATCACGCGTTTTATTCCTCAGGCAGCAAAAACACTCGATTTTTAAAAACAGCTAATAATAACATGTTTAAGCATGGAATTCAACCCCGAATCACATCCCAGCATCCGTTTTTACATTTCAGTGAAAAAAAATTTTTTGCTCCTGAGCAGCTTTTTTTCTGACCGCGGCATCACGCGTTTTCTTCCTCGGGCAGCAAAAACACTCGATTTTTAAAAACAGCTGATAATAACATTTTTAAGCATGGAATTCCACCCCGAATCACATCCTTGCATCCATTTTTACATTTGAGTCAAAAAAAATTTTTTGCTCTTGAGCAGCTTTTTTTCTGACCGCGGCATCACGCGTTTTCTTCCTCAGGCAGCAAAAACACTCGATTTTTAAAAACAGCTAATAATAACATTTTTAAACATGGAATTCCACCCCGAATCACATCCTAGCCTCCGTTTTTACATTTGAGTAAAAAAAAAAATTTTTGCTCCTGAGAAGCTTTTTTTCTGACCGCGGCATCACGCCTTTTCTTCCTCGGGCAGCAAAAACACTCGATTTTTAAAAACAGCGGATAATAACATTTTTAAGCATGGAATTCCACTCCGAATCACATCCTAGCCTCCGTTTTTACATTTGAGTCAAAAAAATTTTTTTTGCTCCTGAGAAGCTTTTTTTCTGACCGCGGCATCACGCGTTTTCTTCCTCAGGCAGCAAAAAAACTCGATTTTTAAAAACAGCTGATGATAACATTTTTAAGCATGGAATTCCACCCCGAATCACATCGTAGCATCCGTTTTTACATTTGAGTCAAAAAAATTTTTTTGCTCCTGAGCAGCTTTTTTTCTGACCGCGGCATCACGCGTTTTCTTCCTCGGGCAGAAAAAACACTCGATTTTTAAAAACAGCTGATAATAACATTTTTAAGCATGGAATTCCACCCCGAATCACATCCCAGCATCCGTATTTACATTTCAGTGAAAAAATTTTTTTTGCTCCTGAGCAGGCTTTTTTCTGACCGCGGCATCACGCGTTTTCTTCCTCGGGCAGCAAAAACACTCGATTTTTAAAAACAGCTAATAATAACATTTTTAAACATGGAATTCCACCCCGAATCACATCCTAGCATCCGTTTTTACATTTGAGTAAAAAAAAAATTTTTTGCTCCTGAGCAGCTTTTTTTCTGACCGCGGCATCACGCGTTTTCTTCCTCGGGCAGAAAAAACACTCGATTTTTAAAAACAGCTGATAATAACATTTTTAAGCATGGAATTCCACCCCGAATCACATCCTTGCATCCATTTTTACATTTGAGTCAAAAAAAATTTTTTGCTCTTGAGCAGCTTTTTTTCTGACCGCGGCATCACGCGTTTTCTTCCTCAGGCAGCAAAAACACTCGATTTTTAAAAACAGCTAATAATAACATTTTTAAACATGGAATTCCACCCCGAATCACATCCTAGCCTCCGTTTTTACATTTGAGTAAAAAAAAAAATTTTTGCTCCTGAGAAGCTTTTTTTCTGACCGCGGCATCACGCCTTTTCTTCCTCGGGCAGCAAAAACACTCGATTTTTAAAAACAGCGGATAATAACATTTTTAAGCATGGAATTCCACTCCGAATCACATCCTAGCCTCCGTTTTTACATTTGAGTCAAAAAAATTTTTTTTGCTCCTGAGAAGCTTTTTTTCTGACCGCGGCATCACGCGTTTTCTTCCTCAGGCAGCAAAAAAACTCGATTTTTAAAAACAGCTGATGATAACATTTTTAAGCATGGAATTCCACCCCGAATCACATCGTAGCATCCGTTTTTACATTTGAGTCAAAAAAATTTTTTTGCTCCTGAGCAGCTTTTTTTCTGACCGCGGCATCACGCGTTTTCTTCCTCGGGCAGAAAAAACACTCGATTTTTAAAAACAGCTGATAATAACATTTTTAAGCATGGAATTCCACCCCGAATCACATCCCAGCATCCGTATTTACATTTCAGTGAAAAAATTTTTTTTGCTCCTGAGCAGGCTTTTTTCTGACCGCGGCATCACGCGTTTTCTTCCTCGGGCAGCAAAAACACTCGATTTTTAAAAACAGCTAATAATAACATTTTTAAACATGGAATTCCACCCCGAATCACATCCTAGCATCCGTTTTTACATTTGAGTAAAAAAAAAATTTTTTGCTCCTGAGCAGCTTTTTTTCTGACCGCGGCATCACGCGTTTTCTTCCTCGGGCAGCAAAAACACTCGATTTTTAAAAACAGCTGATAATAACATTTTTAAGCATGGAATTCCACTCCGAATCACATCCTAGCCTCCGTTTTTACATTTGAGTCAAAAAATTTTTTTTTGCTCCTGAGAAGCTTTTTTTCTGACCGCGGCATCACGCGTTTTCTTCCTCAGGCAGCAAAAACACTCGATTTTTAAAAACAGCTAATAATAACATGTTTAAGCATGGAATTCCACCCCGAATCACATCGTAGCATCCGTTTTTACATTTGAGTCAAAAAAATTTTTTTGCTCCTGAGCAGCTTTTTTTCTGACCGCGGCATCACGCGTTTTCTTCCTCGGGAAGCAAAAACACTCCATTTTTAAAAACAGCTAATAATAACATTTTTAAGCATGGAATTCAACCCCGAATCACATCCCAGAATCCGTTTTTACATTTCAGTGAAAAAAATTTTTTTGCTCCTGAGCAGCTTTTTTTCTGACCGCGGCATCACGCGTTTTCTTCCTCAGGCAGCAAAAACACTCGATTTTTAAAAACAGCTAATAAAAACATTTTTAAGCATGGAATTCCACCCCGAATCACATCCTTGCATCCATTTTTACATTTGAGTCAGAAAATTTTTTTTGCTCCTGAGCAGCTTTTTTTCTGACCGCGGCATCACTCGTTTTCTTCCTCGGGCAGCAAAAACACTCGATTTTTAAAAACAGCTGATAATAACATTTTTAAGCATGGAATTCCACCCCGAATCACATCCTAGCATCCGTTTTTACATTTGAGTCAAAAAAATTGTTTTGCTCCTGAGCAGCTTTTTTTCTGACCGCGGCATCACGCGTTTTCTTCCTCGGGCAGCAAAAACACTCGATTTTTTAAAAACAGCTGATAATAACATTTTTAAGCATGGAATTCCACCCCGAATCACATCCTTGCATCCATTTTTACATTTGAGTCAAAAAAAAATTTTTGCTCTTGAGCAGCTTTTTTTCTGACCGCGGCATCACGCGTTTTCTTCCTCAGGCAGCAAAAACACTCGATTTTTAAAAACAGCTAATAATAACATTTTTAAACATGGAATTCCACCCCGAATCACATCCTAGCATCCGTTTTTACATTTGAGTAAAAAAAAAATTTTTGCTCCTGGAAGCTTTTTTTCTGACCGCGGCATCACGCGTTTTCTTCCTCGGGCAGCAAAAACACTCGATTTTTAAAAACAGCTGATAATAACATTTTTAAGCATGGAATTACACTCCGAATCACATCCTAGCCTCCGTTTTTACATTTGAGTCAAAAAAATTTTTTTTGCTCCTGAGAAGCTTTTTTTCTGACCGCGGCATCACGCGTTTTATTCCTCAGGCAGCAAAAACACTCGATTTTTAAAAACAGCTAATAATAACATGTTTAAGCATGGAATTCCACCCCGAATCACATCGTAGCATCCGTTTTTACATTTGAGTCAAAAAAATTTTTTTGCTCCTGAGCAGCTTTTTTTCTGACCGCGGCATCACGCGTTTTCTTCCTCGGGCAGAAAAAACACTCAATTTTTAAAAACAGCTGATAATAACATTTTTAAACATGGAATTCCACCCCGAATCACATCCTAGCATCCGTTTTTACATTTGAGTAAAAAAAAAATTTTTGCTCCTGAGAAGCTTTTTTTCTGACCGCGGCATCACGCGTTTTCTTCCTCGGGCAGCAAAAACACTCGATTTTTAAAAACAGCTGATAATAACATTTTTAAGCATGGAATTCCACTCCGAATCACATCCTAGCCTCCGTTTTTACATTTGAGTCAAAAAAATTTTTTTTGCTCCTGAGAAGCTTTTTTTCTGACCGCGGCATCACGCGTTTTATTCCTCAGGCAGCAAAAACACTCGATTTTTAAAAACAGCTAATAATAACATGTTTAAGCATGGAATTCCACCCCGAATCACATCGTAGCATCCGTTTTTACATTTGAGTCAAAAAAATTTTTTTGCTCCTGAGCAGCTTTTTTTCTGACCGCGGCATCACGCGTTTTCTTCCTCGGGCAAAAAAAACACTCAATTTTTAAAAACAGCTGATAATAACATTTTTAAGCATGGAATTCCACTCCGAATCACATCCTAGCCTCCGTTTTTACATTTGAGTCAAAAAAAATTTTTTTGCTCCTGAGAAGCTTTTTTTCTGACCGCGGCATCACGCATTTTCTTCCTCAGGCAGCAAAAACACTCGATTTTTAAAAACAGCTAATAATTACATGTTTAAGCATGGAATTCCACCCCGAATCACATCGTAGCATCCGTTTTTACATTTGAGTCAAAAAAAATTTTTTGCTCCTGAGCAGCTTTTTTTCTGACCGCGGCATCACGCGTTTTCTTACTCGGAAAGCAAAAACACTCCATTTTTAAAAACAGCTAATAATAACATTTTTAAGCATGGAATTCAACCCCGAATCACATCCCAGCATCCGTTTTTACATTTCAGTGAAAAAAAATTTTTTGCTCCTGAGCAGCTTTTTTTCTGACCGCGGCATCACGCGTTTTCTTCCTCGGGCAGCAAAAACACTCGATTTTTAAAAACAGCTGATAATAACATTTTTAAGCATGGAATTCCACCCCGAATCACATCCTTGCATCCATTTTTACATTTGAGTCAAAAAAAATTTTTTGCTCTTGAGCAGCTTTTTTTCTGACCGCGGCATCACGCGTTTTCTTCCTCAGGCAGCAAAAACACTCGATTTTTAAAAACAGCTAATAATAACATTTTTAAACATGGAATTCCACCCCGAATCACATCCTAGCATCCGTTTTTACATTTGAGTAAAAAAAAAAATTTTTGCTCCTGAGAAGCTTTTTTTCTGACCGCGGCATCACGCCTTTTCTTCCTCGGGCAGCAAAAACACTCGATTTTTAAAAACAGCTAATAAAAACATTTTTAAGCATGGAATTCCACCCCGAATCACATCCTTGCATCCATTTTTACATTTGAGTCAAAAAAAATTTTTTGCTCCTGAGCAGCTTTTTTTCTGACCGCGGCATCACTCGTTTTCTTCCTCGGGCAGCAAAAACACTCGATTTTTAAAAACAGCTGATAATAACATTTTTAAGCATGGAATTCCATCCCGAATCACATCCCAGCATCCGTATTTACATTTCAGTGAAAAAAAATTTTTTGCTCCTTAGCAGCCTTTTTTCTGACCGCGGCATCACGCGTTTTCTTCCTCGGGCAGCAAAAACACTCGATTTTTAAAAACAGCTAATAATAACATTTTTAAACATGGAATTCCACCCCGAATCACATCCTAGCATCTGTTTTTACATTTGAGTCAAAAAAAAATTTTTTGCTCCTGAGAAGCTTTTTTTCTGACCGCGGCATCACGCGTTTTCTTCCTCGGGCAGCAAAAACACTCGATTTTTAAAAACAGCTGATGATAACATTTTTAAGCATGGAATTCCACTCCGAATCACATCCTAGCCTCCGTTTTTACATTTGAGTCAAAAAATTTTTTTTGCTCCTGAGCAGCTTTTTTTCTGACCGCGGCATCACGCGTTTTCTTCCTCGGGAAGCAAAAACACTCCATTTTTAAAAACAGCTGATAATAACATTTTTAAGCATGGAATTCCACCCCGAATCACATCCTAGCCTCCGTTTTTACATTTGAGTCAAAAAAATTGTTTTGCTCCTGAGCAGCTTTTTTTCTGACCGCGGCATCACGCGTTTTCTTCCTCAGGCAGCAAAAACACTCGATTTTTAAAAACAGCTAATAATAACATGTTTAAGCATGGAATTCCACCCCGAATCACATCGTAGCATCCGTTTTTACATTTGAGTCAAAAAAAAATTTTTGCTCCTGAGCAACTTTTTTTCTGACCGCGGCATCACGCGTTTTCTTCCTCGGGAAGCAAAAACACTCCATTTTTAAAAACAGCTAATAATAACATTTTTAAGCATGGAATTCCACCCCGAATCACATCCCAGCATCCGTATTTACATTTCAGTGAAAAAATTTTTTTTGCTCCTGAGCAGCCTTTTTTCTGACCGCGGCATCACGCGTTTTCTTCCTCGGGCAGCAAAAACACTCGATTTTTAAAAACAGCTAATAATAACATTTTTAAACATGGAATTCCACCCCGAATCACATCCTAGCATCCGTTTTTACATTTGAGTCAAAAAAATTTTTTTTGCTCCTGAGAAGCTTTTTTTCTGACCGCAGCATCACGCGTTTTCTTCCTCGGGCAGCAAAAACACTCGATTTTTAAAAACAGCTAATAATAACATTTTTAAACATGGAATTCCACCCCGAATCACATCCTAGCATCCGTTTTTACATTTGAGTAAAAAAAAAATTTTTGCTCCTGAGAAGCTTTTTTTCTGACCGCGGCATCACGCGTTTTCTTCCTCGGGCAGCAAAAACACTCGATTTTTAAAAAGAGCTGATAATAACATTTTTAAGCATGGAATTCCACTCCGAATCACATCCTAGCCTCCGTTTTTACATTTGAGTCAAAAAAATTTTTTTTGCTCCTGAGAAGCTTTTTTTCTGACCGCGGCATCACGCGTTTTATTCCTCAGGCAGCAAAAACACTCGATTTTTAAAAACAGCTAATAATAACATGTTTAAGCATGGAATTCCACCCCGAATCACATCGTAGCATCCGTTTTTACATTTGAGTCAAAAAAATTTTTTTGCTCCTGAGCAGCTTTTTTTCTGACCGCGGCATCACGCGTTTTCTTCCTCGGGCAGAAAAAACACTCGGTTTTTAAAAACAGCTGATAATAACATTTTTAAGCATGGAATTCCACTCCGAATCACATCCTAGCATCCGTTTTTACATTTGAGTCAAAAAAATTTTTTTTGCTCCTGAGAAGCTTTTTTTCTGACCGCAGCATCACGCGTTTTCTTCCTCGGGCAGCAAAAACACTCGATTTTTAAAAACAGCTAATAATAACATTTTTAAACATGGAATTCCACCCCGAATCACATCCTAGCATCCGTTTTTACATTTGAGTAAAAAAAAATTTTTTGCTCCTGAGAAGCTTTTTTTCTGACCGCGGCATCACGCGTTTTCTTCCTCGGGCAGCAAAAACACTCGATTTTTAAAAAGAGCTGATAATAACATTTTTAAGCATGGAATTCCACTCCGAATCACATCCTAGCCTCCGTTTTTACATTTGAGTCAAAAAAATTTTTTTTGCTCCTGAGAAGCTTTTTTTCTGACCGCGGCATCACGCGTTTTATTCCTCAGGCAGCAAAAACACTCGATTTTTAAAAACAGCTAATAATAACATGTTTAAGCATGGAATTCCACCCCGAATCACATCGTAGCATCCGTTTTTACATTTGAGTCAAAAAAATTTTTTTGCTCCTGAGCAGCTTTTTTTCTGACCGCGGCATCACGCGTTTTCTTCCTCGGGCAGAAAAAACACTCGGTTTTTAAAAACAGCTGATAATAACATTTTTAAGCATGGAATTCCACTCCGAATCACATCCTAGCCTCCGTTTTTACATTTGAGTCAAAAAAATTTTTTTTGCTCCTGAGAAGCTTTTTTTCTGACCGCGGCATCACGCGTTTTCTTCCTCAGGCAGCAAAAACACTCGATTTTTAAAAACAGCTGATAATAACATGTTTAAGCATGGAATTCCACCCCGAATCACATCCTAGCATCCGTTTTTACATTTGAGTCAAAAAAAAAATTTTTGCTCCTGAGAAGCTTTTTTTCTGACCGCGGCATCACGCGTTTTCTTCCTCGGGCAGAAAAAACACTCGATTTTTAAAAACAGCTAATAATAACATTTTTAAGCATGGAATTCCACCCCGAATCACATCCCAGCATCCGTATTTACATTTCAGTGAAAAAATTTTTTTTGCTCCTGAGCAGGCTTTTTTCTGACCGCGGCATCACGCGTTTTCTTCCTCGGGCAGCAAAAACACTCGATTTTTAAAAACAGCTAATAATAACATTTTTAAACATGGAATTCCACCCCGAATCACATCCTAGCATCCGTTTTTACATTTGAGTAAAAAAAAAAATTTTTGCTCCTGAGCAGCTTTTTTTCTGACCGCGGCATCACGCGTTTTCTTCCTCGGGCAGCAAAAACACTCGATTTTTAAAAACAGCTGATAATAACATTTTTAAGCATGGAATTCCACTCCGAATCACATCCTAGCCTCCGTTTTTACATTTGAGTCAAAAAATTTTTTTTTGCTCCTGAGAAGCTTTTTTTCTGACCGCGGCATCACGCGTTTTCTTCCTCAGGCAGCAAAAACACTCGATTTTTAAAAACAGCTAATAATAACATGTTTAAGCATGGAATTCCACCCCGAATCACATCGTAGCATCCGTTTTTACATTTGAGTCAAAAAAATTTTTTTGCTCCTGAGCAGCTTTTTTTCTGACCGCGGCATCACGCGTTTTCTTCCTCGGGAAGCAAAAACACTCCATTTTCAAAAACAGCTAATAATAACATTTTTAAGCATGGAATTCAACCCCGAATCACATCCCAGAATCCGTTTTTACATTTCAGTGAAAAAAATTTTTTTGCTCCTGAGCAGCTTTTTTTCTGACCGCGGCATCACGCGTTTTCTTCCTCAGGCAGCAAAAACACTCGATTTTTAAAAACAGCTAATAAAAACATTTTTAAGCATGGAATTCCACCCCGAATCACATCCTTGCATCCATTTTTACATTTGAGTCAGAAAATTTTTTTTGCTCCTGAGCAGCTTTTTTTCTGACCGCGGCATCACTCGTTTTCTTCCTCGGGCAGCAAAAACACTCGATTTTTAAAAACAGCTGATAATAACATTTTTAAGCATGGAATTCCACCCCGAATCACATCCTAGCATCCGTTTTTACATTTGAGTCAAAAAAATTGTTTTGCTCCTGAGCAGCTTTTTTTCTGACCGCGGCATCACGCGTTTTCTTCCTCGGGCAGCAAAAACACTCGATTTTTTAAAAACAGCTGATAATAACATTTTTAAGCATGGAATTCCACCCCGAATCACATCCTTGCATCCATTTTTACATTTGAGTCAAAAAAAATTTTTTGCTCTTGAGCAGCTTTTTTTCTGACCGCGGCATCACGCGTTTTCTTCCTCAGGCAGCAAAAACACTCGATTTTTAAAAACAGCTAATAATAACATTTTTAAACATGGAATTCCACCCCGAATCACATCCTAGCATCCGTTTTTACATTTGAGTAAAAAAAAAAATTTTGCTCCTGAGAAGCTTTTTTTCTGACCGCGGCATCACGCGTTTTCTTCCTCGGGCAGCAAAAACACTCGATTTTTAAAAACAGCTGATAATAACATTTTTAAGCATGGAATTACACTCCAAATCACATCCTAGCCTCCGTTTTTACATTTGAGTCAAAAAAATTTTTTTTGCTCCTGAGAAGCTTTTTTTCTGACCGCGGCATCACGCGTTTTATTCCTCAGGCAGCAAAAACACTCGATTTTTAAAAACAGCTAATAATAACATGTTTAAGCATGGAATTCCACCCCGAATCACATCGTAGCATCCGTTTTTACATTTGAGTCAAAAAAATTTTTTTGCTCCTGAGCAGCTTTTTTTCTGACCGCGGCATCACGCGTTTTCTTCCTCGGGCAGAAAAAACACTCAATTTTTAAAAACAGCTGATAATAACATTTTTAAACATGGAATTCCACCCCGAATCACATCCTAGCATCCGTTTTTACATTTGAGTAAAAAAAAAATTTTTGCTCCTGAGAAGCTTTTTTTCTGACCGCGGCATCACGCGTTTTCTTCCTCGGGCAGCAAAAACACTCGATTTTTAAAAACAGCTGATAATAACATTTTTAAGCATGGAATTCCACTCCGAATCACATCCTAGCCTCCGTTTTTACATTTGAGTCAAAAAAATTTTTTTTGCTCCTGAGAAGCTTTTTTTCTGACCGCGGCATCACGCGTTTTATTCCTCAGGCAGCAAAAACACTCGATTTTTAAAAACAGCTAATAATAACATGTTTAAGCATGGAATTCCACCCCGAATCACATCGTAGCATCCGTTTTTACATTTGAGTCAAAAAAATTTTTTTGCTCCTGAGCAGCTTTTTTTCTGACCGCGGCATCACGCGTTTTCTTCCTCGGGCAGAAAAAACACTCAATTTTTAAAAACAGCTGATAATAACATTTTTAAGCATGGAATTCCACTCCGAATCACATCCTAGCCTCCGTTTTTACATTTGAGTCAAAAAAAATTTTTTTGCTCCTGAGAAGCTTTTTTTCTGACCGCGGCATCACGCATTTTCTTCCTCAGGCAGCAAAAACACTCGATTTTTAAAAACAGCTAATAATAACATGTTTAAGCATGGAATTCCACCCCGAATCACATCGTAGCATCCGTTTTTACATTTGAGTCAAAAAAAATTTTTTGCTCCTGAGCAGCTTTTTTTCTGACCGCGGCATCACGCGTTTTCTTACTCGGGAAGCAAAAACACTCCATTTTTAAAAACAGCTAATAATAACATTTTTAAGCATGGAATTCAACCCCGAATCACATCCCAGCATCCGTTTTTACATTTCAGTGAAAAAAAATTTTTTGCTCCTGAGCAGCTTTTTTTCTGACCGCGGCTTCACGCGTTTTCTTCCTCGGGCAGCAAAAACACTCGATTTTTAAAAACAGCTGATAATAACATTTTTAAGCATGGAATTCCACCCCGAATCACATCCTAGCATCTGTTTTTACATTTGAGTCAAAAAAATTGTTTTGCTCCTGAGCAGCTTTTTTTCTGACCGCGGCATCACGCGTTTTCTTCCTCGGGCAGCAAAAACACTCGATTTTTTAAAAACAGCTGATAATAACATTTTTAAGCATGGAATTCCACCCCGAATCACATCCTTGCATCCATTTTTACATTTGAGTCAAAAAAAAAATTTTGCTCTTGAGCAGCTTTTTTTCTGACCGCGGCATCACGCGTTTTCTTCCTCAGGCAGCAAAAACACTCGATTTTTAAAAACAGCTAATAATAACATTTTTAAACATGGAATTCCACCCCGAATCACATCCTAGCATCCGTTTTTACATTTGAGTAAAAAAAAAATTTTTGCTCCTGAGAAGCTTTTTTTCTGACCGCGGCATCACGCGTTTTCTTCCTCGGGCAGCAAAAACACTCGATTTTTAAAAACAGCTGATAATAACATTTTTAAGCATGGAATTCCACTCCGAATCACATCCTAGCCTCCGTTTTTACATTTGAGTCAAAAAAATTTTTTTTGCTCCTGAGAAGCTTTTTTTCTGACCGCGGCATCACGCGTTTTATTCCTCAGGCAGCAAAAACACTCGATTTTTAAAAACAGCTAATAATAACATGTTTAAGCATGGAATTCCACCCCGAATCACATCGTAGCATCCGTTTTTACATTTGAGTCAAAAAAAATTTTTTGCTCCTGAGCAGCTTTTTTTCTGACCGCGGCATCACGCGTTTTCTTCCTCGGGCAGAAAAAACACTCAATTTTTAAAAACAGCTGATAATAACATTTTTAAACATGGAATTCCACCCCGAATCACATCCTAGCATCCGTTTTTACATTTGAGTAAAAAAAAAATTTTTGCTCCTGAGAAGCTTTTTTTCTGACCGCGGCATCACGCGTTTTCTTCCTCGGGCAGCAAAAACACTCGATTTTTAAAAACAGCTGATAATAACATTTTTAAGCATGGAATTCCACTCCGAATCACATCCTAGCCTCCGTTTTTACATTTGAGTCAAAAAAATTTTTTTTGCTCCTGAGAAGCTTTTTTTCTGACCGCGGCATCACGCGTTTTATTCCTCAGGCAGCAAAAACACTCGATTTTTAAAAACAGCTAATAATAACGTGTTTAAGCATGGAATTCCACCCCGAATCACATCGTAGCATCCGTTTTTACATTTGAGTCAAAAAAAATTTTTTGCTCCTGAGCAGCTTTTTTTCTGACCGCGGCATCACGCGTTTTCTTCCTCGGGCAGAAAAAACACTCAATTTTTAAAAACAGCTGATAATAACATTTTTAAGCATGGAATTCCACTCCGAATCACATCCTAGCCTCCGTTTTTACATTTGAGTCAAAAAAAATTTTTTTGCTCCTGAGAAGCTTTTTTTCTGACCGCGGCATCACGCATTTTCTTCCTCAGGCAGCAAAAACACTCGATTTTTAAAAACAGCTAATAATAACATGTTTAAGCATGGAATTCCACCCCGAATCACATCGTAGCATCCGTTTTTACATTTGAGTCAAAAAAAATTTTTTGCTCCTGAGCAGCTTTTTTTCTGACCGCGGCATCACGCGTTTTCTTACTCGGGAAGCAAAAACACTCCATTTTTAAAAACAGCTAATAATAACATTTTTAAGCATGGAATTCAACCCCGAATCACATCCCAGCATCCGTTTTTACATTTCAGTGAAAAAAAATTTTTTGCTCCTGAGCAGCTTTTTTTCTGACCGCGGCATCACGCGTTTTCTTCCTCGGGCAGCAAAAACACTCGATTTTTAAAAACAGCTAATAATAACATTTTTAAACATGGAATTCCACCCCGAATCACATCCTAGCATCCGTTTTTACATTTGAGTCAAAAAAAAATTTTTTGCTCCTGAGAAGCTTTTTTTCTGACCGCGGCATCACGCGTTTTCTTCCTCGGGCAGCAAAAACACTCGATTTTTAAAAACAGCTGATGATAACATTTTTAAGCATGGAATTCCACTCCGAATCACATCCTAGCCTCCGTTTTTACATTTGAGTCAAAAAATTTTTTTTGCTCCTGAGCAGCTTTTTTTCTGACCGCGGCATCACGCGTTTTCTTCCTCGGGAAGCAAAAACACTCCATTTTTAAAAACAGCTGATAATAACATTTTTAAGCATGGAATTCCACCCCGAATCACATCCTAGCCTCCGTTTTTACATTTGAGTCAAAAAAATTGTTTTGCTCCTGAGCAGCTTTTTTTCTGACCGCGGCATCACGCGTTTTCTTCCTCAGGCAGCAAAAACACTCGATTTTTAAAAACAGCTAATAATAACATGTTTAAGCATGGAATTCCACCCCGAATCACATCGTAGCATCCGTTTTTACATTTGAGTCAAAAAAAAATTTTTGCTCCTGAGCAACTTTTTTTCTGACCGCGGCATCACGCGTTTTCTTCCTCGGGAAGCAAAAACACTCCATTTTTAAAAACAGCTAATAATAACATTTTTAAGCATGGAATTCCACCCCGAATCACATCCCAGCATCCGTATTTACATTTCAGTGAAAAAAATTTTTTTGCTCCTGAGCAGCCTTTTTTCTGACCGCGGCATCACGCGTTTTCTTCCTCGGGCAGCAAAAACACTCGATTTTTAAAAACAGCTAATAATAACATTTTTAAACATGGAATTCCACCCCGAATCACATCCTAGCATCCGTTTTTACATTTGAGTCAAAAAAATTTTTTTTGCTCCTGAGAAGCTTTTTTTCTGACCGCAGCATCACGCGTTTTCTTCCTCGGGCAGCAAAAACACTCGATTTTTAAAAACAGCTGATGATAACATTTTTAAGCATGGAATTCCACTCCGAATCACATCCTAGCCTCCGTTTTTACATTTGAGTCAAAAAATTTTTTTTTGCTCCTGAGCAGCTTTTTTTCTGACCGCGGCATCACGCGTTTTCTTCCTCGGGAAGCAAAAACACTCCATTTTTAAAAACAGCTAATAATAACATTTTTAAGCATGGAATTCAACCCCGAATCACATCCCAGCATCCGTTTGTACATTTCAGTGAAAAAAAATTTTTTGCTCCTGAGCAGCTTTTTTTCTGACCGCGGCATCACGCGTTTTCTTCCTCGGGCAGCAAAAACACTCGATTTTTAAAAACAGCTGATAATAACATTTTTAAGCATGGAATTCCACCCCGAATCACATCCTTGCATCCATTTTTACATTTGAGTCAAAAAAAATTTTTTGCTCTTGAGCAGCTTTTTTTCTGACCGCGGCATCACGCTTTTTCTTCCTCAGGTAGCAAAAACACTCGATTTTTAAAAACAGCTAATAATAACATTTTTAAACATGGAATTCCACCCCGAATCACATCCTAGCATCCGTTTTTACATTTGAGTAAAAAAAAAATTTTTGCTCCTGAGCAGCTTTTTTTCTGACCGCGGCATCACGCGTTTTCTTCCTCGGGCAGCAAAAACACTCGATTTTTAAAAAGAGCTGATAATAACATTTTTAAGCATGGAATTCCACTCCGAATCACATCCTAGCCTCCGTTTTTACATTTGAGTCAAAAAAATTTTTTTTGCTCCTGAGAAGCTTTTTTTCTGACCGCGGCATCACGCGTTTTATTCCTCAGGCAGCAAAAACACTCGATTTTTAAAAACAGCTAATAATAACATGTTTAAGCATGGAATTCCACCCCGAATCACATCGTAGCATCCGTTTTTACATTTGAGTCAAAAAAAATTTTTTGCTCCTGAGCAGCTTTTTTTCTGACCGCGGCATCACGCGTTTTCTTCCTCGGGCAGAAAAAACACTCGATTTTTAAAAACAGCTGATAATAACATTTTTAAGCATGGAATTCCACTCCGAATCACATCCTAGCCTCCGTTTTTACATTTGAGTCAAAAAAATTTTTTTTGCTCCTGAGAAGCTTTTTTTCTGACCGCGGCATCACGCGTTTTCTTCCTCAGGCAGCAAAAACACTCGATTTTTAAAAACAGCTGATAATAACATGTTTAAGCATGGAATTCCATCCCGAATCACATCCTAGCATCCGTTTTTACATTTGAGTCAAAAAAAATTTTTTTGCTCCTGAGAAGCTTTTTTTCTGACCGCGGCATCACGCGTTTTCTTCCTCGGGCAGCAAAAACACTCGATTTTTAAAAACAGCTGATGATAACATTTTTAAGCATGGAATTCCACTCCGAATCACATCCTAGCCTCCGTTTTTACATTTGAGTCAAAAAATTTTTTTTTGCTCCTGAGCAGCTTTTTTTCTGACCGCGGCATCACGCGTTTTCTTCCTCAGGCAGCAAAAACACTCGATTTTTAAAAACAGCTAATAATAACATGTTTAAGCATGGAATTCCACCCCGAATCACATCGTAGCATCCGTTTTTACATTTGAGTCAAAAAAAATTTTTTTGCTCCTGAGAAGCTTTTTTTCTGACCGCGGCATCACGCATTTTCTTCCTCAGGCAGCAAAAACACTCGATTTTTAAAAACAGCTGATAATAACATGTTTAAGCATGGAATTCCACCCCGAATCACATCCTAGCATCCGTTTTTACATTTGAGTAAAAAAAAAATTTTTGCTCCTGAGCAGCTTTTTTTCTGACCGCGGCATCACGCGTTTTCTTCCTCGGGCAGCAAAAACACTCGATTTTTAAAAACAGCTGATAATAACATTTTTAAGCATGGAATTCCACTCCGAATCACATCCTAGCCTCCGTTTTTACATTTGAGTCAAAAAAATTTTTTTTGCTCCTGAGAAGCTTTTTTTCTGACCGCGGCATCACGCGTTTTATTCCTCAGGCAGCAAAAACACTCGATTTTTAAAAACAGCTAATAATAACATGTTTAAGCATGGAATTCCACCCCGAATCACATCGTAGCATCCGTTTTTACATTTGAGTCAAAAAATTTTTTTTGCTCCTGAGCAGCTTTTTTTCTGACCGCGGCATCACGCGTTTTCTTCCTCGGGCAGAAAAAACACTCGATTTTTAAAAACAGCTGATAATAACATTTTTAAGCATGGAATTCCACTCCGAATCACATCCTAGCCTCCGTTTTTACATTTGAGTCAAAAAAAATTTTTTTGCTCATGAGAAGCTTTTTTTCTGACCGCGGCATCACGCGTTTTCTTCCTCAGGCAGCAAAAACACTCGATTTTTAAAAACAGCTGATAATAACATGTTTAAGCATGGAATTCCACCCCGAATCACATCCTAGCATCCGTTTTTACATTTGAGTCAAAAAAAAATTTTTTGCTCCTGAGAAGCTTTTTTTCTGACCGCGGCATCACGCGTTTTCTTCCTCGGGCAGCAAAAACACTCGATTTTTAAAAACAGCTGATGATAACATTTTTAAGCATGGAATTCCACTCCGAATCACATCCTAGCCTCCGTTTTTACATTTGAGTCAAAAAATTTTTTTTTGCTCCTGAGCAGCTTTTTTTCTGACCGCGGCATCACGCGTTTTCTTCCTCAGGCAGCAAAAACACTCGATTTTTAAAAACAGCTGATAATAACATTTTTAAGCATGGAATTCCACTCCGAATCATATCATAGCCTCCGTTTTTACATTTGAGTCAAAAAAATTTTTTTTGCTCCTGAGAAGCTTTTTTTCTGACCGCGGCATCACGCGTTTTCTTCCTCAGGCAGCAAAAACACTCGATTTTTAAAAACAGCTGATAATAACATGTTTAAGCATGGAATTCCACCCCGAATCACATCCTAGCATCCGTTTTTACATTTGAGTCAAAAAAAATTTTTTTGCTCCTGAGAAGCTTTTTTTCTGACCGCGGCATCACGCGTTTTCTTCCTCGGGCAGCAAAAACACTCGATTTTTAAAAACAGCTGATGATAACATTTTTAAGCATGGAATTCCACTCCGAATCACATCCTAGCCTCCGTTTTTACATTTGAGTCAAAAAATTTTTTTTTGCTCCTGAGCAGCTTTTTTTCTGACCGCGGCATCACGCGTTTTCTTCCTCAGGCAGCAAAAACACTCGATTTTTAAAAACAGCTAATAATAACATGTTTAAGCATGGAATTCCACCCCGAATCACATCGTAGCATCCGTTTTTACATTTGAGTCAAAAAAAATTTTTTTGCTCCTGAGAAGCTTTTTTTCTGACCGCGGCATCACGCGTTTTCTTCCTCAGGCAGCAAAAACACTCGATTTTTAAAAACAGCTGATAATAACATGTTTAAGCATGGAATTCCACCCCGAATCACATCCTAGCATCCGTTTTTACATTTGAGTAAAAAAAAATTTTTTGCTCCTGAGAAGCTTTTTTTCTGACCGCGGCATCACGCGTTTTCTTCCTCGGGCAGCAAAAACACTCGATTTTTAAAAACAGCTGATAATAACATTTTTAAGCATGGAATTCCACTCCGAATCACATCCTAGCCTCCGTTTTTACATTTGAGTCAAAAAAAATTTTTTTGCTCCTGAGAAGCTTTTTTTCTGACAGCGGCATCACGCGTTTTCTTCCTCGGGCAGCAAAAACACTCGATTTTTAAAAACAGCTGATGATAACATTTTTAAGCATGGAATTCCACTCCGAATCACATCCTAGCCTCCGTTTTTACATTTGAGTCAAAAAATTTTTTTTTGCTCCTGAGCAGCTTTTTTTCTGACCGCGGCATCACGCGTTTTCTTCCTCAGGCAGCAAAAACACTCGATTTTTAAAAACAGCTAATAATAACATGTTTAAGCATGGAATTCCACCCCGAATCACATCGTAGCATCCGTTTTTACATTTGAGTCAAAAAAAATTTTTTTGCTCCTGAGAAGCTTTTTTTCTGACCGCGGCATCACGCGTTTTCTTCCTCAGGCAGCAAAAACACTCGATTTTTAAAAACAGCTGATAATAACATGTTTAAGCATGGAATTCCACCCCGAATCACATCCTAGCATCCGTTTTTACATTTGAGTAAAAAAAAATTTTTTGCTCCTGAGAAGCTTTTTTTCTGACCGCGGCATCACGCGTTTTCTTCCTCGGGCAGCAAAAACACTCGATTTTTAAAAACAGCTGATAATAACATTTTTAAGCATGGAATTCCACTCCGAATCACATCCTAGCCTCCGTTTTTACATTTGAGTCAAAAAAAATTTTTTTGCTCCTGAGAAGCTTTTTTTCTGACCGCGGCATCACGCATTTTCTTCCTCAGGCAGCAAAAACACTCGATTTTTAAAAACAGCTAATAATTACATGTTTAAGCATGGAATTCCACCCCGAATCACATCGTAGCATCCGTTTTTACATTTGAGTAAAAAAAAATTTTTTGCTCCTGAGAAGCTTTTTTTCTGACCGCGGCATCACGCGTTTTCTTCCTCGGGCAGCAAAAACACTCGATTTTTAAAAACAGCTGATAATAACATTTTTAAGCATGGAATTCCACTCCGAATCACATCCTAGCCTCCGTTTTTACATTTGAGTCAAAAAAAATTTTTTTGCTCCTGAGAAGCTTTTTTTCTGACCGCGGCATCACGCATTTTCTTCCTCAGGCAGCAAAAACACTCGATTTTTAAAAACAGCTAATAATTACATGTTTAAGCATGGAATTCCACCCCGAATCACATCGTAGCATCCGTTTTTACATTTGAGTCAAAAAAAATTTTTTGCTCCTGAGCAGCTTTTTTTCTGACCGCGGCATCACGCGTTTTCTTACTCGGAAAGCAAAAACACTCCATTTTTAAAAACAGCTAATAATAACATTTTTAAGCATGGAATTCAACCCCGAATCACATCCCAGCATCCGTTTTTACATTTCAGTGAAAAAAAATTTTTTGCTCCTGAGCAGCTTTTTTTCTGACCGCGGCATCACGCGTTTTCTTCCTCGGGCAGCAAAAACACTCGATTTTTAAAAACAGCTGATAATAACATTTTTAAGCATGGAATTCCACCCCGAATCACATCCTTGCATCCATTTTTACATTTGAGTCAAAAAAAATTTTTTGCTCTTGAGCAGCTTTTTTTCTGACCGCGGCATCACGCGTTTTCTTCCTCAGGCAGCAAAAACACTCGATTTTTAAAAACAGCTAATAATAACATTTTTAAACATGGAATTCCACCCCGAATCACATCCTAGCATCCGTTTTTACATTTGAGTAAAAAAAAAAATTTTTGCTCCTGAGAAGCTTTTTTTCTGACCGCGGCATCACGCCTTTTCTTCCTCGGGCAGCAAAAACACTCGATTTTTAAAAACAGCTAATAAAAACATTTTTAAGCATGGAATTCCACCCCGAATCACATCCTTGCATCCATTTTTACATTTGAGTCAAAAAAAATTTTTTGCTCCTGAGCAGCTTTTTTTCTGACCGCGGCATCACTCGTTTTCTTCCTCGGGCAGCAAAAACACTCGATTTTTAAAAACAGCTGATAATAACATTTTTAAGCATGGAATTCCATCCCGAATCACATCCCAGCATCCGTATTTACATTTCAGTGAAAAAAAATTTTTTGCTCCTTAGCAGCCTTTTTTCTGACCGCGGCATCACGCGTTTTCTTCCTCGGGCAGCAAAAACACTCGATTTTTAAAAACAGCTAATAATAACATTTTTAAACATGGAATTCCACCCCGAATCACATCCTAGCATCTGTTTTTACATTTGAGTCAAAAAAAAATTTTTTGCTCCTGAGAAGCTTTTTTTCTGACCGCGGCATCACGCGTTTTCTTCCTCGGGCAGCAAAAACACTCGATTTTTAAAAACAGCTGATGATAACATTTTTAAGCATGGAATTCCACTCCGAATCACATCCTAGCCTCCGTTTTTACATTTGAGTCAAAAAATTTTTTTTGCTCCTGAGCAGCTTTTTTTCTGACCGCGGCATCACGCGTTTTCTTCCTCGGGAAGCAAAAACACTCCATTTTTAAAAACAGCTGATAATAACATTTTTAAGCATGGAATTCCACCCCGAATCACATCCTAGCCTCCGTTTTTACATTTGAGTCAAAAAAATTGTTTTGCTCCTGAGCAGCTTTTTTTCTGACCGCGGCATCACGCGTTTTCTTCCTCAGGCAGCAAAAACACTCGATTTTTAAAAACAGCTAATAATAACATGTTTAAGCATGGAATTCCACCCCGAATCACATCGTAGCATCCGTTTTTACATTTGAGTCAAAAAAAAATTTTTGCTCCTGAGCAACTTTTTTTCTGACCGCGGCATCACGCGTTTTCTTCCTCGGGAAGCAAAAACACTCCATTTTTAAAAACAGCTAATAATAACATTTTTAAGCATGGAATTCCACCCCGAATCACATCCCAGCATCCGTATTTACATTTCAGTGAAAAAATTTTTTTTGCTCCTGAGCAGCCTTTTTTCTGACCGCGGCATCACGCGTTTTCTTCCTCGGGCAGCAAAAACACTCGATTTTTAAAAACAGCTAATAATAACATTTTTAAACATGGAATTCCACCCCGAATCACATCCTAGCATCCGTTTTTACATTTGAGTCAAAAAAATTTTTTTTGCTCCTGAGAAGCTTTTTTTCTGACCGCAGCATCACGCGTTTTCTTCCTCGGGCAGCAAAAACACTCGATTTTTAAAAACAGCTAATAATAACATTTTTAAACATGGAATTCCACCCCGAATCACATCCTAGCATCCGTTTTTACATTTGAGTAAAAAAAAAATTTTTGCTCCTGAGAAGCTTTTTTTCTGACCGCGGCATCACGCGTTTTCTTCCTCGGGCAGCAAAAACACTCGATTTTTAAAAAGAGCTGATAATAACATTTTTAAGCATGGAATTCCACTCCGAATCACATCCTAGCCTCCGTTTTTACATTTGAGTCAAAAAAATTTTTTTTGCTCCTGAGAAGCTTTTTTTCTGACCGCGGCATCACGCGTTTTATTCCTCAGGCAGCAAAAACACTCGATTTTTAAAAACAGCTAATAATAACATGTTTAAGCATGGAATTCCACCCCGAATCACATCGTAGCATCCGTTTTTACATTTGAGTCAAAAAAATTTTTTTGCTCCTGAGCAGCTTTTTTTCTGACCGCGGCATCACGCGTTTTCTTCCTCGGGCAGAAAAAACACTCGGTTTTTAAAAACAGCTGATAATAACATTTTTAAGCATGGAATTCCACTCCGAATCACATCCTAGCATCCGTTTTTACATTTGAGTCAAAAAAATTTTTTTTGCTCCTGAGAAGCTTTTTTTCTGACCGCAGCATCACGCGTTTTCTTCCTCGGGCAGCAAAAACACTCGATTTTTAAAAACAGCTAATAATAACATTTTTAAACATGGAATTCCACCCCGAATCACATCCTAGCATCCGTTTTTACATTTGAGTAAAAAAAAAATTTTTGCTCCTGAGAAGCTTTTTTTCTGACCGCGGCATCACGCGTTTTCTTCCTCGGGCAGCAAAAACACTCGATTTTTAAAAAGAGCTGATAATAACATTTTTAAGCATGGAATTCCACTCCGAATCACATCCTAGCCTCCGTTTTTACATTTGAGTCAAAAAAATTTTTTTTGCTCCTGAGAAGCTTTTTTTCTGACCGCGGCATCACGCGTTTTATTCCTCAGGCAGCAAAAACACTCGATTTTTAAAAACAGCTAATAATAACATGTTTAAGCATGGAATTCCACCCCGAATCACATCGTAGCATCCGTTTTTACATTTGAGTCAAAAAAATTTTTTTGCTCCTGAGCAGCTTTTTTTCTGACCGCGGCATCACGCGTTTTCTTCCTCGGGCAGAAAAAACACTCGGTTTTTAAAAACAGCTGATAATAACATTTTTAAGCATGGAATTCCACTCCGAATCACATCCTAGCCTCCGTTTTTACATTTGAGTCAAAAAAATTTTTTTTGCTCCTGAGAAGCTTTTTTTCTGACCGCGGCATCACGCGTTTTCTTCCTCAGGCAGCAAAAACACTCGATTTTTAAAAACAGCTGATAATAACATGTTTAAGCATGGAATTCCACCCCGAATCACATCCTAGCATCCGTTTTTACATTTGAGTCAAAAAAAAAATTTTTGCTCCTGAGAAGCTTTTTTTCTGACCGCGGCATCACGCGTTTTCTTCCTCGGGCAGAAAAAACACTCGATTTTTAAAAACAGCTAATAATAACATTTTTAAGCATGGAATTCCACCCCGAATCACATCCCAGCATCCGTATTTACATTTCAGTGAAAAAATTTTTTTTGCTCCTGAGCAGGCTTTTTTCTGACCGCGGCATCACGCGTTTTCTTCCTCGGGCAGCAAAAACACTCGATTTTTAAAAACAGCTAATAATAACATTTTTAAACATGGAATTCCACCCCGAATCACATCCTAGCATCCGTTTTTACATTTGAGTAAAAAAAAAAATTTTTGCTCCTGAGCAGCTTTTTTTCTGACCGCGGCATCACGCGTTTTCTTCCTCGGGCAGCAAAAACACTCGATTTTTAAAAACAGCTGATAATAACATTTTTAAGCATGGAATTCCACTCCGAATCACATCCTAGCCTCCGTTTTTACATTTGAGTCAAAAAATTTTTTTTTGCTCCTGAGAAGCTTTTTTTCTGACCGCGGCATCACGCGTTTTCTTCCTCAGGCAGCAAAAACACTCGATTTTTAAAAACAGCTAATAATAACATGTTTAAGCATGGAATTCCACCCCGAATCACATCGTAGCATCCGTTTTTACATTTGAGTCAAAAAAATTTTTTTGCTCCTGAGCAGCTTTTTTTCTGACCGCGGCATCACGCGTTTTCTTCCTCGGGAAGCAAAAACACTCCATTTTCAAAAACAGCTAATAATAACATTTTTAAGCATGGAATTCAACCCCGAATCACATCCCAGAATCCGTTTTTACATTTCAGTGAAAAAAATTTTTTTGCTCCTGAGCAGCTTTTTTTCTGACCGCGGCATCACGCGTTTTCTTCCTCAGGCAGCAAAAACACTCGATTTTTAAAAACAGCTAATAAAAACATTTTTAAGCATGGAATTCCACCCCGAATCACATCCTTGCATCCATTTTTACATTTGAGTCAGAAAATTTTTTTTGCTCCTGAGCAGCTTTTTTTCTGACCGCGGCATCACTCGTTTTCTTCCTCGGGCAGCAAAAACACTCGATTTTTAAAAACAGCTGATAATAACATTTTTAAGCATGGAATTCCACCCCGAATCACATCCTAGCATCCGTTTTTACATTTGAGTCAAAAAAATTGTTTTGCTCCTGAGCAGCTTTTTTTCTGACCGCGGCATCACGCGTTTTCTTCCTCGGGCAGCAAAAACACTCGATTTTTTAAAAACAGCTGATAATAACATTTTTAAGCATGGAATTCCACCCCGAATCACATCCTTGCATCCATTTTTACATTTGAGTCAAAAAAAATTTTTTGCTCTTGAGCAGCTTTTTTTCTGACCGCGGCATCACGCGTTTTCTTCCTCAGGCAGCAAAAACACTCGATTTTTAAAAACAGCTAATAATAACATTTTTAAACATGGAATTCCACCCCGAATCACATCCTAGCATCCGTTTTTACATTTGAGTAAAAAAAAAAATTTTGCTCCTGAGAAGCTTTTTTTCTGACCGCGGCATCACACGTTTTCTTCCTCGGGCAGCAAAAACACTCGATTTTTAAAAACAGCTGATAATAACATTTTTAAGCATGGAATTACACTCCAAATCACATCCTAGCCTCCGTTTTTACATTTGAGTCAAAAAAAATTTTTTTGCTCCTGAGAAGCTTTTTTTCTGACCGCGGCATCACGCGTTTTATTCCTCAGGCAGCAAAAACACTCGATTTTTAAAAACAGCTAATAATAACATGTTTAAGCATGGAATTCCACCCCGAATCACATCGTAGCATCCGTTTTTACATTTGAGTCAAAAAAATTTTTTTGCTCCTGAGCAGCTTTTTTTCTGACCGCGGCATCACGCGTTTTCTTCCTCGGGCAGAAAAAACACTCAATTTTTAAAAACAGCTGATAATAACATTTTTAAACATGGAATTCCACCCCGAATCACATCCTAGCATCCGTTTTTACATTTGAGTAAAAAAAAAATTTTTGCTCCTGAGAAGCTTTTTTTCTGACCGCGGCATCACGCGTTTTCTTCCTCGGGCAGCAAAAACACTCGATTTTTAAAAACAGCTGATAATAACATTTTTAAGCATGGAATTCCACTCCGAATCACATCCTAGCCTCCGTTTTTACATTTGAGTCAAAAAAATTTTTTTTGCTCCTGAGAAGCTTTTTTTCTGACCGCGGCATCACGCGTTTTATTCCTCAGGCAGCAAAAACACTCGATTTTTAAAAACAGCTAATAATAACATGTTTAAGCATGGAATTCCACCCCGAATCACATCGTAGCATCCGTTTTTACATTTGAGTCAAAAAAATTTTTTTGCTCCTGAGCAGCTTTTTTTCTGACCGCGGCATCACGCGTTTTCTTCCTCGGGCAGAAAAAACACTCAATTTTTAAAAACAGCTGATAATAACATTTTTAAGCATGGAATTCCACTCCGAATCACATCCTAGCCTCCGTTTTTACATTTGAGTCAAAAAAAATTTTTTTGCTCCTGAGAAGCTTTTTTTCTGACCGCGGCATCACGCATTTTCTTCCTCAGGCAGCAAAAACACTCGATTTTTAAAAACAGCTAATAATAACATGTTTAAGCATGGAATTCCACCCCGAATCACATCGTAGCATCCGTTTTTACATTTGAGTCAAAAAAAATTTTTTGCTCCTGAGCAGCTTTTTTTCTGACCGCGGCATCACGCGTTTTCTTACTCGGGAAGCAAAAACACTCCATTTTTAAAAACAGCTAATAATAACATTTTTAAGCATGGAATTCAACCCCGAATCACATCCCAGCATCCGTTTTTACATTTCAGTGAAAAAAAATTTTTTGCTCCTGAGCAGCTTTTTTTCTGACCGCGGCTTCACGCGTTTTCTTCCTCGGGCAGCAAAAACACTCGATTTTTAAAAACAGCTGATAATAACATTTTTAAGCATGGAATTCCACCCCGAATCACATCCTAGCATCTGTTTTTACATTTGAGTCAAAAAAATTGTTTTGCTCCTGAGCAGCTTTTTTTCTGACCGCGGCATCACGCGTTTTCTTCCTCGGGCAGCAAAAACACTCGATTTTTTAAAAACAGCTGATAATAACATTTTTAAGCATGGAATTCCACCCCGAATCACATCCTTGCATCCATTTTTACATTTGAGTCAAAAAAAAAATTTTGCTCTTGAGCAGCTTTTTTTCTGACCGCGGCATCACGCGTTTTCTTCCTCAGGCAGCAAAAACACTCGATTTTTAAAAACAGCTAATAATAACATTTTTAAACATGGAATTCCACCCCGAATCACATCCTAGCATCCGTTTTTACATTTGAGTAAAAAAAAAATTTTTGCTCCTGAGAAGCTTTTTTTCTGACCGCGGCATCACGCGTTTTCTTCCTCGGGCAGCAAAAACACTCGATTTTTAAAAACAGCTGATAATAACATTTTTAAGCATGGAATTCCACTCCGAATCACATCCTAGCCTCCGTTTTTACATTTGAGTCAAAAAAATTTTTTTTGCTCCTGAGAAGCTTTTTTTCTGACCGCGGCATCACGCGTTTTATTCCTCAGGCAGCAAAAACACTCGATTTTTAAAAACAGCTAATAATAACATGTTTAAGCATGGAATTCCACCCCGAATCACATCGTAGCATCCGTTTTTACATTTGAGTCAAAAAAAATTTTTTGCTCCTGAGCAGCTTTTTTTCTGACCGCGGCATCACGCGTTTTCTTCCTCGGGCAGAAAAAACACTCAATTTTTAAAAACAGCTGATAATAACATTTTTAAACATGGAATTCCACCCCGAATCACATCCTAGCATCCGTTTTTACATTTGAATAAAAAAAAAATTTTTGCTCCTGAGAAGCTTTTTTTCTGACCGCGGCATCACGCGTTTTCTTCCTCGGGCAGCAAAAACACTCGATTTTTAAAAACAGCTGATAATAACATTTTTAAGCATGGAATTCCACTCCGAATCACATCCTAGCCTCCGTTTTTACATTTGAGTCAAAAAAATTTTTTTTGCTCCTGAGAAGCTTTTTTTCTGACCGCGGCATCACGCGTTTTATTCCTCAGGCAGCAAAAACACTCGATTTTTAAAAACAGCTAATAATAACATGTTTAAGCATGGAATTCCACCCCGAATCACATCGTAGCATCCGTTTTTACATTTGAGTCAAAAAAAATTTTTTGCTCCTGAGCAGCTTTTTTTCTGACCGCGGCATCACGCGTTTTCTTCCTCGGGCAGAAAAAACACTCAATTTTTAAAAACAGCTGATAATAACATTTTTAAGCATGGAATTCCACTCCGAATCACATCCTAGCCTCCGTTTTTACATTTGAGTCAAAAAAAATTTTTTTGCTCCTGAGAAGCTTTTTTTCTGACCGCGGCATCACGCATTTTCTTCCTCAGGCAGCAAAAACACTCGATTTTTAAAAACAGCTAATAATAACATGTTTAAGCATGGAATTCCACCCCGAATCACATCGTAGCATCCGTTTTTACATTTGAGTCAAAAAAAATTTTTTGCTCCTGAGCAGCTTTTTTTCTGACCGCGGCATCACGCGTTTTCTTACTCGGGAAGCAAAAACACTCCATTTTTAAAAACAGCTAATAATAACATTTTTAAGCATGGAATTCAACCCCGAATCACATCCCAGCATCCGTTTTTACATTTCAGTGAAAAAAAATTTTTTGCTCCTGAGCAGCTTTTTTTCTGACCGCGGCATCACGCGTTTTCTTCCTCGGGCAGCAAAAACACTCGATTTTTAAAAACAGCTAATAATAACATTTTTAAACATGGAATTCCACCCCGAATCACATCCTAGCATCCGTTTTTACATTTGAGTCAAAAAAAAATTTTTTGCTCCTGAGAAGCTTTTTTTCTGACCGCGGCATCACGCGTTTTCTTCCTCGGGCAGCAAAAACACTCGATTTTTAAAAACAGCTGATGATAACATTTTTAAGCATGGAATTCCACTCCGAATCACATCCTAGCCTCCGTTTTTACATTTGAGTCAAAAAATTTTTTTTGCTCCTGAGCAGCTTTTTTTCTGACCGCGGCATCACGCGTTTTCTTCCTCGGGAAGCAAAAACACTCCATTTTTAAAAACAGCTGATAATAACATTTTTAAGCATGGAATTCCACCCCGAATCACATCCTAGCCTCCGTTTTTACATTTGAGTCAAAAAAATTGTTTTGCTCCTGAGCAGCTTTTTTTCTGACCGCGGCATCACGCGTTTTCTTCCTCAGGCAGCAAAAACACTCGATTTTTAAAAACAGCTAATAATAACATGTTTAAGCATGGAATTCCACCCCGAATCACATCGTAGCATCCGTTTTTACATTTGAGTCAAAAAAAAATTTTTGCTCCTGAGCAACTTTTTTTCTGACCGCGGCATCACGCGTTTTCTTCCTCGGGAAGCAAAAACACTCCATTTTTAAAAACAGCTAATAATAACATTTTTAAGCATGGAATTCCACCCCGAATCACATCCCAGCATCCGTATTTACATTTCAGTGAAAAAAATTTTTTTGCTCCTGAGCAGCCTTTTTTCTGACCGCGGCATCACGCGTTTTCTTCCTCGGGCAGCAAAAACACTCGATTTTTAAAAACAGCTAATAATAACATTTTTAAACATGGAATTCCACCCCGAATCACATCCTAGCATCCGTTTTTACATTTGAGTCAAAAAAATTTTTTTTGCTCCTGAGAAGCTTTTTTTCTGACCGCAGCATCACGCGTTTTCTTCCTCGGGCAGCAAAAACACTCGATTTTTAAAAACAGCTGATGATAACATTTTTAAGCATGGAATTCCACTCCGAATCACATCCTAGCCTCCGTTTTTACATTTGAGTCAAAAAATTTTTTTTTGCTCCTGAGCAGCTTTTTTTCTGACCGCGGCATCACGCGTTTTCTTCCTCGGGAAGCAAAAACACTCCATTTTTAAAAACAGCTAATAATAACATTTTTAAGCATGGAATTCAACCCCGAATCACATCCCAGCATCCGTTTGTACATTTCAGTGAAAAAAAATTTTTTGCTCCTGAGCAGCTTTTTTTCTGACCGCGGCATCACGCGTTTTCTTCCTCGGGCAGCAAAAACACTCGATTTTTAAAAACAGCTGATAATAACATTTTTAAGCATGGAATTCCACCCCGAATCACATCCTTGCATCCATTTTTACATTTGAGTCAAAAAAAATTTTTTGCTCTTGAGCAGCTTTTTTTCTGACCGCGGCATCACGCTTTTTCTTCCTCAGGTAGCAAAAACACTCGATTTTTAAAAACAGCTAATAATAACATTTTTAAACATGGAATTCCACCCCGAATCACATCCTAGCATCCGTTTTTACATTTGAGTAAAAAAAAAATTTTTGCTCCTGAGCAGCTTTTTTTCTGACCGCGGCATCACGCGTTTTCTTCCTCGGGCAGCAAAAACACTCGATTTTTAAAAAGAGCTGATAATAACATTTTTAAGCATGGAATTCCACTCCGAATCACATCCTAGCCTCCGTTTTTACATTTGAGTCAAAAAAATTTTTTTTGCTCCTGAGAAGCTTTTTTTCTGACCGCGGCATCACGCGTTTTATTCCTCAGGCAGCAAAAACACTCGATTTTTAAAAACAGCTAATAATAACATGTTTAAGCATGGAATTCCACCCCGAATCACATCGTAGCATCCGTTTTTACATTTGAGTCAAAAAAAATTTTTTGCTCCTGAGCAGCTTTTTTTCTGACCGCGGCATCACGCGTTTTCTTCCTCGGGCAGAAAAAACACTCGATTTTTAAAAACAGCTGATAATAACATTTTTAAGCATGGAATTCCACTCCGAATCACATCCTAGCCTCCGTTTTTACATTTGAGTCAAAAAAATTTTTTTTGCTCCTGAGAAGCTTTTTTTCTGACCGCGGCATCACGCGTTTTCTTCCTCAGGCAGCAAAAACACTCGATTTTTAAAAACAGCTGATAATAACATGTTTAAGCATGGAATTCCACCCCGAATCACATCCTAGCATCCGTTTTTACATTTGAGTCAAAAAAAATTTTTTTGCTCCTGAGAAGCTTTTTTTCTGACCGCGGCATCACGCGTTTTCTTCCTCGGGCAGCAAAAACACTCGATTTTTAAAAACAGCTGATGATAACATTTTTAAGCATGGAATTCCACTCCGAATCACATCCTAGCCTCCGTTTTTACATTTGAGTCAAAAAATTTTTTTTTGCTCCTGAGCAGCTTTTTTTCTGACCGCGGCATCACGCGTTTTCTTCCTCAGGCAGCAAAAACACTCGATTTTTAAAAACAGCTAATAATAACATGTTTAAGCATGGAATTCCACCCCGAATCACATCGTAGCATCCGTTTTTACATTTGAGTCAAAAAAAATTTTTTTGCTCCTGAGAAGCTTTTTTTCTGACCGCGGCATCACGCATTTTCTTCCTCAGGCAGCAAAAACACTCGATTTTTAAAAACAGCTGATAATAACATGTTTAAGCATGGAATTCCACCCCGAATCACATCCTAGCATCCGTTTTTACATTTGAGTAAAAAAAAAATTTTTGCTCCTGAGCAGCTTTTTTTCTGACCGCGGCATCACGCGTTTTCTTCCTCGGGCAGCAAAAACACTCGATTTTTAAAAACAGCTGATAATAACATTTTTAAGCATGGAATTCCACTCCGAATCACATCCTAGCCTCCGTTTTTACATTTGAGTCAAAAAATTTTTTTTTGCTCCTGAGAAGCTTTTTTTCTGACCGCGGCATCACGCGTTTTATTCCTCAGGCAGCAAAAACACTCGATTTTTAAAAACAGCTAATAATAACATGTTTAAGCATGGAATTCCACCCCGAATCACATCGTAGCATCCGTTTTTACATTTGAGTCAAAAAATTTTTTTTGCTCCTGAGCAGCTTTTTTTCTGACCGCGGCATCACGCGTTTTCTTCCTCGGGCAGAAAAAACACTCGATTTTTAAAAACAGCTGATAATAACATTTTTAAGCATGGAATTCCACTCCGAATCACATCCTAGCCTCCGTTTTTACATTTGAGTCAAAAAAAATTTTTTTGCTCATGAGAAGCTTTTTTTCTGACCGCGGCATCACGCGTTTTCTTCCTCAGGCAGCAAAAACACTCGATTTTTAAAAACAGCTGATAATAACATGTTTAAGCATGGAATTCCACCCCGAATCACATCCTAGCATCCGTTTTTACATTTGAGTCAAAAAAAAATTTTTTGCTCCTGAGAAGCTTTTTTTCTGACCGCGGCATCACGCGTTTTCTTCCTCGGGCAGCAAAAACACTCGATTTTTAAAAACAGCTGATGATAACATTTTTAAGCATGGAATTCCACTCCGAATCACATCCTAGCCTCCGTTTTTACATTTGAGTCAAAAAATTTTTTTTTGCTCCTGAGCAGCTTTTTTTCTGACCGCGGCATCACGCGTTTTCTTCCTCAGGCAGCAAAAACACTCGATTTTTAAAAACAGCTGATAATAACATTTTTAAGCATGGAATTCCACTCCGAATCATATCATAGCCTCCGTTTTTACATTTGAGTCAAAAAAATTTTTTTTGCTCCTGAGAAGCTTTTTTTCTGACCGCGGCATCACGCGTTTTCTTCCTCAGGCAGCAAAAACACTCGATTTTTAAAAACAGCTGATAATAACATGTTTAAGCATGGAATTCCACCCCGAATCACATCCTAGCATCCGTTTTTACATTTGAGTCAAAAAAAATTTTTTTGCTCCTGAGAAGCTTTTTTTCTGACCGCGGCATCACGCGTTTTCTTCCTCGGGCAGCAAAAACACTCGATTTTTAAAAACAGCTGATGATAACATTTTTAAGCATGGAATTCCACTCCGAATCACATCCTAGCCTCCGTTTTTACATTTGAGTCAAAAAATTTTTTTTTGCTCCTGAGCAGCTTTTTTTCTGACCGCGGCATCACGCGTTTTCTTCCTCAGGCAGCAAAAACACTCGATTTTTAAAAACAGCTAATAATAACATGTTTAAGCATGGAATTCCACCCCGAATCACATCGTAGCATCCGTTTTTACATTTGAGTCAAAAAAAATTTTTTTGCTCCTGAGAAGCTTTTTTTCTGACCGCGGCATCACGCGTTTTCTTCCTCAGGCAGCAAAAACACTCGATTTTTAAAAACAGCTGATAATAACATGTTTAAGCATGGAATTCCACCCCGAATCACATCCTAGCATCCGTTTTTACATTTGAGTAAAAAAAAATTTTTTGCTCCTGAGAAGCTTTTTTTCTGACCGCGGCATCACGCGTTTTCTTCCTCGGGCAGCAAAAACACTCGATTTTTAAAAACAGCTGATAATAACATTTTTAAGCATGGAATTCCACTCCGAATCACATCCTAGCCTCCGTTTTTACATTTGAGTCAAAAAAATTTTTTTTGCTCCTGAGAAGCTTTTTTTCTGACCGCGGCATCACGCGTTTTATTCCTCAGGCAGCAAAAACACTCGATTTTTAAAAACAGCTAATAATAACATGTTTAAGCATGGAATTCCACCCCGAATCACATCGTAGCATCCGTTTTTACATTTGAGTCAAAAAATTTTTTTTGCTCCTGAGCAGCTTTTTTTCTGACCGCGGCATCACGCGTTTTCTTCCTCGGGCAGAAAAAACACTCGATTTTTAAAAACAGCTGATAATAACATTTTTAAGCATGGAATTCCACTCCGAATAACATCCTAGCCTCCGTTTTTACATTTGAGTCAAAAAAATTTTTTTTGCTCCTGAGAAGCTTTTTTTCTGACCGCGGCATCACGCGTTTTCTTCCTCAGGCAGCAAAAACACTCGATTTTTAAAAACAGCTGATAATAACATGTTTAAGCATGGAATTCCACTCCGAATCACATCCTAGCATCCGTTTTTACATTTGAGTCAAAAAAAAAATTTTTGCTCCTGAGAAGCTTTTTTTCTGACCGCGGCATCACGCGTTTTCTTCCTCGGGCAGCAAAAACACTCGATTTTTAAAAACAGCTGATGATAACATTTTTAAGCATGGAATTCCACTCCGAATCACATCCTAGCCTCCGTTTTTACATTTGAGTCAAAAAATTTTTTTTTGCTCCTGAGCAGCTTTTTTTCTGACCGCGGCATCACGCGTTTTCTTCCTCAGGCAGCAAAAACACTCGATTTTTAAAAACAGCTAATAATAACATGTTTAAGCATGGAATTCCACCCCGAATCACATCGTAGCATCCGTTTTTACATTTGAGTCAAAAAAAATTTTTTTGCTCCTGAGAAGCTTTTTTTCTGACCGCGGCATCACGCATTTTCTTCCTCAGGCAGCAAAAACACTCGATTTTTAAAAACAGCGGATAATAACATGTTTAAGCATGGAATTCCACCCCGAATCACATCCTAGCATCCGTTTTTACATTTGAGTAAAAAAAAAATTTTTGCTCCTGAGCAGCTTTTTTTCTGACCGCGGCATCACGCGTTTTCTTCCTCGGGCAGCAAAAACACTCGATTTTTAAAAACAGCTGATAATAACATTTTTAAGCATGGAATTCCACTCCGAATCACATCCTAGCCTCCGTTTTTACATTTGAGTCAAAAAAATTTTTTTTGCTCCTGAGAAGCTTTTTTTCTGACCGCGGCATCACGCGTTTTATTCCTCAGGCAGCAAAAACACTCGATTTTTAAAAACAGCTAATAATAACATGTTTAAGCATGGAATTCCACCCCGAATCACATCGTAGCATCCGTTTTTACATTTGAGTCAAAAAATTTTTTTTGCTCCTGAGCAGCTTTTTTTCTGACCGCGGCATCACGCGTTTTCTTCCTCGGGCAGAAAAAACACTCGATTTTTAAAAACAGCTGATAATAACATTTTTAAGCATGGAATTCCACTCCGAATCACATCCTAGCCTCCGTTTTTACATTTGAGTCAAAAAAATTTTTTTTGCTCCTGAGAAGCTTTTTTTCTGACCGCGGCATCACGCGTTTTCTTCCTCAGGCAGCAAAAACACTCGATTTTTAAAAACAGCTGATAATAACATGTTTAAGCATGGAATTCCACCCCGAATCACATCCTAGCATCCGTTTTTACATTTGAGTCAAAAAAAAATTTTTTGCTCCTGAGAAGCTTTTTTTCTGACCGCGGCATCACGCGTTTTCTTCCTCGGGCAGCAAAAACACTCGATTTTTAAAAACAGCTGATGATAACATTTTTAAGCATGGAATTCCACTCCGAATCACATCCTAGCCTCCGTTTTTACATTTGAGTCAAAAAATTTTTTTTTGCTCCTGAGCAGCTTTTTTTCTGACCGCGGCATCACGCGTTTTCTTCCTCAGGCAGCAAAAACACTCGATTTTTAAAAACAGCTAATAATAACATGTTTAAGCATGGAATTCCACCCCGAATCACATCGTAGCATCCGTTTTTACATTTGAGTCAAAAAAATTTTTTTTGCTCCTGAGAAGCTTTTTTTCTGACCGCGGCATCACGCGTTTTATTCCTCAGGCAGCAAAAACACTCGATTTTTAAAAACAGCTAATAATAACATGTTTAAGCATGGAATTCCACCCCGAATCACATCGTAGCATCCGTTTTTACATTTGAGTCAAAAAATTTTTTTTGCTCCTGAGCAGCTTTTTTTCTGACCGCGGCATCACGCGTTTTCTTCCTCGGGCAGAAAAAACACTCGATTTTTAAAAACAGCTGATGATAACATTTTTAAGCATGGAATTCCACTCCGAATCACATCCTAGCCTCCGTTTTTACATTTGAGTCAAAAAATTTTTTTTTGCTCCTGAGCAGCTTTTTTTCTGACCGCGGCATCACGCGTTTTCTTCCTCGGGAAGCAAAAACACTCCATTTTTAAAAACAGCTAATAATAACATTTTTAAGCATGGAATTCAACCCCGAATCACATCCCAGCATCCGTTTGTACATTTCAGTGAAAAAAAATTTTTTGCTCCTGAGCAGCTTTTTTTCTGACCGCGGCATCACGCGTTTTCTTCCTCGGGCAGCAAAAACACTCGATTTTTAAAAACAGCTGATAATAACATTTTTAAGCATGGAATTCCACCCCGAATCACATCCTTGCATCCATTTTTACATTTGAGTCAAAAAAAATTTTTTGCTCTTGAGCAGCTTTTTTTCTGACCGCGGCATCACGCTTTTTCTTCCTCAGGTAGCAAAAACACTCGATTTTTAAAAACAGCTAATAATAACATTTTTAAACATGGAATTCCACCCCGAATCACATCCTAGCATCCGTTTTTACATTTGAGTAAAAAAAAAATTTTTGCTCCTGAGCAGCTTTTTTTCTGACCGCGGCATCACGCGTTTTCTTCCTCGGGCAGCAAAAACACTCGATTTTTAAAAAGAGCTGATAATAACATTTTTAAGCATGGAATTCCACTCCGAATCACATCCTAGCCTCCGTTTTTACATTTGAGTCAAAAAAATTTTTTTTGCTCCTGAGAAGCTTTTTTTCTGACCGCGGCATCACGCGTTTTATTCCTCAGGCAGCAAAAACACTCGATTTTTAAAAACAGCTAATAATAACATGTTTAAGCATGGAATTCCACCCCGAATCACATCGTAGCATCCGTTTTTACATTTGAGTCAAAAAAATTTTTTTGCTCCTGAGCAGCTTTTTTTCTGACCGCGGCATCACGCGTTTTCTTCCTCGGGCAGAAAAAACACTCGATTTTTAAAAACAGCTGATGATAACATTTTTAAGCATGGAATTCCACTCCGAATCACATCCTAGCCTCCGTTTTTACATTTGAGTCAAAAAAATTTTTTTTGCTCCTGAGAAGCTTTTTTTCTGACCGCGGCATCACGCGTTTTATTCCTCAGGCAGCAAAAACACTCGATTTTTAAAAACAGCTAATAATAACATGTTTAAGCATGGAATTCCACCCCGAATCACATCGTAGCATCCGTTTTTACATTTGAGTCAAAAAAAATTTTTTGCTCCTGAGCAGCTTTTTTTCTGACCGCGGCATCACGCGTTTTCTTCCTCGGGCAGCAAAAACACTCGATTTTTAAAAACAGCTGATGATAACATTTTTAAGCATGGAATTCCACTCCGAATCACATCCTAGCCTCCGTTTTTACATTTGAGTCAAAAAATTTTTTTTTGCTCCTGAGCAGCTTTTTTTCTGACCGCGGCATCACGCGTTTTCTTCCTCAGGCAGCAAAAACACTCGATTTTTAAAAACAGCTAATAATAACATGTTTAAGCATGGAATTCCACCCCGAATCACATCGTAGCATCCGTTTTTACATTTGAGTCAAAAAAAATTTTTTTGCTCCTGAGAAGCTTTTTTTCTGACCGCGGCATCACGCATTTTCTTCCTCAGGCAGCAAAAACACTCGATTTTTAAAAACAGCGGATAATAACATGTTTAAGCATGGAATTCCACCCCGAATCACATCCTAGCATCCGTTTTTACATTTGAGTAAAAAAAAAATTTTTGCTCCTGAGCAGCTTTTTTTCTGACCGCGGCATCACGCGTTTTCTTCCTCGGGCAGCAAAAACACTCGATTTTTAAAAACAGCTGATAATAACATTTTTAAGCATGGAATTCCACTCCGAATCACATCCTAGCCTCCGTTTTTACATTTGAGTCAAAAAAATTTTTTTTGCTCCTGAGAAGCTTTTTTTCTGACCGCGGCATCACGCGTTTTATTCCTCAGGCAGCAAAAACACTCGATTTTTAAAAACAGCTAATAATAACATGTTTAAGCATGGAATTCCACCCCGAATCACATCGTAGCATCCGTTTTTACATTTGAGTCAAAAAATTTTTTTTGCTCCTGAGCAGCTTTTTTTCTGACCGCGGCATCACGCGTTTTCTTCCTCGGGCAGAAAAAACACTCGATTTTTAAAAACAGCTGATAATAACATTTTTAAGCATGGAATTCCACTCCGAATCACATCCTAGCCTCCGTTTTTACATTTGAGTCAAAAAAATTTTTTTTGCTCCTGAGAAGCTTTTTTTCTGACCGCGGCATCACGCGTTTTCTTCCTCAGGCAGCAAAAACACTCGATTTTTAAAAACAGCTGATAATAACATGTTTAAGCATGGAATTCCACCCCGAATCACATCCTAGCATCCGTTTTTACATTTGAGTCAAAAAAAAATTTTTTGCTCCTGAGAAGCTTTTTTTCTGACCGCGGCATCACGCGTTTTCTTCCTCGGGCAGCAAAAACACTCGATTTTTAAAAACAGCTGATGATAACATTTTTAAGCATGGAATTCCACTCCGAATCACATCCTAGCCTCCGTTTTTACATTTGAGTCAAAAAATTTTTTTTTGCTCCTGAGCAGCTTTTTTTCTGACCGCGGCATCACGCGTTTTCTTCCTCAGGCAGCAAAAACACTCGATTTTTAAAAACAGCTAATAATAACATGTTTAAGCATGGAATTCCACCCCGAATCACATCGTAGCATCCGTTTTTACATTTGAGTCAAAAAAATTTTTTTTGCTCCTGAGAAGCTTTTTTTCTGACCGCGGCATCACGCGTTTTATTCCTCAGGCAGCAAAAACACTCGATTTTTAAAAACAGCTAATAATAACATGTTTAAGCATGGAATTCCACCCCGAATCACATCGTAGCATCCGTTTTTACATTTGAGTCAAAAAATTTTTTTTGCTCCTGAGCAGCTTTTTTTCTGACCGCGGCATCACGCGTTTTCTTCCTCGGGCAGAAAAAACACTCGATTTTTAAAAACAGCTGATGATAACATTTTTAAGCATGGAATTCCACTCCGAATCACATCCTAGCCTCCGTTTTTACATTTGAGTCAAAAAATTTTTTTTTGCTCCTGAGCAGCTTTTTTTCTGACCGCGGCATCACGCGTTTTCTTCCTCGGGAAGCAAAAACACTCCATTTTTAAAAACAGCTAATAATAACATTTTTAAGCATGGAATTCAACCCCGAATCACATCCCAGCATCCGTTTGTACATTTCAGTGAAAAAAAATTTTTTGCTCCTGAGCAGCTTTTTTTCTGACCGCGGCATCACGCGTTTTCTTCCTCGGGCAGCAAAAACACTCGATTTTTAAAAACAGCTGATAATAACATTTTTAAGCATGGAATTCCACCCCGAATCACATCCTTGCATCCATTTTTACATTTGAGTCAAAAAAAATTTTTTGCTCTTGAGCAGCTTTTTTTCTGACCGCGGCATCACGCTTTTTCTTCCTCAGGTAGCAAAAACACTCGATTTTTAAAAACAGCTAATAATAACATTTTTAAACATGGAATTCCACCCCGAATCACATCCTAGCATCCGTTTTTACATTTGAGTAAAAAAAAAATTTTTGCTCCTGAGCAGCTTTTTTTCTGACCGCGGCATCACGCGTTTTCTTCCTCGGGCAGCAAAAACACTCGATTTTTAAAAAGAGCTGATAATAACATTTTTAAGCATGGAATTCCACTCCGAATCACATCCTAGCCTCCGTTTTTACATTTGAGTCAAAAAAATTTTTTTTGCTCCTGAGAAGCTTTTTTTCTGACCGCGGCATCACGCGTTTTATTCCTCAGGCAGCAAAAACACTCGATTTTTAAAAACAGCTAATAATAACATGTTTAAGCATGGAATTCCACCCCGAATCACATCGTAGCATCCGTTTTTACATTTGAGTCAAAAAAATTTTTTTGCTCCTGAGCAGCTTTTTTTCTGACCGCGGCATCACGCGTTTTCTTCCTCGGGCAGAAAAAACACTCGATTTTTAAAAACAGCTGATGATAACATTTTTAAGCATGGAATTCCACTCCGAATCACATCCTAGCCTCCGTTTTTACATTTGAGTCAAAAAAATTTTTTTTGCTCCTGAGAAGCTTTTTTTCTGACCGCGGCATCACGCGTTTTATTCCTCAGGCAGCAAAAACACTCGATTTTTAAAAACAGCTAATAATAACATGTTTAAGCATGGAATTCCACCCCGAATCACATCGTAGCATCCGTTTTTACATTTGAGTCAAAAAAAATTTTTTGCTCCTGAGCAGCTTTTTTTCTGACCGCGGCATCACGCGTTTTCTTACTCGGGAAGCAAAAACACTCCATTTTTAAAAACAGCTAATAATAACATTTTTAAGCATGGAATTCAACCCCGAATCACATCCCAGCATCCGTTTTTACATTTCAGTGAAAAAAAATTTTTTGCTCCTGAGCAGCTTTTTTTCTGACCGCGGCTTCACGCGTTTTCTTCCTCGGGCAGCAAAAACACTCGATTTTTAAAAACAGCTGATAATAACATTTTTAAGCATGGAATTCCACCCCGAATCACATCCTAGCATCTGTTTTTACATTTGAGTCAAAAAAATTGTTTTGCTCCTGAGCAGCTTTTTTTCTGACCGCGGCATCACGCGTTTTCTTCCTCGGGCAGCAAAAACACTCGATTTTTTAAAAACAGCTGATAATAACATTTTTAAGCATGGAATTCCACCCCGAATCACATCCTTGCATCCATTTTTACATTTGAGTCAAAAAAAAAATTTTGCTCTTGAGCAGCTTTTTTTCTGACCGCGGCATCACGCGTTTTCTTCCTCAGGCAGCAAAAACACTCGATTTTTAAAAACAGCTAATAATAACATTTTTAAACATGGAATTCCACCCCGAATCACATCCTAGCATCCGTTTTTACATTTGAGTAAAAAAAAAATTTTTGCTCCTGAGAAGCTTTTTTTCTGACCGTGGCATCACGCGTTTTCTTCCTCGGGCAGCAAAAACACTCGATTTTTAAAAACAGCTGATAATAACATTTTTAAGCATGGAATTCCACTCCGAATCACATCCTAGCCTCCGTTTTTACATTTGAGTCAAAAAAATTTTTTTTGCTCCTGAGAAGCTTTTTTTCTGACCGCGGCATCACGCGTTTTATTCCTCAGGCAGCAAAAACACTCGATTTTTAAAAACAGCTAATAATAACATGTTTAAGCATGGAATTCCACCCCGAATCACATCGTAGCATCCGTTTTTACATTTGAGTCAAAAAAAATTTTTTGCTCCTGAGCAGCTTTTTTTCTGACCGCGGCATCACGCGTTTTCTTCCTCGGGCAGAAAAAACACTCAATTTTTAAAAACAGCTGATAATAACATTTTTAAACATGGAATTCCACCCCGAATCACATCCTAGCATCCGTTTTTACATTTGAGTAAAAAAAAAATTTTTGCTCCTGAGAAGCTTTTTTTCTGACCGCGGCATCACGCGTTTTCTTCCTCGGGCAGCAAAAACACTCGATTTTTAAAAACAGCTGATAATAACATTTTTAAGCATGGAATTCCACTCCGAATCACATCCTAGCCTCCGTTTTTACATTTGAGTCAAAAAAATTTTTTTTGCTCCTGAGAAGCTTTTTTTCTGACCGCGGCATCACGCGTTTTATTCCTCAGGCAGCAAAAACACTCGATTTTTAAAAACAGCTAATAATAACATGTTTAAGCATGGAATTCCACCCCGAATCACATCGTAGCATCCGTTTTTACATTTGAGTCAAAAAAAATTTTTTGCTCCTGAGCAGCTTTTTTTCTGACCGCGGCATCACGCGTTTTCTTCCTCGGGCAGAAAAAACACTCAATTTTTAAAAACAGCTGATAATAACATTTTTAAGCATGGAATTCCACTCCGAATCACATCCTAGCCTCCGTTTTTACATTTGAGTCAAAAAAAATTTTTTTGCTCCTGAGAAGCTTTTTTTCTGACCGCGGCATCACGCATTTTCTTCCTCAGGCAGCAAAAACACTCGATTTTTAAAAACAGCTAATAATAACATGTTTAAGCATGGAATTCCACCCCGAATCACATCGTAGCATCCGTTTTTACATTTGAGTCAAAAAAAATTTTTTGCTCCTGAGCAGCTTTTTTTCTGACCGCGGCATCACGCGTTTTCTTACTCGGGAAGCAAAAACACTCCATTTTTAAAAACAGCTAATAATAACATTTTTAAGCATGGAATTCAACCCCGAATCACATCCCAGCATCCGTTTTTACATTTCAGTGAAAAAAAATTTTTTGCTCCTGAGCAGCTTTTTTTCTGACCGCGGCATCACGCGTTTTCTTCCTCGGGCAGCAAAAACACTCGATTTTTAAAAACAGCTAATAATAACATTTTTAAACATGGAATTCCACCCCGAATCACATCCTAGCATCCGTTTTTACATTTGAGTCAAAAAAAAATTTTTTGCTCCTGAGAAGCTTTTTTTCTGACCGCGGCATCACGCGTTTTCTTCCTCGGGCAGCAAAAACACTCGATTTTTAAAAACAGCTGATGATAACATTTTTAAGCATGGAATTCCACTCCGAATCACATCCTAGCCTCCGTTTTTACATTTGAGTCAAAAAAATTTTTTTTGCTCCTGAGAAGCTTTTTTTCTGACCGCGGCATCACGCGTTTTCTTCCTCAGGCAGCAAAAACACTCGATTTTTAAAAACAGCTGATAATAACATGTTTAAGCATGGAATTCCACCCCGAATCACATCCTAGCCTCCGTTTTTACATTTGAGTCAAAAAAAAATTTTTTGCTCCTGAGAAGCTTTTTTTCTGACCGCGGCATCACGCGTTTTCTTCCTCGGGCAGCAAAAACACTCGATTTTTAAAAACAGCTGATGATAACATTTTTAAGCATGGAATTCCACTCCGAATCACATCCTAGCCTCCGTTTTTACATTTGAGTCAAAAAATTTTTTTTTGCTCCTGAGCAGCTTTTTTTCTGACCGCGGCATCACGCGTTTTCTTCCTCAGGCAGCAAAAACACTCGATTTTTAAAAACAGCTAATAATAACATGTTTAAGCATGGAATTCCACCCCGAATCACATCGTAGCATCCGTTTTTACATTTGAGTCAAAAAAATTTTTTTTGCTCCTGAGAAGCTTTTTTTCTGACCGCGGCATCACGCGTTTTATTCCTCAGGCAGCAAAAACACTCGATTTTTAAAAACAGCTAATAATAACATGTTTAAGCATGGAATTCCACCCCGAATCACATCGTAGCATCCGTTTTTACATTTGAGTCAAAAAATTTTTTTTGCTCCTGAGCAGCTTTTTTTCTGACCGCGGCATCACGCGTTTTCTTCCTCGGGCAGAAAAAACACTCGATTTTTAAAAACAGCTGATGATAACATTTTTAAGCATGGAATTCCACTCCGAATCACATCCTAGCCTCCGTTTTTACATTTGAGTCAAAAAATTTTTTTTTGCTCCTGAGCAGCTTTTTTTCTGACCGCGGCATCACGCGTTTTCTTCCTCGGGAAGCAAAAACACTCCATTTTTAAAAACAGCTAATAATAACATTTTTAAGCATGGAATTCAACCCCGAATCACATCCCAGCATCCGTTTGTACATTTCAGTGAAAAAAAATTTTTTGCTCCTGAGCAGCTTTTTTTCTGACCGCGGCATCACGCGTTTTCTTCCTCGGGCAGCAAAAACACTCGATTTTTAAAAACAGCTGATAATAACATTTTTAAGCATGGAATTCCACCCCGAATCACATCCTTGCATCCATTTTTACATTTGAGTCAAAAAAAATTTTTTGCTCTTGAGCAGCTTTTTTTCTGACCGCGGCATCACGCTTTTTCTTCCTCAGGTAGCAAAAACACTCGATTTTTAAAAACAGCTAATAATAACATTTTTAAACATGGAATTCCACCCCGAATCACATCCTAGCATCCGTTTTTACATTTGAGTAAAAAAAAATTTTTTGCTCCTGAGCAGCTTTTTTTCTGACCGCGGCATCACGCGTTTTCTTCCTCGGGCAGCAAAAACACTCGATTTTTAAAAAGAGCTGATAATAACATTTTTAAGCATGGAATTCCACTCCGAATCACATCCTAGCCTCCGTTTTTACATTTGAGTCAAAAAAATTTTTTTTGCTCCTGAGAAGCTTTTTTTCTGACCGCGGCATCACGCGTTTTATTCCTCAGGCAGCAAAAACACTCGATTTTTAAAAACAGCTAATAATAACATGTTTAAGCATGGAATTCCACCCCGAATCACATCGTAGCATCCGTTTTTACATTTGAGTCAAAAAAATTTTTTTGCTCCTGAGCAGCTTTTTTTCTGACCGCGGCATCACGCGTTTTCTTCCTCGGGCAGAAAAAACACTCGATTTTTAAAAACAGCTGATGATAACATTTTTAAGCATGGAATTCCACTCCGAATCACATCCTAGCCTCCGTTTTTACATTTGAGTCAAAAAAAATTTTTTTGCTCCTGAGCAGCTTTTTTTCTGACCGCGGCATCACGCGTTTTCTTCCTCAGGCAGCAAAAACAATTGATTTTTAAAAACAGCTAATAATAACATGTTTAAGCATGGAATTCCACCCCGAATCACATCGTAGCATCCGTTTTTACATTTGAGTCAAAAAAATTTTTTTTGCTCCTGAGAAGCTTTTTTTCTGACCGCGGCATCACGCGTTTTATTCCTCAGGCAGCAAAAACACTCGATTTTTAAAAACAGCTAATAATAACATGTTTAACTATGGAATTCCACCCCGAATCACATCGTAGCATCCGTTTTTACATTTGAGTCAAAAAAAATTTTTTGCTCCTGAGCAGCTTTTTTTCTGACCGCGGCATCACGCGTTTTCTTCCTCGGGCAGAAAAAACACTCGATTTTTAAAAACAGCTGATAATAACATTTTTAAGCATGGAATTCCACTCCGAATCACATCCTAGCCTCCGTTTTTACATTTGAGTCAAAAAAATTTTTGTTGCTCCTGAGAAGCTTTTTTTCTGACCGCGGCATCACGCGTTTTCTTCCTCAGGCAGCAAAAACACTCGATTTTTAAAAACAGCTGATAATAACATGTTTAAGCATGGAATTCCACCCCGAATCACATCCTAGCATCCGTTTTTACATTTGAGTCAAAAAAAATTTTTTTGCTCCTGAGAAGCTTTTTTTCTGACCGCGGCATCACGCGTTTTCTTCCTCGGGCAGCAAAAACACTCGATTTTTAAAAACAGCTGATGATAACATTTTTAAGCATGGAATTCCACTCCGAATCACATCCTAGCCTCCGTTTTTACATTTGAGTCAAAAAATTTTTTTTTGCTCCTGAGCAGCTTTTTTTCTGACCGCGGCATCACGCGTTTTCTTCCTCAGGCAGCAAAAACACTCGATTTTTAAAAACAGCTAATAATAACATGTTTAAGCATGGAATTCCACCCCGAATCACATCGTAGCATCCGTTTTTACATTTGAGTCAAAAAAAATTTTTTTGCTCCTGAGAAGCTTTTTTTCTGACCGCGGCATCACGCATTTTCTTCCTCAGGCAGCAAAAACACTCGATTTTTAAAAACAGCTGATAATAACATGTTTAAGCATGGAATTCCACCCCGAATCACATCCTAGCATCCGTTTTTACATTTGAGTAAAAAAAAAATTTTTGCTCCTGAGCAGCTTTTTTTCTGACCGCGGCATCACGCGTTTTCTTCCTCGGGCAGCAAAAACACTCGATTTTTAAAAACAGCTGATAATAACATTTTTAAGCATGGAATTCCACTCCGAATCACATCCTAGCCTCCGTTTTTACATTTGAGTCAAAAAAATTTTTTTTGCTCCTGAGAAGCTTTTTTTCTGACCGCGGCATCACGCGTTTTATTCCTCAGGCAGCAAAAACACTCGATTTTTAAAAACAGCTAATAATAACATGTTTAAGCATGGAATTCCACCCCGAATCACATCGTAGCATCCGTTTTTACATTTGAGTCAAAAAAAATTTTTTGCTCCTGAGCAGCTTTTTTTCTGACCGCGGCATCACGCGTTTTCTTCCTCGGGCAGAAAAAACACTCGATTTTTAAAAACAGCTGATAATAACATTTTTAAGCATGGAATTCCACTCCGAATCACATCCTAGCCTCCGTTTTTACATTTGAGTCAAAAAAAATTTTTTTGCTCCTGAGAAGCTTTTTTTCTGACCGCGGCATCACGCGTTTTCTTCCTCAGGCAGCAAAAACACTCGATTTTTAAAAACAGCTGATAATAACATGTTTAAGCATGGAATTCCACCCCGAATCACATCCTAGCATCCGTTTTTACATTTGAGTAAAAAAAAATTTTTTGCTCCTGAGAAGCTTTTTTTCTGACCGCGGCATCACGCGTTTTCTTCCTCGGGCAGCAAAAACACTCGATTTTTAAAAACAGCTGATAATAACATTTTTAAGCATGGAATTCCACTCCGAATCACATCCTAGCCTCCGTTTTTACATTTGAGTCAAAAAAATTTTTTTTGCTCCTGAGAAGCTTTTTTTCTGACCGCGGCATCACGCGTTTTATTCCTCAGGCAGCAAAAACACTCGATTTTTAAAAACAGCTAATAATAACATGTTTAAGCATGGAATTCCACCCCGAATCACATCGTAGCATCCGTTTTTACATTTGAGTCAAAAAATTTTTTTTGCTCCTGAGCAGCTTTTTTTCTGACCGCGGCATCACGCGTTTTCTTCCTCGGGCAGAAAAAACACTCGATTTTTAAAAACAGCTGATAATAACATTTTTAAGCATGGAATTCCACTCCGAATCACATCCTAGCCTCCGTTTTTACATTTGAGTCAAAAAAATTTTTTTTGCTCCTGAGAAGCTTTTTTTCTGACCGCGGCATCACGCGTTTTCTTCCTCAGGCAGCAAAAACACTCGATTTTTAAAAACAGCTGATAATAACATGTTTAAGCATGGAATTCCACCCCGAATCACATCCTAGCATCCGTTTTTACATTTGAGTCAAAAAAAAAATTTTTGCTCCTGAGAAGCTTTTTTTCTGACCGCGGCATCACGCGTTTTCTTCCTCGGGCAGCAAAAACACTCGATTTTTAAAAACAGCTGATGATAACATTTTTAAGCATGGAATTCCACTCCGAACCACATCCTAGCCTCCGTTTTTACATTTGAGTCAAAAAATTTTTTTTTGCTCCTGAGCAGCTTTTTTTCTGACCGCGGCATCACGCGTTTTCTTCCTCAGGCAGCAAAAACACTCGATTTTTAAAAACAGCTAATAATAACATGTTTAAGCATGGAATTCCACCCCGAATCACATCGTAGCATCCGTTTTTACATTTGAGTCAAAAAAAATTTTTTTGCTCCTGAGAAGCTTTTTTTCTGACCGCGGCATCACGCATTTTCTTCCTCAGGCAGCAAAAACACTCGATTTTTAAAAACAGCGGATAATAACATGTTTAAGCATGGAATTCCACCCCGAATCACATCCTAGCATCCGTTTTTACATTTGAGTAAAAAAAAAATTTTTGCTCCTGAGCAGCTTTTTTTCTGACCGCGGCATCACGCGTTTTCTTCCTCGGGCAGCAAAAACACTCGATTTTTAAAAACAGCTGATAATAACATTTTTAAGCATGGAATTCCACTCCGAATCACATCCTAGCCTCCGTTTTTACATTTGAGTCAAAAAAATTTTTTTTGCTCCTGAGAAGCTTTTTTTCTGACCGCGGCATCACGCGTTTTATTCCTCAGGCAGCAAAAACACTCGATTTTTAAAAACAGCTAATAATAACATGTTTAAGCATGGAATTCCACCCCGAATCACATCGTAGCATCCGTTTTTACATTTGAGTCAAAAAATTTTTTTTGCTCCTGAGCAGCTTTTTTTCTGACCGCGGCATCACGCGTTTTCTTCCTCGGGCAGAAAAAACACTCGATTTTTAAAAACAGCTGATAATAACATTTTTAAGCATGGAATTCCACTCCGAATCACATCCTAGCCTCCGTTTTTACATTTGAGTCAAAAAAATTTTTTTTGCTCCTGAGAAGCTTTTTTTCTGACCGCGGCATCACGCGTTTTCTTCCTCAGGCAGCAAAAACACTCGATTTTTAAAAACAGCTGATAATAACATGTTTAAGCATGGAATTCCACCCCGAATCACATCCTAGCATCCGTTTTTACATTTGAGTCAAAAAAAAATTTTTTGCTCCTGAGAAGCTTTTTTTCTGACCGCGGCATCACGCGTTTTCTTCCTCGGGCAGCAAAAACACTCGATTTTTAAAAACAGCTGATGATAACATTTTTAAGCATGGAATTCCACTCCGAATCACATCCTAGCCTCCGTTTTTACATTTGAGTCAAAAAATTTTTTTTTGCTCCTGAGCAGCTTTTTTTCTGACCGCGGCATCACGCGTTTTCTTCCTCAGGCAGCAAAAACACTCGATTTTTAAAAACAGCTAATAATAACATGTTTAAGCATGGAATTCCACCCCGAATCACATCGTAGCATCCGTTTTTACATTTGAGTCAAAAAATTTTTTTTTGCTCCTGAGAAGCTTTTTTTCTGACCGCGGCATCACGCGTTTTATTCCTCAGGCAGCAAAAACACTCGATTTTTAAAAACAGCTAATAATAACATGTTTAAGCATGGAATTCCACCCCGAATCACATCGTAGCATCCGTTTTTACATTTGAGTCAAAAAATTTTTTTTGCTCCTGAGCAGCTTTTTTTCTGACCGCGGCATCACGCGTTTTCTTCCTCGGGCAGAAAAAACACTCGATTTTTAAAAACAGCTGATAATAACATTTTTAAGCATGGAATTCCACTCCGAATCACATCCTAGCCTCCGTTTTTACATTTGAGTCAAAAAAATTTTTTTTGCTCCTGAGAAGCTTTTTTTCTGACCGCGGCATCACGCGTTTTCTTCCTCAGGCAGCAAAAACACTCGATTTTTAAAAACAGCTGATAATAACATGTTTAAGCATGGAATTCCACCCCGAATCACATCCTAGCATCCGTTTTTACATTTGAGTCAAAAAAAAAATTTTTGCTCCTGAGAAGCTTTTTTTCTGACCGCGGCATCACGCGTTTTCTTCCTCGGGCAGCAAAAACACTCGATTTTTAAAAACAGCTGATGATAACATTTTTAAGCATGGAATTCCACTCCGAATCACATCCTAGCCTCCGTTTTTACATTTGAGTCAAAAAATTTTTTTTTGCTCCTGAGCAGCTTTTTTTCTGACCGCGGCATCACGCGTTTTCTTCCTCAGGCAGCAAAAACACTCGATTTTTAAAAACAGCTAATAATAACATGTTTAACTATGGAATTCCACCTCGAATCACATCGTAGCATCCGTTTTTACATTTGAGTCAAAAAAATTTTTTTGCTCCTGAGCAGCTTTTTTTCTGACCGCGGCATCACGCGTTTTCTTCCTCGGGCAGAAAAAACACTCGATTTTTAAAAACAGCTGATAATAACATTTTTAAGCATGGAATTCCACTCCGAATCACATCCCAGCATCCGTTTGTACATTTCAGTGAAAAAAAATTTTTTGCTCCTGAGCAGCTTTTTTTCTGACCGCGGCATCACGCGTTTTCTTCCTCGGGCAGCAAAAACACTCGATTTTAAAAAACAGCTGATAATAACATTTTTAAGCATGGAATTCCACCCCGAATCACATCCTTGCATCCATTTTTACATTTTAGTCAAAAAAATTTTTTTGCTCTTGAGCAGCTTTTTTTCTGACCGCGGCATCACGCGTTTTCTTCCTCAGGCAGCAAAAACACTCGATTTTTAAAAACAGCTAATAATAACATTTTTAAACATGGAATTCCACCCCGAATGACATCCTAGCATCCGTTTTTACATTTGAGTAAAAAAAAAATTTTTTGCTCCTAAGAAGCTTTTTTTCTGACCGCGGCATCACGCGTTTTCTTCCTCGGGCAGCAAAAACACTCGATTTTTAAAAACAGCTGATAATAACATTTTTAAGCATGGAATTCCACTCCGAATCACATCCTAGCCTCCGTTTTTACATTTGAGTCAAAAAAATTTTTTTTGCTCCTAAGAAGCTTTTTTTCTGACCGCAGCATCACGTGTTTTCTTCCTCAGGCAGCAAAAACACTCGATTTTTAAAAACAGCTAATAATAACATGTTTAAGCATGGAATTCCACCCCGAATCACATCGTAGCATCCGTTTTTACATTTGAGTCAAAAAATTTTTTTTGCTCCTGAGCAGCTTTTTTTCTGACCGCGGCATCACGCGTTTTCTTCCTCGGGAAGCAAAAACACTCCATTTTTAAAAACAGCTAATAATAACATTTTTAAGCATGGAATTCAACCCTGAATCACATCCCAGAATCCGTTTTTACATTTCAGTGAAAAAAATTTTTTTGCTCCTGAGCAGCTTTTTTTCTGACCGCGGCATCACGCGTTTTCTTCCTCAGGCAGCAAAAACACTCGATTTTTAAAAACAGCTAATAATAACATTTTTAAGCATGGAATTCCACCCCGAATCCCATCCTTGCATCCATTTTTACATTTGAGTCAAAAACAATTTTTTGCTCCTGAGCAGCTTTTTTTCTGACCGCGGCATCACGCGTTTTCTTCCTCGGGCAGCAAAAACACTCGATTTTTAAATCAGGAAATAACAACATTTTTAAACATGGAATTCCACCCTGAATCAAATCCTAGCATCCGTTTTTACATTTCAGTCAAAAAAATTTTTTTGCTCCTGAGCAGCTTTTCTTCTGACCGCGGCATCACGCGTTTTCTTGCTCGGGCAACAAAAACACTAGATTTTTCAAAACCGCTAATAATAACATTTTTAAGCATGGAATTCCACCTCGAATCACTTCGTAGCATCCGTTTTTACATTTCAGTCAAAAAAATTTTTTTTGCTCCTGAGCAGCTTTTTTTCTGACCATGGCATCACGCGTTTTCTTCCTCGGGCAGCAAAAACACTCGATTTTTAAAAACAGCTAATAATAACATTTTTAAACATGGAATTCCACCCCGAATCACATCCTAGCATCCGTTTTTACATTTGAGTCAAAAAAAAATTTTTTGCTTCTGAAAAGGTTTTTTTCTGACCGCGGCATCACGCCTTTTCTTCCTCGGGCAGCAAAAACACTCGATTTTTAAAAACAGCTGATGATAACATTTTTAAGCATGGAATTCCACTCCGAATCACATCCTAGCCTCCGTTTTTACATTTGAGTCAAAAAATTTTTTTTTGCTCCTGAGCAGCTTTTTTTCTGACCGCGGCATCACGCGTTTTCTTCCTCAGGCAGCAAAAACACTCGATTTTTAAAAACAGCTAATAATAACATGTTTAAGCATGGAATTCCACCCCGAATCACATCGTAGCATCCGTTTTTACATTTGAGTCAAAAAAAAATTTTTGCTCCTGAGCAGCTTTTTTTCTGACCGCGGCATCACGCGTTTTCTTCCTCAGGCAGCAAAAACACTCGATTTTTAAAAACAGCTAATAATAACATTTTTAAACATGGAATTCCACCCCGAATCACATCCTAGCATCCGTTTTTACATTTGAGTCAAAAAAAAAATTTTTGCTCCTGAGAAGCTTTTTTTCTGACCGCGGCATCACGCGTTTTCTTCCTCGGGCAGCAAAAACACTCGATTTTTAAAAACAGCTGATAATAACATGTTTAAGCATGGAATTCCACTCCGAATCACATCCTAGCCTCCGTTTTTACATTTGAGTCAAAAAAATTTTTTTTGCTCCTGAGAAGCTTTTTTTCTGACCGCGGCATCACGCGTTTTCTTCCTCAGGCAGCAAAAACACTCGATTTTTAAAAACAGCTAATATTTACATGTTTAAGCATGGAATTCCACCCCAAATCACATCGTAGCATCCGTTTTTACATTTGAGTCAAAAAAATTTTTTTGCTCCTGAGCAGCTTTTTTTCTGACCGCGGCATCACGCGTTTTCTTCCTCGGGAAGAAAAAACACTCCATTTTTAAAAACAGCTAATAATAACATTTTTAAGCATGGAATTCAACCCCGAATCACATCCCAGAATCCCTTTTTACATTTCAGTGAAAAAAATTTTTTTGCTCCTGAGCAGCTTTTTTTCTGACCGTGGCATCACGCGTTTTCTTCCTCAGGCAGCAAAAACACACGATTTTTAAAAACAGCTAATAATAACATTTTTAAGCATGGAATTCCACCCCGAATCACATCCTTGCATCCATTTTTACATTTCAGTCAAAAAAAATTTTTTGCTCCTTAGCAGCTTTTTTTCTGACCGCGGCATCACTCGTTTTCTTCCTCGGGCACCAAAAACACTTGATTTTTAAAAACAGCTAATAATAACATTTTTAAGCATGGAATTCCACCCCGAATCACATCCTAGCATCCTTTTTTACATCTGAGTCAAAAAAAAATTTTTGCTCCTGAGCAGCTTTTTTTCTGACCGCGGCATCACGCGTTTTCTTCCTCGGGCAGCAAAAACACTCGATTTTTAAATCAGGAAATAACAACATTTTTAAACATGGAATTCCACCCTGAATCAAATCCTAGCATCCGTTTTTACATTTCAGTCAAAAATTTTTTTTTGCTCCTGAGCAGCTTTTCTTCTGACCGCGGCATGACGCGTTTTCTTCCTCGGGCAACAAAAACACTAGATTTTTCAAAACCGCTAATAATAACATTTTTAAGCATGGAATTCCACCCCGAATCACATTGTAGCATCCGTTTTTACATTTCAGTCAAAAAAATTTTTTTGCTCCTGAGCAGCTTTTTTTCTGACCGCGGCATCACGCGTTTTCTTCCTCGGGCAGCAAAAACACTCGATTTTTAAAAACAGCTAATAATAACATTTTTAAGCATGGAATTCCACCCCGAATAACTTCGTAGCATCCATTTTTACATTTGAGTCAAAAAAATTTTTTTGCTCCTGAGCAGCTTTTTTTCTGACCGCGGCATCACGCGTTTTCTTCCTCGGGCAGCAAAAACACTCGATTTTTAAAAGCAGGAAATAACAACATTTTTAAGCATGGAATTCCACCCCGAATCACATCGTAGCATCCTTTTTACATTTGAGTCAAAAAAAATTTATTTGCTCCTGAGCAGCATTTTTTCTGACCGCGGCATCACACGTTTTCTTCCTCGGGCAGCAAAAACACTCGATTTTTAAAAGCAGGAAATAACAACATTTTTAAACATGGAATTCCACCCCGAATCACATCCCAGCATCCGTTTTTACATTTGAGTCAAAAAAAATTTTTTGCTCTTGAGCAGCTTTTTTTCTGACCGCGGCATCACGCGTTTTCTTCCTCAGGCAGCAAAAACACTCGATTTTTAAAAACAGCTAATAATAACATTTTTAAACATGGAATTCCACCCCGAATCACATCCTAGCATCCGTTTTTACATTTGAGTCAAAAAAAATTTTTTTGCACCTGAGCAGTTTTTTTTCTGACCGCGGCATCACGCGTTTTCTTCCTCGGGCAGCAAAAACACTCGATTTTTAAATCAGGAAATAACATTTTTAAACATGGAATTCCACCCTGAATCAAATCCTAGCATCCGTTTTTACATTTCAGTCAAAAAAAATTTTTTGCTCCTGAGCAGCTTTTCTTCTGACCGCGGCATCACGCGTTTTCTTCCTCGGGCAACAAAAACACTAGATTTTTCAACACCGCTAATAATAACATTTTTAAGCATGGAATTCCGCCTCGAATCACTTCGTAGCATCCGTTTTTACATTTCAGTCAAAAAAATTTTTTTTGCTCCTGAGCAGCTTTTTTTCTGACCATGGCATCACGCGTTTTCTTCCTCGGGCAGCAAAAACACTCGATTTTTAAAAGCAGGAAATAACAACATTTTTAAACATGGAATTCCACCCCGAATCAAATCCTAACATCCGTTTTTACATTTGAGTCAAAAAAATTTTTTTGCTCCTGACCAGCTTTTTTTCTGACCATGGCATCACGCGTTTTCTTCCTCGGGCAGCAAAAACACTCTATTTTTAAAAACAGCTAATAATAACATTTTTAAACATGGAATTCCACCCCGAATCACATCGTAGCATCCGTTTTTACATTTGAGTCAAAAAAAATTTTTTGCTCCTGAGCAGCTTTTTTTCTGACCGCGGCATCACGCGTTTTCTTCCTCAGGCAGCAAAAACACTCGATTTTTAAAAACAGCTAATAATAACATTTTTAAACATGGAATTCCACCCCGAATCACATCCTAGCATCCGTTTTTACATTTGAGTCAAAAAAAAATTTTTTGCTCCTGAGAAGCTTTTTTTCTGACCGCGGCATCACGCGTTTTCTTCCTCGGGAAGCAAAAACACTCGATTTTTAAAAACAGCTGATAATAACATTTTTAAGCATGGAATTCCACTCCGAATCACACCCTAGCCTCCGTTTTTACATTTGAGTCAAAAAATTTTTTTTTGCTCCTGAGAAGCTTTTTTTCTGACCGCGGCATCACGCGTTTTCTTCCTCAGGCAGCAAAAACACTCGATTTTTAAAAACAGCTAATAATAACATTTTTAAGCATGGAATTCCACCCCGAATCACATCGTAGCATCCTTTTTACATTTCAGTCAAAAAAATTTTTTTTGCTCCTGAGCAGCTTTTTTTCTGACCATGGCATCACGCGTTTTCTTCCTCGGGCAGCAAAAACACTCGATTTTTAAAAGCAGGAAATAACAACATTTTTAAACATGGAATTCCACCCCGAATCAAATCCTAACATCCGTTTTTACATTTGAGTCAAAAAAATTTTTTTGCTCCTGACCAGCTTTTTTTCTGACCATGGCATCACGCGTTTTCTTCCTCGGGCAGCAAAAACACTCTATTTTTAAAAACAGCTAATAATAACATTTTTAAACATGGAATTCCACCCCGAATCACATCGTAGCATCCGTTTTTACATTTGAGTCAAAAAAAATTTTTTGCTCCTGAGCAGCTTTTTTTCTGACCGCGGCATCACGCGTTTTCTTCCTCAGGCAGCAAAAACACTCGATTTTTAAAAACAGCTAATAATAACATTTTTAAACATGGAATTCCACCCCGAATCACATCCTAGCATCCGTTTTTACATTTGAGTCAAAAAAAAATTTTTTGCTCCTGAGAAGCTTTTTTTCTGACCGCGGCATCACGCGTTTTCTTCCTCGGGAAGCAAAAACACTCGATTTTTAAAAACAGCTGATAATAACATTTTTAAGCATGGAATTCCACTCCGAATCACACCCTAGCCTCCGTTTTTACATTTGAGTCAAAAAATTTTTTTTTGCTCCTGAGAAGCTTTTTTTCTGACCGCGGCATCACGCGTTTTCTTCCTCAGGCAGCAAAAACACTCGATTTTTAAAAACAGCTAATAATAACATTTTTAAGCATGGAATTCCACCCCGAATCACATCGTAGCATCCTTTTTACATTTCAGTCAAAAAAATTTTTTTTGCTCCTGAGCAGCTTTTTTTCTGACCATGGCATCACGCGTTTTCTTCCTCGGGCAGCAAAAACACTCGATTTTTAAAAGCAGGAAATAACAACATTTTTAAACATGGAATTCCACCCCGAATCAAATCCTAACATCCGTTTTTACATTTGAGTCAAAAAAATTTTTTTGCTCCTGACCAGCTTTTTTTCTGACCATGGCATCACGCGTTTTCTTCCTCGGGCAGCAAAAACACTCTATTTTTAAAAACAGCTAATAATAACATTTTTAAACATGGAATTCCACCCCGAATCACATCGTAGCATCCGTTTTTACATTTGAGTCAAAAAAAATTTTTTGCTCCTGAGCAGCTTTTTTTCTGACCGCGGCATCACGCGTTTTCTTCCTCAGGCAGCAAAAACACTCGATTTTTAAAAACAGCTAATAATAACATTTTTAAACATGGAATTCCACCCCGAATCACATCCTAGCATCCGTTTTTACATTTGAGTCAAAAAAAATTTTTTTGCTCCTGAGAAGCTTTTTTTCTGACCGCGGCATCACGCGTTTTCTTCCTCGGGAAGCAAAAACACTCGATTTTTAAAAACAGCTGATAATAACATTTTTAAGCATGGAATTCCACTCCGAATCACATCCTAGCCTCCGTTTTTACATTTGAGTCAAAAAATTTTTTTTTGCTCCTGAGAAGCTTTTTTTCTGACCGCGGCATCACGCGTTTTCTTCCTCGGGCAACAAAAACACTAGATTTTTCAAAACCGCTAATAATAACATTTTTAAGCATGGAATTCCACCCCAAATCACATCCCAGCATCCGTTTTTACATTTCAGTGAAAAAAAAATTTTTGCTCCTGAGCAGCTTTTTTTCTGACCGCGGCATCACGCGTTTTCTTCCTCGGGCAGCAAAAACACTCGATTTTTAAAAGCAGGAAATAACAACATTTTTAAACATGGAATTCCACCCCGAATCACATCCTTGCATCCATTTTTACATTTGAGTCAAAAAAAAATTTTTGCTCTTGAGCAGCTTTTTTTCTGACCGCGGCATCACGCGTTTTCTTCCTCAGGCAGCAAAAACACTCGATTTTTAAAAACAGCTAATAATAACATTTTTAAACATGGAATTCCACCCTGAATCACATCCTAGCATCCGTTTTTATATTTCAGTGAAAAAAATTTTTTTTGCTCCTGAGCAGCTTTTTTTCTGACCGCGGCATCACGCGTTTTCTTCCTCGGGCAGCAAAAACACTCGATTTTTAAAAGCAGGAAATAACAACATTTTTAAACATGGAATTCAACCCCGAATCACATCCTTGCATCCATTTTTACATTTGAGTCAAAAAAAAATTTTTGCTCCTGAGCAGCTTTTTTTCTGACCGTTGCATCACGCGTTTTCTTCCTCGGGCAGCAAAAACACTCGATTTTTAAATCAGGAAATAACATTTTTAAACATGGAATTCCACCCTGAATCAAATCCTAGCATCCGTTTTTACATTTCAGTCAAAAAAAATTTTTTGCTCCTGAGCAGCTTTTCTTCTGACCGCGGCATCACGCGTTTTCTTCCTCGGGCAATAAAAACACTAGATTTTTCAAAACCGCTAATAATAACATTTTTAAGCATGGAATTCCACCCCAAATCACATCCCAGCATCCGTTTTTACATTTCAGTGAAAAAAAATTTTTTGCTCCTGAGCAGCTTTTTTTCTGACCGCGGCATCACGCGTTTTCTTCCTCGGGCAGCAAAAACACTCGATTTTTAAAAGCAGGAAATAACAACATTTTTAAACATGGAATTCCACCCCGAATCACATCCTTGCATCCATTTTTACATTTGAGTCAAAAAAAATTTTTTGCTCTTGAGCAGCTTTTTTTCTGACCGCGGCATCACGCGTTTTCTTCCTCAGGCAGCAAAAACACTCGATTTTTAAAAACAGCTAATAATAACATTTTTAAACATGGAATTCCACCCTGAATCACATCCTAGCATCCGTTTTTATATTTCAGTGAAAAAAATTTTTTTTGCTCCTGAGCAGCTTTTTTTCTGACCGCATCACGCGTTTTCTTCCTCGGGCAGCAAAAACACTCGATTTTTAAAAGCAGGAAATAACAACATTTTTAAACATGGAATTCAACCCCGAATCACATCCTTGCATCCATTTTTACATTTGAGTCAAAAAAAAATTTTTGCTCTTGAGCAGCTTTTTTTCTGACCGCGGCATCACGCGTTTTCTTCCTCAGGCAGCAAAAACACTCGATTTTTAAAAACAGCTAATAATAACATTTTTAAGCATGGAATTCAACCCCGAATCACATCCCAGAATCGGTTTTTACATTTCAGTGAAAAAATTTTTTTTGCTCCTGAGCAGCTTTTTTTCTGACCGTTGCATCACGCATTTTCTTCCTCAGGCAGCAAAAACACTCGATTTTTAAAAACAGCTAATAATAACATTTTTAAGCATGGAATTCCACCCCGAATCACATCCTTGCATCCATTTTTACATTTGAGTCAAAAAAAATTTTTTGCTCCTGAGCAGCTTTTTTTCTGACCGCGGCATCACTCGTTTTCTTCCTCGGGCACCAAAAACACTTGATTTTTAAAAACAGCTAATAATAACATTTTTAAGCATGGAATTCCACCCCGAATCACATCCTAGCATCCTTTTTTACATCTGAGTCAAAAAAAATTTTTTGCTCCTGAGCAGCTTTTTTTCTGACCGCGGCATCACGCGTTTTCTTCCTCCAGCAGCAAAAACACTCGATTTTTAAATCAGGAAATAACAACATTTTTAAACATGGAATTCCACCCTGAATCAAATCCTAGCATCCGTTTTTACATTTCAGTCAAAAAAATTTTTTTTGCTCCTGAGCAGCTTTTTTTCTGACCATGGCATCACGCGTTTTCTTCCTCGGGCAGCAAAAACACTCGATTTTTAAAAACAGCTAATAATATTTTTAAGCATGGAATTCCACCCCGAATCACATCCTAGCCTCCGTTTTTACATTTGTGTCAAAAAAAATATTTTTGCTCCTGAGCAGCTTTTTTTCTGACCGCGGCATCACGCGTTTTCTTCCTCGGGCAGCAAAAACATTCGATTTTTAAAAACAGCTAATAATAACATTTCTACGCATGGAATTTGACCCCGAATCACATCCTAGCATCCGTTTTTACATTTCAATGAAAAAAAATTTTTTTGCTCCTGAGCAGCTTTTTTTCTGACCGCGGCATCACGCGGTTTCTTCCTCGGGCAGCAAAAACACTCGATTTTTAAAAGCAGGAAATAACAATATTTTGAAACATGGAATTCCACCCCGAATCACATCCCAGCATCCGTTTTTACATTTCAGTGAAAAAAAATTTTTTGCTCCTGAGCAGCCTTATTTCTGACCGCGGCATCAGGTCTTTTCTTCCTCGGGCAGCAAAAACACTCGATTTTTAAAAGCAGGATATAACAACATTTTTAAACATGGAATTCCACCCCGAATCACATCCCAGCATCCGTTTTTACATTTCAGTGAAAAAATTTTTTTTGCTCCTGAGCAGCTTTTTTTCTGACCATGGCATCACGCGTTTTCTTCCTCGGGCAGCAAAAATACTCGATTTTTAAAAACAGCTAATAATAACATTTTTAAGCATGGAATTCCACCCCGAATCACATCCCAGCATCCGTATTTACATTTCAGTGAAAAATTTTTTTTTGCTCCTGAGCAGCCTTTTCTCTGACGGCGGCATCACGCGTTTTCTTCCTCGGGAAGCAAAAACACTCCATTTTTAAAAACAGCTAATAATAACATTTTTAAGCATAGAATTCCACCCCAAATCACATCCCAGCATCCGTTTTTACATTTCAGTGAAAAAAAAATTTTTGCTCCTGAGCAGCTTTTTTTCTGACCGCGGCATCACGCGTTTTCTTCCTCGGGCAGCAAAAACACTCGATTTTTAAAAGCAGGAAATAACAACATTTTTAAACATGGAATTCCACCCCGAATCACATCCTTGCATCCATTTTTACATTTGAGTCAAAAAAAATTTTTTGCTCTTGAGCAGCTTTTTTTCTGACCGCGGCATCACGCGTTTTCTTCCTCAGGCAGCAAAAACACTCGATTTTTAAAAACAGCTAATAATAACATTTTTAAACATGGAATTCCACCCTGAATCACATCCTAGCATCCGTTTTTATATTTCAGTGAAAAAAATTTTTTTTGCTCCTGAGCAGCTTTTTTTCTGACCGCGGCATCACGCGTTTTCTTCCTCGGGCAGCAAAAACACTCAATTTTTAAAAGCAGGAAATAACAACATTTTTAAACATGGAATTCAACCCCGAATCACATCCTTGCATCCATTTTTACATTTGAGTCAAAAAAAATTTTTTGCTCTTGAGCAGCTTTTTTTCTGACCGCGGCATCACGCGTTTTCTTCCTCAGGCAGCAAAAACACTCGATTTTTAAAAACAGCTAATAATAACATTTTTAAGCATGGAATTCAACCCCGAATCACATCCCAGAATCGGTTTTTACATTTCAGTGAAAAAATTTTTTTTGCTCCTGAGCAGCTTTTTTTCTGACCGTTGCATCACGCGTTTTCTTCCTCAGGCAGCAAAAACACTCGATTTTTAAAAACAGCTAATAATAACATTTTTAAGCATGGAATTCCACCCCGAATCACATCCTTGCATCCATTTTTACATTTGAGTCAAAAAAAATTTTTTGCTCCTGAGCAGCTTTTTTTCTGACCGCGGCATCACTCGTTTTCTTCCTCGGGCACCAAAAACACTTGATTTTTAAAAACAGCTAATAATAACATTTTTAAGCATGGAATTCCACCCCGAATCACATCCTAGCATCCTTTTTTACATCTGAGTCAAAAAAAATTTTTTGCTCCTGAGCAGCTTTTTTTCTGACCGCGGCATCACGCGTTTTCTTCCTCCAGCAGCAAAAACACTCGATTTTTAAATCAGGAAATAACAACATTTTTAAACATGGAATTCCACCCTGAATCAAATCCTAGCATCCGTTTTTACATTTCAGTCAAAAAAATTTTTTTTGCTCCTGAGCAGCTTTTTTTCTGACCATGGCATCACGCGTTTTCTTCCTCGGGCAGCAAAAACACTCGATTTTTAAAAACAGCTAATAATATTTTTAAGCATGGAATTCCACCCCGAATCACATCCTAGCCTCCGTTTTTACATTTGTGTCAAAAAAAATATTTTTGCTCCTGAGCAGCTTTTTTTCTGACCGCGGCATCACGTGTTTTCTTCCTCGGGCAGCAAAAACATTCGATTTTTAAAAACAGCTAATAATAACATTTCTACGCATGGAATTTGACCCCGAATCACATCCTAGCATCCGTTTTTACATTTCAATGAAAAAAAATTTTTTTGCTCCTGAGCAGCTTTTTTTCTGACCGCGGCATCACGCCTTTTCTTCCTCGGGCAGCAAAAACACTCGATTTTTAAAAGCAGGAAATAACAATATTTTTAAACATGGAATTCCACCCCGAATCACATCCCAGCATCCGTTTTTACATTTCAGTGAAAAAATTTTTTTTGCTCCTGAGCAGCTTTTTTTCTGACCGCGGCATCACGCGTTTTCTTCCTCGGGCTGCAAAACCACTCGATTTTTAAAAGCAGGAAATAACAACAATTTTAAACATGGAATTCCACCCCGAATCAAATCCCAGCATCCGTTTTTACATTTGAGTCAAAAAAAATTTTTTGCTCCTGAGCAGCTTTTTTTCTGACCGCGGCATCACGCGTTTTCTTCCTCGGGCTGCAAAACCACTCGATTTTTAAAAGCAGGAAATAACAACAATTTTAAACATGGAATTCCACCCCGAATCAAATCCCAGCATCCGTTTTTACATTTGAGTCAAAAAAATTTTTTTGCTCCTGAGCAGCTTTTTTTCTGACCGCGGCATCACTCGTTTTCTTCCTCGGGCACCAAAAACACTTGATTTTTAAAAACAGCTAATAATAACATTTTTAAGCATGGAATTCCACCCCGAATCACATCCTAGCATCCTTTTTTACATCTGAGTCAAAAAAATTTTTTTGCTCCTGAGCAGCTTTTTTTCTGACCGCGGCATCACGCGTTTTCTTCCTCCAGCAGCAAAAACACTCGATTTTTAAATCAGGAAATAACAACATTTTTAAACATGGAATTCCACCCTGAATCAAATCCTAGCATCCGTTTTTACATTTCACTCAAAAAAATTTTTTTTGCTCCTGAGCAGCTTTTTTTCTGACCATGGCATCACGCGTTTTCTTCCTCGGGCAGCAAAAACACTCGATTTTTAAAAACAGCTAATAATATTTTTAAGCATGGAATTCCACCCCGAATCACATCCTAGCCTCCGTTTTTACATTTGTGTCAAAAAAAATATTTTTGCTCCTGAGCAGCTTTTTTTCTGACCGCGGCATCACGCGTTTTCTTCCTCGGGCAGCAAAAACATTCGATTTTTAAAAACAGCTAATAATAACATTTCTACGCATGGAATTTGACCCCGAATCACATCCTAGCATCCGTTTTTACATTTCAATGAAAAAAAATTTTTTTGCTCCTGAGCAGCTTTTTTTCTGACCGCGGCATCACGCCTTTTCTTCCTCGGGCAGCAAAAACACTCGATTTTTAAAAGCAGGAAATAACAATATTTTGAAACATGGAATTCCACCCCGAATCAAATCCTAGCATCCATTTTTACATTTGAGTCAAAAAAAAATTTTTGCTCCTGAGCAGCTTTTTTTCTGACCGGGGCATCACGCGGTTTCTTCCTCGGGCAGCAAAAACACTCGATTTTTAAAAACAGCTAATAATAACATTTCTACGCATGGAATTCCACCCCGAATCACATCCCAGCATCCGTTTTTACATTTCAGTGAAAAAAAATTTTTTGCTCCTGAGCAGCCTTATTTCTGACCGCGGCATCAGGTCTTTTCTTCCTCGGGCAGCAAAAACACTCGATTTTTAAAAGCAGGATATAACAACATTTTTAAACATGGAATTCCACCCCGAATCACATCCCAGCATCCGTTTTTACATTTCAGTGAAAAAATTTTTTTTGCTCCTGAGCAGCTTTTTTTCTGACCATGGCATCACGCGTTTTCTTCCTCGGGCAGCAAAAACACTCGATTTTTAAAAACAGCTAATAATAACATTTTTAAACATGGAATTCCACCCTGAATCACATCCTAGCATCCGTTTTTATATTTCAGTGAAAAAAATTTTTTTTGCTCCTGAGCAGCTTTTTTTCTGACCGCGGCATCACGCGTTTTCTTCCTCGGGCAGCAAAAACACTCGATTTTTAAAAGCAGGAAATAACAACATTTTTAAACATGGAATTCAACCCCGAATCACATCCTTGCATCCATTTTTACATTTGAGTCAAAAAAATTTTTTTGCTCTTGAGCAGCTTTTTTTCTGACCGCGGCATCACGCGTTTTCTTCCTCAGGCAGCAAAAACACTCGATTTTTAAAAACAGCTTATAATAACATTTTTAAGCATGGAATTCAACCCCGAATCACATCCCAGAATCGGTTTTTACATTTCAGTGAAAAAATTTTTTTTGCTCCTGAGCAGCTTTTTTTCTGACCGTTGCATCACGCGTTTTCTTCCTCAGGCAGCAAAAACACTCGATTTTTAAAAACAGCTAATAATAACATTTTTAAGCATGGAATTCCACCCCGAATCACATCCTTGCATCCATTTTTACATTTGAGTCAAAAAAAATTTTTTGCTCCTGAGCAGCTTTTTTTCTGACCGCGGCATCACTCGTTTTCTTCCTCGGGCACCAAAAACACTTGATTTTTAAAAACAGCTAATAATAACATTTTTAAGCATGGAATTCCACCCCGAATCACATCCTTGCATCCATTTTTACATTTGAGTCAAAAAAAATTTTTTGCTCCTGAGCAGCTTTTTTTCTGACCGCGGCATCACTCGTTTTCTTCCTCGGGCACCAAAAACACTTGATTTTTAAAAACAGCTAATAATAACATTTTTAAGCATGGAATTCCACCCCGAATCACATCCTAGCATCCTTTTTTACATCTGAGTCAAAAAAAATTTTTTGCTCCTGAGCAGCTTTTTTTCTGACCGGGGCATCACGCGGTTTCTTCCTCGGGCAGCAAAAACACTCGATTTTTAAAAACAGCTAATAATAACATTTCTACGCATGGAATTCCACCCCGAATCACATCCCAGCATCCGTTTTTACATTTCAGTGAAAAAAAATTTTTTGCTCCTGAGCAGCCTTATTTCTGACCGCGGCATCAGGTCTTTTCTTCCTCGGGCAGCAAAAACACTCGATTTTTAAAAGCAGGATATAACAACATTTTTAAACATGGAATTCCACCCCGAATCACATCCCAGCATCCGTTTTTACATTTCAGTGAAAAAATTTTTTTTGCTCCTGAGCAGCTTTTTTTCTGACCATGGCATCACGCGTTTTCTTCCTCGGGCAGCAAAAACACTCGATTTTTAAAAGCAGCTAATAATAACATTTTTAAGCATGGAATTCCACCCCGAATCACATCCCAGCATCCGTATTTACATTTCAGTGAAAAATTTTTTTTTGCTCCTGAGCAGCCTTTTCTCTGACGGCGGCATCACGCGTTTTCTTCCTCGGGAAGCAAAAACACTCCATTTTTAAAAACAGCTAATAATAACATTTTTAAGCATAGAATTCCACCCCAAATCACATCCCAGCATCCGTTTTTACATTTCAGTGAAAAAAAAATTTTTGCTCCTGAGCAGCTTTTTTTCTGACCGCGGCATCACGCGTTTTCTTCCTCGGGCAGCAAAAACACTCGATTTTTAAAAGCAGGAAATAACAACATTTTTAAGCATGGAATTCCACCCCGAATCACATCCTTGCATCCATTTTTACATTTGAGTCAAAAAAAATTTTTTGCTCCTGAGCAGCTTTTTTTCTGACCGCGGCATCACTCGTTTTCTTCCTCGGGCACCAAAAACACTTGATTTTTAAAAACAGCTAATAATAACATTTTTAAGCATGGAATTCCACCCCGAATCACATCCTTGCATCCATTTTTACATTTGAGTCAAAAAAAATTTTTTGCTCCTGAGCAGCTTTTTTTCTGACCGCGGCATCACTCGTTTTCTTCCTCGGGCACCAAAAACACTTGATTTTTAAAAACAGCTAATAATAACATTTTTAAGCATGGAATTCCACCCCGAATCACATCCTTGCATCCATTTTTACATTTGAGTCAAAAAAAATTTTTTGCTCCTGAGCAGCTTTTTTTCTGACCGCGGCATCACTCGTTTTCTTCCTCGGGCACCAAAAACACTTGATTTTTAAAAACAGCTAATAATAACATTTTTAAGCATGGAATTCCACCCCGAATCACATCCTAGCATCCTTTTTTACATCTGAGTCAAAAAAAATTTTTTGCTCCTGAGCAGCTTTTTTTCTGACCGGGGCATCACGCGGTTTCTTCCTCGGGCAGCAAAAACACTCGATTTTTAAAAACAGCTAATAATAACATTTCTACGCATGGAATTCCACCCCGAATCACATCCCAGCATCCGTTTTTACATTTCAGTGAAAAAAAATTTTTTGCTCCTGAGCAGCCTTATTTCTGACCGCGGCATCAGGTCTTTTCTTCCTCGGGCAGCAAAAACACTCGATTTTTAAAAGCAGGATATAACAACATTTTTAAACATGGAATTCCACCCCGAATCACATCCCAGCATCCGTTTTTACATTTCAGTGAAAAAATTTTTTTTGCTCCTGAGCAGCTTTTTTTCTGACCATGGCATCACGCGTTTTCTTCCTCGGGCAGCAAAAACACTCGATTTTTAAAAGCAGCTAATAATAACATTTTTAAGCATGGAATTCCACCCCGAATCACATCCCAGCATCCGTATTTACATTTCAGTGAAAAATTTTTTTTTGCTCCTGAGCAGCCTTTTCTCTGACGGCGGCATCACGCGTTTTCTTCCTCGGGAAGCAAAAACACTCCATTTTTAAAAACAGCTAATAATAACATTTTTAAGCATAGAATTCCACCCCAAATCACATCCCAGCATCCGTTTTTACATTTCAGTGAAAAAAAAATTTTTGCTCCTGAGCAGCTTTTTTTCTGACCGCGGCATCACGCGTTTTCTTCCTCGGGCAGCAAAAACACTCGATTTTTAAAAGCAGGAAATAACAACATTTTTAAACATGGAATTCCACCCCGAATCACATCCTTGCATCCATTTTTACATTTGAGTCAAAAAAAATTTTTTGCTCTTGAGCAGCTTTTTTTCTGACCGCGGCATCACGCGTTTTCTTCCTCAGGCAGCAAAAACACTCGATTTTTAAAAACAGCTAATAATAACATTTTTAAACATGGAATTCCACCCTGAATCACATCCTAGCATCCGTTTTTATATTTCAGTGAAAAAAATTTTTTTTGCTCCTGAGCAGCTTTTTTTCTGACCGCGGCATCACGCGTTTTCTTCCTCGGGCAGCAAAAACACTCGATTTTTAAAAGCAGGAAATAACAACATTTTTAAACATGGAATTCAACCCCGAATCACATCCTTGCATCCATTTTTACATTTGAGTCAAAAAATTTTTTTTGCTCTTGAGCAGCTTTTTTTCTGACCGCGGCATCACGCGTTTTCTTCCTCAGGCAGCAAAAACACTCGATTTTTAAAAACAGCTTATAATAACATTTTTAAGCATGGAATTCAACCCCGAATCACATCCCAGAATCGGTTTTTACATTTCAGTGAAAAAATTTTTTTTGCTCCTGAGCAGCTTTTTTTCTGACCGTTGCATCACGCGTTTTCTTCCTCAGGCAGCAAAAACACTCGATTTTTAAAAACAGCTAATAATAACATTTTTAAGCATGGAATTCCACCCCGAATCACATCCTTGCATCCATTTTTACATTTGAGTCAAAAAAAATTTTTTGCTCCTGAGCAGCTTTTTTTCTGACCGCGGCATCACTCGTTTTCTTCCTCGGGCACCAAAAACACTTGATTTTTAAAAACAGCTAATAATAACATTTTTAAGCATGGAATTCCACCCCGAATCACATCCTTGCATCCATTTTTACATTTGAGTCAAAAAAAATTTTTTGCTCCTGAGCAGCTTTTTTTCTGACCGCGGCATCACTCGTTTTCTTCCTCGGGCACCAAAAACACTTGATTTTTAAAAACAGCTAATAATAACATTTTTAAGCATGGAATTCCACCCCGAATCACATCCTAGCATCCTTTTTTACATCTGAGTCAAAAAAAATTTTTTGCTCCTGAGCAGCTTTTTTTCTGACCGCGGCATCACGCGTTTTCTTCCTCCAGCAGCAAAAACACTCGATTTTTAAATCAGGAAATAACAACATTTTTAAACATGGAATTCCACCCTGAATCAAATCCTAGCATCCGTTTTTACATTTCAGTCAAAAAATTTTTTTTTGCTCCTGAGCAGCTTTTTTTCTGACCATGGCATCACGCGTTTTCTTCCTCGGGCAGCAAAAACACTCGATTTTTAAAAACAGCTAATAATATTTTTAAGCATGGAATTCCACCCCGAATCACATCCTAGCCTCCGTTTTTACATTTGTGTCAAAAAAAATATTTTTGCTCCTGAGCAGCTTTTTTTCTGACCGCGGCATCACGCGTTTTCTTCCTCGGGCAGCAAAAACATTCGATTTTTAAAAACAGCTAATAATAACATTTCTACGCATGGAATTTGACCCCAAATCACATCCTAGCATCCGTTTTTACATTTCAATGAAAAAAAATTTTTTTGCTCCTGAGCAGCTTTTTTTCTGACCGCGGCATCACGCGTTTTCTTCCTCGGGCAGCAAAAACACTCGATTTTTAAAAGCAGGAAATAACAATATTTTGAAACATGGAATTCCACCCCGAATCAAATCCTAGCATCCATTTTTACATTTGAGTCAAAAAAAATTTTTTGCTCCTGAGCAGCTTTTTTTCTGACCGGGACATCACGCGGTTTCTTCCTCGGGCAGCAAAAACACTCGATTTTTAAAAACAGCTAATAATAACATTTCTACGCATGGAATTCCACCCCGAATCACATCCCAGCATCCGTTTTTACATTTCAGTGAAAAAAAATTTTTTGCTCCTGAGCAGCCTTATTTCTGACCGCGGCATCAGGTCTTTTCTTCCTCGGGCAGCAAAAACACTCGATTTTTAAAAGCAGGATATAACAACATTTTTAAACATGGAATTCCACCCCGAATCACATCCCAGCATCCGTTTTTACATTTCAGTGAAAAAATTTTTTTTGCTCCTGAGCAGCTTTTTTTCTGACCGCGGCATCACGCGTTTTCTTCCTCGGGCTGCAAAACCACTCGATTTTTAAAAGCAGGAAATAACAACAATTTTAAACATGGAATTCCACCCCGAATCAAATCCCAGCATCCGTTTTTACATTTGAGTCAAAAAAAATTTTTTGCTCCTGAGCAGCTTTTTTTCTGACTACGGCATCACGCGTTTTCTTCCTCGGGCAGCAAAAACACTCGATTTTTAAAAACAGCTAATAATAACATTTTTAAGCATGGATTTCCACCCCAAATCACATCCCAGCATCCATTTTTACATTTCAGTGAAAAAAAATTTTTTGCTCCTGAGCATCTTTTTTTCTGACCGCGGCATCACGCGTTTTCTTCCTCGGGCAGCAAAAACATTCGATTTTTAAAAACAGCTAATAATAACATTTTTAAGCATGGAATTTGACCCCGAATCACATCCTAGCATCCGTTTTTACATTTCAGTGAAAAAAATTTTTTTTGCTCCTGAGCAGCTTTTTTTCTGACCGCGGCATCACGCCTTTTCTTCCTCGGGCAGCAAAAACACTCAATTTTTAAAAGCAGGAAATAACAATATTTTTAAGCATGGAATTCCACCCCGAATCACATCCTAGCATCCGTTTTTATATTTGAGTCAAAAAAAATTTTTTGCTCCTGAGCAGCTTTTTTTCTGACTGCGGCATCACGCGTTTTCTTCGTCGGGCAGCAAAAACACTCGATTTTTAAAAACAGCTAATAATATTTTTAAGCATGGAATTCCACCCCGAATCACATCCTAGCCTCCGTTTTTACATTTGTGTCAAAAAAAATATTTTTGCTCCTGAGCACCTTTTTTTCTGACCGCGGCATCACGCGTTTTCTTCCTCGGGCAGCAAAAACACTCGATTTTTAAAAACAGCTAGTAATAACATTTTTAAACATGGAATTCCACCCCGAATCAAATCCTAGCATCCGTTTTTACATTTCAGTCAAAAAAATTTTTTTGCTCCTGAGCAGCTTTTTTTCTGACCGCGGTATCACGCGTTTTCTTCCTCGGGCAGCAAAAACACTCGATTTTAAAAACAGCTAATAATAACATTTTTAAGCATGGAATTCCACCCCGAATCACATCGTAGCATCCGTTTTTACATTTGAGTCAAAAAAATTTTTTTGCTCCTGAGCAGCTTTTTTTCTGACCGCGGCATGACGCGTTTTCTTTCTCGGGCAGCAAAAACACTCGATTTTTAAAAGCAGGAAATAACAACATTTTCAAACATGGAATTCCACCCCGAATCAAATCCTAACATCCGTTTTTACATTTGAGTCAAAAAAATTTTTTTGCTCCTGAGCAGCTTTTTTTCTGACCACGGCATCACGCGTTTTCTTCCTCGGGCAGCAAAAACACTCGATTTTTAAAAACAGCTAATAATAACATTTTTAAACATGGAATTCCACCCCGAATCACATCCTAGCATCCGTTTTTACATTTGAGTCAAAAAAAATTTTTTTGCTCCTGAGCAGCTTTTTTTCTGACCGCGGCATCACGCGTTTTCTTCCTCGGGCAGCAAAAACACTCGATTTTTAAAAACAGCTAGTAATAACATTTTTAAACATGGAATTCCACCCCGAATCAAATCCTAGCATCCGTTTTTACATTTCAGTCAAAAAAAATTTTTTGCTCCTGAGCAGCTTTTTTTCTGACCGCGGCATCACGCGTTTTCTTCTTCGGGCAGCAAAAACACTCGATTTTTAAAAGCAGGAAATAACAACATTTTTAAACATGGAATTCCACCCCGAATCAAATCCTAGCATCCGTTTTTACATTTGAGTCAAAAAAAAATTTTTTGCTCCTGAGCAGCTTTTTTTCTGACCGCGGCATCACGCGTTTTCTTCCTCGGGCAGCAAAAACACTCGATTTTTAAAAACAGCTAATAATAACATTTTTAAGCATGGAATTCCACCCAGAATCACATCCCAGCATCCGTTTTTACATTTCAGTGAAAAAAAATTTTTTGCTCCTGAGCAGCTTTTTTTCTTACCGCGGCATCACGCGTTTTCTTCCTCGGGCAGCAAAAACACTCGATTTTTAAAAACAGCTAATAATAACATTTTTAAGCATGGAATTCCACCCAGAATCACATCCCAGCATCCATTTTTACATTTCAGTGAAAAAAAATTTTTTGCTCCTGAGCATCTTTTTTTCTGACCGCGGCATCACGCGTTTTCTTCCTCGGGCAGCAAAAACATTCGATTTTTAAAAACAGCTAATAATAACATTTTTAAGCATGGAATTTGACCCCGAATCACATCCTAGCATCCGTTTTTACATTTCAGTGAAAAAAATTTTTTTTGCTCCTGAGCAGCTTTTTTTCTGACCGCGGCATCACGCCTTTTCTTCCTCGGGCAGCAAAAACACTCGATTTTTAAAAGCAGGAAATAACAATATTTTTAAGCATGGAATTCCACCCCGAATCACATCGTAGCATCCGTTTTTACATTTGAGTCAAAAAAATTTTTTTGCTCCTGAGCAGCTTTTTTTCTGACCGCGGCATGACGCGTTTTCTTTCTCGGGCAGCAAAAACACTCGATTTTTAAAAGCAGGAAATAACAACATTTTCAAACATGGAATTCCACCCCGAATCAAATCCTAACATCCGTTTTTACATTTGAGTCAAAAAAAATTTTTTGCTCCTGAGCAGCTTTTTTTCTGACCACGGCATCACGCGTTTTCTTCCTCGGGCAGCAAAAACACTCGATTTTTAAAAACAGCTAATAATAACATTTTTAAACATGGAATTCCACCCCGAATCACATCCTAGCATCCGTTTTTACATTTGAGTCAAAAAAAATTTTTTTGCTCCTGAGCAGCTTTTTTTCTGACCGCGGCATCACGCGTTTTCTTCCTCGGGCAGCAAAAACACTCGATTTTTAAAAACAGCTAGTAATAACATTTTTAAACATGGAATTCCACCCCGAATCAAATCCTAGCATCCGTTTTTACATTTCAGTCAAAAAAAATTTTTTGCTCCTGAGCAGCTTTTTTTCTGACCGCGGCATCACGCGTTTTCTTCTTCGGGCAGCAAAAACACTCGATTTTTAAAAGCAGGAAATAACAACATTTTTAAACATGGAATTCCACCCCGAATCAAATCCTAGCATCCGTTTTTACATTTGAGTCAAAAAAAATTTTTTGCTCCTGAGCAGCTTTTTTTCTGACCGCGGCATCACGCGTTTTCTTCCTCGGGCAGCAAAAACACTCGATTTTTAAAAACAGCTAAAAATAACATTTTTAAGCATGGAATTCCACCCAGAATCACATCCCAGCATCCGTTTTTACATTTCAGTGAAAAAAAATTTTTTGCTCCTGAGCAGCTTTTTTTCTTACCGCGGCATCACACGTTTTCTTCCTCGGGCAGCAAAAACACTCGATTTTTAAAAACAGCTAATAATAACATTTTTAAGCATGGAATTCCACCCAGAATCACATCCCAGCATCCGTTTTTACATTTCAGTGAAAAAAATTTTTTTGCTCCTGAGCAGCCTTTTTTCTGACCGCGGCATCACGCGTTTTCTTCCTTGGGCAGCAAAAACACTCGATTTTTAAAAACAGCTAATAATAACATTTTTAAACATGGAATTCCACCCCGAATCACATCCTAGCATCCGTTTTTACATTTGAGTCAAAAAAAATTTTTTTGCTCCTGAGCAGCTTTTTTTCTGACCGCGGCATCACGCGTTTTCTTCCTCGGGCAGCAAAAACACTCGATTTTTAAAAACAGCTAGTAATAACATTTTTAAACATGGAATTCCACCCCGAATCAAATCCTAGCATCCGTTTTTACATTTCAGTCAAAAAAAATTTTTTGCTCCTGAGCAGCTTTTTTTCTGACCGCGGCATCACGCGTTTTCTTCTTCGGGCAGCAAAAACACTCGATTTTTAAAAGCAGGAAATAACAACATTTTTAAACATGGAATTCCACCCCGAATCAAATCCTAGCATCCGTTTTTACATTTGAGTCAAAAAAAATTTTTTGCTCCTGAGCAGCTTTTTTTCTGACCGCGGCATCACGCGTTTTCTTCCTCGGGCAGCAAAAACACTCGATTTTTAAAAACAGCTAATAATAACATTTTTAAGCATGGAATTCCACCCAGAATCACATCCCAGCATCCGTTTTTACATTTCAGTGAAAAAAAATTTTTTGCTCCTGAGCAGCTTTTTTTCTTACCGCGGCATCACACGTTTTCTTCCTCGGGCAGCAAAAACACTCGATTTTTAAAAACAGCTAATAATAACATTTTTAAGCATGGAATTCCACCCAGAATCACATCCCAGCATCCGTTTTTACATTTCAGTGAAAAAAATTTTTTTGCTCCTGAGCAGCCTTTTTTCTGACCGCGGCATCACGCGTTTTCTTCCTTGGGCAGCAAAAACACTCGATTTTTAAAAACAGCTAATAATAACATTTTTAAGCATGGAATTCTACCCCGAATCAAATCCTAGCATCCGTTTTTACATTTCAGTCAAAAAAAATTTTTTGCTCCTGAGCAGCTTTTTTTCTGACCGCGGCATCACGCGTTTTCTTCCTCGGGCAGCAAAAACACTCGATTTTTAAAAGCAGGAAATAACAACATTTTAAAACATGGAATTCCACCCCGAATCAAATCCTAGCATCCGTTTTTACATTTGAGTCAAAAAAAAATTTTTGCTCCTGAGCAGCTTTTTTTCTGACCGCGGCATCACGCGTTTTCTTCCTCGGGCAGCAAAAACACTCGATTTTTAAAAACAGCTAATAATAACATTTTTAAGCATGGAATTCCACCCCGAAACACATCCTAGCATCCGTTTTTACATTTGAGTCAAAAAAAATTTTTTGCTCCTCAGCAGCTTTTTTTCTGACTGCGGCTTCACGCGTTTTCTTCCTCGGGCAGCAAAAACACTCGATTTTTAAAAACAGCTAATAATAACATTTTTAAGCATGGAATTCCCCCCGAATCACATCCTAGCATCCGTTTTTACATTTGAGTCAAAAAAAATTTTTTTGCTCCTGAGCATCTTTTTTTCTGACCACGGCATCACGCATTTTCTTCCTTGGGCAGCAAAAACACTCGATTTTTAAAAACAGCTAATAATATTTTTAAGCATGGAATTCCACCCCGAATAACATCCTAGCCTCCGTTTTTACATTTGTGTCAAAAAAAATATTTTTGCTCCTGAGCAGCTTTTTTTCTGACCGCGGTTTTCTTCCTCGGGCAGCAAAAACATTCGATTTTTAAAAACAGCTAATAATAACATTTTTAAGCATGGAATTTGACCCAGAATCACATCCTAGCATCCGTTTTTACATTTCAGTGAAAAAATTTTTTTTTGCTCCTGAGCAGCTTTTTTTCTGACCGCGGCATCACGCGTTTTCTTCTTCGGGCAGCAAAAACACTCGATTTTTAAAAGCAGGAAATAACAACATTTTTAAACATGGAATTCCACCCCGAATCAAATCCTAGCATCCGTTTTTACATTTGAGTCAAAAAAAATTTTTTGCTCCTGAGCAGCTTTTTTTCTGACCGCGGCATCACGCGTTTTCTTCCTCGGGCAGCAAAAACACTCGATTTTTAAAAACAGCTAATAATAACATTTTTAAGCATGGAATTCCACCCAGAATCACATCCCAGCATCCGTTTTTACATTTCAGTGAAAAAAAATTTTTTGCTCCTGAGCAGCTTTTTTTCTTACCGCGGCATCACGCGTTTTCTTCCTCGGGCAGCAAAAACACTCGATTTTTAAAAACAGCTAATAATAACATTTTTAAGCATGGAATTCCACCCAGAATCACATCCCAGCATCCGTTTTTACATTTCAGTGAAAAAAAATTTTTTGCTCCTGAGCAGCCTTTTTTCTGACCGCGGCATCACGCGTTTTCTTCCTCAGGCACCAAAAACATTCGATTTTTAAAAACAGCTAATAATAACATTTTTAAGCATGGAATTCCCCCCGAATCACATCCTAGCATCCGTTTTTACATTTGAGTCAAGAAAAATTTTTTTGCTCCTGAGCATCTTTTTTTCTGACCACGGCATCACGCGTTTTCTTCCTTGGGCAGCAAAAACACTCGATTTTTAAAAACAGCTAATAATATTTTTAAGCATGGAATTCTACCCCGAATCAAATCCTAGCATCCGTTTTTACATTTCAGTCAAAAAAAATTTTTTGCTCCTGAGCAGCTTTTTTTCTGACCGCGGCATCACGCGTTTTCTTCCTCGGGCAGCAAAAACACTCGATTTTTAAAAGCAGGAAATAACAACATTTTAAAACATGGAATTCCACCCCGAATCAAATCCTAGCATCCGTTTTTACATTTGAGTCAAAAAAATTTTTTTGCTCCTGAGCATCTTTTTTTCTGACCACGGCATCACGCGTTTTCTTCCTTGGGCAGCAAAAACACTCGATTTTTAAAAACAGCTAATAATATTTTTAAGCATGGAATTCCACCCCGAATCAAATCCTAGCATCCGTTTTTACATTTCAGTCAAAAAAAATTTTTTGCTCCTGAGCAGCTTTTTTTCTGACCGCGGCATCACGCGTTTTCTTCCTCGGGCAGCAAAAACACTCGATTTTTAAAAGCAGGAAATAACAACATTTTTAAACATGGAATTCCACCCCGAATCAAATCCTAGCATCCGTTTTTACATTTGAGTCAAAAAAAATTTTTTGCTCCTGAGCAGCTTTTTTTCTGACCGCGGCATCACGCGTTTTCTTCCTCGGGCAGCAAAAACACTCGATTTTTAAAAACAGCTAATAATAACATTTTTAAGCATGGAATTCCACCCAGAATCACATCCCAGCATCCGTTTTTACATTTCAGTGAAAAAATATTTTTTGCTCCTGAGCAGCCTTTTTTCTGACCGCGGCATCACGCGTTTTCTTCCTCAGGCACCAAAAACATTCGATTTTTAAAAACAGCTAATAATAACATTTTTAAGCATGGAATCCCACCCCAAATCACATCCTAGCATCCGTTTTTATATTTGAGTCAAAAAAATTTTTTTGCTCCTCAGCAGCTTTTTTTCTGACTGCGGCTTCACGCGTTTTCTTCCTCGGGCAGCAAAAACACTCGATTTTTAAAAACAGCTAATAATAACATTTTTAAGCATGGAATTCCCCCCGAATCACATCCTAGCATCCGTTTTTACATTTGAGTCAAAAAAAATTTTTTTGCTCCTGAGCATCTTTTTTTCTGACCACGGCATCACGCGTTTTCTTCCTTGGGCAGCAAAAACACTCGATTTTTAAAAACAGCTAATAATATTTTTAAGCATGGAATTCCACCCCGAATCACATCCTAGCCTCCGTTTTTACATTTGTGTCAAAAAAAATATTTTTGCTCCTGAGCAGCTTTTTTTCTGACCGCGGTTTTCTTCCTCGGGCAGCAAAAACATTCGATTTTTAAAAACAGCTAATAATAACATTTTTAAGCATGGAATTTGACCCAGAATCACATCCTAGCATCCGTTTTTACATTTCAGTGAAAAAATTTTTTTTTGCTCCTGAGCAGCTTTTTTTCTGACCGCGGCATCACGCGTTTTCTTCCTCGGGCAGCAAAAACACTCGATTTTTTAAAACAGCTAATAATATTTTTAAGCATGGAATTCCACCCCGAATCACATCCTAGCCTCCGTTTTTACATTTGTGTCAAAAAAAATATTTTTGCTCCTGAGCAGCTTTTTTTCTGACCGCGGCATCACGCGTTTTCTTCCTCGGGCAGCAAAAACATTCGATTTTTAAAAACAGCTAATAATAACATTTTTAAGCATGGAATTTGACCCTGAATCACATCCTAGCATACGTTTTTACATTTCAGTGAAAAAAATTTTTTTTGCTCCTGAGCAGCCTTATTTTGACCGCGGCATCAGGCCTTTTCTTCCTCGGGCAGCAAAAACACTCGATTTTTTAAAGCAGGATATAACAACATTTTTAAACATGGAATTCCACCCCGAATCACATCCAAGCATCCGTTTTTACATTTCAGTGAAAAAAATTTTTTTGCTCCTGAGCAGCTTTTTTTCTGACCGCGGCATCAAAAGTTTTCTTCCTTGGCCAGCAAAAACACTCGATTTTTAAAAGCAGGAAATAACAACATTTTTAAACATGGAATTCCACCCCGAATCACATCCTTGCATCCATTTTTACATTTGAGTCAAAAAATTTTTTTGCTCCTGTGCAGCTTTTTTTCTGACCGCGGCATGACGCGTTTTCTTCCTCGGGCAGCAAAAACACTCGATTTTTAAAAACAGCTAATAATAACATTTTTAAGCATGGAATTTGATCCCGAATCACATCCTAGCATCCGTTTTTACATTTCAGTGAAAAAAATTTTTTTTGCTCCTGAGCAGCTTTTTTTCTGACCGCGGCATCACGCCTTTTCTTCCTCGGGCAGCAAAAACACTCGATTTTTAAAAGCAGGAAATAACAATATTTTTAAGCATGGAATTCCCCCCGAATCACATCCTAGCAACCGTTTTTACATTTGAGTCAAAAAAAATTTTTTTGCTCCTCAGCATCTTTTTTTCTGACTGCGGCATCACGAGTTTTCTTCCTCGGGCAGCAAAAACACTCGATTTTTTAAAACAGCTAATAATATTTTTAAGCATGGAATTCCACCCCGAATCACATCCTAGCCTCCGTTTTTACATTTGTGTCAAAAAAAATATTTTTGCTCCTGAGCAGCTTTTTTTCTGACCGCGGCATCACGCGTTTTCTTCCTCGGGCAGCAAAAACATTCGATTTTTAAAAACAGCTAATAATAACATTTCTACGCATGGAATTTGACCCCGAATCACATCCTAGCATCCGTTTTTACATTTCAGTGAAAAAATTTTTTTTTGCTCCTGAGCAGCTTTGTTTCTGACCGCGGCATCACGCCTTTTCTTCCTCGGGCAGCAAAAACACTCGATTTTTAAAAACAGCTAATAATAACATTTTTAAGCATGGAATTCCACCCCGAATCACATCCTAGCATCCGTTTTTATATTTGAGTCAAAAAAAATTTTTTGCTCCTGAGCAGCCTTTTTTCTGACCGCGGCATCACGCGTTTTCTTCCTCAGGCACCAAAAACATTCGATTTTTAAAAACAGCTAATAATAACATTTTTAAGCATGGAATCCCACCCCAAATCACATCCTAGCATCCGTTTTTATATTTGAGTCAAAAAAATTTTTTTGCTCCTCAGCAGCTTTTTTTCTGACTGCGGCTTCACGCGTTTTCTTCCTCGGGCAGCAAAAACACTCGATTTTTAAAAACAGCTAATAATAACATTTTTAAGCATGGAATTCCCCCCGAATCACATCCTAGCATCCGTTTTTACATTTGAGTCAAAAAAAATTTTTTTGCTCCTGAGCATCTTTTTTTCTGACCACGGCATCACGCGTTTTCTTCCTTGGGCAGCAAAAACACTCGATTTTTAAAAACAGCTAATAATATTTTTAAGCATGGAATTCCACCCCGAATCACATCCTAGCCTCCGTTTTTACATTTGTGTCAAAAAAAATATTTTTGCTCCTGAGCAGCTTTTTTTCTGACCGCGGTTTTCTTCCTCGGGCAGCAAAAACATTCGATTTTTAAAAACAGCTAATAATAACATTTTTAAGCATGGAATTTGACCCAGAATCACATCCTAGCATCCGTTTTTACATTTCAGTGAAAAAATTTTTTTTTGCTCCTGAGCAGCTTTTTTTCTGACCGCGGCATCACGCGTTTTCTTCCTCGGGCAGCAAAAACACTCGATTTTTTAAAACAGCTAATAATATTTTTAAGCATGGAATTCCACCCCGAATCACATCCTAGCCTCCGTTTTTACATTTGTGTCAAAAAAAATATTTTTGCTCCTGAGCAGCTTTTTTTCTGACCGCGGCATCACGCGTTTTCTTCCTCGGGCAGCAAAAACATTCGATTTTTAAAAACAGCTAATAATAACATTTTTAAGCATGGAATTTGACCCTGAATCACATCCTAGCATACGTTTTTACATTTCAGTGAAAAAAATTTTTTTTGCTCCTGAGCAGCCTTATTTTGACCGCGGCATCAGGCCTTTTCTTCCTCGGGCAGCAAAAACACTCGATTTTTTAAAGCAGGATATAACAACATTTTTAAACATGGAATTCCACCCCGAATCACATCCAAGCATCCGTTTTTACATTTCAGTGAAAAAAATTTTTTTGCTCCTGAGCAGCTTTTTTTCTGACCGCGGCATCAAAAGTTTTCTTCCTTGGCCAGCAAAAACACTCGATTTTTAAAAGCAGGAAATAACAACATTTTTAAACATGGAATTCCACCCCGAATCACATCCTTGCATCCATTTTTACATTTGAGTCAAAAAATTTTTTTGCTCCTGTGCAGCTTTTTTTCTGACCGCGGCATGACGCGTTTTCTTCCTCGGGCAGCAAAAACACTCGATTTTTAAAAACAGCTAATAATAACATTTTTAAGCATGGAATTTGATCCCGAATCACATCCTAGCATCCGTTTTTACATTTCAGTGAAAAAAATTTTTTTTGCTCCTGAGCAGCTTTTTTTCTGACCGCGGCATCACGCCTTTTCTTCCTCGGGCAGCAAAAACACTCGATTTTTAAAAGCAGGAAATAACAATATTTTTAAGCATGGAATTCCCCCCGAATCACATCCTAGCAACCGTTTTTACATTTGAGTCAAAAAAAATTTTTTTGCTCCTCAGCATCTTTTTTTCTGACTGCGGCATCACGAGTTTTCTTCCTCGGGCAGCAAAAACACTCGATTTTTTAAAACAGCTAATAATATTTTTAAGCATGGAATTCCACCCCGAATCACATCCTAGCCTCCGTTTTTACATTTGTGTCAAAAAAAATATTTTTGCTCCTGAGCAGCTTTTTTTCTGACCGCGGCATCACGCGTTTTCTTCCTCGGGCAGCAAAAACATTCGATTTTTAAAAACAGCTAATAATAACATTTCTACGCATGGAATTTGACCCCGAATCACATCCTAGCATCCGTTTTTACATTTCAGTGAAAAAATTTTTTTTTGCTCCTGAGCAGCTTTGTTTCTGACCGCGGCATCACGCCTTTTCTTCCTCGGGCAGCAAAAACACTCGATTTTTAAAAACAGCTAATAATAACATTTTTAAGCATGGAATTCCACCCCGAATCACATCCTAGCATCCGTTTTTATATTTGAGTCAAAAAAAATTTTTTGCTCCTGAGCAGCTTTTTTTCTGACTGCGGCATCACTCGTTTTCTTCCTCGGGCAGCAAAAACACTCGATTTTTAAAAACAGCTAATAATATTTTTAAGCACGGAATTCCACCCCGAATCACATCCTAGCCTCCGTTTTTACATTTGTGTCAAAAAAAATATTTTTGCTCCTGAGCAGCTTTTTTTCTGACCGCGGCATCACGCGTTTTCTTCCTCGGGCAGCAAAAACATTCGATTTTTAAAAACAGCTAATAATAACATTTCTATGCATGGAATTTGACCCCGAATCACATCCTAGCATCCGTTTTTACATTTCAGTGAAAAAAAAATTTTTTGCTCCTGAGCAGCTTTTTTTCTGACCGCGGCATCACGCCTTTTCTTCCTCGGGCAGCAAAAACACTCGATTTTTAAAAGCAGGAAATAACAATATTTTGAAACATGGAATTCCACCCCGAATCAAATCCTAGCATCCGTTTTTACATTTGAGTCAAAAAAATTTTTTTGCTCCTGAGCAGCTTTTTTTCTGACCGGGGCATCACGCGGTTTCTTCCTCGGGCAGCAAAAACACTCGATTTTTAAAAACAGCTAATAATAACATTTCTACGCATGGAATTCCACCCAGAATCACATCCCAGCATCCGTTTTTACATTTCAGTGAAAAAAAATTTTTTGCTCCTGAGCAGCCTTATTTCTGACCGCGGCATCAGGCCTTTTCTTCCTCGGGCAGCAAAAACACTCGATTTTTAAAAGCAGGAAATAACAACATTTTAAAACATGGAATTCCACCCCGAATCAAATCCTAGCATCCGTTTTTACATTTGAGTCAAAAAAATTTTTTTGCTCCTGAGCAGCCTTTTTTCTGACCGCGGCATCACGCGTTTTCTTCCTCAGGCACCAAAAACATTCGATTTTTAAAAACAGCTAATAATAACATTTTTAAGCATGGAATTCCCCCCGAATCACATCCTAGCATCCGTTTTTACATTTGAGTCAAAAAAAATTTTTTTGCTCCTGAGCATCTTTTTTTCTGACCACGGCATCACGCGTTTTCTTCCTTGGGCAGCAAAAACACTCGATTTTTAAAAACAGCTAATAATATTTTTAAGCATGGAATTCCACCCCGAATCAAATCCTAGCATCCGTTTTTACATTTCAGTCAAAAAAAATTTTTTGCTCCTGAGCAGCTTTTTTTCTGACCGCGGCATCACGCGTTTTCTTCCTCGGGCAGCAAAAACACTCGATTTTTAAAAGCAGGAAATAATAACATTTTTAAGCATGGAATTCCACCCAGAATCACATCCCAGCATCCGTTTTTACATTTCAGTGAAAAAAAATTTTTTGCTCCTGAGCAGCCTTTTTTCTGACCGCGGCATCACGCGTTTTCTTCCTCAGGCACCAAAAACATTCGATTTTTAAAAACAGCTAATAATAACATTTTTAAGCATGGAATCCCACCCCAAATCACATCCTAGCATCCGTTTTTATATTTGAGTCAAAAAAATTTTTTTGCTCCTGAGCAGCTTTTTTTCTGACCGCGGCATCACCCGTTTTCTTCCTCGGGCAGCAAAAACACTCGATTTTTAAAAACAGATAATAATAACATTTTTAAGCATGGAATTCCACCCCGAAACACATCCTAGCATCTGTTTTTACATTTGAGTCAAAAAAATTTTTTTGCTCCTCAGCAGCTTTTTTTCTGACCGCGGCATCACCCGTTTTCTTCCTCGGGCAGCAAAAACACTCGATTTTTAAAAACAGCTAATAATATTTTTAAGCATGGAATTCCACCCCGAATCACATCCTAGCCTCCGTTTTTACATTTGTGTCAAAAAAAATATTTTTGCTCCTGAGCAGCTTTTTTTCTGACCGCGGTTTTCTTCCTCGGGCAGCAAAAACATTCGATTTTTAAAAACAGCTAATAATAACATTTTTAAGCATGGAATTTGACCCAGAATCACATCCTAGCATCCGTTTTTACATTTCAGTGAAAAAATTTTTTTTTGCTCCTGAGCAGCTTTTTTTCTGACCGCGGCATCACGCGTTTTCTTCCTCGGGCAGCAAAAACACTCGATTTTTTAAAACAGCTAATAATATTTTTAAGCATGGAATTCCACCCCGAATCACATCCTAGCCTCCGTTTTTACATTTGTGTGAAAAAAAATATTTTTGCTCCTGAGCAGCTTTTTTTCTGACCGCGGCATCACGCGTTTTCTTCCTCGGGCAGCAAAAACATTCGATTTTTAAAAACAGCTAATAATAACATTTTTAAGCATGGAATTTGACCCCGAATCACATCCTAGCATACGTTTTTACATTTCAGTGAAAAAAAATTTTTTTGCTCCTGAGCAGCCTTATTTTGACCGCGGCATCAGGCCTTTTCTTCCTCGGGCAGCAAAAACACTCGATTTTTTAAAGCAGGATATAACAACATTTTTAAACATGGAATTCCACCCCGAATCACATCCAAGCATCCGTTTTTACATTTCAGTGAAAAAATTTTTTTTGCTCCTGAGCAGCTTTTTTTCTGACCGCGGCATCAAAAGTTTTCTTCCTTGGCCAGCAAAAACACTCGATTTTTAAAAGCAGGAAATAACAACATTTTTAAACATGGAATTCCACCCCGAATCACATCCTTGCATCCATTTTTACATTTGAGTCAAAAAATTTTTTTGCTCCTGTGCAGCTTTTTTTCTGACCGCGGCATGACGCGTTTTCTTCCTCGGGCAGCAAAAACACTCGATTTTTAAAAACAGCTAATAATAACATTTTTAAGCATGGAATTTGATCCTGAATCACATCCTAGCATCCGTTTTTACATTTCAGTGAAAAAAAATTTTTTTGCTCCTGAGCAGCTTTTTTTCTGACCGCGGCATCACGCCTTTTCTTCCTCGGGCAGCAAAAACACTCGATTTTTAAAAGCAGGAAATAACAATATTTTTAAGCATGGAATTCCCCCCGAATCACATCCTAGCAACCGTTTTTACATTTGAGTCAAAAAAATTTTTTTGCTCCTGAGCAGCTTTTTTTCTGACTGCGGCATCACTCGTTTTCTTCCTCGGGCAGCAAAAACACTCGATTTTTAAAAACAGCTAATAATATTTTTAAGCACGGAATTCCACCCCGAATCACATCCTAGCCTCCGTTTTTACATTTGTGTCAAAAAAAATATTTTTGCTCCTGAGCAGCTTTTTTTCTGACCGCGGCATCACGCGTTTTCTTCCTCGGGCAGCAAAAACATTCGATTTTTAAAAACAGCTAATAATAACATTTCTACGCATGGAATTTGACCCCGAATCACATCCTAGCATCCGTTTTTACATTTCAGTGAAAAAAAAATTTTTTGCTCCTGAGCAGCTTTTTTTCTGACCGCGGCATCACGCCTTTTCTTCCTCGGGCAGCAAAAACACTCGATTTTTAAAAGCAGGAAATAACAATATTTTGAAACATGGAATTCCACCCCGAATCAAATCCTAGCATCCGTTTTTACATTTGAGTCAAAAAAAATTTTTTGCTCCTGAGCAGCTTTTTTTCTGACCGGGGCATCACGCGGTTTCTTCCTCGGGCAGCAAAAACACTCGATTTTTAAAAACAGCTAATAATAACATTTCTACGCATGGAATTCCACCCAGAATCACATCCCAGCATCCGTTTTTACATTTCAGTGAAAAAAAATTTTTTGCTCCTGAGCAGCCTTATTTCTGACCGCGGCATCAGGCCTTTTCTTCCTCGGGCAGCAAAAACACTCGATTTTTAAAAGCAGGATATAACAACATTTTTAAACATGGAATTCCACCCCGAATCACATCCCAGCATCCGTTTTTACATTTCAGTGAAAAAATTTTTTTTGCTCCTGAGCAGCTTTTTTTCTGACCGCGGCATCACGCGTTTTCTTCCTCGGGCTGCAAAACCACTCGATTTTTAAAAGCAGGAAATAACAACAATTTTAAACATGGAATTCCACCCCGAATCAAATCCCAGCATCCGTTTTTACATTTGAGTCAAAAAAAATTTTTTGCTCCTGAGCAGCTTTTTTTCTGACCGTGGCATCACGCATTTTCTTCCTCGGGCAGCAAAAACACTCGATTTTTAAAAACAGCTAATAATAACATTTTTAAGCATGGAATTCCACCCCGAATCAAATCCTAGCATCCGTTTTTACATTTGAGTCAAAAAAATTTTTTTGCTCCTGAGCAGCTTTTTTTCTGACCGGGGCATCACGCGGTTTCTTCCTCGGGCAGCAAAAACACTCAATTTTTAAAAACAGCTAATAATAACATTTTTAAGCATGGAATTACACCCAGAATCACATCCCAGCATCCGTTTTTACATTTCAGTGAAAAAAAATTTTTTGCTCCTGAGCAGCCTTTTTTCTGACCGCGGCATCACGCGTTTTCTTCCTCAGGCACCAAAAACATTCGATTTTTAAAAACAGCTAATAATAACATTTTTAAGCATGGAATTCCCCCCGAATCACATCCTAGCATCCGTTTTTACATTTGAGTCAAAAAAAATTTTTTTGCTCCTGAGCATCTTTTTTTCTGACCACGGCATCACGCGTTTTCTTCCTTGGGCAGCAAAAACACTCGATTTTTAAAAACAGCTAATAATATTTTTAAGCATGGAATTCCACCCCGAATCACATCCCAGCATCCGTTTTTACATTTCAGTGAAAAAAATTTATTTGCTCCTGAGCAGCTTTTTTTCTGACCGCGGCATCACACGTTTTCTTCCTCGGGCAGCAAAAACACTCGATTTTTAAAAGCAGGAAATAACAACATTTTTAAACATGGAATTCCACCCCGAATCAAATCCTAGCATCCGTTTTTACATTTGAGTCAAAAAAAAATTTTTGCTCCTGAGCAGCTTTTTTTCTGACCGCGGCATCACAAGTTTTCTTCCTTGGGCAGCAAAAACACTCAATTTTTAAGAGCAGGAAATAACAACATTTTTAAACATGGAATTCCACCCCGAATCAAATCCTAGCATCCGTTTTTACATTTGAGTCAAAAAAAAATTTTTGCTCCTGAGCAGCTTTTTTTCTGACCGCGGCATCACAAGTTTTCTTCCTTGGGCAGCAAAAACACTCAATTTTTAAGAGCAGGAAATAACAACATTTTAAACATGGAATTCCACCCCGAATCACATCCTAGCATCCGTTTTTACATTTGAGTCAAAAAAAATTTTTTGCTCCTGAGCAGCTTTTTTTCTGACCGTGGCATCACGCGTTTTCTTCCTCGGGCAGCAAAAACACTCGATTTTTAAAAACAGCTAATAATAACATTTTTAAGCATGGAATCCCACCCCGAATCACATCCTATCATCCGTTTTTACATTTGTGTCAAAAAAATTTTTTTGCTCCTGAGCAGCTTTTTTTCTGACCGCGGCATCACACGTTTTCTTCCTCGGGCAGCAAAAACACTCGATTTTTAAAAACAGCTAATAATAACATTTTTAAGCATGGAATTCCACCCCGAAACACATCCTATCATCCGTTTTTACATTTGAGTCAAAAAAAATTTTTTGCTCCTAAGAAGCTTTTTTTCTGACCGGGGCATCACGCATTTTCTTCCTCAGGCAGCAAAAACACTCGATTTTTAAAAACAGCTAATAATAACATTTTTAAGCATGGAATTCCACCCCGAATCACATCCCAGCATCTGTTTTTACATTTCAGTGAAAAAATTTTTTTTGCTCCTGAGCAGCTTTTTTTCTGACCGCGGCATCACAAGTTTTCTTCCTTGGGCAGCAAAAACACTCGATTTTTAAAAGCAGGAAATAACAACATTTTTAAACATGGAATTCCACCCTGAATCAAATCCTAGCATCCGTTTTTACAATTGAGTCAAAAAAAATTTTTTGCTCCTGAGCAGCTTTTTTTCTGACCGCGGCATCACAAGTTTTCTTCCTTGGCCAGCAAAAACACTCAATTTTTAAGAGCAGGAAATAACAACATTTTTAAACATGGAATTCCACCCCGAATCACATCCTAGCATCCGTTTTTACATTTGAGTCAAAAAAAAATTTTTGCTCCTGAGCAGCTTTTTTTCTGACCGCGGCATCACGCGTTTTCTTCCTCGGGCAGCAAAAACACTCAATTTTCAAAAGCAGGAAATAACAACATTTTTAAACATGGAATTCCACCCCGAATCACATCCTAGCATCCGTTTTTACATTTGACATTTTAAAAAGGTTTTAAAAAGCTTTTGAGTTAAAAAAAAATTTGCTCCTGGGCAGCTTTTTTTCTGACCGTGGCATCACGCGTTTTCTTCCTCAGGCAGCAAAACAACTCGATTTTTAAAAGCAGGAAATAATAACATTTTTAAGCATGGAATTCCACCCCAAATCACATCCTACCATCCGTTTTTACATTTGAGTCAAAAAAAATTATTATTTTATTTATATTTGTTCTGCCTTTATTATGTTGTATAAATAGGTCCATGTGGCAAACATGCTGTGGGAAGCCACCCTCCACCTCCTAGAAGAATGAAATACTTTGAGGAATATTAAAAAGGCAGATTATTATATTTCCCAAAGGGAGAAGTGGAGAAACATGTTTTTAGAGGCAGAAATCAACGCCCACTTTCCTTAATAGCCCTCAGCAGATGTCAGCACTTTAGAGATAAAGAGCTTATTGGAAAAAGACAAGTATCTAGCTAGCACTATTCATAAGCAAATACCCTCACCCAAGAGCTAAAACAGGACGAAAGCCATTAAGCCACAATAGGAATTACCCAACACTCTTTCAGAACACAAGGCCCTTCATTGCATCACCCTCACAGCAGTCCAAATTTCAACCAAACTTAGCTCAGACAAACACCTAGGATTTGTACTTTGCCTATAGAGACAGATATGACCACTACATAATCCCTACATGGCCCCATGGGAGTCTGACAACAGCCAAAAGAATACATGTTCTTGCACAGGAACAGGAAACTCAAGTGAAAAGCCCAAGAGAAGATATAAAAAAAAACCCACTCTCAATTCCATTTTGTCAGCTGCCCAGAACCACAAACCTATGTGGTTCTGCTTCAGCAATAAACATCTTTCCAATCAGCCTCCATGTTTTCAGTGTCTTTCTCCCAGCTTGGAACTGAACCAGATGTATATCAATGTCTAATACGTCTTCTTCCTGCTCCTCCTCTTTTCCCACAACAACAACCCTGTGGGGTGGGATGGCTGAGAGAGAACGACTTGCCCAAGGTCACCCATCTGGCTTCCATGCTGCAAGGTAGGATTAGAACTCACTGTCTGCTGCTTTCTAGCCAGCAGTCTTAATTATTAGACCACTATTGCTCTTTGAAACTGAAGTGGTATTTGGTGCACATCAGTTCACCTTCTTGGTGAGAAAATGAAATCCAAATGAGACAATGATGAATCCGCATACAGACAGGAGGTTGAAAAACTAGCCTCATGGTACAACCAGAACAATCTGGAACTGAACACACTCAAAGCCGTAGAATTGGTGGTGGACTTTAGGAGAAACCCACCCATACTACCACCTCTTACAATACTAGAGAACACAGTATCAACAGTAGAGACCCTCAAATACCTAGGTTCTACCATATCTCAAGACGTAAAATGGACACCTAACATCAAAAATGTCATTAAAAAAGCACAACAAAGAATGATCTTTCTGTGCCAACTCAGAAAGCACAAACTGCCCAAAGAGCTGCTGATTCAGTTCTACAGAGGAACTATTGAGTCTGTCATCTGCACCTCTATAACTGTCTGGTTCGGTTCTGCAACCCAACAAGACAGACACAGACTTCAGAGGATAATTAGAACGGCAGAAAAAACAATTGCTACCAACCTGCCTTCCATTGAGGACCTGTATACTGCATGAGTCAAAAAGAGGGCTGTGAAAATATTTACAGACCTTTCACATCCTGGACATAAACTGTTTCAACTCCTACCCTCAAAACGACACTATAGAGCACTGCACACTAGAACAACTAGACACAAGAACAGTTTTTTCCTGAACGCCATCACTCTGCTAAACAAATAATTCCCTCAACACTGTCAAACTAGTTATTAAGTATGCATTACTACTAAACTTCTCATCATTCCTATCACCCATCTCCTCCCACTTATGACTGTATGACTGTAACCTTGTTGCTGGTATACTTACAATTTATATTGACTGTTTCTTAATATAATTTGATTGCTTATTTGTTCCCTATGACTATCATTAAGTGTTGTACCTTATGATTCTTGACGAATGTATCTTTTCTTTTATGTACACCGAGAGCATATGCACCAAGACAAATTCCTTGTGTGTCCAATCACACTTAGCCAATAAAGAATTCTATTCTATTCTTTTCTATTCTATTCAAATTTTTCATTCGAGTTATATTACTCCTATGAATGCCAGATTTCAATGTGCAGCTACTGAATAATCATACTAATATTTTCTGTTAGATATAAATGCCTCATCCCCTATTGTGTAAATAATGTATATAAGAGACATCAAGGGTTAACTGATTCTTTGACTTATAATATATTCATGACTCATCACTTGTACATATAGCTCCACCCATTGTGTATATAAAGAGCTGCTCACCACTGTTCCTTTGCTTCTATCTGCGAATATTCAGTGAATATAGAATGCCTTATGTAAATAAAAGAATTTATATTTAAACTATAAATTCTCAAATATTTTATTGAGTCTGATCCAGAAAATATTGCAACAATCTGGTAGCAGAGGATGGTTAGATTGACTCAATAAGGACTTGAACATGTCAAAAAGAAATAGACCCAACACCAGAGCATACAGCAAAGAGATGGAAGAAGATTCAGAAATAATAGATGAATCCACAAACGCAATTTCAAATGAACCTGAAGAATACACTACAGAAGATGAGGAAATAATAAATGAAGATGATGAACAAAACGAAGCAGAAAACAACGAACTCAGGTCAGAAATACTAAAGATCTTGAAGAGCCAAAAGAGTGATGAAAATCTCATCGCGAAACTCCAAGATGTAATAAGAAACAACGGAGCAGCGAAAGAGAAACACATCAACACCAAAAAAGCAAAAGATCCAAAAATAGTAAGTGATGAGCTTACAGACAAAAATACAGCGAAGAGGGAGAGCAGCGGTCCCGCACGAAATTTTGAATGGCGGCCATCTTTATTACAACTGACTCCCAAGATGAACGAAGCTGAGCCAATCAGGAAGCCAGATTCAAAATGTCTGGCGCGAAAAACCCTGCACGACATGAAAAATGAAAAAGAAAAATCGCACACCTCCGAAGAATCAGAGACAGAAAATGAAGAAGACTTAATAGATATACAAGTAAAATCTGCCATAAAAACGCTCTTTGCTACATTTGGACCAAAATTAAAAATATCTAGAGAGTCGCCGGAGAAGCAAGCAAGCGAACCAGCACATCGAAAACTGCCTGTCACCATCCCGAACTCGAGAACAGCAACGCCCGAGCCCAGAGAGCCTTGCCGATTCCACCCCACACCGAAAACAGAAGCAAGCGACATTATTCGGGAGAGAAGGAAGGAAACGGTCGCTGCCACCAGGACTCCAAAAACCGAGCCAGGGGCCGACTCATCTGAGGAAGAACCGAGCGATCAGGCGGCGACGGAGAGAACCTTCTACGACGAAGTCACAGACAGAATGAGAAGTGCGCATGCGCGAAGACACGAAGACAACCCGGGAAGATTTGAATTTCTGAGAGAACCACACAGACTCGTTGCTGACATCCCTACACCATTCTGCAACTTTATGCATTTGCAAGACCACGGACTGCCTCAGGTTGTGAGTAACGGTCAAAACAGTATAGGGAACTTGCCCAGTGACTTCCCAAAATTAAGGGTTGATGGTAATAACCTACAAGAGTGGTATCAACAGCTTCAGGTTATTTTCATGAAAGAGAATTTGCTATTTTTTATTACTAATCCCCCAAGGAGACCTTGGGCTTTAAAAATAGATAATCTACACCATAGAGCCTTTTTTCTAATAATAGCCAGCATATCTCCTGCAATGTATTATAGCATCAAATCAAATCTAACTGTTTCAGAAATTATTCAATATATGTTTAATTTGTTTCACAGCAACAGTGTAGCCACCACAACAAGGATGTCTAAAGATTTCTTTTCATCTAGAGTAAAACCAGGGGTTTCTATAAGTGAGCATTTAATACATTTAAACAAAATAAGAGCTGAACTGCAATTAAGGGGGGAAGTAATCTCTGACCAAACAATGAAAAGTGTTATTATCAATTCACTTGATTCATCATGGGACAATTTTATGTCACATTTAGACACCATTAACCTAGGATATTTATCAATAGAAAATCTATCCAACAAATTGATAACTGAGGATAACTCAAGAAAAAGTCGCTCTAACAATCACACAGAGCATATACCTTTTAGGAAAGTAGCTTTCCAAGAAAAATATAATGAATCATATAGATGCCATAATTGTGGATCCAGAGAACACAATAGAAGAGATTGCCCCAGATTTTCAAGAGAAAGGCGCAGACCAGAATACACGAACAGACATAATTATAGACAACCTTCTATAGATAGACACAGATATAGAAGTCCACCAAACCACAAAGACAATAGAGGGGGCAGGGAAAATTCGAGAGATAGAAAATCTGGTTCACTGAATGGACTAAATAAACATGACAATACAAAACCACAGCAAGGTGAAAATAATAATTGGCTTATAGATTCTGGAGCCACAAATCATACCACTAATAATAAAAACATATTGTCTTCTTTCACAGAAGATAAGTTTGTAATAAAAGTAGCTAACCAAGAAAAGGTTCAAGTATTGGGCAAAGGAAATGTAACTTTGCCTGGTTTAGGAAAAATAGAGGGGGTATTGTTAATACCCGAAATACCTCATAACATATTAAGTGCTTTAAAGTTATGTAGGGACTCTAATATTAATATTATTTTCTCAAAGGGAGAAGCAATTCTAGAGAAAAATAAGTGCAACATAGGTACTGTAATGATTAAAGGAGGACTACCTTACCTTATAACAAAAGAAGAATGGTTACATAATATTGATTCAAATGTTGAAGAATGTATAGAAACAGATGATGAAAATGTCAGCAATAGTGACAATGATGATTGTAAAATAACTCATGATCATACTGATACACATAATTTGAAAAAACCAAAGATAGGAAAACCTATTCATGATGAGTGTGCTCATGTCTTACACAGAAAGTTAGGACATGCCAGCTTCCCTGTAGTACAAAAAATGACTGAACACGCAGAAGGTGTCAAAATAAAAAATTGTGAAAACTATTTGGAATGCTCAGTATGTAAATCTACAAAGCTGAAAACTAGTTCCAAACCAAAAAAATCTGCTAGAACAACTAACAAAATTTTTGACTTAGTACACATGGACCTAGTAGGGCCACTTACTCCATCAATCACATATAAAAAACGTTATTTCCTAACGATAGTGGATGATTATAGTGGTTATGGTTTTGTTTACACATTAAAACATAAAGATGAGACTTTTCAAAAATTCAAGGAATTTTATAAACGCGTAGAGACACAACATAATGTTAGAATAAAACAAATTATGACAGATAGAGGATGTGAATTCATGTCTAAAGAATTCTCTCAATGGTTAAAGGATAGAGGAATGCTACATTACACTTCCAGTCCATTTTCCGCATTCCAGAACGGAATTGCAGAAAGAAAGAATTCCACATTACAAACCATGATTAGATGTACATTAGAGGATGCTGGCTTAAGCAAACATTTTTGGTCAGAAGCCCTACACTATTCAAATTATACACAAAACAGGACATGGTCCAGCATCATAAATAAGACACCATACGAAGTGATGTATAATAGAAAACCAAAATTGGCACATATGCATATTTTTGGGGTCACTGCAGACGTACACATACCTAAACAATTGAGAAGGAAGGGAGAAAATGTGTCCAGAAGACTTAAATTTATGGGATATGAAACTGGCACAAAAGGATATAGGTTCATTGATAGTAATAATAAGTTTATAGTTTCCAGATCAGCCGTGTTCCATGAACAGGCCAACTGGTCTAAATTACATCTTAATGAAATATTCCCAAACAAAAACCTAGAAACAAAATACCATAACGAAAGAATTGTAAATAAACAAAATACCAACAAGCATGAGAACAAAACAAAGACATGGACAAATAGCCAACACAAAATAAAGATTGATACATTAACTAAAAAGGAAGCAAGATATATGCATGACAACAATAGCAAACCAGAAAGAATCATTAGAAACAACAGGAATAAGATGCCAAATAAATATAAAGATTACATAATGAATATGAATAGTGAACCAACAACTCCTAATACATACGAAGAAGTACTAAAACTTCCTCGTGAAGAAAAAGAAAAATGGGAACTTGCCATGAAAAAAGAAATGGAAAGTTTGCAAGGATTAAATGTATTTACACCCACAACTGCACCTAAGGATAAAACTATTATTGGCACCAGGTGGATATATAAAATTAAAAATCTGGAAGGAGGCAATTCACTATACAAAGCTAGATTAGTTGCTCAAGGTTACGCACAAAAATATCCAGAGGATTATACAGACACTTATTCCCCTACTGTAAGGACAGAGAGTGTCAAAACAGCTTTAGTAGTAGCCTCAGCACTCAACCTTGATGTATTCCAATACGATATACAGACTGCGTACTTACACGCAAAATTAGACAAGGAAATATATGTAAGAGCCCCTCACAGTCAATACACTAATAGAAATGAAACTTGGTTGTTAAACAAAAGTTTATATGGATTAAAACAATCCGGTAAAAGATGGTATGATTGTTTAGTGAAGGTACTCAAAACTATGGATTTTAATGCTACTTCTGCTGATAACTGTTTCTTTATCAAAAAGAGTAATGATTGTATTGAATTTGTGTTAATTTACGTAGATGACATCTTATATATTGGTAAACACAAAGAAAAAAGAGAAATGTTTGTAAAGAAGTTAAATGAACACTTCTCACTAAAATCATTGGGTAAAGTAAACAAATATCTTGGTGTACAGATTAGCAAAACAAAAAAGGGATTCCAACTTACACAAAAGGATAAGATCTTAGAACTTTTGAACAAATGTAATTTGATAGATGCTAAACCATGCGATACTCCCATGCAAACTGACTTTCTCAGAAACACTAATGAATCATCTCCTGAATTTAAGGATAATACGTTTTATAGATCAATCATAGGTTCACTTCTTTATATATCCAATTGGACTAGGCCAGATATTGCCCTACCACTCAATTTATTATCCAGATATGTCAGTAAACCAACAATATATCACTGGGATGCTATCAAAAGAATTTTAAGGTATCTAAAGGGCACAATAGATTTTTGTCTTGTATTAGAACCAAATAGTAACAAAGAACCAAGACTTATATGTTATGCAGATGCTGATTGGGCAGGAGATACATCTTGCAGAAAAAGTACATCAGGCTACATTTTCTTTTTAAATAACTGTCCAATTTATTGGTATACCGGCAAACAAGAACTAGTAGCCACTTCAACGACGGAAGCAGAATATATTTGTTTATCCAAAGCTGCAAATAATCTTGTATGGTTTAATGACTTAATTTCAGAAATTTGGGAGAAACCTGCTTTACCTTTCATCATGAATGAGGACAACAAAGCAGCTATTGAAATCTCTAGATCTGATGCTATTGGACAAAGGTCCAGACACATAGATATAAAGTTTAAACATGTGAGACAACTGTCTCACGATGGATTTATAAAAGCTGTACACTGTGATACTTCGGAACAAATAGCTGATATATTAACAAAGCCTCTACCTTCTAAACAACATAAATATTTAACTTCCAAACTGCATGTATTGTACAGCTCTGAACCTGAATGTAATTGGTATTGTATAACTAATCGGCATTTAGAGGGGGATTTGTTAGATATAAATGCCTCATCCCCTATTGTGTAAATAATGTATATAAGAGACATCAAGGGTTAACTGATTCTTTGACTTATAATATATTCATGACTCATCACTTGTACATATAGCTCCACCCATTGTGTATATGAAGAGCTGCTCACCACTGTTCCTTTGCTTCTATCTGCGAATATTCAGTGAATATAGAATGCCTTATGTAAATAAAAGAATTTATATTTAAACTATAAATTCTCAAATATTTTATTGAGTCTGATCCAGAAAATATTGCAACATTTTCTTCTACTAATTCTATTAATGAAAGAATTAAGCCAAATGTAGCAATTGAATAGGATCATCAGAGTCTTTACAGGTAGGTCCTGACTGGGATCTTTGCCTGAAGTTTCTTATGGAGAACTCCTGTTACATACTTAACATACTTAACATAGTATGAAACAGTGTCTGAAACAGGGAGGAAGCAAGAGCTGACCCAATAGCTGAATTGTTTCCCCAGATGCCTTCCTGGAGGTTAACTAATGTTATTTGATGCAGACAAAGACCTACCCCCACACAAATTTTCACATACCTGTGTTACCTGTCCAGGTTCCCAAAGCACTTGGAAATAGCTTCCTTTGGGAAGGAGGTGTACAGTTTCTTCCAGACCATCTCCCCTTGCTCTAATCCTCACTCCCTAAAAGAATCTGAGCCCAAGACACTGCCATGAAAAACAAAACAAAACTTGCAGCTCCCAGACTTTCATTTACGACTAAGGCTGTTGAGAAAGTACAATGTTTATTTCTGCTTCCATATATTCCATCCATTACTACAAGCACCTGTCTTCCAGATACAAATTCCCTAATCCCTAGTCAGTAGTCCATTACAACAAGGTAATTGCGATTCCAATGAAGAAGCAGATACACTCTTTCACGCTGTTGCTTTTTGGGTTTTCACACAATAGTGTACTACCTGTTGTCCCCACTTGGCAATTTATGTTCTCTCTTCTAGTTTTAAAACAGTTGCGGTGGCACCTGTGCAAAGCATGAATCAGAGGCTAAATATCTAGATTTATAGCCAGGAGGAAGAATTCCTTCTCTGATCCATCTGAGTCCCTGCACAGAGAGACAGTGGATCTTCCCCCACTGCCAAATTAAAGTGTTGTCCATCAATCCTTCAGTGTCAGAAAAATATACTGGCATAACATTTGCTGCTCCCACTGATCATCCCAATCCAAAGCTTTTTTTTTCTCCTTCTTCTGTTTTTCTGTACAGTCAAATGGTACAAACCAGAACCCCATTGGAATTTGGGGAGGGTTTTGCAAATGCTTAGCCTTGAGGGCTTAGCCATCAGTTTAAACCTAATAACAGAGGAGCTGTCTGTGAGGTGAATGAGGGCTGTTTGATAAAATGGGAAAGGTTGTCCTAATTTATTGGGCAGCACCCCCCCCTCCCAAGCCTACAAATCAGATAAAGTATCAGAAAACAACTAAAATACTGCCTCTTCCTGCTTTTCCTGCCGCCCCTCACAGTCCCAGCATTTGCACCCTAGATTGTAGGACTGAGGTGGGTGGAAGGAGAAAGAACGCTAAACCTAAATTCAAAAGCAGTTAGAACAAAATCAAAGCAAGGAGAGTTTTCCCATAAAATGGCAAAGAGGGGAAAAAAGAAAATCACTTTGATACTGAATCAGCTAAGGACTTTAAAGTGCCCCAAATGTGGGTTTCGGATAAGATGAAGACATCATGGTGACAGAAAAATACCTTCTCAATTTGTGTCTGATGAGGTGTAAGTAGAGAAAGGCTCAGAAGTACAACTTATTAGATCTGAGTGAGGCTGAGCGAGGCCAGTTAGCATATGCAAAAAAAAAAAAAAAATCCTGCCTCCTGGGCTGGAGCTGGTGGTGGGATGCCCAGAAAGAAGAGATCCATTCTTTTAAAATCACTTCATCAGTAATTGGGGGCACTCTAGGTTGGAGGTGACTGATGGTCTAATAAGGAAGATGCTACCACCATACTGTCCTTGCCTGTAGCTTTTAATTTTGTATCTACCATTGTTGATATTTTAATATCAAGTAATGCTTATTATAAACCGCCCTGAGTCACTTTGCAGGGTGGGATGGGCACCATATCAATTTAATAAATAAATAGAATTGTTACAGCACTACAGTTTGCAACTTCCCTAGAAGACTTCTGCTAATTTTCATCCCTTTTTCCGGAATCAGTTTCCAGATGGAGTTAAGGATAGTATCACTTTAGAGCAGGGGTGACAAACTCACGTCGTCACGTCGGCATCACGTGACATATCGGGACTTTTTCCCCCTTCGCTAAACCGAGTGTGGGCGTGGCCAGCGCATGATGCATCCGGCCCAGCTCTGCTCTAGAGTCTCATCCTGAAACTTTTATGACTGTCTGGTTGCATCCTTACTTGGATTGGCGAGCAAGTATGAAGTTACTGAAATCTAAAAGTGACCTAAACATGGCAACAATTCTATACTGTGTTTGGCATGGGATAGAACAGGGGTGTCAAACCCAATCACATCGCGGGCCGTATCATGACATATTGGGATGGTTTTTTGCCTTTGCAGAGCCTGGATGGGCATGGCCTGCGTGGCCCGTGGGCTGCCAGTTTGACAAACCTGGCATAGAAGGAACTAGGGCTCTGTCAGCCTGACTGCATAATTGCTACCTGCTGCAATCAGCCACACTATCCACTGGGAAACCATTTGTGAGTGGAAGATTCACAAATGGTGAGTCTTCCACTCACAAATAGAAGCCTGGTGGCGCAGCAGACTAATAGCCTGTTATTAACATTCAGCTGCCTGCAATTACTGCAAGTTCGAATCTCCCCAGGCTCAAGGTTGACTCAGCCTTCCATCCTTTCTAAGGTAGGTAAATTGAGGACCCAGTTTGTGGGGGCAATAAGCTGACTTTGTATAAATATACAAAAGTATGAAGGCTATTGCTTAACGCATTGTAAGCCTCCCTGAGTCTCCGGAGAAGGGCGGCATATAAATCAAATTAAAAAAAAAAAGACAAAGATAATTGTTCAGTAACAACAGATCATCTTCCAGCCCTACCTATTCAAGATGAGATTGTGGATGCGGCCTGAATGACCATTTCCACTTCTTTTCCTCCCAAAGAGATGTGAGATGTTCTCCTCTATGACTAATCAACCATTCCAAAAATCACACATTCAACTGCATTCAGCCACTATCACAAAGTTCAGCCACATTCAGAGGTGGTATTCAGCAGGTTCTGACCACTTCTGGAGAACCGGTAGTGGAAATTTTGAGTAGTTCAGAGAACTGGTAAATACCACCTGTGACTGGCCTTGCCCCCATCTATTCTCTGCCTCCCGAGTCCCAGCTGATTGGGAGGAAATGGAGATTTTGCAGTAACCTTCCCCTGGAATGGGGAGGAAATGGGCATTTTGCAGTAACCTTACCCTGGAGTGGGGAGGGAATGGTGATTTTACAGTATTCTTCCCCTGCCACACCCACCAAGCCACACCCAATAAGCCACGCCCACCAAGAAACACCATGCCCACCAAGACACACCACACCCACCAAGTCATGCCCACAGAACCGATAGTAAAAAAAAATTGAATCCCACCACTGGCCACATTGAATGTTTTAATATCATCACATCTCCAGACTCCCTTCTGACATCCTTGATAAAAGGAGATGAGTTGGTAAATCATGCATTTAGGCCAACCCTATGTGTATTCTATATAGGTCTTCAGGAGTTCTTATATTTAGAACAAGCCAAGGGTTCCATTTGGCTTGATTTACAGGAAAATTAATAAAGCAACTCGGTTGCACTGGAAATGAAAATAAATGAAATATAACAGCCTTTGGAATTAAGCTTAGTATTTGGAGACTGGAGAGGTGGGACTTGCATGCAAGGAAAAATATAGAGGTTCTCTCAAAAATCCAAGGAGGCTTGGATGATTTTGGAAGTTCCTATGTATCATAACAATAAAAAGGTATGAGTCTTAAAATAAAATAATTAAAAGCAGAACAAATAGGATATGATTTAACTCAGAGGCTTGTTGGCAGTATAAGTTTTCTGATTTATTTGGTCCAGGTGCAATCCTTGCTTCTGAAATTCCTCGGTGTTAAAAAAAAAATCTGGAGGAATTATCTTTAAGCTAGTAAACCTTATTTTAGTAGAATGAAATTAATGTTAGTTATTTTCACGACCTCTGAAATAAAGAGCATGCATGTCCTCTCTTGGTAACCAATGGAGCTTTACAGTAAACAATTAGTTTCATATCTTTTTAAAAAAAAAGGTTAACACAACTACAAAAATGGTTTAATGTATTCTGGATACATCAGAGAATGTTGAATAGCAGGGAGATAGAACTCGGGAGATGGAACATTTATCCATACATTTTGGTCTTGCCTTTTGTTGTTGAGCTTGGGACTGATTCAGAGGTGGTATTCAGCTGGTTTGGTCCGGTTCTGGTGAACCGGTAGTGGAAATTTTGAGTAGTTCGGAGAACCGGCAAATGCCACCTCTGATTGGCCCCGCCCCTGCCTGCCCCTTCCAGGAGTCCCCACACACCCCATTTTGGCTCCCAGGGGGCTGCAGGGAGGCCTAGCCTGTAAGGCTGGGGCAACCAATCAATCTATTCTCTGCCTCCCAGCCTCCCAGCTGATCAGCATGGTCGGTCTATTGCTGCCTCCTAGCCTTCCAGCTGATCAGCTGGGTCTTCTTTTGTTGCCCTGTGCAGGAGAACGGAGCTGGAAAGTAGGTTAGTGGGGTGGGGAGGGAATGGGGATTTTGCAGTAACCTTCCCCTGGAGTGGGGTGGGAATGGGGAGTTTGCAGTATCCTTCCCCCAGGAGTGGGGTGGGAATGGCAATTTTGCAGTAACCTTCCCCAGGAGTGGGGTGGGAATGGGGAATTTGCAGTATCCTTCCCCCAGGAGTGGGGTGGGAATGGGGAGTTTGCAGTATCCTTCCCCCAGGAGTGGGGAGGGAATGGGGATTTTGCAATATCCTTCCCCTGCCATGCCTACCAAGCCACGTCCACAGAACCTGTAGTAAAAAATTTTGAATCCCACCACTGGGACTGATACCAACAAGCTTGTTAATATGACTCTGGATCAATCACTATATGTAATAAAAATAACCCCATATGTTCTTGGCTCTGTCCAGAATTTTTTTAAAAAAAGTTTTTTATTAGTAGTTCAAAATTAATAAGTGTAATTGTATAGGAATAAGGTATAAATTATTACTATTATACTATGTTTAAATAATGTATAAGGTCTAAGGAATATATTATTATATTATCATTAGTATATTATGTATTAGTTTAAAGTGTTAAAAGATGCTTGGGACCAGTGGGGTCATATCTATGTCCAATGTTTTTAATTTTGAACTAATTTTGAATTTTTGGAATCTATCAAGATATGAATGATTGTAGATTTATGGCTACTGATAACAATTAGTATACTACACAAGATGGATAAATCTACACTTGATTTGCAGCCATGGATTGTTGCTATACTGTCATTTGCAGGGACTCAGAACTACTACATGAATAGGCCAAAGCAGTTCCTTTATTGTTCATCACCTATTTTACAGGAATCTCAGCAGACTAACTGCATTCCCTTGGGAACCAGTAGATGACAGTTTCAGTAGTCTGGCCTATGTCGTTTCCTCCCATGAAGGGACTTCACTTACTCTCCCTTCTCCTTTAGCTGATTCCATCACATATATGGTACTGTAGGTCAATTTTTGAACGAGTCTATTTTATAAAGGAACAAGGAGCAAACGGTTTTAGCAACATTATCAATGTTTCCTTGTTGTTTCGTTTGTATCCCAGCCCCCACCTTTTCCCTTTTTTAAATCGCTATACTTATCTATTTTGTAGTTGCATTGTTTTTTTTAATGCTAACCCTGCCAGTTACACATGGAAATACCACGGCGTCTGCCTGGACATGGACAAGAACCTTCAGAGCAACAACATTCCCGATGAAGATGAGGAGTTCTACCAGCTCAACATGGACGCCGACGCCTTCACATCTGCCATTTTGTTCTACTTTAATAATGACCTCACTAAGCTCTAGAAACCTGCCTAGTTGTGGACCATTTCCCTCCAGTTGGAAGTGCCAATAAGGTGCCCCTTCTTCTCACCAGCAGCTGCAGGACACAGAGCTTATCTTTAAGGGACGGCAGCACATTTGGTCCTTGGGCAAACCCATTTTCTCTCCAAGAACAAGACTTGGTGGAAAGGAAGATGCACCTCAAATGATGATGGATCCCTAAAATACAATCTCCTGGTCTTCTGAATGTCCACCTGAATCTTAAGGGCTCTTACTGGTACTGTTTGCTGCTGCAGCCACTAGATGTCAAACAAAATTTTTTCCCGTTTTTTTTTTTCCAGGACTTTTTGCTGATAATTTTGGAGATGGACTTCCTCTTTCCTTCCTTCCTTCCTCCCTCCCTTCCATAAGTGATTTTACTTACCTTGTGTATCTTTAGACCATGTTTTCTCCAGAAAGCCAATATAGTCTTATATATCTATCCTTAAAAGTTGGATCTGATATCTTGACTACAACTCATTCCCAAGTCAATAACGCTACAAATCCAGCCTTGGTTTTGCAAATGCAATTCAAAGACTGGCGTAACCACAAAGGCATAATTGCTCTGGTGGTAGTTCTATTTTATGGATGTAGTCACATGTCTCTACCTTAACACGTTGTGTAAGTAGCAAATTGGGAGAAATCCAAAAGGACTGGATGAATCAAGATGTTCTGAAGGCTAGATTTCAAGAAAAAGCTCTGCTGGGAGAAAATAGCTAGCACTGGTTTCTTTAGTGTTCTCTTGGTGCTAAATAAAACAAGGATGCAAGCAAAAAGAAAAGAAAAGAAAAGAAAAGACTGTAGAAACCCCCCTTTTTTTAAAGGCTGAAAGGATTTTATGATGTTTGCTGCATTTTGGTCCTGGGGATAGGAAGGTGGTTTTGATTCTTTTATTTTTCCATAGATATGTCAAGAGGGCAAGAAAAAACCAGAAGAGCAGTACCTCTGAGAGAAGAATCCAGAGAATATGAATCCTTGCAAAATGAAGATATGAGGATGTTTTCCGAATCAGTGTCTTTGAAATATATCTTCAGTTTTTCCAGACAGGATTGGAATTGTACCATACAGTGCAAGTCAGTTTTCTTTTAGTGTCTCCCTCCAGAAGTAGGAAGTACAGCTCTAGATCAGCTCTTGAGCAATGCAAAGAAGACTGGAGTTGGAGAGGCTTTCTTTCCACCACTTCTGGAGCTGTTCAGTTCATTTTTATTGTGACATTTCTTTATTGTGGCTTAATAGTACAAGGCATACAATTAAACATACACAGCATATCCCTCTTTGGTTTCAGAGCAGATATGTAATTCATCAAAATTATGTGAATAATAGAGTTCTGCTCTATGGATCAGAGGTGAGTTTCAGCAGATTCTGACTAGTTCTGGAGAACCGGTAGCGGAAATTTTGAGTAGTTCAGAGAACCGGTAGTAAAAATTCTGACTGGCCCTGCCCCAGGGGTGAAATCTAAATTTTTTTGCTACCGGCTCTGTGGGCGAGGCTTAATTAGTGGGCGGGGCTTGGTATACAGAAGAGCGAGCTAGAGCAGGGGTGTCAAATTTGCGGCCCATGGGCCGGATGTGTCATGCGCTGGCCATGCCCACGCCCGGTTTAGCGAAGGGGGGAAAAGTTGTGATACGTCATGTGACGCTGCCATGATGATGCAAGTTTGACACCCCAGTGCTAGAGGGTCTTGTGTGTCAACTGCCTTATGGTGCTGCATGTGGAGTGTCAGGGTTCCAAGTAATACTCCCATGATGAATAGGACTCCGAGGCAGACAGATTCTTCAATGAACTGATTTATTGGAAATATCATATTGGCACAGGCTGGTGAAAACCAACCCTGAATATTCCCTTGGTTTTCACCAAGTTAAAAGTAAAAGCTTTTCCCCATCCCCAAATATTCAGTCACATGGTCCAATCATCGTGTTATCCGGTTGCCTGGTAATGTCACTCCATCTCTCTTTGACCATCTGTGGGAATGTCCTTGGTTCCCAAGAGAAAGTACTTTGTTTTGGCTACAAACTCCCTCTATCTCTACTCCCCCCCTCCCTAACCCTCAGCTCCAGTGTGGCAACGCTGAAGTTAGAAAACGGCCTCACTCAGGCCAACTTCATAGTTGACATGGAGCTGATCCACACATTATGAAACATGGGGTGAGGTTATTGGAACAAATGGACCATGGCTGTCTTCACTGAGAGTTTCTACACATCACTTTCTAGTCTTCTCCAAATGCAGTGTTTTGGTGCACCCCTATAGCTTCTAGTCAGAAAATCCTTTTCAAGGAGAGTGACGGGCATGCACTCTGTTTCACAAAAATCCAAATCTTCTGCTCATAGGATTCATCCTGGGCTGGTAAAAAATAACTTGTGTTTGATGTGAAGGCAATTCATTTGAGTCACCAGATTCGATCAGCTTTCTGAACTGAAACAAGTGTTCGGTATCGAATCATTTAACTGGACACTTCCAAATCAATGAGATTTAGACCAAATGGGATGCTTTCAGACTTTCATTTTTTAAAAATATATTTTCCAAATTAAAGAAGGCTGTTTCTCACAATTTGATTACTGGAGGTCCAAATCTAATAGCACTGACTCTTCAGCACCTCATGACTTATGGACCACAAGGCGGCAGTAGGTTACAGACAGAAATTTAAGGATTTACTCTTTTCATCTATCACAGGGGTCCCCAAATTTGGCAGCTTTAAGACTTGTGGACTTCAACTCCCAGAATTCTTCAGCCAGCTATGCTATGCTGGCTGGAGCTATGCTGGCTGGAGAATTCTGGGAGTTGAAGTCCACAAGACTTAAAGCTGCCAAGTTTGAAGACCTCTGATTCTATCACATAACCTGTTCTTTGTCTAAGACTTTGCTAATTTGGAACACTGATTTCTGCCTCTTTTGTACCTTGTTTCTGGACCCTTCTTCTTTGTAGAAATTAGTCAGCTAGGTCCAAGGCTTTGTCTATAATATGCTGCATTTCTTTGAAGTAAATCTCTGTTACAGTTATAAAACCAGCTTTACTCATTTTTGCTGAGGTTAGATTCCAGCTTTCGGGAATGCTGACATGTACATATGGAATTCCTTAAACTCTAATTCAGTTTTCATTTTCAGATCAGCGATTCCAAATGGAACAACTCAACAGTCTGAACGTATAAGTTATAAAAATGATAAATTTGATAAATAAACAATTTAACGGATGGCTTAAATTGGATTGGTCATGATTCAAATAGGTCTAAATAACTTTTCAGGTGGGTTAACGTGAAATTAAATGGTGCTACTAATATGCCATTTCACCAGAAGCCCTGGTGGCGCAGTGGTTAGAATGCAGTATTGCAGGCAAACTCTGCCAACAACCTGGGGTTCAATCCTGAACAGCTCAAGGGTGACTCAGACTTCCATCCTTCCGAGGTTGGAAGGATGGAATGAGGACTCCGATTGTTGGGGGCAATATGCAAATAATACTGACATTGTAAACCATCCAGAAAGTGCTATAAAGTGCCATGGGGTGGTATATAAGTCTAAATGCTATTGGTATTGCTATTTCTCTGTGTAGGATTTTCCCTTCCTCAGCATTGGAACGATCGCTGCTGGGATTTGCAGCTCAGCAACATTTTGGGAAGGTATAAATTATTATCTTTGTTTAGTGCATGTTTGTGTACAGCAAATAATTGTTCCTCTCCGTATTACTGTTCACATACTATTATGCAGTTGAGTATAATAACTACTTCACTTGAAACAACTAAAATATTATTGATGGAGTTCTGAGAAAGCCTCAGCAACACCGACTGGCTAAAGTTTTGCTATACCAAGGGGAATAAGTTGTTATGGAAGGATACAATCCAACTCCTTCTTTCCATCATATGGCTCACTATCAGGATTTCAACCTTTGAGAACATTTTAGGCTTTAGAGAAGTTTTTCTTTTGATCCACTTATAAGACTTTGATTTTACTGCTGTTAGTAATAGTGAAGGATATTCTTTTTCCTTATCCACTCCTTCCACCCTTTTGGGGGGGGGAGAACTGATTTGGGCTCCTACAAGAACAAGTATGGTATCCAAAAAAATTGTGAAGAGGGAAGGAAAGGAAAGGAAAGGAAAGGAAAGGAAAGGAAAGGAAAGGAAAGGAAAGGAAAGGAAAGGAAAGGAAAGGAAAGGAAAGGAAAGGAAAGGAAGAGGGGAAGGGGAAGGGGAAGGGGAAGGGAAGATTTAGGTAAAAATGTCTCCCAAATGTCACCCAAAGTCCAATGTCAAAAAAACAACTGATTTTGCTGGCATGTGAATCTGGGTGTCCCCAGTGGTGGGATTCAGCCAGTTTGCACCACTTCGGGAGAACTAGTTGTTAACTTTCTGAGCAGTTTGGTGAACTGGTTGTTGGGAGAAATCATTAGGGCAGAGAACCGGTTGTTAAATTATTTGAATCCCACCACTGGGTGTCCCCAATCTAAAACACAATCTCATATAACTGTGCTTTTAATTATTCATGGCCTTGTCCTCTACAATTGACCTCTTCTTTATGGGGCTTTCTCTGAAGATTATTGAGATGATACAATTGATACACTCCACCTGTTGGTGGTTGATAGCTGACATGTTGTGGGCTGTGCATTAGCTTTCAAGAGGCTCCTGAGCCCAAAATTCAAAATGCTTTATAGCTTGGAGCCCAGATGTTTCCAAGATCAGCGCCGTCAAGTAGAAATCAGTTCATGCAATTCACTTGTCATGAACTGGGATCTTGATGAAGTCTGGGAAAGGAAGTTTGGGAGATGCTGTTTGTTAGTGTTCATTCCATTCCTTCGTAATAATTTACATTCAGAGATTAGATAGCAGCCTATCTGATGGTGATTAGAAAAGCAATTAAAACGGAACTCTGGAGCAGAAACTTAAATTTGTAGAAATGTTCCTGAAATACCCAGGAAAGAGATGCTGATATTTTTAAAATCATTTCATGTGGTTTTTATACATTTTACATGATAATACTATAAACAGCAGAAATTCTTGCAAAGCTGTCAGTAAATAGCTGTATTTGTATTACCTTACCAAAAGTTATGTTAATTTTTAAAGGGCAAAATAAAACCAATATTGCCATATCAGCATTTCCTGTTATATATGCCTTTCTCCTTCACAACTTTTAGAAATGACAGCAAAATTCAACACTTGAGATAATGTGATTTATTAAAACTTAATATGTACTATTCCTGAATTCCCATAATTAAAATAAGCTACCCAAATAAGATATAAATAATTTTACTGATTGATTGGTTAATATATCAGATTTGGAAAACACCCATCTCACTCACAGAGCCACTAGTAATAAAATCTATGCAAGGCCATCAAAGCACACAACAAAAGAATAAGGATGTTAGAAGTCCATTGGATCCTGAAACCCCACACATTAAAAGTGTCATGGCAGGAGAGTGGCAGATTCTTAAAACAAGTTCCTCCTGAAGCTACAGCAAGCTTTTCATCATGACAGAGCAGCCCCATTTCCAACAGTAGGTGTCCAGCCCCAGCAGGTTTGAATTAAAATGATCAAGGGACAGGAAGAAACTCCTCCACAAGAGAAGGCTGTACCCTTGGAATATTTAATTCTTTTTTTCATTTTTAAAGATGAGTAAAGGGAAACAGAATAAAATAAAATAAAAATAAAACATGACAGTCTCTTTTTGGAGGAATCAAATGAAGCTGGGGAGATTCAAGACAAACAAGTTTTTTTTTCCCCATCAAACACATTATTAAATTATAGGACAGGCCTCCACCCTTTGAAGTGCAGGTCATCAAAAAGGGGATTAGTCAAACTCCTGGGGATACAAGATGGCTGCTTGTGGTTGCCAGTCAGGAAACATTTTGCCGTCCTCAGAATCAGAGGCAACATGTTCGTACATGACACTGCTGGAGAAATGAATTATGCCACCGCAGACCAGCATGGTTCTCTATCGCTAACCCTAGTCAGGACACAGCAAAACATTTTCTAATCATTTCACCAAAGTTTTCACTTTGGTCTATGCTGCTTTTAAAACTTTGAAAGAGAAAGAAAAAAAAAGTACTTATTTTTCATCAAAGAGTTTGCCTTCTTGATTTTTATCTGAGTCTTAGGCATCTGTCGCAAACCACAATGACAAAACGAGCTAACAGACCATTGTTGAAATATGTATTACCATAAAATGACATAACCCCATACCTTTTGTATTCATAATTCTACTGTTGGGTGCCCAGTGGTGGGATTAAAAATTTGTTACTACCGGTTCTGTGGGCATGGCTTGGTGGGCGTGGCATGGCTTGGTGGGCGTGGCAGGGGAAGGATACTGTAAAATCTCCATTCCCTCCCCAATCCAGGGGAAGGTTACTGCAAAATCCCCATTTCTTCCTGATCAGCTGGAACTTGGGAGGCAGAGAATTGATGGTGGCGGGGCCAGTCAGAATTTTTACTACTGGTTCTCCGAACTACTCAAAATTTCCGCTACCGGTTCTCCAGAACTGGTAGCGGTTCAGAACCTGCTGAAACCCACCTCTATGGGTGGGTGCCCTACATAAATCAAGAAGTTTGCAGTGCGATGCACGCTTGCCCCATCCTTGTCTACCTAGGGAAATCCATGATCTGTGTTAGCTTCATTTGCTATCATCCATGTAATTTTACAGCTAGAGTACAGCATAGTGACATCATCGCGGTGTGTTCCCTGAGTGGTTGGGACCATAAATGTAATTATCTCAGTAATTACCCTCATTCTCAGTTGATATTGCTTCCTCTCACTGACATAATTCCAAAGTGAAACCTGATTACCTGTGTAATATTATGACTTGTACTTTTTAATCCACGATGCCTGATTAGCCACATGGATAATCCCAGTCAAGCAAGAAAGCAAGTAGGTGGCAAAAAATAAAGATAATAAAAGTACTTAAGGTATCATAGAGAAAGTAGACCAAACAGATTTTTTTTAAAAAGAAATGTGAATATTTTTGCACAGGCATGTGACAAAAGGTTTCTTATTCCCCAACATTTTTTTCCCCGGAAAAAAATAGGGTGAACTATTTTTCAGAAAAAGTACATCAGGGAATCCTCAATTTACAACAGTTCATTTAGTGACCTTTCAAAGTTACAACTATAAAATCTAGCTATGGCTCTGGTGTAAAATCTTGACAGGATTTTTTTTTTTTGTACTTGAGAAATCATCTCAAGGATATGAAGTGGAAAGAAAGGGGGGAAATGAAATAAAAGTGGATAAGAGAGGGGGAAATGCACCAGTGGGGGAACTACTTCAAAACATCTGCACTGTATTACAGGCATGTGGATCCCTTCAAACAAGTGGTGCACTTCTGAAGGCCGCTAAATTTGCTCTGTTCCAAAAGGTGCAAACGTTTCCCCTCTCGGTGCAAGCAACAGCTTGACTCTATTAAAAACAACAGCTGTTGTAAGATGGAGTTGAAAGGATGGGAATTCACCTTACTTAACATGGCTTGATGTGAATTGGGAGTTTAGCAATTCCTCTTTAATGAGGAATGAGTTTGTTGCCAATGCGACAGTGTAAATTTTGGGTTATAAGACAAGTTTTTTTAAAAATAAAAAGTTTTTTATTTTTTCTTTTAAAACAAACATTACATCATTAATCAATCAGTGTGTCATCTGGGTACAAATTTGAGCACATGGCAATAAGGCCAAGCGCTTATTTCAGGGTTCAAAAAAAAATAAGACAGGGTCTTATTTTTGAGAAAACACGGTATATATATATTTGTATATATATATATTGTATATATATATATTTGTTTTTGTAGATTTTCACGGATAGAGGTATACAAGTTTTGGTGTATTCGGGTCTTTTTCCGTGTAAGATTGAGAGTATCTTGGCGACGTTTCGACAAGGTTCCGCTCGTCATCTTCAAGCTGGTGTCTTCAGCTGAAGACACCAGCCTGAAGCCGAAGACACCAGCCTGAAGATGACGAGTGGAACCTTGTCGAAACATCGCCAAGATACTCTCAATCTTACACGGGAAAAGACCCGAACAAGTTATAAGGCCAGCTATTCTGTGTTTTTGTCTGGGTATTCCAGAAAAATCAAAATAATCTGGTGTGTCTAGACCAGGGGTGTCAAACTCGCATCGTCACGGTGGCATCACGTGACGTATCAGGACTGTTTCCCCTTCATTAAATTAGGCGTGGCCAGCGCGTGACGCATCCGGCCTGCGGGCCATGAGTTTGACAACCCTGGTTGAGACTCTAGCTCAACAAATATGCCTTTTAATGAAAGATGATGCTCTAAAACATGGGTGTCAGACTTGCGGCGTCACATTGCTGTCACATGATGTTTCGCAATGTTTTTCCCCTTCACGGAGCTGGGGTGGGCGTGGCCTGAGTATGACACATCTGGCCTGCAGGCTGCCAGTTTGACACCCCTGCTCTAAAGATTAAAGAAGTAATATGATGTCAGACATTCGTATTAACTGGCATTGTTATCTTTTCTATTTAATATGCCATTGGTTTTATTCCTAGAAAAAGTGATGGCTGCAAAACTCCTTAGAAGTTGAATCAAAAACTACTTTTTTAAAGTGAAGGTTCTTTTGAAAAACAGATCTTGTGGAGTCTCTGGTGCTCTTTGAGCTTGGATGGTTGCTTGCAGACATTTCATTACCCGGCTAGATAACATCATCAGTGCCCTGATGAGATTATTGATCCTGGATGTTATCATTTTGAATGTGCACCAAGAAAATCTCACGTGGGAACTGAAATCAAACCTTGCAGTATGAAGTACTTCCAGTTCCCCATTTGCTTTTTTCATCCCTCAATTCTTCAATCCATATCTACCAATCTTGGACTCTAAGAGCATTCAGCCTTTGGGGACTACCTGGATCATTTCCAACACAGTTGCATCTACCTCAGGGGTGTCAAACTCAAAGCCCGGGAGCCGGAAACGACCCGCGGGGTACTTAGATCTGACCAGCAGGGCCGCCCTGGAAACAGCGAAGAACCGGCCCGCAGTGCTTCTGCCAGCACATGGCCCTCCCGAGCTCCGTTTTCGCTGGCAGAGAGTTGCAGGAGGCAATTTTCACTGGCAGAGCACTCGGGCCACCCCAGGCACCCCCGACAGGAGTGAAATTTTCTGATTACCTTTCAGATAGATCTGGAATAAAAAAGACAAAAAATTTCCCTGTCAGCCATGTCTGATTCTAGGGCATGGTGCTCACACCTCCACTTCTTGGCCAAGGGAGCCAGTGTTGTCTGAAGACAATGTCTGAAGACATGGCTGTGTGCCAAAGGCACATGGAACACTGTTATCTTCCCTCTGAAGTGGTATCTATTAATCTATTTGCATTTGCATGTTTTTCATCTGCTAAGTGTGCAGGAGCTGGGGCAAGGAACAGAAGCTCACCATTGTGTGGCACTTGGGTCTTGAAATCAAGCTGTCAGCTAGCTGAAAATCTCAGCATCTTTAATGACTGAGCTATTGCACCCCCCCTAAATCAGGCAGCAAACGGCTCACAACCAGGGGTGAAATTTACTTACCTTTCCTACCGGTTTGCCGATGCGCACGTGTTGCGCGCGTACTTGCTCAGTTCGTGCATGCCATCATCTGCGTATGCGCAAAGCCTTCTGCGCATGCGCAGCGGCTTAAAATGTCGCAAAAAAGTGACATCATGACGTCCACATGGATGGGCGGAGCCTCCCACAGATGCCGCTACCGGTTTGCCCAAACTGGATAGAACCGGCTGGATATCACACCTGCTCACAACCCCCTTAACCTACGTCCCGTGGCTGCAGAGAGGGGAGCGCCATTTTTCTGTTGCAGGACAAACAGCACAAAGTTTATTTGGCACTTAATTAGGACAAGCACTTATTCAATAATAACTTGGGTTTTAGAGTTTGGCGTAACTGTTCTGTTATAAGACTTTTAATTATTGTAATTGAAGTATAATCAAGACTCTCACATCCATTTTGGGAATTGCAGGTCCATCAGCCGGGAAAAGGGGGGGGGGGAAAGCTGCTTTATTAAACCAATGGCACATATGCTATTAAAACGTTTTGATTTTATACCACTGTCTCTGTGTCAGGACAGAAATGAAATTGCTTCAGGGTTTTTAATAAATCGATAGCCATGTGGAAAAGTGAATTTACAATCACACTTCAGCTTTCCTTTCTTTTCTTCTCTTTGGTTACTTATAAACAGATGTGTGCCATTTGAAGTACATTTTTACTCCTTCATACATTTTTGGATTTTTTTTGTTTCAGACTTCAACCTTGATGCCAGCTCCCACCCACCCCCTCTCCAAAATCTGGTATCCTCCAGATGGTTTTGGATAACAATTCCCATCACGTTCAAACCACATGTATGTAAATGGTGGGAAGGACAGTCCAGCATTTTCTGGAAGAGAAAATATAGGCCAAGGCCTGAATCAGCAGTGCTATTCTTATGTTCTTAGTTCAGCATTTTGTTTCTCACAGTGACCAGTCAGATGCATCCAAGATGCTTACTAGCAGAAGACAGGAACATATTCTCCTCCTGCCAGTGTTCCCAGAAACTGGTGTTTGGAGGCTTTCGCCTTCCAACCCAATCCAGAAGTTACCCTGAGTTTCAAGATCTCTCTTTTTTTAAATAGAACTGTTGATTTTCTAAGCACAAAGTACAAAAAGAAGAAAAAATGAAAAAAAAAAAAACCCAGGAAAGAAAAAGAGTGAAAGTGTGGGGAAGAGAGAAGAAAAAAATAAGAAAAAAAGAATGACCAGATTTTCTTTGATATAGATTTTTTAAAAAAAGTTGTGTCCCACCTTTATTATTTTTACAAATACGGTGGCAAATACGTGCAACGCACTTTCTTCCTCCTCTTTTCCCCATAACAACCATTCTGTGAGGTGAGTTGGGGCAAGAGAGAATGACTGACTCAAGATCAACAAGCCAGTTTTCATGTCTAAAGGCTAGAACTCCTAGACCAGCAGTCCCCAATGTTTATGGCTTGGTGACCAGGATGGGGGAGGGGAACTGACCTGCGCAAGTAGCGGGCTGGCACACGTGCACATGTGTGCCACCCAATGGTGAAATCCAAATTTTTTTTACTACCGGTTCTGTGGGTGTGGCTTGGTAGGCATGGCTTGGTGGGGGTGGCAGGGGAAGGATACTGCAAAATCTCGATTCCCACCTCACTCCAGAGGATGGATACTGCAAAATCCCCATTCCCTCCCCACTCCTGGGGGAAGGATATTGCAAAATCTCCATTCCCACCCCACTCTGGGGCCAGCCAGAGGTGGTATTTGCTTGTTCTCCAAACTACTCAAAATTTCCACTACCGGTTCTCCAGAACCTGTCAGAACCTGCTGGATTTCACCCCTGGTGCTGCCCCACCACTCTCGCATGTCGAGCTGCACACATACATGCATACCTGTCCTCCGCTTGCACAAGTTGAGCTGCACACGTGCATGCAAGCACACCAGCCTGCCACTCACACAAAGTTGAGCTGTGCACACGCACCGGCCAGCCGCTCGCGTGGCCCGATTCCAAACAGGCCACCATGTGGTAGTGAAGTTCAACTACTTTGGCCAAATGAGAGGAGAAGACTCATTGGAAAAGACCCAGAGGTTGGGAAAGATTGAAGGCAGAAGGAGACGGCAGAGGATGAGATGGATAGATGGTGTCACCGATGTGGTGGGCATGGCTTTGGCCAAACTCCAGGAGACAGTGGAGGATTGGAATGGGGGTGGCATGTTGTGGTCCATGGGGTTGTGAAGAGTCAAACATGACTTAGTGAATGAACAACAACAACATAGAGATAGAGATGATAGAGACAGATTAAAAAACAGATAGATTTAAAAACATATATCAAACTCTTACTTTAAGAGGTTTGATGATTTTCATAGCCCCATAGAATTCAAATCATCAAATCCCCAAATCAACTTTTCCTTTCTTTCAGTTTCTCACAATTTTTTTTTTAAAAATCACAAAGTGGTTTCCAACTAGAAATAAAATTGGTCAAAGTCATCTTCTTTCATCAAGACTGTCAATTTTGCCACCTCTTGTCGATTCCGCCAGCTTCGCCATCCGTTCTTTTCATCCGAGTCTCAAGACCTCTTGATAGATCTGCCTTCCCCACATATATCCAATCCCCTTTTAAAGCCACCCTGGTGATTGGCCTTCCCTGTATCCTGCGGTAATGAATTCTCCACAGGTTGTCAGGTGCTGTAAGAAGGAGCACATTTTTCCTCTGTAGTAAATGTCCTTCTAATCAATTTCATGATTTGACCCAATAGAGGCTGAGCTACGCTATCAGCACCAAAGTGCCTGATTGCTATTTTGCTTGGCTCCTTTAATCTTGCTCAGTACCGTAAGTGTGAGCCTCTGCCTAGTTTATGTGGTTAAGATGGGAGTAATTATCCCCAAGGGTAATTTGGGCATATCCTGGGGTAATGGAGCAATTTGTAATTGCTTCTTCGTGAGTTAAGGATCCAGTTTGGGACTGCGGCTGATGAGACACTTGTGTAAAATAACTGAGCCTTGGAGGAAAGAGTGGGGTGGGGAGGAGATAATGACATTAGTTGAGAGTGGGCAAAGGGGTAATTGGGTCAAACAGTTTAAGAACCACTGGCCTAGGGCACCATGTTCCGCTCTGATCCTTATCTGCAGATGCAGTGCAGCTGATAAGGTGGTGAATAACCTTGGTCAACTTCACATGCAGCTCTTTCTCATCCTCTGTTGGGATGCGTATATTTACAATTACCTGTAGCTTTCCAAAGGAGGGGAAATCACATTGGAGAAATAGACATATTTTCCCCCGGTTCTTCTGCATTCGGCTGGAATTTGCACTTGTCAAGGTGAGGTCATAATGGAGGAAGTAACCATTACAGAAACAGCTCTTGGGGGCAGGGAGTTCTTGGAGCAGACAGAAAGGGTAAGGGTATGATTATGCAGAAAATCTATCTCTGAGGAGATTAAGCGTCAACAATGACTCAATGGCACATATATACATATATACTGTATACACATATACGGTATATACACATATACAGTGGCCAAAATTGTGCAAACCTTTTGAGAAAAGTGTATTTTCTAAAACTAGCTAATAACATCACTTTTTTTGTGGTACCATAAAATTATATATCAATGGAAAGATAATTTAATCAAGAATGTAATGCAATAACTGTTATGAAGGATTTGCTATTAGAATAGCAGTTGCAGCATAAAGAAGTGAAACATGTAGAAAAAATGAGATATACAAAAATTATCACCATAGAAAAAATGAGATATACAAAAATTATCACCATAGAAAAAATGAGATATACAAAAATTATCACCATGTCAGTTAACAGCTGGGTAACCTTTAGCATGAATGACGGCCTTACAACGTCTTCCCATGGAGTGAACCAACTCTTTTAGTTCTGCAGCTGTTATAATGTGAAACCAAGATTGAATGGTTGCTTCTATTAACTGGGTTTTATTGCTAGGTCGCTTCTAACTAACGAGTTTCTTTAGTCGGCTCCATAGATTTTCAATTGGGTTAAGGTCTGGGCTATTCCCAGGCCATTCCAGCAATGGAATAGGATTATCTTGAAACTTACCCCCCCCAAAAATGGTGTTATTAGCAATCAAACCTCAAAAATACACTTTTCCCAAAAGATTTCCACAATTTTGGCCACTACTGTATTGTCAGCTCCAAAACCAAAAAATGACATGTGGCAATTGTTCCAGACTGAGTTCTTTATTGTTTCACACCTATAGACAAAATCTTGCCAGGCTGAGGACCCTACTATCTGCATCTACAATATACTGTGTCAACTATTAGGGAGGGGCTGTCTTCACTCTACTTCTCTCACACATAGTATCTATGCTGAGTTGCCTCTTACCCCTCTGAAATGCAACCTCTCCCTCTTGGAAATCCACCTGTTCATCACACATAATTAAGTATATGAAAGAAATGGTTAAGGTACCAGGCTAGAAAGCAGGAGTCCAGGAATTCTAGTCCCGCCTTAGCCATGAAAGCCAGTTCGGTGACTTTGGACCAGTCACTCTCACTCAGCCCAACCACAGGGTTGTTGTTTTGGGGGAAATAGGAGGAGGAAGGGTGTGTTGGGTATGATCACTTTCAGTGGTGGGATCCGGACGGTTTAACAATTGGTGTGGTGGTTGTGTGCTTTGCATGTGTGTGCATGCACATTTTTACAAAAACTTAACCTTCCGCATTACTGCTGGGGAGTAACACAGCTGAGGCGCAGCAATCCGCTCTGTTGTGCGAATCAACTGAGAAGATATAGGTCAGTAAAGTGCAGGGGCGGGCGGCCCCCCCGATTGTCGGAGTGAATTGGTTCGCTCCCAGCTGATTGTCAGAGCTACCTGCCCGAATTGGTAGAATCCCACCCCGATCACCATCTTGAGTTATTTGTAAAGGTAATAAAAGATGAGGTACAAATAAACAAACAGAATCTGATTCTTGGACAGTACCTGCATCTAATTGTAGGACATTATTACAGTCAAGCAGGAAAGTGATTTCTCCTGTGTTAGCCAGGATTGTGCTACAATATGAATTTGGAATGACCATACTTGAGAATGGGGAGAATCTATATTAAACTAAAGTAAACTTATACGCACATATGAGAGGGAGGGTAGACAGAAACTGTACAGTGTGGTGCATCAGACATCAATTAATTGTACTGGCCAGTTGACCCGATTGTATGTGTTCCATGCCAAAATCAGTTAAATGTTGTTTTGCAAAGCTGGGCTATCTGACCTGAAAATATGTTGGAAGATAGACAGAATTAATGCTTCTTTGTCAAATAGATCTCACAATTACTTTATATACAATATGTGGCACACTTATGTAAATCTTGTTCTTGTTCATTTATTGTCCGGCAAGGGGTAAGGAGGCCCAGCTAGTGAGAAGCAGAATCCAGCAGCTATCCTTCTGTTTTACTTCTGGTCCTTTCAAGTGTATTTGCTCGGTCTGAAAGGCCAAAAACATAATTCTTTCAAAAGGAAATTGGGATTGCAGCAGGGGTGAAATTCATCATGTTCTGACAGGTTCTGGAGAACCGGTAGTGGAAATTTTGAGTAGTTTAGAACCAGCAAATACCACCTCTGGCTGGCCCCAGAGTGGGGTGGGAATGGAGATTTTGCAATATCCTTCCCCCAGGAGTGGGCAGGGAATGGGGATTTTGCAGTATCCTTCCCCTGCCACACCCACCAAGCCATGCCCACCAAGCCGCACCCACAGAACTGGTAGTTTTTTTAATTTCATCACTGGATTGCAGGCAACTGAATCCTGTCCCCAAATATAGTACTCCAGCAGAAATACTGATGAATGATAAAAGAAAATAGGAAATTCAAAGGACCTAGAATAGCAGCCCCCAACTTTTGGGGCACCAGGGACCGGTTCCATGGAGAAAGGTTTTTCCGCAGACCAGAGGGTGCATGGTTTTACATGCTGCCTGCATCCCATGGATGAGGCTTTGCTTGTTTGTGTGGCCCAATTGCTGGCATGCCATGGACCGGTGCAGTCCATGGATCAGGGGCTGGGGAACCCTGACCTAGAAAGAAGACCAAGTTTTAGGATGTCATATGTCTAGTTCTGGTCACCATGATACAAAAAAAGTATGCTGAGGCCCTAGAAACAGTGGGGAGAAGAGCAACAAAGATGATAAGAGGCTGGAGGTTAAACAATATGGTGGACAGTTAAGGGAACTAGGTATGACTCTAGCCCATCAAAGAGAAGCATTGGGGATGACATGATAGTTGTCTTTTAGTATTTGCGGGATTGTCGCAAAGAAGGGGTTGATTTATTCTCTAAAGCACCTGAGGCAGTGGTGGGATTCAGCCAGTTCGCACCACTTCGGGAGAACCAGTTGTTAACTTTCTGAGCAGTTTGGTGAACTGGTTGTTAGAAAAAATCATTAGGGCAGAGAACCGGTTGTTAAATTATTTGAATCCCACGACTGACCTGAGGGCAGGAGAAGAAGTAATGGGTGGAAATCATCAAAAAGAAATCCAATCTAAAATTAAGAAGAAATTTGCTGACAGTAAAAACAATCAATCAGTGGAAGGAAGAAGTTGTGGATGCTCCATCAGTGAAAGTTTTCAAGAAGTGATTGGATAACCTCTTGTCCAGAATGATATAGGGTCTCCTGCTCTAGGAGATGTAGACTAGAAGACCTTCATGGTTCTTTCTAACCCTGTTATTTTATGTTCTATATTCTACATTCTCTTAACTTCCTGTAATTTTTCTCTATAACACTTAGTTCCCAATTCAAGTCTTTGAGGGTGGGACATCTTATTCTTCATTTTGTTCATAACTTCCTTTTTCCTCTCCCCTTTCCTGCCCCCATAACACAGTTTTATTTCGATTTCTTCAGGGTAAAACAATAAATAAAATGCTTTAGCATTTTTAAAAAGAAAAAGAGTGCAACATCACTCACAAACTGTGAAGGTTGTAAAATACACTAAGTAATTAAGATTTTCCTAACATCACATGTTCTGCGCATTTCCATATGCTTCCTTTCAGTGACAAACCCTTTCCTGTCAAATTGAGGAATGCCAATGCCAACGAAATAATCCACTTTGCTTGGAGATCCAGATGTGAAAAGGGAAGCCCAATTCTGTGCTTGACCTGCTGGGTTTTCTGACAGGTGGGTGAACAGCTCTGATTCTCTCCAGCAGATGTCAGAGCTGCCCAGGTTCCTAAAAGCTACTATCAACTTATATTATTGGTGAGACCTAAGATGTTAGGGTGTTTTCTGCTTCTGGCACACAGCTTTGGGCATAGTTTTATCAAAACTGGTAGTTAATTTCTATACAGCAACTATAGTGCACAGCTTTGCTCTTGAGGAGAAAATAAATCATCATCATCATCATCATCATCATCATCATCATCATGTTAAGATTGGTTCAGAGATGGTATTCAGCAGGTTCTGACCAGTTGTGGAGAATCGGTAGCAGAAATTTTGTGCAGTTCGGAGAACCAGTAAATACCACCTCTGACTAGCCCCGCCCCCATCTATTCTCTGCCTCCAAAGTCCCAGCTAATTGGGAGGAAATGGGGATTTTGCAGTATCCTTCCCCTGGAGTGAGGAGGGAATGGAGATTTTACAGTATCCTTCCCCTGCTACGCCCACCAAACCATGTCCATCAAGCCATGCCACGCCCACCAAGCCACACCCACAGAACCCGTAGTAAAAAAAATTTAATCCCACCACTGGATTGGTTGCCCAGTCAATCAGATGTTTGGACTGGATATGGTATTTTAACCCACCTATTAAATCCTTCCCAAGGACCTAGGATAAGCAAATGTTGTTCTTTAATAATATTAAATGTATTGTGTTGCAGGATGTAAGCCATTCCAAATAGAGCTGCCTTTTGCAATTGACTGACAGTGACTGGGCAATGCTGACAGTGTTCAAGGGATGCTCTGGATGTTTTGGAATTGCACCCAAGGAATCTATTATTATTGGTGCTATCTTTCTTTTCTTTTGTCACATTTACTGTATTCTATTTGCAGGTCTTTGTATTTTGAGATTTTCTCAGGTTCTTTGTCTCCTATTCTTCTGTCTCCAGGTACTACAGCATCCACTATCCAGACATTGTAGTACCTAGAGACAGCAGAGTTGTTGTTGTTGTTGTTTTATGTGATCATCTTCTCTGGTTCAGGGCCTGCTGTGATATATTCCCATGCTGCTTTAAACTACATCTATATTAGGAGTCTAATGTTTATAGTGCTACTTGGTGTTATTCTGAGTACTCCCTCTCTGATCATAAATGTGCTCATGGATGAACCTGGTGAAAGGGAAGCCCTTGGCCACAAATATTTTCTGTGATTCTTTCATAGTTCTGATGTCAAGGGCAATTGTTCTTGTTGTCCCATCTAGGGAGGCAGCCTGTTCCCCCTGGAGTTGTAGCTGGCTTAGTTCTTGGCTTAGTTGTGGCTTGTGGCCATTTTCCACCAAACCTCACCTCCCCATCTTCTCATACTGGCAGAGCACAGTGGTACTGGGGAGGAATGGGTCTCCTGGAAACCCAGTGGTGATTATGGAATCTGTCAATGTGTATGTATGTATATACATAATTACCAGGGGTGAAATCCAGCAGGTTCTGACAGGTTCTGGAGAACTGGTAGCGGAAACTTTGAATAATTCGGAGAACCAGTAGCAGAAATTTTGAGTAGTTCGGAGAACCAGCAAATACCATCTCTGGCTGGGTGGGAACAGAGATATTGCAATATCCTTCCCCCAGGAGTGGGGAGTGGGGAGAGAATGGGGATTTTGCAGTATCCTTCCCCTGCCACATTCACCAAGCCACACCCACAGAACCGGTAGTAAAAAAAAATTGAATTTCACCACTGATAATTACGTATGTACGTATGTATTTTAAAGCAATATAGGCAGTGGATTCTCGAGGTTGAGCTTGTGTTCCATGTGTGAATACAGTTGAGAGAAAAGCAAAGGACAATTTCTTTAATTGGAAGGGACCTTGTAGGTCATCTAGTCCAACCCCCGCCCAAGCAGGAGACCCTACACCATTTCTGACAGATGGCAGTCCAGTCTCTTCTTGAAAGCCTCCAGTGATGAAGCTCCCACAGCTTCTGAAGGCAAGCTGTTCCATTGGTTGATTGTTCTCACTGTCAGAAAATTTCTCCTTATTTCCAGATTGAACCTCTCCTTGTTTAGTTTCCACCCATTATTCCTTGCCTGGTCTCCGGGTGCCTTGGAAAATAGCTTGACCCCTTCCTCTCTGTGGCAGCCCCTCAAATATTGGAACACTGCTATTTCAGAAGTAAGAAGAAAGGTGTTGGGAATGCCTTTTATTGGGCCTGTTGCATACTACTAAGAATGATACATATGAAGTTTGAAATGAACTCTGGTGTGATGATAAGGAAAAGGTAGGTGACATTTGAGAAACAGGCCCAAAAGGATCTTTGTTTAAAAAAAATTCAGGAATGCTATCTCCTAGTTTTATTAAGATTATTTTTCCCCAGTCTGCACCTCTGCTTGGATCCCCCCCACCCCCCCTGGATCTCTCTGCTTTCTGCAACAGCCTTCAAGCCTGCTCTCCTCTGAGAACTTAAAGAGCCAATGTCTTGTGCAGCTGCCATTGGTCAGCATCAGTTCTCCAGGATCTGCTGGCTTTGTCATAGCCAAGTTAGTGTCCTGTGCCTTAGAGATGCTTGAGGAATACATGGAACCGTATTTGATCCACCACCTGCTTAAACCACAAGTCGGTGGGATGGGTTTGTTTTGGTTTTCACCAGCTTCTCCTTTACCTAATCTTATGTTCAGTTCCAGCCATATTTTTTTGCTTCTTGATACTAATAAAGCAAACATCTGCATGAAAATATAATTGCCTTCACACATCCTTCTAACATCTGTATGCATATGTCCATTACATTTTGCGTGCATGTTTTGAGCTACGTATCATCAAATAAAATCTTCTGTATATACAAAGATGTGCAATCAATTCAACCCTTTATATGCCATTTGAACAAAGATATTGTGATATAGGAGCATTATGGTATTGCATCGTGCTCTAATAAAAGACTACCAATATTTTGAGTGTGTCAGTATATGGAGGTAGGACGCATCGTCCAAATAACAACCTCTTCTTCTCCTTCTCCTTCTCCTTCTCCTTCTCCTTCTCCTTCTCCTTCTCCTTCTCCTTCTCCTTCTCCTTCTCCTTCTCCTCCTCCTCCTCCTCCTCTTCCATCATCATATTTTTTTTGACCATCAAGCTTTAGTAAAACAGTCTGGGGAAAATTCTTTGCAATTAATTTCTGCCTGAGGGACTTCTTCGAGGTAGAATGAAAGGCACAGCTTAAAAGAAATTGGGTTTGTGTGCAGGTGTGTATAATTCCTATATGAATCAAATAGCCTTGCACTTTCCCTCAGTTGACACTATCATCCCAACTTTTTAAACATTTGCTTTTCTAGTGCTGAATGCCAGAGAGATAAAGACATTTAGAAGGGCATCCCAAGGCTGGGGAAAACATCTGGTTCAAACCCATATACAGTATCTCATTGGGTGGCCTGGGCTTACTGTTCTCTTTCTCAGCTGGGGCTCCCTTGGTTTGGCTGCAGGAAACAGGGATGTGTATGGGAAGAGGGAATATGTGTGTTTTTAGGGCAAACCCCCAACTCCAGTATGCTGGTGAGCAATCTGTGTGGTCTTTAGGGCAAAAAAAGATCAATGCCCATTTGATGTTTATTGTTCTTTTTGAACTTTTTAAATTAAAAGGTCAATAGCAATTAGAACATTAGAAGAAAACTCTACTGTGGAAGTACAGTAGCAGAGTCCATCTCCTAAGTAACAACCCTGGTTTGATTTCCAGTAACCTCCTCCCTGAGTAAAAATTGCTTCTCTCCCTTTGGCTGGCCAGTTCTGGACTGCAAAAATCCACATGATACTTGATAGCCTCAAAGACTGACAGAAAACACTTGTGTTGCCATCTAGTGATTTTCCAGTTTTATGCAGCCAGATTTAGTAATCCTGCACTTTTTGCCTAGAACACCTGGGGTAGATTTTTAGGGAAGTATTCAGTGGTGGGTTGTCCCCAGTTTGGACCAGTTCGCAAGAACCGGTAGTAAAACCGGTGGGAGACTCCGCCCACTGACCCGGACGTCATCATAGGTGATCTCTGCATGTGCAGAAGCTTCTGTGCATGCACAGAAGAGCATGTGCGGGCACGATGCAAACCAGTAGTAAAGGTAAGTAGAATCCACCCCTGGAACTATTGTTTGAAAAATAATGTTGCTGTTGTTACTGCTGGTCCTGATAAAATCACTATATCATCCGAGTTGATTGTCATCAGTTCAGAACAAAGCGCTGGAAGAGCAGAATGAAAAATAAAGAACAAGGGATGAAATTCATAGATGCTCTTTTCAGCTTTCAGTTAGCAAGAGGCTGGAAGAGACTCTGCTTTGAATATAGACTCAACCCTGACAATTCTAGAAGCAGCAAAACTGGTATCTGAATCTTTGCAGAGCTGCTGCCAGTCATTATTGATAACATTGAGCTAAATAAACCAGTATTCTGACTCAGCAGAAGGTTAATTCCTATGTTCCTTTAACTCCCTTGACTTCCTGAGATTTTCCCAGCCAGTTAGGCTAAAGAACAATGGGAGTTGCATTAATATCTGGAAGACTAGAAAGACCTGAAGGGGGTGGAAGTCAAAATCCATGCATGTAAAAAAAAAAGGGGTGGTGGTGGATCTCAGTACCCCATTCTCCCAATATTGCAAATATTGATTGGCCCCATTAGATATGGAGAATTCCTCCTATCCAAGTTCCATGCACTTTTTCTTTCCATCTCTTTGCTTTCTTTTAGTAGCCTATGTCACTTGACTACAATTAAAACAAAACTAGGGTTAGTGCTTAGGAGATGGACCGCTTCTTCATTTCATATTCCTTATTTTTGTCACCTCTTCTTTATTTCATATTCTTTATTTCAATTTTCAATATTTCCAAACTGGGAAACTATGAGCATCTTAGACCAAACCAAGTGCACAAACAATAGGGAATTCCTGGAAGCCTGACAAATTGGCCATCAACAGGCACATAGACATAAACAACAACTACATACCATTCAAAAGAGACAATCAAAAAGACAAAAAGAAGGCATGCGCTGGCTGAGGAATTCTGGGAGTTGAAGTCCACAAGTCAGAAAGTTGCCAAGGTTGCAGACCCCTGATCTAGGATAATGACCATCTCTCCAGATGAAGAAGACAAGAGCATCCTAGAGGGCTGATATAGAAATGAATATATGAATGAATGGGAATTCTGAGATGGGCCACAGCCCCCATAGTAACCAGTTTGTGAATGGATGAGTCTGTTCTCCAACCAGTCTGTTTTGTTGGGAACATTAGCATTCTGTTCAAAGTTTAGGTTCTCTCATTGATCCAAGATAGAGGGATCCATTACCTCCCTCTTTTTCAAAAGTTCATACAGTACCTTTAATTGAGGTTGGCTGGGATTTCAACTCTTTTGCAGAAATGCAAGTTCTTTTGAACACAAATGGAATCCTTCATAAATGATGAAGCACCATCCTATCTTTCTAATATAAATATAGTTTGAGTGTCAGAAATATGCCTCAAATTAAGACTTACTGGGGAATTAGTGGACATATTCAATAATAGCAAAATATTCTCTGAAATAATATTCCAGAATCCCTTTCTTCAGATTTTTATTTTTTATATATATATAAAATCAATCACATAGTCTAAAATATTATCTGTAATAGCATTTTAAAAATCATTTTTAGAAAGAAATCCCATGTTCAGGAGAGGTGAGTGAACCATCTCCTAAAACGTCTACATTTAAAGGCTTTTAAAAATTTCTCAAATCATCCTCAGGTTTAAAAAGTGGGACAAACATTACCCAGAAAATATATTTTTTCAGGGTATTTATTTGTTGTGGGTGGGGTGCTATTCAGCAGGTTCTGACAGGTTCTGGAGAACCGGTAGCGGAAATTTTGAGTAGTTTGGAAAACTGGCAAACACCACCTCTGGCAGGCCCCAGAGTGGGGTGGGAATGGAGATTTTGCAGTATCCTTCCCCTGGAGTGGGGTGGGAATGGAGATTTTGCAGTATCCTTCCCTTGCCATGCCCACCAAGCCACGCCCACCAAGCCACACCAAGCCCACCAAGCCACGGCCACAGAACTGATAAAAAAATTTGAATTCCACCACTGGTTGTGGGGGTTTTTCCTATCAATCCTTCAGAAATCAGAAGATGCACTGAAGAATTTCCCCTAAATATTATTTATCATTCTGAGGGCGAGCATCTGTCATTTTCTATCACTAAAATGTTCCACAATGCCCTTAGATCAGTGGTGGGTTGCCCCCGGTTCGGACAGATTCACAAGAACCGGTAATAAAACTGGCGGGAGGCTCCGCCCACTGACCCGGATGTCATCAAAGTAGATCTGCACATGGACAGAAGAGCGCGCACAGGGGCATGATGCAAACCAGTAGTAAAGGTAAGTAGAACCCACCCCTGCCTTAGATCTGAGGTTTTGTGAAGGATATAATTTGAGGGACTGCCACTGGTGGTGGGAACAAAAGAGGAGGTGGGGGAAATGAAGAAAAAAAAGAAGTGAACTTTATATTATAGCATCTGATCCACAGACCAGAAGCTAGTTTGAACATGTTTTTTTTTCCTTTCTGAACAATTCAGTGAACTTTTTCCCTTACCTTTCTTATTTTGATTGCAGACAGAAAATTTCAAGACATCTGGAACTTAAAACATATGCAGCTCTTTCCGTTGGCTCACCTTTTTCCTTGCCTTTGTGCCTAGGGAAGAAAGAAGTATTAATATAAAATTAAATATTTCTATTACTGTTCTTTGTAAAGCAGTCCAGCCATGTTGTCTACAATAGAGATGGATGGGGTACGCTCAACAAGGCGATCTTTTTCCAGAGCAAGGAAAAGGAGCATGCCCAGCCAAAGTGATACCCCATGTATCATGAGGTCATAGCACCGATGATATGACTGATGCAATTGCATAATTGCATGATGATGTCACTGTATGAAATTATTTGCTTTCCCCTGCAGATGCAGAGGTGGGTTTCAGCAGGTTCTGACCAGTTCTGGAGGACCGGTAGTGGAAATTTTGAGTAGTTCGGAGAACCGGTAATAAAAATTCCCGCCCCCATCTATTCTCTGCCTCCCGAGTCCCAGCTGATCGGGAGGAAATGGGGATTTTGCAGTAACCTTCCCCTGGAGTGGGGAGGGAATGGAGATTTTACAGTATCCTTCCCCGCCATGCCCACCAAGCCATGCCATGGCCACCAAGCCATGCCCACAGATCCGGTAGTAAAAAATTTTGAATCCCACCACTGCTGCAGATGCCTAGGTTTCCAGCATATCTGACAGTCTGTCCTTACTCTGAACTGGAAGAGGTAACGAGGCTTTCAACATTTACTGTTCTCAGTGAGATTAGCAAAACAAATCAGAGGGGGGGAAATTTAATTAAACATGTGTTAGCTATAATTCTCCTTTATTTTTCTTGAAGTCCCTACTTGATCAGATGGAGCAGTTTAAATGTCTCGCTTTCAGCTGCAGTTCCTAGCACCCTTCTGAGACCCTGTTCTGACCCGGGTCCCAAACATGACAAACCCTCTGTAGTTAAATCAATGATTCCTTTATTAGGAGCACCAGCAGCCCCGGCAAAAAGTCTCCCTCTCTCTCATAGCAGGCTAACATGTCTGTCCAGCAGGGAGATAAATAGTTGTCTGCCATACCTATTCATCTCCTCCCCCGGCCTTTTATCCCCAGAGCTAGGGTGGGGCTTCACTAGCAATGGTGGCTCTTCTGTCCCAAGGATCAGCCCATAGATTTCCACTGCTCTCCTCTCCTCTGCCTTCTGCACTTCCATGCATCAGCCACTGGACCCAGCTGTTCCTCTTCTTCCTCATCAGCCACCTCCAGACCTGGGAGCTATTGACCCTCCATCTGAGGGCTGATGGATGGCCCAGGCTCCGCCTCTGTCTCTATCTCTGACAGCTCCATTCCCTCTTCCCCCTTGGAGCTCTCAGGTGGCCTTCATCCTGGCCCTGAGGGCTACCATATCTTTTCTTTTGCATAAGAACAAGTGGTCCAAACATGTTTTTCTCCCTTAAATCCCATTAAGTATATAGATTTCAGAGGGTACGCGAAAGCCAAACGGTGAGCAGAAAATTTAAAAAATGTGTTTCAGATAGAAAACATCTGCTCATGAGTAACTCCAAAAAGAGCTGGGAACATGAAGTGCTAATATAAATTCACCTTCCTGAATGGCCTTCAATCAAGTTAAAAACCTTAAAGAAGCTTATTTAAAACAAGAAGGGGGAGTTGCTTTTCACACGTACAGTAATGCCACAAAAGGTGAAAGAGAGGCTCAAAGGCTTCTTGAGCAGCCCATATAAATAACACCCGTCCAACTCTGCTTTGCTTCAATAGGGACCAAAGAGAGACCAAAAGCAGAGACAATAACCAATAAAGCTAATCTTCAACGTACAACTATTCATTTAGAAACCATTCAATGTTACTCGAGGAAGAAGAAGAAGAAACCAGTCCAGTAGCCTTTTGCAAAAACATCTTTGAGACAACTGTGACCTGGATGTCTAAGAATCTAAGAATAGTACCGCTTTATAAAACCCGAGTAAGACCAGACCTGGAATACTGCAAGAAATTTTGGTCACCGTACTACCAAGAAGATCTTGAGACTTTGGAAAAAGTTCAGTGAAGAGCAACTAAGATGATCAAAGGCCTGGAGACTAAAACATATGAAGAATGGCTGCAGGATTTGAATTTGGCTAGTCTAAAGAAAAGAAGAATTAGGGACGACATGTTAGCAGTATTCCAGTATTTGAGGGGCTGCCACAAAGAAGAGGGGGTTAAATTATTCTCCAAAACACCAAAGGGCAAGACAAGAAACAATGGTTAGAAACTAATCAAAGAGAGAAGCAACCTGGAATTAAGGAGAAACTTCCTAACAGTGAGGACAATTAACCAATGGAACAACTTGTTTTCAGAAGTTTTGGGTGCGCCAACACTGGAGGTTTTTAAGAAGAGATTGGAAAGTCTTTTGTCTGGAATGGTATAGGTTCTCCTGCTTGAACAGGGGCTGGACTAGAAGACCTCCAAGGTCCCTTCCAGATTATTCTGTTCTGTTGTATTCTGAATCTCCATAGATGTTCAATGTTACGGTGGCACACTACAAGTGTCTCTTGCACTTATGACAATTGCAGCATCCTCATGGTCACAAGATCAAAATTTGGATGCTTGACAACTGGCATTTATTTGCAGTAGTTACAGCATTCCAGGGTTACATCATCACCATTGTGACCTTCCCAGCCGACTTCCAACAAGCAAAGTCAATAGGGGAAACTGGGTTTGCTTAATGACCTTGTTATTCACTTAACAACTGCAATGATTCGCTTAACAATCATGCCAAAGAGGTCATAAATCAGGGGCCACTCACTTAACAACCACCTTGCATAGATAGCAACGAAAATTCTGGTCCCAATTGTAATTGTAACTCAAGGATGCATTCCTAGAGTTGGCTTCCTTCTATATATATATATATTTTGCAGCAAACCAGGAAACAGTAAAATACATAATGTTAATGTATACAACTATTTTTTTTTAAACTGATTCCCTTTATTCATGCCTTTCATTTCCTTCCCCAATACTTCTTTTTTTGTACATTCATTGGTTAGTCCTTCTTCTTCCTTCTCTTAACAAATCTGACTACTGAAAATTCTGGCAGAAGCTCTTGAAGATGTCCTTTAGAGCAAATCATAAAATTTGTTGCTGCTGCTGTGCTTACCGGGCATGGCATTTGTGACCTAAAATCTGAAGCAGAGAAAAATCACAGAAGGAGAAGAAAGAAAGGGAGGAAAGGGCGAATCAAGGAGCAATAGGCAATTATTATTTACAGTTTAATTGCAAAAGAACATGGAGGCTGAACAAAACACTTCATGGCAAAGCTGGATATGGAAGAAGAGATTGCGTTAAGAATGGTAATAAGGTAAAGGTAAAGGTTCCCTTTGCACATATGTGCTAGTCGTTCTCAACTTTAGGGGGCGGTGCTCCTCTCCATTTCAAAGCCGAAGAGCCAGCACTGTCCAAAGATGTCTCTGTGGTCATGTGGCCGGCATGACTAAATGTCAAATGCGCACGGAATGCTGTTACCTTCCCACCAAAGGTGGTCCCTATTTTTCTACTTGCATTTTTTACATGCTTTCGAACTGCTAGGTTGGCAGAAGCTGGGACAAGTAACGGGAGCTCACCCCGTTATGCGGCACTAGGGATTCGAACTGCTGAACTGCCGACCTTTTGATCGACAAGCTCAGCGTCTTAGCCATTGAGCCACCACATCCCTTAAGAACAGTAATAACATTGCTAAAATTAAATGTTAACCTTTTTAGTAACTTTCAACTAGGTTGTCATTGTCGTTGGAGCTGTTCCCATTAGATCCATCACCACTTTGTAAAATGGTACTGGTCACTTTGTAAAATGGTATATGTTTCTGGTGCTTCCCTTGAAGAGAAAGAATCAAATCACCAGTTTTCAGGCTTCTTCCTCAGTCCTATTTATAGATACCTCAAATTCTGCTTCGTCTTGAGACCTGTTGTTTCTTGTTCTTTTGAAATACAGCCAAGAATTGTGATGAAATGTACTCAGGGATCGCAGGAGGGAGGGACTCTTTCCCAGAGACAGCAGAGCTTGGAATGTCTGGTGGGCAGGAAAAGGCCAAGGACAGATCCTCCTTAGCCATTCATAGAGTATAAAAAAGGTAGTTGTATCAACTCTAGGATATGGTGTCAGTCAGGTCCAACTCTTGGCTGAGGGAGCCAGCATTGTCCAAAAACAATTTTCATGGTCATATGACCAACGTGGCTATATGCCAAAGGCACACGGAACACTGTTACTTTCCCACTGAAGTGGTACCTATTAATCTACTTGCATTTGCATGCTTTTGAACTTCTAGGAACTAGGTCAAGTAACGGGAACTCACCCTACTGTGCGGAGCTCAGGTCTCGAACCCTGGCTTTCAGCCCTCCAGCTGACAAGCTCAGTTTCTTTAACCGCTGAGCCATTATGCCCCTCACAGAGTAGACCTACAGTTATTGCAGATAATAGTCTGGCAAGATTCTGTTTACAGACAAGCAATAAAGAAATGACTCAGATGTAACCCCACAGGTCATTCTTGGTTTTTTGAACCTGATAAGAATGCTGTGTTTCAATTTCAACTTATTTTAAAATAATTGGGGAGCTTCAATTGGTTCTGCACACATTGCCCAATCATTGTGGAGCTTATGGAACTGAAATGTATCACTATATTACATCAGGCCATTATCAGTCTGCTCCCAGGCTCAATATAAAATGATAAAGCCACCCAAAGTCGCTTGGTAGAGAGAAGTGTGCCATGCAAATTTAATTAATAAATAAATAAGTTCAGTGATCTTTTTCAAAACGTCAGTGATCTTGGAGAATCGGTTGCTCCCAGATGTTGATCAATCGATCTCCCAGAATCCCTCCCCATCAAGCATATTGTTAGATAGGGTGAATGAAGAGACAGAGGCTAGACTCAGGCAACTGTTCTTTATTGTAGCTCTGTAACATCCAGCAAACCCTGTCTGACAGCTTGCCTTTATATAGAGAGTTGTCAGGCATCTTGTCCAATCAGGTTCAAGTATTTTTCCCGCTTGTTCAGCAGACCTGCTGCTTCACTGTTAGTATCTAACCCATATTGCCTAAGGCTCTAAGCTACTGGGAGTTGTAGTGTAGAAATATAAAAAGAGCAACAGGCATTCCATTCCCTCCTAAAATATTTTAAAGAAAACATTAACATTCAAACCTGTCCAGATTTGCATTTGTGAACTGGACAAACCTGTCCAAATCAGCACTTATGTCTGTACCTGTGGCACTGCCATCAATAAGTATGAATTTGCTGGCTAGTATAGGTGAGTCCTTTTCCATGATTATGGTTCCATAATTTCCTGGAACTCTCCTATTTTGTTTTCTGTTCCTTTGTTTGTTTGCCTGTTTGGTGTCTTCTGTCAGCCTTGGTAACTGTCTGAACAATAGCACTTTTCTTGATAACAATTTTAGCAACATTTGTCCAGATGACATATTTTAATGCCAAATGTAACCTTTTAACCTGAAAAATAATAAGTTTATTTATTTATTTATTTATTTATTTATTTATTTATTTATTACATGTATTTATTTGCCGCCCTTCTCCCGAAGGACTCAGGGCGGCGAACAGAAGTTACAAAACATGTACAATAAAATCCCATTTTAAACCAAATAACTAATTAATAATAAATAATAAAACCCGGAATCAGAGTCATATTCCCTGAAAGTGTAATAATTTTATCCTTTTGTAACATTAAAAATTACAATAGGTATCATCTTTTGGAAGGACCAGAGGGATGCATCCAAAAGTCAAGCTTCATTTTAGGCATATGAGGACAATAATGAATGGAAAATGTTATTGGTATTTAGGGATGGGTAAATGGGTAGAAATCCCATCCAAGGTTTTATTACCTTGCTTAGGAAGGCAAATATCATCCAGTCTTCCTGTGTTTTACTTGAGAATCCAACTTGGATGAAGTTCTGAATGAATATGTCTTTGTGATGGCCCCAGTTGCTCTTTTTATTCCAAGACAAATACAGGGTGAAGTATTTTTCAATGGCTTTATTTTATCACCTTGCTTAATGATTTGTCACTTTTTTATTAGACAGTGGTATATCCAAAGGGATCCATTGCATTAATGTATACATAATGTGCCAAATAGTTCAATAGGGCCATAAAAAAGCGATTTCAAAATAAATTGACCTCTCTTAATTACATGTAAATTAAGGCTGTGAATAATAATGTAGATCATACCCTTAAGTAGAAAAGCAAGAGATCAGGAGGAAGGCAGCTAAGTAGTGCAACAGATTGGAAAGATCTCTGAGAGCGCTAATGATCCTTGAAGTCTTAATTCCTTTAATATGGGCATACTGGTCTACTTTGCAAGGTTGGTGCAAGGATAAATATATGCAAATGCAAATGTATTCATTTTATTTATTTCATTATTCATCAAATTCCTGTTTTTCAGGGGCACCCCATCTAACCATTAAATTGTCTCCATGCAATACTCTTCACCTGCTACAGGTGTAGGTAGACTATTTACAAACAGTTACAGCAGGGAAGAAATGAAAGAATTCCATGAAATGATTGCACTGATTGTCAATGGATGCACATTGGCCGATCCAGAAGAATCGCCACCTCACATTTATTATGAGTGATATGGATGCATAGTTACCAGAAAAAAAAATAGCATATGACAAGATACAATTGTTAAGAATTGTGGATTTGGCAATGGAGGTGAATATGAAACAAGAATTCACACCTTTTCATCAAGAAAACTTAGTTCAGGAAAACTGCAGCTTGAAAACGAACTTGGAAAAACTCAAATGAAATAAATTACATTTGTTTCAATAATCAGTTCATTTTGGGAAACTGTTCAATACTCAACCAATTCGATATTGATAGTGCAATACTGCCCAGTACATGCAACATTAAAAATCAATCTCAAGTAGAAGAGAATTGCTGCAAAATGTAGCAGTTTGCATGAACTATCTAATACTCTCAGGTCAGAAAGCTGCATTCTGAAATGCTGATAATGCCAAATAATTTCAGCACCTCAACAAATTGCATACAGTAATAAAAATTTACCTGAAACCACCTGTTGTATAACTGAAACTCTGTTATCAATAGCACCAAGAAACATACTCAAAATAATTAAATATCAGAGGAGATGAAACAAGTGATGCAGAAATGACAAGTAAGGGAAAAATGAACAACTGGCTAGAAAAACTGTAGAATATACTGAAGTAAACACAATCATTTGAAAATGATTGAGAGAAGTTATCAGAAATGGCAGCTGAAACAAGTGAATAAAACTCTGAAAACGATGAAGCAAGAACTAACAACTGGACAGAAATGACCCTTCAGTATCAAGAAATTGGAAGGATCAATCACAACTAACCAGCAAGAAAAGTTAGAATGCATGAAATTATATGATGATAATGTAAAACAACTGGACATACCCAGCTATTCAAATATTGGTGTTCTTGACATAATTTCAGCAGAAGTAGAAGATGCCATTTCCAATCTTAAATATAGCAAAATCCTACCAATGATCACTATGAAATCACTGGAGATATTCTCAGATCATAAGATAACAAAGCACATCAATTATTTATTGGCAAATAAATAATTATTTATTTATTGACACCAAAGAAATACCCCATTATCACAAAATGATGCCAAAGTCTCAAAATGATGCCAACTTATCTCAAAGAAATCAAAAGTTTGAGATAACAAAAAAGAGACATAGCTAATCCTAATTTACACCCACACCATTCATTACACATACCTTTCTAACTTTGCAAAGTATAATTGTTTCTACCATGCCCATATAGTAGTTTATATAGTCCCTTTTGTTTTGTAAATCTCTCACCTCTCTCTCTCTCTTTCAGTTCCATCAAGCTATGGCTTTCTCAATTTTCCCTCTTTCAAGCTATTCCTTCTTCATATATTTAGTCTAAGATTTGATCCTGATTAATTCTCACTGCATGAGGGCATTTCTTATATAGTGGTTTTGGTATTTAGTTCAACTTCATTTGTTTTTGACCTTGACTCTCAGGTGGATGCCCATGTCATAGTGATGGGTACAATTGGCAGTTGGGTCCTTTGTATAAGTGTGCAATAAATGCAACCCGGGATGGGACTTAAATTGGACAAGCATGCCTCTTGTTTTAGCATCCCTGTAGACTTCCCTCCATCTCTTCGTGCTCACTATCACACACACTTCTTAAATAACACATTCCCACTACATTCAACTTAATTTTATGTTTCTCCTAACCTTAGCCACTCTAAGCAACAAGCCACACTCTTATACACAGCCTTTTTAACTAGACATCCATTCCTGATACAGACATTGCATTACCCTCTACTATCCGCTATTTTTTCTTTGTGCAAGTTACAAGTTTCTTCCTCCATGTCTGCATCTTTGGCTAATATTCTACGAAAGTACACAAATTCATCTACTTGCTCTAAATGCGTTCAAAATACATAACTCGCAATTGTTAGTTCCGTTTTCCCTGTCAGACACAACTGCTTTGGTTTTGATACATTAGTTTGCAGAACCATATTTTCCACTGCGTTTGGTAAATTAACAAGCCCAGGTTTTCTTTCTCATATTCATACATTTTTCAATGAACTGCTGAAGAGCAAAAATCAACACTGCACCACACGTCTCAGCTGTTGTTAATGGTCACTTATTGTCTTGTATCTTTTTGATCCCAGTTCTGCTAAATGCCTTTCTTAGTACCCTTAACCAATTAATTTCCCTTTAGCCTTTGCATTCACTCTTGCTATTTTTCCCTACACAGAATAACAGAGTTAGAAAGGGACCTTGGAGGTCTTTTAGTCCAACCCCCTGCTCAAGCAGTAGATCCTATAGCAGTGTTCCAATATCTCAGGGGCTGCCACAGAGAAGAAGGAGTCAAGCTATTCTCCAAAGCACCTGAGGGCAGGACAAGAAGCAATGGGTGGAAACTAATCAAGGAGAGAAGCAACTTAGAACTAAGGAGACATTTCCTGACAGTTAGAACAATTAATCAGTGGAACAGCTTGCCTGCAGAAGTTGTGAATGCTCCAACACTGGAGGTTTTAAAAAAGATATTGGATAACCACTTGTCTGAAGTGGTGTAGGGTTTCCTGCCTAAGCAGGGGGTTGGACTAGAAGACCTCCAAGGTCCCTTCCAACTCTGTTATTCTATTCTATTCTATTCTATTCTATTCTATTCTATTCTATTCTATTCTATTCTATTCTATTCTATTCTATTCTATTCTATTCTATTTGATTCGATTCCAACAAATGGTTGTCCAGTCCTTTCTTACAATAACAATAACAGCATTCTTCCAAGTATTAGGAATAAGATATTCTCCACATTTGTTCAATAAGTCACACAGATCCTTCATGATCATACTGCATCCATATCTTAATATTTTTCCATTTACACTATCTATATCTACAGCCTTAATACTTTTCAACATACTCACAGTATGGATGACTTTCTTTTCCTCATTTTTTTTTTACCTTGAAACTAACATTTATAACCCTGATGTATATGAGAAAACACATTTTCTCTCTCCCCTCTTTGAAACATTGCTGAAGTGGTATCATTTTGAGCTACCTCTTAAGAGGCAATATTGGATAGAGGCAAAGGGGCCATCACTAAGCCATCTCTGTCTTTAGTTTAGGATAATGTAGCCTATTGTCTTTGCTCTGTATGATAAGCTTCTGGCAGAAACAGACAGATTATCAGGTGTTTCAGCCAACCAAGTTGGTATGTAACTCAGCCACTTTTGATTTCATATTGTTTAACACTTTGATCAATTGTTATATTCAAAATCTACAGTAAGGGTTTGGGGACTAAAACATATGAAGAACGGTTGCAGGAATTGGGTATGGCTAGTCTAGAGAAAAGAAAGACTAGGGGTGACATGATAGCAGTGATGATTCCAGTATTTGAGGGGCTGCCACAAAGAAAAGGAGGTCAACTTATTTTCCAAAGCACCAGAAGGCAGGACAAGAAACAAAGGATGGAAACTAATCAAGGAGAGAAGCAACCTGGAATTGAGGAGAAACTATCTAACAGTGAAAACAATTAACCAGCGGAACAACTTGCCTTCAGAAGTTGTGGGTGCTTCATCACTGGAGGTTCTTAAGAAAAGACTGGACAGCCATTTGTCTGAAATGTTATAGGATCTTCTGCTAGAGCAGGGAGCTGGACTAGAAAACTGCTAAGGTCTCTTCCAGTTCTATTCTGATTGATAACACCAAATCTGAACATTACATGTATAATGATGCCTATGCAAACTTTAAAATATATTATTTTCATATAGCAAACAAAGCATTACAGAGTTAAATATCAGTAAATAGTATATATTATATATTTTCAAAAAGTTATATATTATTCTTGTATCCCTCCCCAGTTACAGAATCTTTTAGGCTTCTAAGTTCTGCTTGACCTTCATCACAGTCATGAAATGAATGAAATTCATGGATCCAATGTGTCACGGCTGACAGTACTGTTGTTGAAGAGGAACAAAAGTTTACAACCACTATCCTTTTTATTAATATTTTCCTTCTTGGCTTGTTTTTATACTGGTTTAAAAGGCGGAATTTGCCATTTATTTATTTTTTTAAAAAAAAAAACAATTCAGATTCTCTTGTAAATTCCAATGGGAAACATCTAAGACCATGCATAAGAACACTAGAACCTTTAAAAAGCATTTCACATTGAATCATGCCCATCTTTTATATCTGTGTTTACAATTTATATAGGCTGGAGAAAATCTAAGGAAAGCCAACTAAGCGAAAAGGTTAAGCTGCAGTACTTATATATAGAAAAAGGTTCAACAGAATATATTGTGGAAATAAATAGCTGTACCATATTTGAGAGAGATTTTGTTAAGGTCATGGTCTCTAAAACAGATCTCCCCATTGGCTCGTCTGGGATGCCTGAGCCCTGGTAAAAGAGTGGGCAAATGAGCCTTGTTGGTGAAGCAAGCAGCTTGGTACACACACCCAAGATCAGGGGTGTCAAACTCAAGGCCCGCGGGCCAGATCCAGCCCACAGAGTGCTTAGATCTGGCCCACAGGGCCACCCTGGAAACAGCAAAGGACCAGCCCGCCATGCCTCTGCCAGTGAAAACAGAGCTCAGGAGGGCTGCCCTCCCCAGCTCTGTTTTCACTGGCAGAGCAGTTGGGCCACCATAGGCGCCCCAACACAAGTGACATCAAGCTGGCCACACCCACCCTAGCCACGCCCAAACACAACCCTGATGCAGCCCTCAGTGAAATTGAGTTTGACACTTCCTGCCCAAGAGTGCTTGGGTGTGTTACCAAGGATCTAATGATATTCTTTCATTTTTGTTGCTTTAAAATATAAACCTACAAGTCCTCTGTCTTGTTAACCTGTTTTGCTTTTCACAACGGGCTAGCATGCACACAATAGCAATAACACAGGGAAGGAAACAACAGAGCAAGAAGCTCCTTCTTCAGTGGTTCCCTTTGCCCCCTTTTGTGTGTGTGTGTGTGTGTGTGTGTGTGTGTGTGTGTGTGTGCGTGTGTGTGTGTGTGCTGAAATTGTGCTGGCTCCCTCTTTGTTTTTGTGCCAGAAAAAACAACAACAACCCTGGAGCTTATTAAAATGAAAAATAAATACTCAGCTTGGTTCAGCTTAGTTGTCGATAGTGCTTGCTATTATGGTTTTCCTTCTTCTAAAAAAGGGCATTTCTTTTTCAAACCCTATGGGCCTGCATTCAGGAGGAATCTGTAAGTTTTTAAACGGTTTTAAAGAAGGAAAACATAAATGCAAATTGAGTAATGGCAATTCTGTTTGAGACTTCAGTAATCACAATGGATTCCCCTAGTCTCATGAAAGGTGGCCAAATGATTTTATTCTCTAGCTGCAAGATGCACAGCTTTTTATATTATGTTTCCAGTGTGCTACAGCTTAATGATTTAGTACCCTGCTTATTCAAGTTGATGCATCAGTTTCCAAGGGACACAGTAGGAGCAACTGACTGACTGACTAACTGATAGATGGAAATAACTTGATAGCATTTTGAGGGACGAGAGAAGAGCCTCGTGTTTCTCTCTCTTTTCTTATCAAGGAGAAACCAAATGCAAGCAGAAAGTGGACTGCCTTAGACTTTCAAAGCACTCTTGGGTGTGTGTACCAAGCTGCTCACTCCTTCCATTCACTTATGATTTGCTCAAAAATCAATCAGCTCTGAAAGGGTTCTTACTCAACCGCGGCCATTGAACCAGTCAGAAGAGTGTGATTCTGCAAAGTATTTATACACAAATTCCTTCTCAAGGAGGCATGGAAGGCTGGTTCAATACGCTTCTCTTGGGTCTGATCATTGGAACATAGCAGGGGGAAAAATATTCCCCTTGAGAAGTTTTAAAATCCCCATCATTATAACTGCAAGCATTTTTCAAAATGACATAGTGCAATGGAGGGCAACTCAACTGTCTGCAGCCATTTCTGTTTTGTATCTACTAGGGAGGTTGTAGCCCTCAGAATCCTTTTTTTAAAATGTGCCAAGTACAAAAAGATTGTGTTGCTCTGGAACAATGGATGAACAGTTTTTCCCTGGAGGGTTTTCCCCTCACCCCTTTGGGAACAATTAATCCTTTAAAAATATCGAGAAAGGTTTTTTTTGGGGGGTGGGGGGCATTTATAGACATCTGTCTATGATGGTGATCAGGAACTCATACTTTTCATTTCATGGTCTGTGATCAATGCAAATAATGGCATTTAGTATATGTGGAGCACCCATTAACAGAGGTGGGTTTCAGTAGGTTCTGACCAGTTCTGGAGAACCGGTAACAGAAATTTTGAGTAGTTTGGATAACTGGTAGTAAAAATTCTGACTGGCCATGCCCCCAACTATTCTCTGCCTCCCAAGTCCCAGCTGATCGGGAGGAAATGGGGATTTTGCAGTATCCTTCCCCTGGAGTGGGGTGGGAATGGAGATTTTACAGTATCCTTCCCCTGCCATGCCCACCAAGCCATGCCCACTAAGCCATGCCACACCCACCAAGCCACGCCCACAGAACCGGTATTAAAAAAATTTGAAACCCACCACTGATTTGTGTCATGGAAATGACATAACTCATTTTACCAAATGGAAGAGACCACTCAATTTTCCCAAAGTTGTTTAGATCAGTTCTGTGAGAGAAGTTCCCTTTTGGTTTTCTCCCCCAGCACAGGGCCAAAATGCTATTAGGTTGGATGATTTTAGCAATGCTCTTAGCATGCATGGAAGCAGTCAAGCCTGGGTGACAGTCAGTGTATGCCAAGATGCCAGTCTGAGTGGCTTTGGGAGTGCTGAAGGATTGCCTGCAATGCATAGCAGAATCAGCCAGCCTGGAAGCCCTTCAGCCACCTCTTCTTGGCTTTTTTTCTGTAGCATGATCACTGCATCAACACCAGGGGTGAAATACAGCAGGTTCTGACAGATTCTGGAGAACCGGTAGTGGAAATTTTGAGTAGTTTGGAGAACCGGCAAATACCACCTCTGGCTGGTCCCAGAGTGGGGTGGGAATGGAGATTTTGTGGTATCCTTTCCCTGGAGTGGGATGGAAATGGAGATTTTCCCTGTCACACCCACCAAGCTGCACCATGCCCATCAAGCTACGCCCACAGAACCAGTAGTAAAATAAATTGAATTTGACCACTGATCAACGCACAATGTGATGGGATCACATTGCTTTCCAGCTGCTTTGAGGAGCAGCTTCGATCACATATTCATCAAAATGAGGCATCCCGTTGAGTCTTTGCACAACTCTATTGATTAGGGATGTGACTTCTGTTGACACATGAATCATATCAAGAAGCAAGGAGTATGTAGGTCACAATAGACAGAGGTTTCAGCCGGTGGTGAAATCTAAAATTTGTTACTACCGGTTCTGTGGGCGTGGTGGTGGTGGTGGGTAATGTGACTGGGTGGGCGTGGCCAATTTTTTTTTTCTACTTTTAAAACCATTTTTTCTACAACCTCTTCGGCAAAGAGGTTGTAAAATAATGCTTTCAAAAGGCTCTGACGATCCCAGCTGAGTTGCTTGATCAGCAGAGGCATTTAAAAGAAAAAAAGTCTCTGCCAATCAGGCAACTCAGCTTGGATCGTCAGAGGCATTTAAAAGAAAAAAAGGGTTTTTTTCTTTTAAATGCCTCTGACGATCCAAGCTGAATTGCCTGATCGGCAGAGACTTTTTTTCTTTTAAATGCCTCTGCTGATCAAGCAACTCAGCGTAATCGCTGAGTGGGCGGTGTGGTTTGAGTACATTTCTGGGTGACATGATCTGGGTTTTTTTTTTTTTTAAATAAAAAAAAAAAAGCTCAAAGCTTAGAAAAATCAGATGATTAATTTTCTTTTGAAACGTCCCTTTCCCCCATTCCACTATTCACAGGAGTTCTGTTCCAGCTGATATTTCAGGGGAAACTGAAACAGGTAGAAAAGGTTTATTTTTTTCTTTAAAGAAGAAAAGGGTAAAATTCAGGGAAGTTCATGGAGAAGACTTGGGGAAGGAATACACTTGATAACTTTAATGATATGTGAGAATAATCTTGAGGGACAGAAGGAAGAGCTGTAGCCAGGGCAGTAATCAGATAAGATATATATTAGCCGACATAATGAATGGAGGTGGAGAAAATATATCAGAAGGGACCTTCCCTAGTTCTCTGGAAAGTAAAGACAGGGAAGGGGGAGAAGTGCTTTCGGAACTTGCAAGGGTCTGTTACTGTAAAGATAGTGACTGCACTCATGGTTTGGTTTCCTGTCTGAACTACTTTGAAGGACAGATGCTAGCTGCCTCTGGAATATGGTTGGAATCCCCTCAAAAATCTTCCGTTTTCTGTAGAAATAGGTAAAATGTATAACAGTGGTGGGTTGCCCCCGGTTCGGACCGGTTTGCAGGAATTCGGTAATAAAACTGGTGGGAGGCTCCACCTACTGACCTGGACGTCATTATAGGCGATCTACACATGCGCAGAAGCTTCTGTGCATGCGCAGAAGAGCATGTACGGGCGCAGAAGAGCACGTGCGGGCGCGATGCGAACTGATAGTAAAGGTAAGTAGAACCCACCCCTGACGTATAACCAAGAATTTGTTCAAAATTGTTTCTTTCCGTTTACTGCTATGTTGGTAAGACTCACGTTTGCTCTCTCTTAGTGATTCTGAAATTTAATATGCAATCTCAGCCTACATCAGAGGTGGGTTTCAGCAGGTTCTGACCAGTTCTGGAGAACTGGTAGCGGAAATTTTGAGTAGTTCGGAGAACTGGCAAATACCACCTCTGGCTGGCTCCAGAGTGGGGAGGGAATGGAGAATTGGAATATTGTTCCAAATGAACAATATCCTTCCCCTGCCATGCCCACCAAGCCACACCCACCAAGCCATGCCACACCCACCAAGACACACCCACAGTACCGGTAGTAAAAAAATTTGAAACCCATCACTGGCCTACATCCTTCCTTCAGGCTGTGCCATGAAGATATAATCTTCTCTTAGGATTTATTGTGATACATATTAATAATCTAAAACCTCTCTGGTATCTTTTCAGAGATTCATCTCAGAGAGCGCTTCCTTTGTAGCAGGCCAGCACCACGCTGTGGTTTGTCTGGAGTATTTTATTTTATTTTGGATATTTCTTTTTTAACTACGGTGTTTTGTCAACTATTGTGTCAATGTCATCAGGGCATCTTTGCCACTTATCTTCTATGCTGAATGTTTGCATTTTAATATTTAATGTGAAAAAGAGGAAGGTGATACTATATTTTCTCTTTTAAATAAAGTACCTCTACATATCTCTAATGAAATTGCAGAAAGAAGGGTTTAATTTTACAGTGTTATCTATAAAATTTCTTATATCTTAAATACAAAGCCAGAGGAATGGAGGTTTATTTCAATTTTTGTATTTTGAGTTTTTAGACACCAGAAAGGCAACACAAAATGTGAGAGCCTTATCTCTCCCCCACAAAGGTTAAGGAATAGATGCCAGGGAGATGGACCCTTGAATGTGGGTGGTGGGAGCAGGAACTACGAAGCTGCTACTTGAAAGCGGGTGGCAAGACCAGACTGTAAAATCCTGAGGGCTCCTGGGAAAGGAGATTTGGGGCTTTCAGTCTTGTCAGGATAATAATGATTTAAAGCTGACCAACCCTTTAAGACTAAGGATGAGTCAGCAGGGTTATTGCTCTTTAAGAAGCTGGATTTAAGAAGCTGTCTATATAAGGGAGGCCATTAGAGGGCATCCCTCTCTCCCCGTGTATCACTCATTCTCCTTGTGTATCACTCATTCTCCTTGTGTATCTCTTGCCTTGTGTATATGCACTATAGTTCTCCATGTAGAGTTGAAGAAGATTGATTGCTTGCCTGGTATGTGCCTACACCAGGGGTGAAATCCAGCAGGTTCTGACAGGTTCTGGAAAATTTTGAGCAGTTCGGAGAAGCAGTAGCGGAACTTTTGAGTAGTTCGGAGAACCGGCAGATACCACCTCTGGCTGGCCCCAGAGTGGGGTGGGAATGGAGATTTTGCAATATCCTTCCCCCAGGAGTGGGGAGGGAATGAGGATTTTGCAGTATCCTTCCCCTGGAGTGGGGTGGGAATGGAGATTTTGCAGTATCCTTCCCCTGCCATACTCACCAAGCCACACCACGCCCACCAAGCCACGCCCACAGAACCGGTAGTAAAAAAAAATTGGATTTCACCACTGGCCTACACGTGTATGTCTGTATGTAGAAACCTGTAGATAAACCACTGTTTGTAAAGACAAAACCTCTGTGTCCTGTATTTTGCTCCTGGGTTGTCTCAAAATAGTAGTCACGCTGTAAACACTCTGACAAGTCTTCCACTCTGTGGACCTCAGCAATTCATGCTGCAGTCTGCATGTATGTTTTGGTTTGGGTGTTCCGAATGACTACTCCCACGTGGGAAATTCTAATTCTGGGGCTCTGTTTGGATCTGTCTCTTTTGACCTTAGGAGACAGAAGCTATGCTACCAAAGTGATAAGGATTTCTGATCCTGACCTGTTGGCATGTTGAGACAATCCGTTTCAGGCTATCGCAAAGCTCAGATTGCTTAAGTATCCTTCAGGTTTTAAGAGATACTTAAAGCATCCGCTCGGATTAAGACTTGGAAGCGAAGCCTTAGAAATCGTTCTTAGGTTGCCATTTCAATTGATTTTCATTGCAGCTAGTGCCCTCTTCGGCTCTCTGAGAAGGCTTGCTTGGAAGGGTTGAAGATACTGCACTGATGGAGCCACTCAACAATCCCAGACACACCCAGGAGACTATATGAACTGTACTTTGTCTTTGCATTTCTTGAACCCAGAGTTTCTTGCTTACTTGCGCAATCAACGGCCTTTATTCAGCCTGCCTTGCAAAATCATTTTTGCAGCATGAATGTTCTTTCTGTGCCTGTTGCTTTTTAATTTCCCCCCAGAGGGAAGGCAGAACTAAAATACGAGCATGGCTGGCTGGCTGACTGGCTGTTGCGGCTGCTACCGCTGTGTGCCCATAAGTGAACGAAAACCCTGCAGCTTCCCACACCAGTGACATTCTCTCTTTTAAAGGAGCCAATTTGATTCACTTTTCAAGGAACGGGTTTTCATGCTTGGTGCATTTATTTCCTAATTTTATTATGCCATTTAATTAGATCATGTACATTGGTTTTATTGTTAAAACATGTCCTTGTTTTCTTTATAACTGGCTTTCATGGCACTACAGAGACATTTAGAAAAATATCACATGAACCACATTCCAGCATCCACTCTAAAAGGGGCCTGAGTTGGAGACAGGCTGCTGCTCAGTCATAAATTATAATAAGGCTCCCACTTCTGGGTTGTAAACATCCAGATAACCACTTGATGGCAGCAGAGAGATTCAGAAAGCTCTTTATTGCCACTTATAATCATCTGGATTCCTGCAGCCCATGTACATTTTGTCACCAATGAAAACAGCAGAATATTATTGGTAGCATGCAGGGCTTGAGCAATGCCAGCAAGAGGACTCAGCTACTTGGGGGCAACAGGCACTTGTTCACTAAAAAGTTGTTTGCGAGTTTCTATTTTACCAGAATGCAACACTGATCGAAGCTTCCTGGTTACTCAGTATTTCACATGTGTTGCCATGCTAATAAGTTTGTGCTTTTCTTGGTTTGAGGGATCCTTTGAGAACTAATGGAGGTATTGTTAGGAATTCTGCAACCCAACAAGACAGACACAGATTTCAGAGGATAATTAGAACTGCAGAAAAAAACAATTGCTACCAACCTGCCTTCCATTGAGGACCTGTATACTGCACGAGTCAAAAAGAGAGCTGTGAAAATATTTAAAGACCCCTCGCATCCTGGACATAAACTGTTTCAACTCCTACCCTCAAAATGACACTATAGAGCACTGCACACTAGAACAACTAGACACAAGAACAGTTTTTTCCCGAACGCCATCACTCTGTTAAACAAATAATTCCCTCAACACTGTCAAACTAGTTATTAAGTCTGCATTACTACTAATCTTCTCATCGTTCCTATCACCCATCTCCTCTCACTTATGACTGTATGATTGTAACCTTGTTGCTGGTATCGTTACGATTTATATTGATATTGAATGTTTCCTGATTGCTTATTTGTACTCTATGACTATCATTAAGTGTTGTACCTTATGATTCTTGATGAATGTATCTTGTCTTTTTATGGACACTGAGAGCATATGCACCAAAGACAAATTCCTTGTGTATCCAATCACACTTGGCCATTAAAAAAATTATATTCTATTCTATTCTACTTTTACCAGAAGACTTTTCCTAGACATATCATTGCTGGAATCCTGAACTGGAAAGGGACTGTTTCCCATGTTCTGAGATCAGATGCAAAGTCAAATTAAAAAGCAATTAATGTTTTGTTGACCAATAGGGGGAGGCCAAAAAGGGGTTCAGGTTCTTTGTCAGTCAAGAAGATTGTACCAAATGCAAGAGGTGGGGATGGGGGGTGGGGAGAAAGAAAGTAAATATTAGATTTGCAGCCATAATAATAATAATAATAATAATAATAATAATAATAATAATAATAATAATAATGAATTGGGGATCACAAAATATCAAGATCTAAAATTCAAAAAGGATTATGGCATAAATTGGCCATTGTGGTTATTGGATCATTGGTGCCAGATCCAAAAAATGTGGACAGCATTTAGAAAATCTGCGCAATGACAAAAATTCCACCTGTCAATTGCAAAAGGGCACACTCAGTGGTGGGTTGCCCCCGGTTCACACCAGTTCTATAGAACTGGTAGTAAAACCGGCGGGAGGCTCCACCCACCGACCCCGACGTCACCAAAACGCTTCTGCGCATGCGCAGAAGAGCACATGCATGAGGGAAGCGAGCACGCGCGCGGCCCCCACTGTGAACTGGTAGTAAAGGTAAGTAGAACCCAACCCTGGGCACACTGCTTGGACACATACATATACCTTCCTGATACATTACAACATCCTAAATCAGTGATGGTGAACCTATGGCACGTGTGCCAGAGGTGGCACGGAGCGCCCTCTCTGTCGTCACATGAGCCATTGACCCACCTCAGCTCCGCTGTGCATACACGCGCATCTCCCACCAGCCAGCTGGTCTTCGGGTCTCTGCCGCGAATGGGTGGGGTGCATACAGGGCGTGGGTGCATGCACAGGGCGGGATGCATGCAGGGGGCCTTGTGCGGATCCCCAGGGGCAAGGTGCATGCGTGGGGGCCATGTGTGCATTGCATTTTGGGGGTTCGCGCACTTTGGGTACTCAGTCTGGAAAAGGTTAGCCATCCCTGTCCTAGGTTCTTGGGAAGAAATCAATGCCTATGAAAGTCAATACCAGCTAAAGAATTAGCAACTACTATTTCCCTTTATTTTGTATATAATAATTTCCTAGGGACTCTGGCTGGTTTACCATTTTAAAAAATGTAAAAAGAATAAATAAAGAATTATACCGAAAACATAAAAACAACACAAGACAAAGAGAAAACAGTGACACAAAGGAAAAGAAAAGAAAAGAGGGAGGGAGGGAGGGAGGGAGGGAGGGAGGGAGGGAGGGAGGGAAGAAGGAAGGAAGGAAGGAAGGAAGGAAGGAAGGAAGGAAGGAAGGAAGGAAGACAGCCATCAATTGTCCTCTTCAAAAGTCTGAATGGAAAGCTTAATCTTTAAGGCCCTTTGAAGTTCCAGTAGGGTGGGAGCTGTTTGAATTTTAGGGTCCTCGTTTGAAAGAGCAGGCACTGCTATAGAGAAAGTATGTTTCCAGAATCCTGATAGATGGCATTGTTTAGATCAAAGTTGGATTGTCCCCAGATTTGGGAAGTCCAAACACCCAAAACCACTTAGTCTTGGTAGGATTGAGTTAGAGATGGTCCCTCCCCAGGCAAACCCACACAGCCTTCAAGTTGGTTATTGGGACTTGAAGAAAGAAAAGTGAAAGGAAGATAACCACTGTAAAATGGTGCCCACAATCCTCAGACCATGGAGCCAACTCAAAAGGATACTAGTGTCAAACGCCAGAGAGAGATTAAGGAGCACAAGAATGGATGCACCATTTATTATCCCAGGCCTGCCACAAGTCATTAACAAGTGTGACCAAAGCTACCCCATATTAAATCCTGGCTTGAAACCTGATTGAGATGGTTCTATATAATCCATTTCCTTCAGAATTCTCAGCTGCAGACTGATCATCTTCTCAATAACCTTCCCCAAGAAGGGAAGGTTAGAGACTGGTCAATAGTTATCAAAAATTATTGGCTCCAGAGATGAAATTATGATCTAAATGCATTTGTTACAAGTAAAGCTTATCAGTATTAAGTTATAGAAAGCATCTAGAGGCAAATAAAATTATTATTCACCTGCCAGCCTTACTAGGTAGACCAGACAGGAAACATGACCTGAGCTAATTCTACTTTATTGTAAAACTCATTAACAGTAGCTTGCAAGTCTGAAAGTACTTCTCTTCCCTGTCCCCTTTAAACCCCAAACATTCTTGCCAGTGGTGAAATCCAAGTTTTTTTGCTACCGGTTCTGTGGGCGTGGCTTGGTGGGCATGATGGGTGTGGTTTGGTGGGCGTGGCAGGGGAAGGATACTGCAAAATCCCCATTCCCTCCCCACTCCTGGGGGAAGGATATTGCAAAATCTCTATTCCCACCCCACTCTGGAGCCAGCCAGAGGTGGTATTTGCCAGTTCTCCAAACCACTTAAAATGGAATGGAGATTTTTGCAGTATCCTTCCCCTGCCATGCCCACCAAGCCCCACCATGCCCACCAAGCCACGCCCACAGAACCAGTAGTAAAAAAATATGGATTTCACCACTGGCAGTGAGGATAATTTAAAGCTAGACATGAACATTTTTAAGTTTACTACTCAGAAGATCTGTGATTTCCATGTCTGTCTTGGTTGTGACAGACAAAAGTATTTCAGACTGTTCTGCTTCTAGGCGCTGAAGTCCAAGAGAACTGGCTCCTGGTACGAGTTCTTCTGAAATGTGTAGGTTGATAGATTTCAGATGTTTGAATTACAGGGAGCAATTTGCAGAGCACATTAAGGGTTTTTTAAAAAGTTCTATAATGATTTGGTTTCATTTGCAGAAGAAGAGTAACTCCAGATGAATTTCCATTTGAGTCCAAAAGAAGGTGCCATTTAAAGGCTGCAGCATTTGGGCAGCTAAGACTTGTGGTTGTTTGTACATTTTTTAATGGAAAGGGCAAAACCAAATATTAGGATATCAAGCCAGAAATGCTCAGAAAAGCTAACGAAGATTACTATAGGTAGGACATAGGAAGTAGTTTTGTTCTGAACCAAACCATTCACTATGCTGACACTGGCTGGTAGACATCTTCAAATAATACAATTTTGTTATTTGTAACTTTTTTTTTCTTTTTATGATCCTGTAGTCCCTTAATCTGGGATAGAGTCAGGGTGACTGGGTGGAGCTGAGCATTTACTAGCTGGATGCCCTTCATGACGTGGAGTTCCCAGCATGTATCTTTTTTTCTTTGCACCCTATGAGAGAAGCATCTGCCACTACATAGGATTCAACTCTCAACCCAAGTGGGAGGCAAGCATATTCGCCACTAGGCCACCACTCCGATCATTTGTTTATCATAACCTATTAGACTGAAAGTTGGACCTTCTCCCTACAGAGTAGGCATTCCATATCAAGGTAGGAGATTGCTTGGAACAGCTTGAAAAAGTGATCAGATAAAATGTAAACTAGAAAGCGAAGTCTCCCTTGTCCTCTAATGACTTCATGGACACATCTGTGCAGTTTTCTTAGGCAGCAATATAAAAGACATTTGCTCTTGCTAGATAATACGTTTTGACTCCCCAGTTTAGAGTATGGCCTTGAGATTTCTGTTTGCCCATCAAAGTACTAACCAGATTTGATCTTGCTTAGCTTTCTGAAATCTGCTAGGACTAGCTAGGTGCTTCTGCCTTGCTGCATTTATATAAATGAGGAGAGGAGCAGTAGACATAAATGAATGCATACATGTGATTGGGTGATGTTAGAAACAATCTAACATCAATCAGGAAATTCCAAGGAAGAACCATTGATTAGTTAATAGAAGATCAGAATACAACTAATCCCATACCAGAGATGGGGAATTTTTATGAGCATTTAACAAGTGCTTAATTAATTAAAAGGAATGGGTCACCATTGCTTTTCTTTGTGTATTAAATTAGTTAATTAACTAATAATTAATTAAGCACTTATTAAGCACTTGATTAAGGGCACTTAATACTTATGGGGGAAGGCCAAGAACTGCAGTAGGTGAGGCAAAGGCACAAAATAAGCAAGGATTTCCCCCTTTTTTTCTTCTACTTTTTGGTGAAGATATGTTAGGTCTTATGTTATGGTTCTTGTCTTTATATTCCCTGCCTCTAATTTTCAGCCATAGAATCTTCAAAAGGTTTGATCAAAGGAAGTTCTGTCCTAGACTGATTTATTCCAGCTAAACAGAGAAATTGGAATACCTTTTGTCGTGAGCAGAGTAGAAATCCTAGTTACCAGATGTCTTTTTCCTGGGATGGAGAGACAGGGGGCAGGGAAAGGAAAGGAAGCAAGGAAGGAAGGAAGATAGGATAGCATGTTAACTGGTATTCATAGCCTGAAGAGTATGCTGAACCAATCCACCAGTACAGTATCTATTGTCTCAGCATCTCCTATAGCTCTCCAAAGTTGGATGGACATGACTGTCTCCAGATTGTGCATGGAAGAGAAAAATTTATTGGAAAGAAGCAGGCGCTTTTCTAAAAATGCACAGTTTTGATAAGTTTTGAGGCAGAGATATTCCTTGTCATTAATGGCTACACTACATAAAAGTACATGGGTTGAATTCAGAGGGATCTCTTTTTGCAGGCAATCAGCTGGGGTAATGCTGGGCAAAGAGCATTAAGTTCCACTAGGGGGCTCATGCACCACTTACATGGCTCACCATTCCTTTTCTTTGTGTATTAAACTAGACTGTATGTAAATAGTAATTTTCCTCCAGAGGCACTTATAGATCAGGAACATCTGGTGGCCCCTTAAATTGCACTTGCATTTTTAGGCAAGCAGTCTTAAGACCCACTCTTGCAAAATGATGCGTCGAGATGAAATAACCCCTCTGAGGTAATTCCCAAATTTTTCTTCTGTTAAATCCCATCCATCTTTTTATCAATGAATAAAGGCTTCTTCGTGCTTAGAAACAAAAAGCCCACTGTTTTCAAGAGGGATGGGTTTATTTATTTTGATTTATTTGTGTATAACATTTATAAACTGCCACACTCCAGGGACCCTCAGCAGTGCACCCTGCCAAGCTCAATATAACAAACAATATAATGAAAAACAATAAAATGGTAGCAATAGCTGGCAATAATGGCAGAGATCTTCCTCTAGCCACTAATTATCAAAGGCCTTTGGGAAAAGTAAGGAAGTCTATAAGAAGAGGGGGCATTTTTACCTCAGGGAAAAGCTTTTCCAAAGGAGGGAAGCGGCCAATAAAGAACGTCCAACTTCCAGCCTTTTGTCATCTGGCTTCCTGTTGGAACCTTCAGCAGATGCCTCCTAGTTCCCCAAATCAGGCAAGCAGAGCTCACCTGAAATAGGCAGTCTCTAAGTTAAAACCATACAGGGCTCTTATCCAGTGATGGGATTCAAATTTTTTTACTACCAGTTCTGTGGGCGTGCTTGGTGGGTGTGGCATGCTTGGTGGCCGTGGCAGGTGAAGGATACTGTAAAATCTCCATTCCCCCCATTCTAGGGTAAGGTTACTGCAGAATCCCCATTTCCTCCTGATCAGCTGGGACTTGGGAGGCAGAGAATAGATGGGGGCGGGGCCAGGGATGAAATCTAAATTTTTTTGCTACCGGTTCTGTGGGCGTAGCTTAATTAGTGGGCGGGGCTTGGTGGTAAGGTGACTGGGAGGGTGTGGCTTGTTGGTCAGGTGGGCGTGGCCAAGTCAATGTCACTTCTTTACCCTTTTTTAACCTACAAAACACAACACAACACAATTGGCTCACCCACAATATAAAAGCAGCTGTGCTAGACCCAAAATGGCCCCTGCAACAAGCAGGAACCTCACACAGCCACAAAAAGCCCAAAAAACAACTTTCACACTTTACACACACATAACACAACACAACACAACTGGCTCACCCACAATGTAAAAGCAACTGTGCTAGACCCAAAATGGCCCCTGCAACAAGCAGGAACATTACACAGCCCCAAAAAGCCCCCCAAAACAACTTTCACACTTCTCACACACACAAAATTTCACATACAGCTTTGTGAGATTTTGTGTGTTTGTGTAGTTAGAGTGAAACACTACAGAAACACACTAAATCTCAGAAAGCTGCACAAATATTATTTTATTTTTATTTATTTTTATTTTTATATAAAAGCAGCTAAATTTAAAACTTCCTAAACTTTAAATGGCTATGTCTAAAAAAAGAACAACTAAAAAAAACCCAATTAACTATTTTTTTAAAGTTCCCAAAGGAGAAAAAAACTTACCCAATAGAACAGGGATTTCCTTGGCAACTTTAAGACTTGTAGACTTCAACTCCCAGAATTCCTCAGCCAGCTTTGCTTTGCTGGCTGAGGAATTCTGGGAGTTGAAGTCCACAACTCCCTGCCTGCTTGATTGCAGGCAGGGAGATTCAGTTGCTTGCTGATGCAATGGATTGCAGGAATTACAGCAAGGCATTGCGACCAGCAGCTAAGGTAAGCAAGCTGAACTGGTCAGAATCTGCTGAATACCACTTCTGGCTTTATCTATAAAGACAGCATCTTGATTTGCACTTAGGAAGCAATGCAACTCTCATAGTGTTGAAGTGTTATGTGACAATACCATGATTATCTAGTAAACACCAAGGGGATGCCTTTAAGCACTTAGTTGGGCATTCTCCAAGAGCATCTTAGGCAAATTGCAGGCAAGTGTACAGATGTTCTGTTTATATTTATCATTTGTGCCAAGTTTTAAAGAATTAAATTTTCATGATTAATCCTGGGATCTACCTCGATGACTTTTGAGTGTTATTTGTGGTCTACGTACCATTAGTTGACACTCTATGTTCTGCTGCACCTGCATTCAACCTCGTAGTCCTAGACCTGTGATGGCGAACTTATGGCACACGTGCCCAAAATGGCACGCAAAGCCATGTTGCCCAGCATGTACGGCCTTGCTAATTTGTTTTCTGGGTTTATGGCATGCATGCACATGCGGATGACCAGCTGTCCTTCACCTGCACAGCAGTGCCAAAAACCGGTGTGCACATGTGTACCAGCCAGCTGATCATCAGGCACACATGCGCGCTAGAACCCAGAAGTTCGGCTTTTCCGGAGCGCGGCCCCAACGAGCGAGCACGATGTTTCCACATAACCTTTTTGGCACACGCCATCACTGTCCTAGACCTTCTTCTAAGAAAGAATTTTTTCCTACTTCAAGGTAACCAACACCCAGTTCATTGTCCCTCCCATCTAAGTCCAAGGAATGTGTTGATCTTTTAAAGGCTGACCATTTGAAGGTTTGCTTCTCCCATTACCAACCTGATTGGCCTATAAGAACTACAGGAGAGGGGTGCTTTTCTATGATGTCCCTGCTTTCAAAGTCCCATCAATGGAGAACATGGGAGAAGGTTCTCTCCCACCTCATTTATCACCCTCAGTCAATGGAATAGCCTCTCTCAGTTGCTACATTTAGTTTCTGCTCTCCAAGCCATATCTCTTTAGCCTGTCCTTTCAACATCAGCGATTTTATTATGCCTGTTTTAATGTACTTGTTTTTATTTTATGCGTTCTGTATTTTATGTGCTGTTTTAAGTCGCCTTGAGTGTTCGTTCCGATCAGAAATATAGTGTAGAAATAAATTACTATATAACTCTATTTTATCAAGGGAGAATGTGCCAGCATTTTTCATCACAATTCCCTAATTGGATAAGATTGCATATTTGAATAATCTGTAATTATCAAATCACTTATTACCGGAAAACCTAATATATGCAATAGATCTTCTCTGGAGGCAAGCTGGTTTTTAATTGAACTGCCATTGGAATTTATGAAACTAGGAGCTGTTTCTCACAGCCACAGGAACATGCGTCTCTTCCATTTTGAGTCAGCAAAAAAGTACTTCCAACATAAATTGCACTGCTTTCATGACTGAGCTTTCATGATATTTGGCAACGAAGTTGGCGAGGGGTGCTCTTCCTAAACATATAATATAGAACAATTTCAAGACAGTGTTTGGTGGGTATTACACTTTCCTTTCCCTGTCCATCCAATTCAACCTCCAATCAAATACCACCACCATCGCCACTTGCTCCCTATAACATAAGGTCTGGAGTTGGGGGATTTCAGGTACATGCCTGAGTTAGAGAGTTTAACCATTTTTCATGTTGTCCGATTGAACATGGGGCTCTCAGCCTATGTCATTCCACATCTGAGTAGACTGTTACTTGGCTGGAGTTAACAGTAGATGTCTATGGAGATTCTCAGTCATCCAGGTCATGGTTGTCTTCTTCAGAGCTGAAGAAGCTTCTTGGATGAGAAGTGAAACATCTTCAAAGAAAAAACAGAAAGTCCAGTTGCCTCTTGAAAAAAGCACCTTTGGGTTAACAGTGGATAGGAATATTTCTTCAGTATGTGTCTTATCAATATCAATAAAAGTTTCCATCTTTCCTTCTCTCTCTCTCTCTTTTTTTTCATATGGACTTGCCAGATACTATGATTTATCTTCAAAACTCTTTGGTTATATATTTAATGGCTGTAAGAAGCAGAGCTTATGTTGGGTGAGGCTAAAATATTTGCTGGCTGCACATAAAAATCAGTGGTCTTTGAGGGGAATGAGGCCTTTTATTTGAAATCATTTCTCAAGAGAAGCTCTTCTCACCTCTGTTTCTTCCCCCAGTAAAGGCAGCTCTGGTTGATTGGACCTTTTCTCTTGAATGTTGCTTTGATTAGGAATTGACTTCTACTGCTTCTCAACTTTGAGAGCCCATTTAGATTTCTTTTTAAAACAACATGTTTAGGGTTATTGTATTGTATGCTTGTGATTTGTTATCTGCAGTTGCTTTGTTACTACCTGTTTTGCTTGTATGTTTATAGGGAAATGGAGTATAAAGAAACATAAGGAAAAGAATGAAGAAAGAGCTCCGGGAGCCATTCCAGTCCCAAATTCCAAGAGTTAGCACTACAAAACTTTGTACGTCAGGAATTAAAATTCCAAGATCATTTCCATTCTCATCTCAGCTGCCTAAATATCCAACAGGATTCCTGTAACTCTCCCCTGTGTCTAGTTTCTATAGAAGCCTATATCCCTGCAAACATTTAGCCCAACTTTTCTTTGTAATGAGATGAGGCTTACTCTGGGGTGAGTTATATCACCTTATTAGCTACCAAATTTGGTCCACTCAAAGCTTTGGAGGGGTAGGATTTTACATTTCACCAGCTATTGTTTGTCTCAGAAGTGTGTGCCTGAACTGTCAAACAATAAATCTTTTCCATCTTTGCAATCATTCTATGAATGGCGTGCTTTGATATTTTTTTTTAAGTGACTTTTCCGCTGAATCTTTAGGAGTTGACATTTTCATGTGATTATTATGGGGTGGGAGGAAAGAGAAGAAGAGGCTTTGGGGTAGTTGTTAAGGTGTTGGCTTAGAAAACAAGAGATTATGAGTTCTAGTCCTGCCTTGGGCATGAAAGCCAGATGGATGACCTTGAGTTGGTCTCTCTCTCTCAGCCCAACCCACCTCACAAGACTGTTGTTGGGAAAATAGGAGGAGAAACTAGCATTGTGTCTGCTTGCCGTCTTGACTTATTTACCAAAATAATAAATAATAAATGTGGGACAAAAATCAAACAAATAAGATAACCAACAAAGATGGATTAACACAGATACAGTAACAACGGGTGCACTGTTGGAAGATCTGAATGACCAGGTTGGGGACAGATCATGGTGTAGATCAGGGGTCTGCAACCTTAAACACTCAAAGAGCCATTTGGACCCGTTTCCCACAGAAAAGAAAACACCGGGAGTCATAAAACCCTTCCCGTGCCTGACTATTTCTTGAGCGGCCACAAAACTAGCATATGTAGTTGAATTAAATGTTCTGTTTTCTTCTGAAACTTTTCTTTTCTTGGATTTATCCATGGTTGGCCTACCAGGGGTTGAAAAGCTCAATAAATTGCAGGCCAGCGGGTGTCACACATTGGTGGTTGTGACACATATTTTGAGTGACAGGGAGCCACAGCAGAGGGGTGAAAGAGCCACATGCAGCTCCAGAGCTGCAGGTTGCTGACCCCTGGAGTAGAAAAACTATCTATGTGGCCACTAGGACTCAAAAAAAAAAAAAACTGGATGGCTCATAATCAATCATATTGGCCCAGAAAAAAGGAAGGGCGGAGGGAGAAATTTACCTGATGGTGTGGAAAAGGCTGAAAAAGGCTACAAGCTGTCAGAAGCAGAATGAGGTGGGAGAACTGGGGAGGCCCATTATATTCTTGTGGGATATCAAAGTTTATTGCTGACAATGGTTGCAGACACTTCCATCTGCAAGCATCGAATTTTTTATTATGCCAATACAATATAAAGCTAGCCCTCTCCTTCAGTAAAAGATGAGTCCACATACTTCCTGCATTCTCCTGATGTAGAAGAATTCCCTCCCCTGTTTCATTTAAAAATACAGCATGTTTTCTAATTTCAGATAAAACCTACAAAACACGTTCCTTGATATCCGAGACACGAAAATAACTCTCTCTCTTAACCCACCACCAAAATTTTTCATTTTGTATTTGTTTTATGAGGGAAAAACACCAAAGGTACTGTTTCCCCACAATGGAAATAATGAAAAAGAAAGCTATGACAGGATATTTTTGATTTTGATTTTCTTTTTCTTTCCCTTTCTTCATTCCACCCCCCCCCCAGACCGAGAACAGCATCTATCTAGCCTCCTACCTGAACCCCCACAGCACTCAGTGGCATTCCAGTCGTTGCCATAGAAACTATAATATCACCGACAGTGGATTATGACTTGGAGTAGGAAGGGGGGAACAGCAGGAGATGGGTTTCATGCAAATATCCTTAGCAATAAAAGAGAGAGAGAGAGAGTTGCATATATATGCTGAGGAAAGTGATGGTTAGCAAATCAGAAAGGAGAGACTTTTGAATGAGGAAAGTCTTGATCAGGGCCCAATGGCTTTCAGGGGTGTTCTTGATCGGTGGCCCCTTCATTATTGTTATTATTTTTTAAATTAAAAAGCGTTGTTGGTTTGTTGCACAAATGGATCATGAGTGCTTTGCAAAGAGTCTCTTTTCATTCAGCAATTCTGGGTTAAATTCTTCCAAAGCAAATGAATGGGGATTAATTAGAGCAGCAGATGCTTGCTGTGTGAGTTTTGCCTTGGAAGAACAACTTCATGCAGTTTCCTAAGTATTAGCCATATCCTGCCTTGCATCCTGTGGTGAGGAGGAGGGTGGAAGAAAAAGGAAGTCTCTTGATTCGGGGAAATATTCGCTCTAATCGTTTTAGAAATTGAATACTGATAGTCCTCGACTTACGATCTTCACAGTGGGGATCAGAATTTCTACTGCTAAGCAAAGCAAGTGAGTTGCATGCAATTTTATGAGACCTTTTTGCTGCAGTTGTTAAGGGAGCCACGGCAGTTGTTAAGCGAACCGTGCAGTTGTTAAGTGAATCCACAGACTTTGCTCGTCATGTTTTCTGAATAGTTTTTATCCCAGAGCTATAGTTGCACTCAACAATGAACTAAAGGGCCACCATCAGTGAGCTGTTGGACAGTATTACTTGGTCTGTTGTGTGGATGTTTGGGTGGTTTAGGGGTGGGGAATTGTGGTGGGTGGGAGTGTGTTTGGGGATTGTTATGTGTGTTGGACCTGGTCTTTGGGTGTTAAGTGAATTTCGTTGTATGGGTATACTGTGTATACACGTACAATGACAATAAAGTTATTTATTTATTATTTATTATTTATTAGAAGCTGGCTAGAAAAATTCACAAATGGTGATGACATGATCCCTATATGCTTGCAACCATCATAAATAATGCTGGTTGCCAAGCACCCAAATTTTGATCATGTGATGGTGGGGATGTTGCGACACTCATAAGTGTGAAGATCGGTCATAAATCACATTTTTCACTGCTGTTTTAACTTGGAACAGCTGCTAAACAAATGGTTGTAAATCAAGGACTACCTGTATATTTATCAGTCATGCTTACAACCAATTCCTTGCTACTCTTGGGTACGGCTATTCAAGGCCAATTATAGTTGATAATATTGCAGAACTTCCACTTAGAGGACAATTAACAACTACTAACACCCCCAGGCACAGCAGTATAAGTCAGGCTGCTCATATGGGAAATGATAGATGGGGGCATGTGTATGTAGAGGCACGGACACCAAAAATATGCAACCTCCTCTCTTCCCCAGGTGCTCTTTTTAAGGGCAACTTTCCAGCCCTCCGTTATAAAGGTATACTTGAACCTGACAATTTTCGGCAATCCAAAAAAGATTTAGAACAGTTTTCAGAGAGAACTGTGCTTTTTATGCCCTTGGCAGCCCAATTCTCGGAATATAAGAAAATGGATGGGTAGATGGATGGAGTCAGAAAGTTGAGCAGACAGACACAGAGTTGGACAGATAGATAAAGTGTTCCACATTTCTGCAAGAAATGAAAAGTCAAAGGATAGCATTGTAGGGTTTATTTTCTTTGGTGAAAGAGCACAGGAGATTTATAGTGCCTTTTCAGTATCTGTTTTATTTAGAAACGTATGACAGAAAATAATGCAATGAAATATTCCTTTAGGAGGTAGAAAATATGCTGGTCCTTCCACCAAATTCCCCGACAGACATCATTTTAGGGAACCAGAAATTGATTCCATATTTTGATAATTCCAACGAACGTTTTTGCCTGCTTCACCATAAAAAATTCAGAGCTGCCAAAGGGTAGAAAATATTGCCTTTTCCAGGACAGATAGATCATGTATTTCCAGCTATCGTTTCTTAACATCTGGAACAATATCACATTTCTAATTTCTCAATATGACTCTTTTAGCCACCAATCTTGCTCGATACAGCCTTATTACCTTTTTCTTACTACTTCTTCAAGCATTCTTGGGTTCATAAATTTGTAACGTGACTGTGGCCTAGCTGAACTAAGCCTAATTCCCATTCATCCCTTACTGGTGAGTACAGCTGCATAAAAGCAAAGCCAAGAATCAATCATGGTGCCTGTTCTTTTTCTAATATTGCTTCTCCCCCCCCACCCCACCTCCTTAGATGGATTGGTTTTCAGCCTCCATAACCTTGTAGGAGCAGGGCCAGTAGTTGTGCAGGCTGATAGGAATTGAGGACCAATGCATTTGCTGACCTACCAGAGAAGTGATAATAGCGCAGTTAGTTGAGTAGGAAGATGAAATTTCTCTGCCATAGAATTGCACTTAGCATTTAGACTTATATACCGCTTCACGGTGCTTTACAGCCCCCTCTAAGCGGTTTACAGAGTCAGCATATTGCCCCCAACAATCTGGGTCCTCATTTTACCCACCTCAGAAGGATGGAAGGCTGAGTTATTGACCTCGCAAGGATAGAAGTTTTGAGCCGGTCTGTTGTGACCTAGGCCCAAGTAGTTATTACCAAGCACAATCAGTCCTAAACAAACATATTTTATTAGAACAGCTGAGAATTACTTCATTCTCAGCTTAGTCCAAATTAATTTCAAAACAAATTCTTCATAAACAGGCCTTCGGCCATATCACCAACCTTTGTCTTATTTGGCACTCTGCCAAAGGCTTTTCTTGGCAAAAGTTCAGAAGCAAGAGATGCTGACAAGTAACAAAATGTACCAATGTTGCTTTCCTACAAAGATCCCAAGAGCCGTTGCTGCTTTTTTAAGCCTTCTGGGAGGGGCTAATCATCTCCTGGCCTTACTCCCAAGTCGTCCTTATTGCTTTAGCTGCTCTTGCCTTCAGGCTCTTCCTGTTCCTCTGCCTCTCTGCTATCCGCCTCTGGAGGCTCTGGAGTCTGCGCATCGTTCCCAGATGGCCCTGGCCCAACTCTGCCTCCAACGCAGAGCCCTCGTCCGGGCCTTCCCCTGACTCCAGGATTGACCCATTGTCCTCCCCAGCCTCCTCACTGTCCGACTCCGCTGCCAGCTCCGCAGGCTGCTGGCGGACCACAACACGGTCAGGATCGAACTGCTGACCTGCTGGCAACTGGCAGTCTGCAGAATTAGACTGCAATGCTGCATTCTAACCACTGCGCCGCCACAGCTCTTCATGCGCAGAAGCCTGAACATATGCAATGAAGCCCGGATTCTGGACCTACTAAGCATATCTGATTTGTTCTGAAGCTTGGAATGGCTATAAACGGTTGGCATGCAAAGAGAAGCTATGAACTTTCTGAGCCACTCATTGGACAGTGGGCTATCTAATGTCTCTGCAATAGCAGTGCTGATTGCCTATATACCATATTTTTTTTACTACTGGTTCTGTGGGTGTGGCTTGGTGGGCATGGCAGGGGAAGGATACTGTAAAATCTCCATTCTCACCCAACTCCAGGGGAAGGTTACTGCAAAATCCCCATTTCCTCCCAATCAGCTGAGACTCGGGAGACAGAGAATAGATGGGGGCGGGGCCAGTCAGAATTTTTACTACCAGTTCTCCGAATTACTCAAAATTTCCACTACCAGATTCTCCAGAACTGGTCAGAACCTGCCGAAACCCACTTCTGCTATATGACCAACTAGATATCATCCTCTTTGCCCTCTTGCAAATGTACTGTTAGATGCTTTTGCCCTGCACCATGCTTTGCCTCTGCTGGCAAGCACCAGAAAGCTTGCCCGTGTCCATTTTTATTCCAGGCGTTTGCACTGGCAAGAAAAGGCCAATGAGTGCTAATATGAGCATAAAAGCCTTTCCTTTTATTGTTTTGATTTTAACAGGAATTCACCTCTGTGGGAGGACCTCTGCCCACTATTGACAATAATAATAATACCCATGGAATCCTGGCTGAAGCACAAAGTGCTAGGGAATTAGGAAGAGAGAAAAGTCAAATCGATATATCTCGGCTTTGAGCCAGTGGCTCCTTGGTAAGTATGGCTGAATCTATTTCCCAGTTGCTACATAGAAGATATTTAGCCTATTAGGAATCCTAGAATCCTAGAATGTCACTTAAAGAGGAATGTACTTAATGGTTTTTTGAATGGGTAACACAAGCTACCAATAGGGATATAGATTTTACATGCCTACTGATTGTCTTTCTTGGATACTAAACTAAGGGTGCTATATATTAAAGTATGATGATGCTGAATAAATATGTCTTGAATACTAGAACCTCCAGCTTTGGGAATTTTGCTTTTAATGAAAACAAATCACTGTTATGGATAACAATTTTATAGTACTATCGTGACCAACTAGATGAAATGTGTATGTGTGCCTGTGTGTGTGTTTATACTGAGCTGCATATTATACTGTAGTACAATCTGTCAGTGCAATTTTGTGAGTTATAATTATACATTATATGTTACATTATCTGCAATCTTAAAACGGTATTGGAGTAATATATTTCTAATACAGCAGCTCTGTGTAATTGGATGCTGCAATTACCACAACTTTGGAACATATTCACGTTCTATTTTCTAGGGGAAGATTCTGAGCGAGCAAAGGCATAAAGCAAAGTTTCATTACTGCATTAACGTTTTCTTTGAACACTTGTTAATGAAGTATTAATGATTGCAAAATAATGTTCAGCTGTTAAGTAGTGTGTACTCCCAAAGTCTTCAATTAGATTGTAATAGCCACAATGAATGTGAGCAGATTCAGAAATAGCATTTTCTGGTTTTTCTAATTCCCATGGCAACTTTCCCTGACTTGGAGTGCATGTGCACACATGTGTGCATGCACGTGCACGCACACATACATACATACACACATGACTATTGGGCTAAACAATTCTGCCACCAAGTTGAACCAAGGTTGAACCAAGGTAGCCATATTCAGTCTATTTATATAGGGTAGAGTAGGGAAATGATAGTAAATACAAGTAGTCCTTGACTTACAACCACAGTTGAGCCCAAAATGTATGCTGCTAAATGAGACATTTGTTAAGTGAGTTTTACCCAGAGGTGGGATTCACTTACCTTCCGTACTGGTTCACAAATGTGAGTGCATGCACCACCTCTGCACATGTGCATGGCCTTCTGCGCATGCGCAGCAGTCGCACATTACGTCCGGGCAGGTGGATGGAGCCTCCGGCAGTCGCCGCTACCGGTTCGCACAATCCAGAGAGAACCAGCTGAATCCCACCACTGGTTTTACCCCATTTTACAACCTTTCTTGCTACAGTTGTTAAGTGAATCAATGCAGTTGTTAAGTTAATAACACGGGTTGTTAAGTGAATCTGGCTTCCCCATTGACTTTGCTTGTCAGAAGGTCGCAAAAGGTGGATCACGTGACCCTGGGACACTGCAACCATCATAAATATGAGTCAATAGCCAAGGATATGAATTTTGATCATGTGGCCATGGGGATGCATTTCACCCCGGAACTGAACTTTGGGAATACCAAAAGGGCCATAGGTTCCTTACTTCTATACCCTTCTATGTGGGTGTCCCCTTTTTTTTCTTGAATAGTATAAGTAATTGTTCTAGACATGGAAACCTGGAAGACAGATGGCTCTCTCTAAGGAGAGCATTCCACAATTTGGAAAATACGATATTTCCCCCTCCCCCTTCAATTTATAGGCAGGCATCTGATGGATTACTATATGCAGAATCACTTGGAACAAAGCTTCAATCACAAAACTCATGAAACAGGCAAGAGCAATGATATGGGATATCCATACACCTCATATACAAAGCCATTGTAGAATGTAACTCCTATGGTTGTCCTGTTTATTCATTCAGGATGAAAAATACATGGTGCGTTTGTAAAGAAATGCTCTGTACATCTTCAGCTCCTCTAATGCCAATACATGTAATAATGTTCTTTTAAGAGTAAAGAGAGGTATGCAGCTCAACATTAAACTGCTCCATATTAATTGTATCTACTGATGAGGCCCCATAGGTTTTCATGGGTTGTTTTTCTTTTTAATCTATAACAAAACTTTGTATCTATTTGTCATTTGCAACTTTTCTGATAGTACTTCTTGTGTGCAACTTTTACCTAATATGCAAGCACTGAACATAAATTTCTCCTTTTATGTCTTCTACACATATTAGTTCACAACTTTCCCAATATATTTTATTTTTCAGATAAATCTTTTGCAAAGAAATATTAGCACAGACATTTCCTCCCCCACCCCCCCACCCCCAGATGATGGGTGGACTCTATTACAGCTCCTGTGTCATAAAAGAATAAATTTTTGATGCGTTCTGCTTATTAATTTCCATATAAAACCCTGTTGAATTGCTTTTTGATCTCTAATATTTCTTTCTTTTCTGTAATATAAATGGGGGAAACTATCATTCCTCAGATTGTCTCCATTGGAAGACTATTCATCTAATTCCTATATATTGCAGAACCATTCATTTTAAACACCCAAACGGAGCAATCCATCGGGTTTTGTGCCTGGCCACAGAATGTGAACTAGCTGAAGTGAACACCACTTGCCCTGATGCCTGTCTCAGTAATGTTAATTTTAATTTGGATATGTTCCAGCATTTGTTTGTTAGTTTAGATTTGTACCCCACCTTTTTTAAAGCAGTGCACGTGGCACTATAATTTTTCCCTACAACCACAATTCTGTGACACAGGTTGGGTTGAGAGAGAAAGACTGGGCCAAAAAAAAAAAAAAAAAATCACCTGATGAGGAGCTTGCCAAGTTTTGTTTGAAAGATAATATGAAAAAAAAAGCAAGATGGACACAGCATCAGTCAATGCAATCACATTAGTAGGCCTGCACATTTATGGCTGTAGAGAATAGATGGTAATTAAAAAATGCACGACATTGAGTGATCTAAGAAAATTGAGACTGAAATTTTCTACAGACCCGGAGTTTTATTTTGTTAATTCGTTAAAATGTTGGGGGCAATTTGTTTTTGGGCTTCGTCTCCCATCGGTTTGAATCGACATGATTATTGGTAGAGATGATGAGATGTGTAGCATAAAATACTTGATCCTAGGGTCCTAGGGTAACCTATGCCTTCTCTAATAGATGCCATTAAAGTCATCAACTTAATAGCATGTACTTTGGCTAATTTCTTTATTGATTATGTGTTATCAGGTCAGTGTCAGCAGCTCTTAGTAACCATATAGATAAACCTTCTCTGGGTATTCTGTTTCCAAACTGCTACTTCAAGTCTTCCCAATGGTGCAGTGATCACTGCTGGAACTGGGTCTATCCACTCTACTTTTAGTTGTCTTCTTTTCTTTTCTTTTCTTTTTTTTTTTTTTTTTTTTTGATAAAAAATTTATTTTTAAACAAATATATAAAAAGCAAATAAAAAAACATCTTCAATGTAAATACAAACAGTGTGTCGGTTGGTTACAAGTCTTTTCTGCATCTTCACTCTATTCATATATATCCCTGTATTTTTATCCTCATTAATCATATGTTTAACTATGGCTGTTTCTTCCCTCATTTCATACAAAATAATCTAAGATTTAAGTTAATTTGTATTATGCCCTTCATTCTCCTAAATCATTCCAATAACAGTACATCTTTATATTGTATTTTATATCATTCTACATTTCTTACATTGGAAAAATCTCTACCATATTTCATGTCTTTTGTTCTAACCATTGGTAAAATAGATCCCATATCTTATAATATTGTTTATCTTCTTGTTCTCTAATTTCAAATGTCAATTTACTCATTTCTGCACATTCCATTATTTTCTTAATAACTTCGTCTTGTGTTGGCATTTTCTCATTTTTCCAATTTTTAGCAAAAACAATTCTAGCCGCTGTTAATACATTCACAATCAAATATCTCACTTCTCTATTGTATATTTCAGGTACAAAAATCTCTGGTTTAAAGTCTGTGTGTTTTTGTGTCATTTTTTCCATCCATGTGTGGATTTACTTTTAGTTGTCTTCTTGTTCTCTTTCTTTGCACTTTCCCCAGACTTCTCAAAAAGAGCCAGGTCTTCACATGATGAATGACAATTCTGCACTGAATTGTTCTGTGGTTCATTCTTGGTTATCCTTTTATTCTCAGATATCTTCCCCAAAATCAAAGTTCAAAAGCAATATTTTTTTTTATCCTGCTTTTTTTTAAAAAAATAGTAATTTTATTAAAAATTACAATTGCCAAAAAAAGCCCCGATGAAACAAAAATATAACAAAGAAAAAAATATGAATTCAGAAAAGCTAAACAATAAGAATATAACAAAGAAAAACAAAAGGAAATATTTTTAAAATTACTTCCCCCTTCATCACAAATATAAGCAATTTTAGCAATTTATCACTTTTCTTAAAATGTAACAAGTGATCTTTTCTTGCTATATCGCATCCTGACCTATAAACAAACCCTTAAAACCTCATCTTCATTAGCAAAAGACCATCAGAGATAACAATATAAACTTGATTTTAACCTTGATCAAATAAATCTTTTCTTTGATAGTCTTTTCTTTTGTTTTGCAACAAATTTGAACATTAGTTCTTTCAAATACCATGTTAGAATGTATTTTTTTTTAATCCCTTCTGACAAACTTCTTCAAAGCTTTAATAAACATTTTTGGAAATCCAATATAGGAAAATTATGCAGCTCAGTCTCTTAGTTTGCTATTTGTATCTTCCTTTTAATTATTAAGACATCAGCTAGTTTCTTTTGCATGTCCAGTCTAGTACCTCTCCCATATAATTTTTGTGGCCTGTCATTTTTAAATACACTTTTAGATTAGACACCTTCTTGACCATCAAAACTTTTTCCTTTTCCATAATATATTTTAAACATAGTCTATAGGGGCAGACTCTTTAACTTCTGGATCCATTGTATAAAAACATCCTTCAATATGTCCAGTGTTAAAATATTTTGCTCCATTCTGTACCATGAAATCAAACTTTAGTGTTCTCCTTTAATTGTAACCTTTAGTTCCTTCTAGTTCCCTCTAGTGTCCAACCTTCAAAGTGCCATCCTATTGTGTATGTGTTTTTAAAGAATTCAAAACAAAAGCATTTTCCCATGGGAAGGATTCTAATAATTAATTACAAAATCTTATTTCAGACCCATCTAGACATTTAATGTGTTTCTAACTTTCCAAAATCAAAGTCCTAATCATCCTCAAGGTTTTTTAAAACATTGTCTTTCTTTTTAAAAAACGCAAAATTATACAACTGCATGAAGTGTCTCTTGATAGACAAGAAAGGCCATGCAATTAACTCTGCATCGTTTATCTCACTGCATTAATCCACACAAAATTCTATTGTAATTGGTCGGCACTTGCTAGCTAATTCAGAAAGAGCGTGGAGCATATGTGAGTGTGAAGAAATGTGTGTGTGTACACATAATATATTTCCCTTGACAGTTTGGGCAAATAGTTAAGACACTATATAATTATTATCATAGGCAAGAGATGATGTATTTCTGACAGGTATCACCTTTTCAAAACAACAGCATTGACATTTACATGGCTTGGGAAGCAGTTTTAATACTGAGAAAGATGGGCAGAGAGGGCTGCCTTAAGGCCTCCTCTCTGATTTATCCCCAAGCATGTTTGTTGGGGGGGAAATGGAAATTTTATCCATTTGTGGAAGGACCAAAAGTCTCCACTTCATAGTCTGATAACAAGATGTGTACACCAGGGGTGGGTTCTACTTACCTTTACTACCAGTTTGCAATGGGACCACGTGTGCAGAAACTTCCTAATGACGTCTGGGTCATGGGTGGAGTCTCCTGCCGGTTTTACTACCAGTTCTTGCGAACCGGTCTGAACCGGGGGCAACCCACACTGGTGTACACTTTCCAAACCCAAAATCTGATTTCTAATAAGTCTTTGTTATCTTCTGTAGGGAAAACAAGGTGCAGGTTTAATTTCGCCATCTACTCTGTGCCCAAGTTACACACTTTTCTTGAAATGTCTGATTATGACTGATAGAGCCAAAGTGGATCTCAAGTAACCAGGTGCGCTAGACAGACTTGTGGGGGAGAAAAGGAGAAAGCAGAACTTTTTTTGCAACAGAATTGAGCTAAGCTGTTTGTTGTGGTATTGTTTCCCTCCTTCCCTTCTCATTTTAATCATTGTTTTGACATGGTTTCTAGGGATGCAGGGGACTGCCCTGAGACAATCAACATTCAAACTATTGGCCAGCATTTTCCCTCTTCCAGAAATGGGCCCCTCCAGGTCAGGGGTCAGCAACCTGCAGTTCTGGAGCCGCATGTAGCTCTTTCATCCCTCTGCTGCAGTTCCCTGTTGCTGGTCAGCTCCACAATTGATAGGGCTTTCGGTTACGACAGGTAGAGGAAAAAGGACGCCATGCTAGGAGGAGACTATGATGGGGGAACCAGACTTCCGGTTGGCTCCAGAATTGAACGGGGGCTTCCGGTTAGGACCTTTGTGGCTCTTTTAATTTGATTTATTTTAATTTGATTTATATGCTGCCCTTCTCCGGAGACTCAGGGAGGCTTACAATGCGTTAAGCAATAGCCTTCATACTTTGAGTGTTTAATGTTGCCGACCCCTGCTCCAGGTTAACAAACACATTGTTGTTCTGAGTAGTATTGTCTCTATGGCTGAACAATTTTAAAAAATCAAAACAAAACAAAACAAAGCCTTGCCAATCTTCTAAATTCCTAAATTAAGTTCAACAACATACCATCTTTCCAGCTTCTCCAGATTTGCAAGGTCTTTCCTTCAGTTTCTGTTTCTGTCTCCTTGTTTTTAATTCCTCCATCTGTAAACAGAAGTAATAAATAAACAATATTTATCCCATAAGTCAATACAAAGATACATTGAATTAAAATTGCCTTTTTAAAAAATATTTCATGGATTTCCTGGGGAAAAAAGGCACAGGTAGTCTTGTTGAGTAACTACAATTGGGACTCGCAACTTTGTGGTTATGTGAAATGGTTGCTAAGTGAAATCATAGCTGTGCTTCTGAACTTACTTCAGCTTTCCTTTGACCTGCAAGGATTGATCATAAAATTACTTTTTCATCACTGTTATAACTGTGAATGATCGCTAAACAAGACCATTGCTAAACAAGCACTATGTCAGGCCTGGAATCCATCTTTTTCATTGGGCCTTCAGGCTTGCCACATTTACTACTGTGGGAAACAGGGAGGGGGGGATTGTACGGAGCCAAGGTGATATATAGTCATAATAACATTCCTTTCTGAGAAAGTCAAGGTCAGCTTGCCCTGCATCTAGACGGCTGGAACTGGGAGGCATCTCCAGTTGGGATGGTGTTTGGATTGGACCATGTGATGGACATGTGGGTGTTGGGTAGGGACTTGGACTTTCTTTCGGGTGGGGAAAACATGGAAGCTTTCAGATTCGGATTTTCCCAGATGTGCCAATATGACATCTCTAATAAAATGGAACTTCGAGGAAACTCAAGCCTGGAGTTTTCTTTCATTGGGGGTGTTACTTGGAACCCTGTCACACTATCTATATTGTAAACATTCTCCAGAAACAGGTCAAAGCCAGATTATAGGTTACATCTGAAATCTAATAGAATGAGGGTGAAAGTTTGTTATCTGAGCTTGCGGGTTGGTTTCTGAACGTTTTGTTACCAGGCTAGGTAACATCTTCAGTGGAATCCAGGGGATCCTAAACTCCGATGAAGATGTTACCTAGCCTGGTAACAAAATGTTCGGAAACCAACCCACAAACTCAGAGAATGAACTTTCACCCTCATCCTACACCTGAGCTACAGATACTCATTACTGTTGCAAATCTAATAGAATCTTTGGAGCTTCAGGCTCCAAACCAAGATGGCATCAGGTAACCTAATATTCCTCCAGCATTTCATGGAACTTAATTTCATCATCTGGTAATAAATAGAAAATTGGACACTAGACAATCCACCCAGATTCCTAATATTACATGCTGGTACTCTCTTCTCAAGGCATTTGTTGGTTACAGGTCAAAGATATCTTTGACACATAAATTGATTTACTTGCCTATTTACAATTTGCACTATATTTGCTTTTTCTTTAGAATAAAAAAATTGAGCTCTCCCTTTGTAGGACTGTCCCACTCCCACTCCCTTCGCAGAAAAGCCCAGCTTTCATTAGAGAACACAGTCAAGCAGAACTATTTTGCATCAGAAAGAATGAAATGTCCACTACACTATGAAGTCTTTACTGAACAACTATAAAAATCCCAGGGATCCAAGCAAAAGCAGATAACCTCAGTGGAGACTGACATTGAGGAACCATCACTGTTATAATCAGAAATGCAAAGATTCCAAGGAATCCTCCTGAGAATTCAATGGATCTCAAGCGGGGTGAAATCCACTTACCTTCCATACCGGTTTGCAAATGTTTGTGCATTGCGCGCGCCCTTGCTTCACTCACATGTGCCATCATCTGCACATGTACAGAGGCTTAAAATGTCGCAAAAAAGCAACATCATGATGTCCGCATGGATGGGCGCAGCCTCCCACAGCCGCCGCTACCAGTTCACCCAAGCTGGATAGAACCGGCTGAATTTCACCCCTGATCTCAAGATATGCACTGGAGGTCACCTCCAGTTTGTATAGACAAGACTTTCCAAATTTGGGCCAAATTTTAAAATTTGATTCTCCGTTTAGATGTTTCCATTTATAATTCATCCAACATATTCCAGATTTGTTAACACTAATATGAAGTCAGCAGCAAATAAAAGAAAACAATAAAAGCAACTGCAGAAAAAAAACAAACCGTAGAAGCATCTCATAGAAAGTGGGAAACAGCAAATTTCTCACATATTTGTTGCAGGACTCCTAGCTATTCATAACATTTGAATAGAACAGTGAAAAGACCATTGGTCAGGTACTTAAATATCAATAGAACTGGTGCTTAATGGACTTCTTGGGGAGGGCAAACCACCAAAAAGGCTCTTCCTTTGCTGTGCACGCCTCTCCCTCCGACGCTGCCTGGGATCAATCCAAGATTGATTTTCATCACTCCCTATTAGTGGGTGCTTCGACATGCCTTCCTCCTGGCCTTCAGCTGGAACTTGAGGCATTGCCAGAAAGGAGGGTCCTGGAGAGGGAGGCCTTGTCAGTTCCTCCCCATCACTTTCAGAGTCATCTTCCTCTGTGAGGACAGGCTCGGGAGCCAGAGTTACAACAGGAAATAAATATTTCTCATTTTCTCACAGCTGTCTGTATTTCATTTTTATTTATTCTTCTGCAACCCCGGCTCGAGTTTGAATCCCAAATTATTTTTCTGACAGTCTGTCTCTCTGAGTAGCTCTTTGAGTTGCTTATTATTTCATTTACTGCCTTTAGAATCATCTGTTCCTGGAAGAGTTTTGCATATGGTTGATGTTCTTGACCAGGGGTGTCAAACTCAAGGCCCACAGGCTGGATCCGGCCCATGGGATGCTTAAATAGCAAAGGATCGGCCTGCGGTGCCTCTGGCAGCCAAATCAGGGCACAGGGGGACACTTTCATTTTCAGCCTGGACGGCCTCCTGTGCCCCGTTTTCAGCCTGGACAGCCTCCTGCAGCATCCTGTTGGCCAAAACGGGGGGCGCCCCCCCCCCCAGCTGGCCCAGGGAGGAGAACTACAGTGCTGATCTGGCCCTCAAAGAAATCCAGTTTGACACCCCTGTCCTTGACTATCCAGTTCATGGATAATGAGAGTTTATGGATAATGAGAGGCAATAGTTTGCCAGGACTAAACTTTGCAAAATATTGCTGTTCCTGCTATTCAGGACTGAATTAAAGTCTTTCTACGATTATAATCTTTATGAGAGTATAATCTCATAATCATAGGGCATCAAAATACATCTATAATAGATTATATAGCAGGTTATATAGTTTCACCATAGATCTATACTCAGGTCACCTTAAAGGAAGATAGGCAGCAAACTAGTCTAATCAACAAATACTATATATGTCTCACTTTTTAAAAATGTAAAACAATAGCAAAGAGTTTAACGAGGTTTTGACTACGAAAGTTATACATGGATATATATTTTGGCAAAAATGCTGTTGGTGCTATTTGGAATTAGTTAAATAACAATGGAGTCCTTAGTGCTTGGTTGTTTTCTTGCACTGATGGTGATAGCTAGTTGGGTAATGAAACTTCTGCAAGGAAACAACCAAGCTCGGAGAGCACCAAGGACCTCACAGTTCAACCCTGAGTTACAAATATTCTCTTCTATCAGTTAGTTAAATAAATAGGCATACTTTTGTGGGAATGTTGATTGTTTGACAACAAAGGGAAAACACAATTGTGCAAAACTATTATATGCACAAAAATGAAAAGACTCCAGTGTACAATAGAATGTTAGAAGAATGGTTGGTGAAGATGATGGAACTAGCAGAAATAGCAAAATTAACTTGATGGCTTCGAGAAAAATCAAGTATTACATTTATAGTGACTGGAAACCCCTTATGGACTTATTGCTGCAGAAAGGAAAAAAATGGATTTGTGATTTATGGGTTTTATGATTAGAAAGGATACCTTATGGAAGAAGGAAATTATGATATGACTTCAGAGAGAGCAGGTAAAATATAAATGCTTGAACAGGGAGTACCGCATTGGAGGTGGCTGCTAGATTGATAGCAAACCCCACCTTTCCCCTTACTCCCTGCTTCCTCACCCACTCATCTTTTATTCTCATATTGCTGTAGTCTCATTGTTTTCTTTTTTTATTGTTTATTCTATTGTTCCATTACTTTGCCACTGTTATGTTTACACTTCTTTTCATTTCTCTGTTGTAAGCCACCTAGAGTAGCCCTACAGCAAGATAGGCAGCAAATAAATTTAACAAACAAACAAATAAAATTGTCAAAAACAATGACAATCATAAAACTTCTTTATAATCTTTTTTCTTTTTTTTTCTATATCTATTTAATCTCTTATGCATTCACTATTTTTCTTTACTTTCTGAGTTTTTTTTCTCTAATATTTGTATTGTTTTCATCTTGCTCGCTAACAAGTAAATGATACAGGTAGTTCTCAACTTACAATCACAATTGGAACCAGAAATTTCATTGTTAAGCCATGCAATTATTAAATGAGGCAACATGAGCTAGCCACAATGAGTCGACCATGGCGAGTTGGCAGTGATGAGTTGGCCGTGGCAAATTGTCCCATTCCACCTTGCTGGCTTCGCCATTGACTTTGCTTGTTGGAAACCAACTGGGAGGGTTTCAAATAGTCATCACATGACCATGGGAAGCTGCAAATGAGCATAAGTACAAGCCAATTGCCAGGCACCTGGATCATAATCACATGACTGCAGGAATGCTGTGATGATCATAAATGCGAGGAGTGGTTCTAAGTCATTTTTTCATTGTCATTTAACTTTGTCAGTAAATGAATGGTTATAAGTCGAAATCCATATGTACAGGGAAGGTCATTTGCATTTTCCATATCATTCACATGAGATGGTTATTAGAACTTAGTGTGGATGGATACTCATAGATATACTTTGTAGGTGTCCCTGCAAATGAAGAAGGAATTATATAATCATGGATTAATGGACTGTTGCTTCTGAGATCTGAGGTCTTCTCTAAGGACTCTTAAGCATCTCTGGCTTTCAGTAATTATAACAATAGCACTTAGACTTACATACTGCTTCACAGGGCTTTACAACCCTCTCTAAGCTGTTTAGAGTCAGCATATTGCCCCCAATAATCTGGGTCCTCATTTTACTCACCTCGGGAGGATGGAAGGCTGAGTCAGCCTTGAGCCTGGTGAGATTCGAACTGCCAAATTGCAGTCATCCGGCAGTCAGTAGAAGTAGCCTGCAATACTGCATTCTAAACACTGCGCCACCATATAGGCATGATTTCCGCTGGATACATCCCCATGTCTTTGGTTTTGAATTTCTCAATGAACTCCAATTTGGAGTTTTCAAATTTATTAGTCTTCTCAGACTTGTTTTCTGGTTTTTGCATGGACCCTAATGAGTTCTGGCTTCAAAGAAGCCATTTTTGGTTTCTCAAAGTTTGGCCATTATAGGGAAAGGAGCAGGAGTGAAATCTAAAAAAATTCCCTATCGGTTCTGTGGGCGTGGCTTAATTGGTGGGCGTGGCTTGGTGGTCAGGTGACCGGGTGGGCATGGCCAATAATAATAAATAATAAAAATAATAAACAAACTACACAAAACAATTAAGAGGTACCAAAAACCAACTTTCACACTTTTTCCACACAAAATATCACATACAGCTTTCTGAGATTTTGTGTGTTTGTGTAGTTAAGAGTGAAACACACCAAATCTCAGAAAGCTGCACAAATATTTTACTTTATTATTTTATTTAATTTATATTTTTAGATAAAAGCAGCTAAATTTAAAACTTCCTTAACTTTAAATTGCTATGCCTAAAAAAAAAAAAAAAAACTCCTAAAAAAAACCCCAATTAACTATTTTTTTAAAGCTCCCCCCCCAAAAAAAAGCCGAGTTACTTACACAATTGAAGGCCCAAGGCAAGCAGATTCAGTTGCTCACCGATGAGATTGATTGCAAGCAGGCAGATTCAGTTGCTAGCTGATGCAATTGATTGCAGGGATTGCAGCAGGCGAACCAAGGCCGGAAAAGCGAGCAAGCCGGAAAGAAGCAGCAAGCAGGCAAGTGGGCGACCGGGCGATTGGGTGGGCATGGGCGGGGGAGCCAGGGATTTTTGCTACTGGTTCTCCGAACCACCCGCCGCCATTGCTACCAGATCGGTTGATCTGGTCCAAATCGGGAGCATTTCACCCCTGGAAAGGAATACCTTCATCACTACACCATTCATAACTTACAAAACTTGTCATGGGTGTGCATGAAATCATATTCTAAAAGTGCATAAATTGATGCAACTAACGTCTTACCTACTAGACACAAACCTGGGTAAGCTTTTTATGTCAAACTATGCATCTAGTCCAGCTAAATTATATGGAACAACTCTCAGTCTCAATATCTCAACTGAATTTTCCATCTGGCTGATGAAAGAACAAACTTAAAAGAAGAATAATTGCTACTTAGTGTATCTTTTATTCATACAGTTGATGCCAAAAATGTTAGTTAAAAGGAGCCTTTTGATTTTGCAACACTAAATGAATTGAAAGCTACCACTATTGTCAATGCAAATATTGATGAATGCGTATAATTTGGTTTACGTCTACAAAAAACACATGCCTCAAGGTAAGATGACAAGAACTAAAAGTGATGTAGAAGGTAAAATAGAGTTGCTATGTCATCACTGCTTTTGTTCATTATACAGCACATCAAGTCAGTCTGGTTATGAATGAAATCTATAGCCAGGATAAGGAATTCAAGTGCTACAAAACCACAGATCCTCCTCGATTTACGACCACAATTGAGCCCAAGATATCTGTTGCTAAGTGACACATTAATTGAGTTTTGTCCCAGTTTACAACCTTTCTTGCCAAAGTTGTTAAGGGAATCACTGCAGTTGTTAAATTAGTAACATGGTTGTTAAGTGAATCTGGCTTCCCCATTGACTTTTCTTGCCAGAAGGTCGCAAAAGGTGATCACATGACCCCGGGACACTGCAATCGTCATAAATATGAGTCAGTTGCCAAAGATCTGGATTTTGATCACACGACCATGGTGAGGTTGCAATGGTTGTCAGTTGAAAAATGGTCATAAGTCACTTTTTTCAGTGCCGTTGTAATTTCAAATGGTCACCAAACAAATGGTTGTAAGTCAAGGACTACCTGTATCATCAGATTTTTTTTTCCATGGGAGTACAAAAAATAAGACACCTCGTTCCAACTGTTGGCATTACTTTGTGAATCCCATGAGGCTGCTAGGTATAAAAGTACCAGATTTTTTTTCCAGCAATTTTTAAAAGATTTCTGGTCAATTAAGCAGCTTCAGGTGAAACATGCTGAGATACACATCAGTTACGGAGCTGTTTAAAGCATACCATCTCTTCTCTTCTGATTCATTATAATTTCAGCCTAGATAATGCAAATGACAAGCTGTTTAACTTGTTGTAAAGAAAATGCATGATCACATTCCAGAACTCCTGCTGTGGAATGCAATCTGGATTCCCAAGAAAGAAAGAGTTCCTTCCAGAGGAACAACAGATAGTTGCTGTGAGAGAAAGAGGGTGAAGATGGCTCCTCCTTAATAATTCCCAGAGCTATAATTTTTATTTTTTAAGAATGCTTTCAGGATTCATGCAGGACCCAGAAAAGTAAAAGTCCTAAAAGTAAAGTTGTTGCTTCAATCCAGGCTTCTGTTTACTTTTCCACCTCTTTTTTAATTAAAGTATTTTAAATAAAATAACAAAGAATCAACTAGGTTGTTGGGGCCTGGAGCTTGTGAATATATTGGTGCTCACAAGCACTGTGTTAGGCATCAGGGCCTATCTCAGTTATGGCTAAACTTTTCCAGACCAAGTGCCCAAAGTGTGCAAGTGAATGCATGTGCGGCCCTGTGCATTCGCCCCGGCCCCTCACATGTGTGCGCGGGCCCACCATGGGGGACTGATCCCCCACATATGCGCGGCAGAGACCCAACGACCAGCTGGCTGGCAGGAGGCACATGCGCATGTGCGGCAAAGCTGAACTGGGGTGCCCACAGAGAGGGCGCTGCATGCCATAGGTTCGTCATCACAGGCCTATCTGGTGCAGATTTCTGTTTACACTATAGATGGCATTCAGAAATCCATAAACAGAATACAAAAATAATAAGTTGCTCACATTCTTGTTCATAATGAGAGGCATTACTTTCACTATATTAGTAGATACTGCTAGTCTTCTCCATAAACTTATTAACTGCCTTTTATAATAGCTTAGGTTATTGTCCATCACTACATCTTAGCAATGAATTTATAACACTTGGTACAATTGTCCTGATACATGGACGTAAGAATGCAGGTGTACATATGTATCTAAATATATATCTGCATCTGCATAGATATAGGTACCAACTTTGATCCAAGTGTTGGTCATTGTGGTAAATATGCAGAAATGCAATTTTTGTCCAGTGGCTGGTTTCTTTCTTCAATATTTATACTATCTCAACCTCATTTGGGAGTAAATTTGATTGAAGGGAGTTCAGTATGCACTGGAAAATATTGTAGGTTTTGCTAAGGTTGACACAAGTACAAAAGATTTACTAAAGAATATTATTTAACTTATGTAATGGAAAATATTGCACATATATGAGTGACATTAATTAAAAACAATGTACAATATTAATTTCCAAATGGGAATCTTGGCTTCAGTCCTGATTCCTCTGAAATCAATAGTCAAAAGGACATGAATTTATTGGACTTGGATTTAATAATTTAAAGTGAAACGCAAGGTATTATAACGAACTGTTTGTTTAATAGGACTATGATGGGTCCATAGTTTAGAAAAAGCTTGAAGAGTGATAACTAATTGATCGTATAAGAATATAAGATATCCTTTGGTCCAGAAGTGATTGAAAATGGCTGAAGAACTCTAGCAGTAGTATTCCAGCACATCTGTCATGAGCTTCATTCAGGAAGGCCACCCTTACCACCCAAAGCCCTACTCCACCATTGAACTGAAATACTCTCCATTCATTTTTGAATTAGCAACTTGCTGACCCCACTGTCAATCTCTGTGCTACTGTCTCTCTTCCCAATCATTGCACTTTCCCTTCAGAGAGAAAAAGCACAATAGATTTTTCTAACCCTTGAAATTGCCTTGGAGAATGTGAGACTACTGCTTTAATTACTGCTCTCTACATAGGGCTCCCCTTGAGATGCACCCGGAGGCTCCAGCTGGCGCAGAGTGCGGCCGCGCGGGTGGTTATGGGAGCGACATGGTGTTCCCATGTAACACCTCTCCTGCGTGAGCTGCACTGGCTCCTGGTGGTCTTCCGTGTGCGCTTCAAGGTCTTGGTTACCACCTTTAGAGCGCTCCATGGCTTAGGACCTGGTTACTTACGGGACTGCCTGCTGCCACCAGTAGCCTCCCACCGGCCAGTACGCTCTCATAGAGAGGGGCTCCTCCGGGTGCCGTCGGCCAAACAATGTTGACTGGTGGCCCCCAGGGGGAGAGCCTTCTCTGTGGGGGCACCTACTATCTGGAATGAGCTTCCCCAGGAGATACGGAGGATCCCAGATCTACGCACCTTCCGCCGCGCTCTCAAGACCTTTTTATTCTATCAGGCTGGCCTGGCCTAACTGTTTCCCTTTCCCCCCTTTTTAAAACGTAAATTTTAATTCATTTTTAATTTATTGGGGTGTTTTAAATCTGTCTTCGCCCAAATTGTTTAATTCAATTTTATTCAGTTTTAAATTTTGTATTTATATTTTTTATCCTGTGGCTGTTCACCGCCCTGAGTCCTTCGGGAGTAGGGCGGTATACAAATCAAATAAAACTAAACTAAACTAAAACTTTAACATTGGTCCAACTTAAGCCTGTATCAATCAATGCCGTGGGCACAGTGCAGACTCCCACATTCAGAATTTCCTGTGGTCTTGATATCCTTTATTATTATTTTCCCAATCGTGATTTGAAATTATAACTATTCCTTCATCATCTACAGTATATATACTGTATAAAAGCCAAATACCACTCACTCATCACAAAATCTCCAGAACGGTAACGCCTACAAACTTGAAATTTGGCACATATGTTCCTCTTGGCTTCTAGACGCTCGCTAAGAAAGGATTTTTTGAAATGACCATCAGATCATTATTATTTCATATAAAGTATTATATTCACATGCTCTGATGCTAAGGAGTTAGACGTTCTACTCCCCCTCCCCACCTGAAAGGAACTTTGTCCCAACTGCCGGTTGCCTTATATTAACACGCTCTGATGCTACCCTTTCGCTAAACTGGGCGTGGGCGTGGCCAGCACGTGACTCATCCGGCCTGTGGGCTGGGACATTCTACTCCCACTCCCCCTCTGTTCCAACTGCCAGTTGCGTTATATTAACATGCTCTGATGCTACGGAGTTACACGTTCTACATTAAGTTTCAGGCTTTAAGTGTCAATTTATCACGTATGATCACATAGTTTCGTAGAAAAGCACGGGTGTCCAGCTAGTATGTATATATAGCAATAGCAATAACACTTAGACTTATATACCATTTCACAGTGCTTGTCTAAGCTGTTTACAGAGTCAGCATATTGCCCCCAACAATCTGGGTCCTCATAAACTTGTACCTAACTGATGTATCTAAAACAAACAAACCTTTTTCCTGGACAAAAGGATAGAGGCTGCTCTCTTATTCTTCCTTGGGTTTCCCTAATAATAAAAACTGAACCTGTATTCAACAAAGCCTTCACTGACAATTCCAGTTTCTCCCATTGCATTTCTAAGATAGTAATTAAAAATCGAACACATTTTAACCTTGTGCCATCAGGCCAGTACAAAGATAAACCATCTTCAGGATGATACAGTATATCTCCAATGTAGGAGGCCTATGTATCAGGTCTTTCAACAGCACACCAATTGCTCCTCCCATGTGGAACATCTTGCCCCCCTCCCTGTGGTGAGATCTGCTCCCACCTTTCTGTAAGGGCCTGAAGACTTGGCTCTGCCAGTTGGCTTGGGACCAGAGGTGAGTTTCAGCAGGTTCTGACCAGTTCTGGAGAACCAGTAGTGGAAGTTTTGAGTAGTTCGGAGAACCGGTAGTAAAAATTCTGACTGGCTCCGCCCCCACTTATTCTATGCCTCCCAAGTCCCAGCTGATCGGGAAGGAATGGGGATTTTGCAGTAACCTTCCCCTGGAGTGGGGAGGGAATGGAGATTTTACAGTATCCTTCCCCTGCCATGCCCACCATGCTACGCCCACCAAGCCATGCCACGCCCACCAAGCCATACCCACAGAACTGGTAGTAAAAAATTTTGAAACCCACCACTGCTTGGGACCGCAATGGAGGTGGTTAATGGATTAAGAAAAAAATCCTCCTCCACCCTCCCCATCTTTTATTTTACTATGGTTTTATTGCTTTTAATGTTGTAAGCCACCCAGAGTCACCTTGAGGTGAGATGGGCGGCAAACAAGTCTAATAAATAAATAGATTCTGTCTCCCTTGTTTACTGGCTGTTCTCTTCTCTATCCTTTTATCTTTCCCAGGATTATAGACTTCTCAGGAGAGATAAGTCTTAGCACGGTGTATCCAAAACATGATAAATTTGAGCGTGCTGTTTTGCACTGTGCACTTCCACTTTGAATAAGAACTCTGAACTGATTTTTTTTTCTATGATCCATGTATCTATTTTAAGAAGAGACTGGATAACCATTTGTCTGAAATGGCATATACAGTCTTCTGCTTGAGCAGGATTGGACTAGAAGACCTCCAAGGCCCTTTCCAACTCTGTTATTCTGTTATTTATTTTTCGGCTTTGCAATGAACTGGAATCTCAGATGATTTGTCAAATGCAGTGAGTGCGTCTTAGTTGTCTATGCAGCCACTTACTCTTTGGGCTTCGTGTCCACCTGAATGCCAGAGTGCATTTCAAAATAGTGAAAGGTACTTCTGCCCCATTCTTTTTCTACAACTATGTGTGCGTGTGTGTGTGTGTGTGTGTGTATGGCAAATTAGGGAGATGAAATGAAGCAAACAACTGTTTTCTTTCTCTTTAACTTCAGGTGGCTTGGTTTACTGGAAGAAATTATTTTAAGCCCAGGAAGAAGCCAACTCCTGTGACCTAATTAAGTGTGTTGTGCTGAGTATGTCAATCTGACATTTCAAACTGAGTTTTGAACTCTTATTCTTATCTTGGAAATTTTATCTCCAAATTTAAAAATCCTGAATACTGACTGATGAAAAAAAAATTGAAAGGAAAACAAGAGTGCATATCCAGGGACTATAGCATTTCTCTTCCAATGTTGAATCATAAATCCATGCTCATATTAAGCATATATGTGCAATACAGCTGGGAAATTCCACATGCTTTCTGGAATAATATATAATTTCCATTGGCATGGTGGGAGATTAGATTAAAACATCTGGAGGGTAACAGTTAGCTTCCTATATCCCAAACAGTCTGGTCTGGGTTAATCATCCCTACCATAAATAGCATCATATTAGTTTCATGTTTAATGTAATAGATTTATAATACACCTGTCAGGCAAAATTCATCACATGTCACCAGAAGTCATCCTTTCAGCCTGTCCTTTTCAACCAAAGACCTGGAGGCAGCTATTTTGCTAGTTGATTCAAATCAACTAGCAATCAAATCCACAAGGTCTTCCTGGCTGACTCATCTCCTGTGAAAACAGGGCAATTCAGTCAGTCACTGTCCCATAGATATTTTGTCAGCTGTGTTGGTTCATTGTACTTGGATGTTTTTCTTACATTTGGTGGCAAATTCCCTACTCTTCAGCCAGAACCGAAGAAGCTTCTTGAATGAGAAGCAAAACATTTTCAAGGAAAATACAAACAAACAAGAAAGTCCAGTTGCCTTTTCAACAGCACCTTCGGGACAACCATGAGCTGGATGATTGAGAATCTCCATAAACATTTGGCAGCAAACAACTAAAAAGAGCATCAAATGATGAGAAATAAATCTACAGCTTTACAGTACATCCAGGCGTGTGTTGGTGTTTCCATGAATGGTTGCCTTGTCCAACAAGCAAACAAGGAGGCATAATTCGACTGAGACTCAGAGAGAGGTAGGATTGATGGAAGAAAATGTAGTGAGCATCCTTAGCATGTTAAGGGCCCATAATGTGTCTGAATAACAGCAACCACAAGAGTTTGGGGATACTCCAGAAACAATAGCAACATATGTGTTCTTCAGATCCACAGATCCGTCTCCCACAGCATGGGGCACAATGTCTTCTTCATCCGCAGTGTGGAAGTCAAAAGGGAAGCCCTTGGGTGGTAAAGTCACACATTTATAGCTTTTGGAGCTTTGCTGGAATGACAGCTGTTTCTGTGGTTTCTCTCCTGCTCCTCTGGTGCCAGTTTTGGAGAGGAGATAAATAAAAGCCCAGCAAATAACAGATATTTGGTAGAGTGTCCAATGAAGACAAGAACAACTCATTACAGAAGAGCTTGTCTGATATGGTCCACCTAGTCATTTATTAGTTTACATTTTTAATGTTGAGGAAGGGGGCTTTGCTTCATACCGATCAATGCACATTGTGCCACAAAAAACACTGCTACTTAATAGATTCATTGCCAGTGTGAAAAACTGAAGTTCTATTCCCACCCCATAATATCCCTTCTGAGCAACTATGGCATTTCTTCCAGTATTGCTGATTGCGACTGTTCTTAAAATGTTAAGGAGGATTATGGCCTGCTCAGTCCTTGGATAGGAGAATACTTAGGGCTGTAGCTATACTAACCAGTCAAGAAGATTTCCAGAAAAAAAGCTATGGCAAATTATCTTGTTGCTAAAAAACTCCATTGAGTTTTCTCCATGGAGATATGAGAAGTTGAGCTGAGCTGAAAGGAGATTTTAGTTTACTTCATGCTGAAGAAAAAAGGAATGTGGGACATTTAGTCTCCATCCATATTACACTAGTTGGCTTGACAGCCTAATCCAGTATAGGGGCTCAGACCAGGAGGGACATGAGTTTTTCCAGAGCATAAGCCCCCTTCCTCTGTTCATTCCAATACAACACACACACAGGCACACACACACACACACACACACACAATTAATGATTTGTCAGATGAGACTGCCAACACATTGAAAAAGGCATTCAAAGTCAACAGACCTGCTTTTTAAAAAAACTACAAATATTTCACAGAGCTATAGGTAGGGAAGCTGTGATGAAAGAACACAACTACATGTTCTCAAGCAAACAAGAATAGTATGAGGTTGTCTAGACGTAGATTGGTCTTCAAAGCTGGCAGTTGCTGGAAATTTTGATAGACCCAGCAGCATCTGGAAAGCCTCTATTCTAAAGGTATTTCAAACCTGTTTCTTGAATCCATGCTTTGCTACCACTACCTGAGCCCATACAAATTAACGATAAGAACGACACCTTGTAATGATCAGGTGAAATGCAGAGACTGTATTCTGTCGCTCTGCTTTCTAAGAAGTTAGTTAGGTCCCTCACATTGGAAAGATTCACTGAAACACACCATTTGTTTTACACTGATATTTACCCTGAGTTCATTTCACTAAAATATGTAGCTTCCAAACACAGCTACACAATTACTTTTTCATGTTCACACTATTCCATTTTTTCATACATCAGAGTACAATTAACAATACTCTGAGAGACCTAGAAGGCCCTTCCAGTTTTTGAAGGAATTTTAGGATGAAGGATATCTTTGATATCTTTATCCTCTCTTTCCCAGACCTAATTCTTTATCCTTTTTTTACACTTTTACAGACTCTTTCATCATCTGATTCATCAGAATCCATCAACAACTATTACCGCTAGTCACTTCTCCCAAACATTAAGACAATCCTTAAATATCTATCCAGCAGCCCAGTTAAGGTTTGCCCTAAGATGAAATGATGGCTTGGTAAAGAATCCCAGGATAATTCATCAGCTATGTATTATATCCCATCTGATATAGGAAACGACAAATCTCAAATGATAAATAAAATTGTGTCATATACTCTGGGAGATCTTTAAGATATTTTCCATCTACTCATTCAAACAAACATTCTTTCCAGTGATGTATGAAGATGCCTCACTGATCACTTTTAAAGGACCTTAGTCTCATCATCTTATTTTAGGCTACTGTTCTATATGAGTTTAGAGCTGCTCCAAAGAGAATAACACTATTCCAGAGTACTGCTATATCTGTGCCTACCCATTTTGCCCCTTTTGCAAAACATTTATGCAAAATCAATGGTAGTTTTGATACATACCTAGCAATCGAACTATCTGACAATAACTCGCTTCCTTTCAAGATCCAGTTTCTCCCCACATTGGCTGATGGTATTTGATGGGAGGATAAAGGCACCAATCACTTTCCTTAATTTGGTCTCCTTTACAATAGTAAGGACAATACCTCGGCCTTGTAGCTGAGGCAGAAGGGTGCTTAGCAATACAGTTTATGACAGCAAATTTTCTGCAATTCAAAAATGGAAGAAATAACATGTCCATGTGGCTGTCAAGAAAACCCTTTTAAAGCTTGTGTCATCCTTAAAGAGTAATGAAGAGATTGTGGGGATGAGCCTGTAGGAGCATGATCCAGCCCGAACCAGAATATCAAACATGATGTTGTAACTTCTTGACAGTAAGAATTGGTGGAATTCTTGGCCGTCATTTCATCACCACTTTCTGGGGGGAAGAGGGGGGAGCGAGAGCTATTTAATTCAATGAAGGACAGACATGCTAGTATCCTGCAGCAAAAGCAGAGTTTTGCCATATCTAAGCATTACACATTTATCATCAACAAGCTCCTATGGATCACAGACTCTTAAATCAAGTGAACTCTGTTCCTTGAAAGCTGAATGAAAATTAATGTGTCTATCTTTAAGATTCTACTTTGTCGTTTTAATTCATTCTCATTTCTTGACAGGCATATTTATTGCCCTGATAAGGAGCAAGATTTTGCTTGGAATGAGCCAACGAAGTTGAATCCTATGCAAGCTTCAGTTATGTTCAATAAATCTGCATACATAGTAGACATGCATACACAGCAGGGAGAAATGACTTTCTAGCCATAGCAGACATTTTTGAAGTATTAGGAGTATGGCCAGCCACAGAAGATCAATTACCAGAAGACAAACTCATGGTGTAGCTGCATTTTCTGCCGACCCTTCCATCAGGATGATTCTACCATGCCCACTTTGCTTCTGGCTTTTTTTTTTTCTTAGCAAGTGGGCCAACTTACAGAAAAACACGTGGCTTTGGTATTTTTGTAATCTAAGAGTAACTATGGATCCGGGGGGGAGTATGACATCAAATAAATCATGACTTCATTGTGCAAGTAAGAATCATGTGATTTGTGCAATGAAGTCACAACACTTGTGACATCATGGTTTATATTTACAATGATAATACTTTCTTGGAAAAAATGAAGAACGCATCTGAAAAAAGGGCAAATTTGAAAAAGGTTCATAAGGATTAAAACAAAGTAATTATTTATGTTTATAACTAAACATAAATTTAAGAAAAAACCAAGAAAAGCTTTACAAAAATATATATTCAAATAAAGAATATCTCAAATCAAACAGTCTACGTAAATTTGCTTTAAAAAGACAATTCAGTTTTCATATTTTTCACATGGATGTGAAAGGTTGTGCATTAAATGGTGGTACCATTTGTGTGGTAAAAGTTAAAGGGCCAAAATAAAGGGCAAGAGTGAGCTTTTGAAAAATAAATAAATCTAAAGGACAATTTTCTGAAATAAAAGGGTATCCTTTATAATAAAGGATGTATGGTCTCTATGCTTATACAAGATGGCCATATATGAAGCCTAGGTGGACCCAGAAACACTCTTGTTTTCTAAGATAACTGCATCACATTTATTTTTGTTATTTATTTTAAAAAAATAACACAAGAGGAGATCCCAGCAAACATGCTAATATCTGTGGGCCTCACAGCCAATGGCCAAATATAGCTGGATTGAGATTTTAAACTTCCAATTAAAGCCATTTAACAAGAAATCCTAAAATTTACTTCCATACAATTCAGCTATCGGCCTAGAAAGTGGACCAGCCCAACTTTCTTGTTGTTGTTTGAAATGATTTTTTTTAAAGGAAGATGCTTTAAAAAAAAAAAAAAAAAAGGAGCATTTGATGAGAGACTGAATCATAGCAGGAAAAAAAAATCACTTGACCTGACATTTGTTCACATTGATCACTATGATGCTCTCTTGGAAACAAAACAGATTATTTCCCCCTTATACCAGCTGAGGAGCAGAACAATGGTGCCATTCAAAGTGATTGGATAATCCCAGTTACCAGCAACCAGACATCAGAGGCTTTTCCCCACCATCCATACCTCCTTATGCCTCTAGTCTAGATAGACCAGGGGTCAGCAGCCCGCGGCTCTAGAGCCGCATGTGGCTCTTTCATCCCTCTGCTGCAGCTCCCTGTTGTTGGTTGCTCCACAATTGATAGGGCTTTTGGTTAGGACAGGTAGAGGAAAAAGGATGTTGCACTAGGAGGAGACTCTAGGGTGCGGGAACGGACTTCCAGTCGGCAGAGGAAAAAGGACACTGTGCTAGGAGGAGACTCTATGGTGGGGGAACCGGACTTCTGGTTGGCTCTAGAATTGAATGGGGGCTTCTGGTTAAGACCTTTGTGGCTCTTTGAGTGTTTAAGGTTGCCGATCCCTGAGATAGACCAAATTGTGCAAGTATACTATTAAGCTTGCTCTTTGATGCCTTCCCCTTTGGTACTGTTACTTTTGTCAGTGTCACCTGATGGTGGCAAACATTACTCTTGGAACTCTTCACCATTTAGAGATATTTTCTCACTACCTTTTTGGATTTCTCAAAGCTAGACCTTGCTGTTTTGTAAAAGTATTCCTTTTCTGGAGTGTCTTGCAGTGAGATTGTTGTTTATGTGGCAAGGGTGTACAAGTGAGAAAGATAATTGAAGCTGCAGGAGTTATATAAAGCTAATTTTTCTAACCAAGCGGCCAAAAGACCAGAAAATAAATGGGAATGAATGCTGGCCAGCAATTTCACATAATATGCTATGGCCAAAGAGCTAAACTATATGATGTTTTAATCTACTGGCCTAGTCTACACAACATGCTAAGATTTCCAGAACAGATGAATCACAAACTATCTAACTCCAATTTAGACTAATCCAGCATGTTGTATAACTCCAGCAATTTGCTAACTTTGCAGCTGGGTTCTGCTGTATCCTTTTCCCAACCCTTCTTCTTTCTGAATAGTTTTTTTCCCAAACTGATGTGCACCCATTACCATCACTCCCTGAATAAGTGGAAGAAAGGCTCTTTAATTTCAGTAGAATTACTTTCAAATAAACATGATTTATAGGTAGCATATCATGGAAGAATGGGGATGTCTTCTCAACTAAGTGCCCTCTCTATATTTTGGATCATAGCTTCCATAATGCCCAGCCACTGTGACTAATAGGCAACAGTGGTACTTATTTATATTCCAACATGTTTGGAAGAGAGCAGGTTTAACCCTTCAACTCCCCATCTGTGTTATGAAAAGTAATCAAGTTCTTCCATAAAAGGTTAGAGCAATTACTCTGATAATATATGTAAAGTGCTTTGAACTTTACAGTCACTATCTTGGCAATTGTCTCACTCTCAGCACTATATTGGGATGACTGTTAGAGCAAACTGTTATTGTTGTTCATAAATTATCTATTATTAATAACACCAGTCAGCTTGAATAATACAGTAATATAATTCTATGCCAAGGTTGGGCTAGAAGGAAACTGGATTCTTCTGAGAGATCCCTGGCTGACTTGCAGTAATCCAGCAAAGATTTCTAACTTTAAATTTTTTTTAAAAAAGGAACAATAACTTCAACACAAAAAAAAAAAATTGTTCTGCAGAAGTGGAGAAATTTGGGGATGAGCAGGAAAAATTTGTTTGGCTCTGGTGCTGAAAGGAAATTGACTTCAATCTTATTTATTTTTTTTGAAAAGTTTTTTTTTTATTTTTTAAAACATGAAACATAAAATTCATCTTTTTAGAGCAAGGATTTGATCCGGTATAAAGTAAATACAATTACTCACATTCCCTCAACCAATTTTGTTCCAAATTTTATCCATTTACCTCTTTGAAAAAAGAAAAAAGAAAAAGAAAAGAAAAAGAAATCTTATTCTAAACATTTAGATTTTAAACATTCTACTATGTCACCCTAAATTCTAAACAATTATTTCCAAATAGACAAAAGATTCCAAATCTTTGTCATTTTAACAATCAATATTTCATATATATTCCTCATTTCTAAGACCCATTACATCGAGTTTGTACCTCTTTTAAATGACAACTAATATCCATTAGTTATCCAAAAAATATTTTCCTCCTCTCTTAATTGTTTCTAAATCAATCAACATTTCCATCTAAAATTTGTCACTCTCCAAATACTTTATTTTAAAGTCTAATATTTAACTGATTCATGACTTCAATCTTATTGATGGTATAATAATTCCACTGGATACACTTTTGATGGGTTTTAAGAGAGAGGGAGGGAGGGAGGGAGGGAGGGAGAGAGAGAGAGAGAGAGAAATTGTGTCATATCTGAAATCTCTCCATGTGTAAAGTAAACACTGCTGAATTCAGAGGAAGCTATTTATTTATTACTGATTTACATCACTGTGTCAACGTGACCATAAGGAAGACAAGCTTTGCATTGCTAGAGGGAAGACTTGATGATGTTGCACTTCACTGGTGAGGAAATAAGTCATAGAGGAACGACGCAGAAGGATTTTCTAACAGGAAGAAACAGACTCAGAGGAAATCTTATACCATAATAAACGTAACATGCCTGAGGGCTTTGAGCTACTCTAGGAAATTGCAAAATATCCCAGAAGAAGGAAATGCAAGCCACTTCCGCTTTGCTGCCACAAACAAACAAACCTCAGATAACAGCGTGTCCATAATGTCACCCGGAGTCTAGATCTTTAAGGTTTAGAACAGTGTTTCTCAAGCTTTTTAGAGGCATGGACTTCAACTCCCAGAATTCCTCAGCCAGCATGGCACTTAAAGTAGCCAAGGTTAAGGAAGGAGGTTAACGCTGATTTAGAAAAGAAGACAATTAGAAGCCCAAGCATTCACCTAATGAACCGGCATAATTGGAGGAAAAAACATATTTGGGGTGGAAGAGAGAAACGCGGACGTGGAGACGGGGATTCACCGTTTGCGCCTTTTCCAAAGTGTCGATTCATTTTTAGGTACTCTTGTCTCGATCTTAGCCGGCGGTTTTCATTGGATAAATTTTTCAATCCATCCCCTTGTGTTTTACTCCCGGCTTACTTTCCCAAACATTGGGAAAAGGACTAGCTACTCGGGATGGTTTATAATCCGGATCGAACTGAACCTGTTTGTTCAGAAGTAAGAGACTACGTTTCAGCGGGAGTTACTTCCCAGCCTAAGGCGTTTAGACTACTCTCCTAAATATGTACCTTTTCCAGAAGAATGTCCCATTGAAACTTGTGGGGGATTGCTTCAAACGTAGAAATGGATTAGCGCTGCGGGCAGAGTTTCCATGTTTTTTCCCCCGCCTCCCGAAAAAGGTGTATTGCGGAAAGGCGGCAGATCAATTGAAAAAACGAATAGACAGAGCCAATGAAAGCTTACAAAACAGAGGGTGGAGACTACCTTTTGCTGGAAAAAGCGTATTTCATTTTTGAGCGGACTGACATTGCCCCAGAGCTAAACGTGACCTAATTTCATATAAACTCTATTAATATTAAATGAATGAGAGACAGGGACATAATTACTCTCCTTTGTTTTCCCTTCAGTCACATTGATTGATCTATTATGCCGCATCAAGCGGTTTTGGACTCCTATATAGTGCATAAATGTTTGTGTGTATGCACGCACATTCACAAATATATTGCATCTTTTGAAAGACCAGGGGCCGTACCTATGGGTGGCTTTGCTTCTGATGTAAGGGACATACCCTTTAAGCATACCCAGTGCCAAGGAAATCAGTAAGCCTGCTTTCCTAGAATGCTAGAATAGTTTCTGGTAATGATCTGTAGAGATTCTCAGTCATCCAGGTCATGGTTGTCCCAAAGGTGCTTTTTCAGGAGGCAACTGGACTTTCTTGTTTTTTCTGGTAATCGTTTTCCCGGACTTCTGTAGAACTTACTTGCTAATGTGCATTTCATACCAATTATCCCATACATGGCAATACATGAGATTTCCAATCAAGGTGTTTCATTGTTCCTTGCAATTAATCTCTGAAATAAATAAAGCAATATGGGAATAAATTCAGAAGACTATATTAAACTCTCCATTGTTTTCCTATGGAATTGGTAATACCTCTATTTAGTTATATGCATAAAAGCACAAATGGTCCTTTTACAAAAGGACAATTCTGGAGTTTTATAAATTAATTTATGATGAGGCCCTTCTTATTTTTAAAACATCCAGTAAATTAGCAATAGTACTTAGATTTATATACCGCTTTACAGTACTTTACAGCCCTCTCTAAGCGGTTTACAGAGTCAGCATATTGCCCCCAACAATTTGGCTCCTCATTTTACCTACCTCGGAAGGATGGAAGGCTGAGTCAACCTTGATTAGACTGAGTCAACCAAAATTAGACTTTTAGACGTCTTGCCCCCTTTTTCCCCTTTTTACAGGCAATCATAAAAAAGGATATCTGTAAAAATACTTATACTGATTGCACTGATTTTTAAAAGATTTTATGACTGCACTGATAATGTTGCCTATTTAGGTAACAGAAACGACTGCAAATAACCCAACTCAGAGAGCACAGTTCAACTCTGAGCTACAAATATTCTCTTCTATTGGAATCATAAGAATTATTTTCACAATGAAAAACTGAGAATGCAGTGTGGTACATAGGAACAATCTCTAGAGCACTGAATAAAACTTGCTTCTGTTGTAAAACAGTAACTGCATTACATCAAATTTTCAAGAATTCCCTTATCTGAAGATGGTAAAAATTTGAAGTAGTAAATCAAGCAAGACGGGGGGGGGGGGGGGGACCCTTGAATAAAATCATCTTATATAGAACATATATGCATTAAAGATATCTTAGAACTTCATGTTGCTGGCTATTGTTTTCCTATGATGAAATATATCCTGAATGTATTACAGTTATTATAGCTAATTATTTTAATTTGTGTTTTAATCCTCTTTGTTTCTGGTATTTATGCTGTTTTGCCTGTTTTAATTGATTTACACATCATTCAAAGCTCTGCACTAAAGCATTGCGCTATTGGCAGTCTGGAAATGCAGCTATTCACTAATCGATCTATAAGCAAATTAAATAAATGGCAGGTTGGAGAGGCAATAATATTATTTTTAGATCATCCTATAGAAGGAATATAATTGTCAAGCATTTCATTGTTGTTGCCATTCGCTGGAGGTATCCGTTTCCTAAATGTTATGGGGATTGGGGGTTATTAAGAAACTCTGGGAAACTGAATAAATGGAATAAACGAACAATTATAAAGTTACTCTTTTGGGTCAGTGGGAGTTTTAATTTGATACATCAATTGGGTTTGAGTTGACTTAAGAGTCTGAATTTTGCTTTGGAGAATGCTGGTCATGCCTTCATTTTCCTTATGGGGGGGGTTGGCAAATGATTGAGTCATTATCGGAACATTCTAGCTACACTTTTCTCCTTCAAAAAACTCATTACAAAAAAAAAGATGTAGAGAGAAAGAGGAAAAAATACAAAAGAAATGAGACTGCATTTCTGCAAAGGGAATAATATAGATAGAATATAATTTACAATACAGATAGAAGGGAAATAAAGGAAGCGTCAAAGAAAATTGGATACTTTTTTTTTAATTCTATGGGTTTCCGTGCCTGTGGCTTCACACACACAAACAGGTATAGACACGAAAACCTTGGCTGGGTCGTTGCTCCGTTCTCCACCGGCCCACCCACTTCTTCTTAAGTGGAGGTTTTGATGAATCTGCAATTTACTTGAGTGAGTGGAGCCAGACAAACATTTTGTCTAGTATGGCGTGCGCTATCCTCCGCCTCAGTTTAAAAATGGTAAAATTGGGACGTGGAGCTCTGGGTTTTGTCTGGGCTAAAAGTTGGAAGTCGAGGAAGACGATGGCGACAAGTGGGCGGGAGGGGGGGGGTGCGAGGAAGAGAGCTCTCTTTCCCTTCTTCTGCGAATAATGAGAGATGCCTCGTATCCCAGCCAGTTTGCGATTCGCCTCTTGAGCCGGGCAGACCCGCCTCTAACCTTCGGAGCGGGCAGAGGGTAGCACATTCATTCACTTCTGCTTCGCGTATGGGATAACAATAATCCGGTCCCACGAGTGCCTACTCAGAAATAAGTGCCCCGTATTTTCAATGGAGCTTGGACTGACTCCTGCAGTTGAATTTATCTCTGGCTGGCTGGTATACAAGATAGCACACCCGTGCGTAAGATTGCACCTCGATGACTGTGGTTTCTTTTTGCCCGCGCTGAGAAGAGATCATCTGAGCGCGGGATCGACTGCACTCTGCTTTCTTCCGCAAATTGACGTACGATCGTTCGAATTAACAGCCTTATCTTTTCCATCGCTATGCGGTTCCAATCTCTGGACCCTCCTTTTCATAGATGGGAAAGGATATACAGTAATACGAAGACTAATATACACGTGGGGGTGGGGGAATGGAAGGATCCATTGCTTACAGGTCTTGCACTAGACTGGTCATCATCCCCAGCGACTTTAAAAAAATGCTCTTCCATTGGCGGACTTGCATGTAGATTGATTCACTTGAGGATTTCAGAAGATACCGAATATAATGTTGACCTCACTGTGTAGCCCATTCACTCCTTACTTTAACTCTGTAGTTCTCTTAAGTATAAAATGCCCATTCCTGAGCCTAAAGATTTTAAGTCCATTTTTTTCTCAGCTTAGACCAGGGCAGTGGTGAAATCCAATTTTTAGGATACTGCAAAATCTTCATCCCCACACTCCTGGGGAAGGATACTGCAAAATCCCCATTCCTCCCGACTCCTGGAGGAAGGATATTGCAAAATCCCCATTCCTCACCACTCCTGGGGGAAGCATATTGCAAAATCTCCATTCCCACCCCACTCTGGGGCCAGCCAGAGGTGGTGTTTGCCGGTTCTCCGAACTACTCAAAATTTCCGCTACCTGTTTTTGAGAACCTGTCAGAACCTGCTGGATTTCACCCCTGGACCTGGGGTTCTTAAACATTTTGCTATCAAACCTCTCCTTAGTGTGATCTTGATGCACCCACTTCCCCTAAAAATCCAAACTCCACGACGAACAATGAAAATAATACAGGTTTCATCTCAAACCCATTTCAAGAAAATGAAAACCACAAAGCACATGCCATCCATTAAGTTTATGTACTTCTCTTGGGCAGGATCAAGTCATCTGTCATCTTTATCATCTACCTGAATTCTCATGTCTAGAAGAATGAAAAATCAGGTTTCACTTCCCCTCTAAACTGAACAATTGCTTGGATTTAAATGTGGGTGATTTGAAACACAGTTACCAATTTAATCAGTCTTGCAATTTGGAGCATTAACATTGCTATCTGGAGCCATTCACTAAGGGATAAGTTGAATAAAGCTCTGAGTTTTGGTTTAGGCAATTCCCAAAACAGCAACACCTATCACCTATATTCCAGTTAAATAAAATAACAACCAACTTCCACTCAATTCAACTTTGATCAAACCTAACATTGAATGCTTTAGAGTTCTACACTGAACACTCTCCCCCCCCAACACATACACACCCCAGCCCCAAAAAAACAACCCTTGTTGAATATTCAGCAGATAAACTGCTGAAAGCTTAAGTGTCAGTAATTGAAGTTAGCGCTATTGCAACCGCCCATTGCCAAAGCAGCTCAGCAAAATTCCCATATCAAGACAAGCTTTTTCTTTTTTTAAAAATGTCTGTCCTCTTATCTGTGCTGGCTGAATCAGCTGAAGGCTGTTCTTATCCCAATTTACCTAATTGGATACCTTGAGCCCAGGATATTATTAAGATTCTTGGATTATAGTTGCCAGAACTGAAAAAAATGATTAAATGTTCCTGAAATTCAGTACAGTATGGTGATATGGGCCAGGCTGCCAATATGTTGGTAAGCTTCCTCCCAACTGTATCTGGAGGTGGACAATCTTCTGACAATGTACCTCCTTCATGTTCATTCAGGATAAATGGTGCTTCTTCATTTCTGCGCTCCAAAATCTCCTTCCTTATCCTGCTTCCTCCCTTCGCATTCAAGCACCCACAAGCCTGTTGCATGAACAAGCACCAACCTATATTTAAATCAATTTAAATTAAAAGCAATTTAAATGGCTGTTATTAGCATCAGACACACATCAGTCTTGCAAGTACATGTGTTCTACTGAAACAGAAGAATCTCTAAAGATAATTTATTGGGAGAGAGAGAAAGGGAACCTCTAGTCTGTAATTGTCCTTTTAGAAACATACTCACAGACACACAGTAAGAGGAGGAGAGGGGAGGGGGGAGGAGGAGGAGGAGGCTCTACCAGCCAGTTCTATGCTGTTTTGTGTAGTTTATGTTCTGTTAGAGCCTTTGTGCTGCTCTGGGCTTGTTTTTTTTTTTTTTTTTTAAATAGTAAAGTATAATTTTCTACCCAAACATGTATTAAGGCCTGCAGGATATCTTCCCCATCCAGGAGATAGTTTAATAGGGAACATTCCTGTATATTCCCTATTGCAGTAGCCGTTAGACAATTGAGACAGTCTGCTTCTCCCCATGTCAATTTGTCAATCTGGTTTTCTCACCCTCCAAATGTCTCTTGCATTGTCCCTGTCCATTTTCTCCTTGGAAATTTCTTATATGTTAGAGTATCAGCCGACTATCACTGTGTGCTATAAAGCCAGTGTGCATCACTTTTATATTAATACAAGTATGGTGGAATGATGGTAGAAGAGAATGTAAACATCAACTATGAAAATGACCCCATCTCTTCTCCTGCCATCTTTCTTCTTCTTGGGAGGGAGGGAGGGAGGGAGGGAGGGAGGGAAGAAGGAAGGAAGGAAGGAAGGAAGGAAGGAAGGAAGGAAGGAAGGAAGGAAGGAAGGATTCATTTCTAAGGGTGATTGCTTATTGATCTCTTTCTGCTATGGAGGAATCCTTCATGGTCTTGTGTTTGTATGAATCTTAAGGCCAGCCCAATAATTATAATCTGCCACTTACCAAACTTATGTAATAGTTCATAAAAATTAAATAGCAAGCAAAAATAATTATTATATCCCTATAAAATGCAGCAATAAACAATGAGAAATTTAGTGCAGTGGCTGAAATGAGGTGCAGGGTTAGAAGCTAACTGGGTGATTTTGGGCCAGTCACTTTCTCTCAGCCCAGCCCATCTCACAAGTTTATTGCTAAAATAGGAGGCGGGAACACAAGATATATGCTGCCTTGAGTTAACTAAAAATAAAGGTGGGATAAAAATCTATTAAGAAATAAGCAAACAGATCAACAAACAAATACATTTTTCTTTGATAGACAGTAGTTTAGACTATAGAATCTGTAACAGATTATCCTGGGTACTTTTGATTAAGAACAGCTAAATTGTGGCATGTTAGTCTGACGAGTTATCTTTTCCTTTAATCTGACTCTGCAACCATTATTCTAATAGATGTTAATTGGTGAAGCTGCTCATATTCCTGTCACATACAGTAAGTTTTATTAGCTGCTTCTAAAATATCAGGCTGGCTATTCAAAGCAGCGATATATGACCTTTGGCCTCAGTCTGGCCCCAAAGATCTGCCCTCAATGCAGTGAGTGTAGCTTCTGAGCCATTGACTCCAAATTGCAAGTTTTAATCTGATAGAAAGGGGGGGGAAATGGTTAAATAGATGGGAGCAATCCTATTAACTATATTTAATTAATTTCATTTCAACTAACTGCATTTAAATTCAACCAGAAATAATATATGCTCTCCAAACAGAGCCCTTGATCTACTGTTTAAGGGCCACATTCGACAAAGACTACTTATCCCTATATTAAACACAGAAAAATAGAAAACTGGGTTCTTGATTTTTAATTTAATCTTGCAAGATTCTGTTATTATAGCCAGTCCCAATAAAATTTTAGCCATGCTGTCTGATTGATTTCTTGATCTGGTTTATCCAGTTGGTCTGGCATTAATCTTGCAAATCTCAATGCTATGAAAAAAATTAACATAGAGCAGGCAGACAGATCTTACATGAAGGAAAACCTGTGGCTGATGAATAAGCCTTATGTAAGTATATAGCAGTGGTGAAATCCATTTTTTTTTTACTACTGGTTCTGAGGGTGTGGCTTGGTGGGCGTGGTGTGGCTTGGTGGGCATGGCAGGGGAAGGATATTGCAAAATCCCCATTCCCTCCCCACTCCTGGGGGAAGGATATTGCAAAATCTCCATTCCCCCCCCCCCCGCTCTGGGGCCAGCCAGAAGTGGTATTTACCGGTTCTCCGAACTGCTCAAAATTTCCGCTACCAGTTCTCCAGAACCTGTCAGAACCTGCTGAATATCACCCCTGTTCCCAACCCTTTTAGATTCATCATCTAATCTTTATCTCTTATTTCTTTCCAACCATAAGTACCATGTTGTTAACTGCAAGACCATTCACAACAGTATATAAATTAGTAAAACCAATATAAAACCATTTAATTTGCCCATACAAACAACATCACCATAAATATAATGTATCAGCTGCTGAGCAAAATAAAAAAGAGAACTATCGGCAGATTTCCTTCTTCTGCCAACAGATGAAAAATGCTTTAATGTGTACAGAAACTTTCCTTGACTACACTGAGGAATGGAAAAATGAAAGAAGAGAGTATTATATACCCTGCCTTCAAGTCCTGGAGGAAAGATAGGATTTATACCTAATAAAGAAATATAAATTTATAAGAAAATAAATAGTTCCTGTTCTTGGCATTTGCCTCATACACTGGCCTTATTTGAAGTGTTTAACGATGTAATTTGTGTTAATGATATTGCCTTTAGTTTTCCAAGTCAGATTTGGAGAGTCCTTCTATTGAAAGAAAAATTGGTTCACATAATAAAGGCCAGATACAGTGATTAAGGCACCAACTTGTAGTTTCACAAATCAGGGCTAGGACATTGTGTCAATGTCATATCCTAAAACAAACACACAAACTGTGACACTCCCACCCCCACCAAACCTTCAGATCCCATTTGCAGAACCAGCTAAAACCTGTTGTCAGCTTGGCATGTGAGAGGATGACAAAGTTACAGGAAGTCTGGACAGGAATGAAACATACCATTTTAAATATGGTTACCTGTGAAAATATTTACAGACCCTCCCCCCCCCCACATCCTGGACATAAACTGTTTCAACTCCTACCCTCAAAACGATGCTATAGAGCACTGTACACCAGAACAACTAGACACAAGAACAGTTTTTTCCCGAACGCCATTACTCTGCTAAACAAATAATTCCCTCAACACTGTCAAACTATTCACTAAGTCTGCACTACTATTAATCTTCTCATGGTTCCTATCACCCATCTCCTTCCACTTATGACTGTAAGACTATAACTTTGTTGTTTGTATCCTTATGATTTATATTGTTTCCTGATATGATTTGATTGCTTATTTGTACCCTACGACTATCATTAAGTGTTGACCTTATGATTCTTGATGAACGTATCTTTTCCTTTATGTACACTGAGAGTGTATACACCAAGACAAATGCCTTGTGTGTCCAATCACACTTGGCCAATGAAAAATTCTATTCTGTTCTGTTCTGTTTAATATTTATTCTGTTAAATCCCAGGTCAACTGTAGCTTTCAACCCCAAATCTGGCCTGTTTGAAAAGCATGTCCAACCATTCCTAATAAAGTTACCTCTCATTTCAAGAAAAATACATATACACATACACATACACATACACATACACATACACATTATTTTCTCCAAGCAGTTACATCCTCTCCTTTTAACAGAAACTCTCAGAACAATCTAGATGTAAGGATGAGAAATATCTAATACCTAGAAAATGATGCAATACTGTTCCTTTTATGCTGCTTTCTTGGTATTCTAAAAAAAGGGTTGGGGACAGGTTGCAGTAAACTGCATGTTAAAATTACTGGCAGAAAGGTATCTATGCTGTTTTAATCCTGTTTTCATACATTTGTTTAAATGTGTTTTATGTTACTTTGCAACTCAAAATTCTCATTTGAGGCACAAATGACCAGGTTCATATTATTCTACTTTGGACACTTTATGTGAATACTCTCATGCTGAGATCCTCCAACAGTGAATGATCAGGTTGAAGACAGATCATCATGGAGAAAATCTATGTGATTGCTAAAAACCACTACTGAACTGATGGCACATCAATCAATCAATATGTTGTTTTGGAACTATTTGTGGAAAAGTAGAGCAAAAATGTAAGGAATTGATACATCCTCCAAATGAGGATTTCAAGATAAGTCTTCTTTCTTACAACTTATTGTGCAAAAGGACTGTGTCAAGCATCACGGAAATCAGGAGATTCAGGAAGTTCAAATGAGTATAAAGATTTATTGCAAGCTTAAGCTCGCTACAAGAATCTGACCAACTAATAGTCAAGGAAAATGAGCGGGAGATAAGAAAGGCATTCAAGGAGGGCTGGACTTGCATCCCTTGTGGGTGCACAGGGACTCATGACTTATAATGCATTTGACCCCTCCCTTGGTCTCAGCCTGGTCATCTCCTGCCATCTGCAGTATAATAACACACCCACTTGCACTGGGATATCTACCACCTAATATGTATTGTCAAAAGGAAGAAAGCACTGAAGATTTTCCCCAGTCTCCCTCAAGTTTTGTGAGTAGATTAATAAGTGGCAGGACATTTTTAAACCCAGAAAAAAATCACAAGAGCAGCCACACAAAATTAAAATGGTTTTCCCTCCTCATTTCCTCTTCCAAACAGGCATTAATTTATGCATATCTGTTGGGGAGCATATGCTATCCTGAGAATAAATGGTCTTCAGCCTACAGAATTAAGGGGTTTTCTTTTTTTAATTGGTGGACATTGAATGGTAAGACTATGTCGTATGACTCACAAGAATGTCTTCCATGGAAAAAGGAGCTCCTCAATTCACAAAATACATAATCAGTAATAAGCCATATATTTACTAGAAGGCAGACTTGGATAGTCTCTCTGAATTCCTATAATGCTCTCCAATATCTCACATTTGCCATTTTTTCTACACGTGGGGCACCCTTGAAAATAAGCAAGACTCAGCCACCAACTAGTTGCATTTGTTAAGAAGGTCTTTGATGCTGTCAATCCTTCGAGAAAGGAAACAAACCCATATGAAATACTAGAACTCTACTGATATAGGCTGTCATGGAATTGCCCAGCAGCTGTACAAATGAAGTCAGAGATCCTGGCGCAGATGTGTGGTTTCTTTATATTCCATATTTTTCGGAGTATAAAACGCACCTTTTTTCCCCAAAAAAGAGGTGAAAATCTGGGTGCATCTTATACTCTGAATGTAGCCCCGCCCAGCTTCTCAAAGGGAAGTTTCAGAGGCTGAAAAAAGCATCAGAAACGAAGCTTCAGGAAAAAAGCCTCCAAACAGAGCTTCAGAAAAGAAGCCCCCAAACAGAGCTTCAGAGGCTTTATTTTGTTTTGGAGGCTTTCAGAGGCAGAAAAAAAAAGTTTTTTCTAAAACAGAGTTTCAGAAGTTTCAGAGGCAGGGGAAAAAAGCAAAAAAAAAGCAAGGCACAGAGCTCACAACCAAGGAACCTGTTGCTAAAATTCACCTCTAAAAACAGCTGATTGGGGGTATTCCAGGAGGCCGATCCACCTGCCAATCAGCTTTTTTCTTATTTTTCTCCCCAAAAACTAAGGTGCGTCTTATACTCCGAAAAATACGGTATATAAATATATTTAGTGTTTAAACTTACAACAGTCTTTGCTATCACCCAGAGAGAACAAACACAAGATAGTCAGGAGAACAGGAACATCATGAGGTAAATCAAACAATATACAGAACACACAGAAGAAAATGGCGGGGGGGGGGGGAAGGGAAATTCCCCCTTTACACTTACAGCAACCCATCATAGCGTAGATTGCATCATGCATGAGTCAGCACTCTCTAACTAATCAACTACAACTGTGTGATCTGGTCTATTGTACACTTTACTGTTCCAGCTACTAAATTCAATATCTTAACAAGTCTATAATAACAAAATCTTGAAAGCCTGGCAGAGTTTCCCCGATCTCTCTGCTTATTCCAAAGAGAATCCTTGAAAAGCCAGAAAAACATGAACTATCCCATCTGCCAAGTTCTTTTATGCCTCAACAACAGGGATAGAAAATGACGTTTAATGTAAGCAAGTTAAGCTTTATGGAGTCCCCTCCCTGGCTCTATTTCCTTCCCACCAAGCTTCACCTGTGGCAGGAAAAACTATCACCATTTGATCTTCTTAAATTATGATGGCCCAGGGCAGTGGTGAAATCCAAATTTTTTTACTACCGGTTCTGTGGGCGCGGCTTGGTGGGTGTGGTGTGGCTTGGTGGGCGTGGCAGGGGAAGGATATTGCAAAATCTCCATTCCCGCCCCAATCCAGGGGAAGGATACTGCAAAATCTCTATTCCCTCCCCTCCTGGGGGAAGGATATTACAAAATCTCCATTCCTACTCCAATCTGGGGCCAGCCAGAGGTGGTATTTGCCGGTTCTCCAAACTACTCAAAATTTCCGCTACCAGTTCTCCAGAACCTGTTAGAACCTGCTGGATTTCACCCCTGCTTTGACCCCAGTTAATTAAATAATTCCAGCCAAGCCTTCTTAGTGCCCTCAGCAGAGCTTCAGTCAATATGGGAGTTATTTCTTTAGGCAGGCAGATCCCAAGCTATAAAGGGGACTGTGTATTAAAACAAGCATGCTGAATTTGGATTGGTAAATAATGAGTAGCCAATGCAACTGGGATAAGTGCCATGTGGCTCCAGTGAGGAACAGCTAACTGAAGCCTGGCCACTGCCATCTGGACCTACTGGAGCTTCTGAGTTTCTTTCAAAGCCATTTCAAGTGAAGTGCATTACAATAATTTATTCAGGAGGTAACCACAGAATGGATCACCCAAAGCCAGGTCAACCATATCCAAGAAGCGGAGAAGCTGGTAAATTAAACATAGCTGATAGAAGATACTATAGTTGCCACACTCCCCTATACATTTTCTTACCTATTTCGCTCTTAACTCTTGGTCTTCAAATAAAAGGTTGGCTGAACAGCTAAGAGCAGAGTCCTCTCCTAAATTTCTCACCACTCAACTAATAAGTCATTCATAGAAGAGGTGAAAATGTTCATTTACAACATGAAGCAATCCAAGGTTTATTATGTTGGCATACAAAATTCAATCCCCATGGTGACAATTGCTTTCGGAGCAAAACACTGGGCTTGTCAGAAGTACAATAACATCAGGTATATAAGGAGTTCTCTACTCCTGCATGTATGAAAAGCACTGTACTAACTTTGGCATATGTCTCAATGAATGAATAATGTTTTCAATTTGTCTTCTACAAGTTGGACATGAACTCCCTGTGACAGCTCCAACTCTTTCAACTGAAAGGTTTTCCAGGTGAAGAGAGCATCACATGCCAATGTAAGTTCAAGAATCTTAACATGCTTCCCCATGTTATTAGATCTGTTTGATAGTTTAAATCATCGGTATGTAGAGAACCAAATGCTAGTGGGAAGGTTTCTAATCTAGGTTTCGCCCTTCCAAGCTAGCTTTCTATACTGCATGTCAGTGGTGGGTTTCAAATTTTTTTACTACCGGTTCTGTGGATGTGGCTTGGTGGGCGTGGTGTGGCTTGGTGGGCGTGGCTTGGTGGGCATGGCATGGGAAGGATACTGTAGAATCTCCATTCCCTCCCCAATCCAGGGGAAGGTTACTGCAAAATCCCCATTTCCTCCCGATCAGTTGGGACTCAGGAGAGAATAGGGGTGGGGGGGTGGGGGGCAGTCAGAATTTTTACTACCGGTTCTCCAAACTACTCAAAATTTCTACTACCAGTTCTCCAGAACTGGTCAGAACCTACTGAAACCCACCTCTGCTGCATGTACAAAATGTTACTTTTTTTTTTTAATGGAGGAATATTCAATCATGTAATCCTTCACTTGGAGATGTGCCTAGGAATAATTTTACTGAATGCTGAACTATTCATTCAGCAGCCTCTGAGAGTCAGTAAATAACGCTGGGAGAGAGACAGCTGAAGGATATATTCAGTGTTACCATTTTTCAGAGATTTCATGTTTAGCCTCCTTCCTCTTAATCACCTACAATCTTTATTGATCTTTCTTGCTCAGCTGCATTCTTCTATTGTATTCAGGGATAATTTATAGTACCCTGAGTTCTCAAGCATGATTTAAAATACTTGCTGAAACATTTTGACTTTTTTTTTTTAAAAAAAAAAATCTTGTTCCAAGATGCTGTAAAATCCAGTATTTTGTTGCTTTTGGTGTGCAAATGTTAGTAAGCATACAGAAGGCAGGAAGGAGGAGACTGGAAACCTTGATCCCTAGTTCAACTGTTGACATTTTCTGTGGTTCATATGAATTTGCAAAAAGTTAGTTTGGTGAATGATCTAAGGTTGTCTGGAATCTTTAAAAACAACTGTGCGTGAAGAAATCCACTTGGTGGACTCTTTCATGAACAGAACAGCTGAGCTACAGCAGAAAAGGGTCTTATAGTATTTTCCCCTTGTATACAGCCAGAGGTGGGTTTCAGCAGGTTCTGACCAGTTCGGGAGAACCGGTAGTGGAAATTTTGAGTGGTTCGGAGAACCGGTAGTAAAAATTCTGACTGGCCCCGCCCCCATCTATTCTCTGCCTCCCAAGTCCCAGCTGATCGGGAGAAAATGGCAATTTTGCAGTAATCTTCCCCTGGATTGGGGTGGGAATGGAAATTTTACAGTATCCTTCCCCTGGAGTGGGGTGGGAATGGAGATTTTGCAGTGACCTTCCCCTGGAATGGGGTGGGAATGGAGATTTTACAGTATCCTTCCTCTGCCACGCCCACCAAGCCACGCCCACCAAGCCATGCTACGCCCACTAAGCCACACCCACAGAACTGGTAGTAAAAAAAATTGAAACCCACCACTGTATACAGTAATGTACATCAGTTTGTCTGGGATGGTTGTGCTAGAGGAATGGTGAATGTATGGATCTCTTCCCACCTCCCAAAAAAAAGAAGTCATAGAATATACTGTAATTCTAGGCTCATCCTTGCCAAACTGATGATCTCTAGATATATTTAGCACTGCAGCTAACTGGACATCCCTCTACATCTGGAAGATTCCAGGCTGCTATGAATAGGTATAACATTTACGATCACTAGGTGGTAGCAAAGGGATGCAGAAAAATAATTTGCTACTATCTAGCAGTTGTCTTTATGGCCCATCTTTGATACTCCTACCTTAGGCTTTCCACGCACACACCCACTAGCATCCAACCATGACACAACCATACAACCTAACAATCTCTCTTTTCCTGCCATTTTACTTCGTCCTCAACCTACATTTGAGACAGGCTTCAGTTGTCCTTAGCTGGATTGCTGCTAAAGTGGCCTTCCCATCCTAATATTTGCCCAAGGGTAAGCTCTAAATCAGTGGTAAAATCCAATTTTTTTACTACCGGTTCTGTGGGCGTGGCTTAGTGGGCGTGGTGTGGCTTGTTGGGTGTGGCTTGCTGGGTGTGGCAGGGGAAGGATATTGAAAAATCCCCATTCCCTCTCCACTCCTGGGGGAAGGATATTGCAAAAACTCCATTCCCACCCCACTTTGGGGCCAGCCAGAGGTGGTATTTATTTATTTATTTATTTATTTATTTATTTATTTATTTATTTATTTATTTATTTATTTATTATATTTCTATACCGCCTTTCTCCCGTAGGACTCAAGGCGGTGTACAGTCAAGAAAAACATAGACACGCAAACATCATAAAATTGCTAATTAAAATTGTTACTTAGTTTGGTCAATTAAATAAAACCCAGAATTAGATAACATTTAAAAAATCATTTGCATGTTCGTATGTTTAGCCCTGCCTGTTGGAACATCAGGGTCTTGAGGGCACGGTGGAAAGCACGGAGATCAGGGATATTCCGTATCTCCGGGGGCAGTTCATTCCAAAGGGTTGGAGCCCCCACAGAGAAGGCCCTCCCCCTGGGAGTCGCCAGTCGACATAATTTGACTGATGGTACCCTGAGTAGTCCCTCCCTGTGAGAACGAACTGGTCGGTGGGAGGCTATTGGTGGCAAAAGACGGTCTCGTAGGTACCCAGGACCTAAGCCATGGAGCGCTTTAAAGGTGATAACTAACACCTTGAATCGCACCCGGAAGACCACCGGGAGCCAGTGCAGCTCGCGTAGGAGAGGTGTTACATGGGCGTAATGAGCTGCGCCCATAATCACCCGCGCGGCTACGTTCTGGACCAGTTGGAGCCTCCGGGTGCTTTTCAAGGGGAGCCCCATGTAGAGAGCATTACAGTAGTCCATACGGGAGGTAACTAGGGCATGAGTGACCGTGCGCAAGGCGTCCCGATCCAGAAAGGGACGCAACTGGCGGATCAGGCGAACCTGATAAAAGGCACCCCTGGCCACGGCCGTCAAATGATCTTCTAAAGATAACCGTGAATCCAGGAGGACACCCAAGTTGCGGGCCCTCTCTGTGGGGAGCAAGATCTCATCCCCTATTTGCCAGTTCTCCAAACTACTGAAAATTTCCGCTACCAGTTTTCCAAAGCCTGTCAGAACCTGCTGGATTTCATCCCTGCTCTAAGTGAATAGTGTTTATTAGGCTTTGTCAGCATGTGTTATACATTCTGATAGTTTGGAGAGAGGCTAAGAGGCTGTAAATGACTTCAATCAGAGCAACAGGACAGGGAATTTCCATGGAACAGCCAATGTCATGCCAGCATAATTTTCTGCTGATGCAAAGATGTTTGAAGAGCACTTTAAACTCAGCAGTGAGGACAGGTTCTCTGATTAACACTGATTTTATCAGCGCTGGCTAAAACCCAAAAGGAGTTTTGCTGCTCACTGCCAAAACAAAGACAACTCATTCCATAAGACAGCACAAAGGGAACATAGACGATCACAATAATTCATTATGTAAATTGATATAGAGAGATAATCATAAAGATTGCTTCCCAGTGAAGAAGGCTGAGAGTAAATAATAGGCATGCTTAAATTGCTGTCGAAAAACTACCTACAGATGGGTACTTTCAAAGCCTCTGGTCTCTTTATTTAATCTTTAAATAGGTCTTGGACTGATAAAAAGCCATTCTACGTCTTATGATCCTGGTACAAATTCCCTGTTTTCCACTTCCTTGATCTATGAAAAAAAAAATGCTTCTGAATTCAAAATGGATGTTTCATCCCTAGAGAAAATAGCTTTTTCTAGTGGAACTTCCTCCTGAAGAGTTCTCAACACTCCAGCCATTTAGGAAGTCTTGATTAGCTTGTATTTGATTTTATGAGTCTTTTGGATAGTTTGTTTTATGGGCTTTTATAATGTAAGCAGTATATAGAGGATAGTTAACTTTATTTTAGAATGTCAGAAATCCATGTTTAATTGGAGCATTATTATCACTAATTAGTAAAAGCAATGGTGGTGGCATTAAGCCTTCAAGCCTTACAATTCTCCTGATCCTATTTTTCTCTTTTTTCTGTCATCTTATGAAATATTGTATTTTTTTCTTTCTTTTACCAGATAATCCTGAAACTCTCTTCCTGTCCCTGTCTAGTTTTCTAGTTTTCGACCTGTTCTGAAACAAAGAGGTAGGAGGTAAGCGATGAGCCACATCACTTACATCCCAAGTATTATTTGATTATGTGCCATCAAGACGATAGTGATTCTTAGTGACCACATAGATAGATTTCTCCATGACAGTCTATTCCAAACTTGATATTTCAGGTCTTCCAACAGTACACACATTGCCCAAGATTTTATACCAAAGGTAGCTTACAACATTCTAGAACACCTTTAACCATCCTATTCCATTCTAAATTCTAAATAGAGGATGGATAATGCTTTTATGATATAAGAAGAGGCTGGTCTGTAGCAAGCAAGGGAGCTGTGCCAAAACCACAGGATCATGGTGAAAGGATTCTTAACAAGTTTTCTACTTTAATGCAAAATGTAAAGACACCTTACCAATTCTGGAAGTCAAACTTAGGCCCTGATCAGGCTGATGGGGAAAAGATAGCTGGGATCATGGGTATCCATATAGGGATTGGAATGCTTGATCTGTCCATCTCTGAAGACAATCAAAGAAAGAAGAAGATTTTCTGGTAAAGATTGTGTAAACAAGAGGAAAAGTGACCATATTTGTAGTCTTCAGTATAGAAGCATGCCAATTAAGCACAACTCAAAAGTTTCCAATGGCCCATTTTTTAAAATCCCATTTTATTTAGTCCTTCTTAGTAACACAAGTCATAGTAATTAATTCATGGGCTTTTGGAATGGTATTTGGATGTTCTCAGCATGAATGGAAAGGGAAAAATCCTGATCTCTTAAAAGTGATTGGACATTTGCCATTGACATTAGTGATTTCTATATTGCGCCCACAAGGTTAGTGATATTTTACATTACAGTAATTTATTGTATCTCTGCATTATACTGATCTGTATGTCATAAATATTTCAACATGGCTATATTAAACATTCTCACAAATATATAAACCTCATACCAGTAAACCAGCAACAGTCATAATAAAAGGGACAATAACAATATAGAGCTTCCAATCCAGTTAATATGTGTGCCACTTTACATAAAAGCAATAAAATAAAATATAGTATATCTATATTAAAGTGCACATTGAATCCAACTGTTAAGAAAAAATGAGAGAGGAAGGAAAACCATATGTATAAAATATCAATCACGAAAACTAGAAGCATAACTATGGACAGGGAGGTATATCAGTACAAGTTCTGCATATTACTATAAGACAATTTTATCCAATTTTGTGCTGGAAACCCACAAAAGTTGGCATTTCTGAGAATTGCAATCCCAACATATTTGGAAGGCACCAGGCTTAGCAAAGTTGCCATAAGGTAGTTAGGAAAGGAAATGGTCTTAATGTTCTTTAGAAGTTAGTAAAGTGTGGGAATCTCAAACTGTCTTGAACAAACCATAGTGCAAACACACATAACTTCCGTTAGCTTGAATGTTGCACCAGACTTTGTAACAAGCCTCTCTCCTAAAACTGACAGGATCAAAGTCCACCCAACTCCCAACATTTCAAAACAAGACCCTCAAGAAAGTCAGCACCAAGCGTCCTAGAAGAATGTGATATTTTAGGAAATATTAAAAAGGCAGAATATTTCCTCTAAAAGAGAAATAGAAATCTTAAAGGAGACAGAAACTCAGCTCCCTGCAGCTTCCTGCCCCCAGCAGATATTTGGTGCCCATTGAGGACTGGGCCAGCCTATCTACAAAACAAAATACCTCAGCTCCAGGGTGATGGGATTAAGACATGACCCTCCAGGACATAATAGGATTATCTATCAGCAGAGCTCACCACATGGCACAACCAAGTCCCTTCATTACATCATCCAGCAAGGTTCCACCACTTGATTCAGACAAACATTACTCCACATGGGAGTCTGACTGCAACCAATAGAACACATTCCTTGCCACAGGAACAGGAAGCTCAAGTTCAAAGCCCAAGAGAGGGTATAAATAACCCTCACGCTCCATTCCATGTGTTCAACTGCACCAGGACGTCAAACTCATGTGGTCCTGTCCATCAATAAACCATCTTTCCAATCAGCCTCCATGTTTCCAGTATCTTTCTCCCCACTTGGAACTGACCCCAGATGAACATTTCTTCCAACAACCCTATCAACTCTGGAGCTTATGTTAGGACTAGTGCCAGTCCACAATTTTGGCACCTTTGCCATAGTGTCATAGTCATACAACAGACTGAGTGGTAAATGTGGTGTACTGTTATAAATCTCAGTGCCTGGATTCACTCAGCATGATAAACCAAAGCCAAGTCAACCACTTTATGTCTTTGTGTGTTAACACAGCAACGGGAGGTTGCAAGCCTGGGCCAGATAATGCAGGCATCATTGCTGCTATAAAGTCATGGAAAGAACTGGCTTTCCTAGCACTTCCTTGAATTCCTGGAGGCCCTGTACAACTTTTGTTCTCAGATGTGCAGCTATTTGGATTTGGGGAGAGATGAGGGGGAAAACAGGAAAGAGAGACTGGTGGTTCTCTGAATATGTAACTAATTCATGAATGAAGGGTTATTATTTTGTGTTTACTTCATGCTAATCTTACGTCATGTGTTCATAGCCAATGCACCTCTGATATTCTAGGCAGTGAGAGGTTTTATCACATGAATTATTGGTGCATAACTGCAATAATAAAAGATAAAAAAGTAACTGGCAGAAGTTACTGGCATGAATAGTATTGTAACATTCAGAGGTTGCCAGTTTGCTTCTGGAACTAATTCATTACTTTTATTTATTTCTTTTTGTATGTACATACCTGTATGTATGTACCAGTGGTAGGTTTCAAAAATTTTTACTACTGGTTCTGTGGATGTGGCTTGGTGGGCGTGGCATTGCTTGGTGGGCGTGGCTTGGTGGGCATGGCAGGGGAAGGATACTGTAAAATCTCCATTCCCTCCCCACTCCAGGGGAAGGATACTGCAAAATCCCCATTTCCTCCCGATCAGCTGGGACTCGGGAGGCAGAGAATAGATGGGGGCGGGGGCGGGGGCAGTCAGAATTTTTACTACGGGTTCTCCAAACTACTCAAAATTTCCGCTACCGGTTCTCCAGAACTGGTCAGAACCTGCTGAAACCCACCTGTACGGTATGTATGTATGTTTGTTTTCTTTGTATGTATGTATGTATGTATGTATGTATGTATGTATGTATGTATTGTTTATTAGATTTATGTGCCGCCCACTTCATCTCATTTATCACCTTTAAAGACTTTCATTACCTGAGGGGCAGCCATCTCAGGGACCAGTGGGAATAGTCCACTGCAGTCACTCCAGCAGAAAGGACATGCTGCAGACCCCACCCGTCAAGGAATTCTGGCTGGTGCAGTGGTGAGTTGCTACCAGTTTGCCCCGGATCAGACAAACCGGTAGTGGCGGCGGGAGGCTCCGCCCACCTGCCCGGACATCTCTGCATATGCACAGAAGCATTGCACACGTGCATGCGTACACGAGCGCCCACAAGCGCCCACAAGCAAACCGGTAGTGGCCAAAATTGAAACCCACTACTTGGCTGGTGGCATCTAGGAGAAGAGCCTTTTCTGCTGTGGCCCCTTCCCTTGAGAACATCTGGCTACTGGAGGTTAGATTTGCCCACACCCTCTTGGCCTTCTGGAAGGGCCTCAAAGCCTGACTCAGCCAATTGGCTTGGGATTTCAGTGGGTCGCTTTACACTGGAGGTAGGTGGTAGAGTAAGAGAAAAGATCCCCACCTTCATACTGCTCATTGACTTGATTCCCAGCTTTACCTAATTTACCTAATTCTTCATGTTAGTTCTTAGTATTTTTAGATTTGTGTTTTTATTTTAATATAAGCTGCCCAGAGTCATTTTGGAAAGTGAGATGGGCAGCATATAAAACTAGAGAATATTGCAAGAAATTGTCTATGGAGTTTCTCAATCATCCAGGTCATGGTTATCCTAAAGGTGCTTTTTCTAAAAGGCAACTGGACTTTCTTGGGTTTTTTTTTTCTTTGAAAACATTTTATTTCTCACCCAAAAGCTCATTTAGAACTGAAGAAGCTTCTTGGATGAGAAGTGAAACATTTTCAAAGAAAAAAAAAAGTCAAGTATTGCCTTTCATAAAAAGCACCTTTGGGTTTGCAAGAAATTGGAATAGTGCCCTTCCAATTCTTTGAACCAATTCCCACCCATCTACCCCAGAAAGCACAGTGAATGGCAAAGGGTACAAGGAGAGCAGCAGGTTGCCTACCCCTACAGCAGGAAAAGGAGGGATTTTCCTCAATTTCACTCCTTCAAAGGTCCTTGCAAACCATGGTTGCAACCTAATTTAGGATGCTGTAATTCCCTACCGCAGCCTGTGGCTCTGATATCCTTGCTGAATGTAGTAAGTAGATAGCTTGGAGAACTTCCATTTCAGATCCTGAGGGCCATTTCCCTTCCAGGCAAATCTAAGCCAGGATCAGATCTGCTAGTAACTGAGGAACACTGTTATGCTGCTCTATATAGGTCCTATCCTGAGATTCATTGCTGAGACTGATTCAGAGATCTTCTGGCACTTGGGCAGAAACCTCAGATAACACAGAAATCATTTTACAACATGTAAACTTTTATTTGTTTTGTTAGAAAGCACTGGTCTAATATTGCTGTTTCTAAATGTCTGCTATACTGGATATTTTAAACTTCTTTTGTTGGTCCTGGCTTTGCTTGAAACGGTTGCTACTGGATGTTATTTCATCATGCTTTCAAGATTGTTTTTATGTTCAACGGGCTGCCTTAGAAAGGACATGATCTTGGAAGCTGGTGGAAAAAAAATAAATTGAACAAATATATATTTGTCTGAAAGAGTCAATGCTGAGAGCTAACATGACCATCATTCCAAAGTTATGTGAAAGAAAACTTCTGTTAAAGCAAAAGCAACTGTCCATTGATTTCCAGATATCAAAATAAGGACCAAAGGAACAGAGCGCTCTTAAAGGATCCCAATACAGGACTTAATGTCATGTAAAAAGAGCCAAGACAAAAAGTGAACTTGCTCGTTTTCTTGGTTTCTCCTCATAACTTTCCATGGGTGGAGTTCCATGAGCATTTATGAATCTGAAATGTTGTTAGCGCTTAACATCTTTTTAAAAAAGTATTACAGTAATCATTGTGCTTTGCATTTCAATTTTGCCTTTCATCCTCTGGATAGATACAAGTTTTCTTCCTAGAACAATTAAAATATAACTTTATTATTTATTTATGTTCAATTTCTATAGCCACCCAACTCAATCAATGACTCTGGGCACCTTACAATTCTAGAATTATAAAACAATTTTAAAAACATTAAAACAATAAAAAAACATCCACAAAATAATAAGCAAAAAATAGCACCTGTAATGATTAATTAACGAATACAGGTAGTCCTCGAGTTACAACAGTTCATTTTGTGACCGTTCAAAGTTACAACATCACAGAAAAAAGTGACTTATGACTGTTTTTCACACTTACGACTGTTGCAGCATCCCCACGGGCATGTGATCAAAATTTGGATGCTTGGCAACTGGTTCATATTTATGACAGCTGCAGTGTCCCAGGATGTGACCCCCTTTTGCGACCTTCTGACAATCAAAGTCAATGGGGAAACCAGATTCACTTAGCATCCGTGTTACTATTTGGACAACTGTAGTGATTCAGTCAACAACCATAGCAAGAAAAGTTGTAAAATGGGGTAAAATTTACTTAACAACTATCCCACATAGCAACAGAATTTTTGGGCTCCATCTTGATTGTAAATTGAGGACTACTTGTATGTACACACACTTTTATTCTTTATTTGGGGTAATCATTTTTATTTTTTTTTTGCCAATGGCTGCATTCCTGAAAAGTACTTTAGTGGGAGCCTATAGATTTTGCAGGGGATGCGGTGGCTCAGTGGCTAAGACACTGAGCTTGTCGATCAGAAAGGTCGGCAGTTGGATGGTTCGACTCCCTAGCACCACATAACGGAGTGAGCTCCCTTTACTTGCCCCCGTTTCTGCCAAAGGCATGTAAAAATGCAAGTAGAAAAATAGGGACTGCCTTGGTGGGAAGGTAACAGCATTCTGTGCACCTTTGGCGTTTAGTCATGCTGGCCACATGACCATGGAGACATCTTCGGACAGCCCTGGCTCTTTGGCTTAGAAACAGAGATGAGCACCAGCCCCTAGAGTCGGGAATGACTAGCACATATGTGCGAGGGGAACCTTTACCTTTACCTATAGATTTTGCCCCAGATCAACACGCCCATCATTGGGAAAAAAATAATAATAATGCAATAAATTAAAAGACTCACATGTCTGGTCACCTCCATTTGGGGGAGCCAAAACATTGAAATTGATGGCCCTGGACGAAGCTTTTGATGCTTGTTTTTTTGCACACCTGCGCTTGAAAAAGAAGTCTCTATTAGCCAGAAGGGATTGTGTGTAATAAAGGATCGGACACGATTAGAGTAATATGCCCCAATTTGTATTACCGATTAAGATGTTAAATTACATCCTGAAATATTGGAAACTATTTTTAAGGAGTTATGGTTGTATCAGACCTGAGCTGTTGCAAAGAGAATTATTATGAGAAATTGGAAAAATCATAATATTCACAATATTAAGGAGTATATTCAAGGGATGCATGATTTATCCATTAAGGATTTTATGAGATTTTGCAATATGAACTTTTTTTCCTAAGATGTGACCAGAATTGGATGCAATATTCCAAGTGTGGTCTCACCAGTGCAATATAAAACTGTACTAGCACTTCATGTGATCTTGAATTTATTCCTCTGTTGATGCAGCCTACGACTATGTTGGCTTTTTTTGGCAGTTGCGGCACATGGCTCGCAAATATTTAAAGCAGCTATCTGCTAAGACACCAAGATTCCTATCACACGGCTACTGTTGAGCCAGGAGGTACCACCTATTCTACATCTATGCATTTGGTTTTTCTTATGTAGGACCTTGCTTTTCTCACCATTAAATTGTATTTTGTTGGATAGGGTCTATTGTTCAAGTCTGTCAAAGTCCTTCTGAGTCTTGAATCTATCCTATAAAGTGTTAGCTATTATTCTCCCTGGCTTGATGTTGCCTGCAAATTTGATGACTTCCCCTTCTATCCCCTCATTTAGATAATTTATGAAGAAGTTGAAGGGTATTGTGCCCAAGAGGCAGACTCTGTTTTCCACTTTCCAAGGAAGTGATGTGCTTTGCATAAGGACACAATTCTGAGAAACAGTTGGATTTTATGATTTCCAAGATAAAAGACAATGCATTGTTTTGTTTCTCCATCCCCATACTCCTAGGAAAGAGTCCTAAGGGCAATCTGTAATCACATCAGCACCTGGCTGAGTCCAATTTGAAAATTTACTACTTCTACCTGAGTTCATATAAAAACTGTGATAATAGAAGTTTCCTTGACTTTAGTATCTGCCTTTTCATCCTCTTCCCTTGTTTGTTTTCATGTTTTATTTATCATTACAGATGATGAGCTCTGGAGAATCAAATGTTTGTACATTGCTTTGTTTTTTGATTGGTCCTAAAGAAAGCTTTTGCATTTTATGGAATGTGGTTTTTCTACAAAGAACAAACTTTATTTGTTCTTTTCAAGCATAGGCACATGCAAGTATTTCAGACAACTGATTGCCCTTTCTTAGGGTGAATGTTCTTTATAATAATTCTGCCCTGAGAAGGTTAATGGCTTTAGAATATATACAACAGTCCATGTCACAGCAATAGAAGAGCAACCTTTGTGTCTTCTGTATGTACTGGTATGTGAAGATAGATAAATAGGGGATTGTCAAGGTGTGAAGAACAGAAATTTACTAATTTATAACTCACTCTGTGAGTATGTGTGGGTGTGGATGTGTAGGTCTGAGTGAGATGGGTAGTTAAGAAATATGAAGTATAAATGAATGAATGAGTGAATGAGTGAATGAGTGAATGGATGGATGGATAGATAGATAGATAGATAGATAGATAGATAGATAGATAGATAGATAGACAGACAGACAGACAGACAGACAGACAGACAGACAGATAGATAGATAGATAGATAGATAGATAGATAGATAGATAGTCTGTGTATACAGGTAGTCCTCAATTTACAACAGTTCATTTAGTGACCATTCGAAGTTACAATGGCCCTGGAAAAAATGACTTATGACCATTTTTCACACTTATGACCGTCGCAGCATTCCCATGGTCACATGATTAAAATTCAAATGCTTGGCAATTGGTTCATTTTTATGACCATTGCTGTGTCCTGGAGTCATGTGATCAGAAGGTTTTGCAACCTTCTGACAAATAAAGTCAATGGGGAAGCCAGATTCACTTAACAATTGTAACTAACTTAACAACTGCAATGATTCACTTAACAACTCTGGCAAGAAAGTTTGTAAAATGGAGCAAAACTCACTTAACAAATGTTTCACTTAACAACATAAATGTTGAGCTCAATTGTGGTCATAACTCGAGGACTACATGTAATGAAGGCAAGTATACATGTCCCAGGATAACATTACGGGATCCAATCTGGGTAAATCACCGGGACCACAGGTTTTGTCTTCTGAGCTTTCAGACTCATGCTGGAGCCCATCTTCAGGGAAATTCTCTATATTTAATCATAAGGATATTAATATATTTAATTATAAATATGTAAACCATCTGTACTATTTTCTTCTTTTGAAAAAAAAAAAAACACCTTACCAACTTTAGCAATCCAGGAAAACAAATATTTTTTTCTCAAATCATGTTGCTATATGTAGTTTGGTGCATTAGGACTTAATCTTGGTCTATATCTGCAGGAGAAAGAGGAGCCAAGATCCTGAGACAGTAGAGCTAAAGATATTATTATTCCTTTAGCCAGCCAACAAATAAACTAGGTTGATAGTTATCTAAATTTTTCCTCATCTCATTTTTATCTTAAGTGTAAACTATGGTTCCAACAATAGGCTGGCAAATTGTCAGATTGAAATAATCTTTACACAAAATAAGCAATGACTAGTTGGAACTTGTTGGCCTAGGAGGAAGAAAAATCTAAAAATTCTAAGTGGACAGATACCCTTAATAACAAGGTGGCACAACTTTTGCTGTATCAGGGACTGGGTCAACCTTCAAATGACCTCTCAGGATTTGTAATGCAGAAATGAATAGGCACATAAAAAGTGCTTAAAAGTAGAGTGGGAGTAAAAAGTAAAACTTTATTTTAATGAATATAATTATTTTGCTGTTCAATTTTAGTGAACACATTTAAAGTGACCCCAGCTCTGATTGTCATGATACCTGCAGATACATAATTTGCCTAAACATGCCCAACCCTATGTTAGGAAGAGTGATGGGTGAATATTTTTCCCCACTGGCAAATGAGAGAATGGGAGGAGAACTGCAACCCTAGAGAATTTACCCTTTCCTTTACTTGGCCTACAATTAATAAGAAAGAACTCCTTACTTCATTGGGCTGTTACTTTATTATAGATCACCAATAAGAGCAGCAAAAATTATACCTATTTACCTTTCTATCAGATCAAGAGTTGGTAAATAACATTAACTGAGTTCTACCAATATTTATTTATTCATTCATTTATTAAATTTAAATACACCTTGATGGGCTCAAGCCAGCCTTTTAAAAGCTCTAACGTTTAAAACTTTAAACCAATATAAATGACAAACTAAACTAAATAGCCATTTTTCCTCATTCTGCATCCAGTATTAAGTTGAAGTTTTTGTAAAAGAGGAAAATCCTACAAAGATGCATGACAACCAGTCTTTTCACTATACAGCTTGTGAAATGAAAATTCACTGAAATTATTAAAGTGTTACACCCTTCTCTTGATGTGGTCTTGGTTGATCGACTGCTCCTGGGGAAAGTAGCAATATTGAATTGCCTCCATTTGTACACAATATACCCTATGGTGCTCTAATGGAGTCCAAACTCTTTTCTAACCTTTTCTAACCTTAGTGAGCTTCAATAACTGTTTTTTGGAGGTCCTCAGGAACCTCCTTTGTTGAGTCATGACACACTTCCACATATCTTTGTTGCGAAGGTTAGACTTTGACCATGAATACACACAATTTATGTTCTTGTTCTTCCAGACTCATAGCTAATTAGCATCCCTTTGATCCCTGGAGGCTAAAACATATGAAGAACTTTTGCAGGTTGCAGGAATTGGGTATGTCTAATATAATGAAAAGAAGGATTAGAGGAGACATGATAGCAGTCTTCCAATATTTGAGGAGCTGTCACAAAGAAGAAGGAGTGAAACTATTCTCCAAAGCACCTGAGGGTAGAACAAGAAGCAATGGGTGGAAACTAATCAAGAAGAGAAGCAACTTAGAACTAAGGAGAAATTTCCTGACAGTTAGAACAATTAATCAGTGGAACAACTTGTCTCCAGAAGTTGTGAATGCTCCAACACTGGAAACTTTTAAGAAGATGTTGGATAACCACTTGTCTGAAGTGGTGTAGGGTTTCCTGCCTGCGCAGAGGGTTGGACTAGAATAACCTCTGTTATTCTATGTTCTATGTTCTGATTAAAATCTCTGGCTCTAATTTCTCCTTCAAATAAACAGAAAACCCTAGTTTTCTTTTGCCACAAATAAATATATAACTTTAGATCCTTTCCCTCAATGAATAAATGAACAAATACGCTTTTCAGTCATGTTTCAGGCATAGTTAGGGTGGTCGGAGACCTGGGGGGGGGGCTAAGGAGGGTTCAGAGGTGGTCGGAGTGGTAACTGCGGCGCCTCGGACAACCCTCCCCCCCCTCCTCCTTCCCCCACCGGGCCATTATTAGGCCCGATAACTAATCTAACATGCTTGCCCTGCCGGTTTTCTGTTTCGTGGAGACGGTTCCCACCTGTTTTCCATCCACCTGCTTGCCTGTACTACCTAGCTATACACCGCCTGTACGAACATTATGGACAGTTTCCCAGAGACTTTGGGACCTGGCTCTGTTTGTCATCTAGTACGCTTGCTGTATGGAAAAATGGCAGTTTACAGGAGGTTGAACGGAGCCGGTATCTTATCATCGTTTCACCACCGAATGGGATGCACCATCTCCCCATGACCAGTTGGCCGACCAGCGTGAGAGGCTGGTTGGAGGATTACCCTGAGCTGGCTGGAACATAGGACTCCGCCACTGCCGTGAGAGGACAGTGGAGACTCTCTTGTTATGGTCAACCTGCCTTGTTTTCTTCCCTGGACAATTTTTGGACTATCATAATGGAGCCCTTGGCCATGCCTCACTACTACCTCAGGGCTTTTGATGTATTTAAGGTCTCAGTTTCTTGGTCTGCGAGACTCCCCCCTCTCGCAAGCCTGGCCCTCCAGGTTATCGAGGGCCTACCTCAATGACGGGCTTTGGAACCCAGAGAGGTGGCATGTGGCAAAGAGGGGGCTGAGGGGTTTTCTGAGTAAATTTTTAGATAAATTTTTAAGGGGTCCCGGGGGGGGGAGGGTAGGATTCGAACTAGAGCAGTGGGTTTGGGGGATAACCCACTAAGGGGAGGGTCGGGCCTGGCCATGACGCGCGGCAGGGGGGGTGGGGGATCCGGGGGTGATGGGGGGGGTCGAGCTTGTCCAGATTGTGTTTTTACCATCGGTACTGTGAGTGGGAGGGGTAGATATGGCGGGAGCAGGGGGCCATATCATGTGGAGGGAGCGCGTGCCCGCTGTCTTCGAGCGGTGGCGCGCTCCGGCCCCCAAGGCTCCACTCGTTCTCCAGGTTGCACAGACCCTCAGGGCCTGGGCCTGCGACTGATGTTGTGCAACGCCAGGTCTGTAGTAAATAAAGCCCCCCTCATTTGTGATCTTGTTCAGGAGGGGGGAGCAGACCTGGCGGGTATTACGGAGACCTGGTTGGGCCCGAAGGGAGGGGTCCCTCTGGTAGAAATGTGCCCACCAGGCTTCCACGCATTCCATCAGCCGAGGTCACAGGGGAGGGGTGGTGGAGTAGCGGTTGTTATTAGAGAAGGTCTTAGGCCGAGGGAGGCCACTGTCCCTCAGACAGCCGGCTGTGAGTCTCTCTTCGTGAAGTGGGGTCATGGGGTTCAGATGGGTCTGCTGATCACGTACCTGGCTCCCTGCCACGTGGCAGCAGCCCTGCCCGAGCTTCTCAATGTCATCGCCGCGGTGGCGGTTGATACCCCCAGACTTATGGTCATGGGGGATTTCAACCTGCCGTCCGTGAGTGAGGCATCTGAGGTGGCTCGGGAGTTCATGGCTTCCATGACGGCTATGGACCTAACCCAGTTAATTAATGGCCCTACACACGTGGGGGGAAACACGCTGGATCTGGTTTTTGTCTCTGGACAGTGGCTGAGTGATCTTGAGATAGGGGATATAGTCATCGAGCCCTTGTCATGGTCGGATCACTCTCTCCTTCGCCTTGACCTTCGAACCGCTGCACCCCGCCGCAGGGAGGCGGAACCGATAAGATGGTACCGCCCCAGGCGCCTGATGGAACCTGATAGGTTCCAGATGGAGCTTGGGCCAATCCCTGAGGTTCTGGCTCACGCCTCGACTGGAGACCTAGTGGCCGCCTGGGATAGGGCGGCTGCTGGAGCTCTGGATCGAGTCGTGCCTTTGCGGCCTCTGACCCGGTGCCGATCTCACCTGGCTCCTTGGTTCACTGAGGAGCTAAGGGAGATGAAGCGCCGGAAAAGACGCCTAGAGAGTAGTTGGAGGGCCAGTCGTGCTGAATCTGACCGGACACTGGTAAGAGCTCATATTAAGAATTACCTAGTGGCGATAAAAGCAGCAAAATGTACTCATTATGCTGCTCTTATTGCGTCATCAGATAATCGCCCGGCCGCCCTGTTTAGGGTGACCCGCTCCCTGCTCCACCAGGAAGCGCGGGAGGACCCCTTGGAGGGAAGAGCCGAGGATTTTGTTCAGTATCTGTATGACAAAATCACTCAGATTCGGGAAGATCTGGACTCCGACTGGGTAGATCCAGCGGGGATGACGGAGGCAGGTCCTGAGAATGTTATCTGGGATGAGTTTGATCCTGTGACCCCTGAGGACGTGGACAGAATTCTGGGCAGACTGAATGCGACCACATGTTTGTTGGACCCGTGCCCGTCCTGGTTAGTGCTGGCTTCCCGGGAGGTGACACGAGGCTGGCTCCAGGGGATTATAAATGCTTCATTGGGTGAGGGTGTCTTTCCCGCCGCCTTGAAAGAGGCGGTGGTGAGACCTCTCCTCAAGAAGCCTTCCCTGGACCTGGCAGTATTGGCTAACTATCGTCCAGTCTCCAACCTTCGCTTTGTGGCGAAGGTTGTTGAGAGTGTGGTTGCACGACAGCTTCCCCAGTACCTGGATGAAACGACGTATCTAGATCCGTTCCAGTCGGGCTTCAGGCCTGGGTACAGCACGGAAACGGCATTGGTCGCGTTGGTGGATGATCTCTGGAGGGCTCGGGACAGGGGGTGCTCCTCTGTCCTGGTCCTGTTAGACCTCTCAGCGGCTTTTGATACCATTGACCATGGTATCATGCTGCACCGGTTGGAAGAGTTGGGGGTGGGAGGCACCGTACTACGGTGGTTCTCCTCCTTTCTCTCCGACCGGTCGCAGTCTGTGTTGACGGGGGGGCAGAGGTCGATCCCGAGGCCCCTTATATGTGGGGTGCCACAGGGGTCGGTTCTCTCACCCCTTTTGTTCAACATTTATGTGAAGCCGCTGGGTGAGATCATCCGTGGTTTCGGGGTGGAGTACCATCAGTACGCTGATGACACCCAGCTGTACATCTCCACCCCAGACCACCCCAACGATGCCCTTGAAGTGATGTCCCGGTGCCTGGAGGCCGTACGGATCTGGATGGGGAGGAACAGGCTCAGGCTCAACCCATCCAAGACCGAGTGGCTGTGGTTTCCGACGTCCCAATATAGTCAGCTGGTGCCATCGCTGACTATTGGGGGCAAATCATTGGCCCCCACAGAGAGGGCTCGCAACTTGGGCGTCCTCCTGGATTCACGGCTGTCTTTAGAAGAGCACTTGACGGCCATGACCGGGAGGATTTTTCATCAGGTTCGCCTGATCCGCCAGTTGCGTCCCTTTCTGGATTGGGACTCGTTACGCACGGTCACTCATGCCCTCGTCACCTCCCGTCTGGACTATTGTAACGCTCTCTACATGGGGCTCCCCTTGAGGTGCACTCGGAGGCTCCAACTGGCGCAGAGTGCGGCCGCGTGGGTGGTGATGGGAGCGACGTGGCGCTCCCATGTAACACCTCTCCTGCGCGAGCTGCACTGGCTCCCGGTGGTCTTCCGAGTGCGCTTCAAGGTTTTGGTTATCACCTTTAGAGCGCTCCATGGCTTAGGACCTGGTTATCTACGGGACCGCCTGCTACCACCAATAGCCTCCCACCGACCAGTACGCTCCCATAGAGAGGGGCTCCTCCGGGTGCCGTCGGCCAAACAATGCCGACTGGCGGCCCCCAGGGGGAGAGCCTTCTCTGTGGGGGCACCTACGATCTGGAACGAGCTCCCCCCAGAGATACGGAGGATCCCGGATCTGCGTACCTTCCGTCGCGCGCTTAAGGCCTTTCTATTTCACCAAGCCGGCCTGACCTAAGCTTTTCCCCTTTTTAAATGGAAATTTTAAATTTGGTTTTAAATTGTTGGGGTTTTAAATTTGTTCAGCCAAATTATTTAATTTCGTTTTAATCTATTTTAAATTTTGTATTTATATGTTTTATTCCATGGCTGTGCACCGCCCTGAGTCCTTCGGGAGTAGGGCGGTATACAAATTCAATAAAATAAATAAATAAATGTGTTTAATTGGGTTCTCTTTAGTTGTAGGAGAGCAGATCATAACTGAAATCAGATTTATATTGAAATATTCAAAATTAAAAACAATGCGCAAACTTTTAGATGGCCCTGTAGATATCACACAAGAAAACAGTCATACAATATATGTGTACGACTCTCTCATATTGAATGTAACAAATATGGCTGCACTTATTTATTTAATCTTACCACATCTCTATTTTTGAATTGCTAATCATGCAAAATTACTTCAGGGAGGGGGATACATATAAGAGTTCAGCTGAACTCAAGAGGGAATAAGTTCTCTTCTTCCTGAGTTGCGTACATAATGGAAGCCAGGTTATTCAGTCTTTTCCAATGCACTATCTCACAGGAATTTTATGTGACTTCAAAATACAGCCCTAGAGATCTCCGGAAAGGATATTCACTGCAACAAAATCTTAGTCCACAACACCACATTTTATTTTCTTCATCAAATGTACTGTCTTCTCCTCCTAGGTATCCTGAATTATTCACAAAAGCATTATAAGTTTGTTGTTTTTTTCAATCTTGGCAATTTTAAGTTGCGTAGATATCGATGCCCAGAATTCCCCAGCCAGAATTGAGGAATTGATGTCCACATATCTTAAAGTTGCCAAGATTGAGAAACACTATCCTACTTTCTTGGGATGACTTTTCCAGGCAATTTATAAGACCAAAAAGCAAGGGGGGAAAACCCCCTAATTATTCTAGGTCATGGACTGAACTTATGTGGACTCGGGGAAGTAGACTCTGGGCATAACAGTCTATCCCACTCATGCCCATTTGTAAAAATAAATGTTCTGATTGCTTTTTGATGAGTAACAGAAAAGAAAAAGAAAAAAAATAACCATGTGCATTAATAAATGGTGATACAGAGAACTAAACAAACCAGAAAAATAAGTAAACTTTAAAAAAAAAAAAAAAAAGCATATTAGAATGATTAAACATATGACAGTACTGAAATCTTAAAACAATGAATTGAATCTTGTCTACATAGAATCATATTGATCACATTTTCCGTAGCTTTGGACCAAAAGTACATCCTTATATATACAGTATAGATATATCCTTCATCCAGGATTTTAAGGTGGGAATACTACTGGCTTTCCAAAGAGGGTAAAAGCTTCTTATCTGCCCACTTATGATAAATGCAAACTTCTTCACACCTTAGTTAAGTTTGAAATTTTTGGAACGTAACTCAACATTTCTTATACACCTTTGACCCTTATTTCTTTGTTAAGCATCCTAGTTACAATTCTAAAATATTAAACTAAAATGGTGGCAGAGTCGGACAGACCTCAAACACATACTTCAGAGTACTGTCTGCCATGTTGCCTTTTCAACATACAGAAACTGAAATATCCTCACTTATATTTAGAACTATACATTCCATCATCCAGTCAGCATGATGAATGGTCACAGAGCACAGGGATCATAGTCTGAAATATATGGAAGACAGGAGGTTGGGTAGATTGCTTATTCATGGTGCCTCTCAACTGAGGGAAATTGGTGTTAAATATAAAAAAAATGCTGAATAGGCCAAGGTACTTGTTTCCTTGTTTCCTTTTTCCAAGGGAGTTAACAAACCATTGTCCTTTTAAATGTTTAACTGAAACTGAGATCCACCATAGCTAAATGACTGCCACTACTCTAAATCAGGTAGAATGACACAAGAGACATTTGGCTCCTTTCAGCTGTATCTTTCCTTATATCCACACTCTTATCTCAGTTATTTATAGAAAGATAAATAATCTGCAACAACACTTCCTTATTTATTTAATTTAATTTATTGGCTGCCCATCTTACCATGAGGCAACCCTCGGTGGCATACAATATTAAATGTACTGTATGCACTGTATGTATCATAGCACTTCTTACGTACTTTCTTTTAGACTTGTAGTTTGGTTGATTGAAAAATATAATTTTTAAGTTCTTTAAAATGAGATGTTCAAACCCCAATACAGGGAAAGAAGAACAGACTGAGATTATAAAGCATATGAGATTGAAAAGGGGAGAGCCAAGAAAAAGAAAAGTATCTGTTGACATATTTCTCTTTCTGAAAACAATATAGTTCACATTCCCATGTCACAAATAGTGTTCATGTTTAGGTTTGTAGACATGCAACATATGGACTCACCTAAAATAACCCGTCTGAAAGAATACAAGATTAAAAATATATTCTAAGGAGGTACAGGCTGAAAGTAGTTTTTTTTTTTAAAGGCTGGTTTTTGATGGATCCCAATCACAGTCACTAGTAAGTTTTCCTGTTTTGCTTGTCTTGGAAGACAATCTTCCACAGAACAAGTCTGCATCCTTGGCAAAGCTAGGTGTGAAGTGCCAGAATTTTGATCGCATAAATATTTCTCATTTCTTGTGAAATTCATAATTTGTAATATTACAAATACAGTTGGGAAGGGTAACACACTAACGGACTCAAATTAGGCATTTTTAATGTATTTTCTACAAATTAGGCCTAATTTTTGACAAATTAGGCCTTATACACCAACACTGTATTAGATACACAGCTGGAATAGTGGAGTGGATTCAAGCAGAACTAAAAGCCTTGGATAGGAAGATCAGAAAAATAATGACACTAAATCATGCCCTGCATCTACGCAGTGACATTGACAGACTCTACTTATCAAACAAAAAAGATGGGCACGGAATATTGCAAATGCACCAGACATTTGAAGAAGGATGGCATTGGAAGAATATCTGAAGGACGGTGAAAAATATGCACTGAAGCTAGCGCAGCAGGAAGGCTTACTATTTACGAGATGAAACTGGCTTACCAGAAAAGCCAAATGAAGAACAGTTTGAGAAGATGAAAAATGGAAACGCTGGGGAATGAACAAGAGCGTCTCTGGGTACATGCCGAGGACAGAAATCTGTTTTGGCACCAAAACTTATCCTTTAATCTTTCATAGGCAGATCCATTCTTGCTTCTCCTCATAATGGTCTACCATAGTCAAGAGAGACTTCCACATATCAGACTACAACACACTGGGATTTGGAATGTGGACATGTTTGTCACACTCCAGATGTGGGAGGGAGGGAGGGAGGGGGAAGAGGGAGGAGAGAGACACACAGAGAGAGAGAAGGAGGGAGGAGAGAAAGAGAGAGAAAGAAAGAGGGAGGGAAGAAGAAAGAGGGAGAAAGAGAGGGAGAGAGGGAGGGGAAAAGAAAGAGAGGGAGGGAGGGAGAAATAGGGAGGGAGAGAAAGAAAGAGAGAGGGAGGGAGGGAGGGGGAGAAGGAGAGAGAGAGAGAGAGAGAGAGAGAGAGAGAGAGAGAGAGAGAGAGAGCCTATCTTTATACACTTCTGTGTCTCCGAACTAGGGACTCCTTGACTCTCTATCTGCAAGTCACCCCGGACTCTCTCAGTAACTAATTTCGCTCACCCTTCAATTACCCAGACGCTCCCTCCATGTTACCATCATCCTCTTTGGCCCTCTCTCTCTCTCTCTCCCTGTGACTGGTTGAGCAGAAGGCGGGCAGGCGACGCGCAATTGAGCCAGCCTGCCAGCCTGCCTGCGGAACCTTCCCAGGCGCAGCATCAGCCCTCCGGCGCGAAAGCAACCATTGCTCAGTTGCTCAGCTCCGCAGCCCCCTTTTCACCGTGACTCATCAGGCAGGCTCCAGACGCTTTATGATTGATAACACCGCGCCTCGCCATCAATTTTAATCCCCCCCCCTCCTCCAATCCATGCCTGCCTGCCTGCCTTCTCCCGAGCCAGCACGGAGCCCGGCGTTCCGTCTCCGTGTCTCTCTCTTAAATGGATGCCCTTCCCCGGCTCATAATCCACGGCCTGGTTAGATAGGCAGGTCCGTTACTCAGCCGGCGTGACTCGGAGTCTCTCCCTACTGACATGTTTATGGGGGATTTAGGTGGAGAATTAAAAACTGGCGGGAAAAGTCAGCTCCCGGGAAAAGGGAGGGCGGGGGTAAAGAAAAAGAGCGGAGAGGTTCCGGGAGAGAATTAGCGATCCCCTTCTCCAAATCTGCCTCATTCCTGGCACTGGCTAAGGTCAATAAAGGGGGGGGGGGAAACCATACATAAATAGAGCTTTGCTCATGACCTTTTCGGGCCCCGTCCGACAATGTAACCGCATTTTCAAACCGAGAAGAGAGAAAAATATTTATGAAGACAGTTGGGGCAGCTTGAATAGTAATAATAATAATAACCAGAAAAGTAAACTCAGACCCCTCCATTTCAGTTCTGTGATATAATTCAGCCCAACGTTTCGTCTACAGTCAACATCCAAAAGCAATTAAACTACCCTCATTAAAGTTATTTATTGAACTGCCTGCTTTAGATAGAAAGTGGAGGGAAAAACGAGAAGGGGGAGGAGGATATTGGGCTAAACTAGCGCCATTTCCCAGCAGGAGAAGGAATAAACAGATACTTAAAAATTAATTAGAATTTAAACTAAGAATAAAATAAAAGACTGCTGGGGAAAGGGAGAGGCATGTACCAAGGGAGAAGTTGGTTGGGGGGGGGAATGAAAACATAAACCATAAAATATACTTGGGCCCAAAATTCTTAAATGAGCCATCGGAACCAAAAGGAGAAGGAAAAGTTGTCTGTGGCTTTCCCTGGTGAATTTGTCCTATTACTTTTGGCAGGCAGGCCAACTTGATACTGCAACCCTCTCCAAACTATTCATGCTTGAGTTAAGGCTATTCAATCTGGGTTGCTCAAATCCAGTCAACTAGTATTACCAGTAGATGGTAGCAAAGAAGCTTTTAACTCTCTGCTGCCAACTAGTGGTGCTCTGACTTCTTGCCACCCAGATCAAGTGTCGCCCAACGGAAGCGCCATTTGGTTCACTGAGGTCTACAGTAAATGTTTGCCGACCTAAGAATGCAAAATCAAATTGCAAAAACTCCCCTTATCAATGAATAGTTTATATCTATTAAGGAAAGTACAAGTTGCTTCTTTTTGTGTCGTTTGAAACTCTACATATACTCTATAAGAGCCTTGGTGGTGCAGCAGATTAAAGCACTGTTAAGTAACACCAGCTGCCTGTAATTACTGCAAGTTCAAATCTCACCAGGCTCAAGGTTGACTCAGCCTTCCATCCTTCCGAGGTAGGTAAAATGAGGGGGCAATAAACTGACTTTGTATAAAAAAGAACACCGCTTAGGGGAGGCCGAAAGCCCTACTAAGCAGGTATATACAAAAGTATGAAGGCTATTGCTTAACGCATTGTAAGCCGCCCTGAATCTCCGGAGAAGGGCAGCATATAAATCGAACCAATAAATAAATAAATACATCTGTTGGGGGGGGGAAGAGGGCGGGAGCCACATTGTACCTAATGTTTCTTTGAGTAACAATATGTTAAGATGGGATCACAGCATGGAAAGATTTTAGAAAAGCAAAGGCTGAGGAGAAAAAAAAAACCTCTTCTTTAACCACTGAATACTCCTCTCTCAAAACGCCAGTAGAATTTTAAATAGCCCAAAGAAATGAGCAGCATATTAAAGACAGAACAAGCATTTAGTAATATGTATCTCTGTGGCCCTTTCCCCTCTTTGAGTTGTCCTAGCTTGCCTTTGTGCATAGTAGGGCTTTATGTGTGTGAGTGCCTTCTAGTGACTGCCTGTTTTCTTGGCAACCTTTTGGAAATGGTTCCCATTGCCTGCTTCCTAGGGCTGAGACAGAAGGCTGGCCTAAGGTCATCCAGCTGACTTTGTGGCTAAGGCAGGACTAGAACTCACCATCTCCCAGTTTGTAGCTTGGTGCCTTAACGACTACATCAAACAGGCTCTCTTACAGTAGGGCTACCAATTTGGAAAACCACTAGATAGCAGCAAAGAACCAGAATACCGCTGTGGCTGCCATCTGCTGGTCATCTGGAATTGTGCACCCAAGATATGGTAGCTCCAGTGGATGGTAGTAGCATGAAATCACTGCATCAAAGAAAACATGACCACTTCTAAAAGACTGAATTGTCCATTTCCCTAATCAAAGTATTTGATGACTAAATTTAAATGGTAATTTGGGTGAGGCTTCCAAAATCTGCAAGATCATTCCCTGACTATAGACCAGGTTGGCTAGGGCTATAAAGATTTGGAGTCTATCAATATCATAAAGAAGACAAGTTTCTTAATTGCCTTGCTAGATACCCTTCTTGAGCTGACTCTCCTCATATGTCATTTCTTCATTAAAAATTTAGGCATCTAGTCACTATATGTCTGTAGCAATTTTCCTCAATTGATGTGTTAATCACACTGTTTCTTACTGAAACAGTTCATCATCGAACTAGCAGTCATCAGCTGTAGCCATCAATCTGGTACAGAGAAATTAAGTGTATGCCAGACGTGTCTAGATCTGTCCCCATGACTCTATGTTGTGATGAACAATTTCGAAGCATTGTGGCTGAGAAAAGTGAACATTCAATTTTTGACCTGAGTTGTTCATTCAGAACCACAAGTTGATGTTGTCATGTTTAAGAGAAAACTTGACATTGAACATTATCAGTTTAAAGCATTAAATTAAGATCACAAGCTACTCTTTTCATTTCCAGAAAGTTGTTCTCATTGGATAAACCCTGCTCACAGGGGTAAAATAAAAACAAAAAGATTTCTAATCATCTCTTATTCTTTACAGGAATCTATATATCAAATTGGGAGGTTTTCTTCACCAAGGTAATTTCCGTAGCGGAGTACATAAGCATAACAAATATTTCTTCCTGTAAATTGGAAAGAAGAGAGAGATTATTTATGTGACTGCCTCTACAAGTCTTCTTCTTAGAATCTTCACAGCAAGACTGTAATAACCATCAATAACAGATGATTCACCTGAAACAGATCCCAGAAGAAAAGTCTTACTCATGACAACCAAAGATTCAAAGACAGGACAGTCACCCAATACTTTATTGAGCTGAGGGGGTGGGGGGGAGATCAGTTTTTTTGTAGAAATCTTCCATTCTTTGAGGGGAGGAGCTACAGAAAGTATACATAGGTGCCTTATTGGGTGGGTGAGGAGAGGGATAAGTTTAGTTCCCCCTCCCCATTTTTTTGAACTATGGCCAAGACCACACTAAAGATCTATATATTCTTACAATATCACCTGAGCATTTCTGACCACTATAAAACTTGTATCCAGCAGTGATACATAGCTGGATGACATTATAACACAGTCCAACCTCTTAGTATGGAAATGGTCTAAGATAAAAGCTCTTTTAGGACTGACATGGATGTTGCCTGCCTCAAAAGACAAGGACTTTGGGCATCTGAAATCTAGAGAAAAAGAGGTGGGGAAGGAATGGGATGTGGGTTATCAGACAGCATGTACCTCTAATTCAGATTATTCTCCCACCCTCCTTATTACTCTATACTTTGGTGGATTTTAACCTATTTCACAGACGATTTTGCTTGAGATGTCATATTTTGGAGAAGAACAGATTAAACACCAGGTCACAATGGCTTTTTCCTTGGATATTTGCATTGGGGTTTCCCCCCCCCTCTTTTCATATAGAGAGCCAATGAGCAATCAGAAAAGTTCAGAGAAGAACAACAAAGATGATCAAAGGCCTGGAGACTAAAACATAGGAAGAACGACTGCAGGATTTGGATTTGGCTAATCTAAAGAAAAGAAGAATTAGCAGTATGATGATAGCAGTATTCCAGTATTTGAGGGGCTGCCACAAAGAAGAGGGGGTCAAATTATTCAAAGCACCAGAGGGCAGGACAAGAAACAATGGTTGGAAACTAATCAAAGACAGAAGCAACCTGGAATTAAGGAAAAACTTCCTAACAATGAGGACATTTGACCGGTGGAACAGCTTGCCTTCAGAAATCGTGGGTGCTCCATCAATAGATGTTTTTAAGAAGAGTTTAGAGTCTAAACTCTTTAGTCACTTATCTAAAATGGTATAGATTCTCCTGCTTGAGCAGTGGGCTAGACTAGAAGACTTGCAAGGTCCCTTCCAGCTCAATCTGTTCTGTTCTGTTCTGTTCTGTTCTGTTCTGTTCTGTTCTATGATAACACATAAAGCACATAATGCAATGGGCTGTAGGTTCATTAATATGTTGGCTGCCATCAATCTGTCTTTATGGCACTTCAGAATCATTTTTTATCTCCACACTAGCCCTCAGTAGCAATGGGTTCTTACCTGTTGACGGCATTTCGTTGCCATAAAGTTTGTTGATTGTTCCAGGCTCTCATCTAATGACGCTCATAATTAAAACATTATACTCAGAAGCCTTCAACAAATTATGTCTGAGAAAAAAAATCCTACCCTGTTTCAAGGATTTCACTTGGGACATTAGCAGAACTTAATATTTCTTCACTAAGTTTATTATATTGATTGGTCGTATTACTGCTACACTGGAAAGTCTTTAAACTTTTATACATTTGGCATCAGTGTATAACATAAATGAATAGTATTTATAGTACTTCATTAAATTATTTACTCTATTACTTTCAAGTGTTATTCATAGAAAGACCATGATTTCTGCTTTCTAGTGGACAAAGCACATAAATGGATTACTTAAGATAATAAATAGATGGAATAAGTAGCTTTTGCGTTTTCAGTCAGGAAGAAGCAACAATTGTTGTGCCCCTGGATGCTAAACTTTGACTCTGCATCCATTTTACAACCATCATCTTGGGCTGATTTTGAATGTCCTATTTCACACCTAAAGTATTTGGCCAAGTTTTTTTGGATCTTCCTCACCCAATGAAAAAATTTGGAAAGCTTTTTACTTTATTTTGATCTGGCCTAATGTACATATTTCCCAGCTGTGGATTTTTAATTCTTAATATTAAAACCATTCACATAATATGTTGGGGATCTAACTCTCTGAAACCATTCTGTCTGCAAGCAGTCTTTTTCTTATGTAAGCTCACATACTGATACGTTTTGCCCCAGAACAGAGGAACACTAAATTATTTCTTCATTATTTTTTCTTTGCTTTCAGAATGAATACATGCGGTTTATGGAATGTATGATTTCTTTACTAACTATAGTCAGATGGCACCTTGATTTGATCATTCAATGGGTCAAAAAAAGAGTGACCAAGCTTTCCCTTGAACTATGGGAAAGATTATTTGAGTAACACTAAAGCTGATGAAAAAGTATTGCTGCAAATAACTGCTCATTATTTTTGCAAAATATTGAGATGTACAAATTTGGATGACTTCTTCTTTTTCTTCCTTCTCCTCCTAATTAACAGAATTCATCACAACTGCATAATATAATGGCTATTAATTTATGCACAAATAGCTTACCAAGAAATGTTTAAGAGGTACCTAATTTAATTTTACCACCAATTTTACCTCTTTACCACCAAGTATCTCATAATGGAGGCACAAGACATATCATAATGGAGCTAAAACATACAGGTACGATAGTCATGTGAACTCCTAGAGAACTTTGGCTTTAAAAAAGTACAATTTTATTTTAATCAATATTATTGATTATTTATATTATTTTATCCAATCAATAAAACAATTTTTGTGGCCTTATGGAATTCCAGATGTTTGCACCTGATCAAGACAGAGATGGAACTCATTAATCTGGAGAAAACTTGTTACCCCATACATGCTTCTTTTACTAGCTGAAATACATTGATAATCTGATCTTGAAGGGAATAGTAATACCCACTTTGGTCTAGTGGTTAAAGCCACTAGACTAGAAATCAGGAGACGTGTGAGTTCTAGTCCCACCTTAGGCATGGCAGGGTGACTTTGGCCAATTGCTGTCTCTCAGCCCATGAGGGCAAGCCAGTGGATCACTGCTTGTTGCAACCAATGGATCAACTCTCAATTGATCCAAAAAACATAGCCTCTGCACTTTCAGGAAAATGCTAGGAAGAAAAAAAAATTTTTTTATATTTAACTTTGGTAAGATTTCCTCTTGCAAGAAGAATTTTGGGGAAATTCCAGATGACAGTCAGAATGAGATTGAAATGTACTTTGTGCTATGTACTTCCAAAAGCTTGAGGGAGGGCAGAAGGGGGAGCAGGAAACTCTGCAATACTAAACGTGTACATGTAGATTTAGCAGTAAATCCCAGGAGGCTATCTTATTCCAATGGTAATAAACTGAAGTTTCTGCCAACTTCAAAACTGAGGTTTTCATTTATTTCCCAAGCAGCAACTATTAAGTGTTGAAAATCCCAGCTTTAATCCTTCCCATCAGTCTCCAAGCAGGGTGAAAAAAAGTCCCGTCTCTGAAACTTAGAGAGCTCCTGCCACGCAGAGCAGGCTCTACTGGGTCAGGTGGACCAATACTGTACTATATCATCTTAACAGTATTTCCTATATTACTATATGAAGAAATCTGTCTTTTCTCCAGTGATTCAACCAGATTGCATCCAAGTAGGTAATGTTTTTAATACTTTGTGAGGATAGATTCAGACCAGGAGAATATAAATAAATTAAGTTATAATCTTAAAGGGCAGATATAAGGGCTAAGAGTCATTGATCTCTGTAGAGTTTATTTCTAAGCAGTGTAGGGTTGTGCTATCCATGTTTTAACTTGAACAACTCTTCGAAGAGTAAAGCTCAAACTCCTGTAACGTATGGTGTAAGCCTTCTTTTTTAAAATGGGAGGGGGGAGGAAAGACCAAATATACAGTATATTTTTGAATACCCTACACTTAAAACAGAAATCAGATTTGAGGAAATCTTCCTGTCACATTATTGAAGGGTTCCCTCCCATTCAGAAAAACACCTTTAAATTTTGATGGTATGTTTTGTGTAATGTGGAAATCCTATATAAACTCCTGTGAAATGTGAAAGAATCAGGTCATTAGAAAACAAATTTGGGCTCCCCCTAATACAGATTTACACGAAAAAGTAAAATCTCCCTTGAATAAAGTTCAACTGCAAGTAACTTCTTGGACTCAACAGGGTATTTTCATGGCATGGAAATTGTTGACCACTGGGTTTTCTATGGAATTTGCCTTCAACTTTAGACTGCAGCTATAGATTTTAGAATGGTATTATATTCAAAATGTATATGAAGGGAAAACATTTAGAAACAAAAGAGTGAGAGAGAGAGAGAGAGAGAGAGAGAGAGAGAGAGAGAGAGAGAGAGAGAGAGAGAGAGAGAGAGAGAGAGAGAGAGAGAGAATGGTAGTGTCAAAGTAGGAACAAAAAACAACAAAAAACAAAAAATAAATTAGTGACAATATTTTCTCTATGAGAGCCAGTTTAGTCTAGTAGTTAAGGCATCAAGCTAAAACCCTGGGAGATTTGAGTTCTGGTCCTGCCTTAAGCATGAGTGACTTTGGCCCAGTCCCTCTTTCTCAGCCCTAGGAAGCAGGTAAGAGCAAGCCACCTCCAAATATCTTGCCAAGAAAACTTTAAGGACTTGTCCAGATAGTCCCTAGGAGTCAAAACTACACGAAGGGACACATAGACAGCATTTTTCCTATAATGATAATATGTTCTGCAAGCTGAGCTTGATTGCTGGTGGTTTCATAAAAGCATCCATGAAGTTATTTGGGTAATATTAAGAAGTGGTTTGTTCTTTTCTGGATTTTTTGAAACCTGTCAGTGAAGCCTAACACCCAGAGGATTCTTGGTAGCCTCCCATCCAAGCATTAGGGGAGATAGACAATATAAATTTTAATAAATAAAATAAATTAACTAACTTCATCCTCCTTGACATTTCTGAGATCAGCCAAAGTGAGGTAGGTATTGTATTAAAATATGTGATGAGGAACCTAGATGGAACTTCTATAGATCAAAGATCACCAGACAAGAGCAGTCGCTAGAGGCCCCTGCTCTATAGTGATAATATCTGAATATTTTACATTACAATTCTTCAATGGGCCAACAATTTTCAGGTCCTCCTGAGGGGAAAAAACCTAAATGATTGTATGTCCACTCAAAAGAAGATATGAGATGCTAGTGGGAGAAATTTCCTCATCCGTTTCCATGCCATATTTTCTGAAAGGAAAGTACAATGTTTCTTTAAACTCTGTGGGAAGAAATTATTGTTGAAACAATTAATATTCTATTGCAATGGAGTAGCCTCCCCCAGACCCCTAAAAATTTTAACTTCAGAATCTAAAGTTTTAATTGAATTTTAAATTTAAGATCCTTGCTTATTGTTTTTAATATTTTATAGTGCATTTTATTCAATATCTGTAAGCCGCCTAAAGTCACCTTTGGCAAGTTGGGTGGCATACAAGTTTGATAAATAAAATAATAATAAAAAGTAAAGAATCTCCATTGGGCCTCAGGACCTTAACCTTAAAACAGCAACTTTTCCACTGTCATCTTTTGATATGATTCTGCTTCGTTTATCAACCAGTTCTGCCCCTTGGCAGAGAAATGATTTCCCATAATTCCTGTTCGAAGGTTACCTAAATTAAAATGTTCTCTATATCAGTTGTGAATGACTTGGCCCTCAAAATGAGGATGGGGATGCCTGCATCTTATGAATGGACAACTGTTAAATTTCTACATTATGGAGAAACAGAGTCACCCATATAAGGTTACGGGTGGAACACACATTCCAGTTCCACATGGCTTTTCTCAATTATTGCAACAATCATCATCTTGTGCTAAATCTCTTGACTGAAAACTTTACAGGAGAAAGCGCCTCTTTTTTTTTCTAAAACCAGAGTGGTAGGCATGGCGCTCTCCTGAAGAATCTAAAAAATGTTCCCACCTTCCTCTTTCCAACAGACTGTTTCCCGTAACTTAGAACATTCTGGGGCCATTTTCAGGAAAGCCATAAAACCAGGAACAAAAGCTAGGATATATTTCTGAAATAAAAGAGACATTTATCATGGAAAGAGTTCTTGGCTCATTCCAAAAGCCCAAATTCTGAAAGATTTATTTAACTGAGTGTTTACAATGCAGTGGGTGTGCATCGTGTATATTTCTCAATCGTATATTTAAAGGTAAGGGAAGCTGAAGAGAGCAGGGCTGCAGAAGATAAGAACAGATCTGAAACCCCCCCCCTCTCTCTCTCCCTCCCTCCCTCTCTCATTCTCTCTCTCTCTCATTCTCTCTCTCTCTCTCCCTCCCTCCCTCTCTCATTCTCCCATTCTCTCTCTCTCATTCTCTCATTCTCTCTCTCTTGCAACACATCTTTTGCACATCTTGCAACATCCTATGCCATTTCCCCCTCCCCCAACCCTTTAATTTACCTGAGAAAGAGGCCGCTAGGATTTTATTCTTTTCAAAAACATTCAGGATCGGGCATTTTTAATAATATTTTACGTTTGAATCTACCACCGCATAACCAACTATATCTGGGTGGAGAAATCCTGTTCTCTTAGATGCCGCTCTCTACTTTCCATTAACCCGGAGAGACCCGTCAGATAGAATCCCCTTTGGTGGTGGTGGTGGTGGGGGGGAGGACGACCAGTGGACCCATTGTTCCGAGACCAACCCACGCATAAAGGGACCTCGTCCCAATATGGTTCAACTTCTGAGGAAGTGGGAGGGGTGTTAAGAGAGATCGATGTTTTCATTCCTTCTAACTATAATCCCAAACATTGGGAGTTTATCTAACGTGCTTTCGCGTACTTGGGCAGTGACTTCAAGAGGAAAATTGGAGGGGGTGGGGCAATCCCTTGGACAGGGAATGCAGGACGAAGATCGAGGGACGCCGGTCTTTTCCGCCCCTCACCCCCTCATCCTAAAAGGCCCCGCCCTGCAGTGGATGGACGCATCGGAGGGGAAGGAACCCTAGCCCCAAACCGAGCGCCCCAAAAGTCTCGCATTCAGACGGAGGTCGGGGGGAAAAAAACTGCATAGAGACTCAACGGCTTGGTAACCCCACGAGTCAAGGAAACAAGTCCCACGTTCTTACTATCTAGACTCGAGTCTTTGGTCATCGGGCGGGCCCGTAAACCTGGATAATGTAATAAGTGGCAGTATACCTCTTCAACTGGGCGAACTGAAACCAGTTAAGTCGGTAGTAGTCCCAGGTTCCCTTACCCGCATCACGGCCGCCTCCTTCGTCCCACGCATCCGCAACCCTTCCACGTTCCCTGTCGGCATCCATCCCTTGATGGAGGTTATAACTTGGTCTAGTTAGTTTCAGCCGTAGGAGTTTTTAAAACCCACATATTCTAACCGATAGGGATTCTGGGAAGGTATGTTTCTTGTAATTGCCAGTAGGGCGCCGGTTTGGAGAAAGCAGAGCTCCAGACTCCTCGGAGGAGCAACATTTGCGGTAGCCTAAATCATCCCCAAGGAATATAGATGGAGTGAGTCAGCTGTTAACACACACCAGGAGCCGGTAAATGTTAGGGATTACATTTACTGTTAATAATCTGGTTCACCACCAACCAGCCTCTTTGCTTCTGAAGCAAAAGGGAAATGTGCTAATTAATCTTCTCAGGAGTTAAGTGTTGTGGCTTTTAAAAAACTCTGGGAAAATGCCCTAAGAAGGAAATCTCCCTTGCTTTTTTTTTTTTTTTTTTTTTTAATAAGCGTCAAACTTTCAAGCAGCTGCAATTCTCGAACTCTACAGTGGAAATCCCTGAGATCCTTTCAGGGGGTCCACGAAGTTCAAATACCTGTTTTAAAAGTTCTCAATTGTAATTTCTAGTAGAATAGAATAGAATAGAATAGAATAGAATAGAATAGAATAGAATAGAATAGAATAGAATAGAATAGAATAGAATAGAATAGAATAGAATAGAATAGAATAGAACAGAATAGAATTCTTTATTGGCCAAGTGTGATTGGACACACAAGGAATTTGTCTTGGTGCGTACGCTCTTGGTGTACATAAAAGAAAAGATACATTCGTCAAGAATCATAAGGTACAACACTTAATGATAGTCATAGGGAAACAGTCAATATAAATCTTAAGGATACCAGCAACAAGGTATATAATTCAGGTGAGAGCCAGTTTGGTGTAGTGATTAAGGCATCGGGCTAGAAACCTGGAGACTGTGAGTTTAATCCTACCTTAGACACAAAGCCCCAAAAGTGACCTTGGGCCATTCCAGTTACTTTCCCTCAACTCTAGGAAGGAGGCAAATGCAAATCACTTCTGAAAAAACTTCTCAAGGAAAGCTGCAAGGACTTCTCCAGGCAGTCTCCAAGAATAGGATACCAGGAATGAATGGAAGAAAAGAAAAACACACAGAGAAACCAATGCTTTTTGGGATCTGCAACCACATTTCAGAATGTAAAAGGGACTTGAGACTAAAATGTTTGAGAACCGCTGACTCAGTGTTCTCATCACTACCAAAAGCATTTTAATACTGTAACTAACCATAAACTTCATTGAGTATATTTTTTCCCACGTGAATTTAGTCATCTGAAAAAAATCCTGTAATAATAAGCTTCTCTCTCCCCCCCTCCCTCCCACCCTCTCTCTCTCTCTCTCCCTCTCCCTCTCTCTCCTCCCCTTTCTCTCCCTCCTCTCCCTCCCTCTCTCTCGCCTTCTCTCTCTGTGTAGGGGGGGAGATTGTATTGCACATTAGAATTCACATTCAAAATTAACAATAGTGTTCTCATGGAACCAGTATAGCAAGACTTGTACCCCATTTGAATTTAATACACATTTTATTCTATCTAGCAATATGGAGGTGCAGAGGGTTACAATAGAATAATTTACATTGGTTCTGAATAATTTTGTATCCTTTAGAAGGGTTACAACAGGTAAGCATGCTTGGTCTGCTTCACCGATAAAAGTTTTCTCTTTTGCTATTGTTTTAAATCTAAAGAAGAAACAAATACCTCCCCCCCCCCCGACACACACACAAATACGTGTTACTGTACCTCATACCAGTCAAAATTTACATGCATTAAATCGATTGTAAAATATGACCAAAACTAATCAAATAGACTTTATCTTAACATGTATTCTAAGCATCCATTTTTGTCCAAGGAAGGAAAATGAAAATATTACTTTTTAAAAAACTGCCCAGTGCTTAACTGAACTGAACGGAATCTATGAAACAAACTTTTTTTTAATTCAAAAGCTTAGCGTCATTTCAATGGCAATTTCATTTTTGTAATGTATAGGTTGGAAAGTATTCCAAAAATATCTTTAAAAACTGGATATGAAGGTGGGGGCAGAGCTCTAGCATAAACTCAAAAATGTGAATTGGGCTAAGTTGAAATGCTTAGTTTACTCTCTCTTTTCTAATGAATAGCCTATTGGCTATTATATTGCAGCTACTGTATTATAGCTATTTGTAATTTTATTACAATGCTAAGTTGGAGGTTTTTTTTAAAAGAAATGTAGAAATATAATGAAATTTTCCTTTCCCCCTTTTTATTGCTTTTCCAATATTTTGAGCAACATTCAGTGCTCGTTCTGTTTTTTAAACACAGTCCCAAGAGTATTTCTCAAAGATGAAACATTATCATATAGTTAAGGTACAATCATGCTACCTAAATTTTAGTCATTATTATTTTCTAGAGGACGAGAGAAACAATGCTATGCCCAAGACTAGAGAAATCTGAATTGTGTGTGTAGGGGGATTTGCTGTTTATATTAGTAATTTTAGCATGTTAGTAAGTTTACCAAATTAGTAAATTTGGTCTAGTGGTTAAGGTACCAGGCTAGAAATGGGAAACCATGATTTCTAGTCCCCTCTTAGCCATGAAAGCCAGATGGGTGACTTTGAACCAGTCACTTTCTCTCAGCCCAACGCACCTCACAGGGTTATTGTTGTTGTGGGGAAAATAGGAGAAGGAAGGAGTATTAGGTATGTTCGTCACTTTGAGTTAATTGTAAAAAAAAAACACAATGCCAGGATATAAATAAATAAATAAATAAATAAATAAATAAATAAATAAATCCCACACTTTGGATATATGGTATTGGACTGTAAAGAGCATTTACCTATAAATATTGCAGGCACCTAACACAAGTATGAATCCTTAAATATGTATAATTATCCACTTTCCACCTAGCAGTGGAAATATAGGCAAAGCTGTAAAAGCAGGCACAGTTTAAGTTCGATACAAAGAAGGTTTTGTTACCTGCACAGGACTAAGGTATTCCCATGTTACAGCAGGAGTCAGCATGTCTCTGATCGTGGCTAATCTCAAAAAAGGCTAGGCAGAGTCTGACCCAATCAATACTTGGATGAGAGACACCAGGATACCCAAAGTTATAGATGAATTTGGAAGTTTTAAAAAATGCTTCAAGAAGGGAAAGATAACTTTCTTGGAGTCAAAACCAGGATGTATGTATGTATGTATGTCCATGTATGATAAAATTCAAGAGATGCATTACCTTTTTGATGCTTAAAATAATTTTGTATCTTAAAAGTAAATCTGTCACATATTTTAATTCAGTTCAGAAACCATTTCTAGATTACAATTTTATGCAGAGGTTTAGACGACATCCAACATGTAGATTGCTCTTTATGCAGTGTATTAATATTCAGTCCTGTGAGATTTCTTAAATCAGACCAGACCAGGCTTTTGGCAAAATTTATAAACGTTTACAGTCTTAGTTTATAATCTTAATTTATTATTTATACTGTGCTGACTGTTTCTGGTATTTATATTCTGTTTAGAGCCTAATCGCATTTTCTGTTTTTAAAATAATAATACTATACTTATTTACAGTCAAATAATTATTGGAAAACTTTACCGTCTGTGATACTTGTAAATTCTGTTTATTCACTTGTGTATTTTAAAATCTTATATCACCCCCCCTTTTTTTTAATCATTTATTCCTTCTTTAAAATAGATAAACCTTACATCAAATTACATTTAAAAGACACAGGAGAAACCTCAACAATTCAGCAACAAGTCTGAACAAAGACATCTTTGCTTGCTATGGCTCTATTTTAAACCACTGAGAATTGCTTCCGAGTTGATGTGTTTGGGTGGGTGGGGGAGTCAAAAAAGAAGAAGAGGTTTGTTTTAATTTCCTTAATTGTTCTTATTAACAATTTTAGATTTACATAAAAGGAGTCCATGGTGCGTCTCAAGTTGGAGCCAACAGAACTTCCAAACTAACCTGATGATCCTTTATATGTCTACTGTATTTATAAGTCCAAAGAGCTTTAGTACAGTACCAGCATTCCAAATAAGTGACTATTAGGAGCTAAGAAAATATCCCTTACTTGGAAATAATACTCAGTGAGTTATTACTGAATAAACATATGTATCTTTGGACTTGGAAAAAAGAAAACTGTTCACACTGTGATGGGTCACTACAGCAACATTAAACTTGGGGTGGGGAATTAAACATCACTTTGGAAAATATATGTATTGCTTTGATGATTTATTTATTTGATGATTTATTTGTTTATTTATTTATTTATTTATTTATTTATTTATTTATTTATTTATTTATTTATTTATTTATTATGTCGTTTATTCATTTTATCATCCTAGATCAACAATAAATGTTCCTGTGTATGGAGGAGGGAGGGGCGCGTGCTGAGTCACACAAGGACCATGCGTGCATTATGCACACACCCACACGATGAATAAAGTCGTATTTTTCCTATACGAAAAGGCAACTTATTCATGCATGCACGATTTAAGTTTAATAGTATACAACAGGTATTCCACCATATTAATAACCCCCTGATTATTAAGAAAACCACATCCATGCACACACAGGGTACCTATGCACATATATGTGTGTGTGTGGAATATGAAATAATGCTTGCCCAAGCCCAGGTATCTAAAATATTGCTTTATGGCCGTTTAGAGGGAGGGGCGGATTGTAACGGGCAAATATCGAGCGCCAGTTTGCCTACAAGTCAGAAAAAAAGCGAGTCGCGGGAGACGGGAAAAAAAGGATCGTATGAAGGAAGCACAGTCACTGCTCAGGACTTCCAAGGTTAATAAGCTTCAGCGGGGATGGGGGCGAGTAGAAATTTCATTTAAAAAAAAACCCATCCGTCTAATAAAGAAAGTGGCCGCGCCATCCTTTTTTCTTCCCCGTCTGTGCCGTACAAAAATGATTTGATTGACTTACCGGGGAGTCCTCTCTGCAGTCTCTGGCGGGATGGGGTGGCCAGATTTTCTCAAAGTCGAGTAAGCCCTTCTCCCCGGAGGGGGAAAAAAAAACGCGGCAGCGTGGCACAGATTTTGAAAAGGACCGTGGGAATAGTGCCGGCGGTCGGCCGGTTCTACGCCTCAAGTCTTCTGCTCCAGAAATCCTTTTCCTCCAAACCAGGAATCGGGCCTACCATCCGTGTGGAGAAGCCTCTATCCCTCGGATACGTCTTTTCACAGAAGGTGGTCTTTCTCACAGAGATGCTCTCCCGATTTTCGGATCCTGGGGTACCCGGGTCTACTCCCCACCTCGTCTTAATTCAGGAGGGGGGGTTGCAAAAGCCCAGGCAAAGTTCCTTGGCAATGGCTAGAAGTCCTACCCCCTCCCCCCCCAGGGCAAATATGAATATCTGCATTCTGGCTATAAAGCTCGCCACACCCATTGCTTCTCTGTTTCGATTCGGAGTAGATTCCTAGATCTGGAGTCCATTTGATTTATTTTTCATTTTTTTTAAAAAAAAAATTAGTCACAATGAAATAAAACATTCACAGCAATAGAGACGTTTATTAGAGAAAGAAAATATTAGCTGTTTTGGAAAAAATGTAAGTAATTTTTAAAATTCGACGTTTTGATCATAGTTGGGGATAAAAGGTTGAGCTCTTTTGAAATGGCTCTGCTTACCTATTGATGTATAAATAATTGTCCTGTCTTATTTAATACATACATATAGTGCTTTAGGAAGAATATATCTTTACAGAAAAATACATCTTAGACTGAAATAGTGTTGTCCCCTAGTGAGTATGGGAGCAAGGAAGAATTAAAGAAAAATATCCAACAATAAAGATATCGGTTTAAACTCATTATCCCATTCACTGATTAAAATTTGCTTTTTGCCGTTTCCAGTGAACTAGATCTGTTAATCCATTAACTTTGGATGGACTTCCATTGTGGTCCTGTACACATATTATATTCAGTAATACAACCCATGCACTTCAATGGGAATTACACTCAATACTTGTATGTAGGATTAAATGCTAAATGCAGCTAAATGGCCAACTCAAGTTTGTGCAATTCTGAACACGAAAACAATGTGCTAAAAAAAAGTAATCACAGTCATATAGAAAAATTATGCTAAGCCCTATGCAAAGTCAGCATATAGTATAGAAATTACAATAAGGATATGGAGACATTAGATTTTATTAACCTTCCATTATCTTCCTAGTTAATTTATGAATCATCTCCTGTTTCATAATATATCCCATCTTGGAATTCAAAATTACTATGCTTCAATTGTTTGTTTGTTTGTTTGCTTGTTTTTTGTGTAGACTAACATGGGGTTTGAGGAAATTTGCATTTACAAAGCCACAAACTTGTGTTACAGATCTGTAATATTTACGTAGATTCAGTGGCATGATGCTGAATGGAAAATGAAGACAAAACACCAGCAGGCTAAAAGCTGTGTGCCAGAATAGCATTACGATAGTTAATAAGGAAGAAAATAGCAGAAACTAGAAAACTGAAACTTCATATTAAAAACTTATTTTCTCCATCAATATGGAGAAAACTGAATGAAATTAGATATGAAATCATGGTGAATTCAGAAAGGATTTTTTAAAATAAAAATCTATCATGGAATGGCAAGATAAATACAAAACAAGGGATATGCACCTACCGTTTTGGCTGTATTTGAGATTCTTAAACTGACTAGCTTTCTTTTTTTGTATCAGATCTGATACTTGCTATTCTGCATTACATTTTACTGGTGGACAAATAGAATGGACTAGTCTGATGACAATCAACTATCTGATTCTCAATTATGCAGGCTGTTGTTTAGTCTGTAGATACTGCTGGCTGAGAAATTTGTGTTGTTTGGATTTTACATGGGAAAATGATGTTTTTAATAACAGAGAGGACATTCTCATGTAGTAAATTAAAAATGAAGCTAATTAAATGGAAACATTTGCTCAAATATAAGTGTATGATTTTATTCAAATGCATGGAAATGTTCATGTATTCAAGGACATTACCTCTAGACTGAGCCTTAAGTCAGCAACAGAAGAATATATTTGATCTTTCTGCTATCAGAATAACATCCATTAGTTTGAGCAACAAAAGAATAGGAAGGTTATACTATATCATGTCACTCTTAATGCTGTGAGAAGCTTTTGGTTTTTCCCTGACATTTTGATTACAAGTTTTGATCCTTAGGAAAACGTTTTCTATTTTATTTATTTTACCCTGCCTTTGTTATTTTTATAAATGATTTAAGACTGCAAACAGTTAATATTCCTTCCTTCCTCCTCCTCCTCCTCCTCTTTCCCCTACAACAACAACCCTGTGAGATGAAAGAGAATGAGTGGCTCAAAGATACCCAGCTGGCTTTCATACCTAAAAGGAGATTAGAGCTCATGGTCTCCTAGTTTCTAGCCCGATGCCTTAACCTCAACACCAAACTGGTTCCCAAGTTGCCATTTTTTGGGAGGAAAGCCTTTTATTATTTGAAAAACCCTGGGGCATGGATAAAGTATCAGATGATTGGAAAAGGAGAGATGTTGTTATCTTCGAAACAGAGGGGGGGAAAAAGAGGAAAAACTACAAACCAGTCATTCTGGCACTGATTCTCAGCCCAGTTCCTGCTGCAGATGATGAAGAGAGAAGCCTGTAAGTACCTTGAAAACAATGCCGTGATTGACAGAAATCAGTACTGAGTTATCAAACACAAGTCTTGCCAGACTAATCCTATCTCTATTTGCTTCTACGCATCCCATCTAGGCAGGCAGGAGGGACATACTCTGGGTCATGTGGCCGGAACTAAAGAGGAAACCATTTCACAAGGCATCCATCCTGGGGAAGATTATTGCTCCAGAGATCAGGTCGGCCCTATCCCTGCAAGCCTTCCATAAGGCCTTGAAGACTTTGTTCTGTGCTCCAGCCTGGTGTGTGTGTGTGTGTGTGTGTGTGTGTGTGTGTGTGTGTGTGTGACAAAGCACACTTCCTGGTTGTGCTGATCATTGTTGTGTAATTTCTCTTGGATGCTGTGATAGGTGTGTATGTGTGGGGGTATATATGTATTTACTGTTTTTAATATTGTCAGACCCCCAGAGTCATGAATATGAGATAGGCAGCCATATAAATCAAACAAATAAATAAGATCTCATGTATTGATCAAGGAACTCTATCATATATATAGCCAGAGGTTCGACGAAGACATTAGCAAACTAGTTAAATAATCAGAGAGTGCTTATTAGATGTTTCCCATCAAACTTACTAGACTGACGTGCCAAAAGGGATGACCTTGGTCTTCTTTAAAAAAAAATATGTAGACAGTCATGATGCAACATCTCCAAAGGATGGATTATTTTTCATCAGAAATGATTTGCTAATTGAGAATTATATTGTAAAGAATATAAACGTGGGAGCAGGAAGCTTGTGTCCTTACAGGGTGTAGAAGGCTGAGAGTTGCATTAAATTTCCAGTTCTCTTGGTAAAAATCAGAATGGAATTCACTAGTGCAAGGGAGCACCAAGTTGAAGCTGATGGCTGACTACATGAAAGAAGCTGAGAGTTGAAAAGATGAACGGTGGTGCAAATGAATGTTCATCTTGCCACCTCCAAAGATCTCTGCTAGGCAGAATTTAATGACATGTTGAAACTCATTGGCTGGCTACCTACAAGCCATCAATATCATAAAGCAGATCATATGATTCATCATACAGAAGATCAGCGCTTCCTTGGTGTTCTCCATATATGGAATTGAAGACACAACATTTGATATGAACTGAAATGAACCCAGAAGCAATTAAAAAAAAAAGATATGGGATTTGCTAAGTACTTTGAAAGGCTATGAATTGTACTGAAAACTCCTGATACAATTTAGCAGTTCGCCAAGTTTATCACAATTCACCAAGTTCAGTTCATTTCCCAAATCTGATGGGTGATGAATTGACCAAAGCTTCAATGAACTGACCCCTTCAAAGCTCTGCAGAGCCATAGAAATTATTTAGAAATTATGTTCATCCAGAACTCTGCAGAGAATACATAAAGTATAAATATTTTAAATAAGACCATGCTGCATGCTTGAGCTATGGAAGAACAGTTTATTATAAATTAATTATTGATGTAGCATTGCAAGGTGATGTTTATTATGATGTATTGCGGGCATATTTTAATGTAAAGACAAATGACTGGTGGACTGACGATGCTCCTTTCCATTTTTCTCAGGGCACGGTTTTGGAGAAAATGATTGGAAAATCTAAAAATATTCATTCCCAGTTGAAGAGTAAAAGCTTGTTCTGGCCTAGGAGAACAGAAATGATGGTAAAACTAGCATTGTTAATTACAAGACAAATATTGATCTTCTGACAAATTTAAGGCACTGCACCCTACTTAACAGAGAGAATATCAATATCTAAATGGTTCCTCCAAATTCAGAGGGAACATATCTTGACTAATTGCTGAGGAAGAACTACATGTTGTTTGCTCACATTCCTTATTCGATTTTCATTAGTCACTTTCCAAACCAGGATGCTAGATTAGATTTGTTTGAATTTAACTGAGCTCTCAATATTCTTAAAAGTGGGCTACTGAATATCCAGCCATGGCTGTTTTAAATAATTCACAGTGAAGTTAACAATGTCCTGCAAATTTGCATAACACTCTTGAAATCATCTCCTTCTTTATTACTTGGTGATTCATCTGTTCAGGGCAGGGGTGTTTCAGAATTCAACCAGCTTTTAGAATGAACTATACTCTTCTAATACTGTGCTGCTTATAGGCTCTGAAAGTCAGGTAGCTTTGAGTGCCAGGCTCTCTTTTATCATCTGAGATAGGTGCATCTCTAAACCAAGAGAAAATTACCCATGCTCTATTCCAGTGATGACTAACCTTTTTGCCGTCACGTGCCAAAAGCGGAGGGTGCTCAGGGAGGGGGGGCAAGCGTGCACACGCCCACACCCATAATTCAATGCACTCCACGCATGCATGCATGACCCCGTGTTCCCCCGTGCATATGCGCCCAAACCCCCCCATGCCCTGTTTTGGGCCATCCCCAGGCTCCAGAGGCTTTCTTGGAGCCTGGGGAGGGTGAAAATGGCCTCCCCCACCCTCAGAGGCCCTCCAGAGACCAAAAACAGCCTGTTTCCCAACTTCTAGCGGGACCGGAAGGCCTGGATTTTTGCCCTCCCCAGGCTTCAGAGGATTTCTTGGAGCCTGGGGGGGGTGAAAACGGCCTCCCCCATCCCACCCCACAACTGGAGGCCCTCTGGAGGCCGGAAACGCCCTCCCAGAGCCTCCGCGCGAGCCCTGTACTTACCTGGCATCCAAAACGGGCCACGTGGAGACTCCTGGGAGGGGAGGGGCAGCGTGGGCAGGGCCAGCCAAAAAGTAGTTAGCCAGCACATGCATGTACACTGGAGCTGAGCTAGGACAACATCACACATGCCTGCAGATATGGCTCCACATGCCACCTGTGGCACGTGTGCCATAGGTTCGCCATCAGAGCTCTATTCCCTTGAGGCAAGAGCATGGAAGCCATTATACATTGAGTTGCCTTTGAAGATAGCTTGAAAATTGCAGATTCACTAAAATATACAGAAATTATCGAGCTGTTTCCTTGGGCCATCCATTGGGACCAAACTAGGCCTTCCCAATGCAAGAATGGCAGTCTACAAGATCTCCAGGTAACCTCCCATCCAACCACCTGAACAACTGTCAGTGGTCAGTGGTGGATGCTGCAGAAATGGCCTATTTGAAGGGATATCCAACATTATTCTAAGATTGTTAACATTTGCATGAGATTTAGGGCTTTCATCACAATGGATAAGCACTCTGCGTTTTAAAATGTGCATCTTCTGAAAATAAATTTTACCTTACTGCTTCATATATTAATTCATATATATCAGTGGTAGGTTGCCCCCGGTTCGGACCGGTTCTATAAAACCGGTAGTAAAACCAGCGGGAGGCTCCACCCACCGACCCCGACGTCATAAGGAAGCGTGCATGCGCGTGCATCCCCGTTGCAAACCGGTAGTAAAGGTAAATAGAACCCACCCCTGATAAATGTAGAAATAGCCTGTTATTAACATTCAGCTGCCTGCAATTACTGCAAGTTCGAATCTCCCCAGGCTCAAGGTTGACTCAGCCTTCCATCCTTTCTAAGGTAGGTAAATTGAGGACGCAGTTTGTGGGGGCAATAAGCTGACTTCGTATAAATATACAAAAGTATGAAGGCTATTGCTTAACGCATTGTAAGCCGCCCTGAGCCTCTGGAGAAGGACGGCATATAAATAAATTTTTTAAAAAAATGAAGAAATGAAGACTTCGGAATTTGTAAAGAAGCAATGGTACTCCATCTGGGGAACATAAGGCAGTCCAGACAAGAAGCTCCAGAATGAATCTTAGTTCTAGCTTTATTGTAAGATTACATTAACAGAATCTTGCAACATTGAAAATATTTCTCCCTTCCTCTCTTTACTCTCCAGAAAATTAGGAAGGTCCCTTCCAAGAGATTTCCCTCACCGCTTCTATGGCAGTGGTGTCAAACTCATGGCTGGATGCGTCATAAGCTGGCCACACCCACCCCCGTTTTAGCGAAGGGGAAAAAAGTTGCAATACATCACGTGACAACAACATGATGATGCACGTTTGACACCCCTGTTCTATGGGCTGATACTTCTTTTGCATGCCAGTTGTTTAGTTCCCACAATTCTCAACTGTCTGGGAATTATGGGATTTGAAGTGTGACATAGATTTTGAAAAACTGATTTGTTGTATTAGATAGATAATTCTGGCTGTGAAGGCATGGAATGTTTTCCCCCCAAAAAATGTGGCATTATACAGAGCTGAACTTGATAATGTCCTGAATCAGCTGCCATTTTAATACAATTTGTTCATGCGTTTTGAAACTGATTGTCACAGAAACTGGGAGCTGGGATAAGAATTAAATGTGGGCCATTTATTCCAAAGAAATGTTAGGGATCATTTCCATCACTGCCTCTAAAACACAATTTGCTTATTTCCCAAGTAAAATTAATGTCAACATTTAAAGTCTTACAATTTCAGACTATTTCTCTGAACCCATTCATGGCTATTTGTTTACTCCTATTGCAACAGCCATTTTTTAAAGCATTTTTTTTACTACTGGTTCGGGCAATAGATAGTAAAAAAATGCTTTTAGAAAAGTAAAAAAAGGTTCCAACAATCAGCTGTGCTGCACGATCCTCCGAACTTTTTTTTTTTTTACTTTTTAAAGCTTTTTTTTTTTTTTTTTTTTTTGCTCTATTGCTGGAACCAGTATTTTTGTGTAAAGTGTCATAGTTTGTTTTTGAGCTCTCTGTGACTCTGTGACGTTCCTGCTTGTTGTTGGGGCCATTTTGTGTGAAGTCCAGCTGCTTTTGCATTGTGTGTGAGTCAGTTGTGTAGCTTTTGTGTTATTTTTGTGTAAAGTGTGATAGTTGGTTTTCCCGGTCACATGACCACCAAGCCATGCCCACCCAGTCACATGACCACCAAGCCACGCCCACCAAGCCACGCCCACAGAACCAGTAGGGAAAATTTTTGAATTTCACCACTGCATGGGTGTCCAATCTTTTGGCTCTCCTGGGCCACACTGAGTGCAGAGGAAAGGCTGTATGCAGTATGCAGGCTGCATATTGAAAACTTTTGCTATAAACTAAAGACATGTCCCAGGTACACCTTGGTTAAAACTCTATCTCAATACACATTCCAGGCTGATTTTCTAATTCTCCTGTCTTTTGTTAAACCATACAATATTTATCAAAACTCCTGAGCAAGTCATCTAACTGTTTAAAAAAAACCCTTATTTGGTGAACTCACTTTGCCTTCAAGAGGCTGGAGGAAAACAAAGTGTTTTCCAGCTGCTGCGAAGTCCCAGGAAACTACCCTGTAAGTATCCTCAAAAGTTGACATCCTTGATCAAACCGAGCAGTTAAATCTGGTGGGTTTTATTTAGCAAAGTCTAAAGTGGTTTTATTTTAAATTACAACTTGATTGTTTCTGCTTCATGGTTTGATGAATGTACCAAATTGGAAACTGGGGACAATTAATTTTTTTTCCTACTTATATTCTAGGTGTCCATGTAATAGAAAAGAAAAGCCCAGCTTTGGGGAAATGGTGTGTCCTTCACTAGAAGTGAGGTCTCCTGTCTCACCTATAGGAGATGGAGGTTGCCAAAGGGGAGCTACGTAGCATTCCAATCTCTGCTTTTAATCTCACAGCAACATTGGAAATAGTTTGAGCTAACCAAGAGAGACTGACACCAATGCACTCAATGATTTTCTATGGCTGAGGATGGACTTGGACTTGAGACTGTCTGGGACCACAGACCACAAACCACAAACGTGATTCTAGTTGCAGGTTGCCACCATTAAAACTCTTTTTTGGTTAAGACCCGAGGTTTTTGCCTATTCACCCAGATAGGAAGGGTGGGGTCTCTTTAGGTACCCTTACTTAAAGAGTGTCATCTTCTGGGACTACAGAAGCAAGCCTTCTCAGTCACTGACCCTCTTCTTTGAAACATTTCCTCCCAAGATCAGATAGGCTTCCACCCTATAGATTTTTCAGAAAACCATTAAAAGTTGACTTTTCCAGAGAGGCAGTATGAAGACAGCAAATGTCAAGATGGTCTGATTTTCAGGCAACTCAAGAGCAATCAGATAGTACCAATTAAGTAGTAAAAAGGGGCCCCATTGATTCTGATTTTATTGCCAGAATTACTTATATAATCAGGGATTGCCTTTCTATATAAAATTCTGCTCATTTGGTCTGAACATCTAGGGAAGGCCTTCTAAGTTCCTCCCCCATGTGAGGTCAAGAGGGTTGAGAAAAAAGGCAGGACCTCTTGGTAGTACTTACTGGCCTCCGTATTATGGACCATGCTTGTCCCTAGACCTCAATTGCTACCTACCCTCCTCTCATTCAGGAACCATCTTGTTTGAATAGGCATTCAGATTTCCAGGTGATTGGTAGGCAATTAATAATTTTAATTGTTGCTGTGGTTATTGCAGTTGGCTTGGTGGTTTTTTTTTTTTTTTCTTTGAAAAGGAAGAATTATGGATAGAGAGATTTCTGGGATTTAATAGCAATAGCACTTAGACTTATATACCGCTTCATAGTGCTTTTACAACCCTCTCTAAGTGGTTTACAGAGTCAGCATATTGCCCCCAACAATCTGGGTCCTCATTTTACCGACCTCAGGAGGATGGAAGGCTGAGTCAACCTTGAGCCTGGTGAGATTTGAACTGCTGAACTGCAGCTAGCAGTCAGCTGAAGTAGCCTGCAATACTGCACTCTAACCACTGCACCACCTTGGCTCTTAAATCGACCTGTCTTAAACTACATAGGCTGAGTTGGATTTCATTTTGTCTGATTCTTGATATCCAGTTAGAACTGACTATGCATCCAGTGTAAAGTCTCTCTTAATTCAATTGGTGATTTCATAGAGTGACGGGGAAGGTGGAGTGTTTGGCAATAATAAAAAGTTATTTACAGTTGCCTTGTCCAGGATGTTTTTCAACTTTTAGTCTAGTTTACAGCCCTGGAATTGGTGTCTTCCACTGAATTATTAAGCAGCTCCAATATTAGAGCTCCAATATTAGAGCTCCAATAAAAGAGCCGAGGTGGCACAGTGGTTAGAGTGCAGTACTGCAGCTACTTCAGCTGACTGCTAGTTCAGCAGATCAGCGGATCAAATCTCACCGGCTCAAGGTTGACTCAGCCTTCTATCCTTCCAAGGTGGGTAAATTGAGGACCCAGATTGTTAGGGGGAAATATGCTATTTAGTATACTGTCTTTGGTGTAAGCCGCCCAGAGTCCTCGGAGAATGGGCGGCATAGAAATATGACTAATAATAATAATAATTAGGATCTTTAATTCCTTAATTTCATCTCTAAAATCATTTCAATTTTAGAGAGGAAAAAGATAAACTGGTATTCAATTAATAAGAAATTTTAAATTAAAAAATTAATGTGAGGCCCACTGGAAAAACACTTCAAAGCATCAGTGAGTCCCAGATTCATGGGATTGCCTTGATTATATGTAAAGGCTATAATTTAATGGTTCCATTAACATTGAATCTAGCACTTTCTCACCCCTACTTTTCTCTGAAATGAATCATCCTCTTAAACTCTCTGTAAATGTTGCCAGGCCAAGCAAAACATATCTGAAGCAGAGATCTGACAGCAAGGGCTCTGGCCCATCAACAAACAGGGTCCTTCCACACCACAATCTTTTTTTTTTGAGATTGTAAAGTCAATAGAAGGGAAAACAAGCAAACAAAAAACTTGCAATTCTGATGGAATGTGCCCACAAAGGGGGAGGTGATGTGATGGACTACAGTAATGCATAAGATTTCCTGGAAAGAGGAAGTACATTCCAGGGAGGGGAGCAAGACAAGAGACAGCACAGTCCAGAACTGGTGTGTGGGAAGAGATTTAGGATAGCCACTCTCTAGAATCTCCAGGTTATATCCATTAGGTTAGGGTAGTATACTCTGGCAACATTCTGTCTATATAGCAAATAAAGAACTGAACTTTGGCAGGATTGTGTTATATTGTTATTGGACTATGCCTGACAAGTTCTCATTCATGGGTTTCATGTTCCTTTCCTCAGGATGAGTCCCTGAAACCATAAACAGAGCTCCTTGGAGAATGTTGTCAAACTCCAGGGTGTATAGCTTTAATAGAGTAGAGTTGGGTGTATTTTCTTGCTTGGCTTGAAGATCCAGGGAAGTTTATAGCTGTTTTGTGACATGTTGTCCTTTAAATCTGATTCACTATAATTTCCATATTGTCCACCAAATGCTTGCCTGGACATCATGGGAGTTTTAGACTCTATAACTGGAAGGCAACAGGTTGCAAAAAGTTTTCTATCATGTATAGAGAGAAAGGATAAGGAAATCAAATTAAACAGAGACAGGACAATTATCAGAAGCTACTACCTTTATTGAACTCTGGTGCTGGAGAAGACTCCTGCAAGTCCCTTGGATGCAAGGTGATCAAACCGGTCAGTCCTAGAGGAGATCAACCCTGACTGCTCTTTAGAAGGCCAGATCCTGAAGATGAAACTCAAATACTTTGGCCACCTAATGAGAAGGAAGGACTCACTGGAGAAAAGCCTAATGCTGGGAACAATTGAGGGCAAAAGAGGAAGGAGATGGCAGAGAATGAGGTGGCTGGATGGAGTCACTGAAGCAGTAAACGTGAGCTTAAATGGACTCCAGAGGATGGCAGAGGACAGGGAAGCCTGGAGGAACCTTGTCCATGGGGTCGCGATGGGTTGGACATGACTTTGCAACTAACAACAACAATTACCTTTATTGTTCAGTCTGGAGAGGTTTTGTGGTTTTTTTTTTATGTTTTGCATATAAATTCCTTGAAGTCTGTTACAATGCCTTTTCCCTTGATTCAGACTTCTTTTTTAAAATAAAATTTTCAGTTTTGTTGCAGATATCACAGGAGTTTTTTTAAAAGACAGGAAAGAGAAAAACATAATTTGCTAAAAGCAATACTCCCTCTTTTCTGGAAAGGATTGTGAATGTACAAATAACATTCTCACTTCTCTGAGTATAATACAACTCTGAATTTTGTGCATAGAAATAGCTCCACTTGACTTATTAGGACCTTTCCATAGTAAAAATTCATAGAATTCCTACCAAATTCTTCAGTTTCCCAATTTGTCTGCCTGCCTGCCTGCCTGCCAATGTTAAGGAATTGAAATTGCCTTCCTATTTATTCTTGACTGTTTTAAAACATGAACTTCTTTCATGATAAAATAGGATCAACATAAGCGAGAGTGGATAAAAATAAATAAAAATAAGTAATGCCATATTCAATATTTTCTTCAGTCCAAGTTTGCAGACCTATGAAAATGCTGGGATACTTTAATCCAGTGGCAGTTTGCTAGCTGGGGAATTCTGGGAGTTGAAGTCCACACATCTTCAAGATGCCAAACTTCAGAAACACTGCCTTAATCAATGTAGTTATCATAAACTTCCAAACCAGGGGTGAAATCCAGCAGGTTCTGACAGGTTCTGGAGAACTGGTAGCGGACATTTTGAGTAGTTCGGAGAACCAGCAAATACCATCTCTGGCTGGCCCCAGAGTGGGGTGGGAATGGAGATTTTGCAATATCCTTTCCCCAGGAGTGTGGAGGGAATGGGGATTTTGCAGTATCCTTCCCCTGCCACGCCCACCAAGCCACACCACGCCCACCAAACCACGCCCACAGAACCCATAGTAAAGAAATTTGGATTTCACCAGTGTTCCAAACATTTTTTTTATAAAATGTTAGCTTTTTAAGCCTTGATTTTATTTGGGGCAGTTAAGCTATGGTTATAACATGCATCCTCTAAATTGCAAAAAAGGCATTTTAGGGCTTGTGGGAGATTTTTTTTTCCATCTTCCTTTCCTGATAGCATGGCTTTACAGAGCTAGTTGCTTCTCTAATGTCTGGCTCACTCCTGGATCAGAAGTGCTTGGAAAATGTTCAACATCCCTGTGCTAAGTTAGATAGGCGCCCAGTGACCCTTTTCATGACCAGAAGACATCATGAAACAGCATGCAAGCTTTCCGGTTCTTGCAAGTACTTTATTAGTTGGTCCAATGAAGGTGGCCAGCAGTGGATGTTGGGTTGGTTTTCTCCTAACCCCACATCAAAAGAACTCTGTTTTTGGAAAGTACACTATTATGAATACCTTTTAGTAATTCTTACTCAGTCTGTCCCAATTCCTCTATATTGGAAGACTATTTATAAACCAGGTGATGAAATCTCAGAAGTAGGGATGGGAAGAAAGGAAAAACTACTGTGGGTTTATTTAGTGTTCAGGGAAGAGGAAGAGAAAGAGAGTGAGTGAGGGATCTGGTATAAGTGGAGCTACAGGACAATGCAAAGGAGAAGAGTAAGAAAATATAACAAAGCAGCACTCACAGTCCTTTATTCAAGATAACTTGTCAAGAGTAAAAAAATAATAATCCTAAAACATGCTCATTGATAATAGCCAGCCAACTTTTTAACAGATAAATGATTGTCTGTACACATAACTAAATAATATTAACATACCCTTGGAAGTATATATGGACAGAGGCACCCTCTATTTTATCATGCCTGGCATCATTATCTGGCTGAAAAGGAAATATTTGCATGTTGCCTCTACTGATCTAATTCTAAATATTTATTTATTTGGAAAAGATAATGCCTGGAAAAATAAATATGCTCCAAATCTCTTCCTAAACTATAGTAAGCAGGGTGCTTGTTACCACTCTGGTGGCAATTTATTCCACATTATTTGGGCTTGTATGGAGAAAGTTGGCCCAGTTATCCCTGTAAAAAAATCTCCAAAATGTGCTTCACCTCAAGGAAAATAGCATTTCTGTAAGTCGCTCCTACATTTTGGAAGGGTTTGCATACAAAGACGATTTGGGTTTGGAAAGCAATCAACAATGAAATTGTTTCAACCTATGGCACTGCAAAACCCATATTGCGTTGCTGCATTTCTGATCCATCTTCAGGGGAAAATACATTGCAGTCAACCAACCCTCAGATTACCAGTATATTAGTTACCACCCATATTGCTCTCCTCTGGATAAGGATATACCTATTTAGTCACTCAAATGTGTCAAGGACCTCTTCACAAACAATACTATAGGGCTTTCCATCATAAGCAGATGAACCAGAGGAATCTTCTATGAAGTTCTTTTACTGTTCTCTGAGTTTCGTTGCTTGCTTGCAAACATCACCCAATTAGGTAACATCATCAATGCTAATGAGCATGGGGTTTGCTCCCTGTTTATATACAGTAGCTTACCCTGTCAGTGTTGATGGGGGGGGGGGATGGTTTTCTCTCCTTGGCAGTTCCTTGATTAAGGTATTGTTTTCTGTTTGAATGTTTGTCTGGTCCTTGGTGGTCTCTGAGCTTGGTTGTTTGCTTGCAAGACATTTCATTACCTGACTATGTATGATGTCACCCTGGTTAGTTATGATGTTACCTAGTCTGGAAATGAAACAAACAAACAACCAAGCTCAGAGAGTACCAAAGTCTCCACAGTTCAACCTTACGGTACAAATATTCTCTTTTATTATTTGGTTTTCTTAATCCCTGCTTATCTGAGTGTTGGCTGCTGGAGAAGATGTGTTCTGATCTTGTTGTTTCATTCAGCTAGTTTATTGTATCTTTTGAATGGTGTGTAAACGTGGTTTATACCTGTGTGTCTGTTAATATCTGATTAGTCGAATGCCAAGCTTCTAGGAATTCTTGTTCAACCCCCAAGCTAGATTTATTCTCTTCTATGGGAATCCTCTTACTCCAAATCTGTTCCTTCAAGGAGAGTGCAAACTCTCCCAGAATAGGCATATCTCTTGAATCCAGAAGTACAGTTCCCAGAATAGTTATACCTCCCTCTGTCTTCATCTTATTCCCCCACTTCTAGTTTCTTTAAGATTGAAAACACATGGTGGTTCTAGTAATATCAGTCACCAAAAACCACATGAAAAAAAATCTGAGCATCCTTAGCAGAGTCTGGACAACTATCCCCAAACCTGAGAATGGTTTTTCCCCAAAACCTTCATGTACACCTTAAATAACTCGGAGAACAAAATGGAGCCCTACAGGAACCCCGGGAAAGTTCCCATGGGTGAAACAGAGCTCTTAACAATTAATCTCTGGTTGCAATACAAGGAATAGGAGACAACCACTAAATAATAACACTTTTAACTTTCTCCTTTCTGCTCCAGCAAGAAACTGTAATTGACTCATTAAAAAAAACACCTACTCAAATATTTCAGAGTAGTAACCAAGCCATGGTTTCCTGTTTCCTTCTGGGTATAGATTAGGTGGAAATGAAGGGGCTCCCTCTTTGTTCCAAAGCTGTCTCTGATAGACAACACACCCCCTTCCTTTTTCTGTGTCTGAACTTTATGAGAAGGAGGAATGTACATGATTCTTGCACCAGAGCAAAGAAAGCTATATTTGAAGCTTCCCCCCCATCCCCCGCCATCTTTCTGCAAGCCAGATATTAAGAAGAATCCTTCAAGCCTTTAACATCTAAAGCATGTAGTGCTTGTTGAAAGGCACACTATAAATAATTTATATCTCTACTGGTGTGCATTACAAACCAGAATTCCTGTTGCCCACTACAGAGTATGGAGAGGGGATGGATGGGAAGTAAGTATGTGTGCATGTGTCTGTGCTCGTGTGGAGGGGAGAGGGAGAAGGAGAGATGAGATCCATTTTGGCAGCTGGTTAGGTTTTTTTTGTTTGATCACTTTGATCAAGTTTATTCACCAAGGAATTCACCAATCTATTCATACTGAGGTTCCTAGATAATCTATAATTTGAAAAACCTGACTAATGAAAGTCTCGTCATCTTTAATCCACTGCATGTTCAGGGCAAACTGGTGTTATTCCAAGCTGAAGATCAAGAGAGCTTCCTTTAAGAGTTAAATTTGGTTAGGATCTGCTTGAAATATGGGTCTGTCTGTCTGTCTCTTTCTCCCTCCCTCCCTCCCTCCCTCCCTCCCTCTCTCTCTCTCTCTCTCTCTCACACACACACACTCCACACATAGTCACATAGATGGGAAAGAGAAAGAGAAAGATTTCTCTTATATTCCCATTTCAATATTTCAAGTAATTCTCCAAGGACCCAGTTTCTGGTCTGTTGCAGTCAATGAAAAGATTCAATCCCCCACATTTATTATTACTTATTTTTCACCCAAAGACAGTACACTTCCCTATAAATGTGTAAAATGGAGGACTGCCTGTTCCTTGTGGAAAAAAAAAAGGGGGGGGGAAGGGCTTGAATTATAAACCATCAAAGATACCCAAAACTCCCACTGAAGAGTTATTATCGCCATGTTCAATCTGGCCAAAGGCCAAGTTTCTTTGTTTTGCTCATATGGGTAGAAAAGACTGACTTTTCCTTAGTTTTAGGGGGCCTCTTTCTCTTCCTGTGATGAAAGAGTTATGCTAGTTGGGTGACCTAACCTGGCTGGGCCCAAAATCATGCGCCTTGGAGGTGAGATGTATAAACTTATTTTAATGCTCTGCTGTAGCAACTCACGCTCTCAAGTGCCCTAAGAACTTGCAGGGGGAGGGAGGGGAGAGAAAGCTTGGCCAAGGAGTTTAAAATTAATATATCCATTATAGATCATTGAGAGGTAAAGTCCTTTAACAGGCCTGGCGGAGAATATTTTACCACAGAACAAAAGGGACGGAGAAAGAAAATACACATCCCTTCACACAGGTTGGGGAGAGAGAAACCTGCAGCCCTGAAGGTAAAAATATAACAAGTGATAGGCAAGGTATTAATCTCTGGAATGCACTTGGGGAAGAACAAGCTTTCTGTTCTGAAAGGCTCCCTTCCCCAAATACAGCTGGATGTCTTGCCGTGATTGAAACCAATATCTCCCACCAGGACGAGAATTTCCAGAAGACAGCAAAATAATACCAAACATATGAAAAACAAACCGGAGACGAGAGAAAACCAAAGCAACAGTTTGCAGCAAAGCAAAGCCTCAGCAGGGCTGAAGAGAAGGCACTAAAGACTTGCAAAGAGAAGGATCAGAGGGGATTTCAAAGTTTATAAGCATATGGCAGAACTTCCAAGAACCTGGTTCATACTTCGTTCATATAAGATGGAAAAGTACTTCTTAGCTTAAGAGATATGCCTGAAGTAATTCTCTCTTTTTGGGGGGTGGATGGGAAATCTCATAGTAGAGGATATAGGGATATATAGTTAGAGAGAAATGAATCACTCCATAGATCTGGGTGTCTCCATGTGTGTGCATACAGAGGACAAGAAAGACTGCGTTGACAAAGAAAGTCCAACCAGAATGGGCTTGTTTTGTGTCTACAATAGATGTCTACTGGACTACGTACTCCTGATATTATTTGCCCGTCCAATAAGATCAGATAGAGACAGCCTTGCTAACCAAGACTCACGAAAGGTTTCTGAATCCCTGCACCCATTCTATGCAACAGCATTCGCATCCATCCACCCACTGATCTCATCCCTCCTACTTTTCCTCAGGAACACAAGCAGTCCCTTTCTGTTTTGGACCCCTGGTCCAATATCTAGCGAACTGCTTTGTGTGGATTATTGGCCCCTGGGAAAACAGTGGCCAATAATCCACACAAATCAGTTCGCTAGATATTACATCAGGCTTTGGGCAATGGAATGGTGTATCACCTGTCTGGCAGGAAAATATTTCTTTTGGGGTTTCAGTGAATTGGATTAATTTGAGGAACGTTCCCAGGGATAGATAGATATACAGCACGATACACATACACAGAGTGAGAGAGATGTACATATATGCACACTTTATTAATATCAATAATATGCTTTCTTTTTACTGCATTGTTTTTAACCCAACTTGTAGAAGTTGGGATGCGTGGTGCCTGGAGCTGTTCATAACTGGAACAATCTAAAGGCCTAGTAAAATAATTAATTGTTCCTGCTTTAAGTTTAAACAACAGCATAACTTCTTCAACTTTTACTCTTCTAGCCGATCACCCAATCCTACACTCTGCCGCCTTTTCTCCGGATGTAATCTCCAGGATCACTGGGAAGTGTGTATGGAAAACTGCAAGTTCAATGGAAAGGAGCAAATTTGACAAAATTCAACACCGAATTATTTGGTCTGAGATGAGTCCATAGATGTTCAGCTGAAGCAGGATCCAAGACCTTGCATGCTTGCAAGCATCGGCGCTTTCCCCAGAGACAGGTAGAGAATGAACACAGATCGCAGTTTTCAAAAGAGAAACCGAAAAAGTTCAGAGGAAAAAAAAAAAGAAATAAAAGAGCTATCACATACCTGGGACACTCTTCCTTTTTTTGAATTTTATTGGATACAGTTTTCTGAAGTCCAGGAAGTCAAATCTTTTCTCCTGCTAATAGCCTCCCGTTGATAATGTTTTTCCAAGACATCCGCATGAAAGAAGGAAGGCAGAGAGTTTATCCAGTAGCTAATATTCTGTGTTCTATGCTTTAGCAAAAATTCCTCGCCTGTCTAGCCACATTTGGCCAAATAAAGTATTATATTCAATTCTATTCTATTCCGAAACATACTTTTTTTTAAAAAATGAGGAGAAATAAAATGGAAAGCAAATGACTCAAGGGAGAAGAAATCAGAATACGAATGCCTACTTGCTTCCATCAGTGGTCAGGGTAAGAGTCAAATCTGGTGTTTCCAATACTTTTGGAGATACCGGTTTGTTGAGATAAACAATAAGGCCCAACAATTTCTCCCCTTTCCAGTTGTGACTTGAGAAGGGAGCCTACCGGTCCTTTTAACTTGGAAATGAACTTGGACTTCCAACCAGACAGGGCACTAAACGAGAAGAGGTAGTTTTATTTGTCTGCTTCTGAATCATAGCCTAAGGGGTAAGTGCACTATTAACAAAAGAGTCAGTGTATGTGTGTGCGCGCGTAAAGCCATCACGTAGAGAAGCCATTGGAACGAAACACATTTAAAAGGGGGGCTCTCTCTCTCTCTCTCTCTCTCCCTCTCTCTCTCTCACACACACACACAATCCCTTTCTCGGGAACCAGTTTCCCATTTTCTCACAGCCCTTTGTCAAGGCTCTATGGAGGGGAGGGTGGATGGCAGGAGAGAGGGCTCTTAATGTGCTGGGGAAGAGATGCCGGTGCTGTTTTAAGAAAAAAGGGTGCGGGGGGGGGGGGACACGGTTGAATGAAGAACCCCGGACCGCCTGTATTCCACGGTCAGAAGGCCTCCTTCCCGCCGCTCCAGAGAAACCCCCTTCGGTCTACCAGCCGGAAGGAGCCTTCATCGGGCTAGCACGGCTCAGAGAGCCTATGCTAAAAAGAAAAGTGATGCATGTACGTATTGATTTTTTGGTTTAAATTATGTATATCCTTGAATGCCTTATCCCCGCTCTCAAAACAGAGGGAGAAAACGGAAGGGGGGGGGCAAAGAAGCGCTGTATCTGTAGGTCGATGGGAGTGCAGAGCTGAAATGAAAAGAAAGCCTTATTTTTTTAAATTAAAAAAAACCAAACAGATCATTTTTTGGGGGGGAGCGGGGTGAACGACGGATCAGTCCCCAAGAATAGCTCGGTGGCGAGCGGGATTCTTTAAAATGCCAACTGGGCGGGGAGTTGGCGGTAAAAGCAGAAAAGGCGAAGAGCTGGGGGGGGGGGGAATACGGAAGAAATTATGGTCGTTAACGCGGCCCTCGTTGGTCTTTGGATCTAGGATTGCACTCGTTTTAACGTCCGGCCGTGCGTTTTCGTCAGAGAGGTGGCGGCGCAGAGGGAGAACGAGGGACCCCTGACGTAAAGGTTCTCCAAGTCTCCAAAGATGTGGCCCGTCGCAAGCCGAGAGCAAAAAGCACAAGACCCTCCTCCAGCATGGCCCGACAGGACCCCCAGCCCCACTCCACCATTTCTCGAGGCAACTCCATTCTCGAAGGCCCCTTAGACCCAAGGTAGGCAGGAAAGAGGAAAACGCAGCACGGACGTCTACAACCGCCGCCTCAGGGCTCTCAGTCTCCCAATGGAAGGTAGATACCTTGAGATCGTCCCGTAGAAACCAAGCACAGCCAACTTAAGTTTTGTGGCGAAGTGGGAAAAGACGTGGGAGTCGGAGTATAAGAGGACGCTTCACTTGCCTCCCGTTCCTTGGGCTATGAATGTGGGAAGGCCGAGCCATTTCTTTAGGAAACTTTTCCAAGGGCTTTTGGAGAGTGTATTTAACAAAGTCCTGTGTTTTGGTTTATTTTTTTCATGCCTTGGGGAGGATCCAGAAATCTTGAGACAATTATATTAATTCAATTCTCCAATGAAGAAAGGGGGCTAATAATCCACACACAGACACACACAATGAAACGGAGAAGTTTGCAAAGGCGTGGCCTTAACACGGATGAGTCTGAACAAAACATAGAAAGAATCCTTCAGAAACAAAAAACAGAACCAAGGCTCCAGTCAAGGAAAAACTTTGATTTTTTTTTTTTTAAAAGAACCCTTATGAGCAATGATAATGTCTTGGGCATCTTCACATTTTAATAATGAAAAGTACAACTCTACATTATAATTTAGACTTCTCAGGCAGTGGTGGTTTCGGTTTTTCTTTTTGTCTGTCTTTTCCCCGAGTGCTTGACGGAGTATTCCTGATTTCAGCCCCGATGTTTATTTATGATCAGGATGATCCGAGTGGCGACTGATGAGGCATCCTACCAGTGAGAGGACTTCCTTGCAGGTGAGAGGGAGAGAAAGACTGGTTCAGAGTCCTAGTCTGCCAAAGGTTTCCACTGGGATCTAGGAACAAATTATCTTAAAAAGCCAACATTCCATTCTATTTGTGAAACCTATTTCCAAACTTTGATAGAGTGCCTTGGTAGAATGCCTATAGTAAGTGGACGAGGGATACTTTTAAAAAGTTTCTTTAGCAGCATTTTTCAAAGGTAGTTCTCCTCCCCTCCCCCTTTTGACAGGTGGACATACTTAAGACATTATAAAGGCTGTTCTTCTGCAGCTCCAAATTAACTGCCTCCTTTTTCCTCCCTCAAAAAGCAGCGGACTCTCTTCAGTAATTTCTGGGCAGGTTTACTATGATTGTCCCAAGAGGGTTGGCTTACTTGTTGGTTTAATTAATTTACACATCTCTTACTATCTCCAACTAACTAACTCCAGACGGTGCTGTTTGAGGGGGCAGGTTCTGTATGAAACTATTGTTTACGTGTGCTCCGTTGCCGGCGAGTCTACAAAATGTACCATTTTAAAAATAAGGTGCATCTGGACTTCAATTTTGTAAACACCAACTGGGAAATAAACCCTATTAAACTCAGTGGAATGTACTGCTGAGTTGCCAAGCATTGGATTATGTTAAGTCTCTGAAGTATTTTAGAAAGAATACAGAGAGTTTGTGAATAAATCTGGTGGCCGATCCGGAGTTGGTGGAGTGGAAAAAAATGACATTTCAACCTTGCCTTTTTACCTAGAAATAAATTAGAAATGAAAGGAGGCAGATCTCACTTCAGGCTGGTCTACACAGGTAGACCATTTTCTCAATTTTTAGTACTGTAGTTTGCTTTTTATAAACATGGATCAGGGGAGAGACTTATAGGAGACTTTCCTTATCTGTCCTTTACAACATATCAGAGTTAACTAAATATTCAAGTTCCAGAAGAGGGCTCAGTTTGTTGCGTTTTTGGCAATTAATCACTAACTGCAATTAAGTACTTTATCTCATTCTTCGAACACATCCTTCATTTCTATAATCGGATCAGAGTCATTGCAATTAAAGCAAGGAAGAGTTAGGCTGTTGCTTTCCAAATGAAATCTTTCTTTTTATCATCTTCCTCCTCCCTTTCCTCTACAAAAAGCTCCCAATTTACTGCTTATTGGACATACTAAACACATTTACACCTTAACAGTGCAATCTGGGTATAACCAGCAGGAAGTAGAATCTTTCCATTCCTTGGGGTCTCCTTGTCAGGACAGGCTGTTTTTTCTTTGACAAAACTTTTAGAAAGGGTGGATCTTACTTTTGAGTAAAACTTGGGGCTGTCCTGTCGTTTTGTGTTTCAGATTTCTCCCTTTCTCTCACTCAAGGTCTTTCTATTTTTCTTCTGTTTGTGTGCATGCATGCGTGAATGGAAAGGGGTGCAAAATGAAGGAATCTCTCAGGAGTCAATGTGGCTGTCTTTTTCTTTTCTTTTCTTTTCTTTTCTTTTCTTTTTCTTTCTTTCTTTCTTTCTTTCTTATTATATTACATTGGCATAATCATAAGCAGAGCTTCACCTTCCTCTTTTTCCAAAGTTACAAGCCTGCCTTGGTGTGCATTTTTAAGTTAATTAACCTGCTAAAATTGATTTCTGCTATCAGCCAACAGCTCCCTATCTTAGCCAGATCAGCCCCTTTAAATGAGATAGTGCTGAACAATTTATGAAATGAAAAACTGCTTAAGACAAGGCAAATAAATAAAGAGGGTCTTATGGCTCAGGAATAAACTGCTGTGAGGAAAGAAAGAAAGAAAGAAAGAAAGAAAGAAAGAAAGAAAGAAAGAAAGAAAGAAAGAAAGACAGACTTCACTTCTTAAGAAGTTTTAAAATTAATGTTTCTCTCAGAGAATGAAATGTGCAGATTCTTCATTCAGTTTTCTTCACTTAATTTTTCTGATTCCTTTTAGGATGTGCTAACAGAAATGAAACTGTAAAATCCAACTGTTAATTAAAACTATATTTCATTGAAATGAACATTGTAAATAATCTTACATAATCTGGAAAAAGATCAAAGTCAACTTTTAATTAATTATTTTTGTCTCATTTACTCAGAAACCACTTTTAAAATTAACTGCCACAGTTTAGTATTTCTGGACATAATTTTAAACCGAGAGTACTCTTTCATTTATATATAAGCTCTTATATCTCTTACATGTACTGTCAGATGTGTGTTGTTATTTTATTCAGTTTATTCTCCTGACTGATATATGCCTTGATTTTATAAAATCAATTGCCAAAATCATTAAGAGCATGTCTTCGGTGTTTCATGTTTTAAAAATGTGTATCAACTTTTTAAGACATTCAAATTGTTCTTTAGAAAAGGATGTCCAGTGCTCTCTGTATTTCTTAAAGAAAAATTAAATTAGAGCTTTTGAATTAAGACTTTGGTTTTCTCCATTATTAGCAATAGCCAACCTATTGAACACCACACATTCTTAGTCACTTTGATTCCACAAGTAAAATTCACTAAGATTGAGGTCAGAGAAGGCTGATAGTGAAACAATTTGTCTATTCCACCTTGACCTTGGACTTTGCCTGGTTTGATTGTTATGTGTGCAAAAGTGTAAACATGAGTTGCGTGTGAAGCCTGGATGTCTCTTTTGAAGACATTATATTTTCAGCAGAAACTTCAGATGATTCTTTGGTTGAAATATTGGATAGATTTTCCAGCTTCACCTTACACCAAGGTGTTTTATTGATAGCAGGCAGTAATTATCTTGGAAGTGCAGAAAGAGTAATTATTCCTGCATTTATTGATAATTCTCCTTAAATTCTGGGAGCGAAAATCTAATGTTCCACTACTGTTCCTTAATATAGGAAAATGTTGATATTTGACTCATAGGTGGGTATCACGGAACCTGGATATTCAGCCTTTTTGGCTGTACAGCTCCAATTATATTAGATTGGATTCACTTATTGATTTGTGTATTTATTATAGTAGATTCTTCTTGATCAATAAGTTAACTTTGTTGACTATAGCATCTTGGAAGCAATAGCCCTGTCCATCTTTGTTTGAAATAAAAGGCACCGAATTCAATGGAACTTGGTTTTGAGTAAACCTACATGATAGCTATAGGCAAGATTTGGCCGCTTTTTTTTCCTCCACTCCACTTTCCTTTCTCAGAACTGTATTTTTCCCCACACCACCAAAATCCTGGTTCATCCTAATATTCACGTTTGTCAAGATTATTTTGCATAAAATGGGGATGAAGATCGAGGAGGAAGAGAGGAAAATGGAAGATCCCTGCTCCTTTTAAGAAAAATTTCCCATGGTTTCAGACACAAAATTAGGAGAATGTTTAAAAGGGGGATACATGTGTCCCTGAGAAGGAAATAAACAAATTAACTGATCCCATCATCCAGTACTGCATGCAAAGTGTTGGGGGCCATCGTGCATTACAGCCATCAATCTTAGGAAGAGTAGCTTGCAATTCTTCTATTTCATTATGAGCCATCCATCTCAGATTCAGTTTATATTGTGTACACTCAATTGCACTTATTGTAATTTACACACACATACACACCCCATGCACGCACATGCTAATCAAACTTCAGACCACATATATAGTACACACAATCATTGTTGCACTGTTCAGTTACAATATTAAATTTTAATATAATCACACAATATAAACATAACCAGTCTCTTTGAAATAATCAATTAATTGAACACAAAGTAACAAACATTATTAGGCTGGGCTCATAGAAGGAATACATCTACAGAAAAAGTTGAAGTGTTTCGAAAGCATCTAAGAAGTTATTGTGGGGTTGGTGACTCCTTTCTGTTTTTCCTATTGCATTTATTTCCTTATGCCCCAATAATGGTTTGTTTGAAAGATTTTTAAAAATCAACAAAAAGAAGGAAAAAAAAAGCAGGGGAAACTAACAAGACAAATCTCAACTGCACCCTTTAAGTGAAAAATAAGATATACTGTAGCATTATTTTGGTTTCTAATATTAATACAATTTTATTGGACACTTGAAGCAAACAAAGGGTTAAAGGTTTTAAAGACGCTCTCCTTCGAAAAATAAGATGCTTAAAAAAACATTTGGACTGCGCAAAACTATCAACTGATACACATATGTTAAAGCAAGCAGATATGATTCCCCCCACTCACTCTGGAGACCCGAGAGAAGAAAAAATCAATTTCCGGAACGATAAACGTCCAGATTCCTTAGTTCCCGTAAGATCCAAGAGTTGATTCCCAGAAATAGGAGCGAGGATGGGGGGGTGGGGAAGGTAAACCAGCCCAACCGCACCTAAGCATTACAATAAGATTTACCCTTTTCCAATTGTTGTTGTTGTTGTTTTAAAGCAGGTCTTTTTGTGCTAATATTCCGCAGCTCTCCTTTTTTTCCCCTTGTAAAATTACCAAATCCTTGATCCGACCCCCCCCACCCCAATCCCAGATTTTCCTTCACTGCATTTTCCTTATTATGACAATTAGTAGGGGTTTTTATCCAATCACCTCTTTTATATTTAGCGCTAAGGTGGGTTCCCCCCCCCCACCCACCCACCCAAGATTCGCAGGACAAATAGCGAGCTCTTTGTGTCGGCCAAACATAGACCGCCATCCCCCAACCTTCCCCTTATTTATCTCCCCATTCTCTTTTACAATCAATGGGTGACTCACTTTGCCTTTAAAGATTCCTACTTTCTGTCTCCGGGAGGCAGCCAATCGGAGGCCTCCGGAGGTCACGTGGCCCGGCGGATTTCTTAATGAAGCCGACCCATCCCGCCGCCTCTGCGCATGCTCCCGGGTAAACAATATGTTGGGGACTTGTCTCTCCTCTCTCTCTCTCTCTCTCTCTCTCTCTCTCCCTCTTTCGGAAGTCGAGTTTTTAAAAAGCTCGGGCAGACCATGATATGACGACTTCGCTGATTTTGCATCCACGCTGGGCGGACACTTTCATGTACGTGTATGAGGAGAACCCGAATGAAAATAACCAGACTAAAATCCCAGCCATGGAAGGGCTCAGTGGGAACTGTCCAACGAGCCACTGCAGGGATTTAATCAGTCACCCGGTCCTGAGTCGTCATTCCAGCACCATTGGGACTCACCAGGGTTCCGTTTACACGGAAATACCTGCTCCAGATGCAGCCAGGCAGTGTCCCGCGCCGCCCGCCTCTTCTAACGCCACTTTAGGCTACAGCTATCCCTTTGGAGGCAGCTACTACGGATGCCGCCTGTCCCATTCCCACAACGTGAATTTGCAACAGAAGCCTTGCGCCTACCATCCGGCTGAAAAATACCCCGAGCCCAGCGGCTCCCTCCCCAACGAAGAACTATCCTCCCGGGCCAAAGAGTTTGCTTTTTACCCGAGCTTTGCCAGCTCCTACCAGGCGGTCCCTGGCTATTTGGACGTATCGGTGGTTCCAGGTATCAGTGGGCACCCCGAGCCAAGACACGACGCGCTGCTCCCCATGGAGGGGTACCAGCACTGGGCTCTTTCCAACGGCTGGGACGGGCAGGTTTACTGCGCGAAGGAGCAGTCGCAGTCTACCCATCTCTGGAAATCGCCTTTCCCAGGTAGGGTTGCTCTCCGCTCGACCTCTGGGCTCTCTGCTCCGCCATTGATTGCGTATTTAGGCTGGGTAAAACCTAGCACAGGTAAACTTGGTTGGTAGGAGGAGGCGGTTCCTTGGACGCGGATGGCGGGGCGAAGGGGCCGCGGGGAGCGGGAGCCACGAGAGAGACTTCAACAAAGCGCAGGCTTGGAACTCTTGCGCGTTCAGTTTGGCAGCTGCAGCCGGTGGGGAGAAGGAGGGTTGCGCGGGGGCGCCGGGTTTTTAATCCCTCTCTGCCTTGGTTCCCCGGCTGGATTTTTTGATTATTATTAATTTTTTTTTGCCTCTTCGACTTTAATTTTGCAGGAATGTTTAAAATCAAAATTCTATATCCAGAAAAGCAGCTGTATCTCTTCTTCTCCCCTCTCCGCCCCACCCCTTAAACACCACCAACCTCACCCTCCATGGAAAAGCTGGGCTTTTCAAAGGGACCCAGCAAATTGCGGTGTACTGCAGTAGTTACCAGAAGTAGCTGACAAGTGCCTCAGGGAAATGCGTCTTGTAAGGCACGAGGACCGAGTGGAAAAGCAAGAAGGGCCAATGCTTTTTTGCCTCTTTGGTTAGAAATCCGGAGTGAATGACAGCTTACGAATGCCGCCCCCCCCCCCGAAAGCTAGAAACGCCTCGGAACCGACTGCCTCTCGTTTTAGAGAACAGAGGAGAGACCAAAGATGGGCGAATGCCTTCTGCGTTCATTGGGGGGGGGGGGTTATCTTCACCTTGCCCACCCTCTCGGAAATTGGCCCAAGAAATGGGTTGGAGTCCCCAAAGGGGACTAAGTAAATAAGGTAGGAATCGGACGTTTATCTTGGCAAGGCGGGGGTGGAATATCCCGTCAGATGTAACGCTTTGCAAGATGCCTCTTGCAAAGCGTTGCATGCTGGGGTTCCCTTCTGAGAAGGAAGAGGAATTAGAGTTTAGCGAGATGGAAGGAAGGGAAGGCCTTTTTTTGGGAGGTGGATCTAACTGGATTTCAGCCGCCAGTAGCGAGCAAACCCACCCGCCTCCGATTCCTTATGCTAGAGAAAGAAACGGTCTATCTTGTCAAAAGCCGTTTTCTTCATAAGTGGTTTTTGTCCCGCCCTCACTCCCCCGGGTGAAATCTGCTTCGAATATCTCCACTCTTATCCTCGTTTCATTTTCGTGAAAGTCTGTCCTCTTCTCCTTGATGTGTTTCATTCAAGATTCCCTCCTTTTATACCCCCTGCCATTCCAAGCCAGTCCCACAACCCTCCCGCTCTGGATATTAAGGCCTTAATTTTAAAAAATCCCCAAGGAAGACTATCATCCGTACAGAGATTGACACTTCTCCTCCTTTAGAGTTTTTTTTAAAAATAGGACTGGAATATAGAAATTACAGTCTCTAAATAATGGGGAAAACATTCCAGAAATATTTCTTTCCTGCCAGCTATGAACGAGGACGGCTCAGAATTATTATTTGTAGAAGTGTTCTATTCTCCTCCACTGGAATTCATTTCATTGTTGTTATTACCGCTACTATTGTGCGCATTTAAAAAAAAAAAAAAAAAAAAAAAACCAAAGTAGCGAATTTGACTTTTAAATCTCTGTCTCAGGAAGCCTTTGGGGAAATAGGGGGATAAGAATGGGGGGGACTGAACTGTGATTATAGTTAGTCATGAAGCATTGGCGATGGGGCACCGTGGTATAAGTAACTATTACAACAAAGACTGAAAGCATTGGAGAGGAGAAGGCAGGGTCTCTCCAATGCATTCTGGAGAAGTGCAGGAAAACAACAGGGCTTCCCAGCTGGTAGGCACTTTCAAGGAAAGTAGAATATTTCCCAAGCAGTGAAGTCAGTAGGTGAAGGTATTTAGCACTTATCATAAATTAATGGCGGACTTGAAGAGTTAACTCTACGGTGCAGAAATGAGGATGGTCTTCGTGGTTCCCTGGATCATTGGGGGGGGGGAGGGGGGGCGGAGGAGGCTTCCGAGCAACCTGCCTATATAAACAAGGGAAGTTGTGGTCTCACCGTGGCGCTGATCCCACAAACCTGCTAATCAGAACAGGAGCAAAATCTGTAACTGAAACCCACCTGTTAATGGCGGTTGGCGGTTTAGAAAGGAGGTTTGGGAAAGTTAGATTCCGTTTCCAGTTTTGTGAATGTTAGATTGCCCCACTTGCCAGGGTCCTTATCCGTGACTTGATGCCTCTTCTCAACTTGCTGTGGACAAATACCCCATGGAGTAAACCCAATGCATTGATGCATATCTTGTTCAGCCTGCATCCCATTTCCACGGACACATCTAATATCCCACTGGCTCTGTCCCACTCCTCGCCTCATGCACTTCCAAGTTCACCCCATTCCTCGTAGATCCATTTTTCATGCTGCCTCGCTTTCATTCTGACCGTCTTGCTACTTTTCCGACCGTTCCCTTCCTAATGTCTGGAAGATGCATTGCCCAGCCAGTTGCAAGATGCTGTTTAATCTAACGCAACCCTCTCTTTTTCCTCTTTCTCTCTCTTTCTTTCCCCTCTTCTCTTTCTCTCCCTCTCTTCCTCCCACCTGGTTCGCTTCTCCACCTGGTTTCCTCTGCTCTGCTCTCCTCGTCTTCTTCACAGATGTGGTACCTCTTCAGCCAGAAGTGAACAGCTACCGTAGGGGCCGGAAGAAAAGGGTCCCTTACACGAAAATCCAGCTGAAAGAATTAGAAAAGGAGTACGCAGCCAGCAAGTTCATTACCAAAGAGAAGCGAAGAAGGATTTCTGCCACTACCAACCTTTCCGAGCGCCAGGTCACAATCTGGTTTCAGAATCGCAGAGTGAAAGAAAAAAAGGTTATTAGTAAATCTAAGACATCCCACCTACATGCTACCTGACATAGAAATCTTTCAAGAGGGGGGAAAAAAACAAAAACAAAAATTAAAAAAAGGGAGAAGAAACAAATGCAAATATTTATCTGGTAAATTTGTACAAATAAAAAAAAATAAATACATTGAATGTGATTATTTAAACACCCGCACAGTCTCCAAGGAGCGTTTGGGGGAAAAAACCAAACTGCCACCTTTGGATTAGTCTTCTGTCCATTTATTGCCCTTTCTTAACTGTGAAGCTGACTGCCTGTCTTAAAATCCATTTTTCGGTGTCCTTAAATGTTTACACTTCATTTTCACAGAGAAGTCCGGAGTGGAAAATTCTCTCTTCCTTTCCTCCCTCTCTCTCTCACACACACACATACAAACACACCCAGATTTGCCATGTTGGGATTCGGAGTGAATTTGTTCTTTCTTTTCCTTCCTTCCTTTTGTAGGTCTGTATTATAGTCCAGCACTTTCCCTGTGCCATATTTTCCGTGTATTTGGCTGTTTTTTGTCTTTTTATGTTTCAAAAACAAAAAGCAAAAACTGTAAACTGTTACATATGAAGAATTATTCATGTTGGGTTTTTCTTTTTCTTTTTTTTTAAAAAAGCTAAAATATAAAATGGGGAAAAAATAAGGCTGCTACTCAAAAGTGCTGAGGAGTTTCTTTTTGTCTGTGTTCCTTAAAATGCGCATTTATCATGATCAACTAACTTTATGCCATTCCTGAATTCAGAAGTCACTGCCTGGAATAACTAGAGTTGGGTCGGACAAAAGCAGGTTCTATGCTTTGGGGGAAGATGGGGGGGGGGGGAATAGATTAGACTTCCCTACTGACATAGCCGGGACTGAAAACTCCAGCAGGATCCGTGCTCTTAAAAATAATTACGGTTTTGATTTTCTAGATTATGGTCTCAGTCCAGCTGTTTTATTATTATTGTGTGTTGGTTTTACTACTATAAAACGGGAACGTTATCGATTATAAGGAAAGGTGCACGATAAGGCTCCGTGGCTGGATGTTTGTTTCCTTATGTTTTTTCTGTGTTCTATTTCCCACGGAGAGCAGCGTTCCTTTCGCCTTGTTAAAATTACCCACTTTTTTAAACCAACGAACCGTCTTCTTGTATATATATATATAATGTTTTGTCCGAATGATATGTACTGAATATTGAATGCAGAAATACATTTCTTAAAAATAAACCGCTCTCTTTCTTTTGGCGCCACCCCACCCCCCCGCTTTTCCCAGCCTCGAAAACAAGACAGCCTCGTTTTATTGATCCGATTTCTCCCTTGATATCAGCAGGGAGGGGCTTAAAATCCTACCTGGTGCCCATTTGCGATTATTCACCACCGCTACCCCGAGTTGTGAGAAAGGGAAAGCTTCCAGGGATCCCTAAACTTTTTTTTTTGCGGAGTAAGTTCCATTGGAATCTATAAAGACTCCTCCAGAAAGAGAACGGGACGATCAGGTCGGGTTTTTTTGTTCTTGTTTTTTGTTTTTGCTTTGTTTCGTGGATCCGACCTCTGGGAGGACTCTTGGAGTTTCCCCGCCTGATCGAGGCGATCGATTTGGGGAGATTAAAAAACGGAGAGGAGGAAGCGTGTCGCCGGACGAAGTAGTAGCAGATAGCAGAGAAAGGCAACAGCGAAGTGAGGCCTCTCCCTCGCCCTTCTTTACGAGACACTGACTACCGTTGTGGACTGAGCAGCATTTAGGGAAGTGGCTTTAAAAGTCAAATTACTTTGCTAATTAATTTAATTAATTAAATTAAATTAATTGACTTAGTTTCGGTTAGGCCTTGGTGATTTTTATTTCGGATTGTAGTGATTTTGCCCTGCTTTTACGCCTTACCTTTCTTTCTTTTTTTTTAATTGCGGCGAGCCACCGAACCGAAAGCGGCGAGGGGGGTGGGTAGAAACTCAACAGCAAATAAATTAATAATAGCCGTCCCAAAGAACACTCGGCAGAGGCGGACCAGGCGGTTGCAAAAGTTCCGACCGAAGTGCGGCGTCCTGGGCCTCTCCTTAGACAAGGGGGGAATCCCTCTCAACCTCCTCTTAGTTTCCTGGTGCTTAAGGACCTGTTGCGTTGTTTCGCCCAAGTTTAATCTCCTTCCCCCCTCAAAGAAATCGGAACCGCCCTGCTGAGCAGCCCAGCTATTTTTTAAACAACCCTCAAAATAATCCCACCACCAGAACCCAGAGGGCCATTTCTCGGTTCGAAAAAAACAAACAAACCACGCATTGGACCGAGCTGACAAGGCCCTCCGCGGCCAAGTTCTTGCAGGCAAACTCATGCAGGATAGAAGAAGCGAGGCCCCGCGAAGGCCAAGCTTCCTTTGGATCGCTGGATTCCCACCACCACCACCACCACCACCCCGACTCTTTTCGGTGGATCTGTTTTCTAAAGCCAGACTTTCGTGCCTACTCTAATTAATTACCTCGTCAGATTGCCAAGCGCCAGCCCCCAGAAAGCGCCGCAAGCCAAGGCCAATGTTAGTTTTCCATTCAAGAAGTGGCCGGGGAAAGGAGTTGCTGCACGAGCCGTCCTGAGAACTGCCCCCTTCTTACCAAACAAAGGTGGGCAAAGAGCCAGGAAATCAGTCAAGGGAAGGCACGACTACTGGGCAAAAGTTTGCCCTGGCGAGGTTTCATTCTGCGTGCCTGTGTCCTCTTCCTGACTACAATTCAGCCTGCTGCTCCCTTTCCTGGAAGTCTACGGGGAATAAGTTTCAAAATGGCCTGGTTCTGCCTGGATGCCGAAGTTACTGTAAAAGAGAAGCCTCATCTGCCTGCAAAAAAATGCAAACAATTCTCTATGCGTTTTTTAAGCGTGCACCCACATACACAGCGGACAGTTGCACTTTACTTCTGTAGATTTCCCCTTCCAAGCAAAGGATTGGGGTCTTCTGACTGCATAGTGTCCCAGAAACGAGGACCAATATTCAGAACCAGCCACCATCTAAACTTGTTCTTAAAACAACAGGCTTATGCTCAGTGGTGGGATTTAAGTAATTTAACAACCGGTTCTCTGCCCTAATAATTTCTTCCAACAACCGGTTTGCCAAACTGCTCAGAAAGTTAACAACCGGTTCTCCCGAAGTGGTGCGAACTGGCTGAATCCCACCACTGCTTATGCTCTACAAATATCATCTACAGATCAGCTGTTGCTGCTTTTAGAATTAGCTCAAGGAATGATCTGGAGAACAACAGGCCCGGCTCTCTCACTGCACGACATCCAGTGCTTTCAAGTATCTCTCGAATTCAGTATGTTTCTATATTTTAATCAAGATTTACATTCTTAAAGTTTAGCACCATTTTTCGTAAATCTGTGCTGAAAGCAGTTGGCGTCTTCCTGACATGAGGTCAAGACTTTAAAAGAATGGATGGATGGATGGATGGATGGATGGATGGATGGATGGATGAATGGATGGATGGATGATAGACAGACAGACAGACAGACAGACAGACAGACACATAGACACATAGATAGACAGATAGACACATAGACACATAGCTAGACCCATAGATAGAAAAAAAATCCATCTACTTTTTAATGTTGTTAACCTAAGTAGATAGTGTGGAACATATATTTGCACACTTGCTCATCTCAGTTGGGATTTCTAGCCTCACAATGACAATAATTTAAAACCCTACATATTTCTGGCAAGTATACTGAATTTAAGTGACATAAAGACATTATTATAAACCATGTCTCCCTTCTGATGGAATTTAACCTCCATAAGACTTTGGCTTAGTCAATCACCTTTCCTTGAGGTGATGTGAATGGGCATTTACAAGATAGTTGACATTTTCTGGAGGTTCCTGATTTCCTCTTCCCAGACCTTAGTTAGAATTTAAATTCATAGATCAAAAAAATCCCACTTTGGGCCAAGATTGTCATGTGACTTTCCCAATTCTCTGAATGAACTCATTTTGAAAAATCATGGCAAGGAGTTCAGGATATTTAAATCACAAAACACTGAAACTATTAAGGCCAGTAGCAATCTGTTGACCATTTTTACATCATGGTTTGTAGAATCTCCTGGCATTATCACTGTGCAATATAAAGTATCTTTATTTTTATTTATTAAATTTCAACACTACCCATCTCACTTAATGACTTTCGGCAGTTTATAACATCTTAACTTCTGATGTACTGCCATAGTGATGACTGGATGCTACTGTAGGAAGTAGGATAATCTTTGTCAATTTTCATTATTATTAATTGAAAGAAAACTGACTGAATCTGTATATTCCTCTTGAAACAAAATGGTGTGCAAGGGATTGTTCCTTCTTTTTAGAATAAATATTCCTAATGGTAGGTCATTAGAGGAGAATGTCTATAATCAAAAAAGGAGGAAGAGCTAGCTAGTTTAAAACATAGATATAGTAACAAAACAAAACAATTATGAGTAAGATTTTTGCAGTTTCTCCAGTTTCTAAAAGAGAGGTTCAAGAGTTCAAGAGTTCAGTAGGATTAGTTCCCTCTCCCTTTTGAAGTCAGTAGGAGTAACCAAGCTAATATATCAGGCTCCTTTTTGCCCACAGATCAGCAAAACCAAAAATCCTGCAAGCAATTTAAGATTGCAGTCTTGCATTTCCTTTACCTTGGAGTACGGACCAGTACATCTGTAAGACCTGTTGCTAGGTAAACATGCATTGGGTTTTGCTATACAGATGCTCCTCAACTTACGACCACAATTGAGCCCAAACTTTCTCTTGTTAAGTGAGACAGTTGTTGAGCGAGTTTTGCCCCATTTTATGCTCTTTCTTGCCACAATTATTAAGTAAATCACCGCAGTTGTTAAGTTACTAACACAATCCAGTTAAGTGAATCTTGATTTCCCCATTGATTTTGCTTGTCAGAAAGTCCCAAAAGGTGATCGCATGACCCCAGGATATTGCATAAGTAACTGACTCATAAATATGAGTTGTCCCCTATGACATCTTTGATATGAATCCAGCTTTGCTTCATAAATATGAGTCAGTTGCCAAGTGTCTGAATTTTGATCACATGACCATGGGGACGCTGCAACAGTATGTGTAGATGTGAAACATGATTCATAAGTTCACTTTTTTCATTGTAACTTTGAATGGTCACTAAATGAACTGTTGTAAGTCAAGGACTACCTTGTAAGGAGCTGCCTTGGCCTCATTCTATAAATGAGGCTAATGACCCCAGTGGTGTTCAAGTAGGTGTTTAGGTTCCATTGACAAAATGCGCAACTTGATTCAAATGCAAGTCCATTCAAGCTATATGTTAAGCTCAACCAGTGTACTCTAATGCAGGGGTCTCCAACCTTGGCAAATTTAAGACTTGTGGACTTCAACTCCCAGAATTCCTCAGCCAGCTTTTCTGGTTGAGGAATTCTGGGAGTTGAAGTCCACAAGTCTTAAAGTTGCCAAGGTTGGAGACCCCTGCTCTAATGTGAAAGAAAGGGCCATTGATGTCAAATGGACTGGACTTCCAAACAGTATTTTAAAATTAAGGCATGACTGACAGGTTTAGCAAGGTGATAGAGTCAAAAGGATCTTGAGGTAAGTTGGGGGAAATAACATGGAAAAACATATTATAGCTAACCTTGGGCAAAAACTCCTTCAATGGAGGAGGTGACTTCAGATATCTTAGTTTGTCCCCTATGACATCCTTGATATGAATCCAGCTCTCCTTCAGCTCTGTTAGGTTTCTTCCGTATGCCATAGCAGCCTTCATATTTACTGAACTTTTTCAAACAGATTACAGATCAAACGCTTGACTACATCTACACTTCATTGATTAGGTTGGTTGAATGAAAAATAAATGGGATTCACCAATCTCTTAGATTCCTGTCATTTTGTTGTCCCCTGACATATAAGCCTTATTGGAACTTTGTCATAAATAAAGGTACATGGGGTTATATAGGCTTGGAGAGCTACCACTAGGCATCTTCTGAACTTTGGTCTCTAGAAGGTCTGCCGTTCAATGTACCCATCATTCTATCTAAGAGGAAAAAGCCTTCTGGGTTATTGTAGTTATATGGAAATACAGATCATGTCTGCAGTAAGGATGATATTTCGGAAAAAACATTATATTGGGCAATATTGAGGCAATCTAGAAACACATGCCACTGAAATATATCTACTGCTAATGTTGATGGCAACATTAGATTTTGGCTTCAGTAGGGGTGTAGATGTCATCAGCTCTGAAGAAATGAATAAACTCTCATAACCTGAACCAAGATCTTAAGTATGTGACTATTACACACAGAACACATATTGTGGCATTTTTAATAGGTATTCTCCTAAGGAGGCCCAGTCAAGAACCACATCTCCCAGATCTGAAGGCACAGATCTTCTGGCTTTCTCCTGTTCACCTTCCCTACTGCTAAATAAGGTTTGTTGCTGAACTACACCTATTCTCTCCCCTCCCCCCTCTTTATTATCCTTCTGGCAAGTAGTTGTGATCATAGTGAAGGAAAATACTCCTCAGGGTCTTCAAGGTGGTATGTGGGCGGGAGGGGGGAGGGCAGAATAGGTGAGGAAGAAGTAAAGCAGGAGGAAATGTGTTTTAAGTACCAGTAGTTGGTAGCTGCCAGGTCTCAACTAAGGCAAATAACTGGCCAACTGGCTTTTTGTTTGCAATGTTATAAATCCCTCCCATATTAAAATTCTTGCATTTCAGTTCAGACGATGCCTAGTGGTAGCTGTCTAAGCCTATATAACCCCATGTGCCTTTATTAATGACAAAGTTCCAATAAGGCTTATGTGTCAGGGGACAACAAAATGACAGGAATCCAAGAGGTCGGTGAATCCCCCCCTTTTTTTTCTCATTCAAGCAACCTAATCAATGAAGTGTAGATGAAATCAAGCATTTGACCTGTAATCTGTTTGAAAAAGTTCAGTAAATATGAAGGCTGCTATGGCATATGGGAGAAAACTAACAGAGCTAAAGGAAAGCTGGATTCATATCAAGGATGTCATAGGGGACAATCTAAGATATCTGAAGTCACCTCCTCCATTGAAGGAGTTTTAAGCAGAGTTCCATTGCCCAGGGTTAGATATAATATGTATTTCCGTGTTTTTCCCCACAACTCAAGGTCCTTTTGACTCTATCGCCCTGCTAAATCTGTCAGTCATGCCTTAATTTTAAAATACTGTTTGGAAGTCCAGTCCATTTGACATCAATGGCCCTTTCTTTCACATTAGAGTGCACTGGTTGAGCTTAACATATAGCTTGGATGGACTTAACACAGGGCTGAAAGGAGTAATATGAAACAATAGGTTTTTTTTCTCTCCCCCCCCCCCCCCAAATTCCCTTTCTGATCCAGGATGGATATTCCATTCCTGGCAAAGGATCTTCTTTCAAGGGTTGAATACAAATTGGCCCTTGGGTGAGAGAACTGTATCCTCACTATGGGGCTAGCCTTGACCATGACTATGCAGCCCATTTGACCTTGGCATCACCAGCTTTGGGTGTGATCCTCGAGAAAGCAAAAGCCTTGATCTTCTGGCAGCCCCACCAGCACTGATCCTCTCTAAGTGTCTTTTGGCTCCATGTATAGATAAACAAGGTGTCATTTCCAGTCTAGACAGGCAGCCTAATGGCCAACAATAAAGGCATGAAAAGGAAGCACCCCAAGTTTAGCCTTTTTCTTTCTTTTGTATCGAGGGCTTTGAATAAGGTCTTAACTGCAGCCCCCTTTTTTTATAGGTAAAAGGCCCCTCTCTCCAATTTCCGCCATTTCCTAGTTCTGTACCACTTGCACTTGGAAGTTAGTTGTTTTAGAGGTTTCTAAAGTCCTCCTTTTATGGAAAGAGAAGAATGTGTGTCTTCTCTCGTTAGGGAGGAAGGCTGAAAAAAACAGAGAAACAGAGAAAAACAGATGCATACATATCTCTGCCTCAAAGTAATTCAATGGGACGGATTTCCAGGTAAGAATGTGCCTGTGTGTATATATGTGTATGTGTGTGTGTGTGTGTTTATCTGCATGTATACTGGAACTTAGTTGCTTCAATGGTTGCACTAGTTTTCCATCCTTCCTGCCTCTTCCTTTAAATCCACAAAATAGTCTTTGCAATAATTTATTAGTAAAACTCTGAGAGGGGGGCAAGTGCTAGTGACATAAGAGAACTAGATTTCATCTACATGGAAACCCTGCACACCATCATGGGCAAAGTTTGTAGCCACAGATCTTTCCACAAAAGTATCTTATCCCAGGAATTAAGTAAGCTTAAAAGAGGTTTTAAAAGCAAGGCGATTGCTTCCTCTAAAAGAGGATCACATCATTGCAAAGGAGATATCTGGAATCTGGCAATGATGAGGGTTGAATTTTTTCCCCATGTGTAATTAATTTTATTGTGGAATGCCTAAGATAAGTATGGAAAGAAAAGTTTAAAGGTGGTGCTCCATGAGGCTTGAAAGAAAGACCCATTGAAATCAATGAGATCAGTTTCCACAAATTCAGAATGAAACAGATTGTCCTCAACAAATAGTAATCAATGAAAGGAAGAGCATGCAAAGAGAGTTATTATTATTTTGTCTTCATTAGTCTTACTTCCCCGAAGACACAGGGAACTGGTTTACATATCAATCCAGCAGGAGACGGATAGCCTCTGCTGGCAGTGCTGGGGAAAATGTAGTTACACCATAAGCATTTAACTCTTAAGGGCACCTGAGAACCTTTAGGCAAAATCATTGAATTGTAAAAAAGGGAGGAGGAGGAGGAGGAGGAGGAGGAGGAGGAGGAGGAAGAAGAAGAAGAAGAAGAAGAAGAAGAAGAAGAAGAAGAAGAAGAAGAAGAAGAAGAAGAAGAAGAAGAAAAAGAAGAAGAAGAAGAAGAAGAAGAAGGAGAATCCTCGCAAGAGTCAAGTATTTAGGCATGCTCTGTCTTATCTTTTGTTTTGTACAGTACCTAATGTTCTTCCTCTTTAATCTCTTTTCCATCACAGCTCCTATGAACTATTCAAAGTTGAATTATTCAGCCCTTTGGATGATTTAGTTTAATCGAATCATTTTCATTACTTTGGTGCTCATGTGAACATTTATCCATAAATATAGACTGGTAGCCTCAGAGATTTCCAAGAAAGCTAACAAAATGTTTGCCTGGTGCCAATAAGTCTCAGAGCTTTGATATGCCTGTCATTACATTAAATTAAATTAGGAGGACAGTGATTTGGGTCACGAGTTGAGAGTTTCCTTTCCTTTCCTTTCCTTTCCTTTCCTTTCCTTTCCTTTCCTTTCCTTTCCTTTCCTTTCCCATTTCCCATTTCCCCTTTCCCTTTCCTTTCCCCTTTCCCCTTTCCTTTCCTTTCCTTTCTCCTTTCCTTTCCTTTCTTTTCCATAATTGGACTAACTAAAAAAAGTGGTGGAGATCTAGAACTCAAAATCTCTTTAAAGTTAGGCTTATTCATTGGAAAGTTAATTTTTTTTAATGCTTTTTGGAGGTGAATAACTTGTTTTTTTCCAAATACACATACTTCTAAAAAGTTGATATTTTAATTGCTTGATGGAGAGTAATCAAGAAAGCACCATTATTGAGTTCCAGCCCTTCTCCTCCCGCTCTTTCCCCAAAAGCTAGTTTAGGAGACAGCGAAGCCCCAGGGGATGCGAGATCAATGCGGAGGGTAGAGAGACCTGCCAGCCAAAAACTGGAATGCCTATTTAGGACCCCTGAGAATGATCACGAACAAAGCTTCAGAAAGCACCCAAGTTGGGGGGGGAGCGCTTCTCTCCCCCCCCCTCTCTCTCTCTCGGAAGAGCTGGGGTGTCTTTCAAGATCCTCATTTGCATAAGATGAAGAAGCCATTTCATAACCTAGGCAGTGACCTTGAACTGGCTAAAGCGCCCTCCGATTCCCAGATTTTTCTGGCGTTCCTTCGCTCTCCATCCCATCCCGAAATAAGTTTATGAACAACGGCTCCTTCGGCAGAAAGAACTGATTTTCTTTTTTTAAAAAGCCCATAGTCGATCTTCCTCTAGGGCAGAGGTGAGAGTTTAGAAACAGCTGTTTTTTTCCCCCCTGTTGCACTTCTTCCTTTTGGGGACGGGTTTGTGGCGGCCTCGCTGCCTTTTCTTTTGCTTTATTCCTCGAAGAAAGCTGTCGGAGAGGGGTAGGCTGAAAACTTGGCTGTTTAAACTCGATTTGAGGGACATCAGGTGTGTAAGGGATCAGTGCGAGGGAGAGGAGATCGTTGAACTTGTCCTACTTAAGAAAAAGAAGAAGAAGAAGAGGGGATTAAGTTCCGCCACTTTCTTTAAATTCGTGATTTCAGATACAATAGCCGGGAGTAAAGTGTGGCACAATAAAGCCACTGATTTAAACTTCCAGGGTATTTTTTTTTCAGAAACCGCAATGATGATATTGTTTTGCACCAGTAAGTGGGATACGTGCCCCTCTTCCCCACCCGCCTCTTTTCTCTTTCGGCTTCAGCACAACTTGAATTGGAAGGCTGAATCATTCCTGCACCGTTCAGTGGATTTTCTCTCCAGAAAGAGCTCTCTGGGATTCAAACCTATACAGGATTTGTTGTCAACAACTCTCACCGTTCAGCGACACAGAAGGGGGGTGGTTTAACCCAGAAACAATTTTTTTCATGAAGGTAAGGAACTTACTCTCTCAGTGCAGGCAGGATTACAGATCTCGGCTATGCACCCGAAAACCCGAACTAGTTTCCTTCCTTTCCTTTCCAATAGATCACCCTAAAAACGCTGGAGTCTTGAAATAACATCCCCACCGAGCAAACTTTTTCTTTTCCCCGTCCAGTTTGGGGAGCTGCTAAATCAATCAGACTTTCTTCTAAAGGCTATAGCTGGGGGGGGGGGGGGAATTATGATTCAGAAGGAAGCAGAAATACCTGATCGTTTCTCCTTCGACAGTGGGAAAATAGTCTTGATGATTTGAATAGCACGTGCTGGTTATAAGAAATGAATGTCTGGATGTGCCAGGATCAAGAGCCGCTGATTCACCTTGCCTGCCTGCCTACCTACCTTCCTACTTATCTACCTTCCTACTTATCTACCTACCTACCTACCTACCTACCTACCTAGGAAAAATATTCCCGGCGGTAAACGCCAGCACCTTGTGAAGAGTTAAGCAGCTTTAAATCCCACTGAGGTCAATGAGATCGCGAAGGTCTAACGGTGGGTAGGAGTGAAATCACAGGCGTCTCACGCGGTAAATCAACTTGGAAAACGTTTGGCGCTTGGCTGCCAGGGAGGGTTGGTGGGGGACGGGCATGTGTTTGTAAAAAAGAGAGAGGGGGGGAGGGAGGGAGAGATCTGCTCTTGTAGTATAGAGGGATGGGGACCTTCACACAAGTACAATTCTTGTCCTGAAGCCCTAAAGAGGTGGGGGGGGGGGCTCCTTGGAGCGCCTGGGAGCTGGCGTTTCTCGGTCACCCTTAGCAAGAGAACAAAGCCACGCGGGCTGGCAGAGAGGTTAATGGAGATCCTAACGCCAAAGAACAAACCCAGGAGCTCCAAATGTAGGAGGAATACGGATTACATATTTATTAGATTGCCCAGCAATTTCACCGCGCTGGAAAAGGAGCCTCCACTGAAACTCGGGTCCTGCGAAGAGCTGCTTTGCAGCCCCTGAAAAGGTTCAAAGTTGAGGGGGGGCGTGAAATCCTCCCTAAAGGATGCCTCTCAGCCCGGGTTCAACTGGATACGGAGTCCTCGCATCGAAGCAGACACCCAGAAGGGCGTGCAAGGGAGGCAAATGGAAGACCAGGGAGCTGCCTTTAACAGGGTTAAGAAATAAAAGTGCTTATTTGATTAGCATGTGTTTTTGGTTCTTCTCCTTCCCGGAGCTGGACATCCTCTCTACATAGCTGGGGAAGAGGTAGTGTTTCCTAATGGGGAGGAAGCCCGATGCTGAATCCTCCAGGGTTTGAACCGTCCCAGAGTAGGGCTTTGAAAGCGTGCAGGGGGCCTTCTGTTGCTTGGTTTATCTGGGGGGTGGGATTGAGGGGTTGAGAGAGCAGAAGTCTTTCAGGAGCATTCCCTGCGAAATGAAAGTTACTGGTATTGGGGTATTTACGGTAAATGAGCCGTCGGGTCTTGGAAATAGTGTATACAGTACAAAATTCCTCCTTTCTGGAAAGGGGAAGAGAAGCGTAAACCTTCCCACAAACCAAACAACTCTTTTCCTTTGTACTCAAAAGCGTTGAGATGGATTTTTCCTGAATTCCTTTTCTTTTTGAAGAGTCTCGGAGACTTATCTGACTTTCTTTGAAGAAACCCCTCCCCCTTCCCCAGCAGTTTTCTTTCCAAAAAGCACTAACACTTCGAAGGAACAATCCGCCTGGTCTGTCCTGTAAACCAGGAGGTGATAAAAACCCGATTCCTCCTCGAATTAAAGATCTGGAATTAAAGATCCAGAAACAGTTCCTGGCAGTTAGGACAGGTAAGATCAAGGAGAGGGGGAAAGTCTCCTTTGAGCCCCTTTGTTCAGTGGGTCTCATTTGCAAAAGGGGGATCCCCCTTGCAAGACCGCCCGAAGGGACTGGCCGTGGTTTCCCTCTAATTCCCTTTCTTTTTTCTACTTCTAGAGGGAAAGAAAAATCTTCCCCTAAGAAAGAAAATTCTTCTGAAATGCAAACGCTGCTTCTCCTATTGAAACTAAACAAGGAAGAAAGGGGAAGAATTTTCTCTTAAACGCAGAGGGGATTTGAAATTCCTCCGCCCCATGCATCTATAAATACGAGCCTGTTGTGGTTAAATTCATTCCTCTTCCTAAATAGCCTTTAAACTTTACATGACACAATATCTAATAGGAATTTATTAGGGAGTTATTGTAAATTTCAGCGGATTCAATTGATGAAAACACAGCTTAATTTTTGTCAGTTGCATAAAGGGAGTCTTAACGTGGTTGGGGGGAAAAAAAGAGGTGTCAATCCTTTATGGGGAAAAAAAGAATTGATATGCATATTTTCTTTACAATACTTCTGGTTTCTCAAGGCGGTGGTTAATACGCGTTTTATTTTAGTGTGTGTGTGTGTGTGTGTGTGTGTGTGTGTGTGTGTGTGTATGCAAGAACCCGCCCGCCCGACAGAACTTCGTGTTGCGTTCCGTCTCAAATTGCGAAAGGTGGGTGGTACCCTTCCTTAACGCAAGTTGGCGCTCACGTGACCCCTCCAGACCAATCGGGTGGACCTTTAGGTTTAACTATGTTTAATGTCAGATAGCAATAAACTAGAAGCTCTTGGTCAGGCCCGCGGAAATGGGCGAACATAATCTCCTTAATCCTGGGTTTGTGGGACCGTTGGTGAACATCCATACGGGAGACACCTTCTACTTTCCCAATTTCCGAGCCTCCGGAGGACAACTACCCGGCTTGCCGTCTCTCTCCTACCCAAGACGGGACAATGTCTGTTCTTTGCCCTGGGCATCCTCGGAGCCCTGCAACGGATATCCCCAGCCCTACCTCAGCAGCCCCGTGTCCATTAACCCTTCCTTCAGCCGAGCCTGCGACCTAGCTAGAGTGGAAGAAAGCAAGTGCTACTATAGGGAGGCGTGCTCCGAGAACGCGCCCCTCAAAAGGGAAGAGAGAGTTAGGGACGCTGCCTTGATGCCCCTCGAGTCGGGCATCCCCCACGGAATGAGCGGCAATTTCGGCAAATTTGATTATCCGGCTCCTGAGGCGGCGGTGTCCCATGACCCCCCTTCTTGTCAGTCGTTGGAGTCAGACTCCAGCAGCTCCTTGCTCAATGAAGGGAACAAGGGCGCAACCAACGAGCCATCCGCACTGGTCTCCCCTCTCAACCAAGGAAGCAATCTGTCCGCTGGGGGTAAGATCCTGCGCCTGGGAGAAAAAGAGTCGGCTCTTCATAAGCAAAGCAAAACGGATTTATGCAACGCCTTCTTCCCTTCCCTTCCTTTCCCTCCTTTTTTCCCCCCTTTCCTACCTCTCCCTCCGGGCTGGGAAAGTCTGCTCCAAAATTCCAGGAAATTAGCAGCTGGGTTGCGCCCGCCCGCCTGCCGATTTGTGCCGAAGCCACTAGGGGTAGCCCTCAAATACCTCGCGCTTTATTAGGAGGTGCTTCTTTTAAAAGGGGGAAAAAAAGCCTATAAACATGTAAATATCCCATTAAAAAAAAAAGCGATCGCGAGGGCCCAAGCAGACAGACGGGAAGGCGATTTCCCTTGCCTTTCTCTCTCTCTCTCCCTACTCCTCCCCAATCTCTACGCAGCTTCTGGCCGTCTCCGGAGCGGTCGGGCGGGGTGGCGCTTGGTCGGGATGACACTTTCTTTCCCGATTTATTAAAAGTTCACAGGCGCCCTTTCTTAGTCCGCGGGGGGAAAATCCTCATCAGGGGCCGGGGGTGTTATATGTTAACTCTGGTAGAGTGAGGCTATTCCAGACGATCATCCGGACCGGTTCATTCTGGAAGAAGGGGGTCTAAATTCTACCTAGAACTTGATCCTCCAACCTCGTCGTCTCCTCGCGGTCAGTCCAGCGTTTCCCCCCCCACCACCACCGCAAACCGGGGAGATGCCGGTGCCTGAATAAAGAGACGTCTTGAACCATAATAGCACGTCCTCCGGTTAGACGCTTCTTTCTCCCGTCGGAAATTCTTCCGGGAAGAGGGATCGGTTCGGTTTTCCCTTCTCGCGGAGCGGCAGCGGGTAAAATCCGGCCCTTCCCCCCCCCCCCGCTTTAGGGACTCTCTAACCCCCTCCTCCTCCTAAAGTTCTTCCAAAGTAGCTTTCGAAAACTGTACCAGCCCCTGAGGCTCCTTAAATCCTTGCCTATCAAGGTATGGAAACTTTTATACCGCTGATCTGATGGGCTTCGTTCTGTTTATCTGATCTAATTTTTTTTTTAAAAAAATAAGAGATTGGGATTCTTTCCTTCTTTAATATTCCTTCCCTAATAACAATTGTGGGCAATGTCTGGGCTTCCCTCTCTCCCCCCCCCCACCCATCCCCTCCCCCGCCTTGTAAGAGAATCTCAGCCAGCTTTTAAACCTCTAATTATTTTTCCAGATCCCTGCAGTTTTGAGAACTTTGTTTTCCTTAAGCGAGGGTGATCCATGTTCGAGGTAACATCCCTAAGAATTTGGCATTGAAGAAGTTATATATGGAATCTGTCTGAGAAGTGAGTAAAAGGAGAGAAGGGACCCCTTCTGAGATATGCAGTCCCTTCTCTCTCTCACTTGACTCTCGCTCTGCATATTAAATCTCCTTTTCCATCACCCTGTTCTTAGGTGCTCCCTGGTATCCGATGCACACAAGGTCCCGCAAAAAGCGAAAGCCCTACTCGAAGCTGCAACTAGCCGAGCTGGAAGGCGAATTTATGGTCAACGAGTTCATTACCCGCCAAAGAAGGAGAGAGCTTTCGGACCGGCTAAACCTGAGTGACCAGCAGGTGAAGATCTGGTTCCAGAACCGACGGATGAAAAAGAAAAGACTCCTTCTCAGAGAGCAAGCGCTGTCTTTCTTTTAGAGTTCCTCCCACCCGGGCGGGGGGAACCGCTAAGACTCTTCCTAAGCCTTCGTGGTCGCTGATGGTCCCGGAGACTCTTAGCTGATGGGGGTTGAGATTTTATTTTTTTTCCCCTTGAATGATAATGTTATTAATATTAATCAGTATCCCTTTTTTCAAAATGCCCGGCAGTAGGCGTGGGGGTGGTGGGGAGTTGGGTGCGCGCGGGTGTGTCTGTGCTAGAGCGAGCGAGCGAGCGAGAAAGAAAGAAAGCGAGAGTGTGAATATGAGAAAATGTTTTTTTCTTCCGCTCCTAAATCTGTAGGGAAGCGCTTAGAATGGGAATGCGCAGATACCAGGGAACGCCTCCCTCGGTCCGCCTGGGTTCTTGCAGCTAAAACAAGAACTTGCCAGCCAGGGTCGGGAGTGCTCCGTGAATGCCATTTCAAGTGGATGGTTCTTGGCTTGGGCAAGCCGCCACACGTACAACGCTTTCCCCAACAAGTCCCAAAAGGCTCCCCTCCCCGTTTTCTCTTTACCTGCTGACTCTCTGGCGGTCGGGTTGGGTTAGCTCGTCGGCAGGGAGAGGCGAAGGAAGGAAAGGAGCTGGAGAAGGAAGGATTCGCTGCCCGCTGCTCGGCGGAGGAGGGATGCGGGGGGTGGGGGGGGGGTTGTCCTGTTGGGATTTTGTTATTCGCTGGAGGGAAAAGAAAAAAAAAAAGCAGGCGTGGATGTGACCTTGGACTGAAATCACTCGGAAACCCATTCTCCCGGAGGCTTTGGCGAGCCAGCTTTACAGGTTTGGTCAGAACTGGCTTTCAAGGCGCGATTCGGGAAGAGGCGACTGTGGCAACCAGGTGAGCTGGATATCTCCGTCTCTAACGACGCAGATGGTACAGATTATCTACCCAGCTGTCTGTCTACCCATTGTGGTGGGGGTGGGGGTGGGGATGCTCAGGCAATGGAAGGGCGGGGCGGGGGGGCTGGTGCTACTCGAGAGTTATTGTCCTGGAAGTCACTGCGGCAAGAGAGTGGGACCGTTCACTCAGCTTCCCCAGAGTGGTTCACAGGCTATGATTATCTGTAGGTACGTGTATGTGCATATGTATGTGTGTGTATGGGGGGTATGTGTGTTGTCTTTAGTGAGATGACCTTCTACAGCATTGGTAAAGTTTTTTTTTTTAAAAAGGAAAATTCTTAAGGAAGTGACCTCATTTTATTGTATGTGTTTGTTTTATCCGTGAACTGAGCCTTTCGAAGGCTGCCTTCCGCGTAAACGGGCTGCCTTCCTTGCAATCTCCCCCACCCCACCCCCAACCCCACCCGCGCATTCTGCTCCCTGCCTGCCTCTCTCCCCTAATAGAATGCTTAACAATAATTTCAATTTGTGCTTTAATAATAGCTCGGTTGAAGGAGAGGTTGTGCTGTTGATTGTGCCCTTCTATTTATTGACGGTTAAGAAGGTGGTGAGAAGCGGGGGGGGGGGAGAGAGATGGCCCCCTTTTTCTATATACATTAACCACAGTGGAACTAATTAAGCTATTAATAGCATTTCCCGCTTGCATGAAAGGTGCCCTCTAATATTAGTGCATTTATCAGTGATTTCTGTGGTTAAATGAACACCAAAAGGGGGTGTTCCCCGTGTCCTATCACCCGCACTCTTTTAATATGTCTCATATTTACACTGTGAAGCACAGAATAGGAAGAAAAGCAGTATCGAAGCCCTGTTCTCTCCCCCCCCCCTCAAAATTCAAGAGATTTCTGTCTGCGCGTGCACGCCCTTTTCTCGGATCTCTGTACGCGCGCGCGTGCACACACACACACACACACTTGATTTCCATTCCCGATTTGCCATAGGTAACACCTGCCAACTGTGAACATTTATGGAGTGTGTCGCGTTATTTCTCTCCTTTTTCTGACCCACCCACCATGCATGGCTCCCACTTCAGAATCCACTTGTGCATATAGGGGTGATTTCCACCCAGCTCTTCAAGTCTGCCACCGACTCTCCCCCAGGCTTTCATCTGCATTTTTTTTTCTTCTTACCGTCTAGAGCAGGACAGGAGAGAGAGAGAGAGAGGAAAGCACAAGAGCGGGCGGTAGTTGTTTCTTGGTTGGTCATTTGTGTTGTTGGTGGCTGGGTTATCTACTTCCTAAAGAAAGTGGCAATTTGTTTTTCTAACAGCTGCCAGGTTTTGGACGCTTCTTCCCTCTCGGGTCCTCTCTTTCCCCACCCCCACCCCAGTTTTGCTGCTTTCATAATTACACTCCAGTCATAACCTCCATAGTGGGCTTGTGGAGACTCTTGGCTACCAGCGCCGGCTTCTTGGCAGGGACGTTCACGGTCACGGCTGATCGCCTTTACGATCTGCCGGCTAGTCTTTCAAATGCCTTTGGCCGCCACCCCCTTCTCTATAAGCGCCCCCCCCTTTTTTTTTAAACTTAGGCCTGTGCGGATACTTTTTTTTCCTCCTCGTCCCGTCCCTTAGCCGCTTCCTCATCCTTCTGCAGAGGACTGGACCCTCTCTAATGTCTATCCTCCTTTCTGGACCCTCTCTAATGTCTATCTAAGGCACACTTTCTGCAGGCTTCACACACACACACAGCAACAAAAGAGAGGAAGTTCCACCTGGCTGTGACCTGAAAGCGAGAGGGAGATCCCAGAATAGTGGTGTGCAATAAATGTACACGTGTTTATGGCTAATTCTTCCGCCACCATGCAATGAAGGCCCTTGGGAACGGTGGGAAGACGTGTAGAGTCCTACTTATTTCTCCGGGGACCGCAAAGCCAAAGGTTTCCCTCTCTCCTTCCCTTTAGCAGCAGCTGACCCGAGAATGCCTTTTGCCCTGATTCGGCTTTCTTGTTTGTCCTGTAGGGCGGGAGCCTGTGGTTTGTATGGAGTGTGTCCGGTCTTAAAACAGGGGAGGGGGAGGGGGAGAGGGAGGGAGGGAGGGAGGGAGGGGGAGAGGGAGGGAGGGAGGGAGGGAGAGAGAGAGAGAGAGGGAGGGAGAGGGAGGGAGGGAGGGAGGGAGAGAGAGAGAGGGAGGGAGAGGGAGGGGGGGAGGGAGGGAGGGAGGGAGGGGGAGAGGGAGGGAGGGAGGGAGGGAGGGAGAGAGAGAGAGAGGGGGAGGGAGAGGGAGGGAGGGAGGGAGAGAGAGAGAGAGGGAGGGAGAGGGAGGGGGGGAGGGAGGGAGAGGGAGGGAGGGAGGGAGGGAGGGAGGGAGAGAGAGAGAGAGAGAGAGAGAGAGAGAGAGAGAGAGAGAGAGAGAGAGAGAGATGCCCTTGAGCCACTGCAATATAATGTGATATAGGTATTGTGTAAATGAGATCAGGTAGCCTTGGCCGCGGCAGGGGTGGGGGGAACAGGACTCGGGCGTGAGAGTGGTTCAAGGCATCGGACTTACAAATATTACCCTAGATTTATTATCTCGAGGAAGCCGCCGTCGCAATCCTAACCGTCCCGGGTCTCCCGCCCAGCTCGCCACGCCTCGCAACCCGGGGCTAATGTTAACTCGCCGCCGCGGGGAGGGTGGGCTGGGGAAAGGTATTTGAAAGTGGGCGGCTTTACCAGGCGCTCTCGGCTTACAGTCGGCGTAAGCAGGCGCGATTAGGTAAATCCTGCCATCCGGGGAGGGAGAAGAAGGAGGCCGTACCCATAAGGGGCACTGGCTGCCTTGTTTAATATGCTATTTCACGGCCCCAAGGCAGTTGAGCTCTCCCTGCGCTTGGAAACCTCAGACATCAGCACACACACACACAAAGTTAAACCCAGGCTGTGCTCCTGAGGACCCAAGGCAATCCCTACTTCCCCATTTGAAGGAGGAAGGGGAGTGGGTGGGATGGAATGAGGGAGGGAGGGAGGGAGGGAGGGGCCGATCCACTAAAAACGAAGGCGCTGAAATATATGCAATATTCTCTTTCTGACTGAACTCAAGTATTCTTCTGTGTCGATTTTGTTCGTCTTGTGTTCGTCGCCGATGTGTGTGTGTGTGTGTGTCCGACGTCTCCCTCGGTCCTAGTCCTCGGCTAGTGGATTTCTCGCTGTTATTACATAGCTATCGCTCGCGGTAGAGTCCCAATGTAAATTGTTTCTTACCTCAAGCATATTATACGTAGGGCCTATGCAAATGCCTGTCATAGCACGTTTCCCCCGGCTTTATATAGTCATGTATTCTTTTCTTTTTTTCCCCTTTCATAATAATGATAAAGATGACCATAAATTGAATGTATTATTATGTGATTTCTGATAATAAATAAAATGGCTCAAATCTCCACTTGGTGATTTATTACCGAATGAGGAGGAATAAAAAAAGGTTAGTACAGTAGGGCTTTTTATAAAGATAATGAAACCTTTGGAGGCTTATGTAGAGAATATATTTTCCTTTTTAAAAAAAGTAATAGATACATAAACCATGTTGTTAAAATAGAGAAGCAGCCTCGGGAGCATCAGGCAATCCAAGAAGATAAGCAGAGGAAATTTATCTCAGTTGTTAAAAGTGCTTTAATGAGAATATATTGAGGGTGGGGGAGGGAGGATGGAATCCTTGCGCGTCCTGTTCTTGGAAAGATATATTTTAGAAAAAAAGTCTGGTCCCTAATTGGTGGTGGTGGGTGGGTAACAAAACATATGCCACAATTGAAACCTACCAGCCATTGATGTCTCTAAATGTAGAAAGACCTTAGATAAAGATGCGGCTGTCAGGTTTGCTAGGAGCGCTGTGCGATGTAAATGTGGGAAAGAAAGAAATATAGATAGGATGTGACCAAGAGTCCCCTGCATTATTCTTTTTAATTAGTCTGGCATGCCATTCCTTCCGCTGCTTCTCTACCGAGCCTGGAGCTTAAACGGAGTGGCGTTGCCCAGCTTGGAGGTCTTTGGGGGCCTCCCTGAGTTGTAGAAGAGAGGAAACCAATGCGTCCCCCCCCTTTTTTTATTTGATTTATATGCCGCTCTTCTCCAGAGACTCAGGGCGGCTTACAATGCGTTAAGCAATAGCCTTCATCCTTTTGTATATTTATACAAAGTCAGCTTATTGCCCCCACAATCTGGGTCCTCATTTTACCTACCTCAGAAAGGATGGAAGGCTGAGTCAACCTTGAGCCTGGGGAGATTCGAACTTGCAGTAATTGCAGGCAGCTGATGTGTTAATAACAGTGCTTTAGTCTGCTGCGCTACCAGGGCCTTGAACATGCACAGCACCTGAACACAAAGAGAGACACCCATAATGGCCTCGGGATATCCTTAAAGGAAAGTCAAGGCAGCAATTCCTCCTGTGGGATTCTGCCCCAGTTTGACCCTCTCCTAGTCCCTATATGAGGGCTCTGTGCTCACTTTTTCTCCCAGCTTCCGTTTTGCCCAGATCACAGGAATGGGGGGCTTTCTTGAAGAAACAAATCTGCATTCATTGGGGATGAAAGAGATTGTAGCAGACCAAATATTAAAGTCTGGCAATTGATTTGGGGGAGAATCCCTTCTTTCTCACCCACCCAGCCCCTTTATGATCTGACCTGCTGCCAATGCCTGGAAAACCTATCTGTGTGGCAAGGGGAATCTAAGAGTCACCGGGATCCAGAAAGTTAAGAGCTTTGGCCTTCAACAAAAAAGAAAAAGAAAAAGAAAAAGAAAAAGAAAAGAAAAAGGCATCCCTAACGTTTTGATTTTACTGGCTGAAATGTTAATTGATAAAATATCCCTTGGGCAAATAGTACTTTAAGTGGTGTGCGCAAGATCCTTCTGCCAGCATCTGCTCATTTAATTTAAAAGCATCTTAATCAGTACCCACAACCAGGAGCGGTGTTAAAACAGCCTCTCCAACAGCTGGAAGGACTATTTCAGAATTCGAAAAAACAAAACAAAACAAAACAAAAACCACCCCCTCCAGGGAAAAATACTCTAAACTATAGGATGAGGCTGCAAAACATATGCGTGTGTAAAATTAATAGGAATCTCTACAGGAGTTGGAAGGAGGGGTGAATCAACAGTTTAAAATATTAAATAAACATAGAGGCAAAAGAAGATGATATCCTTGCTCGAAGGTCTCTAGTGCCTTTTTAAGGTAAGGACCTACTTCTGCACTTTGACAGCTTGGTAGGGTTCAGCCCATTTCATTGAGCTTTCCCTCTCCATGGGAAACTTGTTGCTTTTTTCCCCTTTCAAAAAAAAAAACAAAAAAAAACAAAAAACCTTTCTCTGCAGCTCAGCCCTAAATAAGGCTCGGGATAAGTCACATAAAATCTTGACATTTTCAGCATGGTGCTGGTCCTGCAAACTTTGGCAGGAAAAGAGTTCCTGGTTTATTCTACTTAAGAATCTGGGAAGGACTGAAACAGGAGCTGGTGGTTTAAATTTTAGACTAGGGTAGTTTAGGAGCTCTCTCTCTCTTTTTTTTTTTTTTTCCCCTTGCCAGGACCTTAACCCAACAGTCCCCAACCTTTTGGGCAACAGGGACTGGTTCTGTAGAGAGTTCCCCCACCCCCATGGCCCAGAAGGGGCATGGTATCAGGTGCTGCCTGCATCCCATGGATGGGACTTCGCTTGTGCGAAGTCCCATCCATTCAGGTTTCTGGTATGCCGTGGGCCCGTAGTACCAGTCCACAGGCTCTGGGTTGGGGACCCCTGCCTTAACCCAACATAGCTATTTGGAGCAAGTTTTGCAAATGGGAAAGCTTTTGTGAATAGCTTGCATCAAGCCATCAGCTCAAGAAGAGGGCTAGGCCCAGCTACTGTCCTTGCACTCTGGTCCTGATCTGGAGGGGGGGAAGGGAAAGAGAGAGAGGGAGGGAGGGAGGGAGGGAGGGGGAAAGAGAGAGAGAGAAAGGACCGACTTCTCATGCAGAGCTCTTGCTAGATCTGTTCATGTTCACTGAGCACTGAGCCTCCACCAGAGCTGTGCTCTCTCTATATATAACCCACCCTTTTATTGTCATTATTATCACCGGCAGATTCATACTGGCAAACCTGGAAGTAGCCTCACAGGCCTCATAGAATTCTGGGTGAGTTACTTCCAAGTAAACATAGCAAGGGCCAGCAACTTCCACCGCAGGTCTTGCTTTCAAGTTTTCTCACTGAGAAAAAAAATAATAATCTAATAAATACAGTAAATGCGAGCAGACGCACTCCGCCTGATCCGCCAGGAGCTCTTATTCAGAGCCGTGAAAATCATCTGGAGGCTTTGCTTTTTGGCCTCCCCAGGATGCAGATTTCATGGACAAACTGAACGGTACCGTGTCCGCAGCTTCCACTTTAATTTCACCCTCCCGCGATGGGGGTAAAAGTTACCACCCAAACACCGCTTCCTCTCGGGTTCACTTTGAGGCATGTGGCAGCTGAGGACAGCCCAGAAAACAACCAGGAGGCTAAAGACCGTGCGGAAATCAGTAGGACCCTGGACCCTGGCCAACACATCTGAACGGTATATAGTAGCATAAATTGTGTAGAAAATTGTGTGTCGGTTCACCTTGAAGCAGGAATGCTCGGTTCCAAAGATGCTTAAGCGTTCATCCAAATAGATAAAACTTATTTATTACCAGTGAGTGGTTGGACAAATTGTTGCTAGCAGTAAAAATGCGTATTGTTTCCTGAGCCCGGCTGGGCTGCTGCTTCTTTTTATGTAGTAGTGTATTTCATAGCTCCGGCTTTAAAATGAATTCATTAGGAAGCGGAAAGTATATGTCTCTGGTGCCCATCCCGCCCACCCCATCTCTAGAATTGCTAGGAGTAATTCTGCTTTCTGGGGAAGAAGAGGGGGGGAAAAAAGACAGGGTGCTCATTAAGGCACTTTTTGCTGGGGTGGAAAATCCCCAAGAGGGGGACAATAAGAGTTCGTGGTTTTGATCTCTGAAGAGTCTTCACAGTCACATTTTTAATAGAAACGTTCCCCAAAGAGAGCCAAAGGGAGAGCTTACCTTTAAGGCAAAGCTTCTGCTTAAAGATGGTTTAAGCCTAGCGGACTATTAGTGCAGAGACTAAAGGGCTGTGTCTATTAGGTCAAAAGCATTCTTTGTGCTTGTTTTTAGGTATTCTGAAGTCAGGATATCTAATGGTACATTTAGAATTTTTAGAAGAATCACAATTTTAAAAACGACCTGATTCTCCTTTCTCTTCATATTACATTTTGTCATGCTCACTTTCATCTCAGAGCCTGAGTGGCGCAGCAGACTAATGCTACTGTTAAAGGTAGTATTTAGCTGCCAGCTGCCTGCAATTACTGTGAGTTCAATTCTCACCAGGCTCAAGGTTGACTCAGCCTTCCATCCTTTCTAAGATAGATAAAATGAGGACCCAGTTTGTGGGGGGCAATAAACTGACTTTGTATCAAATATACAAAAGTATGAAGGCTATTGCTTGACGCATTATAAGCCGCCCTGAGTCTCTGGAGAAGGGTGGCATATTAATCAAAATAAATAAATAAATAAATCTAAATGGAAGTTTATTTTGGGGGACCCCCCCCCACCATACAGAAGCAGAAACAGGTGGCAGCTTCTGCTGGGATGAGAGGCAAAAATGGATTTAAAAAAAAAAACCAGAAACCTATGCAATGAAGGAAAATATATTTTAATGTCAACCCCTGTAACACCAGCTGCTCTTTGGAAGTGCAGCTATAATACGGTTTGCCCTGCCGTGAATACTACTCTAACCCCCTCCCCATCGATCTGCCTTGCAATAAGCAGTCCCCAACTTACTATAGATGTGCTGAACTGTGGAAGAAGTGGAAGAAGCAGTCCATCAATCAGAAAAGAGGGGGAGGCAATTACAGAGACAGCTAGTCCAATCCTCTCATCCTTGTGCTTTGACAACCCCAAATTGAATTCCACAGGTCTAACTGCTGATAATTTGTAACGTGTTCAGGGCAGAAAAGAAAATTGAAATACTGTCTAGGGCACCTCTGAAATGTAAGGGTGCCTTATGAGGAGCATTGATTTGCTTAGTGTTGGCACATCTTGGGTTTGAGCTCCTTGGAAGACCCAGGACCCAGCTTTCAGCCTTTGATCCAGTGGTGACATTAAAAGGACAGCGCAAGGAGTCTCATTCTGCTTCTTTGGCATTTTGGAAAGAGCGGAGAGCCTGTGGAGAAAATGGAAAATACAATAAAGTTGTTGCTCCAAAAATTATATACACATATATACTTCAGATTCCTTTGCTCAATAAGCAATGGCTAAAGTCATTTGGTAATCATACATAACCATTTTCAAAGAGAAGATAGGAATAAGGCACAATTAAGGGTGGGCTGTATGAATACAAAGATGATAATGATGATGATGATGATTCTTAAAGGGACATGTGAATATATGCAAATACTAAACTAATTTTCTTTGACCATGTCACAGCTAAATAGTTATACAAAAAAATTAAATAGCAGTACTGTAGTATTTTTAATCACAGTAATCGACACCAACCAACTACACTTTTAAAAACATTAGCTCCCATCCCACTTTAGTGGAATTTAATCCTGGAATTTGCATTACCCTAGGAAGGAAGAAAAGGTGGGATAGTGGGGATCAGTGGAGTATATTCATAATGCATGAAAGAATAATTTGTACGCTGCTTCGAGATGGCAACGATGGGAAGTGATGTACAATGTATATGAAATGGATGTTTGTTTCAAAGGGTTAAACAGATGGTTTTAACTTGCCCGTTAAAATTATGCTTAGTTTTGTCTGCATTTTTTCAAATGTCCAGTGTGTATGGGGTGGAGAGGTGGGGAGAATAAGAAAATAATCTTAGGCACCTACACGCTCCTTTCTCTATTAACCTTGTAGCCCATAGCAGAAGACAGACTTGGGGATAAACAAAGTTCCTAACTACACCTTTGTTATTATTATTATTATTATTATTATTATTATTATTATTATTATTATTATGCTGCCAGTTGAATCTATGCAGTCCTGTAAGTGCCTACTCAGAAGCAAAATCCACTAAACTTAAGGAGTCTTTGCTCCTAACTCAACAATGCAATCTGGGCTTATCACTCAGAAAGCAGCCCCATCCTTTCAGTAAGACAAGATAGTTATGGTACAAAGTTTGTTCACGTCCCTGGGGCTTGCTCTCTGATTATTCTACAAAGAATTGCAGTGATATAGTACCATCTGGACCATGGGTGTCCAACCTTTTGGCTTGCCTGGGCCTCACTGGGTGAACAGGAATTGTCTTGGGCCGCATATTAAGTATGTAATACAGTTAATGCATATAAATAACAAATTTCCTTTACTTTTAAAAGATTTTTATTATTTTGTGAGACCCTATTGCCAGCTCTCTGGGGTTACATGCAGCCTATGGGCCGCAGGTCGGATGTACCTGTTCTAAACACGGCTGTTCAGTCTGAAAGGCCTAAAGCAAGATTGTATTCACACCCAGGGACCTTTATAGGGAAAGAAGAACTCAACTCAACTTTAGTCATAACTAAAGGCAGGCAAGCTTGATTCACAGGTGTCAAGAATGGAGATCCTGAGCCCCAGCGTTTTAACCAGAAATAACTCACATTAAGCTCACTGGAGGAGGAGGAGTGATTGACAGACATTGGGAAAAAGTCAAGATGAAAACCCATAGAACAGAGGTCTTCAAACTTGGCAGCTTTAAGACTGGTGGACTTCAACTCCCAGAATTCTCCAGCCAGCATAGCCGGCTGGCTGGAGAATTCTGGGAGTTGAAGTCCATAAGTCTTAAAGCTGCCAAGTTTGAGGACCTCTGCCGTAGAATATCATCACATGCCTTCTGTTGTGTCAGAAGCTGAGCTAAATTTTAGCCCACCTACGAACAACTAAAGAACCAGAAGACCGCGAGTTCCAGTGTTGCCTTAGATGCAAAGCCTCACCGGGTGACCTTGAGCCAGTCCCTTTCTCTTAGCCCTAAGAGGGAGACAAGGACAAACCACTTCCAAAAGACCTTGAAAAGAAAATTGCAGGAACTAGTCTAGGCAGTCACCAGAAGTCAATGCTGACTGGAAGGTGTGTAAGTATATGTGAATATGCTTAAATCCACATACACGTCAGTAAGAGAGATAGACTTTTGGAATTATTGCTCTCCTTCCTCTTCTCTTCATTCCCAGGTTCTGGAGGAACCTAATACTTTATTCCAAAGTGGATGATACCTGCCAAAGAAAATCAAACTCCCTTTGAAACTTTCCTATGATGTTGAGTACCCAGTGATGTTATCAGTGGAGAAATCCATTTTTTTTTTACTACCGGTTCTGTGGGCATGACTTGGTGGGCATGGTGTGGCTTGGTGGGCATGGCTTGGTGGGTGTGGCAGGGGAAGGATACTGCAAAATCTCCATTCCCTCCCCACTCCTGGGGGAAGGATATTGCAAAATCTCCAATCCCACCACACTCTGGGGCCAGTGAGAGGTGGTATTTGCCGGTTCTCCGAACTGCTCAAAATTTCCACTACCGGTTCTCCAGAACCTGTCAGAACCTGCTGGATTTCACCCCTGGATGTTATGCTTTTAAAGTGATGCATGCCATAACAGTCAATATGCTTACTTATTTTTTTTTTAACAGAGTATTTTCTTCACTTTTATAAGCATTGTTCATAAATACTCCATAAAGACAGAGCGAGCATAATTAGCAGTGTTTACCAACATATGCCACCCACGCTACCCTTGAATCCTTCTGATACTTTGGGACAGGGAAATAAATAGAATACGAGTAATTAGTTTTAAAGCAAAGCATTTGAAACGGAAAACTTATAGGTAAAGCCTAATGAACTGCAGAAGAGGTTTTTTAAAAAAAAAAAATCTAATTTTTATATGACTTGGTAGATAGCAGAGGGAGACACAGCAATATTTTACTGCCGGGAGAATAAATTAATTAATACGTCTGTAGCAACCAACTGCAGTGGCTCCATGGTTGACTGCATTTAAACGAGATATATGTATCAAGCCTCGCTGGTGTTGTTAACAAGAGTGATAATAAAGATGAAAAGGATAGGAAAGATAAAAAGATGGGCCCGTTTGTATTCCTTGCAGGAGCTATAAGGACCTGCTTAGATTTTTTTTTAAAGCAAAGCCTTGTTGTGTGATTACACTAACCAGCCGAATTCATGAATCAAGGCTGCTCCTGCTTAGAACAACAGCCCCAATCAGAATGTGTATACGCAGCTGTCTGTCAATTTAACTGCATTTGTCTGTACATTTATGCAATTACTTTAGGTGAATCTACATAAAGTTTACCCACAGAGTGGAGACACGCATATTCTCTCTCTCCCTCCCTCCCTCCCTCCCTCTCTCCCCCCTCTCTCTCTTTTTAATTTGATTTATATGCCGCCCTTCTCCGGAGACTCAGGGCGGCTTACAATGTGCTCAGCAATAGCCTTCATCCTTTTGTATATTTATACAAAATCAGCTTATTGCCCCCACAAACTGGATCCTCATTTCACCTACCTTAGAAAGGATGGAAGGCTGAGTCAACCTTGAGCCTTGGCGAGATTCGAACCTGAAGTAATTGCAGGCAGCTGGTCTTAATAACCAGTTTAATAACAGGGTGCCTTAGACCACTGTACTACCAAGGCTCTCTCTCTCTCCCTCTCCCTCTCTCTCTCTCTCTCTCTCTCTCTCTCCCTCCCTCCCTCCCTCCCTCCCTCCCTCTCTCTCTCTCTCTCTCTCTCTCTCTCTCTCTCTCTCTCACACACACACACACACACACACACACACACAATATGTTTGACAAATTGAAAGGAATGATTTGGTCCTTTAACATCTGATTTCAGTCGGGTGGTTGTTAGCCCCATAAACCATTTATACTTACTTCTGAAGCCTACTGAGCTCACCCAGGCAAGACCTGCTGATTTCCACTGCAAGACTGAAACAGGTGTTTAAATCTCTCCTCCTGAAATCAGATATTGCAGCACCACTGATTCCATTAACTCAGAAGTACATTAATATTTTAAATGGAGCTGCCCAAGTCTTCTGCTTAAAAAAATAAAACCACAGATCTGTATCTGGGAATAGGCCTGTGTGAATTTAAGGCTAATTTACTTCTCAGTAGTAGTATGGTAGTGTGTGCATAATGTTGCCTGGAGAACTTTTCCATAATTAAGTTTTTTTTTTTTAAATCCTTTTTATAGCATGGTCAGAAGACGGAACATCTTAATGTCTTTCTAGGTTTTAAATAAAACTACCGCTTCAGTGTGTCTTTGGCTAGAATGCTGATTGTAAATATATCAAAGCAAATTATTTGCTAAAATACATACATATACATACATACATATATATATGTATATATATACACACTCTTCTTCCCTCTCCCCACACTTAATAGAATAATAGGAATGCCTTTCTTATTATACAGTATTTAAAGATTTTTTAAGAATCCTAGCCAAAGTCAAAGGAGGAGGCAGAACAGCTTTAGCAGTGGTACCCAAGACTTTCTTTTATCTTCTCCAAGACACATGTTCATTGGCTAGGAGTGTATAATTTACAGGGCATGTGGAAATTCATTTCGGTGATGAAGAATAATTCATCTGTTATGAGGTTTGTGAACAGAATGATTATCATGCATCATTAGCACTATTTCATGAAAGGGAACAGGGGGAAATGAAATACTAATATTAAATAATGGCTCCAAATGCAGGCATCATCATCATTATTATTAGCATCAGGGTCTCTTTAGGAGGACATTACCTTGTGTGGCTTTCTCCCCTCCCCCACCCCCAAGGTGAAACAGGCAGCATATCTAAGCTTCTCAACTGCTACCTTGGCTTTCCTTCAAAATCCTCAAAGAACCAAAATGTCTGGGTACCGTTCAAGGAGGAGATATTCCCACACTGAGCACTTGTAAAACAAAAAAATAATAATTATGATGGTAATGGGCACTGTTTTTTTTCTTTTCTTTTCTTCCATGCCTCCATCAGCCTTAGAAACAATCAGGGGAAGAAATACTGCTTCCTCCCCCCCCCCAATACTTGTTGCACACCAGAATGCAGGAATGTAGATTGCACTCTTGCCAATAGTGATTATTGTAAATTAAAATTAATCTCATGGCTATTGCTTTCCGAATAAAACTACTTCTGAATCCAAAGGAAACCAAGAGGTTTGAAAGAAAGGTGGCAACTATTAGAATGTCAGGACTCTACCCATAGTTATTGGCATAGTTTCCAACTTAATCCCCCTCGTTTTTCTCATGCATGTAATACCTCTGTAAAATGAATGTTTTCCCAATGTGGTAGTGATGGGAGATGCTGGTCAGGAGCCCACGTTGACTAGAGACATGGAGGCAGATGACAGACACAAATAAGACTATTTATAAAACCTTAACAATCCACCCGTTCTTTCACCCTGCCTGTGTTGGCCTACCTTGTCAGGATTGCAAACACACTACTACAACTTCACTAACAGAACTCTGCTCTACCCTATCAGTGTGCCTGAACCAATGAAGTGAAGGACACGATCCAGCCCAAGCAAAAAGGCATTGAAGTCCCATGGAAATGAGTGTGTACATCTCTCTACACCAGCAAAGGAGATGGATGAAGTTACAGTACTGCCTTTTTCTGGGCCTTTCCCTCCCTAAGTTCCCTTCCTGATATCAGAGAAAGAAATCTTACTGGTTTTTTAAAAAAAATTGAGATAGCTTCACTTCACCTTGACCAAGACATGGACCTCCCAGCCTTCCCTATTCATTGAAACAGAGGAAAGTGTCTTTAAATAAATATTGTATACCAATAAATCTAACACCTCCCCATGTCCCCCCCCCCCTTTCCTTCTCTCTAATGGGAGACATTTTTCTCTGTGGATGTCTGGCATATGTTTGTGGGTGGGTGCAACTGGGTATTTGTCATGTGTGATAGGCATTCAGAGATACAGTAAACAGACCATTCCTGTGCTACTTTCTCTCACACACAAACAAATGTGGAACAGTCCTCATTACTGAATCCCTCCCACATTCAATGTATAATAAAGTGAACTTAATCTTATTCTCTGATCAGTTGCAAACTTTAACCACAGCTGTGAAGTAATTGAGGAAGGAAGGAAGGAAGGAAGGAAGGAAGGAAGAGGTGCCTGTTTCTTTTTCTTTGTTTTGGTATCAGTTTGGCTTAAATTCACAAAACCTTCTGTTGGTTATCACATTAACCTTTTCCCCCCCAGCCTCTGGTGCTGAAACTAGTATGAAAGCTTCCCACACTCCGGATGAAGGGACATGCAACTATTTGAGGGCTGAACTAAAAGAAGTGGCTCCCTCCCTCCCTCCCTCCATACAGCTCAACAGCCCCCCTACACACACTACTTCAAGGCCACATTCAACAACAAGAGTCCCCGGGGATTGGATCAACCAGGCCAAGTACTGGAGGGCCCTTCTGAATAGGCTTTTAATAAAGAAGCGGGTTGGCTTCCATGCCCCTCTTTCTTTTCTCCCTCCCTCCCTCCCTCCCTGTCTCTCCCATTCATCTTCCCCTGCTGGAGTTTAGAGAAAACGTTAACTCTCTTGCTGCAGTTTACAAATCATCAAAGGTATTGGCAGTTTTGATGACTTCCTTCCTTCCTTCCTTCCTTCCTTCCTTCCTTCCTTCCTTCCTTCCTTCCTTCCTTCCCTCCCTCCTCCCTTCCTTCCTCCTTCCTTCCCTCTCCCTCCCTCCCTCCCTTCCTTCTTCCTTCTTTCCCTCCCTTTTTGCCAGGCGGCTTCTGTTTACAACTGTCTGTCTCAGTGGGCGGGGGGGGGGGGGCCGCCATTACAAAGTGAAGGTCAAGTTAGCATCCTACCTTATATGGTAGACGGCGCTCCTCCATTTTCAGGGATTTGTCACAACTGCCCCCTTGCCTTTCTTACTGGAGTAAACATATGGGCTCCCTCTTCCTTGCTCTCTTTTCTTCCTGGTTTTTTTTTCCTTTCCCCTTTTCTTTCTGTGACATTCGAAGTCGCAGCGAGCAAGAGGAAAGCCAGGGGAAGGAGGGAGTGAGAGAGAACCTTTTCTGGGGACCAAAACCCCGGATCTTTTCAGGAGGACGGCGGCTCCGAAAGTTTCTTTCCCCCCCGCCCTCCCCTGGCCCCGTCCTTCTTGGATTGCAGACTTTGAAAACAAGCCGCCTTCCACCGAGATGCAAGCACCTCTGTCTGCCTGGGAGGAAAATCCAGCTTCATAAAGAAGAGCCCCGGGAGGGTTTAATAATGCCTCCCCCCCTTGTGGCGTTTCTTCCCGACCGCTCGGTAAGCAGAGGGACAAATTCAATAGGCGGGGAAGGTTTGGGGGTAGGGGTGGGGGAGAGAGTGAGTCAGTCGGGACGCTTAGTTTTCCATCTTGCAAAAGTCCAAGGCAACGCTGGGGTGGGGTTGGAGGGGTGGAGAGAGAGAGAGAGAGAGAGGGAGGGAGGGAGGGAGGGAGGGAGAGAGAGAGAGAGAGAGAGAGAGAGAGAGAGAGAGGAGGGGGGGGATTAGGAAGCGGGCCGTGGAGGTGGAGCTGGAGGTGGAGGTGGAGGGGGCCCCGAGAATCACTGAAGTTTTGAACGTGCGTGTGCACCTTCAAAGACTCGCTGTAAACGCGCGTGTGTGTGGAAACCCGGTGTACACGTACACTACCGTTCTACTTCTCCCGAGACAAAGGCCTCCTCCTAACAGGGAGACCTGCCAAAGATTCGGGGTCGCGAAAGCAGGGTTATTGGATTTAAAAAAAAAAAAAAAATTAGGTTGAATCGGGAAGGTAACACCGAGTCTGAAGTAGGGGTGTACTTGGGGGGGGGGCGAGGGGGAGCGGCCTAGAGGGAGAAAGAAAGGAGGAAAGAGCGGCAGCGAGAGGAGCACAGTGTAAGTTGCGTGAACGAGCAGGCGGCCCGGTTTTTTTTTCTTCTCTCTCTCTCTCTCTCTCTCTCTCTCTCTCTCTCTCTCTCTCTCTCTCTCCAAAGAGCGCGCTTTTTCCCACCCACCCCCTCTCCTCTCTTCCCAGTGGCGAGCTGTTCTCCGCGTGTGAAAGATAACTTGGGTTTTTACCTTCCTCTCGAGGAAACAATATGACCCTTTATGAAATATTGGCAGCAGCCACTTGGCCAACAAAAGAGGCTCGATTTAATCTATTACAGCCCCCGAGGCCATCCCATAATTTAAATTCTTCCTCTGTTCCTTCCTTGTCTTCTGTCTTGGTTTCCAAGAGGCAGAAAGCATGAGAGTTACTCAGACAATTGCTGGAGAACTCCTTGCGGTATCGGTGATAATTTATCAATAATAATAATAACACTGCTTTACTGGGCACAGCTTACATCCTGCGAGGAAACATTTAACACCGTCAAACATCAAAAATGGCCTACCCTGGCTCCTTGGGAAGGACTGGATAGGTTGGTAAAAATGCCAAAATCTAGTCTAAACATCTGGCTGACCATGTGACCAACCCATAACAATTCCAACCCCAGAACACATATAAATTCCCTTAAATCTTGGAGCTCCTTATGCTGTATTTCCTCAGAACCAAATTCAGAAAGTCCTCTTTTTTTTTTTTTTTTTGCCACATCCCAAAGTCCCAGAAAAGAAAGAACAAGGTTTTGTGGCATTTTGGTTAGTTTTAAATGAAAGGCTTGGCCTGTTTGGGTTTTCCTAATGAACCAACCCATCATTTAAAAAAAAAAAAAAGAGTCTGGTATGGAATACATGGAAGTTTATTTAGCCATGGTTATCATTAGTTCAGTATGCCCCATTTGTGCTATAAAGACGAACGAGTTTGGGTGGTTTGGTTCACCAAAAAAATCTATGGTTGGGCAAGGATGGAGAGCTGGCATGGATATTCTTTTCTGGATGAGTGAGGAGAAATCACAACCCACCATGCCAATTCGGTGAGTGACAGCTTTCAAAAGCACATTTAATCTATGCAGTGTGTGTGTGTGTTTCTGGTATCTTGCTTAGATTCAGGCCAGATGTACATTGCAAGTTTCATCAGCCCCGCACCGCCCCCCCCCCCCACACTTCTTCCCATTTTGTGTTTCCGGTTTGCTTTCATCTTGGTTAGTTTGGAAACTCCTCGGAAAGCAAGGACTTTTTTTCCCTGTTAGACCTGCCAAGCAGATGAGAAAAGGGAAAAAGAAAAAAAAAAAAGGAAGGTAGGTTATAATAGATGATGATGGATGGATGGATGGATGGATGGATGGATAGATAGATAGATAGATAGATAGATAGATAGATAGATAGATAGATGATAGATAATTGACAGACACAGACATAATAAAAAAAATAAAATCTTTTTTTCTCATCCTCCTTGTGTGATCTGACCTCTTGTCGCCTCTATTCTACCTGTTAACACAAAGTTAACACAAAGATCTAAACTCCAAAGGCCTTACTTTTTTTTTTTTTAGAGTTTTGACTTTAGTTGTTAGCATTTAAAAGTAGGCAAAAGAGGAAAGAAAGAAGAAGAAGAAAGCAAGGAGGTATATACAGCTGTAGATACTGCTTTTCGGTAATTACATGTGGGTCTTTACATTTGCAAACTCCTAGGTTAATCAACTCCAGCCTTCAAACAAGATTGTTCCACATGCAAAAGTGGAAAAATAAGCTTGAAGAAGTTGCTCGGTTGAACCTGGCAGAGGCTGGCAGGCAAATAGACTGATTGACTGTGTGGGTGCATAGTTAATTATTGAAAGGGGTGTAGGAATTCATTAAGATAGATTGATAGGTGGCAGTATTTAAAATGGAATGCATAAATCAGGACATTAAGGTCTAGTATAAATAAATAACCAATTCTGCTGTCTTAAAAAACAAACAAACTCAACTTTGCTCCCATCCTGATCAAATCATTGGCGGTGATCTGAAATATTGGCTGGGTGGTATGTTTTTGTCTGTTATCATTTGAAGGGATGGGCATATAGAAAAATATGTTTAAGCTCCTTTCTTAAGATCCCACGCCGGAGCCCCGTACTTTTTTCTTCTTTTTTTTAAAAAAAACACTGGCAAAGTGTTTCTTAGAAGGAGAAGGTTTCTTCCTTAGAAGGTTTCGTGACATCTTCCAAGATATGGTAATTATTAAATAATTGGCTGGATTAATCCAATCCCTCTTTTCCCTTCCTGCCCCTACCTATAGACCTCCTCTTACAAATATTGAAGAATATATTTGGTAGGGTAGTTTGGAACCACCATTCTTTAGAAGGCCTCTCAGAAGTTACATTATGTCCCACTAAACAATAACAACCCGTCCCAAATGTTTAAACATCTTGGGGGGGGGGGGAGAGAAAATAAATCCTTTAATTTAACTTGTTCTTCAGCTGCCCCACTTTCTCCTGACATACCAGAGCAGTAGCCATGAAGCTTCAGTCCTTCTTCAAAATAGGTCCGCGTGTACACAGACTGGGGGCGGGGGGCGGGGGGGCGGGGGCGGGATATAATATGCACACTTCGGGGAGAACGAGCCAGTACACGACTGTGCGCACGCGCACATGGCCCCATGCAAACAAAGAGACGGATATTTCGCAGGAATGAAATAATGTCAAATAAACAAATAAATAAATAAATAACATTTAAAAAACAATATCTCCAAACCGGTTTCTGGATTTGCAAGAGTGTCACTTTTTCACTCTCTCGGGCATTCTTTTTCGTTAGGCTATATAGTAAACGCGGGTTGATTCTAACACTGAGGATCCTACGTTGTGCACGAGGGGGGGGGGTACCCAAGGGGGGGGGGGAGAAAAGGAGAAGCCAGTGGAGAGTTTTAGCGTTTTTAACCCTATTTTAAAAAAAAAACCAAGCCCGAGATTTTACTTCCATCGTGTTAAGTCAAATGAAAACAGAGTTGCCTGTGGACAAAAAAAGAAAAGAAAAAATCAAAGCAGCATACAAATGAAGGGATGGGTAAATGTTTGTGGGTATCACTCTCTCTACCCAGAGAAAGTTCTAGAATGCATAAAGATGTAGATAAAGGGAGGGGTGGTTAGTTTTACCACCACGCCCAACCCCAAAGAATATATTTGCGATGAAGATTTTGGTTAAATTTCGTATTAGCATCAGCAACTTTTCTCTCTCTCTCTCTCTCTCTCTCTCTCACACACACACACACACACACTCCTGCAAAGAAAATAAGTCTTAATGAAAAGGCTGCTCGGACCAGGATATTTGCTGAGAAACTAACTTGAAAGAGATTTCAACAAGAGCCTGGTTGAGACCCTAAAGCAAGTTGACTGTATATGCAAGTTTTTTGTTTTTGTTTTTTGCATATACAAAGTTTCTTTGTGCCTGTTGTACAAATATGATTTCGCATGCTGGCTGGTTTGGAAAGGTTTGACTAGAGAATACGCTCTTCAACCATTTCCCCTCATTCCTCTTCTTTTTTTTTCTTTCCCCCCCATAAACCACTAACCAAATCAACTCAAATCAAATCAAACCTTTATTGTCAATGCACAACATGTGTACAATGGAATTGAATGAGCCTCCCTTGGTGCAGGTCCCTCCCCCCCACCCCTCAAACACAGAATACATCACAATAACTCAATAAAAAAAAAAGAAAAAGAAATCCCTAAACTCAAATAAGTAATAACTAGCACACATTCCCAATATACATATATGTATATATTGTATTATGTTATACCGGGGTATGAACATGTTGCACGTTTGCGCTAACCCGATTATTATTTTTTTAAGTGATGCTCTGTACCCTGAAAATAGATTTCATGGGTGAATGAATAGGTCTCCTTTGACTTGCTTACAAGATGAATTGTTGACAAATTCCAGTGGATGTGGCTTTGCAGCATGATATTTGAGGCTCTGTTTGTGCATGCGTGTGTGTGTGTGTGTGTATGCGTGGCATACATTAAATGCCCCCCCCCTCGTCCTCACTAGTTCTTAGTTCAACTCAGAGCCTACTCTTCCACCTACCGTAGTTAGCAGGCGGCTGGAACGTTAGGGTTACTTATTGAGGAAGTTACACGTGCCCTGTGGTTTTTAACGTTCTAAGCAAAGCTGTATCAAAGTGAGGGTTTTTTTTTTTTTTTTTTTGTATTGCCATATCTGCATTGGAATGCACGGAAGAGGGTGGGGGAACCACACACACACAGAGGATCCGAGGGGACGAGACAACTCCGAGTTTCTTACCCATCCCGGGACTCCATTTGCTCTTGACCCGATCACAACCAGCGGTCTGCATGCATTCATACTAGGGCTGTTAAGTGAGCATCTTCCTTTCCACTACCCAGCCTCTCCCTCCCTCCCTCCCTCCCTCCCGGTCCCTCAACCCTGCTCAGTGTGGGCTTTGCGTGTGGGATGCTGCTTATCAGCTTTTATCTTTATTGGGTCCACATGATTTTGAACTTGCAATCCAGCCTCTCTGAAAGAGCTCGGCCTGCCTCTCGCCTTCTATCTTGGAACCGTATGCTGCTTATGAAGTCATCTTTAGTTGGCTGGCTCCCATCCAATTAAATTTATCTTTGACATTGGAGGGCAATAATATTTTCCAACAGCTTCCTTCTTGTAGCTATTGTCTTCTGGTCCTCGATTCCTTAACTGTACGGCTTCGCTAGTCTTTCTAATACCCGCAAGGTTTGCAATTTGATTTAAATACTTGGAATTTTTCCCCCTTTTTTCCCCCTCCTTGGGAAGTAATTACTCTGTTGCTGCGCCAAAACTGCAATATAAAAGAAAAGCAATCAAATGCCAGACTGTGATTCCAAACTCATTTATTTGCAAGCCTCTTCCACTGAAATCATTGGGCCTTAGTTCAAGGCACAACTGTGAGATATGTAGTTCATAAAGGCGTCCGAAAATGGGGGAAATTATTTGGCCTGATACAAGGCAGGAGAAAATAGTTCCTTAACGCAGGCTGACCGGTGCCGGTTCCCAAATTATGACAATGATTATTTGTCGACATAATCATCTGAGTTATCTAAAGCAAAAGGAAGTGTGTTCAGAGTAGTATCTAGCATTCTCTTGGAAAAAGCCTGCAAGTGTTTTGTTTTTTTTTAATGCTGAAAAGGCAAGCGCTATTTTCTTTTCTTTTCTTTTTTCCCCCCTTCTCTCCTGATTTCTCCTTTTAAAAGCACTCTGCCTTGCACTGCTTGAAAGCCTGTGATTAATATGCTTGGAGAGGTGACTGGACCACAATCATTTTAATGGATAACATTTAAGGTGCCTACAGACTCCATACCACATTTGCTAATATCAACCAAAGAACTCTGGAGGAAAAAAAAAAGTTGTTATCAGATTGGAGTGGGAAGTTAATAAAAATAGGTACAGGAGAACATGAATTTATTTATTTTTCTCGCTATCCTGGAGAGACCCATTTACTGGCAGCACGTGTTTGTAGGTCCTATACAAATTCATCCTCTGCGTGTTATAAGGGTCAGACTCAACTTCCTTTAACATATACAAACAACCCCAGAACTCAAGTCTGGCCATTCAGCCTGCTGCAAGGAAAATGGGGCCTTGCTTCTTTGAAGGCTGATATTTGTGAGAAAGAAGGAAAAAGAAAGAGAGAGAGAGAGAGAGAGAGAGAGAGAGAGAGAGAGAGAGAGAGAGGGAGGGAGTTTCCTACAAAGTCTTGTCCAAGCTGAACTATCTCACTCATGTGTCTTTAAAAATAATTTCAAAAAAAAAAAAAAAAAAAAAAAAACCCGCTAGCATGTGTTTAAGCAGGCTCATCCTTAGGTCAGAAAATGAATTGGCAGGAGAGGATGGAAATGTACCGTTGTATTAACATAGCAATTTCATGCAATGCAATATTGAAAGAGCCATAAACAACCAGCTGGCTGTAGATATACACATTTAATTGCATACACGAAGCCTGGCTTGAAAAATGACAAAATTGCTTCCTCTTTTTATTCCACCTTCCTTCCTTCCTTCCTTCCGTCCTTCCTTCCTTCCTTCCTTTCTTCCTTCCTTCCTTCCTTCCTTCCTTTTCTTCCTTCCTTCCTTCCTTCCTTCCTTCCTTCCTTCCTTCCTTCCTTCCTTCCTTTTCTTCCTCCCATTTTACGAGGAGCAATGAAATCTATTTTATTTTATTTTTATTTTATTTTATTTTTATTTTATTTGATTTCTATATGTTCTAAACGTTATTTTAAAATAACGTTTGCATCAGGCTGTCCTTTATTTCTTAACAGTTAGAAAAAAAGGGTCCTAAAATGGTTTGTAAAAAGTTGGGTCGGCTGCAAAAATAAAATCTCTCAAGGATGAAAGCATTTCAGCGGACCTTGCAGTTTATTCGCCATATATATATTTGTGTGCATTGGGCCTTTTTTTCCCCTCCTTTTTTTCTTTTCTTTTCTCTCTCTCTCTCTCTTTTTTTTTTTTTTTTTGTTTAAGTGGAAACCAAAAGGAATGTGAGACTTCCAGCCTTCATTCTTCTGTTTTATGGTAGTCAGGGAATTGACTTTGCTGGTTCAAATTCAAGGGCTCCACAGCTGTCTTCTCCGTGTTTCTTCGCAGGAAGCCGACAAATCCTATACTTTAAACCGGGCATTAAAACAGGCCACAGCGCTGGGCTTGTTCAAACTTATATCTACCTATTAAGAGCAGTAAATTATCCACACACCTAGAGGAAAGAGCCTCAGACATTACTCCCCACATACTTTTAGCCACAAACCTTTAGATCTCTTCCACCAAAAGAGTTGAATAAAATGGGGAAGTAATTCTACCCCAAGTACAAAACTGAGGAGGGGGAGAAAGGGGGTCTGGTCGACCGCACGCTGCCTTTGGATCAGATGTGGAATGGAGCATCTTTCCCAGTCAGCCTTACTGAAAATATCACCGCCCTGCCGGGGCAGGTTTCGGAGTGTTAGAGGGGGTGGGGGTTGAGGAAGGCATGAATGGATGAGGGATAATAAGCCTTGTAAACAATACCTTTAATAGTGTGCTGTACCTATGAATATTACTCTATAAAAGACAAGGGGAAGGCTCCCTGATGCTTTAATGGACAGCTGGGAGAGACCAAAAGAAGTCTCCCAACTCCTCAAAGTAAGGCTTAAGAAATGGAGATTGGCATCAATGGCCAAACACAGGACGTCCTTTACATCCTGGCACAGGGGTGCCCTCATAATATGACAGGGGAACAATGGATGTGTCTGGAGCGATTTAGAAAACTACTTATCCAGAGGAAGAAGTTTGTAAAACAGCCCAAACACTAAAATCGTATCTGGAGTGAGGGCAGCATTGTAGGCAAGTTTTAATCTTTTGCCTTACGAAATGCTGCAGACACACTCACACACACACTTGACTTTGCTCCAGCTTATCTTGAAAGGTCCCTAATAAAGTATGTGGTGGCACGCTTTCCGGACACGCACATTTTATTCAAAATAGCTATCGGGTTCCTGATTTTTGACTGCCATAAAACTAATAGGGGACCTCCTCCTTTTACAATATCAGTGAAGGCTCTGAATTGAAAAAGGCTGCCAGTGATGCCATCTTGGCTTTAGATGGCATGCCTCAATGCCAGGTGTGCCATCATGGGAAGGATTCTTCAGTCCACATCCCGTGTCCCCCCCCCCCCTTCTTACCACCACTGCTACCACCCCTCACATTAACAAGGTTTTGGTCTTTTATGAGACATGGTCCATCAAGCTGATCTCTTTCTTGTTGTAAAATAGTTTGCTTATTAACTGCAGTTCCGTTTGGCTCTACGCTGAAACCTTCCCAGAAAAAATACTCCTGCAAACCAGGTTTGCCTTGCCAACTAGCCCTTCTCTGTTGCTTTGAAAGACAAGAAAGGTGATCCTAATCAAAATACATCAGTGAAAATAAATCAAAAGGGTAAATCAGGCCATCTTTGTCTTTTTCTAGAAGTGCATTTTAAAAGATTCACACCAGCCTATCTTCCATAGAGGAAAAATTTCCTTGCCAACAGTGCACAGACAACATTCTTAATGTATTATTTTGTAAACCGGCTACTACAATTCTGGATTTTCCCATTTCTTCCTGTGACTTTAGTTTCCTACAACACGTATTGACAGGATATCACTACTAAAGTCATTTTACTCTTCTGATTCTAAGTGAATTTTCTTATGGGGCTTTTAAACTGTCCAAAAGTGGAGCCAGTGATGGCAATAAAGGCAGGAGGATTTTATTTAAACAAAGTAAAATTGTAGGTGATTCCCTCCTCCCAACCCATCTCACTTCCCAACGGTGGAACAGACTGAAAGAACAGAATGGAGCAAACAGAATCAGCAAGAAGTAAATTAAAGAGGACAAACATAAAACTTGGGAGGGGAGGAGAAAGGGAGGAAATAACAAAGAGGCAAGAGAATATTAGACAGCTCTGCTCTTTCTATTAAACAAATGTAGCCTGCAGCTTTGACAATACCTAAATATATATATATTCTTCATTTTACTTTAAGCAGCAAATCAAGTCCACGTTCATTTAAAAAAAAACATCTCTTTTGGATGCTTTTATGGATATATGAGTCACCTCATCCAACTGCCCATATGTTTTATATATCTTTTATCATAGTTTCCTGAATTAATATTGGGGGAAGGGAACTATTGTTTGAGAGTCACTGGAAATGTCAATAACGGCACTCGCTTCCCAAATATATCTTCTTTCAGCTTTAAATCGTGGTGTGATACAAAATGAGAAGAAAAATATCCAAAGGAGGGATACAAGGACAAATGACTTTAATAAAACTCCTTAATTTCTATCACACATCCCTCTCCCCCAATTTAGCTGACCAAATAAATTTACAAGACACGGTGAACATATATTGATTGACAATAAACACTTGCATTAAATATTCACTCTACTTCTCTTACCTGATAAATATTTAACCAAACATTTTTTTAAAAAAAAACACAGGCTTCTGATCCTTTATCAGTCCTTATCTTAAATAATCGGTTCTTCATTTTGAGCTGGCCTCTTTCATACTGGGCTTACTTTACTCTTTCATCTAGGCCTCACCAGATTCCAGTTTTGGATTTCCATCTCTGGCAAAAGTTTTAAAGTTTACACCACCACTCCACCACTCCCCTCCGGCTGCCAAAGGATATTTCCTCACGGTTTCTGCCTACCTGAGATGCTGCTAGAGCAACCAGGCGATCCATCAGTGGGGAAGGCCAGGGGCTAATTGCTCCCTCCTTTCTCTCTGTCCCCCTACCCTCCTGGGCAAGATGCACAGCGAATGTGGCTGCAAGCCTCGCTCCCAAATGGAGACCTTGAGAAATATTTGAAAAACTTACTGAAGAATCTTTATCCTCTCCTCTGAGCTTCTAGTAATTCAATCTCCATTAAAGGGGGAAAGGAAAAGGGGGGGGGGGAGAGAGAGATAATCCAGCACTTAAAATATGACTAGCATGGGAAAGGAACACACATGCGGGGGGGGGGGGAGATTACAGTTAAAGCCTTGGATAGACCCTCCCACCCCCCCCTCACTCCCACGCTGCTACCCCACATCGGAATCCCCCACCCGAACCACTGAAAGCCAAACCCAAAAGGGGAGAGGAAGAGGAAGAGAGAACTTTCTAAAGCCACCCCTTGGCGTCTGCTCTGAATGCTGACAAGGGGTGTGTTGCCTGGCAGACCGCGGAGACAAATTCCGCGATTGATTTTCATAATGTTTCTGCGGTGTTTGAAAACCAATCGTTTGAACCTCTGAGATCTTTACCTAAGTGAACCACTCCTACGCTTCCAAGTGCTTCACAAACTGATATATGGCAATATCTACTTTGGATCACGTGTCCCGGAGAGCGCGACTAAGACGGATAGCGCGTCATCTCGCCTTCCCAAATTTTTCCCCCTCTGCACCTCGGATCCCCAACCTCTATCTATAGGAGCGAGAAAAGGAGAAAGATGTTTAACTCGGTCAACCTCGGGAACTTCTGCTCCCAGTCGCGCAAGGAGCGGAGCGGCGACTTCGGGGAGCGAGCAGGTTGCGCTTCTAACCTCTACCTCCCCAGCTGCACCTATTACGTCCCCGAATTTTCCACCGTGTCATCCTTCCTGCCCCAGGCCCCGTCTCGCCAGATCTCCTACCCTTACTCCGCCAACCTCTCCCAAGTGCAGCCCGTGCGCGAGGTCTCCTACGGGCTGGACCCCTCGAATAAATGGCACCCTAGGAGCGGTTACGCCTCGTGTTACTCCGCCGAGGAGCTGATGCACCGGGACTGCCTCCCGCCGGCCACCATGACCGAGATGCTGATGAAAAACGAGAGCGCCTACAGCCACCACCACCCCCCCAGCGGCAACCCCCCGCCGCCCACCGGCTTCTACTCCGGCGTGAACAAAAACAGCGTCCTGCCGCAGGGCTTCGACCGCTTTTTCGAGAACGCCTATTGCGCGGCCGACAACCCGCTCGAGGGCTGCCCGCAGAAGGCTCAGAGCAAGCTGGAGAGCGACCCCGCCGCCGCCGCCGCCGCCGCCGAGCCCACCGCCCTGTCATCCCGCGGCGAGCAAGGCGTCGACCCGGAAGACGAGGAGGAAAGCACCAACCCGGCTTCTTCAGCCTCGTCTTCCTCGGCCAACAAGGACGCCGGCAAAGCCAGCAGCGCCAGTAGGTAGCGCGGGAGCGGAGCGGAGCGAGCGCCGCGGCCGTAAAAACGGGAAAGGTGAAGGGAACTAGCCCCGCTGTTTTCTGTCGGCCAGGTTTTTTATGTGGAGTTTTTATAAGCATTCAAAGGGGTTTTATGATAAGCTGCAAAGCTGGGTCTTGCAACGGGAGGAATGTTTACGAGGGGAAAACGGCTTCTGGGAGAGAGAGGGAGACGGGGGGCGAAAGACCCAGGCTCTCTCCCCCCCCCAACCCCCCCAACCCCACCCCCAGTCGGGGAAATTTGAAAAGCCCACCGGGGTGACAAATATTAACTTTGATCGTGAACTTATGGGGATCGTTTTCACGGGATTTGAGGCCAGGCTTTAGAGAGGGTTGGGGGGGGGGGGTTAGAAGTAAGAATTTCCTTTCCTCCCGAAAGGCGCAGGTGGGCGAGATGATTATGATGATGATTATAATTATGTTTTTTTTAAAAAAAGAAATACACGTGTGTTCTGTATGTGTGTATAAACACAGGGAAGAGCAACACCTTCACGTCCCGACCACAAAGTTAGGCTTGCTTTGCTTGCCAGATGTCACTGATCTTTCTCCAAAGCCCAGGCTAAACTCCCTTTTTTTTTTTTTCCATTTCTTTATGCAGTTTTACTTTGTTGCTAAAAGTACTTTGCTGACATCTGAAATCACACACAGACACGCACGCGCGGCTTTCCCCCCCCCCCCCACAAAACAAAACAAAACACAGATAGGACATCTCAGAGACTGTACACGCCCCCCCCCATCCCACCAACCACCACCCTCGCATAAGGCATACATTTATGGTTCTTCTTTGAAAAACGTGGATCGAAGCAATTGATCAGACATGTGTCCTTACCGCCATCGATTTTCATTCATAACAAGTGAATGGGACGGTAAAATATTGTAGGGGCTGCCTGCCGCGCGTCCAGGTTTTTATTTGCCACTCGAGTGCCTGGATTGGGGGGGGGGGAGTGTTTCCTTTCTCCCCTGTTTCTTGGGCGGGGATTCGGTTTTAAGATCTGTAGCTTTGATTTTCTTTGTGCGTGAAAAACGTGTGTGTGGAGGGGTTAATCAGAAGCATAAGCAGAGAGCCTGCCTTGTCTACTCTGCTCCACTCGGAGTCGGGCTGGTCCTGAACAGGGCAAGACTAAGGGAAAAAAAAAAAAGGAGGAAATAAAGTCTATTTCCCAGCAGTATTGCAGACGCCTGAACTCTTTCTTGGCTCTTATTCCGAGGGCCGAGAAGCGGAGGGTGGCAAATTGTCCTACGTTTAAAAAACTGAGCGGGAAAAATTACCCACATGGTTGTAATATGTTGCAGACGTTTTGTTGGCAGAAGCGTGTGTGTTTGTGTGCGTGGACTGTGGAAGGACTCGTGTGCAAGTGAGCTCTCGTTTGGGGGGGGCGGTATGGGGTGAGTGGGGGGGGAGAGAAAGGTTAGGATTTTGCAGGATACTTTGTTGTAGCTGCTTTTCCTGCCTTCTGGTGGTATTTTCTCTCTCGCTTTCTTTTCTCCCTCTAAGGTGCCCCCCGTACGAGGAAGAAGAGATGTCCCTATTCGAAATTCCAGATCAGAGAGCTGGAAAGGGAATTTTTCTTCAACGTCTACATCAACAAAGAGAAAAGGCTGCAACTGTCTCGGATGTTGAATCTCACGGATCGACAGGTTAAAATTTGGTTTCAAAACAGAAGGATGAAAGAAAAAAAACTCAGCAGAGACCGCCTGCAGTATTTCTCGGGAAATCCCTTATTGTGAACTTTCTTTTTATTTTATTACCCTTTTGTAAACAAAAATTAAAAAAATTAAACAAAAAACAAAACAAAAACAAACCACAACCACCCCTCTGCTCGTTGAAGTATTCTGTGTATGAAGAAGAAACAATGTTGCAAAGTACGGTTTGACTTGGCAGCGGAGCCTGGAAACAACCCCTGAGTTTTAAAAAAATTTTCCCCCCCTTCCTTAGATTTGTATTTTGGGGGACAGTTTGGGACATGATTTTTTTTTTAAAAAAAAAAGTCTTGTATAGCCCCTTCTACCTTTCCCTAAACCTTGAAGAAGACTGACTATTTCTATGAACTTCTAATGAAATGTTTCCTTCTGAAGAATGGGAATCCGATTCGTCCTCGTCGTCGTCGTTGTTGTTATTATGATTATTGTTCTCCTTTTTCATCACCATCCTTCAGATCTCTCATCTTCTCCATCCTTTGGAAGAACCTATTGAGTTCTTGTTCCGAAAATGCTTTGTGATTGCCCTGATTTCTGATATGCAGGTTGTTGACGCTGTGCTTTCTCAAAACATCTCCCTACCCAAAGAATTTCAGTCTTCAGCTGGGAGGAAGGCTCCGTAGGAGTGTGCTTGGATAGGTGTGTGTGGGTAGGTGCGCGAGCGTGGTGAGTGTGCAGGTAAGCGTGCATGGGTGTAGATGACTAGATGACACCAACACAACCAACACCCCGGTCCCGCCATGCAGACACACACACACACACACACACACACACACACACACACACACACACACACCCCTCTTCATCGGGGCTTCCATTGCTGAACAGGCCTTGCTGCTTGAAAACTGATTTAAATCTCCTTTCTGAGAATGGGCGTCACTATAACAGTGTAAGTTCCATTGATTCCTTCATAGACCTGTGATATATATATATACCGAGGCAGCCCCGGGTTGAGTTTTCTCCTCCATCCCGTTTCTACATCTGGGGTCAGGGTGGGGGGGTGGGGGGTGGGGGGGACCGGGAGGAAGTGGAATGGACTACAATAAATTTGCAATAACTGTCTCTTAAATAGTGTGTAAATGCATTTCCCTCCCACCCCTGGACATGAGAGACCAGCAAACAGCAACAAGGACAAGAACAGCTCCAGCAACCGGCTCCAGCAATCGGCAGTTATAAATAAATCTTGGTTGTATGTAAAGAATGGAATCCAGGGCAACTCTGTGAAATTCTATGGCAAATAAAGAGATTTCAAGCTGTTCTATATTATGATTTTATTTGACCATTTTATTAGTATTTCCCTCTTAAAAAGACAAACTGCAGTCAGTGTGGTGTGGACTTTCCTGCAGGACTTTTCAATGCCAGAGCAGAAAGGAGGCCATGTGCGGTATGAGCGCCTGGATATCTGTGTGACAGAGAAAGATTTGTGCAAATTAAATCCCCATTTGTGTGTGTGTGTCTTTGCATATATACAAATGCGGACGTATAGAACATAAGAGAGAAACATCCTGCATGGGATATACTCCCATTAATATGAACCTTCTGTGTTTAACTAGACATTTGTAATAGGGTTCATCGTTTTTTCATCGCTGCATTTACATTTATAGACGTTTCTTGGCCCAGGAATACGGGGCCTCGCTATGTTTGGCCTCAGATGTCTTTGTTTCTCCCATCTAGTAATGTTTTTGTTTCTTTATTTCTCTCTCCCCACCCCTTTTTTCCCCTCTCCCCACCTCTGCAGCAATGATACGTTACAATATGCTGAAATGGTGGTTAATGAGCAATATTGAAATATTTCCCGCCCCCAAATGTCATTACGGGGCGACGAATGCTTAAGGAGCGCATTTCCTTCTGCCCCGACAAAGAAGTCGAAATTCTCCTTAACGTCAAGGATAAAGTACCTCGCCCCCTCCTTTCCACCCCCTTTCCCCTTGTGCTAGGCGCAAATACAAAGTCAAGTACTTAATTCCTTCTCTTAAGCAAAACAAGTTCAACCTCAGGACGTGGGACAGAAGTGCAATTTTATGTTTGCATGTCAATAAGCCCCCCCTCCCGCCCTTGCTCAGAGAACCTCAATTTGCTAAGATAAATAAGAAGAAAGTGTCTAACTAGTTTTTAATGCATGTTTTAATTATGCAGATGTGGGGAGTATCACAAACAGGGAGGGAGGAAAAAGGAAGGAAGGAGCCTAATATTTCTCAATGTGTAGCCCTACATTTGACACTGAACCTTGGCATATCCTTCCTTATATAATTTGCCTTCGGTTCCTGAAAGCATGCAGCCTCTGCATAAAGGGACAATTGAGCTCAAAATAGGTTTTTTCACACAGTGGCTGATAAACTATTAACACAGATTATATTCCATTAAAATACTTCGAGGGGACCTTTTGGGTTTTATCAAACTATGGGGACATCCACAAGTATATGCTCAAGTTTAAAATGGGTGAGAAACTTTAGTCTGCTTGTTAGATCCATTTCCAATTTCATCATGAAGCAAGGATGGATTGTCTGAACAGAAATGTTTTCTATTAGATGAGGTAAGGATTGCCTCTATCTCTATCTCTCTATCTCTGTCTATCTGCCTGCCTGCTTGCCTGCCTGTCTATCATCTATTTTGCTCACAAAAATACTGGGTGGGAATTTTTCTGCCTCCCGCTCTCTCTATTCGGTTTGGGATCCTCTTCTTTCCAGCCAACCCTTGAGCCCCCAACGCCAAAGTAACAAACTTCCTCAAAGATTCAGAAAGTCTGTGCACATGCTTAATATAAAGATGTTGTATGGATGATTATTTCACAAACTAGCCAAAACATACTGAAAGGCTGATGAAGTCCAGGTTATAAAACTGAAGGGGGGGAGGTGGTACGACTGGGGGGAGGGGGGAGAGGCAGGGAGGGAAAGAGAAAGAAAGAAAGAAAGAAAGAAAGAAAGAAAGAAAGAAAGAAAGAAAGAAAGAAAGCCCGAAAACTGAGAAAACAAAATGGCGCGCCATTTCAAGATGCTCTTTTTCCTTTTCCAAAGAGGCGGCTGTGAAACCTTTCCAAGGTTAAGGAAAACTTTCAGCCAAGGTGCAATAAGGCGCATCTCCCCCAGTCCCAAAGTCCAGTCAAGATACCTTCACAGCGGCAGTTTTGTCTGGACAAAGGAGGCGACTAGTCTAGACATTGTAATAAAGCCTGCAGCCCTAAACAGCTTACTTCTCCTTAATGACCACCGTCTGGCCATAGAAAAAGACTTCCGCAGTAAATAGTAAACAAATAAGGGTGCCTTTGCTGAGCCTTTCTCCAGCTTCCTTCCCGCCCCCCCACTCCCCAACCCTTGCCCCCGCACACACACGCTCTCATTCCAACCTCTCCCCCTTCCTCCTCCCCCCCTCCTCTCCCACATCTTTTTGCCAGGGCTGCGACACAATGAAACTGGAGGCCTAGTTCAAAGTTTTTCTCCAGCTAAAATGGAATGCCAGTTGTAAAATCCAAGTTTATAGACCATGTGGGACTTTACAAGGGTATTAAGAAGCCGTGCGAGGTAGGACTAACCCGTTAATGCGCTTTCCCGGGGAGGGGAAAGAAGGAAGGGTGGGCTTTCTTTCTTTCTTTCTTTCTTTCTTTCTTTCTTTCTTTCTTTCTTTCTTTCTTTCTTTCTTTCTTTCTTTCTTTCTTTCCTTCCTTCCTTCCTTCCTTCCTTCCTTCCTTCCTTTCTTTCTTTCTTTCTTTCTTTCTTTCTTTCTTTCTTTCTTATTTGGATGCGGGAATTTTGGATTGGGAAGGATCCAAATTGGAGAGGCACAGTGTAAGACTTGAGTCCAGAGAAGTGGCTCTGTTTTTAACCTTCCCCTAAAATCGGGGCATTCTCAGCTGAAAAAAAATAAATAAATCCGAAGAGCCAAATAACCTAATAGTGCATTAAGATTCAAACTTGTTGCGGGGGAGGGGGAGAAAGCGGGAGGAGGGGGTGCAAGAAGCGGGGGGGGGGAGTGAATATATGATGTCTTTGAACTTCAAGGGAGTCAAGTCCATCACCTTTCACCCTTTTGTAATAAACCGGAATCAGAAAGGTCCTTAGTCGCTTCCCCCCCCCCTTCAATGTTCCCGCCTACTGAGTTCAAGTAAGTGGACTGGCCGGGAGTGGGGGGGGGGGTAGGTTTGAGTGTGCGCGCGCGCGTGTGCGTGTCTGGGAGAGCCACCCAAATTTCGAACCCAGCCGCGGCGTTTTATGACCCTTCATATTTAACTCAGCTGCTCAGTAGTTTCATGTATCTAGAGGGAAAAAAAGATGGACATTAACGCATAGACACCCAGACACCCGTTGCCACATACGAGGTTTATGATTGTTATAAAACCTTTTAATATCTTAACGCATGGAAAGTTTTTATAACTTTGTTTGGCATAAAAAGTTTTACAGCTAGGCCACCCCTCCCCGACGACCTCTCTCCTTTCCCGGCCGTCTCTTCCTCTTCCGCCCCACTCCTGCCTCTCCCCCCACCCCTCCAATTCCTACCAGCTTTGAGCCTTTGCAGAAGGCAACTTCCACCCCCCCCCCCCAGCTCGGAGAGATCGGAGGAGAAAGGCTTCCTCGTAGGCCCAGGATTGCATGGAAAAGCCACTTTAATGACCCTCAGGCTAATTGCGGGGGGAAAATCTCCGTCTGGCTGCCAACATACACGCCCGGGCGCGCGGGCGCGCACCCGCTCACTCACTCACTCACACACTCACTCACACACACACACACACACACCCCGAGCGAGCCAACCTGTTTCCTGCTCCTGCTAGGAATCCCGCCTGAACTTACTGGACGCTATTTAGGAGGCGGTCTTGGCGGGGAGACTAGTGAGAAAGGTGAGGGGGGGTGAAAGCGAGCTCGGAGCCGGCTACTGGGAAGGACCCACAGCTGCCTTTAGGTCGGCTGTAGGGCAAGAAATACCTCCCCTCCCCCACTCTCCACGACCGTCTTCTCGTAGCTGTAATTTGCTAACTGCAAGCTTCGCCTTCAACACCGGCTGGCGGGGGTGAAACGGATTCGTCCCGGGTGGGTGCGAGAAGATGCTTCGGCGGGCTTCGGCGCGTGTATTCTACTTCCTCCTGGGTTCGGGAGGCTAGAAGCGTGGCAGGAGAGCCGGAGCTCGGCCGTTGTGGAACTTGACTGAGCGAGCAGATTCGGGCTCCCCAGGGCGAGTCCTTATTGCGGGTGGGGGTGGGCAACGTGTAAAGCACACCCGCAAAAAGACCCGCAAGATAACGCGCCTAAGGCAACGCGTCTGACTTGACTGCCCGCTGAGTTTCTGTTTAGGCTCGGGAACTTGGCCAAGGTGGACCCACGGAAGCCCGAAGAACCGCGACAGTGGCTTTGAGAAGTGGACTTGAAGCTTGCCCCTCTTCGCTCGGCTCCGGACTTTGAGGGGAGAGGGAAGGAAGCGGTGTGTGTATGTGTGTGTGGTTTAGTTGGCTTCTTTTCACGTGAACTTTCGCGGGAGGCACCTTTAAGCGAGCCTCTCTTTGTATGTAAATAAAATCCCCTCTTAGTCCCATTTTACTAGAGGAATCCGGGACTGGCGTTTTAGAACAGTCCCTTTCTCAACAATTAAATGTGCCATTAATTCCGCTTCTTGCCTTCTTTTTTTTAATTATTTTTAAACATCTGACTGGCACAAAACTTTTTGACAGAAGAGACAGACTCATTGAATGAAAGATAGATAGACATAGAGATAGATAATAGATGGATAGCTATGGATACATGATAGATAGATAGATAGATAGATAGATAGATAGACAGACAGACAGACAGACAGACAGACAGACAGACAGACAGACAGACAGACATGATAGGTAGAATAGATATTGAAGAATATTAAAAGATAGACAGACATAGATAATAGATGGATAGATATGGATAGAGATAGATAAATAGACAGACAGACAGATGATGGATGGATGGAAGGAAGGAAGAGATTCGTGTGCAGTTAATGAGTGACATTGATTTGAACTAACAAGAACTGCTTTTTAATTTCCCACTTTGATAATATTTCTGAACAAATCTGAACTTTCTCTGAATCTGAAAATAAGCCAGACATAGTTTTCGCCTTCTTATTAGAAGTGAGCTAACCCAATCCTCCTTCAAGATGGCGACTCATTAAGGCCCTTTTTATATGCTTTTGATAAAGGTGGCTCATATATGGCTGGTCAACATATGTTGGACTTAAGCACTGTTTCTCTGCTTGTGATAACTCACAAATCATACCATGAAATCACAAGAATGTAGCTTGGAGCCCAAGAAGGTCTTGGAATCTTTGCTACAGCAAATAAAAAATGGATCACTGTTCTATGGAAGCTGCTCAGAATGTTTCTGTGGTTTGTTCTGTTTAGCGTTTTGTTTGTTTTGGGGAGGGACGGACAGTCAAGGTTATTTGTAGCGTAGGAGAAACAAAGAGGAAGGAAGGAAGGAAGGAAGGAAGGAAGGAAGGAAGGAAGGAAGGAAGGAAGGAAGGAAGGAAGGGGTCAATGTATTGGTCTTGAGCCATTATTCTTCAATATTTTTAATGTAAATCTTAAGACTTGGTCCAAATGATTTTTCCAATAGCTGGATCCCCATGTGTCAATTACATTTTCCACGCGCCCCCCCCAAAACAAGACTATTTAAACTCTAAAAAGGATAGAAGGCAACTAGATCCAACAGTGTATTTATACAATATCCAACTTGCCACCTCTGTGTTAAGATCCACTTGGTTGAATGAAATCAATCACTTACTACCGCTGATCTTTACAATATAGTGAGGCAGAATGAAAAAATATAAATAAATAGCTAATTCTGGTTTTGTGTGAACAATCGTCTCTCACAATAGAGGAAAGTATCATCAGTTTGAGAACAATGGGAAAGGATAGAAAATAGGAAAAGGGAAGAGAATATATATTTTGAAATAAAATTATTTTTACATACCGGCAGCCTTTCAAAGTATATTGTACAATCAAGGGTAATTTAAAAAGAGCCTCCCCTTCTGTAATTCACAGTAATCTTTGGGTTCTTCCTTTCAAAATAAACAAATCTTATGTATTTTATCACTTTTTATTTTGTGTGTCAGTTCTTTCTCTAAAATCTAATATGTCTAGCTTTCTTTCTTTCTTTCTTTCTTTCTTTCTTTCTTTCTTTCTTTCATTCATTCATTCATTTCTGTTCTGGTACGCTCATTTTACACAATAGTTTGCATTAGAAAAGACCCAGTGCTTACGGAAATACCATTTTAAGGGGAACAGAAAAAAAAAAATCTTCCTATATATATTTCCACCTATTAGATAATTTAATTTCTTTTTTAGGTTTATTCCTTAATGTCTTAAAATGCTGATACTAATAACATTAGCATGCTAGTTAGGCAAAGTGCTTTCGATTTCTATGTTATGAAAGCATTTTAAAAGGTTTATTTTCCATCCCCAGATTAAAATCATGCTTAACTTCTGACGTGAAAATGGAATTGTATCATATAGGAAATGAGATATATATGGTTTTCATTTTTCATCCTGAGCTGCCTTATTCCCCCGCCGACTTCAGTTGATCTACTTAATTGAAGAAATTGAACATTTTTTGTGTACATAGCTGCATACATGTAGATACTTATCTATTATAGACATAAAACAGTGTAAATGTAATATGATCAGGAATGTGAATACTGTAGGAGGAAGTTATGCATGTCAATTTTAATTTCTGAGTTTAAGCACAAAGGGCGAATACCTGTGTATGCGTGTGTTCGTTCTATGTTGGGGGTAGGAATAACTAGAGCATAGTTTTTCAATACCACCTCAAGGCATATAATATCATTCCATAATTCTTCGACTTAAGTTATGCCGAAAGAAGGGAAACAGTATAAGACGGACTGTAAAGTTTGATAGATTTCTTGTGGTGATAGTTTACATTTTCCAAGCCAACATCTAAAGGGTTGGGTTTTATTTTTGCATCATTGTTATTGTACTCTCGTGTACTTTGTCATAAATCAGAATATTTATTTCCTTCGCAACATGGGGTATAATAGCAGGCAGAAATACAAATTTAAGATAATCATTAAAATGTTCCTAACCAAATTTTTTTTCCCCGAGAAATGAAAATGAATGCTTATCATGAAAAAAAAAATGGTTAAGGGAGGGGCGGGGAGCTGTTTAAACATATGGTGGGCATAAGAGGCTTTTTGCGGCTTCACTCTTGATTAGATAATTATGGTGGGGAAGAGAACAAGTACAATATGAAAAGTTTGAGGTAGGTGCTTTTGTGTGTGAGTTATCCATGCACCCACGCACACTTGTATATGATTTTTAAGGGAAATGTGAAGCTTTAGACAGGACTGTGCCAATGTTCATGCATATCTTCGCCCCCTCTGTGTGTGTGTGTGTGTGTGTGTGTATGTGTGTGTGTGTGGTTGTGTGTGTTTGCAGCCCACTCCTTCCTTGCAGCCGCGTGCCCTGTGTCTTTGGGGCTGAAGGCTGCTCCAAGGGAAGGGAAGGGGACTTGGTTTCAAGACCTCTTTTGGGGAGGGGGGGTCAGATGAACTGTCTGCCTTTGGCATTCAGAGAAAGAGCAATCAGACACTAGAGACAATAGGAGCCCGTCTGCAGATTGCTCCATATACTCAGGAAGGCAGAAAACTGGCAGGGCGCACTTTATCCTGTTTCTTTGACTTTTTAAAAATTAATCACTTCCTGACTTTTACTTCAGTCAAATAATTCCAAATAACTACCAGGCCCAAGATAAATGCATTAATGAATCCAAAGGCACTCACACACAAACCAACATCCATTCTACTTAGGTGTAACCCACGGCCAGCCTGCAACCTCAATCTTTCTTTTGTGGTCTTATTTTATTACTATTTTTTTTTTAAAGCAACAACAACCTAATATGCACTACACGTTTTGTTTCTAAAGAAATGTAAAAAGCCAGATTGAGATGTTAAGATCTCTTCCCCCCACCCACCCCCGCCCCGCATGTAGAGATTTCCCCACCATTTAAGTTTTAATAGCATTTGTTGGTATTTATTTTCCGCAATTAGAGTAAAGCATTTTCCCAATGGGGGTTCTACTTAAACGGATGAATTTTATTTCTTTTTCCATTAAAGACGCATGTTTATCATACTTTTAATTATTTTTTTTACTTTAAGTATTATTTGGACTTCTAAGTGCACTCACTCGCCTGCTCTGGTTTACAGCAAGACCTCCAGTTTAATGTATACATTTATACGCACATACACAAATATATTCTGAACTCAAGCGAAGAAGTATACTTCGATCTTTTAAATGAATCTGATGTTTTCGCCATGCCATTAGCCATTAGGACAAGCTTGTTTGTGGAAAGCTTCAATTATCAACCCAATTTACGCTGAAAACTTTTCCATGTGTTTGTACAGATAGAAACAAATCTGCTTCTGTTTTTTTTTTTTAATGAAGCAATCATAATGACAAATAGGCAATCAATATTTAATTTCTACCAGGTTTACACACTCAAAACCCTTCTATTCTGTCTCCAATTATATTCAATCTGATAAAAAAAGTCCTCAATGCTGTATATATGAATCTCTGAAAAAGATAGGGGGGGGGGGATAGTATTATTTGACAGGCTTTTATCTCAGTGCAATTTGGGCTTCCTTTTTCCTATTTCCCATGGGGGAGAAAGGATGGAATTCAATACAGACAAGAATCCAGAGCGGCAAATATAGATATGAAAGACTTGGAAATGTATTGTCACTTCATTTTCATCTAGGCAGTTTTTCTCCCCAAAAATGCATCCGTGAAGGGACCTCTCGAGCTTTGGAGCCAAAAATGATTGAGTTAGCTATATAAGCTGCAAAAATAAAGAGGGGAGGGAGGGGGGCCCAGGGAGAACTGGGAGAGAATGGGAGAGAGCTATAGAATGCCACACTGTATTAGTCTTTAATTTCTTCACTATAAATGAGGAAGCATTGGCTCCCATGCTAAAATTTTATTTTTTGCTTATAAATATTATGTGGAATTTTCGTGGGATGTCATAAAACAGAATGATTCCTATCAAACTGTTTTTAAAAAGACCTATGCAGATAACACAAACAGAGGCTATAAAGTCAGGAATAGCTTTCCAAAGGAAGCAAAACAATGTTTAAAGTGCAGGAGAGCTCTTAGCATGTTGTATTTTGAATTGTGTGGCGGGGGAGGAGGGCGTTTGTGTGTGAAGGAGGACTTGAGACAAATAGAATTATGTGGTTTAAGACTTCCTTGGCCTAAAGATATTAAAACTTCTCACCCTTGAAGATCGGAGGGAGGAAGGGGGGTTGAAGGTGGGGGCCCCAGCTTTGCAAGTCCTTTCAAAGCAACCGCCAAATTGAATTGTAAAACCAGGTCATAGAAAACCTGTTTTAAAGCTTGGCTGGCTTTAGGCAGCCATTCAGCCTATTTTAAAAAATATTTCTCTATATATATATTTAACCAAAACTGGTTAAGTTCCACATTTCCACATCTCTCAATCTTTTTGGGTAAAATTTCCTCCACTCTTTATTTATCTGTGTTTGAAAAGGCAGCCAATCCACCCCTTGAAAATGACTCTGAACCCTCTAAAGGTGCAATGATCTTGAGGTTCCTTCCATGGAGTGAATCTGTTCTTGTGGTCATTATGATAAGTATGATCATTATTTATCTCTTTATCAAAATCTTTAGTTAGATGACAAGTATTTCTTAACTATACCCATTCCTGCCCAACTCACACATAAAATACAGAGAAAGCATCTCAAGCTGACAATCATCAACAGGATTGTCAGTTTGGGATTGTAACATTTTGTAACATTGGGATTGTCAATTTAATATACGCTAAAGAACAATTTGACTTAATTGCAACCCAATTTAGAAAATGTCCAATAAAGAGAGCAGCCACAAGAAAAACATCTCGTTCAACATAACTTAATCTAGGAGATAACATTTATTATTCTGAGATCATTAAGTTCAAAGAGAGAAAGAGAGGCGGCAAGGAGAAAGCAAGCATAAAAAGTAAAGGAAATGAACCTAGAAAAGGAAAATTAACTAAAGGAAACAATCTTTTTTTTTTAAACACCCTTAGTGTGCAATCAATAAAAATACAGATCAACTAAATTTGTGCATAAAATTGTGGTTAAGCACTCTTTCTGCTAAATAAAAGAATCCTCCTACACCACACAATTTGATACTTTATTTGATTGTGATAATTTACTGAAAGAAGTAGATGCCAAATCCACACAATCCTATAGAAAAGAACGTTGTTTTAGTTTTGTTAATGTACCAGTTTATTTACAAACTTCTGCTTACGTTTGGATTCCTGAAGAAGTGTAAATAGGGTTGAGGCTTACTTTAAAATAATGACAAAGATTATTTTGGTCAAAATTTGAGGAGGAAGTTTCCTTCTTTTTTCAAATGCTAGAAGAAAAGACCCTTAAAGGTGGCATTCGTTACAATAAAGGCAAGAAAAAACACTTTTTTGAATAAACACTAAAACAGCACAAATGTCAATGACTATTTTCAAATGGAAAGCCCTTGGGTGATTTTCACCCGAAGGCTTCATTTTTCTTTGACTCCAGTTGATGATAACGGTGACAATGATTTTTCTAAAGACTTTTAGGAAGTAAACTCGCTGTCCCACGGGCTAACGTTGAAGCCACCCAAGTATTGAAGAAATTAGAAGGCAGCTGAAGAAACATTTTCTGTGCATTTCGAGTTTAGCTGGGGTGAAGAATTCAAAGGATCCCAAAGTTGTTGGAACAAAATATTGTTATTTCGTGTTCGATTCTTGGCTTATTTGTTTTTCTTCCAATTTTTGTATTTATTTCAAAGATGATAGATAGATAGATAGATGATAGATAGATAGATAGATAGATAGATAGATAGATAGATAGATAATTCTTTGCTGACCTTTTAATTTGAATTTGACTTTGCTTCTATTTACGGGCTCACTTCCTTTTATTTTCCCCCACTTCGTTGCAGACACGCGTTCGTTCATTGGTAAACAAACTCGAGGAAAAAGCGTGTCGCTCTCCTTTGTTCAATGTGAAGGTCCTGGGTTCCCTACCTTCCAGAAGCGGATAGATGTCGCTGTTGCTCCACGCAGGTTTTCTTCTCTCGAAACAACTTGACCCCGGTGACGTCACTGGCGTCTGAATCATCAAGGCCATTTTCAATCCTCATTGGCCTACTTATCACGTGGTTGGGACCGATGCGTGGATAATTATGGTGCTGATATTTTTTTTTTCCTCCTAAAAAAAAGATGTCAGCTCCTGGCTGTAGTATTCCTCTTTAAAATCCTTCTCTGAAAATGTCATGTCCCAACAATGTGACTCCTAACTCGTTTTTGATGGACTCGTTGGCTGGTACCTGCCGGGGAGAGAATTATTCCCCTAATCAAGGAATGTACATGCAGTCGGCGAACGACTTCAACTGTGGAATGATGAGGAACTGTGGGATCATCCCGGCTCTTTCCAAAAGAGACGAGGTGAACCACGCCGGCGGGCTGTCCCTCAACACCTACCCGCCTTACCTGTCTCAGCTAGATGCCTGGTGTGACCCTAAAAATACTTACCGAATCGAGCAACCTGTTGCAAGGCAGCTGCCCTCCTGCTCCTTCCCGACCAGTGTCAAGGAAGAAAATGCTTGTTGCATGTACAACGCCGAGAAAAGGGCGAAAAGCGCCCCCGAGGCCACCCTCTACCCCGGGCAGATGCCTGAAGCTTGCCTCGCTGATCAGGAGGTGCCCCTGCCTAGCTACTACCGCGCCACCTCAGGCTATTCCTCCCTGGAGAAGGCGCCCAGCGGCGGCAGCCCCAGCGCCTACGAGGCCGGTTTTGAACCCAGGGCGGGTCTCAGCCAAGCCAGCGAGAGACGGGAGCAGCCCCCGGGCCCACCGCCGCCGGCTCCTGCCGCCCCGCAACAGCCCCAGCCGCCGCCCGAGCGGCCACCCCCACCTCCACCTCCGACACCCGCCTCCCTCGCCCAGCCGGGAGCACCGGGGAGCTTCCCCGAAAGCGCCAAGCCGGACCTCAACCTGCAGAACAGCCCGGCTGGCGACGTCAAGACGGAGAAGAATCTCCCCGTGGTCAAACCCAGCCCGTCGGAAACGGAGCAAAGCGGGCAGAAATGTGCCGAGAGCAGCAGTGACAATTCGGACCACGAGGCAAAAGGTAAGGTCAGGGGATCCTTCTGCTGGCTTCCCAGGAGAGGAACCCTCGGGGGAATGGACAGCCGTTCTGGTTGGTGTTATTTGGAGCTGGTTGCTATTGTTATTGTGGTGGCCGTGGTTGTTGTTGTTGTTGTTATTGTTACTATTCATACGATGAGGCTTATGATTTGAGAAGCTGAGCCCCAGCCTCTGCAGTCAAACTCCATCAACTTTTCTCTTTGGGACCTGTGGCGACGTTTGCTGTCCCCTCTGGGAAGCGCCCCAGACAGACGCCCACAGCAGTAAGAACGAAACCATCACGGGGACAGCAAGAATAATAGTAACAACGTAGTAACAACAACGACAGCAACAACCCCCTTAAAATCCGTTTGAAAGAAGGCACCGCAGTGTGTGTGGCTCAGTCATCCTGGCCAGAAGTGGACGCCCCTGCCTGGCGTGCTGTGGTTTTCGTGGGGACAGCAGCTGGGGCTGACGGGCAAGGGGAAAGGCGACGTGGTCTGGTTACGTTGGCGAAGTGGATTTTTTTTTTTTTTTGGTTGGTCTCAGGCAGAGATCCCAAGGGGTTCTGGCGCTGAACGAGCCCCTTCGGAGGGGCGAGGCAGTATTTCAAGGAGCGGTTGCAACTTCTCAAACGTGCTCTTCTGGATGAGCTCGCCCCCTTCTCTCCTCTCCTCTCCTTTCCTCTCCCAGCCCTGAAAAGCAGGCATTAAAGTTCTTTGGGATGTTGTTGTGTTGTGGTGGCGTGGCGTGGCCGTGGTTGATTGTCTTGAGGAGAATTTGACTGGGCGAGGGCTGGGCTGCGGGCTGGGGGCGAAGGTGACCGGAGGGGAGGGGAGGGGACGTGAGGTGTGCTGGGAACGGTTTGCTAAACACTTCAGACTGGCCTTGATTGTTGAGCTCCATTATCAAAGCTGCATGGCCCCCTGAATCACCGAGGTTGCTGCTTCAAGGGTCGTTTTTTTGCGCAGGAACAAAGTCTTTTCGCCCGCCCTTCTCTTCCTCCTCCTCCTCCTCCTCCTCTATTTGCGAAGGTGTAGGAACCTCTGCTTGAAGTTTAAGGTGTTCTGGGCAAGAGCAGCTCCTGGAGGGATGAAGATGGGGCTTTCACAGAAGATACTTACATTTATCTTGCAGGTGAAGCCTAAAAATGAGCCAGTGGAGAGAAGGGTTGGAAAGGGGCTGAAATGTGTATTATTTATTATTATTTATTAAATTTATATGTCACCTTTACTCCCAATGAAAGAAGGGAAGAGAAGGAATGAGGAGAGTCGAACCATTTAAAAAAATGTACAGTTTGTTTTCTTCATAATGGGATTAACTTTACGCAAAGAGTTCTTTCACCTCCCAAAAAAACCTATTGGGAATAGATACAGATATAAAGAAAGGTGTTTCTTACTTTGGCATGTACGACTCCATAGCCTCACAAAACCCAGCTTTGAATTGGAGGGGGGGAAAAAACTTAGAAAGTAAATAGAGACAAGTTGTCTTATATGGAGTCCTGTACATTTTCTAAGTATACATACTTGTATACTTGTATGCATGCTTTCGCCAATTCCTTTTTCACACATAAGTTGCTTGAATTCCATCAAAGAATACAAGCACTTCGTCCTCTCTATTTCTCATCTGATCCCATGTATAAGCGTGTCTCTGTGTGTAAATGAGTGCATGGGTCTGCATGTGTACACATATATACAGTCCATACGTATATATCTACATCTACCAATGTCTCCACCCACATCTTTATGTATGCGTTTATATAGAATTAAAATACGAATTGAAAATGGCCTAAAACGGATTTTCCAACCCTCTTCCGCGCAACCAAGAATAGATTATTTTATCTACCAATAAAATAAGAAAACGTGCAGTGTCATGAATCTCTAAAAACTAATCTCGCTCAAAACGCTTTCTTGTTTACATTTTCTCCAGCGTCCTCAATGCACAAAAGTAAAATGAACAAAAATAATAAAATACGATTGGCTTATAGGATCTCGGAAGGGAGAAAGAGAGAGAGGGGGAAAAAAACCCCAACAACTTCATGATCTCTTTTAATCACAACAGTCAGTTCTAATGAAGAATTTGAAATGTCCCGCCTAGGTTTTTCCAAAAAGTTTTATTTAATTTTCTTCCTTGCGAAAGAAGAGAGCTATTTGCTGGAAATCCAACACTGTTATGTATTATGCCAGCAGGGGGATGAATTTTGATGGGGATGATGATCATTATAATAATAATTCATTATTATTATTATTTTACCTTTCCACCTTCTCTTTGTCTTATATGGAGTCTTCCTCTCTGTTTCTATTACTGTACGCCCTATGCAAGTTGTGGAAAGGGAGTTTAAGGTTTTGGGAGGGGGGGAAACAAACTCTTAGAAGGAACTAACAGGGTTCAATGGCAGAGGGCTAAACACATGTGAAAGGCTTTTCCATGCAGCCGAATTCGCTGGTCGGTTTTGGAGCAGCTTACTGGTATTCCTAAATTTGGGGCAAGAATTCGGATCCTGGGACAGGAAGACTCCCGTAGACAAGACAAGGCTTCAGGCTTGCCCTCACATTCTGCCACCAGCCGTAGATGATCCAGATTCAAATCTGGGGAAGTG